>NC_132802.1:7455000-8926250 GCF_048594095.1 Paramormyrops kingsleyae | reverse complement strand
CTGCTACTGATACCCCACGACTCAAAGAGTTGGATTTTGGGTTGTGGATTCATTTAAAGCCCCCCCCCCCCCACCTGCCCACAGAGGGGGGATAAATGGCTCTTTTCAGCACCACGGAGAGTGACATCAGAGCCAAGGTTCTGGAGACATGAAAGAGGCAATAAAATCTGAGCCGATCTGCATGGGAGATGCTTATAAAGGGGACAAAACATTTTTGTTTTCAAATGAATTCTTACTTCACAGACATTTATTTCCCTTCTTAATTCCTCAATAAAAAAACACCTGAACTTCACAGCATTACCAACATAGCTTGGGGACGGGGGGGGGGGGGGGGGGGGGTTGGTGTTAAGGGTTAAGTTAGCAGAGGGCTTAGAACCTTCCAAAGAGGGAGGGGGCGCAGATCTAATCCCTTTCAAAAGCTTCCAGGCCTGGCCTGGAAACAGAGGCTTTTAAAAATTGAATGAGCCCAGCTCCGGACTCACCGGGAAAGAGGGTAAGGCGATCTGTGTTTGCCGACAGCCCAGAGGGGGCTGGCCTGCCCAAGAAGGGGCAGTAAACAGATGTTCCAGGGACACGGGGCTGAAACTCAGTGAGGTCTCGGAGCCGATTATGGGAGGTGCATTTCTGCGGAGTGCAGAGGAGCTGCAGGCAAGGGCTTGGGGATGGCGACGGGGGGTTGGGAAGTGGGGACTAGCAAGGCTGGAGGAGGGTGGGTTCAAATAAGATCCATCTCCACATTGACCGCCATGCTGAGGCAATGGTGTGATCCTGAACACAATCTAGGGGGGCAGTAATTTTGCCCAGAATGAGACCCCTGGGCACACAGTAAAAATGCTGAAGCAGCTTCTGCAGAATAGGCTTACATGAAACTTTCATACTTCCACATTATATTGATAGATGATAAGCGCAAACCCCACCCCCGTCTGCCCATTCTTGTCGGGAATGACTCTGAGTTACAGTGCCCAGCTCACACACACAGAGACACACACACACCAACCTTAACCCCTACCCAGCCCTAACCTTAACCACAAGTAACCAAACAAAATACGAGATTTTTGCGAAGTTTGTTGATTGCATTCTTTAAAAAATTCAATTTTTCCTTGTGGGGACCAAAACACAATTTAATAATTTAAAACACACACACACACAAACACACGCAAACACACACACATACTTCACTGCCTTCTCCCAGAAAATTCTGAAATATCGATTCTACGACATTTACCAATGGTATTTTAACCCAATGTAACTATAATGATTTTTTTAGTAATTGAAAGAGAATAAGGCATTACTGTAATTGATGAGAGAATAATCGTTAATTCAGCCCCGCTTTTAGACCCACCAGACTCGATCGTTTTTCACGCCCGCAGTCGCCGTCTCCCCCTTAATTAGTTGTGCTCCGCCATGAATCGTCGAATCTGAAAGTCGATTTAATTTGGGTGACGGACTGCAGCGTGCATGGGGCCCCGATCTCTTACAGGAAGGCTGACCGTCTGGGACGAGCGAGGGCCGAGGGGGCAGAAGAGATTTCGATCAGGAAAGGCAATTCCAGCCGTCGCAAAGTCTGCAGCGTCCTCTAGTTTCAAGGGCGACCCAGTTCTGCAGGTGACATCATAAACTAAACATAAGACAAAGTCACCAGCACATGCGATGAGCTACAATATTGAGGCACAGAGAACCTCATCAGGTGGAGAGGGGGCTTCTCATTCACTTTATTTACTATTTGCACGAGAACAACGACATCAGAATTTTTTTTCCACATATTTCATCTTGCTCTCCTTTAACCTCCTGAGACCCCACCCATTCATTTATGTCCATAGTAGTATGTCCATTTCTATCTTTTCACTGATGTAAGGAAACATATTTATTCTTGTTGTACACTAAAGAGGACATGCTGTGAAATTAAAAATAAAAATAAATTTGAAAAAATCTAAATTGTAAGATGTCTTATTCCCTCAAAAGACAAATAACCTAAAATTGAAGGACACATATTACATGTTAAAGGACATATACGCTTCAGAGCAAAGCCTGGGATCAATCCTAGGATTTGACACCACCCCCATGATAAAGTGTGCTGACTGGGTGGGGGGCAGTTCCCATGATAAAATTTCCCAATATATGAATAGTTATTTTTCAAGGTGGCTGAGATGAAAAAAGTTTTTTGGGCATTTTGGGACTTGGTAAAGCGCCCAACAGAGATCTGGTTATTCAGCCATGGAGGCGATTGGAACCAGCGACCTTCTGATGACAGGCACCCCTGCAAACCTGCCAGAATCGTCACCCCCAGACTCCAGAAAGAGCATCTCCTCTGGCTGGCAGGGCGGGAATTCGCGGCCGCTCCAATGACGAAAGAGGATGGCGGGATGGGAGGGGCGGCAAGGGGGAGGAGAGGAGACCTCAAGACACGTAAAATCAATCCCGTCTGACAAACACAGGAAATGGGGGCCCAGAGATGCCGCGCTCTGATTGCTATCTGCAGAAGAGCAAGCTACTTTTCTGTGATGGTCGATACGGATCTATAACGAATGAGCCGTCAAATACACTTATATGCTCCATCAAGGAGAAAACATCACGGACAGGAGGCCGGGCCGCCTTTTTAATTCAGTTTTTCAAAAACCTCCTTCAAAATTATTTTCCCCAACTTGGAATTACAGGAAACGTGGTGTTCCCGGGAAACGCTGATTGTAACTCCCCCCCCCCCCGCCCCCCCCCGGCCAGGTCATTATTAATAACAGGGGACACTCTCTTTGTCAGTAACTATAATTTACATTCCAGTGTTATGGTGTGATCTTTGACCTGCATGTGTAGAAAAGATGAACAGTCTTTATCCTGGTAACCCAACCCCCCCACTTACGCAGCCTTGCCCTTCTGCCCCAGCTGCTGCTTTCAGCTCTGAAAGTCCGCGCGGTCTCCAGAGACATGTAGCGGAGCGGAGATGGCCCATATTGCGCCTTGTCAAGCGAGGACCGCCGAGTCCGCCAGGGCGATAGCCGCTTCGCCTGGGCCGCCTGCCACCGCGAGAGGCGTAGGCAGCTTATCAGCGATCGATGGGCCGCGGGCAGTCAGGTGGAAGTCAAGGACAGGGCGGCATCGCCACGAGTGACATCGCCGGCAGTGCCTGGCGGGGGACGGAAGGCAGGCAGGGACACTGTCGACGAGATGCAGAGAGACGCCATTCCGGAATAAAACTGAAAGGGTCGTGAAAGGGCAGACGGGGATATGCAGGACAGTCAGGAAGACAGAGTGACTCCTCAGCCAGCTATCTTGCATCAGACTGTCGCCTTTGCATGGAAACATAATGAAACAGTTTTTTTTTTGTTTTCCTTCAGTGTCCGGGTTTAAGAGCCCCCACCACCACCCTCCCTGCCATTAATCTGTCACTATTTGGTGAACCGCCCCCCTCCTGCTTCTCCTCTGCCTTCACCACATTGGAACCTTTGTGCCAGTTAACAGATAATTACATAAAAAAAAAATTGGGGGGGGGGGGAAGACTGCAGCGAATTGCCCCCACGTTACCTGCGCATTTTAACTAATGCGACGGAGGGAGATGAAGATGAGTGCGGGACACGGCAGAGGTGGCAGCATTAGACAGGCAAGCAGTGCTTCATTAAAATTTTAAATGAGAGCGCTGTCATGTATCAGGCGGCTGCGTGGACCAGGCGGTGACGTGGGGGGGGGGGGGTGGCCCCCAGAGGCCGAGAAAACGGGCCTCGGTAGCATACCGTCTATGAGTGCGCAATGTCATCACAGGTATCGTCCTGTGAGGGCCTGTAAGTCAGAGGGGACAGCAGTGTCCCCTAACGCAGGGACGGACAAGCTGGATGCGCGTCTGCACACAAGCACGCACACACACGAAAACACACCGTGGATATATAAAGAAGAGTCGAATGTGACGGTTTGGTCACGAGCAGCACACAGATCTGCTGCATCTGCAGTATATAGATCTGCGATAATATGCAAATCTGTGCATAATATTTATGCAAAATGGCACGCACACAAAATGATTTCCATCAGTGCTAATTGTTTTGTTGTCGTCTCCAGAAAATGTGCAGCCACCCAACTTTAAAATTATCTCTGCTAAAGCTGCAGAGCTTGCTGCTGACCTTTTTTTTTTTGTAGCCCGACGTACGTGTGAGCTTAGGAATGGGGCCGCGATCTCGCACATCCCTGCATGTCAGTAATTTCTAAGCAGCTGTCACTTTAAGAGCGTTAAGCTTGGCCTGCTGTGAAAAGGAGGCGATGCTCTGGAGCCTATGCATCAGTTCTGCAGAATGGGCATAATGACCCCTGAAAGGCAAACATGAGAAGGACACAATTTGCATGTAAATATGTACTAATTTTAATGAGTTTACTTGCTACACGTTTAACCTTGCATCCTTAGTTGGCTCTGGCTGAGGACGAAAAGCAACAATTCAATACCGGAAGAAAAGATGCAAACCTGTATTTTGATGCTTAGACGCTAAAAAAAGCAGCCGCAAATGACAAGACATTAGGCCAGAGATGGCTGGTGCCTCAGTTTGATTAGGTGCCTGTCTATTTGCGTTTCAAAGATGTGGCTTCTGAGATCAGAAACCGAGATCGTGGACCTGTTTGATCAGAGGAGGATCTGAGGAACTGTGGACAGAATTTCAAGAAGTCATCCGAGTGAAATCTCAGCAAAATCAACAGCCACAGAATTCAAAGTCAACGACATGAAGAAGAAGCCGCAAAATCAGGAACGATAAAGATCTTGTGAAAGTTGTGAAATGCAGGTCGCATGGAGCAATCAAAAAAGCCAAAGACCAAATAACAACGACATTCTCTGAAAAAAATAAATAAACAGCCGTGTTTTCCAGAAGATCTGCGTGATGGAAAAAAAAACCCTCAAGTGGATATAGTGAAAGACATCAATGAGCAAATAATAACAGATGGAACAAAGAGGAAGGAGAGACGGGAAGAATACACAATAGACCTCTGCAGCATCAACAACTAACATACACTTAATGAGGTCACATACGTGGAAGGACCTTCAATAATGGAAGAGATTAAATTAGCTTGGAGATCACTGTCGAAAAGGAAGGCCATGGGAGTAGCTGGCATCCCAACAGCAATATCAGAGGCAACTGAAGAATTATATTGTTGACCAAATTATCCCAACAAGGAAAACAAGTCAATGACCTACTGACTGGTATATATCAGCTTACAGTATGTTCTGATACCAAAGAAAGGAGATATACTAGAATGTGCAAACTGTTGTTTAATTTCCCTCGTATCACATTCCAGGAAGATTACGCAAAATATCATTCAACACAGATCAGCCCTACATACACTGAGAAATGCCAGATGTATAAAATGGATCCAAGATAAGAACGGGAAACGTTGTTGCCAACGAACGATTGAGTGATCAAAAGAACGACGGACTTCAAGATGTGATTCACTGACTCCAAAAAAACCTTCAGTCATGTTGACCATGTTAAACTATAATTAATTTTTAGGAAAATGTGCCAGAGCATCTAATGGATGAGAACCCACAACCGGGACAGAATAGAGAGGAATTAAATGGTTTCAGATTGGTATAGGACATAGATCAGACCGCATACTTTCACCATATCCATCTAATTTGCTTTAATTATATGCAGAATATATAGTTAGAAAAGTTGGACTGGAAGATGGCAACTGAAACATCAAAAACCGGACATTACACTTATAGTAGGAAAATCTGAAGACACTTATAAGGAAAGTGAAAAAGATGGGACTATGGTTAATGTGCAGAAAATAAAGGTTAAGGCCACACGACTGGCAGCCACTTTAGTCTGGATGGTGCTGTGGTTACAGACAGCTTTGGCTTTCTTGGAACAATCGACAACAAAGGTTCCAGCTGTTAGGAAATATGTCACAGAGCAGCGCTTGACAGAACTGCAATGGACCTAGAGAAAAATCTTCAAAGTACTGACGCAGATCTAAGAGCAAAGATCAGAATTGTTCAGAATATACTATTTTCTGTGACTGCAAGAATGTGAAAGCTGGACAATGAAACAAGACAGGAATCAATGCCTTTGAACTTCAGTGCTATTGAAGACAAAAAAAATATCATGGAATGCAAGAAAAAACAAGAGGATTAGTGATCAAATCAAGCATCAATTGATGCACAAATACCTAGTTATGTTATTTTGGGCATATTATATATATGTCACGAGAGACATGGTGCATTGTAAATAAAGATTTAAAAATTTCATGATAAAGAGGAAATTGACCTGCAAGATGAATGGATTTAATCATCACGACCATGAAAGTTGGTCAAGCTGTGACAGGCTTGATGAGGTTACTGAGTGGTTAAAGTGATGAACTGTTAATCTGGTGTGCTGCACATGTGGGTTCAAATCCCACCCTTGTTGGGAAACTAACTTTCTATTGTTTGAATCCTAGCAGTAACACAGAGAGATTTCAACACCCCCAAATGGTCCAAGGTTTGCCTTATATATATGCATCTTATTTATTTGTATTACCACTGATTTAACTGCACCTAAAATAATAATAATAATAAACAGTGCTGGTATCTTGTAGACTATGTCCAGTATTTCTTTGAATTGGCATCAGTATAACCACAACCCTGTCCTGGATAAGCAGTTACGGATGGGCAGATCGGGCTTTTGTACATTCCTTCTGGAATTGCTACACGAATGCGCGTGTCCCGAAACACAGACGTAGCCGAGAGCGGCAGCTGCGGCACACAAAGGATCCACGCCTGCCTAACGTGAGCAGCTGGCCTCCCTCTGTTCCGCACAGAAGTGCCTTTCGGCCCAGGAGCCCCAGCGACAGTGAGAAGAGCATCAGAAAACAAGGACGGGGTCACAGGGCCGTAAGAGCAACACAGAGAGTGCGTGTTAGTTTAATGGCTTTGCTCAAAACGGCACAAGTTGGGGGGAGCGAGGGAGGGAAAGGGCAAATGTAAGAGCCGGTTAAGGGAGCATTCATATCTGACCTGGCCTGCAGCAACGAGAGGTGGCAGCAGAAGAAAGTCATCAAAGAAGTGGAGATATGAAAGCAGGAGCTCTGTACAGAGCAGGAGCCTTCTGTCCTGAGGGGAACACATTAGTTCATTGGTAGAAGTGACCTGGAGAAGATTGGGACAGGCGTGCCGGAATAGTATAATGCACCTTTAGAGAAGAGAGCCGCCAGTCTTAAAGGCCAGCACCCATCCATTTGGAGATTCTGCCCATGAAGATGCCCGCTCTGGCCCAAACAGTCAGCCACACCTGGGGAGGCACAGAGCAGGATAAGCTCTATGACCCGCGTGAGGAGGATGTATGATTGGACATTGGCAGGGTTGGCATCTAGCCGTGACCAGGGGTGCAGTAGAAGCATGAATACCCTGCAGATTCAGGGAGCCCAGCATTTTGCAGGGGCCCATGAATGCATAAAATTATGATTTTTAATAGGTAAGGGGACCCAAGGTTACGTTTTCCCAAGGGGCTCAGAATTTCTACTTATGCCTCAGGGTATGACTGTCATCGATGAATGAGACAGTGCGACCCCACAGGCTTGGAGGAGGAACTCCACGTGGCCACCAGTTCTTGGAGGAAGCTTGTGTCCGTGTTCGTTCCCCATGATCGGTGCTGCTTCTTCTGTTGTCTTCAAATTAGCGAATAGCAAGTCTAAAAGATGAGAAAAGCCCCGCCGTGGGCAGATCCCCTTAAAGCTTGCCAGCCCCGCAGTTTCACTCCCAGCTGTTCCTGACACCCCCCAACCCCCCCCCCCCCCCATGCATCGCCACCACCCAGGCTGTTTGTTTCACTCCGCCAGCGCGCTGCATGCGTTCGTGTGGCCCACGCTCTTTTAATTACCGTTTTTTGTC
This sequence comes from Paramormyrops kingsleyae, assembly GCF_048594095.1. Lineage (NCBI taxonomy): Eukaryota > Metazoa > Chordata > Actinopteri > Osteoglossiformes > Mormyridae > Paramormyrops > Paramormyrops kingsleyae. Next base: position 8,918,416 of record NC_132802.1, on the reverse strand, counting down.
CTCCACGCTGTGCACACGGTGAGGTTGCCAGACTGTGACCGGCGCAGCTGGCGGCATGGTAAAGCCGTGGGGTCGAGGGGGGCGAGAGCTTTCGCAGCGGGGGCACGATCTGCTATGTGATCCACCACGCTAAACCTCTCCATCTTTCCTCTCCACCTACAACTTCCTGGTTTGATCCAGCAGTTCCAGCCAACACTCAGTGTAGGAGCTGAAACCTTAAGACCTTCTACGTGTCTCTGTATCCTTGAACAAATGTATAGATCGACAGGACTCGTTTTGTACCTGGAAAATCACACCCCCCACCCCCCACCAGCTCAGGCTCTTGCCTTCAGCCTCATGGGACATATGGGTCACCATTAAAAGAGAGGGTTTTTTTTGGGTGGGGACCCTTAGGGCTCTGCTCTTTGTTCTCCAAAGACATCAGCCAGCCAGAGCGTACGGAACGTACCGGAACAGTCTCATTCCTACCTGTGAAATTGCATTTATTAACTCTCTAAGCGGAATTAATCCATTGCGTGACCTAATTGGCGGTTAGATCGTGCGAGTCTGTCCCTCTCGTCCTTGCTGTCGGCGGCCCCAAGCCGGAGTACAAGATGGATACATATTGCAACAGGACGCAAGACTTTTAATATTCGGTGTTAATATGAAAAGGGACCGCCTTCTCTGTTTGGGTCTGCGATGAGGATCGTAAGGAATAACCTGCAGTAGTCCCTTACAAAATGGTGGGTCTCACTGCTTTGTGAGTGACACTGCGCTATAGGCCATGATACCGCTTGTAGGTATTGGTGGGTAAGCTCATTTACTTGAGAGAGTAAAAACTGGCCCAAAATGCTTCAGATTCAACTCATTTTGCCGTCTAGCAATGTCACACTTAAGTATTTTTTCACAAAAAAAATATTTCTTACTCTTTTAGCCAGACTATACATATAAAATTTTTTAAGGAAAAGTAGATTTTATTGGTTCTACTAAAAATATTGGTCAGTTTCACCTTCAATTTTCTCCTAGAAAAAAAACTGACTATTCTTTGTACCAAAACAAAGCTTGTAAAACAAAGTTTTTCAGGAGATTCTTGGCTAATTCCCACAATCAGTGGCAGAAAGCCAGCATGGAAATGAAAGTGAGGTCTCGACTCAGGTCAGGGGGACCCCTGTAGTCATATCTCAACAACCTTTAAAGACACTGAATTGAAATTTCGTGTCTTTATTTTGTATTAAAACAATGAAACATCTCGGATTATTAAATTAACCTGGGCCAATATTCCCCTGCCGGTTCCCAATGATACTTGGGCGGTGTCCCCTGGGCCAGGTAAGGATGCAGCTATAGCACCTGGTACTGTCATCCTGCATGGCGGCACCAGTCAGTCACATCCCACAGACTGTCACCCAATCGAGGTACAGTACACCGCACGATAGCCAATGGAACGCCAGAACTGCGCCGTCTCCAGATGGGCGACTGACATGTGTCATCCATCAGGCCCCTCCCCCCTCATGGTGATTGGCAATGACAGAATCACATGCAGACACATACAGAGAAATTCGAACGCAACACCCCACATGTGATCAAATGTGCTGGAGCACATGTTACAAACGCTCACCTAAATACCTCCACACAGCCTTAGAGGCCCCGGGGTGTCTATCAAATGCCCAGAAGCATATATTACAAAGGAAATCTCTGTCACACATCACAAGGCTCACAAACACACAAAATACCACCTTTTCACCACCATAAAGAGGCTCATTCAGAAGACCCATATCATCCAGATTTTAACCAAGTAATGAATCAACAATGAGTTTAGCAAACAGCATTTATTTAATTTATTCCTGCAAAAGAACATTTTCACGCTTCGTAAGCTAACTAGAATGATTTGTCATAATAAAACAAACACTTTCCACATTAAAGGACCCAATTAAAATGAAAACTTTAAATACCACAGATATCATCTGGAGGAAGTTTAAAAAAAGAAAGAAATGAAAAGAAAGTTATAAACCAATAGGGCATCTCTCCAAAATGCAAAGGGCGACAGTTCCCTCTGAAGCCTCTGTGTATTTAAAGCTCTGCTTTCGGCAGATGCACCTCTCCCGTTCTCTACTGAGCAGGACACGCCGAGGACGGAGGGCTCCCTTCGGGTCCTTATTCCCCAACACATCAGTCCGTGAAAAAGGAGGAGCCACAGTGGGTCAAAGTGAGAGCCGCAGAGAGACTACGAGCCTGACTTGCTCATTAATCAGGGGGACAAGTAGGCTGTATGGGGTCGCTTTGTAGCTGAAAAATGCAGCTGAAAAGAAAACAGAACTGGAAGAATTAGACAATGCATATGAATCCCTGAAAGCAAAAGCTTGTTTCTGGCACAACCTTAAACCACAAAGCAAAATTCCTGTTTGCTTTTTGACTACTCCTTTCATAATATCAATAAACCACGGCAGCTGATCGTCAGCACTGTGCCCGCAGACGCCGCGCTTAATGAAGTTCAGCTGGCCTTGATTGGGTTGATTATGCTGTTAGAGATAAGTAGAGTCAGTTGGCGAAATCAGGGGCCTTTTCTTGCGAATCTGAGGTTCCCAGTGACATGATTGGGGGTTGGGCCAAGTCTAAAAGTTCAGGTTTTCTCCTTGTGCTTTGTAGATGTTTGATTGACATTAGCTTGTTCTTAGTTCAGTGCTTCTCAACTCAGTCCTTGAAGGCCCTAGACAGTCCACATTTTTGCTCCCACTCAGCTCCTAGCATACCTAAGCCAAACAATCAACCAATCAAGAACACCGAATACCTGGTACAGGTGCGCTGGGAGCTGGGAGGGCATACCTAAGCCAAACAATCAACCAATCAAGAACACCGAATACCTGGTACAGGTGCGCTGGGAGCTGGGAGGGAGCAAAAATGTGGACTATCTGGGAGGGAGGAAAAATGTGGACTGTCTGGGAGGAAAGAAAAATGTGGACTGTCTGGGAGGGAGCAAAAATGGGGACTGTCTGGGAGGGAGGAAAAATGTGGACTGTCTGGGAGGGAGAAAAAATGTGGACTGTCTGGGAGGGAGGAAAGTTTTCAGGAAAAATGTGGACTGTCTGCAAGGTCTTGAGGGCTGGGCTGAGAAGTACTGTCATAGCAGGCCTTGACCCTAGTTCATGTTTAGTTATTTTGTGTGATAATCATGTTTGTTTCCAGAGTGGTGTGCCCCGGTCTGACACCGAGACATACGGGCAGTGCACCTTTTCCGCTGAGTGCCCTCCCTCCCTGGCCACGTGCAATTAGACGAGTCTCTTAGCCTGGAACAAAATGAAAGGAGGCAGCTAACACAGCACTTAAGGACGGGGACGACGAGAGGGAGCCAGGCTTCTCAGCCTCTCTTCCAGGAAGCATGGTCTTCTGTGGTCCCGTAAATGTCACTCCGCCCTTGGGAAGTGCAGCTCTCGGGTGAGAGCCGTCGGTCTGGATGAATTTGACGAAATCTTCTGAAGTCCCACTCCTTGGAGCTGGTGCAGAGCAGGGTTTTTCCACCCGTTATTTACCCAAAAATGCAGCCCCTGTGATTTTGTCTGTTGCTCGCAGTCATGTATTCGGAGTGGCAGAATGCTGTAACAATCCCAAGGTAGCCACCCAACTGTAATATGCTCAAGACGTGTAACACGCTGGGATTGCCTCACCACATCTAGTCCAGCAATAGTCTCATTTTGCTTTTAACAATGTCTCTGGCTTCACACAGCTCATCTGAAGCCCAACGTTTTCAGAGAAACAGGGAGTTATCTTATTGTACCATTAGCTGTGTTCTTCTCTTTGCAAAGGGTTCGGTAGTTATTGGTGACCAAAATCAAAAGCTCTCTGTGTCTTTCTGACATCTTAGCTGGAGCATCAGCCAAACCGAGGATGTGATTTTCAGATGTTCATTAGCATGATGAGCTGATCATGTTTTAGTGTAATTGATATATGTTAGCATTGGTTAGCATGAGGTGCTTCTGTCATTGGCTGTGATTTTTCCCCATTACTCTGTGCAGGCTCACTGTCGCCGGGGTAACACCTGGGGAAGTGGTCCCTGGCTGGGGGGTGGCCCAGGAGAAAGCCCATGTGGAAGGAGTTGTGCAGAACAGGGGTCTGGTGGAAGTAATTTTGTCCCAGGCCTGGGAATTATGCACGATGGGCCTGATTTTGTGTTTTCTGTGTTTTTTTGTACTCAAGCCGTTATTCTGTGTCACAAAACCAATATTGTTTAGAGAGGAATTTTCCCATAAACATCCTCCAGGAAACTGACAGGCATTCAGGGAGCTGTGCACATGCTTCTTCCGTTCCAAATGTCACATGAGGACAGGATGGCTTCCAGATCCATTCTGCTAGGGAAAGGGAGGACGGGCATCCCTGTTTCCCGTCAGGTCAGGTGCTTTCCGGCCTGGGAGAATTTAGGAAAATGCCTTGTCAAATGCACATTCATTACTGCTGTTTGTTTGAGACGAGCCTCTTTGACCAATGGGACGACGCAGCGCGGGGGCGGGAAGGCGAATGAATCGAGTTCCTCCCACACGCTTTTACAGCGAAAGCTGGGAAAAACGGCCCATAAATCAAAACGCCCACGGAATAGCATTTAGATTTTTGGTTACTCTTCTCAGCGTTAAGTATCCCTCCCCATGCATAATGAATAAATTTTACACCAGCCGGCCCCCCAGCCCCCCAATGAGATGCAAATGTATGCTTGTACCGGAAGTTTCTCCGTGATAGTAGCATTTAATACGCCAGCTGTGCAAAGGTGTCAACATGTGAAGGTTAATTCCTATTCCATTCACCCCCCCCCCCCCCCCTCAAAAACCTGGCTACCCAAATTCTGGTCCCATGGGACTGGGGGAATGGGGATGAATTAGCATAGAGGTCCCTGCACCTAATCTTACCACCCCCCCGCCACTGCCTGATGTATGAACTGGCCTTGTCTCTACTCCGCAGCCAATCAGATGTAGGGGACATCGTCCTGGGGCTCAGCGACTAACAAAGGCAGGTACGGTGTGCCGGCACCGTTGTGTGGGGGTACTCCCTAACCAGAGGTGGCAATTTCAGGTCCTGAAAGTAAAAATCCAGACCATGATTTACTTTCAACCAACCGGTTGAGCATAAAGAGTCACAGTCAAAAAGTACTCAACTGGTTGGTTGAAACAAAATCTTGGTCTGGATTTGTACTTTCTGGACCTGAAATTTCCACATCTGCCCCCAACCCTAACTTGGACTCGCCCATGGGTTCCTGCTGGTCAGTTAAATCCCAGCTTGTACACAAATAAACACTTAAGTCACATGAAAATTATTAGCATCTTCTTGCACCCCAGCCTTGTGTCGGATGCAGCCTGAGATAGACTCCACCCCCTGACCCTGACCAGAATATGTGGTCAGTAGATGAATGGATGGAACCTCTCACCACACAATTAACCATAAAATAGGACCTTGTTTCTCCACTGTGTATTAAGTATTTTGCTCTGATTTACCGGTGGTTGTTTTTAAGCTGCCATCACATGACGCTTTTATAATATGATTTGTCATGAAGACAGGTGTGATTTGCAACCTTATGATCTAAGACGACAGTGCCAACAATAACAATTAGTTAATCAATGGACACTAATGGTATCTGCAATTAGACCAGTATTGATCCAGACTGGTCGCGGGTCTCAGAAGTGCAGCTGATGTCCATGAAAGTTTATATCTGCACTCGTTTTGCTAATAGACTGTGGTCTTTGTTTTTGGAAATGGCAAACGTAAACGTAGAGGCTCAGCAGCTCTGAATGATTTATGTCACCGTCGATTGTGTTCTGATTAAAAATAATACTTTTGATTTAAAAAACAAAAGTTTTCCTCTTTATTTATTACGAAAATGCCCTAAATTCCAAACACAAACCAAGAGAATACCCAGGAGAATTTCGATGGAGTCGGCCGGTCTGGCCATTAATCCGCACTGGCGTACAGGCGTTTAGGCCGCTCGTGAGGTAATAGCTGTTTTCTGTCCTTCGTTGTGTAGTGTGGACTTGCTCGGCTATAGTGGCAGTGTGGAAATTACATTGCGGCCGTTATTGGAGCGTGACAGGACCCAGGCACTGTCTACTCTCTCTCCCCAGACTCGCCTGCTCCGGTAAGGCCTGTGCAGTTCGGCTTGTATCTCTTTTATCCCCCGTCCTTGCAGGAGAGCGAAAAATACACCCCCCCCCTTCCGTGAGTCAGCGGTAGGACCTGCTGATCAACTTTGCACCTTTAATTTGATTCCCGGTTGGGCTGACGGATTCTCTCGGGGCCCCTGATATTCTTAGTGGAATATCCCGTCGATTGTCTCACAGGGTAAGGTCCAAAGAAAACCGGGAGGAGATTCCCGTTATAGCACTATGGAGTCTGGAGTGTGGACACCCTACAGGGAACTGGAACATTGTACACTCAGTAACCGGGACAGGAGGCACCGAGCACTCTCCAGTACACACCCCTGGAAGATGGACGCCTTAATGCACATGTTAGATTTTGTTAGCCGTGTTATGCTTGTTTCCTGAGGAGAGGGGGTGTTGACTCCCTGCCAGGTGGAAGAGTTCAGCGTCTGTCCCGGCACCCCCCCACCCCCCCCCCCCGGCTGCCGACCCCACAGTCTGCAATGGCATAAATGCAACGATGATTCAAGGTGAAGCTTTCTGGGTGGACAGGCACAGCGAGGTCAGGTTAGCCCGGCAGGTGCGCAGGCGGAGATGGGATGGAGGGACAGTGACGAAGAGATGAGCTGCATGCCCCCCCCCCCCCCCCCCCCCGCCCCCCTCCTTCAAACGGACCGTCTGACCAGTCACTGCCCGACGGGGGGGGGAGCTGAGATGCTCACTGAGACGGAGCTAATCGTTTCTGACTGACTGATCCTTACTTACCAGATAATTCATCCAAAGCCAAAATGCAGCCCCCCCGCCCACAAACGCTCCGTGGGACAGACACAGAAACGTGAAAGGGGTCGTGCCATAGCCTTCAGGTGTCACTCCTCTTTAAGGCACCTCATTCGTCAACATTTCACACACATCAGTTTGAATCAAACTCAGTTAAAGCACACACAGGCAACAATGCGTACAACCCCCCCGCGGTTGCCGGGAAGCATACACTGAGCACGCACTGAGCACGCACCCAGAGCAAGCACAAAAACACATGTTGCCTTTCCCACTGCCATCCTGACATCAGTGCAGAAACAATTTCCAATAACCATTCTAATATCAAAATGTTTTTGACAGTTTGTAAGCGATGTTGTTGATGCTAATTGCTCTGAAATAAGCATATCCTAATTATCTAACAATTAACGCTTTTAAAAATGTTTCATAATTCGTACATAAAAAATGAACAAGCAGCGGGACGAAATGTCTCGACATTGTTGAAGTTTTTATAGTGGAAATGTTTTTTGTCATTCTGAAAAACACGGGTGGCTGTTTGAGTGTGAAAACATGTTTAGATACAGTAGATAAAACTGGCTTTACAATATTACAGGGACGTCCTACGATGGGGGATGGTCTTTGAGTAGTTATTTCAATGACTAGTGTCAAGGAGCCAACTTCATTTCTTGCAGCTTGTAAAACAGCACATTCGCTGAATTTATAAAAGCATGTTTCCTCAGCCTCCCTGTACAGCCAATCACACCTTGTACAGCTAATCAATCACCAGGGTTGTGGAGGACGATGATTTAAATTTCCCATCATTCTGTATTAAAGTTATTACTAATTTCCATATACAAAATTACTGGGGTAATTGTTCTGTTAATTTTGACATGTAGGTGTGGCTGGTCTACTGAAGCCTTAGTTAGATGAGCAGAGCTATTTAAAGAATGACATTTTAATGGATATTCACCACATACTGCTGATATAGCGAGGACCCTGCATAATCCACTTAGATTCACTTAAGGTAGTGTATCTGAGCATGCAACAAAGGCAGCCTATTCCACAATTCATTTAGCCTTCCTAAAGGCATTCCACCTTAAAGACTGACCCTAAAGCTAAATGGAATAGTATATGCAGATTTATCCCCAAATGGTTCTGTATGCATCTGCATATAGTGTCATTGTAAGAACGTCTGTTTTGCCTGGTGTGTCCTACTACCGCAAGGTAATATGCGCCATTACTCATTTTTATTCTACATCAAAGAGAAAATTGCAGGTAACTTCGATCAAGAGGTTTGCGAGATTACATTTATGCCATTTTGATCATGGCTGCAGTGAAGCAGTCATGAAAAAAGCTTCCACACTGGTATCCAAGAATAATTGGAATCTATAGAAACCAAACTGAAACTGTAAGAAGCCCAGGGTGATTCATGCAAACTTCACCGCTAGCCAAAGTATCGCTTCTTATGACATTCTACAGTGTGGCCACTCGTAAAGCGTCACACACTTAATATTAAAGCATTGTTAGTCTGGCACCTGCTGGGGTGGTACTTTAGTTTCTCGCACCTTCGAGAAATAACATACCTTTTTGAGTATTAGTCAGAATAATTTTACGGTCTGAGAGGAAACAACTTGTTTCTTTTTCTGTAAAAATATTTTAGCCAAAAGGAGTGATGTTCAGGGGCAGTGTGTGGCTGTGTGGGTTTGGCCTCTGAGCAGAAGGTCGCTGGTATGAATTTGCCCTCAGCAGAATATTCACATCTGCTTCAGGCCCTTGAGTAAGGGCCTCAACTACCCAGAATGCTTCAGACACTCTGCTCCTAACTTAAGCTTTGCTGTCACCAGTATGTGTGTGTGTGTGTGTGAGAGAGAGAGACTGCATATACATTAGGTCTCAAAGTAGAGCAAGATGGGATATGTGAAAAGAAGCATTCTGATGTGCAAATGGAAAACAAAGTTTAATTTCCCTCTATTTTTAGCCCATCTATCCATCTTCCAATATCATATTTAGTACAAATAGGGGGGGGAGGGGCTATTGTAGACAGCATTGTGCACAAGGCTGGGGGACACCCTGACCGGCATGCCAGTCCATCACAGCCACCATGAAATTCCATCTGCAATTTTAAGCAAAACAAACACCCCGGGCAAAGGAAGGAATACACTGCACTGGTCTGTAAACTGGATTTTCTGTCACTGTCTTCTTCCTGCCTCCCTGCTCCAGATGGATCAACAGCAGGTTTCCAATGTGCACATATTTTCCATATTTTTCAGCAGAGGCAAGCGAAGCTTAATGATCCCCTTATCGCTGTGTACTATCAGCAACCGACCGATTCCAGCCAATGAGAGAACTCTGTCTGCCATAGCAAGAGGTTTGGAAATAGTATTGATGTGTGCGTTAGCTTGTGATGCATTTTAATCAAGGTCAGTAAAATGGGATTTGTGCCTTGTTTGTTCAGATGTAAGTTATTTTGGCTAAGGGTTCTAGCATGTGTGCAGCTGACAATTCCACAAGTCTATGAGTATGTGAACCAGAGCAGTAAAAGGTACTTAATGGCTTTAGTAGTAAAGGAGTAGTATACAACTGGATTGTACATGATATAGCAGTCATGGTATGACAATTTGTGTCTTAATTTGCACCCATAGTCACATGCAAGCAACACTGAGTGATCTTCATGCATGGTTTCTCAAAATCCCAAAATAGTAGCATCTGGCTGCAAAAGGGAATGGGGTAACTGTCAGGTGAAACGCTTCTACTTTCACTTCAGCTATGTCTTATAATCATTCATCTTTTTTACCTTTTTCTCTCAGCCCCAAAAACCCTAGTATTTCTCGGCCTAGTCCTTGGGGAACCCCAGCGAGTCCACATTTTTGCTTCCTGCTGCACCAGGTATTCAGTGTTCTCGATTGGCTAGGAACTGAGAGGGAGCAAAATTATGAACTAGTTGGGAGTCCCCAAGGACTGAGCTGAGAAATACTGTCCTAACCGTAACCCTACCACTGTCCTTCTAATGACCCGATTCCCATTTTGTTCTCCTTGGGCCTTTCCTGACAACTGTTTGTTTAGTTAAACTCATTTGTTCAACCCAAGTTCAACCCAAGTCCTTCCATGTCTGAGTCACGTGTGTCTGTTGTCCTGCCTGGAGCAAGTATTTCCCTTTTGCAGAATAAAGCCACCATCCCTTGATACCCTCGCTTCACTACACGGTTTCATCCACACATACGCAAAGTCTGCCACGTCACAAAGAGGCTCTTAAGCTGCAGCTGATGAGGTGAAGGTATCCAGGGGTAACGTTGCCATGTTTGAAAACTGCCCCCCATGAATATAAACATGCAGCAGAGTGGCACGCTAATCAAGCCTTTTTCATGAGGGTTATGATGTACTAGTGGCTCTTGCTGGAAGATGATGGCGACTCATTAAAGTCGGAAGGACTTATTGAAATGTTCCAAGGGTTTTAGCCCCAAACCCAGCTGAAGATAAAGGGCTGGTAATGAGTCCTTTATCAGAGCCGGACAGCTCTCCTACTAGCTGGTGCCCCGGACACGGCCTAGCTGTTATTGACTGGTGTGTACCCTGCGATTAAATGGGTTATTGACTGCTTTTGGGACATGGAGGAGCGTCCGTTGCGGCAGAGGTGGAACGGGGACACATCGCAGGTGCATTTGCCTCTGCCAGCATTTCACTGGACGACACATCCAAGGGAAGGGATGGTGATCCCCTGGCAAAAACCGGTCCAGAAATAGGTACAGCGTGTCAGCCAAGTGGCGAGCAACGACACCGAACCGCTCGCATCCCGTTTCAGGTTCACCCAGTTTCGTTCACACGCTCAGTGAATCTTCGACAACCGCTCAAGATCAAGATGTGTCTACTCTTACATCACAGCACTAAACCTAAGCATAGCCCCATTCAGTTCTCGTCTGCTTTTTCCTACTGAACATCGGTTGCATGCCCAGAAGCACCTGGGTGTTTTTCTCTCACTCAAGTCGCGGTAAAAGGTAAATTTGAAAGAGCTGCCGTCCGGCATAAGGCTTGACAAGCTTCGGTTCGGAAAAGATGCAACACAGGTGAGATTCCTGGCTCCATTCCTCCATGATCGTTCTCCGCTCCAAATCACTGACATTATTTCTTTGAGCTGAGGCTCTCGACATACTCCGTTGGAAGTGGGTGAGTTTAATAATTTATAAGGAGTCCAAGGTATTCATGGGCAGGAAGATTGAATTTTTCACTTACAGTTTATCTAGTCCTTGCAGGTGGGGGCTTTCCAGAGGTGTATTCGGGTCCTTGTCAATGTGCTTCACCGGTATTGGCTGTGACATTAAATTAAATAGGTTATTGACTGGCCGTCGCGTTGACGACGGGCTCCTGGAGTCAGCTCTCGGCGCCTTCCGTGACCCAACCCGCAGTAGGTCAGCGCGCTATAAATCAGGCTATAATAGATCCCGCACCAGTATCTAAAGTTCTTGTTCTGCCTTTATTTGTTTTTAATTTGTATTGATGGTAATCCCGTGCCCTCCACGAGCTGACTCGAGTAACACCCAAAAACCCAGTGACTTTTGCCCTCCCTGGTCTTGTCTTTTCTCCTCCGCCATGTCAAACTGCAGCCGCTAGCAGAAGACACTGGCCTTCGGCGACTGACGAGCTGTCTTGGGGTCACGTCTTCCATTCCGGAACAGTAAACATGGACAAGGGAGAAAGAAAAAGGTCAAGTCAAGGTAGTCTGGCAAGAGGCGGGTGACCATTTTGACATAGCATGTGAATGGTTGGCATTAGCAAGAGACAGGAGCGTTTGTCTTGTTTGTCGTTTAGCATTTTTGGGGTGTTTCTGGGAGATTTTTAAGACAAAAGAACAGACTGTGAATCCACTACTTTCCTCATTTCAACATGGTACCAGGCCCATCCATTTATCTGTCCATCCGTGACGGTTTGAATAACAAATTTCGAACGCGGGTGCCAGGTGGACCCCAGAACGAGAGCTCGGGGCTGAACGGGAGGTCCAGCCATTTGCCATCTGTGGCACGTTCCGGTGCCTCGCCAAACACCGGCAGGCATTTCAGGGAGGGAAGCTGGCAGGGGCGCCGCACTGCCAATTCTGCGCCAGTCAGCCTTTCGGCTCCAGAGCCGAGGATGGCATCGGCCCAGTGCTATTACCGGCACAGAAGTGCAAAACAACCCGGGGGCGGAGGGGGCCTCCGCAGGCGTGTCGACGGGGTGCATTTCCCTTTCGTTTGCGTCGCAGTTTCTTCGCAGGTTCTCCCCAGCACCAAACTGCTTATTTCCTGGGACCAATTTCCCCCCCGTAACTGCAGTGGAATGGGAGGGGAAAAAAGCCACAGCCATTGGCTCCGTTCCCCCTCTCCTGTTCACGGGGTGGGATTTGATTGATGCGTGGCCTCCTGCCGGCGCCGCCAGCCGCCTTTGGAGCGCGTGCAGCGTGCGGAACGTGTAGCTGGCCAGATGTAATTTGGGTAATGTTGTGTAGATGTTGGAGCGATGATGATAAAATATGGCCAGGAGCGCAGATGAAGAACGCGGTGGGGCCGGGGGGAGGATCCTGCTGGTGGGGGAATGGGGTGGAGATCAGGCTGAGGTTGGGGGGTGGGGGCGTGCAGGGAACACAAATACCCTCATATAATTTAGAACCTGGAACGGGCAACAGGAAGGCTTCACAGTGCATAAAGAGAGACAAATATAACACTGTGTTCCCTCGCTTCTGGCACCCAGGCCAGGATGTAGAAGGGCAGGATAGGCGTGAGAGAACTCAGACTGGAGAGCGGGGGGGAGGGGCGGGGGTTGTGGGGTGGCCGGGGCAGGTGGCAGGTGTTGTGAAATGAGATCATTCCGGAGCTGGTCTCAGAAGTACAACGCATCGCATCGCGGTCAGGTGTAATGAACAGCTTTTTCATTGCTGGGCATCTCCAGATGGAACTCCTGTCTCCGATCTGGAAGGCGAAAGAGGGGGTCAATCTACTGCTTAACTAGCACTAGTAAAGGCGGCTGTGTTGTCGGAAAAGCATCGATGATTCGCTTTAGCCTCTTTACTCTCCCACTGCTGACAGTGACCGGGTAGAACCAGCCATTCCGCACTAACCGTAGGCTCACTCCGAGCGGGGAGCTGCCATTGAAGCGACTTTTCTTTGACTCTTTGACTTTAACTTTTTAATTCCTGCTCGGTCCCGGAGAGCAGGCAGGGCACGGTGCTCACACTAAGTCACAGAAGCCCGTGGATCTCCGGGCCGCCGATGCAGGCCTCCGTTTTTATTTGCTTTTAATTTGTATCGATCCGTCTCCCGGGCTTCAATTTTGCGAGTGTCAGAGAGGTGAGCAAGCATTACAATATACAATGTTTTCTCTTCTTCCTTATCGGGTGGGGGGGGGGGGGGATGAAAAGCAAATGGCACCTTTGTGCGCCGACGTGAGGCCGCCGGAGCGGAAGGGCTTTGGAACCACGGCCGGAATTGAAAAGGTCACAAGTTCAGCTGCCCAGACAATGACAGGCCTCTGCCTCCACTCCTGTGAGATTAAAAGCATCAGGGAGATAAGCAGAGGTATCGGGAATACTTTCTGAGGCAGTCAGATCAGGGATTGGGTGCCGGTGATGGGGTTGAGGGGGGTCGGGGGGGGTGTAGGCTCCTTGGCCTGAGACCGGCACGCGGCAGAGAGAGAAGAACCTTCAACGCTGACCTTGAAATGTGCTCGTCTTTGTCCGGAGGACGGAACACACAACCATCAACAGCCAATAATGGTCCAGTGTCTGGCATGACACGGTAACAGGTGAAGCCGTGCCCAGTGCCCAGTTTCCTCACTCAAAACTTATACGACGCTTTATGTACGAGTGTTACCATTGTAAACAATAAGAAGAACCCGGCCATGCTGCCCTAACACCAGTGTCGCTAGAACCAAACAGGATATAGCAGCAGGTTTATGGAGTTGTAAAGGTATCATTTGGGGAATATTATGCAGTTTATTATAGGGGAGAGTGTGACTGTGTACCACTCTGACTGGTGCAATAAGATACCACTCCCATGCAGTGCTTGCATTTTTTTTTATAAAATGATGCCTTTTTATTTGGCATTTGCACAAATACAGTACATTGGAATGCTTCTTTTTGTATATTTCATCTTGCTCTCCTTTGAGAAATAGACACACATATATACAACTGAGAGTGAAGCCTGGGGTCCGAGCACAGGGTCAGGCCATTTAGCCGGCCCCCCCACAGCGTTTTGGGAGGGTTAAAGGTCCTGCTCCAGCGACCTTCTGATCACATGCATGGATGCCTAGCCTGCTGAGACGCACACCGCCCACTGCAAACACACAAACACACAGTTACATGCACAAGCACGCACGGGAGAAACATGAACATGCATGCAAAGGTACACTTGTGGACATGCATGCACAAACAAAAAACAATGCTATAAGCAACCTGTTCATACTTATCATACTTATATATTCGCACACGCATGCATGCCCTCGGCCCGCTGTCTTCGACACGGATGCACCACTCTCCTGTTTAACCCCACAAGCCCCCCAGTTTCCCCCCTGCCTTTGGTGAACCGGATAAAATATTTTATGCTTATTGAACAGACACGATACGGCTCCTTGTGTCTGAGGGATGATATGTGGGCAAAAAAAAATCATTGGTCGACCAAAAGAGTCCCCGTTAGTCCCTGAGGTAAAACATACGCAAATCCTTTGGTACTGCTCCAACTCAGATCCATAACTTACTGGCAAATAAGTGATTCTGACAAACCAACGACTAGCACAGTACTGAAACATGTCTGATGAAGGCGAAACCTGCCCTACCAGAGTCCGCCGAAGAGGAACGCTCTTCTGCTTAAGAAAACAGCGCTGTTTCTCTGGTCATTGTGACACGACAGGGAAAAAGAAAACATTTCCTGGCGGAAAACGTTTTGGAAAACGTTCCGAAATTAAATGGCATTTATATCACATCAGTCATCGCTAATCCCCAGTTCCCTTCTTATCCATCCCTGCTGAACAGCACCTCTGTGACAACTCACAAAGTTGTTACTGGAATGGCAGACTCATCACTTCGAATTTTGATGCTTTAACTGAAATTATTTAGCATTTTTGCTTTTTTGATGCTTTCACTATTTTGTGGTGTTGCTCAGGACTACTTCTGAGGCTTAGCCTCTGTTCTCAAACTGAGAGCATGGTCGTTAAAACATCTGAGCTAAACAAATCATCCGGGGCTCGTTTGGAATCATTCCGGGCTTCAGCCTCAATGCCCCAGACTTGTGAGGCATCCGGTGTCGGTTGAATTTTCTGTTTGGTCCTCTAGGGCCCTAAAATTCATCCAACTGAATTCTGGATATTAGCCGCTCAGAAATAAAATCGTTTTTATCGTCAGTGCGGGGTGATGATTAGGGCTTGCACATTTTGGTTATAAGCAGGAGAGACTTTTGTTGGTCTGTTTTGCTCTTTATATTTTCGTTTTAATGAAGCAGAGCAGTGATGAATTTGCTGTTAGTCTGTGCTCAGTAGACAGAATGACTGGCATCGCCCCCAAACCCTCCCACCCCCCAAACACAGACAAACATAACCCCCCCCAACAGTCACAGCTGGGAAGAATACACATGTTTACAGTTCCACCCATGCCCCACATCAAACATCGTACAGATGGGAGATAGAAAGTCCCTGTGCTGAATTGATCCCTCCAGCAAAGAGGGAGAGCAGATTTGGTGATGGCTGGGGGGGGGGGGGGGGGGTTTCTGTCTACGTGCAGAGGCAGAGTAGAAGGTATGGGGTGGGTACTGAACAGCTGGGGGGAAAGAGACGCGGTCCAGTCATTGGGGGGGTCACATTCAATATCACAACTCTGTCCACCTTGATGTAGATGTTTTAACCCAATAAAGCTAAGAAGTTGACCTTCAAAATGATTCAGTAGTGCTTTTTTTTTTTAATTTAGAAACGACAAACTGGGACCACTGGGGGGGGAGGGAGGGGGGGTGTAGTGACTGCAGTGCATGATGATGGGTCTATCTGTCCTTAACCAATCATACAGAGGTAACACCCCTCTTAGGATTAAAGTCACAGATAAAGACAACCCATTAAACATTGAGCAAAGTGGCTTCACTCACACAAAAAGCCGAATCTCATGGGCACCGCGGCTTTCCAGTAACATCTGCAGAACATTAAAAAACAATATTACAATGCCATTCTCATTTTTACATAATCATATTCTTTACAATTCATTCGTCCACCAGAGAATACAAAAACCGAACAGACAATACATGGTTGCTATGCAACAGGAACATTAATAGCTAACTACTACCAGTCTGTCTTTAACCTGCCTTTTAAATCTGAGAATGATGCTCTTTGTCATCTGCGTGGAGATCTTTGACAAAATGCCACCTACACATGGTATACTAGGTATCTAGGAACGCCTCTGGCCACATTTATGTCACTCGCGCACTGGGGCTGAGAGCTTTTATGAAATGAGTCTTTTGGCCCTTGATAGCCTCCAATTTTTCAATTAAAATGTCAGAAAGAGGATGGGCTGTTATACGATTTTGCACGTTTAAGAGGGACCACTGAATGCGACGTGTTCCTCCAGGTGATTACAAAATGTACGAGGACACGTCGGCGCCCATTCTGACGCTGCCGCCGAGGGTGAATGAAGACTTTATTAGATTTAACCACTGGCTCCCAGGAGCTGAGGCAGGAATGTAAGGAAGATTCCAGAAAAAGGATTTCTTTTTCACACTTTCATTCCCAGTCGCTGCCAGCTTTAATATTTCACAGTGTACCCTGTCAAGTGTTGTAACTTTCCAGGTAATTCCGTGTCATTTCAGGTGTCTTCAAGCTGAAGCAGTTATATATGCAGATGTGTCGAGAATGAGGAAAAGGTGTTGTTTAATCACCCTTTACTAATCTTTAATTAGCTAGCCTTAATCTCCTAATGACTTCTGTCTTCCGTGTTTTCCACTTAAAGTGCAAGATATCTGTTGTCTCTTCTCATAGCTGTACTCTTCTGTTAGATCTCAAAATCTTTTGTATTCTTGTTAATAACTGTAGCCACAAATAATTTTTGACCGTTTCCACTTAAAATTGCCCATTTGTTGGATAATTTGTCCCTGTTTCGATAATTGAAGTGATTTATTAGTTTCATAATCTCAAAAGTCATTATATTACGGTTACTGGGCAACACAGTAATGTAGGCCTATATTTTAAATAAGATTTCAAATCAAATACAATGTGCAAAAAATAAAAATAGGGCGGGTCAATCCTATAGGCGACACAGACGGTCGCCTAGGGCAGTAACTTCTGAGGGGGGGCCGACTTGCCAGCCAATTTCACTTTGCGTTGAACGGGGGGCGCCGGTGCTAATGCTCTCCTAGGGCGTCACAACAGCTAGGACCAGTACTGAATGAAATTCTAAATATATCCTCCACTCGATATATAATATGTGATATGAATCAAAAACGTTTTTTTTTCCTCAACAGGGATCTTTTTTCCCCCCTTCCCATGTGTTTACGTCTCACTTTGTTTTATGGATGCGGGTTTAATTGCTTTTCATAATTAGTTCTCTTTCGTCTAATTAACCCCAGGTCATCCGGTGACGTCGCAGTGATTTAGCTGATTAGTTGGACCTAAGTGGTTGGCAGGAAACCTTATAAGATGCGGCATAAATGAGCAAACGAGGAAAAGCTTGTCATGTGAGCTGCGGGGCCCCTGCTTGTTATACAAATTATGGGCTTGCATACCCCCCCCCGGCTTGGAAAAAATAAAATAAAGAACCGAGTTGGAACCTGAGGAAAGTTCATTTCGTTTCAGTGAAATTGAGAAGATGTGGGCGTCCCCTAAGCATCTGTACGCAGTGGGTCGATCCATTTAAAGGCACACACGCCACTCTGAAAGTCAATCGACGCACACCCACTCCGACGCTGAGATTTCATCACGGAAAACGATACGCCAGTCAGGGGCATACCTAGAAATTGTGGGCTCTCTGTATGTATTATATTTGACAAATTTTTGAGATTTTCATGGGCCCTTGTAAAGCTTCGGGCCCCCAGAATCTGCCAGGGTATCCATGCCCCTACTGCACCCCTGATGCCTTCCACAATTTCTCAGAACTAATCTCCCCCACAAACAAGGCCTTTTGAAGATGGCCTTTTATCACTGACACTCCCCCCCCCATCCACCGAGTCCATATTGGGTTGGCTCATCCCCAAAGACGAAGAAAACAAGTGTAGACCTCCTTTCAGATTTTCTTCAGACGGAATTCTCCTCCTTGCCCCGCCCCCCCGAAGCTACTCCCCCTTCAGGTAAGGCCTCCAGTTCCATCCAAGCCCCGGCCGATACGCGGCCAGGCTGCTTCAGTGAGCGGGCCCCCGACATCAGAGCTGGCCGTGTGCCTCCGGAAACTCGGGGACCGTCCCTCCCGTGGCTCCGAAGGCCTCGTGACCCAGCCGCCCTCGCCTGTCAGAGGGAGAGAGGAGCGTGCGGCGGGGAGATAACCTGAGAGAGACAGACCCCTGGGCTCGCCATGCCGTCCTTGACAGGCTTATTAACGGGGGCCTGGCGGGGGGGGGGGAATGTCTATCGGCGAAAGCATCTTGAATAAAACCTCTCTTATCTGCAGGACACCAGGGATTAGAGTCTGGGCCTTTCTGATAAATTAATTATTCACTCTTATCTGTCAGGTAAAAGGCTGTCAGACAGGCCTACCTAAAACTGCACCACTGGGGGGGGGGGGGGGATTAAAAACGGGGTGGAGGAAACAGAGGCGCAATATTTTGTGTATAAATTAGCCACACTGGCAGTGGGAGGTTTTTTCCCGTTTTAATCTGCCACCTTGACTCTATCAGCATGGCGATTTACTTCCCTCACTGCTAATAACTTTCACCAGAGGGGGCAGAAAGGAGAACACAAACGAAATTAACGAGTCTGGACACTCGCATCCCGCGGTTCAAGCCGGGAACTCCCTGTGGGGGAATTTTGCACCGCAACCCTGAAAAGAATATCATAATAGCGATAAAGCAAACAATTACAAATACTGTAAACAACACCGCTGGATACTGTTTAGTTTTTTTTTTCTTCCATCCCTGGCCACAGTCCAAGTGAGGCTTATCCACGGTGTGCTGTTTAGCCACCCGCTGCTCTCCGTAGCGAAGGCCATGCGGAGAAGAGGCTCAGGACGATCTCCTGAGGACGGCGGAATTACAGATGGTGCCGAGATATCCGTCCCTTTAATCCGTACAAACAGCACTTTGAATTATTAAACGGACTCCTTCGTTTGAACAATTAATTGTGGGATATTGAATCCCGCCAGGGTGGCGATGATGATCGTCCCACATGTATTATTTATCCCGAACTCAAACTCTCCAGTTCCACTGGCGTAATTATAGCGATTGTGTTTTACAAAATAAACCACTTTTCTAATCTTTGTTCACGTTTTACAACATAATAGGGCATTATGCATTCAAAGAGCTGTTTCTTGTGTAATCTGAGGGAAAATAAAATATCTCAAGCCCTGTATGAAATTGTGTCAGCGTTGCAATTCTTATTCACGGTGCATGATGGAGATCAATCTAAGATACAGTTGTTTAAGAATATTTGGTTTTAATGTCTTTTTAATTCAACTTAATGAATTAATCATTAAAACAAGTAAATACAGTGTATTAATTCAGTGGAGAATAAACCCACAAATGTCTTACAAACCTGTCCTGGCATATCAGAAAATGTGTGTGATTAATATCTTACAGGTACTTATATTGGAGAAAAGTGAACCCTTTTCACCAGTGAGGGGACGGTGGGAGAGTTAGCCACATTTCTGTCTCTTACTCCTTGGATCCAGTTGCACCATTGCCTTCTGGGACACTTCAAGTTTCAACCGAATCACTTGGACTGGGGTGACCTCATCACAGGCACCCACCCCCCCCCCCCCCACGCCCCAACACTCCACCAGTTAACATGCCGCAGAGCTAAGACCTCATCTGCTCCACTACAATGGAACAACTGCAGAAATTTACATATCTCCATTCTCGCAGTTGTAAATTACCGAAAAGAACAAAGGATGTGTTTTTTTTCTGTGAAAACGTGTTCTCGGGAAGATTGTGTTCAGCGTAACGAAATCACAGAAATAATAATTGTTTGCAGTTCATGCAATGTATAAATAATTCTTAGCCAGAAAGGTGCGCAATGGATTTCTAAGAGATTGCCTTATGTACAAATGAAGGAAATAACCACAGTGGTCCTTGAGTCAATTGGGGGTCCAGCTCCATTGCTCACCTGGGTTGCCATGTTCTCGCGGCTTCTGGGAGGCCGTCGCACTGCTCCGACTGCAGCCGCATCAATCTGCGAGCTGATTGGCAGCAGGAGGTGAGATAAGCGGCATGTAGTCCCAACGCAATAAGAACAGAATGAGATGGCAGCGAATGTTAATGACCTTCATATTTTATTAATCTGAATCCATCACCTTTCCGATGGGGCTTTATGAAAAGTAAACATCCGTTCCGGAGCTGTAATGAGTGTCTGAAGCAGGGGAAGATGGGCTGTCAGCGGGGGAGGGGACTCTTTACTTTGGCAAGGAGAAGAACAAATATTTGACAGTGTAACCCTGGGGACGTTTCAGCAGCTGACTATTTTGTAGGGGTGAGAATCACAGGCTCAGTTGTCGTTGCTGTGCCGGCGCTAACGTCGCGCTGTGACAAGCTGCCGTCCTCTTTCATGTTAAATGGAAACTCTTTGTCGAGCTTCGTGGGAACAGGCTGTGAGCGTTGGAACGGTGCGCGGAAACGCACCGGTTACGGCACCCGCTTCCTGCAAGCCGCTAGCTGTTGGGAAAAAAAGTAGTGACATCGCGAATAACCCGGAACAGAGCTTTAAACTCATATTCATAAAATATCGAACATTCACAGAAGACTGTGTCTTTAGTGTGTGGCTCAGTGAGTTAGCAGGTTGTGATCAGAAAGTTGCTGGTTCAGATCCCAGGGTTAGCAGAAAGATTACATTATTGAGCCCTTGAGCAGGGCCCTTAACCCCCAATTGCTCCAGGGACTGGCTGACCATGCTTTCTTAAAAAAGAAAAGAAATGCATGTCATTTTCAGGGGCGCTAAGCTGGGATGATGCCATGGGCCCTAGAGTGATATAGTGCACTGCCACACCCACCACAGGGATGAGAGTGCATCCATGTGGCAGGTGATGCCTCAGCACCATACTAGTCCAAATGGACCAGTGTGAGTTTTTTCCCCAGTGGCTGGAGTGACAATCCTGCCACCAACCCCCAAGTTATTCCCCTGGACCTCCTGATAGGGCTGGATGTAGATTAACATCATTCCCAGGACAATTCCAGGTTAAGGGCCTTGCTCAAGAGCCCAATGGAGTAGAATCACTCTGGGCATTTATGGGATTTGAACCAGCAACCTTCCAGGTACTGACAGAGGTCCCTAGCCTCAGAGCCACCACTCCACCCAGCCCGTGATCAGTGCATGCTCTTTACCTGAATGACAGGGGTCCTAAAAGGTAAATTGATTGGTCTGAGTTGGGGGTCCAACATGATGTTTCAAGGGGCCCAAAATCATTAGTGCTGCCCCTGGTTGTGCTGGATAAAAGCACCTGCTAAAATAAATAAAATGTAAACAAAAGTAGAAATATGAAGTGATTTTAAAATGGTGCATCTTATGTTAATTGAATTATTATCTAGCATTGATTTAATTATTTTCAGCCAGACGTTATATGCATTTTCCTTCATTACAATATAGTTCTGATTGCCTGAGGTGAGCTGATTAAAGATAAAGTTCACGATAAACATCATTTAGTTGTATTCTCCCTGTCTGTGTGTCTCGTCTCCTCAGATTATGATTTGATAGGAACCTATTTGCATATGAAAAGCAACATTAATAAGTAATTTTCTGACATGGGGGTGGGAGGGATTCAATGTGAAAAGGACTTCTCCCCAAGTTCAAAATTACTTAAAATAACTAAGAAATTTCATTTATGATATTGCAAAGAAGAAAATGTTCAATTTGTTTATCAGGTATGTTCAGAATAATTTGAAATTGTTCAACTCCAAATTCTCTGAAAATTCTTTAAGACACAATGTTTCAGCAAAATTATCTTTGCATAAAAGACACTGCCATGTATCTCAATAATGTGTACCAGGGCAGAATGAAAAGGAATGCTCCAGGTCTATTACTTGTGACTGGATGGGAATATTTTAATAAATTAAACACAGAAATAATTCTTGGAATGTGCTATTTGGTTACGTATAGTCATTTTCCTACATATAAGTATATACATTTACCAACGAAATATGTAGATTTGTTAAGGGGGATTTTTTTTTTGTAATGCTTTGCATTAACTGCACCTTCACAATGCATTCATAGAACATTCAGTGCACCTTCATATTGCATTTATGATGCATTCATGGGACATTCATAAGCAGCATAAAAGTACACGTTATAATGCATCTGTAGAACATTCAGTGCACCTTCATAATGCATTCATAGAACATGCATAAGCAGCATGTAAGTTAGTTCACCTTAACATGTATTATGCATTGCATTCATAATACTTTCATTGGACAAGGCATGACAGCGGTAATATACAGCTCTGGAAAAAAATTAAGAGACCACGCCATATTTTTTAAGAAACTGCAGATTAAATCCATGGTTCTGCTGCCAAAAGACTTACACTGAGTGGCAACTTGCTTCCAGGCTCAAAATTTCTAAGACCGCAGTACAGAAGAACGATCTGAAGCAAAAGACATTGTGAATGACCAGAAATCACCTAGGAATAAGGCGGAAGTGATTCTCTAATGCCACAGATGACCGCCAACTTATCAAGCAGTGCCTTGTGAATTGGAGGATGATATCGAGTGACCTTCAAAAAGAATGGGAAACATTAAGTGGCGTGAAGGGCACTGTTAGGACAATTAATAACAGGCTCGTAGAAACAGGACTGAAGTCTCATAAAGCCAGGAAGAAGCCCTTCATCAATGAGAAGCAGGGAAGAGCCAGGCTGGAGTTTACAAGAAATATATGTATTTTACACTGAAGTATACCCATAAATTGAGAAATGAGTAAAACTAAAAATGTTCCAGAGTTGTACATTAATAACAACTATTATAATTGTGTGATCAAATTCTCTTTGTTATTGAAGCATATTAATGCTGTATTCCCAATCTTAGGGCAGGGGTGCAGCAAGAAGGCTTGGGTCCCCTGACCATGCAACCCCAAGTACAGCTGTCACTTTCAATCCAGGTAGATTTTACCGAGTGGATCCCTCGTCCCATCTAGAACTTGCTGTGGTGGGGGGCTATGGTACATATTGTGGCCCCTTGAATCTGCCAGGTAGGGTGTCCATTCCTCTGCTTCAGCAGAGGGCAGCACTGTAGCCTCACGCCTCCAGATTTGGGGTTTGATACCCCCCCCCCCCCATCTCCCCATGTTTGCATGCTCCCTCCCAGAACTCTAGTTTCCTCCCAAAGTGCAGAGACATGTGCTTTGGTGAATAGGTTCCCTAAACTGCATGATCACATCCCCTGCAGCATGTCTTCAGACTTACTGCAGCCCTGCACCAGTTAGGCAGCAGTGTGCTGAATGGATGCACTTTGCATCTGAAACTTATAGCTGTGTGGGCTGTGCTCCCATTACAGTAAATGTCACTGCGGTCCGCTGTCGGCCCCGGCGAGGTATGCAAGTAACATGCCATTATTTGGCAGCGAAGAGGAAGCAGCTGTGCAGTGCGAGCTGTTTGAAGAACATCTCAGTGGCTCATCCGTGAGAGATGTGTGCAGGGATGTGATGCCCCTCACGGGATCGACGCACTGGCCCATCAGAGTCACTGCGCTCGGTGCTGACAGCTGAGACTCAGCCGTCGTCCTTTACAGGGGGAACACGCAGCGGAGGGTGCCATCAAGCCCCACCAGTCGGGCTTCCAGGCATGTCGGCGCCCGTCTTCTGGCGCCGCCGTTGCGACTCGGCCGCGGACGGCCCCGCGCTGATGCTCAAGGCTCGCTTTGCAACACTGGGCTGTGGCGTTCATATCAATCTCTGCCAGAATGCCGTGGCATTTTCCTGAGCGAAATCTCCTCCCAGAATTCATAGGTCCTCAGAAACAAAACATGCATGAAAACATAAATATAACAGAAAGAAGCTGCCATGGCATTTTCAAGGTCAGAACCACATCCCAGAATGCATAGTTCTCCAGAAAAAAAGCAATACAAAAAAATGTAAATAAAACAGAAATAACTTGCCACCCAATCAGCTAATATCACAAAACCTGCACAAACTGATGACAGCAGCTAAGTCTCACCCCGGCAAAAGTGTGATTAAATTTAATGAGCGCTGGAATGCTTTAGTGCCACGGGCCCTGATCCCCGACAGGTGGAATCCCTGGCATTAATATCTCCATTACGATTAACAAGAGCTGGATTGTCGGGCGGTAAAGGCCACGGCCGCCTCAGGACGCCGGGACAGGCGGGCCGTCACTGAGATGCTCTCACTCTGCCGCCGCTCCTGTAATTCCCAAAAAGGTCATGCTGATATTGGCATTAGGCCCCCTTCTGTGTCTCCCTGACAGAGACATGCCCACACAGGCTAATTTGCCCTCCTGCTATTACCCAGCTTCCTCTCTTCAGCGCCCGTGTCATCCATTGATATGTTGATGACCCCTTGTTTTTCCAGACCCTTCCGAATTCCCACTGATTTACATTCAGCTGCGGACAGCTTTATCCCAAGGGATTTGTCGTCTGTTTTCCGTAAGAGCTTACCCAGTAGAGGGTCACCATGTAGGGAAGCACAGGGCACGGGGGGGGGGGGGATGCCCCACGCCAGGATGCCACTGCATGGCTCACGCTCACACAGAATCGCACAGTATCCTAGTGGTGTTGAGCATTCAGTTAGAGGCGCTGTAAGGAGGTGGGGGGGGGGGGGGGGGGGACAGTTAGGATGATTCCAAGGGCCCCTGAATGAAAGGAGCCCAAATTATTATTTTTTAATTACTGGATTGGTCTGGACTGGGCGGCCCGATATGATATGCTTTCATGGGCCCCAAGATCATTAGCAGCGCCCCTGCATACAGTGCAATCTAATTATTTAAAAAAATATTTTCACTTCTGCAGGAGACTTACCAAGCAGCCCGAAAAGCAATTCAATTGAATTAAATTAAATTAAATTTATTTTTGTATAGCGCCTTTCACAACACTGTTGCCCCAGGGTACTTAACAAGAGTGTGTGGCAGTGCATTGTTAGTATATAAAAAGTAAATGATTTGCGATAAAAGGGAACAAAAGGCAGAGGGGAAAATACCAAAAGACAAGGAGAAAACGCAGAAGTCTATGTCCCCAACTGATACATCATCCTTCTTGTCCTGGCTCTCACTTCAGGGAGAGAAGGTTAACTGGATTATTTACAATCTTAGAAGGAAACGGTGCACTAAAATGTCTCACTTTTAACCTCCGCACAGGCCACAGCCAGGGCAGATCGATGCTGCTTGGCCGGCTACTGGAGTGAGCGAAGCAACGCGATACTTCCGCTGATACCAAAGAAAGGTTACAAAGAGGCGTTGGGCCCCTTTTTATACTGCAACTGTAGCTGTCGCTCTCACTGGCCGAGGAAGGGCTCCTAAATGACCTTCATGATCAGAGCTGGCACCGAGGACCCCCCTCCGGCTAGGCGAGGGGCCGTCATTTTGATTAGGCGATTACAGGACAGGACAGGTCTCTGCACAAGTGGCGACAGCTTTAATTTAATATCTGTCACCTGTCTCTCAATTTCCATACATTATTAACTTGTGTTTTTATATGTTGGCTTCACCAGATGATAGGAGGTTAAGATGGAGAATTCTCACTTGGGGAAAGGTACATTTTATATATATATATTTATATATATATATATATATATATATATATATATTTATATATATATATATTTATATTCATGCACAGGGATTAATTTTGTCCAAAGGAATAGGTCAGGGAGGCTAAACTACATTGTGAATGATTGGAAATTCTATTAACATTTAAATTTGACGTTGATTCGACACGGCCGTGTGACGAGGCACAGGGAAGTGCCTGAGAAAGGCTTCGCCATAATGATGCCGCGGATGGCTTGACACCGTTTGATTCAAGTCGGCTGCTTTAATTACTTTGGACTGTTGTCCTTGTTCCGCACACAGGTAATTAAAGCTTTTGGTCAATTTTATAGCGTGCTCAAAATAGGCTTCGCTCAACTCCCATTTGACTCTACAAGGTGGCTGACGGTAGACATTTGGTCGGATGAAAGAACTCCTCTGCTGGTTGGAGAATTGGCCGGTCACCCACGAGCATGTCAGGCTAAGGTGAATGGGGAAAATAACAGAGAAGGTACCGGCCATTTGACAATGGGGGGTTACCATTCTCCACAGCGGTTACCTACAAAGGTGGACTTCACATTAAAAGGGATGACAATGCTAAGCTCTTGTATGGTGTCGTGTTGCAACCATCACTGGAACAAAAAAGAAAATCCCTTTCTCTTCAACTTGTTGTGTGTTTTTGCTTTTTAAAATCCAAATAAAATGCCGTGGTCACCTCACACCTCTGGGACCAGGGTTTGAGTCCCCACCATGGCTCTGTGGGTGTGGAGTTTGCATGTTGTCCCCGTGTCTTTGTAGGGCTTCCTCTGGTTTCCCTTTACAGTCGAAAACATGCTGAATTGTTCATAGGCTTGAGTGTGTGTGAAGCAGCTCGTCCTTCTTTGCTCCTATGGGCTCATTGATTGCAGGAAAGACTCTAGACTCCTACAACCCTGTATAGGACAAGCGGTATAGAAGATTAATGAATAACATCCCCTGTCTAACTGAAATTAACTAGCAGACCTCTCAAGGCTTTCCCATCAGAATATTTTCTACAGAGAACATCTATTGGCTGGTGGTGCACCATTTCCTGCAAAAAGCAAGATTCCTGGATGGTATTTCTCCAGCCCTTGCTGGTCTTCAGTTATTATTTCACTTGGCAGAGACGTCTGACATGGCACGGTTATGGTGCCACGTTTTTGCAGACCGGCCTGGAGGTGAAAGGTCACCTTTTGATGCCTGCTTAGTCCTGATCCCAGGTGGCATCTTATACACCTCTTTGCAATTGTAGGATCTCAATCTTTTTTTGGGAAGCAAAGTTTATTGCCTAAAAAAGGACGCGTCCTTCCACTCGAGACAGCTGGGGGGGGATGGCGGAGCAGAATGGGATGGCCTAAGTGTGTGGGCGACCGGTTTCTTTGTGTCACAGGAATAAAGGGACCCTCAAACGCCTCCATTCGGCTGACCGTTTTTTTTCCCCTTTATGCGACATCATAATGAATTACGGTTTTGAATGAAAGAGAGGGAACTATCATTGGCGTGACAACAGCGGACTGCAAGTAATTACTGGTTGGAGGCCTTCATTAGGCACTGACAGAGATGGGACTTCAGCAGGTGCTGGGCGCCCGAGACAGCTGAGGGAGGCGGGAGAGTCTGGGAAGCAGGAATGGGGTTTAAAAGACACGGGCTGAAAAATCTGGGGTAGGCAGGGTCCACGAGGTGACCTTACATGAACCCAGCGAGGGCGAGAGCCAAAAATACTAGCTTTACCACACACCTGGTCAACTTGACCTTTGACTTCCACTTGACTTTTGACCTCTACCGGACCTCAGCACAGGTGGGCCTGGTCCCTGGACTGGCAGGCAGAGCAGAGGGCTGCTTTCATGGTGGCCCCCTCCCCCCCTGCATTACTCCAAGCAGACAGGCAGGATGCCTCACATCTCCAAGAATGACGCACCCACACGGTGGAGAGGCGACGCACTTCACAGGGAGCGTAACGCGACGGGCCTTTTCATCTGCCGCTTGTAGCCTGAGGGGCAACACCAGAAGTAAACACACAGAGGACCTCACTGTAAGACCTATCAAGCCATTCGTTTAGTTTTATTCGATTAAGCCCTCAAGCACTGCTACATGCCTGCTGCTACTGAGCGATAATGGAGCCGGTAAAGTCGCAGCTGTTATGTAAGTGCTGAAGTCAACCATCTATGGCTCCCTGTGCTAATGACTCGGCAAGCGGTAGTGGAGCTGTTAGACTCTGCAGGTAAACACTCTGGTTAGCCATCAATGGTTCTCCATACTAACGAGCTGTAATGGAGCTGTTAGAGCTGCTGCATGAGTGCTCCAGTTGGCCATTGATGGCTCCTCGAATTAACGACTCGGTGGGCGAAAATGGAGCTGATAGAGCTGCTGCATGAGTTCTCCAGTCGGCCATCGATGGTTCCTCATGCTAACGACTCGGCGGGCGGTAATGGAGCTGTTAGAGCTGCTGCATGAGTTCTCCAGTCGGCCATCGATGGTTCCTCATGCTAACGACTCGGCGGGCGGTAATGGAGCTGTTAGAGCTGCTGCATGAGCGCTCCAGTCGGCCATCAAGGGCTCCTCATGCTAAAGACTCAGGGAACAGTAATGGAGCTGTTAGAGCCACTGCATGAGCTCTCTAGTTGGCCATCAATGGCTCCTAGCACTAACAACATGACGAGCAGTATTGCAGCAGTTAGAGCCGTTATGTGAGCACTCTAGTCCCTCATTTTAGGCTTAAGGATATTCTGATGAAAAAGCCTCCTGGAAGTTCCTCCCATGTTTGGGCAGGTTTCCTCACTCAGTCCACAGCATTTGCTATACTTGACCTGCCCTCTCTAAATTGCCCTTGGTGTGTGTTTCTGTGTAGGTGACCCCAGATAGACTGGTATCCCACCTAGGGTATCCCCTGCCTCATACTTCACAGGATTGGTCTCCAGCTCACTGTATCCCTGGATTCTGGGGTGATTCTAGGATGTGTTAAGGTGAGGGACATAAGTGGGTCCATAATTCATACAGTGGGGCCAACCTTATAACTAACCAATGATATGTTGTGAATCGATGAGTGACAGGGAATGGGGCAACCCAGAGGCCAATCATCCTTCAAATAGGGCCAGTATCCCTATGGCCCCGCCCTTGTTTGTATCCCTGCCTGTACTGGATACAGAGTTACAAAAAACAGAGCGACAGATTATGGAAACAGAGTGAGTCATGAAGGTTCCTCTAGCCAGTAACCTCTGGAGAAGGTCCACACTTCATCATATTCAGGAAAGTAATTTTATTATCAAAATCCATAAAACATAAGTACTAATGTGGATTCAGATTAAAAGCAGGAAAGCTAAAAGAATCGGGGAGAATTTTTCCCATGCCTGGTAGCCGGAGCTGCTTGACTGAGGATGGTAATCCCAACAGTAAGATGGACAGGACCCTCACTCCGTCCACACATGTGCCTGCCCTCCCACGGGGGCGCAGGTCACTCATTAGCTTGCAGATACACAGACCGGCATCTGCAGCAGGCTTGCCTGGGTACCACTGGTCCTCATAACTACCTCCCATGAGGCCGAGTAACTGCCACTCACTCCATCCTCGGTAATCCAACAAAGCCCCCATTAACAACCCAGCCATGGCAGACAACCCCTTTTCCCAGGAGATGGGCCAGTCTTCCTGGGCCAAACAGTCCCCAGCTCTCTCAACCCTCTCTTCCTAACCCACAAACATGAAATAGATGCAAAACGCGCAATCTGTTGCAGTCTTAACTTTGATCTTCACGCCATTCGTAGGGCTAAACACTATGGCTCAGGCCCCCAGAACCTTGGAAAATTGTTTTTTTCTGTTATTAGATGTCACTGGTTAATATATACCTCCTAATAAATCACTGTTCAATCACACTTTTTATCTATTCCTACACTCGACAGACTGCATGTCACTATGCAGAGATTTGACATCATTCATTTCTACGAGCATTAGTACAACGTAAATAACCCTTGCTGTCTTTAAAGGACAGAGACACCAGTCTATGACATCCAGACTTGTGTTACTTTTATATAATGGTGACTACTATTTACAGTATCATACTGATTATTTATACCACTTAAAATGAAGACCCTCCAAGGATGACTCACTTGAGTGTTGAGTGTAAGGTTCCCCAAACACTGAATGATTATAAATATTGGTCACGATTGAGAAGGAAGGCAAAGATGGCCATTGTTAGGAGCGGGGAAGCTAAGTGTATTGAGTATCCGCTCAGCCTTTTATCTCTGTATTCGTGTGATGGCGGCCATACTGTCTGATATTCTGAAGTCCTGACTTTTGGATTTGGGAAGGCCGCCTCTAATGCCTCTAACCGCCCAGTGGTGAGCATGGAACAGACTCGCGTACCGCGACCTCCGTGGCTCTGTGGTGCGATAAAACGTCTCAGTTTTTCTGTTTTTAATCCATCAAAGACCCCCCCCGGCCACCTCCCGGCTGCCGCTAGCCACTGCATCTCTCTTATGACCGTTACGGGAAATGGGGGCTGCCAGCATAGCAGAAATTACAGTTTGGATCATGGGAATTCATCAGGGGGAGAGGACGGTGGCCGCTATTCATGTCGCTGTATAACATGGCTTGTGTTGTCTGCAACGGCGAGATGTAGACTGCCCTCAAGCACACCACTGAATGCATTATGAGGTTTGGGCCCCATAAATTAGATTCTGTCCCTTGTCATTGTTAGGAGTCGATACCGTATATTTTCCTACCGGATAAAAGCTGCTTTATGTATTCATGCCCAGAAATGATGCTGGCTCAGGTTCCAGATACGCTTAAAAATCAGTTTAGCATGCGACCTGTGGAGGAACAAAAAGCTAGTGCTTCGTCAACACTTCCAATAAACAAAACCAGATAAAGTCAAGATGGCAGCTGATCTTGAGCCTGTGGCACATGAAATGCAATTTGTTTGATGCTATTGTATGTCGTGGGTTGAAAGTGTATGGAATGTCTACCAAATAATTAAGCAATGGATGGAGGTAGATTCCTTTTATTGAGCATCCCACTTGAGTTTTCAACCAATTCCAACTAAAATAACTTCCTACTTCCTGTTTAGTCTCTATGTAAATTCAAATGACTAATGCATAATTTTCGAACTACAGATTAAGAACAATATTAGCATTTAAATAAACTGATGACAGAAGTCAGTAAATTGAACAATGGCTACTACAATACTCAAATTAACATTAGAAACTTGTCAAACCCATGAAGACCATTTCAGTAGATATCCATCCATTCATTTTCTGTACTCGCTTGTCCTGTACAGGCTTGTGTATCCCGGAAACTATGGAAACAAGGCAGGGAATAACCCAGGATGGGGTCCCAGTGCATCAGAGCTGAGTCGATATCTGAACTTTAAAATGATGCCACCAACCACAGAGGATTGGTGACTTGTCCACTGAGATTCCTCTTTTTACTTCCTCCCTCATCAAGATGACGGTTAGATGCTCAAAACTTTCCTGGTGGAAATTCACACACGAAAAGGCACATTTGATTACACAACCCAGTTTATCATCAGCGCTTGCTGTCCATTAACACTTAGCAGCTTCATTATCATCCCTGCAGCAAGTTGTCATGGATGCTAAAAACATCGCCCGCCTTTCTTCCTTCATCCCTACAAAATGTGAGGCCTTCGCAATTGGTGTCAACCGCTAGTCACATGCTAGACGAGATCTTTCTGCTTTATTTCTCTAGCTGGGCCTGCAAGGCTTCCAGTCAGCTCCCCATCTCGCCCTTCCCCGCCCGGCAGTCCAATTCGGCCTGTAAACCATAGCCTGTAGGCTGTAGGAGTCTCTCTTATTAGAAATATCCATTAACCCGGTGACAGGACTACCCTAATCACTGCCTCAGCCAGCCTGCCGAACCACCCATTGTCCGAGGGGTGTCATTTCAATCTGAAAAAGGCTGAAAGAGCCAGAGGCCCTGCATAACTGCGACCGAGAGACCTTATCAGAGGCAGAAATTACATCACCTGACTCTGCTAGAAAATGTGTGCTGAAAATGCTCTACTTTAACCCCTCCTCCCCGATTTGGAATATCGATCAATTCATAGGAGAAGTCGAGCAGGGTGGATGAAGTTCAAAACCATGGCCAGGTCACGATTTGTTGAAGGATCGCTGCAATTTCCATATCGTCCATTTGGACACCACTTCAAGGACTTCAATTAGGAGATGTGATGCTCCCCAATGAGTGAACTGGCCCAGATGGGTTGCATGGGCCTGTTAATGATGTGACTGTATCAGCACAATGGACTTAAGCCTAGTAGATGGAGCCAGACATGTGGAATAAGATCTTAAGTCTCGAGGGATGGTGTGGAGCACTGAGGGGGCAATGGTGTGGGGGGGGGGGGGGGAGGAATAGTGGGTTTCCTACAGTAGTGGTTATGACGTGTGCCTTGCATGCAAAACTTAATACCAGGCTGAAGCATTGGAGAGTACTGTGTGGCTAGGTGGGCTAAGCTACTGTGCCTGTAATCAGAAAGTTATTGGTTCAAGTCCCAGCATTGGCCTGTCGATTTTATCATTGGGACCTTGAGCAAGGCCCTTAACCCCAGTTGCTGCAGGGACTGGCTTACCTTGTTTTCTGAAAAAGTATGTTGCTTTGGATAAAACCATCTGGTAGAGAAATAAAATGTAATGAAAAAGCCACGGTGCATGCAGTCGCGGGCAAAAATGGGTCCAGTGACATCCCCAAAGATAATGCCTCATAACCACAAGCACTATATCCAGCTGGGGCTGGGTTCAGTTACTGTCCCATCAGAAAGACGATCTGAAGCACTTTATATTCATCTAAATGACTAATCAATGCATGATGCCGAAAATACACTCTTTATCAATACTATTGTGATTGCTTGTTGAATCCCACCCCCTCTGTATGTTTGTGTAGATTTTGCACATTCTCCTTGGATTGTGAACTTCCACATTCCTCCTGAAGTACACTAACATATTTCATTTTTGAGTTATTTCATGGTTCAGAGAGATGATTCCCTAACTTGCCCGCACTGTGTGTCAGCACCCTGCCACGTACTGCTGTCCCACAGACTGCTGTCCCACAGACTGCTGTCCCACAGACTGCTGTCCCACAGACTGCTGTCCCACAGACTGCTGTCCCACAGACTGTGTCCCTTTCCTCGTGTCCCCATCTTCCTCAGACAGACTCCAGGCTTTACTACAACCCAGCACTACATGGAGGTTGAATGAATGTCTGTTTTTTGGGAAGAAAGAAAGAAAGGACTTTGCAGCTAATGCAGGACACAGGAATCCCTTGCGTATTACAGACATTGTCACCCCACTGCATACAACAGAGACGGTTAAAAAAACAATTTCAGAATCATACTCTCAGATGAGGAAGTTAAGCTTTGGGCTCGGTCTTAGACAAAGGGACTTCAATCAATCAGCAGGAGACTGGGAAGAGTCATATCCTCTCCTCATTCTAAATTAAGAAAAGAAGAATCACCTAGTAAAAACAGGCTGGTATGGCCCAGATGTGAGTTCATTTTGATTTTATTGCTTCCTGGTCTTTTCAAGAAACAGAAGTGCCATCGCACACATCGTATGATCTCTCTCTGCATAAGCGGAGGGGATGAAAATTTGAATTGTTTATGTCTGTAATATCGATTTTATGCGGCTCCAAGGAAGAGAGAATTACACTCTAAATTGCGGCGATGTCTCTGAGTGTTGTCAAAGGGCTATTAAACTGGCTGGGAGCTTAGGATTGCCTGGCTAGTGGGTGTTTTTTTTTGGGGGGGGTGGGGTGAGGTTATGAAGACAGAGGAATTCTGGGTATCCCTGGCTCTGTGAATGGGACAGGCGTGGAAAAATCACACTGTCAGTGTCAGTGAGCTTGTGCAGCAATTATCCGCACTCCACACTGTAGTGGGGGCTCAGGAACGGACGTTTAATTACACTTTTATTGGTCCATCCGAGATAATTATCACGTTATGTTAATGCAGACTCTGTCCATCTCCCTGCGGCCAGATAGAAAGTGTGTTTTTCCTTGCCTCTTGCACAGCACTCCATAAATGCAACTTTATTTCCATATGTATAAAATATTAATTTTATTGTTTGACTTTCCATTGGCAAATATTGTACTACGATAATGAGCATACGAAAAAAAAAAAACTCTGTGACTTATTATCAGTTCCACGCTTTCCATATTCATGATAGAATGATAATTTACAATATAGCATGTTTTCCAAGCATATCCTGATTATTTTGAAGCATTCAGACATTAAGCTGGAAATGCTATGCCAGTGTTTGGCATTAATGAGGGGGCTGGACAAGTAAGCAAATCACCACTGAGGCTGTAAGCAAGGCTGTTAACTCCAACTTCTCCAGAAACGCTGGATATTGGCTGGTCATGCTCTCTGACCCCGAGCCTTCCTCACTTCTACGTCACTTAGAACAAAAAATATCTGTCAAATAAATTCATGTAAATATATAGTGCTTAGGGAGTCTCATAAACATCTACAGAGAGAAGTCTTGCAGATTAGTGTCCCACCAAAATTACCGACAAGAGTCAAAGCTGCACAAATAAATGAAGGAGAGCTGACAGACAGGGCTTCATCGGGTCATGCTTTATTTTGTTACCAGCATCAACCACTTACAATGGTGCCAACCAGTTGAGACTTTCACACCAAAATCCAGAACTCATAAGAACGAGATACTTGTCTTATAATGTGATCCTTTTAAAACATTTTTATGAGGTATAAAACTCCAGATAATGAAAATAGAAAGATTTCTTTAGTATCAGAGATTATACTGCAAACTGAAACATGATCACATGGGTGCTACTTCCCTACCCTGTTCCCTTCCTAGGGTGCTACCTCTATTCCCTATCCCCTGCCTAGGGTACTACCTCTATTCCCTATCCTCTGCCTAGGGTACTACCTCTATTCCCTATCTCCTGCCTAGGGTACTACCTCTATTCCCGATCCCCTGCCTAGGGTACTACCTCTATTCCCTATCTCCTGCCTAGGGTACTACCTCTATTCCCTATCTCCTGCCTAGGGTACTACCTCTATTCCCGATCCCCTGCCTAGGGTACTACCTCTATTCCCTATCTCCTGCCTAGGGTACTACCTCTATTCCCGATCCCCTGCCTAGGGTACTACCTCTATTCCCGATCCCCTGCCTAGGGTACTACCTCTATTCCCTATCCCCTGCCTAGGGTACTACCTCTATTCCCGATCCCTTGCCTAGGGTACTACCTCTATTCCCTATCTCCTGCCTAGGGTACTACCTCTATTCCCCATCCCCTGCCTAGGGTGCTATTTTTCTACCCTATCCTTTCCCTAGTGTGACATTTTTAAGCCTTGTCTCCTCCCTAGGATGTCCTTTCCCAAGGGTACCCCTTAAAAATAATGTTCACAGGAAGTACAGTCCTGCTGGGTCACTGACTAAAGAACCAGAAAAATGAAGTGTGGTCCACTCAATACCTGGGCACCACTGCCCAGAGCCCACCAACATGACATACTGTCCTTATAGCCAGGCCAAGGCACATTCCCTGCCTTCATCCAGTGGGACGGTTCAGTTCAATATCGCAGTGTTGGACAAATCAGTAGTACATGTCCACAGTAGACTCCATGGGATGTGTCACTATCAGGATCTACCTGTGATGAACCTCATGTGCACATGGGAAGAGGTATAAGGGTTTGACTACAGTGATGCCATTTTCTGAACTTTATCGCACTACATACACATAACCATAAAAAACATTTTAGAACTATCACCCAGCCATTATTAGCAGCCAATGAGAGCCATGCACATCTCTAATCACCTTGCTCAGTCTTTCATTCCTGCAGACGCGCTGAGTACCTCACCACTACAGGCTAAAATACAGGGGAAAAGGACAGACTCAGAAACAGAATTCCGGCATAACACCACCAACACTTTGAAATCTTTTAGTTGAAAAAATAACCTACAAAGTATGGCAGGAGAGGTTGAACATTACATGACAAATATGCAGTATGATGGAACAGGGACATGCAAGTACTTTAAATGTCAAGAGTCTTCCTCTGCTGACCTTATTAAAGCCTAAAACCTAAAATTAAAAAAAAAAAACATACTATTTAAAAAGGGCTTGCTTCAAGCAAGTACTGAGCTCTTATCGAGAGTTCTGCGGCTAATGCTGGTAAATGAGTTGTTCTGGGATGCCCTCTGCAGACACTGCTGGCCTTCACTCTGCCCGGCTCTTAAAGGGCACTGTCAGTGAGCAGGGAGAACATTGATTTTTAAATTAGGCCTCTATGACGCTACTGTTCTTAGCCAAAAAATAACGCTACCACCGCATGGCTAGCGAGCAGGCCCAAGGTGTTATACTTTACATGCCATTGTCTTACAAATTATGTTTGACTCATGTCAGGATCTTGTTTCCCAAGTGCAGTAAATGGTCCGTGAGGCAGCAGATGCTGAGGATGTGGTCCGTAAGATGACATGGGTGTGACAGGCAGCCATACTTTCTTCTTGACTGCTTCCAACAAGGTGGGAGAGGGACAGGCCCTGACAGCATGTCCCAGATCCCTCTGACCAGCCTGGGTGTCCAGCGGCCTCACACACACACCTCAGGTCAGGGAGTGATATCTGCTGGTGTTCCCTGGAAAGGCCATGAAACGACAGAACAAGCCCTCACTCTGCAGTACAACAATGCCCCATGACCGGGGCATGCTGGGAATCAGGTGCTAGAGCATCGAGGCTGTCTGAGGAAACGGCTCTGTGTCAAGCGGACAGGCCCTCTGACACAATACCGTATCTCTGATCTCTCAGATGCTGCTCATTTCTGGTGCAGCCTATATTGAAACATCATGAGGAACTTGCCTGTGGATTAGCTGGCATTCTGTGTAAGGTATACCCCGCCTTGAGGGCTCTGGGATATAGGCTCCTAACACTGCTGTGACCACAACCAGAATGAACGACTGGAATTTCAGAATCAGAATCGAAAATAGATGGATGGATGAAAAGATAGATATATGCTGTTAATTGGCACCTAAAGATTATAACTGCGGTCTTTAGCTTGGTCCTCAGTCAAGTTAAGTGGCTCCTGGGAGTTTTACTTAAACAAAAACGTGAAATGATTGGTTCAGAGAGATAAACAATCAGATTGTAGAGAAAGTGGGTCCAAGCAACAACAGGAGGCAGGACAAACCAATCAGATATCTTGGTCCTTCCTCCTCTAGTTGGTTGGACCCACCTCCTCAGCAATCTGATTAGTTGTCTCTCTGAACCAATCATTTTTCATTCTGCAGTCAAAACATTTTTGTTTAAGTCAAATGTGTAAGGTGAGTTTAATTATGATAACATCCATATACAGGTATACAGTGGCATACAGTACTGTACCTCCTAGGACCACAGTGCAGTGATTACAATGTGTATGTAGGTACTGTAAATAGGAGTTAAGAGGAGTAAATACGACAGAGTGCAATAAATACAGTGGCCAAAAAACAATAAATTGACAAATAATAAGTTGAAGTGGCCAGAGCAATAAAAGGTTGAGCTCAGCTCGTATGCCACTGGGGAAAAGTTTGCAGAAACCCATGTCATGAGTGTCCCCCCCCCCCAGTGTGACAGAACGGCAGGCATCCATACAGTAGAGAGAGGGACATTTATCACGGAGGCACCCCATTTATAAGGTGACAACCTCAGCGGACCCTTCTGTGCTCACTCATGCTCAAAACCCTGTGCCCTCCCCCCCTACCCACCTTTTCTCAAGTTCTGAAGGTAGTTAAAAGTAGACCCCCCCCCCCCAATCCTTCTCTTCCCCCAGAAGGTTATGAAGAACCTTACAGGGGTTACCTAGGGAGAGAGGAGGAAATTTCAGTTGTCTTAGTCAATAAGAGATGCAATTCTCTGCCGACTCCCAAGACTTCCACTTCATGTCCCTCAGCCAGGCATGCAGCCATCTTCCTGTTGAATGGTCCATCAAGGAGTGTGTGGCACTGACATGACATTTACATTGAAATTTACAGAGACAGCTGTATTATTTAACACGGGGTGTCGCTTCTCCTGGAACGTCTACACAGTCATCAAGTGTAAATATCGACAATGGGGGCTGTGAATGAATCTCATTAGTTTGACATTCGTTTTATTAGGGATGCTGGGAATGATGAGCCTGGTGCCACAAGAAAGAGCACGCCTATAATAACTCAAATCAAGAGGAACTGAAATGATCATCGGTTTTCTTGATAAGGAGGCCTCCCAAGTACAGCTCTGCATAGGGCCCCAGAAAAGGTAGAGCCAGCCCTGATTGTCAGTATGGCCTACGCAAGTTCACGGGGGTACAGAGCCTATCCAGGAAGCTTTGGGATAAGGCAGGGAATAACCCAAGATGGGTTGCCAACCCATCACAGGGCACAGATCCATTCACACACACATTGACACCTACTGTATGGACAATATGATACATCCAATTCATGTTAGCATGTTTTTGAACTGTGCGGGGAAACTGGAAGAAACCACACAATGACTCAGGGAGAACATGCAAACTCCACACACGTACTGTAGAGCTAGGGTGGAGAATCGAACCGTGGACTCCAAAGGTGAGGTGACTACTAACTACTGCTCTACGTTAAAAAAAGGAAATCATCTCTCTGAAGCATGAAGTAACTCAAAAATATATTGGGGGAGGCCAACCACTGAAATTTGTGTTCTGTAGATAATCTAAAAGGATACATGCTCACGCTTAGCGTGGGCTAAAAGTTATTATCTCACAGCAGACATGGATTACAGAGGTCAAAGGAGCATCCTCCACTTTGAGGTTAATAGCACAGAGAATAATTATCCCCTCTGTGGGAAATGTAATATTTCGAGATGGAGGGGCTGGGTGATGGGAGAGACCCTGTACTGCTCTCTCTTGGCCAGCCTCGATCTCGGGGCCTGAAGATCGTCAACGTGACTGTGACATTAACAGACCCCTGTGCAGAGGGCCGGCTCAATGCCAATTAACAATTTCTCATTAATGTAATTAGGGAACATATGCTTTAAATCACTGCTCGCGAACCCAGAACCAATTGAGAGATTGATTTTTTTTTCTGTCCAAGACTCTTGCCGACTCCAGAGTGTGAAAAACCAAAACCGGCACTTTGCAAAAATTGGTTTCGATCTTAAAGGCTCTAGAAATCCATGTGTTATGCTAAACTTCCAGGCCAAGGAATACTTTTGGGGGTCTGAAGGGTGCTACGCTGTTAGAGACACTTGGTAAGTTAATTTGTGGCTTCCTCCTCTCCCCAGATGGGGTTTCTTAACCAGTGAACTCCTGGAGATGATGCGGAAGCTCATTTCCACTCTTGTTTCCTCCCTCTGTATCACTTCAAGTCCTCACGGATTTCATCCGGCTTAATAGAACCCTGTTAGTTGCTTAGTGTCCTTTCAATTCCCTATAATAATAAAAAACTATCCCAGGGGTGTCGAGTACCATGAAATCCAACGCAAACTATCAAGTTCAGCTTAAGAAAACAACAGCCTCGCCTGATCACATACAACTTCGTTTGTTGAGGGCATTTCCTTCATTTTTTTTCTGTGTCGAACGTGTGAAAATATCAAATGATTCAATTTCACCCCTTTCCAATTACCTCATTAATGGTACTGTGGTCGCGCTCGTCTGTGGAGACCAACAGTGATGTTTCCTCTGGAAATATTAAGCAAGCTCCAACGACGGCAGGAGGAGCAGGATGCATTCTTAAAAATAGAGAGCGCCAAGAAGCCTGAGAAATTGAAGGTCAGCCAAACCGACCCACCGGCAAAGCAATCAATCAGCACTGAAGTTTCAGCCAATTGTAATTCTACTTAAGCAACACAATCCTGATTACAAGGCATTAGCATCTCGACATCGTCGGAATAAAAATGACTACGGCTCAGCAATCAAGGCCCACAAGATGCTGCTCTTATTCGGTCTACACTGCGAGTCTTGGGCAGAGAGCCGGACATGTGAAAGTAGCATACTGAAAAAGAAGTGCTTGGCATGGAGAGGTCAGTTGCCATGTCTGGAATTAGCTTGTTGGCTCTGAGGGAAGTCAGCTTTATTTTTCATGGTGGTCTGTGGCCATGGTGGTCTGCGGCCTCACACTGGTAGGGTTATGGGTTTAATTCCTGGACGATTCTAGGACCTTTTTATGGTGGGGGGTGTAAGAGGGGCCAAAATTCATACAGAGGAGCCAATCCTGTCATTAGACAATATGTTTTGAATCGGTGAGTGACAGGGGAGGGGGCACTCTGGAGGCCAATCAACTTTCACCCCCTGTTCAATTCCTACAGGCTAGTTGTGAGGCTTCAGTATTCTCCCCTTGTTTGCATTGGTTTCCTCTAACTCTCCAAAAAGAACTGCAGGTTTGATGAATGCCTGTCCCTAAGTGGGACTGAATGTGTGACCTGAGCAATATGTATGGATTGTCTTACTGCTGCAATTGAGTCCAGTAGGTCCCACATATGACAGGAAGGGGGAGATCTATTTGGCAGTGCTGGATCACAGAAGGAGCAGCAAAGGAGATGAACCTTCCATCTCTGAAGGAACAGTGCTGGGGAACACAACAAGGGGACACCCACCCCCTTGGAGAAGGTGTCGATGCAAATAGGGCCGACTCTAGCTAAAGGCAGAATAGGCAGTTGCCCAGGGGCTTTGCTCTACCTGCTCTATGGAGGAAGTGTAATGATCATCAATTTGCTGGGTAGGGGGGCCTCCCAAATTAAGCTTTGCCTAGGGCCCCTGAAAAGGTAGAGCTAGTCCTGGAACTGAAACACCTTTGAAGGACTTAGTCCCCTTTTTTAAATCAGCGGTTTGACCGATAAAGGATACAAACTCAGCCCTGTTTGACGCACCTATGATAACCATGCAGCCATCTGCGGCAACAGGACAGTCATCCTCCTGGGATAATCTGTCATTACGGCCAACCTTGCATTACGGACTTAACTTGGCCACCATAGACATTGCACCTCTGATGTCAAACACATACATTCAAATGTCAGCCAACAGCGGCAGAGCAGAACGCCGTGATATTGCTCCCATCCGTGCATTAAATGTGGCCGTGCTGTGCAACTGTCCCTGGCTGGGGCTGGCAGTCGGGTAGGGGGTGGGAGAGTCAGCATGACTGGGCCTGGGGGCACTCTGCCGGATAATAAATCACAGGGTTGACAGGTTCGGTAGCCTTTTCAACACATCACAGTCTAGCCCCCCACGCCCTCCCCCCCCCCCCCCTTCCCCATACCTCACTGGACACCTACTGTAGTACGCCCCCTTTAAGGTTCTAGGAACTATGAGCAAACCACTGGGTCTCGCTGCTGTGCAGAAATTGACAGGGCATGGGGGTTTGGACGGCCTGATGCTTCTGGTACCTGTCAAATGTATTCCGGAAATTTCCACGGAATACAACATTAACAACGAAACCCCTGTAAAGTGGTGGCCACTCACTATCCCCAATGTGTTCAGAGCTATAAGACAACTTCATGAGTTGATGCTGTCAATCAGCAAGACACAGACATGCACAGGAGGCAAACCGATGGTGAGCGATGCAGAACCCAATCAGTTCTGACGATTGGGCTATCGATTGTGAAGGTAAGCGGCATGATCACGGCTTCCAGAGCTAGCGCCTCATTCTGACGCTGCTGCTGAAACTGCGTCAAGGGTCCATTTCCACTGAGGAGATGAAGAAAGACATGAGAACCATCTTCTGTTAACTTGGGAACAGAACCGGGAGGCCCAGGGCTTTTAATAAGAGTTTAGGGCTGAGTATGGGGTTTCTCAAGGGGTGACGGGGCGTGGACAGCATGACATCAGGGTCGTGCAGCGCTAATGGTCCAAAGCAAATGTACCTGGTTGGGGGTAAAGTGAGCCCAGGGCCTTGAACCACATCTGAACCCATTTCACAGTGTCTGCCCGGGGGGCTGGACATTTCCTAATTCACGGTGATTGGATTCTCCCCAATCAGAAGTGTGCACCCTGGTGGTCTGGAGGACAAGTGCAGGGGTCAGGATCGATGAAGTGGGAGGTCTGGGATGGAGTTGGGAAGACAAGTGTATACAGTGTTCTCATTTTATTTGTCTGGATTCTCCAATGTCGCTTGAGCCCAAAGAAAAACCCTGAACCAGGGAATGTTACATAACAGGACACTACGACAATACAGCTAGACGGAAATGCTGGCGCAGGTTCAAACTATTACAAACAGTAAATTGTTGCTCTTGATATTAGAGCTATTGAAAGTCTTTCAGTGCAAAAATCCCAAAGGAAAGGGAAACGAACGGACATGCCAAGATAAATTTTGATTCATAGTTCCCTAGGAAAGCATTATACAATAATTCAAATCAACAAATGAATGTTTGACGCTTAATCATTATTTGATTACTTGAGTTTTTATGTTACTTGTCAGCTTACTGAAATACTGCTGGAGATTTTGGAAGATGTCATATTTTCTTGTGGTTGCAATACTGCGATTGCATTTCTGTATATATAATTTAACATATTTATGTTTGAATACATTTTATGATTATACTACCACATACATACCATATAGCTTATAGCACTACAACAAATATGTATGATACCAAGATGGAAAATAATGTGTGATTTGCTGATGCTAGAGATCAGCTGTGTGTCACTCTGCAACCCCCTCAATTAACGATCCAGTATTAAGGCTTCAGAATTGTTGAGATATACAGCACAGGCCTATCATAAACCATATAATCCAAACGTATGAACCAAGCATTACACCATGCCTGCATCCAGGGGCTGCATCCAGAAAATTCTGGGAGGTTTTCACTTGGACTGCACCGCACGTTTTTGACACCAGCGCTTGGGATTTCCGACGAGCCCCTTTCCTGCGGTCGTCTATCTGGCCTGATTCCTGATTGGTACAGTACTTGTGTGGGCCTGGAGTTTTATTTATTTTTTGTTTGTTTTGTTTTAATTGAATCAAACTCCCTCCAGGGCCGCTGCTGCACAAATAAGCCATTTAAATGTTAAATATTTCTACTGTTTACTTTTCTGAGGAACCTTATTTGGAAGCGGCGTTTCGCTCGGTTACGTAAACTTTATTTTCTTAAAACAGCCACGGGGCTGCAGGACGAAAACCCTCCCTGCCCCGCCGATTCACTCCCCCAAGATATGAGTTCGGCGTTTAATTATGTCTGGCTGCGCTCTGCTGGCCCACAGAGAAACAAAGTATAATTCGAAATCCCTTCCTGATAAACAGAATATATCACAACTCAATTTCATCACTGCTTCCTGACAAACGTACTCCCATTCTCTCCGAGCAATTCCATTCCCTTAACCATACCATTTATTTTGTGATATATAATTTATGCTGGCGATCCCAAGGACCCTCCCCCCACCCCATAGGGTTACGTTATGTAGTATTATTTCTCCCAGTCGTGCTGTAGGGTGTTAGGGGGCATGTCTGGCCCGTGTTTAAATTTGGTGTTATGGAGGCACAAGGCTGAGCAGTCACACTGTGTGAGGGTGGCAGGTGACTCAACCACAGAGGGCGGCACGTGGATGATATCTGTCCCCATCCCAATCCGTCCTCGCACACTGTCCCTCCCCCATGCCCGCGTGTATCACAAACATCCCTACCCCATGCCCACGTTCATCAAAATTCAACATATCCATACTTGCTTTTAAATAACTTAATCATTAAATTACTCACTTGACACTGCCGTCAGTTGGTGTTGGGGTGAGAACACATAATTTAACAGAACAAAGGGACTTATAATTAATACAGCAGATAAAAGAACACGCATATACGGTAATTTCATTACCATTACCGCAGTATTACCATACATTTTATTTCCATCCTCACCAGAATACCATAAAGATCACCCCCATTCACATTGTATTTTAATTTTTTTTCCCCATTACCACAGATTACCACGAATATCCGTGGTATTACCGCTCTCCCAATTCTTATGCAGGCTAGGATGCTATGCTGGGGATCAGCAGGGCATTGGTTCAGATCCCTCCATCGGCAAAATTGCCTGAGCAGGTCCCTTAACTCTAATTGCTCCGGAGACTGTC
Source organism: Paramormyrops kingsleyae (assembly GCF_048594095.1). Classification (NCBI taxonomy): domain Eukaryota; kingdom Metazoa; phylum Chordata; class Actinopteri; order Osteoglossiformes; family Mormyridae; genus Paramormyrops; species Paramormyrops kingsleyae. The sequence goes on along the minus strand of NC_132802.1, from coordinate 8,874,748 downwards.
TAACTCTCTCTTCTCAATCTTATGTCACCTTGGATAAAACTACCTGCCAAATACATAATGACTTGTTCACAACCCCAAGGATGATGAAGGTATTTTTTTTACATCTCTTTTTTGGCATACGGTCACAGGAGGGACATCGAGCATCGATAGGGCACCCAGACAAAACAGAGAAGAGTACATATCCCACCTGAATCCCCTATCTGCAATCCATCAGCCCTAAAGATACAGGGTCCCTTCTGCTATAGTGCAGAATCACAGGTCCTAAATGGATATTGTAGTGGGTAGGTAGGGGCGTGGGAGAGGGATGGGGGGAGTGTAACATTTTGATACGTTTAATCACCCAAATCAAGAGCCAGGGTTCGCAAAGGCCTCCCCATGCCTAATGTCCCACGTTGGAAGGACATTAATTAATCAGTTGCCATGCAGATGTGACATTTGCATTCGCCTTCTTTCGGATGATCCGCAGGATCCCACGTTGTGCCTATGAATTTGCTTAGTGCATTTTACAGGTGGACAGCGTGAACGTCTACGCACAGATATCCCCCCGCCCCTTCCCGTCTCAGTGTGGATCTCGGGTTTTCATGCATAAAAAATTAATAATCTTTTGTTGTACCGAAATCCTTTAAAAGATGTTCAGCGCAGGGCAACATGCACAAAGCGCAAATGGAATATTTTTCCTCTGAAATCCGCTGCCACTGAGAATATTGTGTAAAATCAAATACAACGGCTTATGATTCTGTTACGCCGAGGCGCCCGCACCCGGACAGCGCTTATTAATTATCACAGTTCAAGTGTGTATCCAGGGATTTTGATGTAAAATATCTACAGGCAGGAAATTCCTATTCACGACCGATCCGGGGAACAAATAACGGGCACCATTGTGAAAGCAGGAAAGTGCTGACATTGTAATCCGCCAGGCAGTCGAATGATAATTTTAAAGAACCGTAAAATATCTTTTAACCCTGCGTTATGAGAAAGAAAGAAAGAAAGAAAGAAAGAAAGAAAGAAAGAAAGAAAGAAAGAGAAAGAAAGAAAAAGAAGGTTCTTGTTAAATAATTTAGCTTCCCGCCTGATGCAGCACGGTTACCACGTAGTACTTCAGGGCTGGACGACTCCATGCCTGCCACAAAACAAGTCAGATAGATGAGGCACGTCAAACAGAGCTGGGGTAGAAAAGGCGGCTCTCCTCCGTAAAAAAAGCACATGTTATGCATACAGCCTTTGCTCCGCCATCGCGCACGCGACTCGCCTGCGGTGCCACTTTCGCGGTACCTGCGCGCGACCGCGGACGCGTACACACGCGCTGTAAAACGATCCGATGTTTAACGTTGCGGTCGCGTCCTTAAATATCACAACCAAGTGCTTGAAATGTTAACCGCTATTCCGCTAATAAAACTGTCAGTATTTGAATGTCAGTCCCCTTGCCCTAAAGCATACAGTTTTTAGTACTGAAGCACTAGTAATATACAGCACGCCTGTCATCCTCGGTCTATTTATTTCCTCATTAGGACCGTACAGAAAGTACATCCTATGGCTCAATTTACACGTTGGATGCTAATTTCTAGGCACCGATTTGTCAAGGAGAAATAAAGCCTCCGTATCCACAAGGTCCGAAATCTTAATTCATTAGTGATATTCTGGAAGGTATTGCCTACTGGTTTTACATATTGCAAAAATATTTAGAAACATATTTATTGTTTCAAACAAAAAAGCAAGATTGTTTCTCTGCTCAACCTTCTGTCATCCAGGGAATAAAAACGATTTAGGGACATCTATCTCCCTGACGTGGGCCGCAGACAATAGGTCAGTTCATGCTTTTTTTTTTTTTCTTCTAAAAGACCTCCTTTCATGCTATAGCATCTCCTGTTTTTAAGTGCTGAATAACAGCGTATCCATTGTGGAGCAGACAACTAAATGCTCTGGGCTGGGAATTAAATTACTCTGTTGTCATTTTCTGCTTTAAACCTGAGTCAATATTACCGCTGCCGTGCTTCCAGCTGCATCCACAGCAGTGAATTGTCCTCTCGCGGCTCAGTTAGACCTCTGTTGGTGCATGTCAATGAGTCTCATAAAACAAAAGCATGAGAAGGCTGGGCAGGGGAGTAGCAGTAAAATACACAAAATGACCTGATACATGTGTGTATAGACACATAGGCACAAACACTGTAGGGGAGCACAACTCATAAAAAGCAGTCCAGGGGTTTAAGACTGGTAGCCCTGATGTGTCGAGATCCTCCTTTCAGTTGCAGGTTTTTGCAGGGGGGGTGGTGGGGGGGGGACCATCAGACCCTCTGCCACTCTGTCGCCTCATTAGTGCCAGACTGCCATTGGCGCACACAGCAGATCTGTCCTCACCATGGCAACCAGTCACATGACTCACATTCCCATCATCCCGCAGGACACGGGCCGACGGAGGCGAGACAGAATATGGTAACCGACAAGGGGAACGAACAGCTGTTTCCAGAGACGGCAGGTGGTGGAGGTGACGCGTCCCGTATCGCCTGTAAGCTGACAAAGAGCTCTTGAAAGTGCAAAGATAGGGTTTAATGGAATTCTAAATTAAAGTTCCTAATCAGGAAAAAAAAAAAAAGGAAACTGTCTGACGGCAAAACTTGGTTTTAAGATGCGTTCGAGAATACATCCTGCTTGTGGCCTTCATTCTTGCCAAAAGCCATTTTTGTTATGTCATGAAAGCTTGTCCATGGCGAATTTCATCACAACAGTGATGAGATGGAAAAGAAGTTCAGCATTTCAAGGAAATCTTTTGACCTCTCATTCAGCTAGTAGTTGCTAATGGCAGAAGAGGCCAGACTTTAAAAGGCCTCCCATTAGCTGAGACTTGTGACATTAAAGCCCTGGGCTGCTGGTCAGAGCGAGGCATGGACACATGGATCCTGCAGTGGATTGCGTCTGAGCAGGCCATGGACACCTGGATCCTGCAGTGGACTGCGTCTGAGCAGGCCATGGACACCTGGATCCTGCAGTGGATTGCGTCTGAGCAGGCCATGGACACCTGGATCCTGCAGTGGACTGCGTCTGAGCAGGCCATGGACACCTGGATCCTGCAGTGGAGTGCGTCTGAGGAGCTTCTTCTGCATCCTCTGCTCCTCTGACTCTTTAGAGGCAGCAGTTCTGACAACATGCGGGTCCCCCCTGAGGATTCTGGGAGACAACGTGAGCCAATAAGGAGAATAAACCACATGCCTTATTAAATTGCCACTGAGTAGCAGCAGCTGAGTCTCCCTGGAGGATTCCCGTGCTGTTTATTTTACGTAGCTCCTGACATTTTGAGCTTGGAGATGACAGGGGTGTTACGAAAGCGTCTCCGCTCGCCTCGCTCCGCTACCATCTTTCGTGTGCGCCCCCCCGTAAGACAGCCCGCGAAGCAAACACACAGATCAGAGGACACATTAGGGGAGTGTGGGTCTCATTCAGGGAGCCCAGAAAGGGCATATACACACACCCCTGCATCGTCAGACAACATTTAAGGGGTCTTGGAAGTAAACATTGTTGGGGCAGATTTATCAATGGGAATTCAACTAGAGTGCTAGAAGCATATAAATCCCGTAATTACTCATCACTGGGTAATTTCATATTTCAAAAAGGCACTTGTTGATTCTATTTAGGAAAAAAAAATAGCTGTCACTAAATCTGATGAATCCTTATAATTGATACACTGTAGGGTAAACATCTCTCCTTTTTATATTAATGAACAGATTTTTAAAAATCGATATGCACTGTCTAGGGGTAATAGCTTTTTGAAGGATGCATATATCTCAATAATCCATGGTTAAGTGACCTTGTGCTGAGCAATACCACTGGAAGCACTGTCTAAAAATGGTCACTCCTTTCCTGGCACTGTCTGGCAGTATTTATATCCTTCCGTCCATCTATTCATCCATCCATGTATCTCTCATAATCGCTTATTGAGCAAAAACAGTCCATCACAGGACACACACACTCACACATCCAATTATTATAATTTAGAGACACCACTTCTGCCGGCCATATGTCTTTGGAGTGCTGGAGGAAACCAGAACATGCCTAAGAAGTGGCGTACAATGTTAAATGATGCAGCTGAGTGAGATCAAGGATCCAAGCCCCGATAAGGCTATCGCATCTTCACGAGTCTGCAAACGAGAGCGTCGGAGCCTCTGACTGGCATTTACTTACTGGGCTATAATGTGATTCGTTAAGATCGAATTAGGCTGACATGCAGAGACATCTGTGCTCTCTGTAGATACAGTCTGCCCTGTACTAGACAGAAATTCAGACTGTCGCAAAAGACACCTTTGGACACCCCATGAGGTGTGTCGAGCAGTAGGATTGATGGGGGACCCCGATTGGGCCACCATTCCTTCCTTATTACGCTGCGCCGGGTGAGACCACGGAGATGACAGCAAATGTACGCAGGAGTAAATGAAAACACGCGGATGCCCTCCCAGGACATGCCATCCCAGAAGACGCTCTGAATTCAAATTCAGAGGGCAAATCAAAATAATCCCCAATAATCAAAACTGGCTAATACAACCCCTCCAATAATCATGTTTCCCCTTAAATGGGGACCGCAACCCTCTCAGTGTTCAAATCAAAGTTATGCTCTTGGCTCCATGGCTTCCTTCTGGGGGGTGGGATCCTGGGGCATGAGGAGGGGCCCAGCCACTGGGGCACTGGCCCGAGCTAACAGCTGATTCAAAAGAATATCATTTGCTAATGATAAGTCCAGGGATATTCTTCTCTGGGTCATCGATCCCTCTTTCTAGAATATTCCTGGTACCTTAACACGGCTCCGACACCGCCAATGAGAGGTCAGATAGCTTCCGTCGTGGAAATACAGCCGTGTCCTGCTTATGACTCAGGGGGGCGGGAACTTTATGGATTTCTGGCACATTTTAGAACTTTGGCCCAGTGAATCACAGGTTCTGCTGCCGCACTGATGAACCCTCGCTGTCGGTGGCGGCCGGGGGGAGCCCCTGATGTAAGCACATTAACCTTCAGCTTAATGTGAGCAGCTCTGTACTGCCCCCCCACCCCAACCCACTGCCAGGTATGAACTCATGCAAAATCAGCTCTTTCATATTTACTTCATCCACCCATCTATTGCTCACACTCCCTTATGTGGTACAGGGTCATTGAGCCTATCCCAGAACACCCTGGATGGGACGCCAGTCCCAACATCCCTTCACACACTACGGGCAACTCATTTGACTGCATGTCTTGAAAACATATGAGAAACATGTATTACACACTCGGTGCCGGGGACTGAATCAGACCCCCACCTCTGGGGGAGTGGAGGGGGGGTCACACTACACCGCAAACCACAAACCACATGCCAACGTATTCAACCGTGGAGAAACGCTTTATGAATTGTGACAAGGCACTGAGATCTTAATCTGCTCATTCTGGTACAAAGCTCAAAACTTACCAACAAACGGTGGGTTTGAACTATACAGGGCTGAAATGTAAATAGTTATTTATCTTTCTGAATTCTCTATCTCCTATCATTAAAGTAGAATTAAATTGCTCCCTTCTCACAGTGAATTAAATCGAGCTGCTGAGACGTAGATGTTTGTTCCATTAATGAAACAGTTTATATCATGTCTAAATTGTTTAAATTAATTCAGGAAAATAGAAAATGTCGTCCGTATTAAGTCCTGACAGCAGTACTTTAGTCACAGTGAAGTATCGCTTATGTGCTCATCGTAAGACATTTCCCAGACAAATTAAGCAGAAGACGCCATTTACTGTAGATAAGCCGTCCGCAACTTAATTACAAGAAAAAGGCATTTTATTTCATCCTGTGTCAACAAAACCCTTAAGACTTACCAGCACTCACGGCTTGACATCCCATCATTTCCCAGAGCCACTTTACCACCAAAGAACAAGCACATGCCCACTTTAAAAAAAAAAAAAAACACCTCTTGTCTGACAAAAGGAAACAGACACCTCACATCTCATTTATGTGTCAGTGGGTCTGTGTCATTGTCCATTCCACTGTAACAACCAATGAAAAGTTACTGAGTTAACAGCTGCATGCATATTTAAAAATCCCAGCTAAGCAGTAATTAAAGGATTTATGCTCGTCCTGCCTGATGGATCGGAGCCTGGGCTGGTGTTTAAGCTCATCAGCTGGTGATATTTTCTCTCCTCTCCTTTCTTCCTTGCCCCCCCTCCCCATTCCCTTGTCTCAGAGACATGTTGACAGGTGTATAGACCTTTAAAATGTAGTCCTGCAAGCAAACAGATGGGCTGTCAGGAAATGCAAGGAGCGAGGGAGAGATAGAGAAGAAGAGAGAGATGGGGAAGAGTTGGGGGAAAAAAAAGAGAGACCCAGAGAGTTGGGAGAGAGAGAGAGAATGAGAAGGAGAAAGAGAGAGGAAGATAGAGACGACAATAACTGTAGCAACCTGAATTCCCCTGACATGCAAAATGATTCTCCTGCAATATAATGTTAAAACACCTCCCACTCTCACAGTGCAGGGACGAAAATAAGAGCAGCTCAAAAGGGCTGCCTCTCGCCAGCCTGCAACGGCCGCACAGCTCACGGAAAGGTGGGAAGATCGTGTCAGGCAGCATGTCTCTCATGTGGCACCGGCAGATTCAGTCGGCTTGGCAAAGGGGAAAGACTTAACGACCCACCAGCTGTCTGTTAAACATCACTCACTAGTGCATTTCAGTGCACTGAAAACAAACACTGGAGACAGGGCTGCAGTAAAACCCCACGAACCAAATTTAAATCATAAAATATAGATTATGCTCAGCTTCACTTGAACCTAGACGGCATCTAATTAATGCACAGATATTTGAATCGCATTAAGTCAAGTTTGCCGTTTAAATGCCCATTCTTCTTCACACTGGCTTTCTCCAAGCGGCAAAAAGAAGCTCAATTGCGCTACAGTCCCTGAATGTTGACTGTCACTCCCCACATTCCAAGGACAGCAATAATGTTAGTAATTTTTTGAATGACACTAGCGACCAACTTTTTTGTATGTCCGACGGGTTTATGAAACCGAAATATGGGAAAACGGCACCAAATGAATTATAAATATTATGTGAAATGGTGGAACGATTCAGAGAGGATCCTTCCATATCTGAGAATGTCATCGGTTCAGATATGAGAAGAAAACAAATCACATTCACATGGATCCATCCGGCGGTTTTCAATAACCGCTTATCAAATTAAGGCTGCGGTAATGGGGAGGGAGCCTGCGAGAGGCAGGGAGACGGGGGTGCCGGTCCATCACTATTTAATAAACTGCGGTGGCTTGATTTTGAGCTCCTGTCAAACTAGTCAAGACAGCAAATCTCCCACATGCAGAGGCAAAAAATATATATTTTTATAGCAATTGTATAAGAAACCAAACTCACCATTCATGTCAATAACTTGAGCAAGAACAATGTTACAAATAGATTGAAGACACTTTTTGTGTCATTTTATCATGAGTCATTTCTGAGCACAAAGTTGTAGTTTGGGCAGTCATTCCTATAGGTGACATAGGCAGCTGCCTAGAGAGCCAACTTCTGAGGGGGCGCCGACTTGCCAGACAGTTTCACTTTGCCTCAGATGGGGGGGCACTGGTACTGATACTACCCTGGGGGGGCACAACAGCTCGGCCCAGCAGTCAGGAACGGGACACCATTAAAGGGAGGAATGTTACAATGATTCCAAGGGGCCCCTAAGTGACACGGGCCCTAAAAATTTGGAACAGAATTGCATTGGGGGCCCAATATGATATTCTGTCACAGGCCAGAAAATCTCTGTCTGTAAATTTGAAAAGAGCTGCTTACACACAGCCGGTAAAATGGATGCAAATTGTATACCTAGATTGCACTGTTTTCCAGTCAGAAGATTGTACCCATTTGAGGTCATTATATTTGTTAAAAACACAGTACCTTTTACTCTCAGAAGCTAATTGTTTTCATCTACACCTATCCATGGTTCATCAAATTAACACATAATTAACACCCTTTATAAACCGATTTGTGCTTGCAGGTGCATATTTATTCAATAATACACTAATCAGAAGTAACACCTGAATATGATTTAACCTAATACAGAAACACCTGTTTGTTTAAATACCCCAAAAAGGCCAATTAACTTCATCAACGACTCTGCAGTGTCATTTTTCAATAAAGCGGTGTTAAGACCGTGAAGAACATATGGGGAACGCAGAGAAATGCCAAACGGATGTACTTATGATGGATCAGATCTGTTATCAAGGTCTTGTGAGGTCTCCAGTGTATGTTTACTGGTTGTGGCTGGTGCCACCATTACAAAGCCCAGTTATGATAGAACTGATTGCTTTTAATGCAGGAGGCTTATAGGTTTATAGTTGCTTGTTCATTAATTTCATTAAATAAAATCAAGACAATCTTTTTTTATTTAAAAGAAGGTCTCAACCAAGATCTTGCCACAGATCAAAGAATGAGTCTTATGTCTCTTGAACTCTGCTCCAATCAATTACTTCATTAAGAGAACCCTGTAGGCATGAAAATGATTGTTGTTTATCTATTGAAGAAGCATATGACCTTGTGACCTATGTGTGACTCAAGCCCTCCGCCCCCCACCAAACAAACACATGGGGTCATGAGGTAAAAAGGTCACAGGGGAGCAGAAACTGAGATGCGTATTTCACACACTGCCTCTAAGATTTAAGCCGAAGAAATCTCTTAAAACCAGGGGTGATAGAAATGGTGGTAGATTAACAACCACTTGGCAAGCAGGAGGCTCTTTGGTGATGAGTGAACTAAGGCAGGAGTTCGGGCGGTGAGGAGCTGGGATGGAGGGAGAGACAGAGGGAGGGAGGGAGAGATGGAGGGGGGCAAAGAGAGGTGGCAGGGTTGTGATAAAGACTCATCAACATGCCGGCCCATTCTCCCTCCGGGACGTTCCACCCCCCCTAAGCACCCTTCTGTCCAATTCCACCTGAAACCCCCCCCCCCCCTTCCCCCATGGAACCCCCCCACCTGCCTCTAATGCCCTGTCAACACTGGGCTGTCACCGTGGGGCTGACGAGCGGAGCCAGGTCCACACTGCCTGACACGAGCACTGGAGCCTGTTTGATCGGCTGATAAATTAGGAGTCGCAAATGTTTGCGCAGATTAACCTTGTGTGAAGGCGGTGATGGGAGGGGGGGAGGGGGGAAGGGGGGGGGGGCTCGTAATGAAATATTCCATTTGAGAGAGAGGGAAGAAAAAAGACAAGAAAAACAGGTCCCTGAATACCAGTCACAGTTTGAAGAAGGGAAACGGGAGAAGTTGTGCTGAAAAGGTCATGCTTTAACCATGTCGAGCCCCCCCTGTGTTCCTGGGGGGGGGCGTGGCCTCATTGCACACCAACAAAATCTGTTTTATGACACATCGCACCCGGCAATACGCCGATGTCAGCACTCACGTTCTTGCCTATTTCAATTTATGACAGGAGGACACAGGATCTCAGTAGCATCAGCATGACCTGATGGACGGACGGGTCCACTGTGTCGTTCCGAAGGTCTTCCAGCTCCAGAGCCAGTAACAGTAACAGCAGACCCACGCCGATGGGCTCGGAGCACGTTTCCAGGAGACCTTCATCCCCAACACATTCCCAGTCTGTCCTCGAGTGAGTCCGTGCCCCTGTGAGCGATCGGCCTCGGTGCTGTCAGAATGTTCCGGACTGCAATTCGTGGCACTGCTGTTGGACACCTGAAGCGCTGCGATGAGGATAAATCAGTGTGTCAGCTCTAAAAATGAATGGATAGTTGGGAAAACAATTCAAAGGTCAAAGTGTATCATAAAAGTTCAAACAAAAATTAAAATAATGCTTGATACCTATAATAGAGATGCAGGGGGCAATAATTGAAGCCAAGTACAATTACAATGAAATAAAGTTATATTTTCCATATAATGCAAGAACAGAAAAAGGTTCATTTGAGATTACCATGGTGCTTATTCATAGTGGTCGTGAAAAAATAGTGAACGTAAATAGTGAACTAACCAATAAAACACTGAATAGATGATGAAGTGGTCAAGGGATAATGGAATGGCTTCACCATCTTACTCTGCATTGGGTTTTCCACATCATGTGACGGACCACAGGTGAAAGTGAGTGTGTGTGACACCAGAGTCATTAATTCAATAAATACATGGCATTTCACCGCAACAAGCTGGCCAATGATTATGGGGTGTAACATGAACTGGTCCTGAATTATTTGGTCTGCCTGTGATAGAGTTCATTTTGTGCGAAGAGTGTTGTTTTTCTCTTTTTTTTTGCAATCTGCTGTCGTTCTGATTGAAGACGGGGGTGTTGAAGGCAAATAAACAAAGGCGGACTGGGGAAAGGCGCGAACCTTCTGTTCGACAGAAAAAGGGCTAAGATGTAGTGCTTTAATTAGTACAAAACTATTAGCGAAGCATTTCCTGAGCTCAGACTCTGCTGAATTAAAGCTCACCAGACAGTGTTTTAATGAGAATGTGTTGTATAATCCTTGTGGTCCCTGGGCTGAAGGCCTATTACACTCACTAAAATATTAATGATTCTCAAAGTAAAAACCATTTAAGGGCTCCTCCCACGAGAGAGCAGGAGGCTAACACATTTTCCCCGACTAGCGAGATGTTCTCCTTCTTTACTCACGTCTCCACGTGTGGCCCGGGAAGGGGGTGAGCCATGTTTTTGGAGGGACAGGAACCGTAGGAACCGACTCTGGGAGCTTTCAGAAGCGTGGGCTGTCGGTGTGACATGTATCTGTAGGTCAGCTGTCTTACACATGTGTTTGTACCACATGGCTTGACGACGCCAGAGTAGATGTGCCTAAGCTTTGTCGCTGACGCCTGTCAGAGAGGAATTCACTTTTTGGGCAGGTACACCTACATGTACTAGGAATTTGTCTTGGCAGTATTGGTGCATTTATTCACAGACAACATGGAACATATATTAAATAATAATGTTTTAAAAATCAGATTTGAAAATATGAACAGTAGTGCAAAATGTAACATCAACATATTACCAGTCGTCTGATGCTGTTTTGTTAAGCAAAACCTCAGGATGAGAGATTGCTTAAGCCTCGGACTTCATAATCAGGGTTTTCTTTTTACTTATTTAGCTCACACTTTTATCTAAAATGATGTGCATTTTATTTCCTTGGAGAAAGCAGGGTCAGACAGAGCCTGAGGTAAATGGGGGAATGGGGGCTTTGCTTAAGAACCCCATTGGTCAAATAACTTTGATAACCATGGGATTTGAACAAGCATCATCCTTGGCCTTGAAATCCTTGACATCCTGGAAATCCAGCTTGAAGGGCAAAGGAGTCGAGCGAGTCTTACGCCTCATTGTTCAGACACTGTTCAGCATCTGTGCCCCATCAGCTGGGCCTTTTGCTCGCCGGAAATGCGCTTCTTTCACACGCTGCTCGGTGTTGCCGCGGCGACTACGAGATGCGGCCAAGCTGTCAGGAACCTGGACAGCTCCGAAGGTTCCAGAGCCCGGGACGCTTCATCTGATGCCGGATGGGCCGTGGCCTTTTCCACACCCCCCTACGCCCCCCAGGAGAGATCAGTCAGCCGTGTCTGCTCCGGGCCAGGCCGTCTCGATAGCTGAGTGTGGGACCTGGGGGGTGGAATCAGGGCGGGTTGTGTTTGGAGGCATTCTGGTGGCCTGTCACCAGAGCCTTAATTACGGAAATGGGAAATAGATGTAATCTGGCTGTTCTCATTCTCATTTCCTGCGGAACGCGGCGAGGCGTGCGGCCTATTAATCACCTGTAGGAGGCGCGAAGTCCTCTGCCGTAAGCTTCCGGCCTTCCACTGCCGCCGCCAGACAGACGGGGGCGACGTGGGACCCCCTTCGGCATGCAAACACAGCAGGGACAGGAGGTGAGGAGATGTCATTCTGTACCGGGGGTGGGGGGGCGTGCAAGGAGGAGCGCGTTAGCGAGACGTGGTGGTTTATGTTTTTCTGACTAAGGGAGTTACGATCCAAGTTTGACGTGTACTTACAAAGCACCCGCCGTAATTTACGACTCCTCGCTCGCCCATAATAAGAAAACAGCTCGCCCCCCCCCCTTTTTTTTCACAGGGGCCGGGTCCTGGCTTTCAAAACGGCCATTTTTTATCCTGTTTTCCTGTGGCCCTCGTGCTGTAGCTGAGCGAGCCATTTGTCCAACGGCCGAAAGCTGACAAAGAGACCGTCTGGTCGTCTGGTACAGCGCCTGGGGTTTAATAAACACAGTGTGATGCCCGGGAAGGGGGGGGGGTCGAGGGGGCACCCGGGGGGAGCACAGAGGTTCATATTTTGGGGTAGCAGCGACATTTGTTCTCTCTGACACGTAGAATGTTAAATTGTCTTTTTCAATAACTCTAGGGTGCGTGTGACGAAACAACCGTGACCTCGCCACCTGACACCCCCCCCCCCCCCCCCACAGCGAAATGAACCCCTCGCTATTGACTTTGGACATCATAGTGTAAAAGTATCAGGAACCTGATTTCAAAAAGCACTGTTCTGTTACAGCGGAGGCGGACTGTCGTGTTATAAACTGATAAACTAATTACTGCAATAATTTCACAGACACTGAACTTGCTGAAATTCCGTCTTCACATTTATTTAATATTAATCTGTTTTGAAGGATCCTGAAATAAATCAGAACTATTCCCTTATTTATGTATAATACCTACAATTATTTTCATCATAATTAAGTTTAATCGTCTAATTAGCTATTACTGTATTATTCCCGAACCCAGAACAATTCCGTTGCGAATGGCTATAAATAGCAAGTCAAATATTAATTTTAACTGCATGCTTTGAGAAATAATTTTATGTTATAAACACCATATTATTCCCTGTACCAGCTCCATCGAAATCAGTATTTTATACATGCCTTGTTAAGAAAAAACAATTAAGAGGATGGTAAGAAAAACCAGCAAGCACCTGACCCCAAGAAGCAGGAATCCAACTTTAATTCATATTTTAGTTTGTTATAAGCTTAAGGAGACCGAGATACATGGTGAAAGTTAAGTCCATCAACATGCTGTGTTTCTGGATAAATTAGGAGGGTGTCTCAGTAGTAGGCAGGGGTGATTCTAGGAATTTTTTATAGTGGGGAGCGTAAGAGGGACCATAGTTCATAGACAGGGGTCAACCTTATCAACAGCCAATGATATGATATGAATTGATGAGTGACAGGGGAGGGGGCATTCTGTGGACCAATCATTTTTCAGTTGGGGCCAGTGTCCCTATGGCCCCGCCCCTGTATACACACCTGGTAGTAGGAGCACTAGGAGGAAATTTGGTATCCTTGATGTAGAGCATGGGGAGAGGGCTCCGGGATATTATAAAATCTGGCAGACCCCCCTTCACAGAGCGCTGGGGATTTGGAGCTCTGCAGGTTAAGGTGGGTAGAGCCCACCTCAAAAAGCACCGTTCCCAGGGAGCTTGGAGGACTTCTACGCCCCCCCCCCCCAGTCATAGTCAATCATGCCCCTTCCTTAACGTGGCACACAAACCATAACAGGGCATGATTTCTTAAAAGGCACGTGTCATTATGATGACATCACTGCAACAGCACACGGATGTGAAAATGCATCTTCCACACTCTGGCGATAGAGTGTAGCGTGTACATATTCATGAGCGCTTAGCGCGCACGTGAATAGGCATTGGGAGAATTTCTCTACAAATCACATCGAATTCAGGCCGCCGTCATTCATGTCTGGACCTGCGAGGGTTTTTTAATCCATATGTAATTACAATTATTTTTCTAATTAATTTCAGGCTCCCTGTTCCATTAGCATCTGGTTATGAGGGTTAACGCTAATTGAAAAAGTTATTAGGCTAATAGTGTTTACTATGCCTGATGTGGCTGCCATTTTACGCGCCACTTTGCCCCCCAGAGCCATTGGCTTATTGTGACAGAACTTCCTCACGAAGAAAGTTTTCTGACGGATACTGATGGGAAGCCGCAGGGTGTGTACAGTAAACTAGCCTGATGTCATGATGTTGGCTTGGAGGTGTGGAGGATCGCTGTCAACTCTCTGAGGGTTGGTGTGTGGTTTGGCCAGTTAGGACTCCATACCCATGATTGTAAAATTGGTGGTTCAAATCCTGGGGCCAGTGAACTGATGGTACCATTGAGCCCCTGAGCAAAGGCCTATAACCCCCAGTTCCAGAGACATAGGACACTGGCTGACACAGTGCTGTAACCCCCCAAGTATGTCTCACCTGTACTGTATATGTGTCTGTGTCTCATGGAAACCAAAATGGGATAAGGGAAAAGACTATTTCCTCATGGGAATGAATAAAATATCACTATTCCATTCATACCCATAAGGAAGATACTTAATTTGCTCCAGTATAATGTTCAGCTGACTAAATGGGGGAATGGAAAGCCATCCAGAGCTAAGCAGATGACTCATCCCTCTATCTGTTTTCTATAACCACTTGGCCTATTCAGGGTTGCAGGGGGTCCAGAGCCTATGTTTGGGCATAAGGCAGGCAACAACCCAGGACAGGATGCACTCCCATACCATTCACACCGGTGAGCAATGTGATAACTTCAGTCTGACACCACATGTTTGTGGACTGTGGGGGAGGGAACCCCATGAGAACAACATGGGGAGAACATGTAAACTTTACATACATGGAACCCAGGCAGAGACTTGAACCCAGGTCCGAGAGGTGTGAGGTAACCATTGCACCACCATGCTGCCCCAGTGAGAGTGATTAGCACAAAATTTTAAGCAGATTTTAAGTGAAATACCCAAAAGATAAATAGGCTCCTTGTTTAAACGGTTTTTAACAACAGCACATGTTTGTCTAAGCAACACCTTGTCCAGGATTCCAACACAAGGACAGCGACATCTGTCTTTGACAGCGGAAGAGGGTATTCATTTGTTAGTTTGGCGCATCACGGTGCTGTGTCACACTTAGCGGGCGTCCCAACGCGTGTTTCGAGATGATCTGCAAACGGCATGGCTGCGATTTGCAAGGGTCGCTGTTGCTCCATTATGAAATGCGTGTGAATCACAGCACTGGAGCTGCCAGTTAGCTGCCCGACATAAATCAGCCTATTCTTGCAATCAAAGGCATATTGGGGTAGCGACATTTGCATGGCCTCATAGTTAACATCCCATCTACTCCATCACGCTTCAGCACTTCACATTAACGACATCATGAATATAAACAGTGACGAGTGTCTGAAAATGCCACGCTGCGCACAGCAATTTTTCCCCAAAGCCCCGCCCACATCCCAAGGCGCTTCTGGGCACTGGTGCATTTCTGCATCGCATTCCTGCACCACACTCTACATGCGGCCAAATGATGGGACCTTGGCAAGATGGGCGTCATGGAGTAAATCACTCCTGTGTGGACCTTTGGAAGAGTGACCAAGATTATGGTCTTGTTTTAGTCATCTGATGTACAGAGAACCAAATTTAACAGGGTGGGGGCACCTGGGATTAAGTCATTGTTGGGGTTCTACCTATAGAGCAAAATGCTGCTGCGACGAGCAGAAATAAAAATTTGGGCCCTGTGTAACTCGGGACCCCTTGGCTACAACACAAGTTAACTCGTATATAAGTCCGGCTTTGGCTCTACAGAGGAAGTAACATCTTTTGCACTGGTTAATATCGCCGGGAAGATCTTGTCATCGTATACCTGCAGTTAATGAACAATGCAGCAGAACAGACGCCGCCGAACTCGACGGTGATGGATCACCCGTCCTTCCGCTGCGCTGCTTGGCGTCATTTTTTAGCAGTTTCATCACACCTTTGATGTCTCCATCAGCTTTCTGTCTGAACAAAGGGATCAGCTTTCATCACGTTAGACTGAAACTGGACCGGGGTCTCTCACCTTCTGTGAAGGCATCTAAATCATATCTTTTTAATAAACTATTTCCTAATAAAGCCTTCCACAGCATATAACGAGAGTAATAATAATGATGATTACCCATCCATCCCACTTATCCTGTACAGGGACACTCTGAGCCTGGAAGCTATCACAGGAAACAGACACACACACACACAGGTTTGCAATATTATCTTTGTGGGGACTCTCCATTCATTTCTATGGGGAAAACTCTAATCCCAACATGACGACCTTAACCCCTACCCAGCCCTAACCTTAACCATAAGTAACCAAACTAAATATGAGACCTCTGGCATTTTTACTTTTTTGATTTCATTCACAGATCTTCGTGGGGACCTGAAACATGGTCCCCAGAACGTCAAAATGACAGGTTTTTATTACATTGTGGGGGATATTTGGTCCCCAACAATGTAATATAAACCTAATCCACACACACTATATGCAATTTATTGTTATTGTTATTATCCATCTATTCCTTTTCTATACACGCTTGTCCTATGCAGGGTCACAGGCATCGTCATTACTGCCATTATCATACGTAGTTGTAATAAAGCTGTTTATAAAGTCGAGTGTTTTGCTTGCTCATCTTTCCCCTTTTTGCCTACGATGCAATGGAAATGAGGTCCTCCATCACCAGTCTCCACATTTGCTGTATCTAAGATAAGGTAATATGAGACAAGATAAGGTGATATGAGATAAGACAAGACAAGATAAGATCCAGGCAGCCCCGTTATCGGGGGGGGATCCTCTCTCTCGGCATCCCATGTTTACACCTCGACATCACAGCTGGTGCAGACATTTGATGGACCGTGTGTACCATACGACGGGCGGCCCCTATGTTGTACAAGATGGTATAGTCCACTTTTGAAGGGGCTGTCCCAGAGTGAACCATATCTCAGACTCCATAGGTAGTCTTATGACCATAATGTATAATATAATCACCCTCACGTCACACGGAGCACAACATTTGTACTCACTCCAACCCCCCTCCCCCCCCTCCAACCTTCAGGCCCAATGCTTACTTCACGCTCAGCTGACTCAAGTGATGGAAGCACACAATTCCCTTCCTCCAGCAGCGGCGTGGGATTTGCATTAATGAGACCCACGGTGAAGAAGCCACAGGTGGTTATTGCCATTGTCCGTTTGCCGATACGGACTTTCCACTGACTCAAGCATTAAAACGACCGTCTGGTCAGCAAGGACCTGGACAGAAGAAATGGAAGGAGGCCTAAAGCTTCTCAAAGCTTAGTAAGCACACTAAAGGTAATTTATCTCCCTTGCTGAAGCTACGGAAGCTAAATGCATTAGGCCGACCTTAACACAATTTAAAACAATAGAAGAAAATCACCCAAGAACATGATGGGTAGGATGACCAGGGGCGTCAAAGGAACGCAGTGGCAGCACATCCAAGCCTGCTATCAACTCTAACGACGTCTCATTCGGTTTCTTGGCCCGAGTGGGTTTGGCTTAGCCAATGTACGCATATGGACACAAATAATAATTTCCAGCCCTTTCCATAATGATGCAAATCCTATTACTGCTCATAATGTACGAGCAACCTTGTGAAAATGTCACAACTTACCTGGGGACCCACTAAGCATTTGAGGTCAAGAGGGTGTAAGATCAGAGGGGATGCCATGGCAACAAACTGGCATGGTAACAGCTGGGGGGGCGGGCATTTGAATGGAGGCAGCCAGGAGCGAATCGGTGCTCTTCGTGGTATTGACAACCGTAGTGGGAGAAGAGAGGAAATGCGGGGTCACAAGGCCTGAGCGGTGTCTCCACAGCATTCCGCCGGGAATGTAATGGCGTGAAAAACAATTAGCTATCATTAAAGGAAAACAAATCTGCATCTTTCCCCGGGCTCACAGCTGGTGGGGGGGAGGGCTGCTCTTTAGGGGTTGCACACCCAGCCATGACGGGAAGCCAGGGGTTTAGCATTCTCTCTGGGCTCCTTGTCCTTAATGCAGGATTGGGTAGCGATATCCTACCCAGGTGCATTGTGGGATACCAACAAGTTTGTTATTCCATAATAGTAGAGCACGGTGTAACATGCTGAGTAGACCCAGGGGCTGCCACTCTGGCATGGGAAATCTGGAATCCCTGAGCTCTTTCCCAGCGGCTCATGGGCTGACACTTTGCACATGGTGGGTGGGTCATTTTGCCTCTCCACATGTCGCACATTAAGATCTAGTGCTTGCATAATAACCTCCGTATCCCCTGGACCAGTGCGGGAGGCATGGTGGGAATAAAAAACTCCTAATGGACAGTTTCAGTAGAGTGCCAAAAAGAGTGATTAATGAGACCTCAGGTGCTCGCTCATGAGCTCCTGTCTCGTCGTCATTAGAGGTGAAAATGGTGGTAATCCAGCCAAAACGCACGCTATTCCATCGGAGCCCTGCATGGTGCTCCTTGGCCCAGTCCCGCCACTCTGACATTATGCTTTGAGCGTGGCGTGTCTCCGCTGTGGAGATGGGTGACATTTTGGTGGGCGGCCCACGGGTCTGCAGCCTGTGGCCTTTCACTAACTCGAGGAAGGTGTCGCGCTCTGCTGCCCCCCCCGCCCCCCACCACCATGATTTATTGCGGTCTGATGATAAACTTGCTGTCACCTCCCCTGGTCATCAATGCTGAGGACTATGGAAACAACACGTAAGGCTAAGTTCCCCACCACCATACTCCAGAGTCGCCTGACACGCTCCCCCAGCCAGTCAGGTCTCAGACTTGGGGGGGTGGTGCGGAGCTCAGCTGGTTGCGCCTCTACGGCTGTGATCAGAAGGACGCTTGTTTGAATCCTAACCTCAGCACAATAACCACATGTGCGTTGGTTAAGACCCTTACCTCCTGCCCACCGCCATGATGCTCCAGGGAAGTTATGGTTGATCTGGATGCCAGGCTTTGCTCTCAGCTGTGTGTATGTAGAGAGAATGATGTCTAATTGATCTTCATGTTGGTATAAGGTTATGCTATTATGCCGCAAAAGTGTATCAGCTTGGCCATTTCAAAACCTCCGTTAAAATCACCCCAGTAATTGCAGAAACCATCCAGTACACCTATGTATTTTTTTTTTACTCGACCACTAACAAACCTCATAAAGCTAATCAATATCTCATTAACTTACTCATTTTTATTGTGTTACTCATATTTTGCATGCTCTATTGAGAGAATTGTGTTTTTTGTTTTGAGCAAAAATACACTTACTGCCTAGATAAATAGCTCTAACGATTTGTTTTGACTGCCTAAGACTTTTGCACATTACGGTATATATAGGTACATATACAGTACAGACACAAATATATATAGGTATGTATAAGCAAGATGGGATATGTGAAAAGAGGCATCCCAATGTTCGTGTAACTGTGCAAATGGCAAATAAAGCATACTGTAATTTCATTGTCTTAACTACAACCTCCAAGATGAACATTTCCAGGACAGCTGAAAAACATTTTGCCCGAGAAACATCGACTCAGAGTGGCCATGCAGAGATCCAGCTCACTGGCGGTTATGAAGTAACCATGGCAGGATTGCAGGGCCTGGTCATGTGACCTGACCGCGAAAACCCGTGTCTGTGTGTCCTGGCTGCCTGTGGCCCGTTTCAGTCTGAAAGACGTCGTAGAGCTGGGGCCATCTGCGGATCACCACCCACAAATGGGTCGCAACTGTCACTTACCCACAATTCACGGCATCCGGCATCAGACGATACGCCGTCTCGGGAAGCAAAAATTAGGAATGAGAAGAACAAAGCTAATGTGCCTTCTGTCACGGTCGAGGGAGGACGTTCGGAAACGGGGAGGGAGGGGCTACTGATGGAAATCTGGGCCACGGCCCAGGAACAACCGGAACATCTGGGTGCATTAATAATGAATCAGTAATAAGTGGCATATGTGCCAGGCCTGAGGGAGGGGGGCTTCTGTGTTTGTGTCACATGAGGCGGGGTCCTGCATATGACCAAACGGCCACAGGGTCTAGGGGGCCCAAAGCAAACTGGCCCCTGCAATAGCCCTCCTGTCTATTTAAATCAGGGGAGCCCAATCTTACCCACAAAGGGTTTTTGGGACCTTCTTGGTCATCTATTCAAACTATTCAAAATTCTTCAGCCAATCAGTCCTCTAATTCGTAATCTAATTGGGGAGTTGCAACTAAATCCTGCATGCCCAACAGCTCTTTCTGGGTACAGTTGCTCACCCCTGGTTTTAATGCATCAGCCTTTTGACCGTCATGAGTCTGTAGTGAGGGGGGGGGTCATTGTGGGGCACTGTGCCCATGCACCCGCATAACCAGCGTGGTTGCCTTTCAAAGCTAATGGTAAAAAAAAAACAGCTGATGGGCGTCAAAGCAGATTGGGAGCTGCATCCCAGAAGGCCATGGGTTCAGATCCCAGATGAGGAACTTGAGCAAAATTCACCTCTTGTCCCTTATGGAGAAATATATTAAAAAAAAAGTGAAACGGCCGCAGCATGCGTCACCATTGTTTGCCAAGCGTGTCCCCGGATGAAAGGGTTGGCAGTGATGTAACAGATGTGCTCATGCCCCCTGGTGATGTTTCGCAGGTGAAATGTGACAGGCTGCACACGGCTGTTTCCTCAGTCCCCTTTTAAACGACGTGTCATACACCTAAATGGTGTTAGCAGGCAAACGTGAGGAGTCTGGGGTCCCTCGGAACAGTAGAACGGTAGAGCTGGCAAAGCCACTGTGAACCTGTGTGTATGGGGGGGGGGACCGAACAGTAAGGCAACACAAACACGGGAGATTTACTAAAGACCCCCCAAAAATACACCAACAAAATCAAATTAATTTCACAAAACAGAACATTAACTGAAACAAACTGACCTTCTTGTAATGAGAAACCAGGGAACATATATAGTGGTTTGGCCAAACCAATTAACACACGAAAGGGGTAAACCACATGAACACTACATACAACTAAACATAAAAAACACAGCTAAACCCCAACTCCCCCCTCTTGCCATGGCAGCACATGGTTCAATCCAGCTCCAGGCGTTTTTCCCTTTTAAGAGTCACCCCTTTAATACCAACTAGGAGAGGACCAACCCCCACAAACAAAGCAACTACAAAAATCAAAGGATTAGCACTGTATATAAACCCTACAATGCCAATATATGCACTGCATATAAAATATAAAGAATACAGCAACTCAACTGTAAACTATACATTAATATTCTAAATAAAGCAGTTTGATTAAAGAAAATATACAAGTAATCAACTAAGCAGGTGAGAGAATGTTTGAGATCTTACTCTGTGTGGCTGTAGCCATCACACTTATCATTAACCAAAGATATCGTTTGAATCAGTGAGTGACAGGGGAGAGAACCAATCGTCATTCAGCTGGGGCCGGCTGGTGGAAAAGGGCTAGTGTACTTTTAACATCCGCTTTTTATTGGCTCCTGCCCTGCTGGCCTCTCCCTCTGAGATGAGAACCTGGTGGAAAGTGGCCCCGGCGGAGGCGTGGATGGGACGTGTGTCAGCAAGAGTGAGTCTGAACGCGGATAAAAGATATTTGTCAATGGTTCTGTGAACATCCACCTACACCACAGACAACACCATGGTCTGTGCTTTGGCTTTGATCAGCTAGCTGCAGAGGGTGTTACTCTGAGGCAAGCTGTTGGACCACAAACTCAACTGAAAATACAAACAAACAAAAAAACACTAAAAAAACTGGGCAGGGCAGTGCAAGAAGTGAGCTCTGTGTACACTCATGCTTTGAATCAGTGAGTGGCACTCAAAGAGCCAATCAGCTTTCAGCTGATGCCATTGCCCCTGTGGCCCCACCCCTGTGTATGTCCCTGCCAAGGTGTCCTGATTTCTGTCACAGACAACTGGCACCCTGATGGTAGGGATCCCAAATGAATGTGAGCCAGATACCTCAGTACAGGGAGGCAGTGGGGATTATCCATCCCGTGGAATTATGGGAAAGGGAACTCATTCCCACTCAGGCTCTAGGTCATTCCCACTCGGGGGTCTAGGTCATCCCTTCTCGGGGTCTACGTCATTCCCACTCGCGGTCTAGGTTTCTTGTTCTGGATTCACCTTCTGGAGCAGATATAATCGAAATGACACTTATCAACCAGTCAGAAAATTAGAGCGTCTAGGTATATAGGCAGCTCTCAGCTTACGTAAAAATGACTTCAGTAAATCTCAATTTGCACAAAATAAATCCACAACGCATAGAGTTTACGGAAGTGCTAACGCAAAAAAATGTATTATTAAATACGAATTATTGATGTTGCTTTGGCTCGTGTTTTTTGCTGTAAGGTGCCTTAAATGGTAAATCGGATTTATGTTCAATTTGACTTAAGGGTTACATAAAAACTGCTTGTACGAAAAGAACGTGGAGAGACACTTCACTGTTAGAAAGGGTCTGCTTTGAATCAGAGGACTATGGAAACATGGGAGTTTGGGAGTTACACACTTCGCGTGAAAATCACAGCACTAAATATAATTCAAGCAGGATCAGCTGATGCTGGACAATAACAGGGGACGTGTTTTGGTTGGTACTCTCCTAATCTCATCCATAATCATTATGTCTGTGGGGCTATATACTCGGTGTGAAATATTTAACACCAGAAAGAGGTGAAGCTTCTGTACAATAGGCAATGGTACTGAATTATTTAAATCTGGTTATGACTGAGCAGCCATCACTGATGCAGATGATTCACTGTTTTGGAGGAACCAAATGATTCACAATTGTTTTACTTTGCAGTACCATGCGGGTCTTTTTCTTCTCATAAGCACCACGTTGCGGTCTGGTCTCTGGTCTCTAGTCTCCAGCTCGACAACAAGCTAACAGTTCGCCCTGTGTGACTTAAAATGGGACATTTGCTGCTTTGTAGCTGCTGGAGGGGGTTGATATGCCACTAGAACTAGGATTAAAATGCTCCCTGGGGAGATTCGACAGCATGGACACACAGAAACACGCACAAGTGCATTAAACAGCATTTGAAGGTTTTACTGCACAGCAAAGAGCAAGTCACTCTAACCCAGAAAATGTGTCCCTAATTGTTTAATTTGTAACACTGACATAATTAATTAACAGCAACAAAAAAAAAATCAGAAAAAATAATTAAATGCCCATAGCTTTTAATTAGCAATTAACAAGTATCAGTAATCTAATAAAATAACAGACTCTTGTGTTTTTTATTAAGCTGAATCCCTTCAAAATAATTTTAAATCTCCCAAAGGTGCTGAAAATGGAAGTTGTAATGCAATGATGAAAAGAGTAAATATCTCTTGTAATCATAGCTAACCAGCCAGCATTATTATGGTGACAATTATTTCATTGCTTTATGTTGCCAAATGAATTTCTCCTACACTTTATTTATAGGCAAAAAAAAAAGGCTTGCTTTGTGCTGAGATTCATGTTGCAAAGTTCCTGGGGGGTGTTTCTTCCTTGGAATTCCAGGCATATGCCCCTATTTAGTGTTAAAGAACAGCCGTTTTCCCGTGGTGACTGAGGAGTACGTCGAAGTCCGTTGTCACAGTGAATATTAGCTAAAGACCACATTGTTGTCTGCTCCGTTCTTATCAGTTCACAGATAATCCAGTTAGAGATTTAAAAAAAAAAAAATCTTCGTGCCCATTCCGAGGATTATTGTTCTTCACCGAAACACCTTCCCTTTGAAACTTAATCGAGACACCAGGTCACAAGATTAGTGTCCCCACTACCCTGCAGACTCAGAGAGAGACTCAGAAAGACAGATCTGCGTAGAGACGGATCTGAGCAGAAGTACGCTGAGAGCTGCTGGTTGGGGCCCTTATGTAGTACCAGGTAAAAACCGTTGGATATAGTGCTGTGCAGACTTTACATGGAAAAGGGCTCAGAGCCCAGACATGAAAGAGGACCTGGCTGCTCATAGTAGGACTACAGAACTGCCTGACAATAATTGGCTGTAAGCGTCGTCGTACATTCCAAGGTGAGTGGCGTGGGCCTGCAATCGCTCCGCAGTACCTTTCCATGGAGACAGACCATTTCTTGTTGCTAATACACCATAATACACCGGGTATTTTCCAAAGAGCAGTACACAAAGCAAGGAAACTGCAGAGCAAGGGATTATGGGATTTTCACGTTGTATGTGAGGTGGAGTGATGCGTGAACAGAGGAACAGGGTCGACTGGGCCGAATAACTAGTTTGGGGAGTTTAGTGGCCTCGCGCAAATTTCTGTTGATCCAATTTTTATGATTTAGCCTTGAAAAATGTCACTTTCGGACAGCAGAACTGTCAAAGGCGGTTAGTGTCACTGTGAGCCTCGCCTGCTCCCCACTACTGCAGCCCCTCCAGAGGGTGTCATTTTTACAAAGATGGCTCAGTTATGCATTTCGTAGCTTAACCGCAAGAAAAGTAAAGGCTGCAGTCATGCTTCTCGCTCTAACTTATAAAGTGCTGGAGAAGAAAAATATGCAAAACTGTCCATCATACCCGCGCACACGCACACACACACACACACATTTGCCAGAACACACATAATCTGTCTCTATTCACATTTATAGCATCTGCAAATGTTTCTCAAGCTTTTGAAAAATCAACACTTATGAATTGTGGGAAATATCCACCTTCTATAAGTGATCATCCAGTACAGGGCTATAATGATGTACCTTAAAGTTTTAAATAAGTCATGAGCACAGCAGGTTCATTTTCATGTGCGTGGTATACCAGAAAAATATAATTAAGCAGAGAAAATACATATACTCAAGTCTGTCTCACAAGATTGCACTAATCTCTCATTAAAAGAAGCCTAGAAATATTCGGTATTTATGGGTAAAAATATTTTTGAAGTTTAGCAGCTCGGCACTGTTAAGCTAGCAGATCTTTCACGCGTGCAATCAGGGTGCTTAATGTATGATAGTTCATAAATCTCTGATTACAGCATTAAGCAGAGAGGCAATTCACAATTAAAGAAGCCAAAGTCATTGAAATATTAATATATCTGATTCATCACTGTAAATGCAATCATTCCTAAGATATGGGGGGGTGTTCTACTGCTTTCAAGCTATACATTAAAATGTGGCACCAATTCCACATTCAACAAAAGGAACATAATTGCAGTGGAATATCCCACAAAGTCATCCTACGAAGTAAACACCATGACGGGTGGGTGGGGGTGTCGCCAAGCCTTGACTCCTAATGGGGTCAGATACCGTCACTCCCTGACTGTACACTAAATTAAGTCAGCAAACACATAGAAATTAGCTGAGGGCTTCTTGATGTGTTGCTTTAAAGAAGCAATCACCACCTGGCTCGTGGATGGGGGGGGGGGCATCAGATCAAATAAAATTTAGGTTTTTCAAGGACATTAAGCCTGCTTCACTTCCAGGTTGCCCAGCGTGTTATTTTCCATGACTTATTACAGATTTTCCTGATTGCTTTGGAGCGTTTCTCAAAAGACAATTAACATTTGCAAAACAACAAGTGTAATCCCCACACCATAATGTCACTTCTGCACAGCAGAACATCATTTCTTATTGCTTCACACAAATTTCCAAATGTATTAGCATCTCTGTGCAAGTGGTTTTGTATAATTGTCATCATTTGGCACAATTTTCAGTTGCTTCAGTCTTGTTGATCAAAATAGATTATGTAGTTTTCCACTGTAATAATTTTACATCCCAAAACTATATGAAGTGTTTGTGTGTGTGTGTGCGTGTGTGTGTGTGTGTGTGTATGCACACACACACAGTACTGCAGTTAGCAACATTTCAAGCTTCAGGCTTTATTCCCCCCTTTTTTCTGTGAAAACCCAAGAAAAAAAACCTATATTACTTCCATTCCAGTGACCATTTACTGACCTTCCAGTGATGTGTGACCCTGTTTCATTTGATTTCATTTGTTCACTTCCATTGTTGCTACTCCTCCTGATTCGGGTGGAAAATGTCCTTAAAAGGGGGGCCGCGGACTCATCTGTGAAGACGTGCTCTGGGTCGGATCGTTTTAGAGACCGCTTAAAAATTATTCTCTGAAAGGACCTTAAAATGACTGCGCCTTTCAGGCCAGGGCAGCAAAAGGCAAGTGACATGGCTTGGTTTGGGGGCCTCATCAGTTACCTGCCCCCCCCCAGCACCTTTGTAATGCAAATAATGGTCCATTTTTGTTCAAATGTCTTTCTGTGTAATTTCATGCTCGGAATGTGAGGCCCCGCCCCCCATCCATATCGGTTCCGGAACACCATGGTACCACGGCGCTTCTCCAAAGCCCCGGTCCGTTCTCAGCGCCAGCCCAGCGATTTCACACTATCGCACGCCGACACTGGCAGCTGATCCACCTGCGGCCTGGACCGGGCCCCGGAGCGCAGTGCCCACCGATCCGGCACGTAGAACCTGAGCCGAATTAAATTGGAATTGGAATTGACCGGCTTGTTATGGAGGTGGGTCTAAACCACCACGGAGATTGAACGAAAATATTGCTTCCAGGTCTTATAAAGGAAAAAAAAACATTTTATATATAGCTTTATAGAATGATAGCAATAGAGTGGGCTAGAGACCCTGTTTGAGAGATTAGATAGATAGATAGATAGATAGATAGATAGATAGATGGATGGATGATGGATGGATGGATAGAGCTTTGCCAAAGCAATCCAATGTTTAATTGCCACCATATTTCCTTAGTTGGCTCTTGGCAATAAATAGTGTATAACCAGATGCCCATGACCTGGCTACTGTGCAACACGATGTTTATATGATTTATGTAAGGGAGATGAGTCCAGGCAAGCAGCCCTGAAAAAGGTGCCCCCCTGCTAATGGCACGGCATGGGAGGGGGGGGGGGGAGAAGGGGGCACCTCATGGAGGCATAATTAAGAACATAAGCTGCCTTATATGCTGCCCTGCCCTACACACCAAGGTGCCCGTGGAACAAGATGGCACCACTGCACACGCTCCCATACCCCCAGCAGCCAATTACTGCCTGGCACCGGATCAGGAAGGGGGTGGGAGTTGGGGGGGAGGAGGCAGTGAAAAAGATGGGGGGGATAGGTGTGAGTTCTAAAAGCTAATGCCTCCTCATTCTTTCAGCCAGATAAGCTGTAATATCTCCCAATGAAACAGCACGTTGATTTGTGGCTTCAGGGGTCAAAAATTAAATCTTGGTGTGGAAGCCCCCGCTCGTCTTCCTTAACCCCCTTAGCCGGCACCCAAGTAAGCAGCAGATCGAACAATGGTGGCTGGATGCTGTCCTTGAACCCCAGCTGCTCTATTGTCCTCTTCCCACAAGCACACCGATGCTCGCTGCTGCCCCCCGCAGGTCAACCTGCCATCGCCTCCATGCAAAAAATATAGGTCTCCAGTTTTCTCCTTTTACAGGCTCCTCAACTTCCCAGCAAAAAAGTGCCAAAGAGATCTACATATGCAGCTGCCCACACTGTTGGTGTCTCCTCGGAGGATCCTCGGGACACGCTGAAGATGTTCTCCCCTGTGAAACCTTTCATAAACCTTGACAGTGCCCAGAAGACTTACCCCATGTGGACCAGAAGGGCCTGAATTCTAGCTACTGCTAAATACGAGTCCACATCATCAACAATGTGTCACATAAGCACCGCCAGGGCTACCATCGCTCTGTAAAGCCTAAGTCTGTGTGAGATGGACGTTCCCCACTCTATAGCCCATGCAGGCACACTGAAGCCTTAAAGGTCATATGAGAATGGCTGCATAGACGACCTACTAAGGAGCGTAAAAAAAAAAACATACAGTACACATGCATGCAATATGGACTTGCAAGGTTTTAGCCACTAAATATACACCATGTACTGATACAACAGATGCATATCCCTTAGAATGAAAACAAACAGACTTTCCAAGCAGGCGTGATCTATTCCCAGCAAAACAGAAAATATGGGAGAGGAGCTCGGGAAATAATGCTAATAGCATTACTGTACGATGGCAGCGTCATAAATCTGTATCGATTTCCTAAGCTGCAGAACCTTTGTCCAGCTGTCATGTCCGGCCGTAATGAATCTTCGTAATGGATGACCTCGTTACAGGCGGCCGTTCTGCTGCCCCCTGGAGGATTCACTCTGCAGGATGGCGGAGATGGGGCCCGGCTTGCCAGAGAGGCGCCAGCCCATGTGAGGTGAGGACAGCACTGACTCACGAGGGCATGCCCCCCCGGTCCAGCACCAATGATCGACCTGAACTAGATGGAAGTGACTGAGTGCCCCCTCAGCTGTCCCTACCAACTGCTGGCAGGCTGTAGGAGGCTGGGGAGCGGAGGGACAGCAAGGGGACATCAACGTTGTATAGCATGGGGGGGGGTGGTTGAACTACCCTGAGGACACAGATAAGAAAACACAATCCCAGAACTCATCACGGCCTTCTCCTTTTCTGCTGTTTCTCCACACACTGGCACCGTCATCTGAGGAAATGGATTATGGGAATCCGGTAGGGAGAAGATGCTGTCCCAGAATGCCCTGTTTCCGATTCTATCCCTTGTAATTTACCCATCATCCCAAACTCCGGTTGGCATTTCTCCAAAACCAAAGCACAGTACACACTGCCTTTCCCAACCCAGATCACCGCTAAGGAGGCGTGAAAGCGAGAAACGATACTTTGGAAGTCAAAGATCCTCCTAATATCAAGAAAGCGCATCACAACAAGAACTTCACTGAGGAGTTCAGGAGGCTCCGAAGGTCACATGAAGTCATACTCTGCTCCCCCCAAACCTAATTACATTTTTGTTCCCCCTCAGTAGTTTTTCCATAAGGCCCCCCTAATAAATATTAAGAAACGAATTACTGTTAATGTCTTAAATTAAGTATCTGTGACCAGCAATCATTAACAAGTACTATGGAGAACTTCACTCAACTGCTCATTATATATTATTCATAATTTATTAGTGTTGACTTGCTAATGGCTTCTTAAAAGGCTATTATGAGAAGCTTTGGTGTTTTTTCTGCTAACGACCTCGAATCAATCTGCCGGAAAACCAAAAAGTGGCAGTGCATAGCGTTGAGGAAGTCAGGGCATGCTTTCCGGTAGAGAGGTGACTCGTGGGCCCCTAGCGGACGGCTGGGGAGCTCCAAGGGCCGGGACGGTCACAGGGGGCCACGCCCTCTGAGCCAATCAGCTGTTTATGTCCAGTGTGAAGTCACGCGTCACGGCAAATGGGTTTCAGTCAGCGCTGTTTGCTTTTAGAGCAGATTCCCAGAACATCCTCCAGGTTCAGACCTTGCCCTACCATGGTTACACCATCCGCCCATTTGCAATTTGCAGTCACAGTGTTCTGTGAACTGCATTTTCATCCAAAGTCTAAATCTGCATCACATTAACTGACTGGCATCCCGACCAGGATGTCTTCTGGCCTGTGACCTGTGTTTTGTAGGATAGACCCCAAGCACCACCCTCGTGATTCAGGGCTGGATAAGTCGATGTGCGAGATGGATGATAGATTAACCTTCCTGCTAGAGAAGCTTGACAACTTCCCTTAAAAGTGTGTCATGTTTACAAATGTTCCCAGATCTTCTGGTGGAAACCGTGCGAAATCACCATCTGTGGTGCTCATTTTTTAATATGGAAAGCAGCCCTCGCTGGTGGCAGCATAGAACGGCTGATATTTCTAGTTGCTGAAAAACAGAACCAAACAAACTCACCAAGCTTCTGTAGAGGACAAAACAGCTTTGGCAAAAAAAACAGCTCTGGGTTCACTGAACAGCCAACATAGTTGGAAAGAGACCTTTGAAGGCGTATGGATGTGGGGACTCCGAGGCACATGTTCCTTTGGAATCCAAATCCGGCGGAGCACAGATGCAGGGTCGGGGAAAGCCCTGGAACGTGACGGAAAGGACTCCCCCCGGTCCCATTCGACGCCGTCTCGTGGTGGGCCTTTTTCTCATTCTGTCACGCCAGCATTCAATCAATCACCCAGACATATCACCCCGGGGGGGGCCTCAGATGAGAAAAATAAGCAGGGGGGGGTTAAATAAACAGGCAAGAAATATCGCCGGGGTTGGGGGAGCCAATAGGACGGGGAAACGAATACAAAACGTGGCACAAGTATGGATTATGGTTCCGGGGAGGGGCGCTCATTTTTCATGTGAGGGGGCATCCCAGTTTGCATCCCGCGAATCGAAACTGGAACCAGTCGATGGTCTGTCTGGAGGTTGGGCTCCGCAGTTGTTATTTATAATTAGCACCTCCCCCACCCCAGCCCACCCCGACAAAGAGAGGCCCGTGTGTAAACAAAGAGGTGTGTCAGCTCAGAGGGTGGGTGAGGGGGGGGGGGCAGTGGGACAGTGGGCCCTCGCCACGGCACCACCCTGACATCCTGAATGATGAGTCGGGGGTCCCCAGCGGAGACTGGTTTGTCACGACTGACGTCTTCATCTGCCCCTCCGGCTCCTCCTGAACCGGCTAACTGAGACGTCGGAGCGCCGTTCGCCTGTGGAGACTCACCCGTGTCTGCGGACCCTGGTACTGAGAGGGGGCCCTAACTATAACTGCTGTACCCCCTGGCACTTAAGTTTGGACCAAGCCCCCTGACCTCCCTGCCACACGTCCAGCTTTCATTCAACAGAGATTAAATCTGAGCGATCCGGATCCAAATGGTACCGACTGCCAAACAAAAAAAAGGCAAACAAATTTTGGGAGGGGGTTTGGTGGGGGGGTGTAAGGAGGATGGGGGGGGGGGGTGCAATTGCAAGAATTTTCCAGCTGGACTCATACAGTGCCTCAAGGAGATTATAAATTAAAGGGAAGAAATTGAGTTTGGAGTGAGATTTTCATTCAATTTCTGTTTAATTAGATTCCCAGCTCCTAACCGACTGTCTAATTTTTCAATTAGCAATCAACATTAGGAAATGATTTGCAGAAAGCACACTGCAGCCCTGGCAGAATAATCAAAGTGGCGGAGAGCAGCAAGACAAACAGGCCTCGAAAAAAACATCAGCACTTTTCCTCTCCTTTTTAATCTCTTTAACAGTGACATTAGCTTTTGAGTAATTACCCCGTGCATTGAACTGTCATAGCATAAATATACCTCAGATAATGAAAACCTCAACTTTAAAGCCTCTCTTATTGTTTTTTTTTTTTTTTTAAAACATGAGTTTAACCCATTTATGTTTAATGTCTGAATGCAGGATTCCTTCATCAAAGCCCAGGCCCTCTCATCAACTCATGCTAATTCACTTCATCATGCAGGACTATTGACAATTAGAAGGTGATGGGATTCCAAATGAGAAAGGGCTCTGCCTTGCCATTATCGACGAGGGCCCTGCACCTCCTGCACTGTGGCATTTGGCTTTATACATTTTTCTACAAAGATGCGTGCGCCTGCAGTGTGCTGAGAGTTTATTTCAAAACCTGGCTTGTCTGTGAAGTTCCCGGGAGGACACAGAGTTGGAGTTCATCTAGAAACAAGCCCATTAGCTGTCCAAATCAAGGCCAAGATAACAGCTAAAGAGTCCTCGTTGTTTGCCCTCAAGCTAACACGCTGTGCCGTGGAACACTGGGTATGCTACTAAAACAATACTAATCTCCTTTAGACGGCTCTCAATTACAGACGTATATTAATCTATACGAAATGGTACTGATTAATAAGTTCCAATAACTATGTGCCGGCAGAAAGAATATTAATGGCAGCATTATGGAGAAAGTTTGGCATCAGCTGTACAGAGGCTCCCCACTGTGCCATTTTGGGTTCCTCCAGCTGGGCTGGCAGGAGCAGGGCACCTCCTGGGGGACCGGAGGGCCAATTACACTGGATAATGATTCATCACCAACCGGTAATAAAGTCCCCTTCCTCATCTGCACTAATTAGAAAGTATGGATTTCGGAAAGTAGGAAAGAACGTGTGGGGATGGTTGTGGGTTGGGGATGGGGGGGTGGATTTGTCATGAGTGCATGGAGAAGGCTCAGTCCCCTCTGAGAGGTGCACAGGCTTGCTATTGTGGTAGGTAATTGATATTTCCGTGAAAAATTATTTGGCTGAAAGATGACAGGAATCCTTTTGAGCGGCCGGATTAACGAGCACAAGGTGCAGGAAACGAAAGACGCAGGGCTGGACGGAGATCCATCACAGCATCGCCGGGACGGTCGCGCCTCGCCGTGTCTGCGAACGAGGCCACGGTGCAGCGGCTGTCGGAAAGCGTTATTGGGAGCATGCGGTGGGGAGCGAGGGGGGGTCAGGCGGCGCAAATCGGCTCGACTTAATGACGATCAGAGATTAGAGGGGCCGGCGCCATGCCTGCAGTGGCAGGGACTGAATCGCCCTGTCAGAGCAGTCGATGAGGCTAACTGCCTATGACAGCCCCCAGCAATCCGCTGCGGAGGCAGAGAGAGAGAGAGAGAGAGAAGCGGCATGATCTTCATTAAAATTAGCCCGTCAGAGCATATGCTCAGCTTAAGTGCTGCAGTTCAGCTAGCTCCCTCCCCTGGGGACACTTACCTCTCCTGCTCTCGCGGCCAGAAACGAGTCTCACCGTATTCAAGGACATCACTGGATGTTGACTTCAGGCTAGGCAATGACATGTTAAAAATATACGGTGACAGTTTACCTAATACCATGTTTTTAGTACTTTATAAGCACATTCATAATGCATTATAATGCATTCATAATGTGAAGCTCTCATTTATAATTCACTATACATACCTTTATAATGGAGTACAAAGCATCCTTAATGCTTATACTGACCATTATAATGCATTATAAAGGTATCTATAGTGCATTATAGATGAGGCATAAGGTAGTCATAATGCATAATAAACATGGATATAATGTGTTATGCCTTTTTATAAATATTTATACACGTTTATTATTCTTTATGAATGCATTATAATTCATTATGAATGTGTTTATAAATTACTAAAAACATGGCCTTAAGTAAACTGTTATCAAATATACTGTAGGCGTACCAAAGAGCGAAGCCTCTTAAGCATCCATTATCTGAGAGGATCCGCAGCTCAGACTAAAGACTCTGGCACTAAACAAGAAAGGACGCCGCGGCACCCAAACCTCTCCTGAGATGAATTAATTAAAGCTGAATTACCGTGGTGGGGCTCAGAGACGGCGACGGCCCCCGCTGAGATCCTTGATCGATAAGGGTGGTGCAGACATCAGCCCTCAGGCACTCTATCCTGGCTTCCTGCTGAAGATCCACTCCTCAGCAATCCACCTGTAGTCTGCCGGGATACGCATGGGAGAGGTGCGTCACTCAGTGGGTTAGGGTGCTGTGCCTGTGATCAGAAGGTCACCAGTTCAAATCCCAGATTCAGCAGATCGATTTCACTGTTGGGTCCTTAACCCCTAGTTGCCCCATGGACCCTATTCTCTCTCCCATGAAATGTATGTCGCTTTGAATAAAAGCATCTGATAAATAAATAAAGCATAAATACAGTAGATGCTCCACCTAGACCTCAGCCTGGATGCAGTCAGTACAGCCGATTTGGACGCAGACGGTCGTCTCCTGCTTGTTCAGAACTTCCAGAGACACAGTCCAGAATGTTCAACAGACTGTCCAGGAGAGTTCTTGGGTATTTGGGTAAGAAATGGACTGTGTCGAAACCTGGAGACTAGGATTTTGAGTAACTGGCCGTAGTGCTGATGAGGACGGCTGAGTTAACGTCCCTTTCAGTGGAAAGTCTATTTAAAATGATGGTGTAACGTTAGTGGGAGGAGGCTAGGCAAATGAATGTGATTTGTAGGAGGCAGGAGGGAATTGGGAACAATGTGGACAAATGTGAGCTTTGTCCTTCATACCAAAAAACTGATTTTATAGCACTACGCATGGAGGATCAATAATTATTATGGAAGTCTGGGGAGACTGCCCTACGATAAACACCTAAGTTAAAGCGATGCTTGCTAAAGCTGTCAGCACTTCTTGTGGCTTTAGTGCAGATTTCTCTCCTCGTGCCGTCCATGCGGAATTACTGCATTAGCTATGTCTGGCATAGATGTGCAGTACGTACCTTCTGCAATGCTACGAGGTGACCACAAGGGGCCGCAGTTCTGCCTCATGAACTCATGAAGTCAAGTATTGACGTTGTTGCACTACTGCTGTGCTTACTGGAAGAATAAGCATTAGACTTTTTATTGAGTCGCCATAACATTGTCAGCCATAACAAGAATTAAAATGTCTAAAATAAAAGGTGGCTTTTAAAATATTAGAATAAATGTATATAATTTATCTGTGAAAATTTATCTTTCAAAACAATGGTTCTTGGAGCACTGAATCACTGAATTAATGAATTATTGATATCAGTGTGAGGTTGTATGGAACTTGGCAAAGTGATTCACTGTGGGAATGGAGTGGGGGGGGGCACCCTTTAAAACTTTATCTAATTTATCTAATATTTCATATCAGAGAGTTAAAATTACCCCACGAAGCCAATTTTGCTGCACAGAACATTTACACAGATATATTGCTCGACATTATTCATTGGAAATAGTGATATTGCCCTCCCATTAGGTGACAGTAATATGTGAAAGGAGTGATGGCTGTGTTCTCCAGTCAAATCCCACCCCCAACAAACATATTCCCAGCAGGTGTAGTTAGCCGATGGAAAATTGCACTAATATTGTTATCACACGGCAAGTGACTGTTATAAGCTGCCATAGATGAATGGCTATCGGCACTGGGTGGCCCCTTGTGTGTGACGCGTGACGTGTTCCAAGGATGAAAGGGCAGCCGTGCGGCGTGAGTATCAACTCCAGCTGACTGGCTGACGGTGTACAGCGACGTCCCTCTGCTGCGGAGCTTAATCACATCGGCATTTGCCTGTATAATGAACAAAAGGGTGCAAAGAACAGCCCCATTTGTGAATGTGCTAAAGATATTAATGTGTCTGGTTTGTGCAGTGAGTATTTGTTCATGTCCATCGTAATACCAATAATATAGTGCAGGGTTCTTCAAATCTGGACCTCGATTCCAAATCCAGGCCTTGTTTTACGTTCTCCCAGGTAGTTAGTTTAATAATTACTGATTCTGATTGGTCAGAGGCCTCACACCTGACTGACAGGTAAAGGAAGGCTGGAAAACCAGCAGTGCTCGGACCTCGAGGACCGTGATTTGAATAACCCTGATATAGTGTAATCACCCAGGTCCATTCCCAGGTAACTTTCGGGGAACCATTAAGAATGTAATGATGAACAATCAGAATAAAAATGGGCTACAAATAATTTAATGCAAAACTGATAAAATTTTATCAATGAATATATCTTTTTTTTTTTTTTTGGCATGACGAATGAAATTGATTACTCACTGATGTTGCAATTTTGATGTCTACCAACCAGCTGTATTTTGGGCCTGTATGTTTAATGTTATGTCATCAGCAACATTAGCTGAATATCAACATGCATCACGGGGCAAAAAGTGTCTCTAAAGGTGAGCAGGCTTCAACAATTACAAAAAAAGGACTTGAAGGTTATATCTAAAAAACAAACAAACCCCTATGGCTCTCCTTGTACAGATGCGTTCCGTGGTCGAGTACAATTCAGTGTAGTACCATATGTATGGCACATGAAACAATGCTAGCCTAATTCTGGCGCAGTGCCAAGCCGTCAGCCTGTTTGGAAAATGATGAGGATCAGGCTCTGACTGTGGGCTGGGCTGCGGGCCGTCATGTTTTTCACGGAATGAAGATGTTACAGCCGCATTTTCCTTCCCGCGCACCGGCACTCCACGTACGCTCGTTAGTTGCGGGCGATTATTCCGAGGCCTTCGTATTGACTCGCCAGTTGTTATATCGGCCCCTGATCCCTCAAAGTGTCGGGGCTTCCATGCTCAGTAGACGCCCCCCCCCCCCAAAGGCCTCTTCACCGCTACCGTGGTCGTTAAAGTGGACAATAAAATCGAACCTCAGACCTGGATGAACACGCTTGATTTTCTCTATAACAGGGAAGCCAGCTTTTCTAGTGGAGGCTCTGGCTGTTATTTGTATGTTTTTTTTCTTCCCCCCCCCCAGCGGTAATGTCAGTGTAAGCCTCCTACCCCTTCCCCTCCCCCCCACCCCCACCCCCACCCCACGACTCAAATAACATCCACAAATGTCTGCAAAAAAAAAAAGCAATCAAATGTAAAACGTCCCGGCACCACCACCATTTAAATCTTATTCTGGTCAAAAACAAATGGAGACATAAAGAAGTGATGATCCCTCCCTCCTCCCACCCCCCCCCCCACCTCTGCATTATACATCAGTGAGAAAAAAAAAAAAGCCGTTATAAAAATTCTTGCCAGTGTATCTCTGTATGTAATAGGAAACTTTATTTTATTCTGTATAATTAGGAAAGAAAACTGCAAGGTTCATTTTTATTCAGTGGGAGGAATAATGACTCTCTCATGCTGATGAGATTTGCCCCTTAATAAAGGCAGTTTATATTTCGGCTAACAGAAGTCATGCGGACATAGAACAATAAAGCAGGATAATGGAGGCTGGGATTACACTGACTTCTCTGTAGCTCCCAGTACATGTCACACTGGGTCTGTTAGCACCTTGAATACAGCAGCAGGGAACGCTTGCTGGAAAACCACCAATATCTCAGTTTCCTTTTAAAAAAAATAAAATTAAAAAATATGTTGCCCGGTCAACACTTATCCAAAAAAAAAAAAAACTCAAGTTTTTTTATTTGTAGAGCTGGTTATTTTAAGTACTGGTTTAAGTTAATGGTGTCAGCGCAAGATCTCATCTGTGACTTTAGCCAGGAACTGTCTGAGGTTTACTGTAGCCTAAAATGAAATAACAGCATGTTATAAATTAAGCACTGGCATAGTGAGCCAGAGAAGTACACTAAGCAGTTTTTAAAATGGTCATTTGTTGACAAACTCAGCAATAAGTTCAATGAAAGGAACTGTCACTTCGCACCCAGTACATGCTGACAGTACTTAGGGTCGCTGATCTTCATATTGCGCAGCAAAGCACATTTTTGTCACCAGGGTTTATTTTTTGTCCGTTCTTCATCGAGTGGAAATGAAATACTGCAGGAGCTCAAGTCGGACTTTTACCTCAAAGCTTAGCTGCAGTCTGCCGTGACATTCCAACTGGAGAGGAGCAAACCATCATGGATGACCGCAGGGTGGTGACATTCCAACTCGAGAGGAGCAAACCATCATGGATGACCGCAGGGTGGTGGATATTCTCAGTGACTGCACGTGTCAGAGGCTCATCAACCTCGGGTGTTCCTTCAGCAATGCTGAGGGGATGGGAAGGCTTGACAGTGGAGGAACACCCTCAACAATTCATGCAGTGCCTCCAGTGACAATTCCGATAAAAGACACCCCCTCCCCCCATTTATCACAATGATCAAGAAGCCCTACAGCTCCCATCATGAATGCCCAGATATGTCTGTGTGGGTCCTTGCTTTATTTTGTTCGTCCCAAACAAGGTGAATAGGGGCTGCAGGAAGAGATGACATTTTAAAAGTATTAAATGCTGACTCAGCAAAATGCATCTTTCTCCCTGGCCTCCCTGTTTATTATTGACATATCGACGTTCGGTCTTCAGAATATCAAGCGTCAGCTCAGCACTTTCGCCGAAGACTTGCTGAGACCATGGGCAGAGAGTCTGGCAAAGAATTTTTTTCTAAATTTGATTTCCAATGAAATAATTGGAAAAACGCCAAAGCTTCAATACAGTTATTACGATGGCTTCCATTTTTCAACTCTCTTTCATCTCTGACTTTGCTACTTTGTCAATAAGAAAAAGTACTGTTTTTGTTCACTCACCTTAAGTATAACTTAATGCAAGATTAAAATGCTATATTCACACGGAAGGTCTTGGAATCTGAACAACACTACACCAACTCTGGAGGGCTACCAAAGTCAGGATTTGTTTGGAGACTCCATGAGAGGCATATCAGTGCAGCCAGGAGCTGAATGTCAAGTGGGAGGGGCAATGTTGAGTAGGAGGGGCAATGTCAAATAGGAGGGGCAATGTCAAGTAGAAGGGGCAATGTCGAATGAGAGGGGCAATGTTGAGTAGGAGGGGCAATGTCGAATAGGAGGGGCAATGTCAAGTAGAAGGGGCAATGTCGAATGAGAGGGGCAATGTTGAGTAGGAAGGACAATGTCGAATAGGAGGGACAATGTCAAGTAGAAGGGGCGATGTCGAATGAGAGGGGCAATGTTGAGTAGGAAGGGCAATGTCGAATAGAAGGGGCAATGTCAAGTAGAAGGGGCAATGTCGAATGAGAGGGGCAATGTTGAGTATGAGGTCCAATGTTAAGTAGGAGGGGCAATGTCGAATAGGAGGGGCAGTGTGGGAGGGGTTTATAACTGTTGTCATCTGATACCTTAACCACAACTCTAACCCTTGTTACAAACCCCTCCTACCCCTTGTGATAAACCCCATCTACTTTGTATTGCCCCTCCCACTCGACACTCAGCTCCCGGCTGCAGCGATATATACTTGGAGTCCTTCCCCTCATTCATTAGGGGCAAAGTCTTCACAGCAGAGGCAATTTTAGGATTTTTTTAAAGGCGGGGAACATAAGAGGGGCCAAATTCATACAGATGAGCCAGCCTTATAATTAGCCCATGAGATCCTTTAAATCTGCCCCCCCATATACATCCCTGCTTGCAGTGAGGTGAATTTGTCATAAATGTGAGAAAAGCACAGTTCCAGCATCATACCCAGCTCACATTTCAAACTGATTTTCCCCCCTAAGCTTCACACCTGCTGGGAAAGCCTTTCTGTGTGTGATAAACAGGAGACTCCAAGCCCCATTCAAATGAGACAATCAGATATTACCTGAAGGTAACGTCATGCTGGTGTGTCACATGGGTGGGGAAAAAAAAACGCACATGGCTCCCATGACCATTAGAGGGCATGATGGAGGATGAGAAGTGACAGGGGACTCACTGTACTGGGGTGCCAGGTGGCTGAAATGGTATAGGTCAGGTAACAAGTGTTTTATAGGTAACTGGAACACCTTGTGGGGAACGGCTGGTATTTAAAAAAAGGTGGTGCGGCCCAACAGTATAAATGATTCTAGCCCATAACTCACAGACATAGCCCAGCACAGACGGACACTGAGCTATGATTTCATACTATGCACTGTGCTTTTGCCCCTCAACGAGAAGCTAATAAATTCAAAACGCTCTATTGTGGGGTTTTTTTTTTTGCTGCAACTGCTTAATAAAAATCCAATCCTACGGATCAGCACTTGCTGTAAGCAGCAATTTCGAGTGAAAATAGAATTATTAAATCCAAGATAACTTGAAACTAAACCAGCTTGTGAATACAGTAATTACTGGCAATAATCTGGTTATTTTAGGGCTGAATCCTGGATTTTTCCTGATGATGACTCAGCTTTAATTTGGCCCTAATTACTCAAATACCCTTTCATTACTAATTACAAGGATGGTGTTACTGTAATTTGCAAGACTGGTTTTGGCTCAGCTCCAAGAACTACACAGAAGTTTCATTCTTCTGAGGAGCTTATCTATCCCACTGGCCAGACTTTGGGGGTGACCCAGGTTCTGCTTCCTCTCACGTCTGCTTATCTTTTACAAGTTTTCTATCCATCTTCTTTCCTTGATAGGGACCACTGATAAAGAATTATTAATATTCATAATGAAGATTCAGGCGATAATCTTAGATTGACAGCTACAGACATAAATGACTCTGTTCAATTGATGTTCAATGTAATTGTTCAATTGTACTGACTACCCTTCTCAGAACTTCCAAATCATCCTTTGCTTACCAAATACCTGCAAAGCTTATGGAAGAGATTCTGTCTGTAATTGGAAAGCCTGTGTTTGGAATTAGAAACGCATCATTATCTTCTGGACAGGTTCCCAAGTCTCTCTATGACAGCTGTAATCAAGGAGCCAAGCCTGGATCGAAAGGTCTCATCTAATTAAAGGTCTCGCTCACGCCTTCGATTTTTATCTGAAATTTTAGATATGTTTCACATCATATATCACGTTACTCAGTTGGACAGATTAGCAGATGGTGATGTGGCTTATGATTAGGGTCTTATCCATCAGACCACTGCCAGTTTGTGTGAGTAAGCCTGAATTGATGATATACTCATCACATCAGTCACTTGTGGAGTTCCACAGGGCTCTTTTTGGGGCCTGTCACTTTTCAGCTGACATGCAGATCCTGGGCATCACACCCAAGATCTAATAAGCCCATGTTCTGCCTTACCTGGATACTAAAGACGCCTGCAGCTTATCTCCTGATTAGACAAATGGTGCTGAGATGACCTCTCCAAATTGTGCGAGGTTTTAAGCTAAGCTTAGTGCTTCATTTCCACTGAATTCTCAAATTTCATTTGTCTTTTGGCCCTGCTTGTGGCTTGTGATTCGGATTTGGTATCAGGATTATTTGTCACCATTTGCCTGTATTCTTGCCCATTTTAGTGGAGTGCAATTCAAAAAACCTGCTAAGTCGGGACACGAATCACTGTTACACCGGGGGATTTTATTTGCACACATGGTGTTAATTACCATTGATATGCAGCTGTGTGACACAAGTCTTCCTGAGCTGCAATGACTCAGAACAGACAGTTGTAGTTGTAATTCAGACCTCAAGTTGAATCCAAATGGCCTTCATGATTGACGGAGACACCTCTGTAAAAGGCTTTGCTTCTAAAATTGACAAAAACTAGCATTTGACTCTTAAATCAGCAATATAAGTGTCTTCCTTTCATCTGTGGAATATTGCTAGTCATAAAATTGCCATCTATGAATAATGTAGAAAAGTTGGTCCATGCATTCATTACCTCAGAACTAGATTATTGCTGAGCTGCGGTCTGTCTGCACAGATGCATCCTACAGTGCCTGTTAGAAAACATAGAGAGTTCTTACTAGAGATAATGTGTGTGAATAGCCCTGTTCAGAGCAGAATATGAAATGCTACATCCATCCATCCATCCATCTTACAATCAGGATGGCCAGCATCGTATCCCAGGCAGCACCAATGCACAAAGCTGGGGTACAACCTGGGCGAATGCCAGTCTATCACAGGGCACAAACATTCACACTATGAGTAACTTAGTGACACCAATTACAACTGTATACCTACAGGAAGAAGGGGGTGCATCCAGAGGAATCCCACACGACAGGTAGAACCTGCTAAACTCCCCAAAGTCAGAAAAGAGGTGAGAGTCAAACTGCTATCCCTGGAAGTGTGAGAGAGTACTGATACTCCCTGGAAGTGTGAGAGAGTACTGATACTCCCTGGAAGTGTGAGAGAGTACTGATACTCCCTGGAAGTGTGAGAGAGTACTGATACTCCCTGGAAGTGTGAGAGAGTACTGATACTCCCTGGAAGTGTGAGAGAGTACTGATACTCCCTGGAAGTGTGAGAGAGTACTGATACTCCCTGAGCCAGCGCTAAATGCTCCATCGCATCTTTAATATCCTAAACAAAACCTACACCCTTGTGTCCTGCAGATCCTCTCTTCCTTTTCTCTCCTGCCTGACTAGTTTGCTCAGAATGTGCTGATGATGTCATTGTATCAAAATCTATGTGAATGGAAAGATCTTGAGCTTCGACACTCTGAGCTCCTGTCTTATAAATTAATCCCCATATTTTTTAAGGCTAGAATAAAAAGCAACTTCAAAGGTGCTGGGGATTCTGACCACAGCACTGTGAGCCACATGGAAGCTGTGAGCACCGGGGATTAGCGGGGGGAACCGGGGGGGGGGGGGGTTACTCAGGATATTTAACGTAATCTGATGAAACTTTATTACTAAAAGCCTGAAATATATGCATTTTTATTTTTACAAGAATATGATTTTTAGGCGATACAATATTGGTTACTCAGTGAGTCCTGCAATTTGAAATCTACCAATGAACTGTATTTTTAGATTGTATTTCTCATGTTCTGCCATCGAGAGCATTAGAATCTCAACATGCATTGCAAGGCAAAAAAAAATGTAAGGTGAGGCAAGCAGGTTTCGATGATTTAGAAAAAGATGAAAAGCCGGAATCTGACTTTCTTAAAAGAAAACAGACCAGAAGACGTGATGTTTTGCTCGCACTCCATGACAGCACATTGTTCAGACGACACCAATGGGCTGTCACCTGACTTTATTTGGTGGTCTCTGGTTTCCTTCATAATTTCTCTCCATGTTTTTATTACACTGTCAGTGGCAATTCCGTATAGCACCTGGTTAACGATAAATCTGTGTAACCAAACTATTTATCAACACAGTACTCAGTCCCCCATTTTTTTTCACGCCTTGCCGTCTGCCTCCTACTGGGGGCCATCTGGCCCTAAGCTAATAGATCATCAGTGGAACCCAAACAGTCTTGACTCTTGTAAAGGTGTCCTGAGAATGGACCCATGTGTTGGTTTGATGAAGCTTACTTACTTGACCCAATTTCCGTCCCCTGCCTCTGACAGTTGGACCTGCTTATAAAAAGCATCATACTAAAAATATGTCTATTGATTGATTGATTGAAGTCAATTTAAAATGAATTTTTTAAAAGATATTTTTCTCAGATGTAGAGATACATTCCATTAAGCTCGGACTTAGCTTTCTAATAACCTTTACATAAAATATCAGCATCCACATGAACCACGTAATGTATCTGGAAAATGGGGGCGGGGGGGGGGGGGGGGGGGGGGCGGCGTGGAGGGAGCAAAGGGGGGGGGGGGGCTTTTGAAAAACTCAGATTTAACCTTTTGTTTAAAAAACATGGATGTAATTCAGGGTTTCATTCATTCATTCATTCATTCATTAAGTTTTATCGGTTTGAATTAATTATTTTGTGACTGGTCATCACTTCACTCCCAAAGTTACTCGGCACGGGCCCAGATGCCCGCCCCCCCGGTTCCACAGCCCATGAGCGTGGGTCAGTGCATTAACTACAGATGTGCTTCCTAGTGCAATTTAGATGTTAAGATGAATAATTTATTCCGGAAGCTAAGGCAGGAACCAAGATGGCAGATCTCCCGCATACCGGCGGTCGCTAATTGTCAACTGCTCAATAAGCAAAGAGCGTCCAATCAAGATTTTGCCTATTAAGCAACACCTTAAGGTGGTCGTTTCTTTTTATCATGGAAATCATCTATCAGGATGTACACACTTAGCCTGACAGGGCTTTTCATGGGCTGGCATCATCCCAAAGTAAGCGGGGGCAAAAGCTGCCGTCCCGGCCTCAGGCAGAAAGGTGTCGCCGAGGCGAAGCGTGCACGCGTGTGCAAGACTCGCCTCTGATGCTGAGGCTATATAACATCAAATGTAGATTTTTCACAGAGGTTGTGTGTGTGTGTGTGAGAGAGTGTGTGTTAGTGTGTAGACAGAGGCTTACAGAATAGGGGTAGCAGGCTGATTTGAATGCGAGACGGGAAACATCTGCCTGCAGTCAGAAAAATTCATCTTCTTGTCACTTTCAATTCGAAGTGCTGCGGCAGAATGTTTCTCCCATGGATTGTGCAAAGGAAGAGACATGGGGTTGGCGGGGGGGGGGGAGAAAAACACCCCCACCCCAATATTAATGAGGTGTTGCGCTGAATTACGATGTGCACCCTGATAGTAAATGCACTCTCTTAATGGCATCTGTAATTATGTTCATTAGCATTAATATCGAGGCAGGGGCTGTCAGCGCTAAAAGCATCACCTCCCATCCTCTTCCCGCCAAAGTCGTGTCCACCCA
Organism: Paramormyrops kingsleyae; assembly: GCF_048594095.1. Lineage (NCBI taxonomy): Eukaryota > Metazoa > Chordata > Actinopteri > Osteoglossiformes > Mormyridae > Paramormyrops > Paramormyrops kingsleyae. Next base: position 8,831,374 of record NC_132802.1, on the reverse strand, counting down.
CGTCGGCGTGCCGCCACCTCCCCCCCCGCGCATGCATCCTCTGTTCACTGTTTTCCCGGTTTTTTCCCCTCCTGGAAGCCCACCCTCAACAGTCTGTGAGGTTGGATGTCTCCCTGCTGCATGCTTTGCCAGATAGGACACCCAGTGGGGAGAGATATCTCATTAACTTGCTTTATTTCACAGACACTTTTATCCAAATTGATGTACAATTTTTTTTTTGTTTGAGAAAACAGAGTCAGGCAGTCCTTGGAACAACTGGGGGGTTAAGGGCTTTGTTCACAGGCTAAAGATAAAATCACTCTGCTAACGCTGGGATTCGAACTGGTAACCTTCCAATAATAACCACAGGATCCTACCCTTCTGAACTACACACCACGCAGAATCCAGAAAGAAGCACAGGGGAGCTCAACTCGTCTCCCATGTTGCCTGCAAAGACACAAAGATCCGCTGATCTTCTACCGCAGCATCAACACTGATTATGAGGCAAAATTAAACTCATCTCCCTCAGTAAATATTAGTTTGTGGCCAAGTATTAATTTGAGCAAATAATGGGATACACCCATGTATGGCATGTGATTTGAACTTAGTGGCCTGTAAAGCCTGTCTTACTTTAACACCTTCCGTAAGCAGGAGGGCTTTGGTCTCAAGCTTCCGGAAGCTGATCAGTTTGGCTACTGAAAAGAAAATCTATTTGGCGTGTGGTGAAACTGCAATGTAGCCAATCAGGTTTCAGCACACTGAGAGGTTTAAGGAAATGCCACAGAGAGATGTTGTCTCAACACTCCCTTAGTGGCAATTTCTTTCATAATTAACAATAAAAAGCTCTAATATACAGTGAAATCAGCAGGTAAAAGAATAAAGCCAATTAGTGATTTAAAAAGTGATAAATTAATCACTTTTATAAAATAAATAATAAAATTAACTTCTAAACCATGGCAAGTGAAGGAACAAACATGAGGATGCAGTTAAAAATAAATCATCTCAGCTGGAAAAATATTTAAATCAATAAAAATATAAATATATCTGGGTGAGAAGTAACAATGTGTACAAGAAACAAATTATCATTATAAATGATTATCATCCCTGGAGAGTATTATATTTTTCATGTCCTGCTTCTTAATGAAACAATGTTTCCCAAGCAGACTCAAATACAAGTATCCATACTGTAGTCAAACACCTCTTTGAAAACAAAAAGAAGCACAAAACAAACCACACGACTTCGAGGTAATGGGCACGTCTCATCCTCTCAGCTGGGGTTAGGCCTCCGTCGCAAATCCGTTGGCAGCTTCTTCCGTTCCCTCGCTTGACAGCATGAGCTCGTCGTGCAGTTCGACGTGATTTCCGTAAACAGGTATTCCCACGTGCATGAGTCTGGGGAATAACACGCCGCGTTAATTTGTCTGGCACGGTGCAGGAGCTGCCAGTGTGCATCCTTACATGGAGTCTCTCATCTTTGATGCTTCAGTGTCGCAAATTAACCTGCGGGTCACGGTACTCAGTGACGCCACACCTCGGTGGGGAAGCTGATTAGGAGCGCTCCTCCTCCGGCGCATGACGATGGACGACTGCCGTCTACTTGGGAGTGTCCGTGGAATTGCTCATTAACTGGTTTAGTCTCTCCCAGTCTCACGGCAGTGACAGGTCGCTTGTTATCCTGGCTGGTGATTCACCCAAACCTGCCACAGTCTATGTTAAATCACCTGTCTGGTTGACCCTTCGTGGTTAAACTGGTAGGGGGTCCTGTCTCTAAATGACACTTGTTTAACTGGAGTGTCTGAATGATGCTGGTTTAACTGGTGGAGTCTCTAAATGATGCTGGTTTAACTAGTGGAGTCTCTAAAGGACTGGTTTAACTGGTAGAGTCTGGCAATGACACTAATTTAACTGGCAGAGTTTCTAAAGCTCTATAGGTTAAGCTTCTGAGCTTGTAATCAGAAGGTTGTTGGTTCAAGCCTTGGCCAAATAATCACATTTCTGTCAGGCCTTTAGGCCTACAAAATGAGCCAGGATAGTGGCCTGACCCTGTGGTTGGGCCCCAAGCTTCACTCTCTATGGCGTGTACTGTATATGTCTCAAAGGATGTGTGAAAAGAAGTATTCCAATGTACTGGTGCAAAAGGCAAATAAGGGGTCACTTTATTAAATGGTTGTGTTTTAACTGGTGGAGTCGGTAAATCAGTGTTTCCCAATCCAGTCCTCAGGGATGCAGAGATGCTCCACGTTTTTGCTCCCTCCCAGTTCCTGGATAGTGGGCTGGGAGGGAGCAAAAACATGGACCATCTGTGGGTCCCCAAAGACCAGGTTGAGAAATACTGCTCTCAAAGGTTCTGTTTTAACTGGTGGTGCTTCTAAATGATGACTGTTTACCTGCTAGTGCCTCTCACATCTAAAAAGCCTCAGATCTTCAAGATCCTTGTGATTTTTGACATCATTGTGATTTCACCTTTACCAGGAGTGGAAACAAGTGAAAAGTCCAGTCTGAGCTGATAATCAAAGAGACTTATTAATCAAGAGCAAGAGCACCTGACATTTTGCAGAAGTTTCATAAAATAAAAAACTTTATCAATGGAAACTGGACAGAATAGCTCAATTGATAATTGTGTTAGGACCAACAGAACTCATTTTTTTGTAAACTTATGGTTACTCATGGTTATGGTTAGGGCTTAAGGGGGTTAAGGTTGTCATAGTTAGCGTTAGCATTTTTCCCATAGAAGTGAATGAGCAGTCCACATAAGGATAGGTATACCCACACATGCACTCACACACACATATTCTCCACAGTTCTCTGTGTCTGGATCTCAGTGGGACCCATGGCTCTTCAGGAACATAGCCATTTAGTAAAATAATGGGTTTGAACCCTTCTCCCGAAATTGTTCTTGCTACCGATCAGGCACATAGACAGGTAGCAAAATTACAAGATTTTCTTCAGCACCCCGGGTGGCAAAATCTACGGAGGGGGACCTATTGGTAGGGTTGCCGAACACCTCATAACATTTATTTCTGGTTATGGGCCTGACCCCCGTGAAGGCTACTGCTTCACAAAACCCAGTGACCCACATTTTCCTGCCTTAATTGTTTATTTTGAAAGTGGAGGAGAGTCAAATATGCTGTCCTCTTCACCAATCTGACCTGCTGCGTTTGATGCCTGGGCACGTTGCCGTATGATGGTCAGTTTCGGAACTCCAGCACTGCTCGCAGCAGTCACACTGGTGTTGGTGTGTCCACCTTATCTCGGTTCCGGTCTCACTGGCCTTCAACAACTGCAGCCTCCATCTCATAGAACAGAACAGTGATATTTTATTGATCCCTGTGGGGAAATTGTTTTTTCTCCCATCCCATCTTGCCCTCTATGAGACACACATATACAGGTGACAGCAAGATTGTGTAGGGGGACAGCGCTCACAGCACAGGGTCAGCCAGTGTGCAGTACCCCCCAGAGCTGGGGGTGAAGGGCATCACTCAAGGCCTCAATGACAGTTTCAATCTGCCAGCTGGGGGATTTGAACCTGCAACCTTCCAATAGTAGGTAACAAATCCTAACCCACTGAGCCAGACACCACCCCACAAGGTGAAAGAAATTAATAAGGTGAGGGTGTAAAATTACCTAGAACATTAACTGCTAACCTCCAACACCCCCCCCCCCCCCCCAGGCTACTGGGTGGGGAGAGCTGAGTATTTCCATGCATTTGTCTGGCTGTGTGTGTGTGACCCCTGTTCCTAGTTCCGGAATTTTACCCTATTTAACAAAAACAAAACAATACAAAACATTAGAGAGCTCAGATTTGAAATGAGGAAGGAAAGGCTTTGCCCTAATCTTCTTAGGGGCCGTTCATCCTGTCTAAGAAGGTTAGAGCGGGAAAGCGAGCAGACGGACTCTGGTAAACAAGGTCACAAGGCTTGCCGCCCTCTTTGCCAGGCCACCTGAAAATCCAAACGTCTGCACGGCTCTGAGCAGATTTGACGGCACGCATACAAGCAGAATCGTTTTTCATTACGGAAGGGGGGGGGGGCGCTTTGTTGTGGGCTGAGTGTGAATGCGATTTAATGATGCAGTGTACTCCTTACACAGCCAGCCTGGGGGGTGCGGTGGCGAGAACGTGTCATTAGTATGGGAGGCACGCTTGCCCCAAACCCTCTCTCCATCTTCCCCCTGCCCTGCTGCCGCTGCTCAGGGGTGTGCGATGGTCTGGGAAAGATTAATGCTTCTCAGTGCCATGCCGTGAAATCAAATTAGTGTACCCTCATCCACACGCTTGGAGTGGCTGTTCTGGACGGCATAGGGACAATTTCTCACTAATCCTTACCCCCGCCCCCCCCCCCCACCCACACCCCATCACAACATAAGGTGGATAATGTTGCCATTAGACTGTGCACTGTTTTGTTTCTCCAGACAAATCCTCCCCATTCTACACCACCCCTGCCCCCCCCCCCCTTCATTTTCAGAGCCCCCCACGCTTGCATAGGTGTTCATTTGCATAATGAATTTGTTTGCGGGTACAAATGTTTTCAGGAAGCATGGGGATTACATAAATACGTGTATGCGCATGTCGCCACGGTAACCCTGCCTACGGGAAATCTGCAGACTTTGCAGATATTGTGATAAATGTAAAAATAAAAAAACATATGATCATATCTAGTATCTAACCCACCGGCAGAAGCCTTAAATCAAACTACTACTATGCCAATACAATTAGATTTCTAGGTTTGCTGCAGGGACCAAGGAGAATCTTGGCCGCCCCTAAGTGATGGGTAGGTTTATACAATTCGTTATTTGATCACATATTCTAGCTGAGCTAATTCAGCAGAAGCTTCACAGTGTCGTAACCCTGAGGACTTCTGGCTGGGATCTCCTGCTCCCTCCTACAGTAATGCTTCAGCTTCAAAGGCATTTCTGCTGACCCCCGTGTCCTGAAAAGGCATGGGAGATGGTGGGGGTGAAGGTGGTGGTAGTGGGGAGAGGGGTCGCTAACAGGTAGCCAGTTTTTCCCACAATGTCGGTTCTGTAAGATGATACCTCATTGTCAGATTTCTCAGAAATCCACTTTGCATTACAAGCAGTTCTGATGCACTGAGACATACATACAGCCATACATAAATTACACCAGCCTCAATAATGCACCCCCAACTGCTTACACTCCTTTCCACTTGGCCTATGGCACCCAGTTTTTAATATACGAAGGGACTAAAGCTGTACTTAACTTATTTATGCGACCTGTTTTCTGGGTTAAGAAGAAAGATTGCAGGATGAAACCGATCGAGTCTGGCCCAGGGAACTGTAAACCGTCTGTCGGAAGGCATAACCTGATATTCCCTGTTAAGAACATGTGTAGGGACTGAATAAATACTGTGCACTTGTCTCCTCATGCTCTGCTGGCTGGCCTCCAGGAAGATCTGTTCCCACGGCTTGGCCACAATCCGGAGCAGATGCACTGTAATCTTGCCATGTTGGTCTGGAGTGTAACAGAAAGATGACTATACCAACTTGTAGCACAATGCTGCAAGACATTCTAAACAAAAGATGTGGAAAAACAAGATCTGGTTGCACACTCCAAAAGATCTGCAAACATAGCCCTAATCAGCATGTACTGATTCCGTATGCGAGTCCACGTATTAATGGGATATTCATTCATTCATTCATCTTCAATACCCACTTGTGCTATGCAGGGTTGCAGGGGTATGGATCCTATCCGAGAAACAACAGCCGCAATGCAGGGAATGCCACCCCATTTACTAGGTGCAACTTGCTTAATTAGGTTACTTGTGGGGTGTGAATGACTCAAAAAGAATACAAAAAATAATTAATTCTATTTTATTAGTTTTGAGCATTGTCATCACACCTCTCATCACAACTAATCTGACCACTGTATGTTTGGCAGACAGTATCCAAAAATACTCTTACGATACTAGGGTGAAACCATCGGAATAATTAATAAGTAACTGACCTGGTTTTTAAGCCCATTGGTCTATAGCAGTGTTTCTCAAACTGGTCACCAAGGGCCCCCCAGACGGTCCATGTTTTTGCTCCTTCCCAGTACCCTAGGAGGTTGGAGGAAGCAGAAACATGGACTGTCTGGAGGTCTTCAAAGTCTAGTCTGAGAAACATTGGTCTATAGAGAAAGCCATTATACCAGTGGTCTACAATTCAAATGGACTATTACTGACAGTAAGATATTGAAGTTCCAAAAACAGAGCTTTAATGTACAGATTACTGCTTGTAAACGTGTTCTGAAACAAGGTAGGTGAATGTAACATTCATAAAAACAATGCTTAAAGAAAACTCCCCAACACTACAATTCTCCATTCATGGTTGGCTTTTATGAAACTGATGCATGAACATAATAACTATTCCGTCCAACTTTGTTTGACCTCATAAACCTCTTTGAACTTAAGAACAAAAGTTCAAAATTCATCCACATTTCTGATGGAAAAAATGAAGCCCAGTGTTCTGTCGCATCACTTTCAAAGGGCAACCATCAGCATTGGCGGGCAATGACGACCAGCGGCGCTGTGCAAGCCAAATTTGTGGGTAGGCACTATTTCACAACCACAAAAAAGACATTTAAAAATACACATATGCAGATATTAAAATTCTTGAAACTTTACGTAACTATTACACATTTAAACATGTCCAGCTAACCTTGTTTCCTGCCGCTGAGAGGGAGGTGAATCGTGAATGTCATGATGTGACAATTCGTTGACGATGTGTAGAGTGATTGCTAGAAGACGAGGATGATGGGTGGGGGAGGTGATTAAGAGGTGCGATCTGAACGAGGAAGCTCGCTCATTGGCCAGTTCACTCTGTTAGTTTAACAATGTTTTATTCATAGGCAATGTAGGCAAGTTAATGGTTGACTAAATAATTAATTTATGTTTCATTTTTACGAAATATTGGTTAGGCACATGCCTACCTAAATTGATTGGCACAACACCACTGATGACATCATAGCCTACCTAACTACCCTCTCTGCTTCATGCGTGACGCACCTGCACCTCCTTTGATCACATGCAGATGTGCATTTATTGCGCATTCTTTTTCGACCCAAAGCATTTTCCTTTGCTAAATATACTCAAGCAATGTACAGTAAGGCCTGGTGGTTCAAATGTCCATCTACCTCTCGAATGGACTAACTAACTAAACTAGCCACTTATTTGCAGGCTAATAGGACAACATGCATGAAGCCAGTTCCAGGCAGTCTAGGGCACACACATACAATCATGTACTATGGGCAATTTCGAAATGCCAATCAGCCTGCCTGCGTGCCATTAACCTGAGGGGAGCTGTGCGACCCGCAGAGAACAAGGAAACGCCACAAACACAGAGCAGAAGCGGGATGCCCCTAGAGGTGGGAAGCAGCAGTGCTGCCCACTGAGCCGCCATGCACCCTTGGTTCATCTGTGTATTCATTAAATTTGAAGTGCGGATTGGCCCTGTCTCCCTTCTTCCAAAAAAAAATAATAATAATAATACATTAACTAAAAAAAACTCAGCCATCAGCTAAAAAGGACACTTGAGATGCAATTTAATTTCCCACAAGAGCACATTTATTCCACAACACACAGGAAACAAATGCAAGGAGGATTCCTATGTCGCCATCAAAGGTAAAGACCTAAAATGACATAGAAGTACAGATCGGCGCGCAGATGCTGCGAGACAATGGGTGAACCTCCATATGCGTACCTGATCGTACTTGCGTTCTCGCGTACCCATTTTACGTCACCTTCCATTGCGGAAGACCAGTTCCAATACAAAGAACACAAGTACAAAAAAAAAAAAAAGAAAAAATATATGAACACAAGTACAGAGGACTGTAAAAATCCTCGGATGTTGGTCTTGCTCCGCCCCAAATATAAAGGATGTGTCGGGTGCATCCTTGCCAAACGAGAACAATCCCATGATTCGTTGCGTTCTGTTACAAAGTCAAAGGCAGGGGAAGGAGGCGCGAACCATGGTTGTATTACTTTAATCAGGGCAACGTTTCCCTCTTTTCTGTCAGATAGATTTCACTACTGTTTTTCGCTTTTTTGGCTGGTGAGATAGCTGAACTGAAATGGTTAACACCCCTGTATAGCGTTTGTACAGAATTCAATAAATTATTATGAATATTTTAAGCGTAAACTTTATTTGTGGGAAAAAACATAATCACACCAGTAATAGTCGTTTATACTGGACTTTTAGATTATGTGTCATTTATTTTATACTACGATAAAAGTTAAAATTACGGCTGGGGTGATCACTTGGGCGCACAGCATAGTGGAGCCGCAAGTACACATCTGTCTCAATCCACTATTGGTACGTTCTTCGTCCTCATGTTCTTGCCAGAATGTTCTTGGGAGGCAAGTTAGTAAGACCAGTCTTGCCAAGACCACAAGCACGGTCTTTGCGTTCATAGTATTGAGATTCACAAAATGACACAGCTCGTTAAAGCTGCAGAGCAGCGCGCCGTGGCATCTGAGCGGTTTTGGAAGGATTCCGTGATTACTTCTCAGAAAACCAACGCGTCCGTTATTAGGGCTTGAAAACGGCACTTGGAGCCGAACGCCGAGGGCGGCGAGGTCTCTCGCGTGCCACGCAATGCTGCTTTGCACCATAAACGGCGGTCAAGCGCGTCGGGAGCAAATTGAAGGGGAAACAGCAAGAGCTTATGATGCAAAGCAATGGGAATCCATTGAAATTTCATTCGCGTGCTTAAATGGAGAATAACCCAGGCAGAGAAAAAGTTACATTGTGGCAAGTAGAAAAAAAAACAATAAAAGAAAAATCCTAAAAAAAACAGTAGTGGTCCTCAGCAGTATATGCTTTGGACCCCTAATAATACCACAAACTCATATACTGTACTTTTTGGGTTTTATGCAGATTCTCCAAAACCGATTTGCATAATTACATCATGTCCACAAAACAAGTTATTGCCTTGATGTTTGTGAGAGTGAGTAAGGCGAACTTTTTCAATTAAAGTTACGTGGTGGAAATGAGACGCTGTGAAACAAGCAGGCATTATTTATCATTTACTTTTCTGGGCTGATTTAACTGTTTGAAATACTAATGCACCACACATCATTTTCACCCTACGCCATATCATTTTGTTTAGTCGTTTGTTAGGTTGTTTGTCTTACATGAGTACTAATAAATATATGATAATATAAATATAATCTAGAATGTGGAACCACCAGCTGTAGGACTGTAGGCTCCCTAGAGTCTAGACCAGTGTTTCTCAACCCAGTCCTCAGCGAACCCCAGCCAGTCCACGTTTTTGCTCCCTCCCAGCTCCCAGCCAATCAGGAACACCGAATAGCTGGTACAGGCTCGCTGGGAGCTGAGAGGAAGCAAAAACGTGGACTGGCTGGGGTTCGCTGAGGACTGGGTTGAGAAACACTGGTCTAGACCAACAGGAAATGGCAAAGCATGGAAAGGAATAACGCCAATTTATGAACAACTTGTGGATTGTTTTTGAATTATTCATTAATGCTCAGAATATGATGGATGGATGGATTGATGGATGGATGGATGGATATGTAAACGAATACCTTCCCCTAATTTGAGACTTCTTCATCCATGGTGCCAAGCTGAACCATGCCGATACTTCATGCCTGTCTGAATTACAGAATAAACGTGAACGTGCAAACGCAGAGGACACCTTTGCGCACCAATGCCCCTCCCACACTCTTGCTCTCTGACTGCTATGCCCAGATAGTTTAAATTGAGGGCCTCGGTCCGGAAGCTGGACTTTAGGCATCATGTGAGAAAAAGTAGAAGTTCTACAATCTTTAAATGAAGCTACTTATTTGCCTTATTAAATTTGTACAAACTGATTCCTGATTACGAGGCAATTTTACAAACAATGAATTTGGTTTAGATAAGGCAGCTCACATAATGATTTATTTCTAATAGCCTTTGAAATAGTCCTTGTTATTTAAATTATTCATTATATAATTGGGGGTAATTATCGATCAATCATAACAGGTCTATTGGCTTTTTGATGAAGGTCTGCAGAACTCTCTTTCTGTTCTACTGATATTGGCTATAACTGTGCATTTGTAGGAGTAGCTAAGCTTCTTTTCCAGCTCTTATTCATTGATACATTGACTGCAAGGTGAAGTAATGTCTTTGAACAGTGTCACCCAGCTGCCAATGTGAGTCCATTTTGAACTATTTTAGAAGTCATGGTATTTGGCCGTATGTACACTGATGTCTGCGGCCTGTCACAGGCTATGCAGACTCCCTCCATCCATCCATCCATCCATCCATAACCATTTACTAGGGATGAGTCAACATTGTCAAATATTTGAGAACATGTATAAAATTGGAAAAAATCTTAAAGTCGAATAAAATATTAGTTGTGATTTTCAACTCGACTAGTTTTTGTTCTGCAGTTAACTTCTGCTCTTTTTATGTGCTTTTTCTGTATATTCTGCATGCACTGTCTGAGCCAATCATAATCATGTTCATCCTTGCTCACTCATAGTGGCATATGTGTGAGAAATCTTACAAAAAGGAGTGAGGCAATCAAGAGACCAATAGCTGATTAGCAGAAGACATTCATCTTTCACTATATGGAAATGTTTTGGATTCCATAGAGGCGATATTGAGCAAAACTGCTTTGCCTGTTAGTGCAATTCGTGGCAGCAAGTGTAAGAGAATCTGATTATGCTGCTGCTGTTAATTTTATATGTACAATTGGGTTGAATTGGTTGTCGTTAATAATATTCTTGAAATTCATGCTCTGTGAAATTCGTTCTTAATAAAATTTTACAGTGAATTGTTAGTGTAACATTAGAGACTTTTTGGCAACTTACCCAGAATGTGAACCACTGCCTTTCCCAGTAAATACAGAATCTATTCGGAGGTAATAATAAGTTGTGTTTCCCTGTAGTTGATTTTGATTCTGTTTTCTTTTATGAATACTGTAATATTTCTCACAAAGATTAGAATTTTTCTAATATCTTTCAGCCCTAGTTTCAAGGCTACGTCCAATGTCTTAAGTTATCGTTTTCTGAAAAAGAGTGACGTCTCATTGTGCATGCCAATAGATTAGTGGAAGAGGCGACAAGCCAGAGAAGTATTATTAGGATTCTGTTGTTAAAAATAAAAAAAATCACCACCATTCACCATTACTACCCAATGCCCAGGCTATTAAATGTTATTGTATGCTGTGGTACTTCTGCCATCTCATCAGTTTAATTTCAGTTTCCTGTTAATTTATTCAAACTGCTTTTTAATGTTTCGCGTTATCCTTTTGCAGCAGTGAGTAATATGAAAAGAAACCAATATTTTTATCTATTCCCCCAGTGGGGGTGTCAGGGAGGACCTTGGCTGCTCTACCCCCAGGAACAATGACCATAGCACCCACACACCACCCCCCAAAAAATTTTTTACTTTAAAAAATCTGTAAAATCGCCAAATCAAAAAATGCTTGGTTTACTATACCATATATTTAATAGTATTACTATATGTTTAATTCCTAAACAAAGTATCCATTAAAATGTATTTTTAACGGATTGCAACATCATTCATCACCTCTGACCTTGACTGACACTGCTCCGTGACAGTGCCTCTTTCCAGCCCTGAGCCACAGACCCTTAAGTGCCGGTTCCTAATTCAAAACTCGCCACATCTAGAAGCTTAAACTGAAACAACAGATGACACAGGGGTGAGAAAGTAATCATTTTGAATGTGAGAGATTTCTACAGCCTTCCCCCCCCCCCCCCCTAGGTCTTTTACTCTGGCACGTAAGCCAACATGTTTTATTTTTAACTAGACAAAGACCTATACTTAGCAAATATGTTAACTGTCTTGCTGAGAGAGAAACATGAAGTGATGTACTGGGCTTTGGGGTTGAGATTTGCTGTTTTTGTACTTGTAGTATATCTTTTGTCCAAAATATGCACTGGGGCTGTGCGAGCTAAAAGGTAGAATTTCTCTACTATTGTATTATCTCACATAGCTTATCATGGGTTGTGTTTCTATACATCTTTAGCCTGAAACTTAGCACCTGTTCAGGCTCTCCCCTGTAGCACCTGCAACCTTACATTACTCTGTAGCCACTGCATTCCCCACACACGTTCCTCGGTGTGTGTGGTGGGGGTGGAGTTAATCGAAAATAATTGTAATAATGACTGGCAAAATTTAGTGATTCAGCCTGAAATTCCCATCCCTAAGACTTACCAAATCTGCATTGCGTTCTGAAGCTTTCTGAAGCTTTTCCAAGTGAATTAGTCAACTTGCCATTTCCGCTATAAACTGGAGCCGAAGATTAAATCTTGTGTTGAATGGCCTCACATGCTAAGCAGCCGAATAACAATGACATCCGAGATTTTCCTCCTCAAATTCTGCAGACCTTTCTGTCAGCTTTAGGTTCCCCGCTGAGGTTGATTTTCAGGCCCCTTGTTACTGCCGGCCAGTGTCCTGACACTGGTTTGTCTGAATGCTGTACCAGCGCCACCCGCAGGTGGCTAAAAAAGAAAAAATGAGGTTAACTCGTGCCTTTATGATGCCCTTGAAACGTTCAAGTTGTTCGTTTGTTTTTGTTTCGACTGCTCAGATGTCTGTGTTCCCAAGGTGCCTCTCCCCATTCTCGTTTGGAGACACCATGTTCCATTATTTGCTGGTCTGAGCGTTTAATCTCCGTGACACGCTGAATTTTGTCACCTCAACCCATATGTCAACGCCATAAATGACAACGATGGCCGAAAAGGTGGGGGGGGGGGGGGGGGGGGATTGTAACCACCCCAGACATCAAACAGGTTGGTTTTTCAGCTTTGTGAATCTGGCACATGTTCAATCACGGTTAAAAGGTTAGAATGGCGACAGGCGGAAGGAGCTGGGGCATGACGCTGGTTGACCTCTGAGATCCGATCTGATTTAACACGTCGATTTAATGAATTGATTTAGAAGCCAACCGGCTAATTAGGACAAGATAACGGATGATGGTTATTGGCTGCTTGATCAGCCGAGGAAACCATTGTTATGAGATGGGCTCTTCTCCCACATAAGGTCAAGGCAGATGCATCGCCTGTCTCCGCCTCTATGCCCTGCCCCTCTCCAACCCCAGCAGCACCCCCTAGGTTTAGGCATACATCCACCCTCCATGTCATTTCCATCCACCACATGTCGGCCATTAGTTAACAGAGGACCACGGCGGTAAGTAAGGGTGAGATGCAGTAGAATAATTTAAGACGTGTCAAAATCTGTAGCCTTGCCAATGGTGTCTAATGTCTAACGACCCACAGATTTTATTTAGCGTTCAGGTATTTTCATTATTTTGGAAAAAAAACAGGTGTGTCAAAGCAAAACCACACATGAATTTCCATCCACTCATCTTCCAACCATTTGGAGGGAGACAGGGGTGCCTGGACTCGATCCCAGGAAGTGTCAGGCAGAAGGCAGAGCAGTCCATCACAGGACACGCACACACTGGGAATTACAGGTTGCCTAACTGCATGTGTTTGGACTGTAGGAGAACATCAGAGTATCCAGACAACAAGAGCATGCAAGCTGACCCCAAGGTCCCTGAAGTTCCCCATCACTGGCTGCTCATTCTTTCAGCCCTTCAACAAAAACCAGTTAAGAAATCATTGCCAAAAGTTAATTTTTAAAAACAGCTGGATATACTTGCAGTTAATTTATCAGACGCTTTTATCCAAAGCAGGGTCAAGCAGCAATTGGGGGTTAAGGGACCAACACTGAAATCGTTTCAGCACCTCTGTGATTGGAGCCTGTGACGTTGTAATTACAGGAACAGCATCCCAACCACTGAGCCACACACCAGACTTGGGCTATAATGGAGAACAACATCTCCCATTTCAAGCTGTGTTTTCCATAGATGCACTTGCGTAAATAAATGCTATAAGTTAAAGTGTCCGTGAAGGACTTCTCTGTTTACCACATTACTAATAATCGTACAAGATTAACCTGCCAACGATCTCCACTCTTAACACATAAGACTCCACATCTCCATTTACTGTCCACCCTCTGTTTCCCCCATTAATAACAGCTGGCATCGCTGGGATGTGTAGAAGCCGGGTGGAGATGAGGCCAGAGAGCGATGGCTGAGGAAGAGGGGCGACTCTGACAGTCACAAAGTGCCCCCGCGCTGCAGGACTCGCGGCTGTGCAGAAAATCGGAGATGGGGCAATCCGTCTCTAGCAAGCCGGGGGCGCGGGAGCTCACGGCACGCCTAACAAAGACGGATTACCGGATCGGGCCCCAAGGAGGTTCTTGGGAATCGTGGCCCTGCACTGCAGCCCAGTAGGCTAACAGGTGGGATAGTGTGAATTTAACGCAAAGAGGCCAGGCCGAATGGGAGAATAACGTAACGGATAAAGACTATTTTTTTTTTAAATATGCTGTTCAGTATTCTATTTAAAAACATAAAGTGCATGAAAATGACAGAAACATTCAAAGCACAGCTGACAAACGAGTCTTCTAATTCAGACCAGAGTTGGGGGGCGCGGAACTTGCTAGAAGACTGCGGCGTAACACTGGTGAAGGTCACCCTGAGGGGAGTGCACACTACCCAGGGTGCTGCTTGTCCTCTCGAAGGCTAGATCCTGCTGACATGTGAAAGACCTGCAAGTGGCAGGCTGACTCACACTTTGAGGGGGAAAATGGGCGTGGACCCTATGGAATTACCTGGTTTTCAGCGCTAATTGGCCATAAAATCAGATCTGCTCTTTATTTAAGTTACTATAATGAATAGGGGAGGCATGGTGGTGCAGTGGTTAACGCTGTTGCCTCACACAGGGTTTGAGTCTTTGCCACAGCTCCACGTGTGTGGAAATTGCACATTCTCCCCGTGTCATCGTGGAGTTTCCTCCAGGTGCTCCAGTTTCCCCCCACAGTCCAAAAACATGCTGAGGTTAATTGGAGTTACCAAATTGCCTGTGAATGTGTCCCACAATGGGCTAACACCCCATCCTGGGTTGTTCTCTGCCCTGTGCAAAAGGGATAGGCTCCCCCCCCCCCCCCCCCATGACTCTGCACAGGACAAGTGGTTACAGAAAATGGATGGATGGGCTATAATGAACAAACATGATTTGGTTTAACTAATAACACACAAATTATTGCATTGCCCTTAAACCTATTGAATACATCATTCAAACATCTGCAGTGAAGGTTGGAAAAGGGGTGTGAACTCCTAGAAATTGCAATGGGTTCCAAACATACTTTCTCTTGTCACTGTAACCGAAGGGCATCAGTACAGTTTTGAACTGATTATACTGCAAAATGCAAAAAAAGCCAAATCTGGGGAGTGTGGATGGCATTCTCTGGAATATCTACCACTTGGGCTCTGCGAACCATTTCAGCTCCGTCGCACCAGCCGTTGTGCTCAGGCGCATTTATCCCATCTTAAGATCAAGTGGGACGGAGCACGTTTGGTGATCCGTGACACGCAAGAGGAGGCAAGCAACCGTGACATGGAATTTCCGAGTTACTGCACGGAATAATCTGCCATATTGAATACGCGGCATCAGAAATCGGGTTTGCTTAGTAACCCCTCATATCTACAGCTTTCGATATCAAGCTTAAATATTTACGTCTGAACCCACCTACAAGGTCTTATTTGAAATGCAGGCCTCGTCTCCTTAAACCCATATTTGGTCTACCAGCCTCGTGCCTGGGTTTAGTTTCTCTTTACCCTATTGACTGAGGATGAGCTTGTCATAGGATGCGGATTAAAGTCTTAAGACTATCTATAAAATAGCAAGGGAGGGGGGAACTAGCTGCTGTAATGAAGCCTGAACCTTATGGCCCAGGTAGTGGTGGCGCCAAGGACGACTGAAAGACTAGCCAATGACACACGGATATCTGTGCAGTGACGGTTCATCATTGGTTCCTCTTCAAACATGCGAACTACTCACAACCAATAAAATCCACCGTTCATCACCGCTGATGTCCGCTGGCCCATTAGGCAATCATTGCCTTGTTGACTACGCGCCTGCCTGTCTATTGTGTCGTGAGCGCTATTAACTTCCTCATAATTACCCAAAATTTTTAGGGGCTGGGCTTTTCCAGGGGGGGCTCGATTCGTGCCCGTGAACGCGACGGAAATGTTCCTTTATGCAGATAACTTATTAAATCAGCCCGGCGAACAACAGAGCCAGCCCTGCAGCGGAGAGGACCCTTTGTCTTTGAGTCTATGTTTGTCCCCCCAGTTAATCCCCTTTAAAGCCTATTAGGAAAGAGATTTGCCCCGCTTACCATGATGAGAGATCAAACAGGGCTCGCGCCTCTGTGCACACAAAATGCTAATGGAACACCCCCCAAAAGGACGATTACAGATAAGGCGCAGGCATGCCTCCGGGCTCCCCCCACCAAGATTACCTGCACAAAGAACCTGCCTGCAATTATTATTCATGTTTACAAACTTTCATCTCTGGAGGACGCTGTGTTGGAACTAGGCGTGCGACAGGGAAGCATGCATTTATTCATGCCGACCACATGAGGGGGAATGAACACAGCCACACCTGCCCCCACTGACGCATGCATGCAGACGGTATGCATTTACTAAGACATCTCCATTGCATTTTTTCCCCCCATCCAGAGCCGGTGAGACACACTGTCTCCCCCAAGACTGCAAGGTCTACAGAACCCTACAGAACTCGCTGTAGTAGAACGCTAACGCCGCCAACTGACTCCCCCATGAAAAGGTATAGAAACATGATAAAAAATAATAAATAAATAAAATAATGCGGCTGCCCACTGGCTGTGGGGGTTAGGAATCTCTCAGAGCTCGGCTGATCAAAAGCTGTCTGGCACGGCAGCATCGTACAACCAGCGGCCATAGAAAACCTTAGCGAATCCAACATCAAACTCTCTTCATTAGCCTCACGCCCCCATCTGGGCCCCAGTTATTAGCGCATCTCAGTCAAATTATTCTGTGCAGCAGCAGAAGCCTGGAATGCAGGCTGTGATGTTGCCTGGGGCATTATTTACGGACTCCGTTTGGCTCAAAAACGCGTTGAACTTCAGGTATGACCATGTGTTCATCTGTGTGTGCACACATATGTGTGTGTGTGCATGTGTGTGGATTAGGTTTATATTACATTGTGGGGGACCATTTCTCAGGTCCCCACAAAGATCTGTGAATGCAATGAAAAAAGTAAAAATGCTAGAAAACCCAGAAGATTGGTTGCTGAAGGTTAAAGTTAGGGCTGGGTAGGGGTTAAGGTCTTCATGCTGGGATTAGAGTTTTCTCCATAGAAATGAATGGAGAGTCCCCACAAAGATATAATTACAAACCTCTGTGTGTGTGTATCTGTGTGTTTATTTGTGTGTATGTTTTTCAGGGTGGAGAGCTTTCCAACTGGAATCGTTTTCAGTTTATTGATCTGATTATTGTTCTTCTCATTTGTTTGATGTTAACCCACCGGCATGGTGGATGATAATAATTATTATAGGGAGAGATTGCTTAATTATCGCCACCTGCCACGTTTTGATGATGTTCTGAGGCATCCAGCAGAAGCTGTCAGCCTGGAGACAGAGCTTCTCTGGGTAAAGTGCGTCTGTCTGTGAAGAGACGCGACGCCAGCGGGGATCAGCCGGCATGTTCTCCTGAACGCATCCCTGCCATCCGACGGAGACAAAAAAACGCGATGAGACTCTATTTCTACAGGCTAAAAAAGACAACAAGTGGAGGGAAAACGAAAAGTCATATTTACATATAGTGTATATATCAATTATTAGTACTGTTGTTTATTAAAAAAAGCTTTTCTAACTGATGTTCTCAGTACTGATGGTCAGAGTCCAATAAAAATGGCTTATAAGATTATAAAACATTTGTTTGGCAAACAGGAATTATTTCATACACCTAAGGGAGGGAGATGGGAATGTCTTAAATGAGGCAGGAAGCATATGCAGCATGTCAGAGGTGAGGCTCATACAGTGGCATGAAAAATGTGAAAAAGGAAAACCTGTAGATGAAATTTCTGGGACTACACCGTGACTGCATGGAACGCGGCAGTGAGGCTGGGAGATTAAGGGCCGCGGAGCTCAGAACCCAAGCATGGGGAGGACGGGAATCAGCCTGGTGCCTCAGGCGGGGCCGGCTCTACCAGCCACAGGGGAAGGAATCAATTTCAGCCGACCTTCCAACTTAATCACGGTCTCGCTCCATGGCTGCCCTGCCAGGACCGCAGGGGCACTGAGACAATGTCCACGGGTTGGTGAGATTTTGGGTGGGAACACGGTGGCGGCTAGGGGGGATGGGGGCAAGTTCAGCAAGTGGTATAACAGCCAGACAAGTGTGGTGGAGATACAAGGACAGATCCAGAGGGACAGTCCTGGTTTGCTTGTGGACACATCGATGCCTTGAGTGATTATGATGTTCTGTGGGGTTGAGGTTCAGCAGTTACCAAGGTATTATTATTATCATCCATCCATCCATCCATCCATCCATCCATCCATCGATTTTCTGTACCCACTTGTCTTTTACTGTTATTATTATTATTATGGGGCTCATACAGGGGCAGGGCCTTGGGACACTGGCCTCAGCTGATTGGTCCTCAAAGTATCCCCTGCCCTGTCACTCACAAATTCAAAACACATCATTGGTTAATGATAAGGTTGGCCCATCTATACAAATTATGCCCCTCCTTAAAAAAAATCCCAATGTCGCCCCTATTATTATTATTATTATTATTATTATTGTTGTTGTTGTAAGAATAATGCAGGGCTAAGAAGGGCTTTCCAGCAATCACAGCCTCAGCAGTGCCCCTCCGCCCCCCCCCCCCCCCCAACATGATGGCATGGCAGAGTAAGGCTCTGCTGCTGGGGGGGAACTCTTCATTTTAGTCTCTCATCTACAGTTTTTTCAGTGCGTCCCTTTTTCTCCTGCTCTAGCTGGATCTCCGAGCCCCTCTGCCTGTCAAGCACAGGACCAGCTCACCTGACACCAGCAGGCAACCTGCTAAGATAGCAGACCCCCACCCCAACTCACACCTATGGAGGGGGGGGCGTCGTATCCACTGCCGTGCTATTACCCAGGGGTCACTGATTGTTTGTGCACCTCCCGGTTTTATCATACTTTCACTGACTTCCTGTCACCCCCCCCCCCCTCTCACCGGGGGGGTTCAAACAAAGCCCATAATCATAAAGATCACCAGAGAGGTTTCCGAACCCAATGTTAACGTCTATTTAAGTTTCCCCATCAACTGTAAAGTAAAAGATGGTACAGGTAAGCTTCACGGGGGGGGGGGGGGCGACTGATGCTGACACAGGAAGCGTCAGGAGCCGTCTCAGGCTCAGGGCACGACAAGGCCCGGCCTAATAGGCGAGGCCTATCCCACGGATGCGGGGGAATCGCTACGGCTGTCACACCGGCCGGGGAGAGCCTGGGGGAAGCCATTACCCACCCTCTTTACACACCGCCTGACGCCGGCCCCCGCCAGCCGCCGACTGATCCCCCTCCCGATCTCCGGCGAGGCTCTGGGATTCGAATAACGATCCAGCGATGCTGGAGCTGACGCTCCCCTCCAAACTCACGAGAAGGAAAAGCCATTTTTAAGGAACCAGTTGCCTTTTGACAAGCTGGGTCTCCGGAAATGATGTTATTTTATGAAATCCATCCATCCCACTTATCCATTACAGGGCTACAGGGTCACATTAAAGTAAAGCACTAAAGCACAACTTCGTCTAATGACCAATTATAGGTGCAGAGGAGAGATTTGCTGCGGATCTAAATTTTGAACAGTGCGCCCTTGGAGATTCACACGTCCTCAATTCCTTCAACATCCCCCCATCCATGAGACTCTCCAAAATTTTAAACTACAGATGTCTTGTTCACACTGTTATGAAAAAACAAATGTATAGTTAATTAGCAGGCACCTTCTTCCAAAGTGACGTACAGTTGAGACAACAGGGGTTAGCCAGTCCCTGGAGCAATTAGGTATTAGGGCCTTGCTGAAGGACCCCATAATGAACCATGGGATTTGAACCAATAACCTTCTGTTCAAGAGCACATAGTCCCAACCCACTGAGCCACACATCGCTCCAAACAAATAGAAATCAGTCGACAAAAATTACCCAAAATTATTCTCATCATCTATACTGAATGATTTTGAAACAATTACACAGCCCTTTGGCGTTCCATAATAGCAATGATTGCTTAATAGGCTAATTGGTAAAATGACGTTCTATTACGGTGGCACAGCAGGTAGCAGCTGTCTTAGACCTCCAAGGCTGGGCTTTCAAACCCGACCTTCTGTGTGGGTGGAATCTGCATATTGTTCCCATTGTTGGGTTTCCTGCCATGGGCGTCTCGGAATTGCCTGTAAAATGTGAGCATGTGCCCTGCGATGGACCGGCACCCCTGCTTTGTTCCAGAAGTCCGGAAGCCCTGTACTGCACACATACAGTTGAGAGCAAAGCTTAGGGTCCACACCCCAAAAGCACTTGCTCAAGGGCCCACCTGAGAGGTGATTATTCGGTTGAGGCTGGGATTTTAACCAGGAATCTTCTCATCACAGGATCATCAGGCTAACCCACAGAGCTGCATATACACCAGCCCCCACATCATACTTGTGTGTGTGTGTGTGTGTGCCCTGCGGATATGCATGGAAAATATAAGGGTAATTGCCATCATGTTGAATATTGTTTTTATTGAAATTCTGAATAATTCTCAACCTTCAATTAATCCAATATGCTAAACACTCAATTTATATGAATCTTAAGTCGATCACATGCTAATTTATGCAGCCAAAAAAAATCCTAGATAAATATATTTGAAGACCGCAGACTACTGATGAAGCAGCCCTTATTTATTAATAAGCTTATTGCGTAGTTGTTAGTTATTAATGGGAGGAGTTAGCGTCCGTTACAGCGTGGAGCTTTTCTGCGCAGGTTCGGTGTGAGAGGTGCGCAAGCGCGGCGTGTGCGCCGTACCGAATAGCGGCGCTCCTCTGCGGCTCTAGCGGCGTGAGACTCGGCGGCCCCTGCGGTAATACAGACCATCCATCAGCGGCGGCGGCGCACACCTTCCCCTTCATTCCCTCCAGTGCCGGGACTGATTCTGCCCGCGCTTTGTTCTGTATTAAATACGCCGTGCTATTAGCGCCCAATGATCATTCTCTGCAGCGCGGGACTCATTGATTTCCCTTGACGTGTAATAATACGGAGATCGCGCCGGAAAGGTTACAGACCGCATATTTGAGTCGTTCGGGTTATATTTCCGCCCCAGTGCCGAAACCTCCCGCCTCCCGTCCTTACAATCGCATCGCTATGTGACCCGTTAATAAAAATCCTGGGAAATCCGACTTTACCCAGCTTTTCCTCTATGCGCGTTTGTTTTTCACGCACCTTAGCGGAACATTACTGGGGGGGGGTCTGAGTTTAATGAAAATGAAAGAGAGCATACTGTTTTGACTAATTAGTGTACTTTTATTTGGAAGAGGGCTAACCCCCACCCCCCCCCCCCCCAAAAAAAAAAACAGCTCTAGTGATGCCCCTGGTGGTGCATCACACGGTCCTTTCTTCCATCACCTAAGGGGGGCAGCGTGCAGCAGAATCGCTCCTAAGCCTCCGGACGATCTGCGTCAGCCACCAGCTCGCCAGCTCCTTTCGGCGCCGTCGCATTAACGCCACAGTTTCTTGCCTTCCTCAAATGGGTTATCCTCCCTTGTGAGCCAGTTCTGCCGTCTCACATCTGCGGCACCCCCCCCCCCCCCCCCCCTTTACCTTAGGCCTGCAAGCATACATAGGATGACAACAAATTAGCCTCCCGCTGGTGTAACATCAAGGATTGCCCGGGTTCCGTTACTCCGGCGGTTCCTATGAATATATAATTCTTTTCCTTTCTTTTTTTGTGCCAGCTCCGGAGATTACACAGCACAACAGCTCTGCGGTTCTGTTTACCTCGTCGTGAATGAAAAGCACAGCCTTCAGCGCTAGGAGCCGCAACACCAGTTCATTATCCCACGCCAGTCTGTGCCACAGGAAGCTGTGAGCACTTTATCTGCTCGTCTGAGACTTTCCAGCGGCGGCCATGGTGAAGTATCACGCCACTGCTGCAAATTGAGTTCATTCGCCGTGTCCCCTGCACCAGCGTGTTAATTGCGGGGAGAACTTTGGAAAAGGGGGTCAACGTGTGGTAAGAAAAATCAAATTATCTGCCACCGGCACGGCAAATTGGGGACCGATTGAAGAGAAAATGGCCGCTAATCTCTTCCAGTGAGCTTAGATAACTAGCATCCTGAGGTTGGAAAAAAAAAAACTAGCACTAGGAGACTTGACGTAAGCAAGGGTGCAAATGTGCGCTCGACATCAAAGGGAAAACAGCATCCTCTGTGTAAGAGCAGCATGTTTGCATATGGAAATAGCTTTTTGATTTGGTAGTTTTCTAGCAGTAATTTACATTTGGATTACATTCGTGCAGAAACGTGGGCCTTACATGTTATAACGGTGAATACAAAAAAGGGTAAAAAATAATGTAGAAAAAAGTATTCAGATATTTGTGTAAGTCATGAATTATAGGGGGGGGGGGGGCATATGGTTGTGGGGTCTCTTAATTGCCTGTGGTGTGTGAGTGTGTGTCAGTATTTAGGTACTGAATAATTTTGTGGAAAAATAATGTACATTATGAACACAGAATGGCATCTGCTCCTCTGGTGGAGAAGCCAGAACTCCAGGATTAGTTTCCGATCATGAAGCCCTTCCTCGACACGCTGACCTTTTGACCCTCCGGAGGTCGGCTCACAGTGCAGCACGGCTGCAGAGCTCCCTCTAATGATGTCACATGAGGAATCCGCTCTAGGGTCACGAGTTGCCTCCATCACAGCCGTCAAGACAGATGCTGGGGGGGTGCTGACATGAAGAGTGAGCGAAGCCTAGCACCAAGCCCGCCATCGCACTTTCATTAGCGACTGTCGTGAACCGAAATTAATTTAAGTGCAGTGCTCAAGGCTTGATCGGTGGAAACTGGAAAGATATTTGTCAGATACCGTGGGCAGGTCTCAAATTACTCTTTCTGGACTTGTTAATTAGAAAGCCTGGTCGTCAGTTCGCTAATGGGACAAGTGTTTTTAATAAATCTGCAAAGCATGCAGATACTGCTCCTCAAAGTATCTCCTGTACTAATTGCCACAGACCACAATTAGTGCTTCTGAAATGATCTGCCTGCAAATTAAGCAGACTGCTTAATAAGACATTTATTTACACTAAAGGAACACGTTTGTTCTGCTGCTATAGAAACCATGAGCCGACTATATTGAAGATTATGTAAAATTTATTAAAGTATGTCCTTTATTTTGATTTAGGGATGACAAAAGCACTTTAGTCAAGCAATGGACACTAAGAGGCACCACGGAAAAATGCTTGAGAGAATCAGGTTTGTCTCCTAGATTTTTACAGAATTACAGGCCTGCATGTGGCCAAATGTCTATGAGGTATTTTTAAACAGCAGAAAGTACATAAGAGCAGCTGCCATAGCCAAACGTCCATTTAGAGAAGCTTCACATTCAACTACGGAAAAACACACCAATGCTGTGGGAACTTAACTGTTTCAAATTGACTAAAGTGTGACAGACCACCTGAAGGGGGTGTAGCAGGTAGAATTGCACAGTTCTCACTGTCTGTATGTTCATTTTTAGCCACTCTGTCGCATACAGTGGCTGGGGATGTTAGTGTATGGAATAAGGAGGCAAGCTAGGACTGCCCAGGAGTGGCCTGCAGATCCATTCATATTGGCCAATGGTATACTGTCCCTTAGTGAACTTGTCCACCTACCCTGAAGGCTTTTGTCCCAGTGGTGGCAAATGAATGATGTCATATGCACTTCCAAAGAGCCACCAACAGGTGGCACTAAAGCAACTACCTGAGTTCTGGACATCTGGGCACGTGTCTGTCAGCATATGACCATCTACCAAAGGGGTGTCAAACTCCAGTCCTGGGGGGCCAGAGTCCTGTGTAGCTTCGTTCTTTCCCTGTTCCGCCACAAATGATTCAGCTTAAGAGCTATGTGCTAATTATCACATAGAGTTAAATCAAGTGTGTTAAATGAGAGGAATCCCATAAATGTACAGAGTTCCGGCCCCCAGGACTGGAGTTTAACATCCATGCTCTACCAGATAAGTGCTTGGGGATGACTTCAGGAAGCGTGAAAAGTAAAAGGTTGAACTTGTGTTTTTGGCTAGAACACCATACTTTGAAGATGCCATGTCTGTTCTGAGCAGTGTACTGTCTGATTACAGCCTTTAAATACTTACTTGTTCTATGCTTTCTAAAACTAGCCTTTCTCCTGACAAACACTGTATTTGTAAGTCCCGTTATACTACAACGGTTTGGGGCCTCCTCTTCACAGACATCCAAGCCTTTACCACTAACACAGTATATCCCATATAACACAGTATATTCATCTGACACACTTATCCAAAGCACCACACAGTAGAGGCAAGGTGTGGTTCTTGGGCTCCAAACCCATGACCTTATTGTTGTTAGCACAGTGCTGTACTTGCTGAGCTACGGGGGGGGGGGGGGGGGTATATGTAGTTCTGAGTCATGCGGGGGTGGGTGACGTCCGTGCCTGTGTGCGCACATGTGCATGCATTGCTGCAGGAGGTGCCTCATCAACTGGAGCCTTTGTTTTGTCAGCGCGGGTGGATGAGTGTTGCGACCTGCACCTTGTACCATCCCCCCACCCCCCGCCAAAGCCCTGCTTTTATCTGTCTTTGGGAATGACCGGTCCCTCGGATGACCTGACAGGCGAAGACAGAGTGTGGCAGGTGTGTCTGTGCAAGAGTGCGGCATAAAAACGAATCAAAAATAATCCCAAAAGTACTATCACAGCAGACACAAATCCTGAAGCAGGTAACTGAATTTAATAGTTAAAATGTTGGCATCTTGAGCACAATGTGCCTAATTATCCAGTTGTCTTTCCCTTCCTCCTACCATTAGATGTATGCAATTGTGCATGATTTGCAAAAGCGTGTCCCATCAGCCGATCGTTAATGAATGATTCATGGGCTCTATGCTGATTATTGCGCTATTTGTGAGAGACGAGCGCTCCGCGGTAATCACAATCATGATAATGGACAGCTCATTCTAGAAAAGAAATAATAACTGCACTCCCTACACAAAAAACTAAGATTTCAGATGCGTCGCTTTTTTATTCATATGTATGATGCAACAGGCCATGTGATTTCATTTAACCACAGGCAGGACTAAATATCTTCTTCTAAATATCCTCAGGATTTTAAACCAACATGAAGTTAAGCACAGTGTTTTGGAAGTAGAAGCTAGACTTTGTAGAGGTTTATGAGAAATCGGTTCCCCACAGAAATTTAAATGAGTAGCTAAAATGATTTGTTGAATCTAGTGCTGTGTGGTCAAATTTGTGAAGGACAGGGGGGAAAAATAATGTAGTTTTTTTTAGAATTTTCCATCCTACAATGAGTTCTTTGGGCAGAACCATGTCTATTAATTGAATGAATCAACTCAATGAAAAGTAATATGTCATCAATTGAGGACACATGGGCACACAAACTGGCTGCGGCAAGGAGACTCTGCAGGTAAGAGGGAACTGAGAAGAACACAGAGGATAACAGGCTCTCCCAACGTGTTGCATCCTGTTGACATTCCACTGCATTTACCGGGGCGGCCCTCACAGAAAACTCCATTTATGGAAGCAAAGAGAGAATGAAACTGCAAGAGAAGATGGTGTAATCGAATCAATATGAGGAGAGAAGGAAACTTTCCTTTTGTGTCCAGAAACACTCAGTAATGCTTATACATTGTTATACATGAAGTTGTGTATTCTTAATTTTTAGGTTTCATCACATCAGCTGTGTGCTTCTAGGTTGCATGGAATCGAATTTTAGTTAAAATATTAATAATATTTGTAATGTTACCTTCACTCTTCATAGTTCACTGCAGCTGTATGCAGCTTTCCTGCTGCTTGTTGTCATTTGGAGTATTTATCCAGCTAAGCAGAGTTTTCATTAAACATCTGAAAAGTCTCTTGTCATGGGCCCTTCTGAGTCTGTCTTTCGGAAGCCAAGGCTTCATTTCCTGAAAGACCTGAAAGCACAAATTTTGCTGGTCATTTAAATAAAATTAAACAACATTCTTGCTTGTCACTTTCCTTTTAGAAAAACGTCTTTTGCTTGTCAAAGTGTATTTATCTCTCGGGTTGTCTGTTGTGTGTGTGTGTGACAGCTATTATGGATGCATAAATATGTTAATCCATCAAATCTTTCAGTTGTTTTTTTTTTGCATTTGAAAAGAAATGCATTCATTTTTGCGACTGCACTCCCCAGTGAGATCTGACACCTACATGGCTTTTGTTTACATTTTTCATTGTTCTTTTTAATGAAAATGTCACAATGAACTGCAATATGTAATACAAACATGCTCGGTCGCAAGAAATAATTAAAGAAATAATCCATAACAGTTTGAAGTGTAATACACATTTCAAATTCCTCATTATAGAGCAAAAAAATTAGATGCAATGGCTCAAAATCCAAGTCGGACACTGGAGAATTAATGTAATGTGATACACAGTGGTTGTTGCCAATTTTTTTGTATTCCTGTGTGATAAATATGCAGTCAGGGACTATCGGTCTGCTGTGGTGACACCCTCTCCTTCTCCCAGATAAAGTTTGTCCTATACAAACTTTATTAGGTGGCTTTATAATTGGGTTCCTCTGTTGGCTTTAGGAAACATGCCATCAGATAACTATATAAAGGAAATTTACGGATGAGAATAGGCCCAGTGGAATATTGCGGGAATGTAGTAGATGTTTTTCAAGCAGGCATTTCTGGGTGAAAGAAATCATGACCATCTCTGTCAAGAGTGATGAGGCTTGGCACGCGTACTGGTACCGGTTAACAGAGACACAATAAGAAATCAATCAGTCGACTGACTGATGCTCAGCATGTTAGAGCAGCTGCCTGCTATGTCGGTCCGCATCCAGAGTCCGCCGAGCAAAAAAAGAAATAAAAAAGATCTCAGCTGGCGTTTAAAAAAACACAATGATCATTCACTCGACGTCGGACATTACGAGCGTGTTTCCTTTGCTGAGCAGGTGGGAGAAACGCCACACTTTGTTTCACTAGCCTGAATTAAACGGCTTACGCATCAAGATGACTCAGTGTGCCTGAGAACCCTTCAGCAGAAGAGGATCCATTAATGGGATCTATCAGTCTACTCGCCATGTTTAGAATTAAAATGCATGTGTTATCAAGGGCTGAACTCCCAGGGAAACGGCACAATTTATCAAACAAGCTGAGATACTTCACTTAATATGTTTATGAGGAAAGGGTTCACAACTGTCTGGCCCAGCAGACTTAGCTAAGATTCCACTGGTAGTACGAACAAATGAATGAACGAACGAATGAATGAATGAATGAACATAAATTGGCCTTCAAAGAGCAATCAAGCATATTTTTGGACTCATTTCACCCAAGGTGTTGATTGTTTTTCCACTCTTGTGATTTCCCCCAGAAAGCCTTTTGTCACATCTCGGGATTGTACTACATAAGCTAAATATACAGGTGAGCAGGTTCTACAATCATCAAGAACCTCTCCTGTCAGCTCTTTCTACAGTAGGCTAGCCTCTGAAGGGTGAGGGGCTGTTTTGTGTGTCTGGTGTTTATATAGGACTGATTGATCCAGTTGTGCAAAAACACAGTAAGTGTCCCAAGCAGAGAACCCCCTTCTCCAGGGATGGTATATCCCTGAAGTAACAACATCCTTTAAGGCCTGATCTGGGATCATCTCCTCCGAAGCAATCCCTGCTGAAAAGCCTAGAGCACCATGCTAATCTGCTACAATTGGATGAGCCCAGATAATCGCATGAGTCAGTCCTCTCCGGCAACTGCGGCACAGTGCCTTTCAAATAAATATGACCGCCGCTCACTTTCCATGCGACATTTCTTTCGCGATTTCCCCAAACTCCACGGCGCGCCATGTTAACACAGGCGCGGAACCCAAAGCACATTTCCTTTTTGAGGAACTCATCGGTGCTATTCTTTATCTGCCAGCTGATCTCTGCCTCCTGTTTCCTCCCTGTGGGGACAATAACAGCTATAGATGGACTTCTAACCCTCAAAATCCTCCTTTTAAGTCAAACCAGACCCATGTAGCTTCCCGCTAATTATGATTGAGGGGCCCGTGTGTGGGAGTATGTTGGGGGGGGCGGGGGGGGGGGGGGGGGGCAGCTGATGTCTCACTCTCAGCAATTCTATGTGATATTAATCAATGTAGTGAAGAAAAATGATAGCCTTCCTCTTGCCTGGGGTTTTTCACATCATCAGAGTTTTTTTTTTATTGCCTTCCTTTTCTGCTTTTTTAATATCAAGGCCAATTTCATTTTAGTGCTGTGCCATCCATCCATACCCACCCCTGAGAAAAAAGCAATCTTCTCTCTAAAGTCTACTGAGTCCCTGAGCAGCATTTGTGCACTGAAAAAGGAGGGGGGGGGGAAAGATATTTGTAAAATTATATTTTATGGAAAGTACTTTTTTCACAGCGCTAAAATGCTACTGTTCGTACACGGTGCTGTTCCTCATGTAACGGCCCGAAGGCTTCGTGGTAAACAAAAAAGAAAATAAGCCTTTTATGTACAACAAGCTGCCTGAGTGTCCAAATTACTGCCAAAGTCAGCCAATAGCAAATGTGACCGTAACAGTAAAGCAGGCATCTTTTCATGCGTTAGCCGTATATTTAGCAACAGATAGCTTAGCCATTCTCTTTGGATTTGCAGGGTTCGGTTTGGTTCAGAGCTGCATGGATACTAATGTCTGAGACGCTAAAAAGACACTCTGGGACTGATATTTCTCTATGGAAACTCAGACACCCAGATTGGCAGCCAAAATTCATGTGCGAACAGAAATTCACCTCAATTTATTTTTACGCATCGCCCTCGGCAAGGGACTGCCACAGAGCACTTTCCAGTGAGGAAATAAATAGCAGAGATGGTGCAAATAATAACAGACGGACATATGATAACATTAACATGTATGATGCAAACAGAAAGGCCGGGGGGGGGGGGAGCACGGTGGAATCTCTGTCAGAGCAACTAGGTTAACAAATGTGGCTGCTTGTAATGTTCAGAGGGCACCAGCCTGGCAATGAAGAGATAAGAGAGTGTCGAAACACACGAGCCACAAGCCCCACAGTCATAGGCGGCGTCGCTTAGTAGGTGGAGAAAAGTCATATTGGAATAACGTGTCTTTGAGTTGCATCTACAGCCTCTCAGGCCTGTAGTTCATTTGGTTTGCTGCACTTCCTATAGGCTTCAACACCTGCACTGCAGATTTTAAATAATAACTACAGAAAATCTAACTGCATAGCCACATACTGCCATGCAAAGGCAAAAAAACACCAGAACTGCATATTTGATCAAAGCTGATTTATGACCAAAAAAGGGCTTCTTTGGCTCTGTTTCACCGCATGATAAAATATGTCAGTTTGGCTGTGCGTGATTCTGGTCAGCATGGTTACCGTGTTTGGCCTTTGTAGGGCACTGCATAATCCGCTAGCAGGCGGATGGATCGACGGATGGCAGATATCCAGCATTCAGAAGCTGTAGCATTGCTTATTTTAAGTAGAATCATCTTTGCAGGCCTGCTAGTTTTTCTGCTGTTTCCTCCTAATCTGGACCAGGCAATCTGAGCAAACATGTCTATCTTCGCATTATTTCTACGTCAGCTGGGGAGGGACAGAGACTAGCACACACCTACCCAGATGTGCTCTCAGTTCACTGCAGGATCACAGGGCCGTGTTATTCCACCCACTGCCCTGCAGGCAGCTAAATGTTGCTGCAGGGCAATAAGAAGGTTGAGGAACCCAACCATAAACCCCCCTCTGAAGGATCGTGAGTCAGTTCATGTTGACTGGACCTCCTCACCTGGATGTTTTGTACATCATGGCAGGGACTGAACCCAGGTCCTGACTGTAGGCCACACCAGGAATGCATCATCTTGGAGGCCTCAAGTTTAAGATGAATATTTTGAGGATGGTTCTGTATTATGTATGCGCCAATGAAGGGTCGTGATTATGGAATGATGAATATTTAATAAGATTAAGCAGTATCTAGTTTTGAAAAAGAACTAATCTTAACCTTCAGATATACAGTGCACCTACCTTACACACATTTTAATTGCTTTTTGCAAAGAGATTAGCTGTGTTAGTCTTATTCAAACACGTGTGGTATGGAAGCATGAGAATCTGGAGAAGGAGAAGTTTGAGGAGCCTGTGCTAGATGCTTTAACAATGTATGTTTCAATCATGCCTACCAAAAATCTGATAGGGAGATTAATCCTCTTTGAGATAACATTTAACGTTGTAGAGAAATCCCCAGGTAATCAGTTAAGTGGACAAACTAAAAAAAACTTACTAAATATTAGTCCACATGGGTAGCCAATTTGAGCCTTCTTAAGAAGAGAGACACGTCGCCTACCCCAAATAGAGGATGCTGGGGGGCGCGGGGGAGGGGGGGGGGTGTGTGTGCAAGTGTTTAAAGCTTTTTTAAGATAAAAACGGATCTGGAATTAAAAAATGATGAGATATGCAGTTTAATGAAAGCAATCGCTCTTGAGAATTGCTTTTAAATAATTTAACACAGCAGGGGCATGAACCGGGAATAGGCTGCAGATGGAGTGAACGGCGAGTCACTCAGCATCCATCACCACTTATTACAAGGAGGAAACGTGGGCAGATTCACACCTGGATGCACAGCACCGCAGTGTTTATTATTTATAACTAAAGTTAAGGAGCGGATCTGCCTTTGGCCCAGTGTGTGGGATCCTTATCCTTATGGAAATCTTTCTAATAAGACTGTAATGACCATGCGGCCATTCCATGATGTATATTCAGGTGGGGGGGAACATGTGATCATATCTTTCCACATGCTGTTCAGCAAGGTTACGCCTCCCGCACCCCCCTCCCCAAGATTCCACAAACTCTTCCGTCCAGCGGGATCTACGTTTTCATCGATATCGATGGATTTTTCCTTTTCATTTTCGGGCTAATTGGGGCCAGATCATGGGGGAGGTGAGGGGGGGGGGGTATACTGTAGTTGATTTATTCGACTCATTTAGAAGTTCCTGTCTGCTCTGCATGAAATCAGGAATTTGGTACAAATGTATTCCAGGCAGACAGCTGTTAGGAGGCACGGATTTTTCCAGATTTGTTTGTGTTCAACTTTACAAAAACATGCCGGTGTCATCGCCTCTGTGGAGTTTTGGCTAATTGAAATTGATTATGTGAAATTTTGGATGCAGGGTAATAGCAGACTTTTTGTTTACCTATAATATACCATGGGTTTGGTCAGAATACTCTTTAAAAGACTCTCCTACATTTTGGCAGTGGTGCCAAACCCAGTCCATGGTCCCCACACATCCAGTCCATGTTTTTGTTCTAGTTCTATAATCAAGATCTTTTTGTCGACAAGTAAAATCAGGTGCATAGGTGACAGAACAGAAGAAAAATGTGTACTGGATGGGGACTGGACTGAGAATCACTACATTAGGAGATTTGAGCTTTCGTAACCATATGTGCATGTTAAGCTTTGTGTCTCGTAGCGACTCTGCTGGCAGGACCTGTTTTTGGAGCCGAACATCTTTGTCTTCACTGTCACTGAGTCTCAGAGGTGGGAATGCATCCCCGGAAGGTTCCACAGCCTCCGCCAGCTGGGAAGGGAGGGAGCATCTGGCCAACACCTAGTTCTCACCAGTCGGAGGCTCGCTCTGTCCATCCGCCCGCTTCTTCGCCGTGAGGGAGGAGAGGAGCCCAAATTGGACCTGTTTTCACACAGTTTTATTTTAGCTCGGGAGTGCCATGGCATCAGGCACAAGCTGTCTCTCACCTGCCAGCATATAGTCATGAAACTGGTCCTTGCTGGATGTGAAGAAAAAGTACAGCAACCCTGTATGACATAATCAAACGGGTCTTTAATGACTTCATCTCAAGCACATTGTGGTGTGTTTGTCCAAAGCATGCAGGTTGTGCTGGGAGTTTTGGTGGGATTAGGCCCTAGCATGTGGGACAATATGACACCATCTGGACACTGTGTTCAGACACAGTGCCAGATTTCTTCTGTACTAGTTATCGGAGGGACAAGCCTCCTTAAAGGAGATGACAACACAAGATCATCCATGGAATTCCTTGTCCTATCCCTTCCTCCTAAAAACGCTTGCATACAGACACAGCCGCACACACACACACACACAAACACACGCACGCACACACATGCACACACACGTTTGTATTAATATCTTTGTGGGGACCATCCATTCATTTCTATGGGCATTACCCTAATCCCAACTAACAACCTTAACCCCTACCCAGCCCTAACCATAAGGAACCTAACGGAATACAAGACTTGGCATTTTTAGTTTTTTGATTGCATTCACAGATTTTTATAAATTTGAATTTCCTCTTGTGGGAAAATTGTCCCCACAACATCAAAATGACAGGTTTTCATCACATAGTGGGGATGTTCCATAATATTTACATAACCTACACACACACACATCATTGTGTCTGTTTATGTTCATGGTTATAATTCACTAGTAGAAGTAGTGAGTATATTTGGAGAAAAATTCTTCTGGAAACATCTATTTAGGAAAGCTCATTGCTGAGGTTATTTCTCCCTTAAATGTATAATTTAAAAACATGCGGGGCTGTGTGTTTGTCAACCATGAAGAAATGACTCCTTCATCCATTAAGCCGCACTAGAGGAGAGTTCGCAGCCCCCAGTACTCCACCATCCATAAAGAAGAGTAGTTAATTTCTAAAATACAACTCAAACTCAGTATCTGTGTGCACTTTAATGCAGCCCTTCAATGCATGCCATTTGACACACACATTCCAAGGCCCCCTTCATCTATATAATTAAATTGGTTTCCAAACAGACTCTTGAACGTCTAATGGTACTCCAACAAGATTTATTTACAGGCAGCAAAATAAAAAGGAAATTGAATCACACACCAGATTTACATACTGATGTCTGATTGGTTTGAGAATGGTTCTCCACACTGCTCAAGCAGAGAGCCACTTAAGAAAGCACAAAGGGGTATATCATTTTTTTTCCAGAATAAAGTGCTCCGTGTGGCATTATTTTATACGGACATATTGAGTTCTTCAACTAATTAACTTTCTTCAAGGGCACTGTATAGAGTTCCTCTGGCTGAGCCTCTGCCTTAAATCTCTGACTAATGGTGGGCGGAGCTACAGAGGCAGCTCGAATTAAAGGGACCCCGCCGTGTTTTGGGACGCCACCTCCTCGTCTCAGGGCTGGACTCTGCAGGGCCGTCCGGCCCACCGAAACAGTCACGCTGTCACTGCACAGCTTCACCGGCATGCAGCCGCGGGCTTGCCAAAGTGCCCAAGGGACAACCCAGCGCATCGCATCTGCACAGGACTTTCTGCGTGGCTAACATCCTTCAAAGCGAAGGATTATCCGGACACGCAGAGTCGTGTGCCAGCGAGAAAAACGCGAAACTGAGCGGTCTGCTCACTGTGCTTAAGACGACACTGTAATTTAACCACCCAGCCACTTGATCCCTCCCCTAATCCCACACCCCTCCACAGCTGACACAGTGCGTGGAATATTGCCAACATATGATCCAGGGCTGTAAGCAGAACGTCAAAGTCAGAATCACAGCAGACGGTCTCAGTAAGTAAATAAACAGGCAAGCTGTACTGGGGATTGTAACACGACTGGCCGCCTGCGCAAGGGCTCTGCGTGCCCCCCCCCCCCCCCACCGGCATGGCGTGGCGTGACCCATCTCGTCCAGGGAGAAGCAGACTCATTCCAAAACACCCATCCCCCGGCAGAGCGTCTGTAAACGTCGTGACATTGTTTCCTAGGAATCTCCCAGCGTGACTTGTTCAAACTCATCCTGAAAGCCAGACCAGGGGGGCCGGGGGAGATATTTTGGTTCTGCATGCCTCACGAGTAAGTAAACCTTCCACGGCATGAGAAATATAAACTCTTTACCTTTTGGATTCATGCACAAGGACACAAACATCATCTGCCGCCTGCATGCGTCCAAGATCACGGCTCATCATCCCCTAAAAAGAGTCACGGTGCCCGTTTAAGAGTCGTGTAAAATGCCCTGTGGGTGTTTCAGAAGACAAGACCTCAGTGTGTTCATTTTCCCTTTCCAGCTGGGAATGTTCTGTAGTGGTCTTCCACACGCCGGAGCGCACGGCCAGTGTTAGAAATGCGTTTTCATTACGGCCCGCCGTGTGCGCTCTCCTCCACTGCTATTACAGACGGGGTTTAATTACAGGATGTTTCTGCAGAAAAAAAAAGGGAAAAGGAGATTTAAACAAACAAATAAATAAATAAATGCAAAAATCAAGAGGAAATCACAGGTTCTGCGTCTCCTACGTGGAGGAATAAAAACACACATGTGTCTCCTTGGGGAGGGGGGGGGGTGTTATTGAGCAAAATTAGGGGCTCTCATATCACGCCTGTGTGGGATCATGCTTTATTGAGATGTGATGCAATTAAACCACTAGCCTCCACAAATAAGAATGCTGCTCAAAATGGGCTCATCTTCCAACTTTTTATCTATTCACCGGGGGGGTTGGGGGGTGTACTTTCCCTCATTAACAAGGGAAATATGAAATGGCCAGGAAAACAGCATTTCCTTGTTGTCTTGACCCCATTTCTTAGACCTTCAGCCCCAAGTGCAACACAGATAAGTAGGGCAATAGCTTCAGTAAAGCGATTTCCTCCTTATTGCAACAAGACGTAAAGCATCGCTGGAGCGGCCGACTCAGCAGGCAGACGTCTCGCTATGCCCTCCAGGTCGGGGGGGCTCATGTGACCCCCCCTCCCCCGACTCGCTAATGGAAGTTCTAATGTGCTACACCCACTGAGAAGAAAGCCATGCACCTTCTGAGGCTAGCTTAATCAAAAACTGCCCAAGAGTCTCTCATTAGTTACGCTTCGTCATAATTCAATTTTTTTTTATCCACTGTATTTTTCATACAGTAATATTCTGATTATAATGGACACACACACAAAATTCTTGCAAGCACACATAAATCATGTTTTCAAAAAGGTGCCTCTCATTTCCAGGGTGGGAGAATGCTCATTTGAATTCCAGGGCTGGCATCCTGAATCTGCATCCAAATGGGGAATGAAATATTTATGTTGTAAAATGATGGCACTCTTCATTGTCGATTTACTTGGACATAAAAGTGCATTAGCGGCCAGGATGCGTTCTGACACAGGCAAGCCAGAACAGGCTTGGCCAATAGGGGGTTGTGATCCTGTCATTGCCCTAGCAAGAATGGGGAGGCCCCCACGGGCGGTTGACTGGGGGCCTATGGCACTCCCCAGACAACACTGTGAAACAGGCATTCTGATCTCAAGCACAGAAGAATAGCTAGCAGGCCGATAATGATCTTTGTTAAAAGCAGAGCCAGCAAATGGCTATCCGAGGGGACGCTTCTCTCTCAGAGGCCGCTGGGGTCAACACACAACGGCTTTCGCTTGGTAAACCGGGCTGGTGCAAGAGCCAGGCATCCCGTAGCAAGTTGCCCGGTTTTGCTTAATGTAGGAGGGGCTCAGCAGAATCAGGGAAATTAATAAAAACAGCTCTCGCGCAGCACAACTGTCCTCGCCCACTCCATTGACGGTCTGTTCGGATCTCAAAAAATGAAAGCCTTTTTTAGGATTCTCGGAAAGACCTGTCGCAGAAGAACAGCGCAAGCAGAAGGGACATGGTACTCGAGGGAAGGCTGAAGTAATATTACTCTGCAATTCACGCCATGTGTGTTTTTTTGCACCCCTGCATGCTACCAGAGTTGATTCGGCTTGCGCAAGATTCTCCATAAGCTGCTCTTTGTGTGTCCTGAAAGAGAATGCATTCTTCACCAGACGTGTCAAGGCAGATCCTTCTCTTTAAAGCTGCCTCTGAGGAAGGGGGTGTTGACATTCCTCTTCCCTCTTCTAGCTGTCGGTGTGGCTAGGAGCTCTCGTAAGAACCAGCCTCCGAATTAGCACCTCCGTGACCCTGTTTGCCGAGCCGCCCACTCCTCACATCCATGGAAAATGACCCTGTTGAAAATGCAAGTCTGCTATAGTCTCCAACAGCTAGCAGAAGGTTTTCCTCCCCTTTGTTGACAAGCAAATAATGCCCCATCCTGTGTTTTCACTACCTGACCTTCCCTTCAGTGCAAACCATCAGGTCAACATTTGTTATTCATTATATGCACATTGTTTCACGGGATGATTAAAACCACATTTTGCACCTCGGTGTAAAAAAAAAAAACACTCCTCTGTCCCTCTAGACCAATTATTATTGAACTTATCATCATTAAAATGGAAGTCAAGGGTTCGGATATCTTGTGGTCTGAGGAGATTAACGGTCGACCACGACGTCATAGTGCCAAAGGCAAGGAGAGCCAAACCACAAAAGCCACGCATGTCAAGGTCATTCGGCACTGCAGAATGACCTTTGACAGGGAAAATGGGACGGGGTGGAGGAAGGGGTCCCAAACTAAACAAATTTAATTCTCAGAAAGAAAAGCTGACGAGTGATTGGCCAGATCAGTCAACACTTTGTGAGGCCTCCCTTCTTTCCACGTTCAGCAGCTAGGAGAACGTGAGCCAAGTGGGCGGGAGACTGTTGGAAGGAGACCTGACGTTCAGCTGCCTTCGCAGCTTACCTAACACGAGGGACAGCGGCCTGGTAGCACAGCTCCTCTCAGTGACACGTTCCTCCACACGGCATAAATCCTAGAGAGCATCACGAGGCAGACACATGAGCAGGAGACAGACACTCCACACGGCCTTGTGACAGCACCGTCGGCTTCAGACCCATTGCAAAGGCAGCACGCAGCCCAACCTCCCCCCCAACCACAGACAGATTGTGTAGCATGGGCATGAATGTTGCAAGACATGTCAAGAACCGTCAAGAAGAGCTGACTGCTGCAATCCAGGCCTTTTAAGGCAAGTCACAGAGAGGCCATCTTACCTCACCAGCAAGGCCCACGTAAATTTCAGATAGCTTGCGGTAAACAGGCTTCAAGTGGAAAGGCTATCAGTCAGATATTTAGCTCAGCTTAACCCAACTTAACCCAAATTAGTGAATGGAGAAGGATGGGAACTTTGGATGTAAAGCATAGCATTTTCAGTTATCCAGATGTTCTTGCTTAATTGTTTGAAAAGTGAATAAAGATATCATGATAAAATGTAAGATGGGGCAGTGTGGGGACACCTTTTTCTGCGTGTCTGTAAAACAGCAGATTCAGTATATATATAAAACAACTGCCGTCTCAAACACAACCAGGTCCGAAAGTCCTCAGGACAGAGAACTACCTGATTTGCCTCTGCGTCAAACTACTGTCAGCCAACAGACAGGCAGAGGCCTCCAGGGGATACCGAAGCGGAGCCAATCAGAAGTCAAGAGGCCCTGGAGCCGGCAGCCCCAGAATGTCAGACACGCAGGGTCTGGCAGGTCCAGACGGGTCTTCTAATGGCACCAGGAACCACCGCTGCCCTGCTGGCAGGTAGCACTCCCATCCCGGGATGGATATCAATTGGCCAGTCTTTTAAAAAAAGCCATCTGAAAGTCAGCATTTATGCATTATGACTGTGTGATATTATATCTTTGATTATTATTATTATTATTACTCTTTTTATTATTATTCCCTCGGGTTGTTTTCCAGTTCTCAGAGTGCAGTGAGTGCAGTCTCTGCAGTGAGTCACACACCTCCTCTGACTCCCCACCGGCTGGCTGTGCATTACCCACCACATGTAATGCATCACGGTGAATCACAGCTCTCATAGTGTCACCGGCCCCTAGCGCTCACATGTAAGGGGTGACCGTGCAGCCACTAGCCAGCCATTCACACCAGCAAAGAGGATTTCCACTCACGCTCCACCGCCGGGACTCTCCTGGTTCCAGCTGGGAGACGGCAAGGACTCACTAATACACAGTGAAAAAGCATTTGACCAACACTCAGGAACAGCTTCTTCAATTAAAATGAAATGTTTGAAATGGTGCTTTCTTCACATTAGTCACTTACGATTCCATTAAAATCATCTGATATTTGCAGTACAAAAGTGTAGAAACATAAAAGTGTTCCCATGAAGTGCATGGTTATTATCTGAGAGCTGAGTTCATGGGGATTAGCGGCTGGCAACTAAAGCAAGCAAATAAAATCATTCTGGTGTGCAGATATGAGCTAATGAGGAATAAACATCTTTTGGGGAACAATCAGACCTGCACCTTCAGGTCCTTCTTTATCATCCCTTCTTAACTCAAGGCTTCCTTTAATTTTCAGTTTGGAGATCTGGCCAGGAGATAATTCACCCTGTAGGGTGTGGATCCTTTTTCATGCAGGGAGGGGGGCGAGGTTTGCCTCAAATGCTGAAATGCCATTGGTCCGTGCCAGCAGGTCAAATAGCAATACCTGGGTCAGGTAGACAGATAAAGTCAGACTGACAGCAGAGGAGTTTGTAAGTACTACTCCTCGTTTCTGTCATCACCCGGCCGTCGTTTTGGGTATTTTTGTCTCCCGTGTCATTCTCGAACGAAGGCAGACCTTCAGAGGCCAACCAGAAGACTTTTTTCGCTCGCTTGCAAAGATTCCAACTGTGATTTCTTGCCTGTTTAACAACTTTTAAAACTTCTTAATCTTTTCGAAAACTCTTTGCACCTTGCTGCTTGAGTTGTGCAGTGATCTTTGCAAGTGTTTCACACCTGGATCTAACAGGGGAAAAAAAGGTGAGTGACAAATTCTAATGTAAGGACGGTGACAGTCATGAGAAGTTAGGGTATACTGCGACTCTGAACTTTAATAGAATGCTCGCTTGATGTGCATTTAATTGTAGATCCCATCCAGCAAAAAAAAAATAATACAAGATCACATTTCATTTCTGGTGAGGTCAGATGAGATTTCAAATAAATTTGGCTTTTTAATCACTCATCCCCAAAAAACAAACACGTGGGAATTAATCTTTCACTGCATTCGGCAAACGCCGTTTCATTATGAAGACAGATTACTCCGAGCGACACGATGCATTTTAAAAGCAGCCTCACGGGGGAATGTTCTACATTTGTCACGCCGTACAACAGGATCAGCGAGGAAGTGAGAGACTGTGTGCGAATTCACTTATGAATGTAAAAGTTCACATCTCAGGTAGGGAAAGTGAAACATTAAGATTAGTAACGTATTGTTGGAATCAGCGCTCAGCCTTAGACGGCAGACTGTAATGGAGAAACTAACAGTAAGCATTTTAGGTAGGAGGCATTTTTAGGTTTGCCTTCGTAAACCTAATGGTAAGAAGATTAAAAGTTTCAGGCACGCAGTGGGGGTGGGGAAAGCTCAGGTGATGCCGACAGCTTACAGAAAGGCAAAGCGCACATTTAAAGGCTACATTTCGGGCCTGAACTTGTCTGCGGCGTCCCACAGGATCCGGTAGGAGAGGGCCGAAGCGTGTCTCGTCTCGTTCAGGGAACCACTCCCTGTTTCCAGGCCCAGTTATGTGTAGAGTGAGGGGGAGGGGTTGGGGAGAAAGTTCCGGTAACGTTTTGCACTGATGAGCATTCCTGTTGCGGCAGGCTGCTCGCATATATGTCGTTTCGGGTAAGCATTACCAGCGGGGACCTTTGTATTGATGACATGTGAATGCTAACAGGGAGTGACAGCTGGTGCCCCCCACTGGTTGATGGGGGGGAGGACAGATGCTTATGGTTTTTTATTTTCACACAGTGCTAAAATATATTGGCACTCTTCCTGCAGCTTAGTCCCGTTGGGCTCCGGAGAGGTCCGCCGGCTGGAACGACATCGTGCCATCTCTCCATCTCTCTGTGTGTCCTATCCTTCATTCCACCGGAGTCTGTGTCTTTCACTGATCAGATTTCAGTGGTGTGAAGTGTAAGAAACACAGGGCTGACGCCTGGGGAGGGAGACACCTGCAGGGGGACCATCCACCCCCCTCCCCCCACCCCCGACCCCCTTGGCACCCCGCCTCCGAACGTCCTGCGAGGCCAGGCACCATTCCGCACTGCGGAGCTAGCGGCTCGCGCCCAGGCATGTCCCCGCTGCATGCGAGTGCCTGCCAACACCCCCTGTGCTCAGTAACACCCAAAAGCTTCGCACTGCCCCACGCCTTATGCTCACAGCTGCTCAGCAGGTAAAACTCATGCACATGCCCTTTAAGAGCAACGTTCATTTTCAAATTAGGCTGGAATCCCACATCGATTTCCTGCCCCCTCCCCAAACAAATGACCATCCAGCAAAATCTAAGCTGATCCTTTTTTCGTGTATTTTAGAGAAACACTCACCCAAACTCACAATCACAAAGCCATTTGCAAATCAATAGCTGTTGGAGGTTCCTCCTTGAATCAGGGATAAGGGACTTTTCGGAGAACCAAACACACCAGTTAAACATCACATTTTCATCCTCTCCCTTGCATCCCACTTGTCTGCCCTTCTGTAAATCAGCCGTAAATGGTCTTTGCCTGGTGATGAGCTCCCACACGGAGCCCACGCTGACGGTGAGGTTTACCTTGGTGGCTCACAGTTTTTCCCAGGGAATCTGACTGCCTTCAGTCCATCAGATCACGCCGCACAGGAAGGCCACAAAAGAAAGCAACGGATAACAAACGGATAACCCTGAAGGCAGCAGGCCACACGCTGCCTTTCAAACCCTTATCCAGCCGAAGGCCCTCATCCTATTGCCTCCATAAACATCCAGAAAAAAAAATCTATTAAAGCGGGCATTTAGACAACATCATAATGGCTGCCTTTCATGCACAATGTTATGT
This sequence comes from Paramormyrops kingsleyae, assembly GCF_048594095.1. Classification (NCBI taxonomy): domain Eukaryota; kingdom Metazoa; phylum Chordata; class Actinopteri; order Osteoglossiformes; family Mormyridae; genus Paramormyrops; species Paramormyrops kingsleyae. The sequence goes on along the minus strand of NC_132802.1, from coordinate 8,790,649 downwards.
TACACAAAGACACTAATGCCATCCTGTCAAGAAAGCACTAGTGGGATAATGGCACTTTGCTGTAAAGAATATAAGTGACTTTTTCATTTTTCTTCAGTACTGAATCTCCCCCCCCCCATCAGCAGATGAGTGCAAGACCTGAGGGCATCTTCAGTTTTATACAGACTCCACCTTTTTGCCAGAACTGTTATCAAAATCAAGGCAGGCCCAGAACCACACATAAACATCACCAGGGAAACAAATGCAAGCATTAAAATGCCTACCAACAAAGGAACTGTTATTGCAATGAGACGCCACCCTCCTGTGGCATTTGCCCAGCCTGAAGTCACGTTAAGCTCCTGATTGGATTGGCCACGTCCATCCTGACCAGTTCAAGCAGCCAGTCAAGGTTTGAGGAAGACCTTGGGCTGAGAGGGAAGGGGCATCGCTTGTAGTGATCGGACAACACAGTACTGTAACACACCAAATAAACAATATGCCATTTAACTACCATCTGCTTTTATTCTCTGCTTATATATTTAGAAAAATCTAAAACAAGAACCCAATCTCATCCACAAAGAGTCAGTGTGTTTGCAGGATTATAGGTTAACCTTTAGGTCAGCTATTCAAACCCAGTTGTGAGAACTCTTCGGCTAATCAGTCCACTAATTAGCAATCTAATTAGGATCCACATACATGGCGGGCCGCCTTTTCTGGATAAGATTGGCCACCCCTGACCTAAAATAAACTCTGTATACTGGCATGAACTGCAACATATGTCAAACGCTGGTGACAAAGCTGACATGTGCAGTGGTAAGAGAGGCGAGACTGGAGAGAAAGTGCGGTTATCGGAGAGTTGCGTGGGCCTTGAGGCTCGTACACACGCACAGATTCAGGTGTGCAGAGAAGCACACACTCCCACCCCGACTCGCCATTCTGGCGCTTGTGACCCTAACCCTTTGTTCTGAGGCTAAGCCCCCAAGCACTAAGGTTACACATGACTCAGTAATTAAGCCAAACTCTGCTTTTACACATATTACAGTCCCATGTGAAAGGGCGCGGCCACTGGCATTGTTTTTGTTATAGTAATAAACATTACTTACAAAGACAATATTTGAATAGATATATGATATTGTGGGTGAAACAGTATACAATTAAAGCAGTTGAAATTCAAGAATAAAACAAATATTAAGGCAAAATTATTAATAAAAACATATCATTCAATAATCATTGTTATAACATTGCCCAAGTGTTGTGTTGAAATTTGCCATAACACATGGTACTTACATAAAAACATTTAGGCCAATTTTTCTCGACATATAAAGTATAATTCTACCTACCTAATTCATTTCCTGAAAAATTTATAATCTAGGCAAATTCATAAATTCAAAAATGGGGAATTGTATAGAATGTTGCTCACTATCGCCCAGTTCTAGAATCTGGGTGATAAAGTGGATTCTTAATTCAATCCTGTGCGCACTGAGAAAGCATCAAGGTCACCATGTGAATTAAGGAAGCATCCTGCTTTTCTTTCTCATGATCAACCATGGTCTTGGGGGAGACACCGGCAAGAGCAGAGATACACAAAATACCCATGATGCCAGAGAACCAAAGATACACACACACACACGCAGACACGCATACAGACACACACACACACACACACATATAGACACAAACACACACACACACATATGGACGTCTCTTAGATAAAACGACTTCAGTAAATCCTTAACTTTACGGTGTCAATAGGTGTCATTGTCTTTATACACAGCTGTGTATTACTGCAGTGATTTCATCTATAAAGGTTATCTCTAGTGGAACTTCTTTATTTTTATACATGCGAATTAATTAATTAATTTTCTTTTAGAACATTCCAGCATACCCTTATACATTCTCATTCACCATAATCTTCATCCTCCTTAGACACTTAATGTTCTTTACTAATAATCACAAAGGGTGCAAATCTCTGTTCTAAATGTTATTTCTCTCTGTAAACACCATATAATGATTGCATTACCAAAAGTTCTGGAATATATTAAAAGTTTTGCTAGTTTTGTAATCATGTTCATTATGTTTATGTAGTCTGTCAATCAAGGAGACAAACCAGTCAAAGCAAAAGAAAAACTGAACTATTTAACCAAGTACAGGAGCCTTTCAGTTTGAAAGTAGTTTGGAAAACCTGAAGTAGCTCAAAGTGTCCTCTCGACATGGATTATCTGGTCACCCTACATTTGGTGTAAGTTATCCTGCTAACTGGGAACTAAAGCTTTGTGGAATACCACCTGGTGGATATGGCCAAGATCCCAACACTGCAAGATTGGGCACTCTGGCCAAGGGAGGGTCCCCTCAGCTGTGTGGTGCTGTCTGTCGGTCCTAGTGGCCCTAACCCTGAGCTGATTCATGTTCATACAGCATGTTGGTCCAGCCAGACATTATCCGTAGAACACTCTGCCCATCTATGCAGTCATATTTGCTTCCTGAATCATAGAAATTTAATTTGCCAAAAGAAATGTTTTTTTATTATTATTACTGGTAAACAGCCAGGAGGAAATCAAGCAAAATTATTGGACTCTTCCTGCCATATAAACTATTGTAGGCCTTGACATTTAGGACTCACTTCATTTTTGAAGGCAACCATTCAACCTATCAATCAAATTAATCAAGCTAATTTAGGGAAGTGGGCAATAAAAGCCCAAAAAAGGGGGGTCAGATTTATTCCGTGACTCTTCCAAAGAGGAGGAATTGAGGAGAAATTTTGCAAACACGTGGTTCATTAATCATTGTATTACTATGTAGATACCAAAGGATCCATCCTCAACTAAAGACTGAAGAAGGACATGTTAAATCTAATCTTAAATACAGGTAATGTGTTTGAATCCTAGGCACAAGCAATATGTTATATTCCATAAAAGAGGAATTCTATCTGAAACGAACTTCCTGCCTTCTGTCCTCATTGGTAGTGAGAAGATAATCAGTATCATCTAAAATAGCAAAACTGTGAAGAATGTACAGGGAAATGAGATCCTAAGATCACCAGCGCAAGTTTTTTAAGGCCTTAGTGGTGAGATGGAGAACTTTATAATCTACAGTAAATTTGTCAGCCAGTATAGGCAGACTACTCAACAGCTAATATGTTCACACATTTTACATCTAGTAAGATCTCTTGTGGCTGCTTTTGGTACCAGTTAGGAAACTTTTATGGAGGCATTTGTGAAGCCAGACAGCAGAGCACTGCATTAATCCACTTTTAAAGTAACAAATGCATCATTCAAAGATGGCAACTTTCTCACCTACACAACATTCCACAGACATTTAGTGAGCTGAAATATTTCACTGTATCAACATGGCAGTTTAGTAGTGGAAATTACCAGAACCTCTGAGGATGATATGGCCAGTATGAAGGATATGGACTGGGAGAAGCAGCAGGCGTAGCGGAGACCACAGTAGATTTCGTAACTGACCAATGAGCATCGACGACTCATCATTTACTGAGACAAACCGGTAATGATCTGACAGATAAGATCTAAATCCCATGTAACCCACAGAATGTGCCTGTCCATTGAGATCAACAGCACTGTCTAAGAAAGTGCAGTGATCTACAGAACCAAAAGCAGCACTTCATTCCAAAAGCAAGAGAGAGATTACCACAGTCAAGGAGGAGAAAAGAGAGTCCTTCATTACTCTTAAAAAAGTGCAGTTTCAGTTTTAAGTTGCCCGAACTTAGAAATTTGTCAATTACACTTGGGCAGTAAACAAAAAACAAAAAAAAAATGAGAGTATGTGGGCAGCATGATACACTAATATGTTTGATAGAGGCACGTCTCAGATTGAGCCTCATAACTAGATAGGTCATGATGATTCAGATTTGCCTTCTTGAGCAGGAACTGCACTGCAGAGCTTTTTGGGGATTTTGGAAGATGACCAGCAAATAATGCTGCATTTATAATATCTGTAAAAAAAAAAAAGTTGGTATTCCAATGACAGACACAAGCTACATGAATAGCTTGGCAAGCAGGGGATTGTGTGAGCAAGCGGATGATTTAGGAATCTTAGATATTCTAGTCAGTTCGCTTAGTGTAACAAGAGCAAATAGTAGATTTGTGTAGAACCAAGATTTGCAGCAGATGTAACAGACCAAACATTATCTGTAAGAACATGGCTTTGATCCTAACTCTGATCTTCAGAATTTTGCCATCAAAGAAATTCATAAAAACATAACATTTATAAAATAATTAGGAGTTTTATTTTTGACAAACCCCAAGGCCCTATACTGGATAATCAGGTAGTATATAGATGGATGGATGGTTTTTATTGATTCTTTTACATGAATTTTTATCATTTTTATTATCATCGTCTATTACTTTGGAGATGAACATTGATGTTGTCATGTACTGTATATGCGGATATAGCGCTTGAAGCAGAAGTTCAGCAAAGTGTCATTCCTGTTCTTAAAGGAGTCTCCTTTCATAACTGAGTATGGTTATTATGTCATGGGTTAAACAATTAGGTTTATTCAATTTTCAGGGCAGTGTAGATATTCATTAAGGGCCTTATGAATCAGCAATTCATCCTTTATTTCTGATGGTGACATACTTGACGAGATATAGCTCAAATGAAAGCCTTTACTATGTAAGGGAATAAATTGAGAAATTTATATGTGAACTACATGTAAAGGCAGCAGTAGATGTTGATGTTTGTCTCCCTTTGATTTCGTAGGATCACATGCAGTCCACTTGCAGTAGGAATGTTGTTTGTCAGCACAGGATTATACTGAGAGATAGATAAACTCTCAATATCTTTTCCTTTGTTTATGACAGGATCTAGATTACATTAGATAGATTTTACAGTGCTTGCATTTTCTGCACAAATGTAATAATCTCCGTGTTGGAAAGTGTGGGCGACGTGGCGGATGAAACCACGTGACACAGAAAATGGCCCCAGTTTTATTGGTCTTGTTTCCTTTTCAGGGATAAACCTTCATTAGGGTAGGAATAACAGAACAACAGACCTTCAGAGCAAACTAATGAAAAAAAAATCCATTTGAGTGGAGATAAAGGATATAAACAATGTAAATAAATGCTGCTCACTCGGGGGATTCTGGGTACTCATCCTGCTTGTGTGTAAATAGAACACACAATATGTACATTATACAGCAACGATGGGCAGGTAGGACAAATCAATACAAACTACTGTATTCACTCTCCCCCCACCCTGAGACACATGATAACCTGCCCCCACCCCCCCCCCCCCCCCCCACCCACTTTATCACATTCAACTGATTATGATCTTAACAGCAGCAACCACCAAAATTTGCGAGGGGAACGAGTGAAGTACCCAATAAAACCTGATCATGGGGCTTGAGGCCCATAAACACTTAACAGGCAGAAAGAACTGATGGCAGCGAAATGTTTACTATTACAAGAGACCGGAACTATGGATAAATGTCATGAGTCATAAACTACAGCAACACTTAGTATTTATATACTCTTTCATCTGCACTTTATAATGCATGGCATACATGTGTTTAAATGGAACTCAGTAAAATTAGCAAGAAATAATTGCATCAAGGAGGCAAACATTCATGAAACGTTCATATGCTTCTTTTATGTTCTAATGAACAATTCCTACCATCTAGAGAAATCTATGACTGAGATGTTAGTAATACATTTACTTCATGCGTATTATTCCTGTGGTCCTGACCACTTGTCCTTTGAGAAGCCCAGCTGGACCGGTGAGGGTACATATGGGCTGGTGTCCTTCTTTTCAGTCCTGCCATAACTGAAGCTCCCTGTTGTCTGTCACCTCAGGCATTTGTGTGTGTGGTGTGCACGCGTGTGTGTGTGTGTGGTGTGCACGTGTGTGTGTGTGTGTGTGTGTGTGTGTGTGTGTGTGTGTGTGTGTGGTGTGCACGTGTGTGTGTGTGTCCCAGGCAGCCCTGAAGACGTGGCTTATGGGAAATGGGAAGCAAATATATTTTGACAGGCTGTACCAAACCCTGCAGCTGACTGGCCAGACTGACACTGCCAAAGTTCAGAAGCGTATGTGTGTGTGTGTGTATGTGTGTCTATACAGCACAGCCCCAGCAACACCAGTGCAAACAAAATACACATGCTTAGCATGAATCACAGACAATACAGCAAACATTTTCCTGTCATCGGTCTTGTTACGAGTCCCATTTTCCCATTCCACTCAACACCCTTCCTGTCCAGGAGCTTGGGGTCAGACCCACGAGAGATTCCACAGTCTAGTGGCTCTTCAGATACGGCGGGACGCAAACCACCTAATGGCCTGACTCGCTAGCGCTGACAACAAATCCTGCACGAACCATCTGTTCCTTTCATCATCTAGTCGGGCCGGGATTGGATAAGAAACATGCGAAACGTGACAGGCAGAGAACTGTAAATATTTCAGTGCGAGCAGCGAGGGGCGAGGTATAAGATATGCATGCCTGCCTCACTCTTTCCGTCTAAAAATACCAACCAAAGGCTAAACCTTTTCTTTCTTTTTCGACCGCAGAATTAGCTGCTAATTATTCCGAACGAGATGCAGGGCTTTCGTGGTAGAACTTCAGCTGCGTCGCTCTGCTTTGAGCACAAAGCTCAGGAGTGGCCCTGATTCTTCCCTGCAAACGATTCCCCTGGAGCTTTCCGCCCGTTTGTTTCATTCGCTCGCTCGGCTGATTGTGCCGAGGGGGAGGTCTATGCGGCGTACACTCATCTGTTTCCTTGTACAATTAAAAATATCTGAGACGTGCTTTCATCCATCCATTTTCCATAACTGCTCATCCATCAGGGGGCTTGCGATGAGTCTGAAGCTTGTCGCGGAGCACAAGGCGGGAGACGACCTGGAGAGCATGCCAGTCCATCACAAGGAACACAGTCATACGTTATGAACAATTTTCAGATATCACTTGATCTAATCACATGGTTTTGAATGATGAAAGAATCCTGTGGGAACGTGGACAGAACATTCCAACTAAACATGCATGCTGCTCTGACATCCAAAAAGCATTGGACATTTTTGACCCGACACCCAAAACAAAAAAGAACAGTTGTCCCGAATGCAGTCTAGTCTATGTTCTTGGTGACATTTATGTTTCTGTAGACGTGGGAAAGAATGTCAGTCAGGTCAAGATCCTGAATCCGTAGCGGTACATGGAGGGCAACCACCAACACATGCAAAGCATAAAGTCTACAGTTCTGAAAGCGGAAGGGATGCAGCAACCGTTTGCAGACCAACAGGATATACAGGAGATAAGACCTGGTACTTTAGAGTTCTCCAGTGCTAACTTACAACATAGCGTGTTTTGCATGCTGATGTGGCAGCGCTGTAAAACCTGAAGGCTAAAAATATGCATCTGATTAATGCATTAAACCACTTTGTTTGCGGAATATTAACTTGGACGACACATTACATGGGTAATCAGCGTACACTTGGTGCTTAATGAAGTCATACCGGTGAGCCACTCTCAGAAACACCAACAATGAATCTCCCACTCCAGTTAGAAATATTCCATTTGCTGCCTAAAAGTGTGCATTTCTCACGCTACCTGTTTAAGGTAAAGGTGATGTCAAAGTCACTGGTATTGCAGTGGAGTGTGAGAACCATACTGGTGTTTTTTGGCTGGCTTTCAGGGAGGGACCTGACCCAGAGCATCCTGAGGCCTGCAGTTGAGCACATGCAGCCCCCACCCTATGACCGACACCCCCTGGACGGCGTCCTGCCCCTGCTAAATGGCTTCCTGATAAGTGTTGCCGGTTCTGTCCTAGTAGGACTGGCTATCCTACTGTTCATACTGCAAAGCTCCAGGAACAACCTGCAGAAGTTGCAGTAGCATTCCCGCAGGGGCCGAGGATGGGATCTGAGGAACACCGCCAACAGCACCGGACCCAACAGTGCATTGGAGTTTGAAAAAATAAAGAAACAACTTTGTATTTAACTTTCCTTTCTGTGTATTCAACAGTACAAAAGGAGTCTGTTAAGGAAGATCAAATAAAGAAACAAAATAAGATGAGGACACAATGAAATGTGGAGTCTCAAGGACAAGTAAATAAGTAGCCTTGTTATAGTGGTGCTCATTAAGACTCTGTGTGAGTCCACTACAGTAGTCATTTCACCCCGCAAAGTCAAAGCAGAAGTGTGATTAGTTCTTAGCTGGTGCCTCTGCTGTTCTTTACAAGAACTTAATTATATATTTTTTAAAAATGTGTATTTTTAAAGGACATGGAGTCGATTCACAATCATGAAACACCTGTTATAAAGGATCTGTTAACATACTATCTTCCTGAACCACCCATCTATCCATCCATCTTCCTAAACTGCTGATGCAATACAGGACCACGCTGGGCCAGGAGCTGGCCTTTGACAGCATGATAGTCCATTGCATGGTGCACTTTCAGCTGTATTTATATAGCGCCCTTCCCAGTAAAGCTGACCCAAAGGGCCTGAGTTACAAGGTCATACAGTTAATGTTGTACGGCAGTTAACACATGAATGGGAAGAACAGAAGACGGTACAAGAGAGGAAGTGACTTCTTCTGTAGTTATCGGAGGAAAAAAAACACTGAAATTCCGTGACCAAATGGCTACACACCCATCCCAGCGGCGCCAACCATCTGCAGCTCAGAGATACAGTAAGTAGATGCGTATATCTGGAAAGGAAGTATAGAATAGAGTAGCGGTGATCTTCTTAGGACAGCAATTGATGGTGACCAGGTCAGTCTATGGTGCTGCTATATCTAAGATGTGGGTCAAGTATGCAGGTCTAGGTTCCGGGCCTCGTGGCTCAGGTTCAGTTGATATGAGCTCTAGCTATAAATGACAGGAAGGCAGGAGAAGCCAAGCATGGTGGGTCAATATTAATGATTAGTGGTAAATGTATATAACGTTATGTGGAGGCATGTTGGACAGCACAAGCAATACCATATAAGGCCAGTTAGACTCCAGTAGGCTGCAATAAGCAGGACTGAAGGAAAGCCGACAGCAATCAAAGGAGCCACCCCTTACGCTGTCTGCGGAGCTCTTTCAGAAGCCAGGAGCCCTATAGCTACATGCTTTAACAGCAGTCTTTTGAGGGATTATAAGGGGCTCCGTATCCTGCGATTTCTGCATACGGTCTGGACTTTACACATTAATCAGCGGAGCTCATCATGCAGAGGCCTCGCAACTGGAGTTTGGCCATTACTGTGTATGAACGGAGGAGGTCGACAGGGTTACGCTTCAAATCCCGTAAAGGGAGTTTCTCCTTAAGAAGCTCCATCTTATGGAGTAACCCAGCAAGTGTCCTGCAGTATAAACAGGTAAATGTGCGTTTGAACTGAAAGCTGGGGCATGAAACAGTGCTTTGGCAGAAGACAGCTGAAAAACAACAGATTTGTGGCTGGCAGCTCTTCAATATAGCAATGAGCCACATGTTAATGACCAGATGGAACAACTGCAAAGTTTATTATGGGATCGGAGTGTGTGGGGGGAGGGGAGGGGCGCAATTAAAATGATTACTTTTTATTCTGTTATGCGTAAGTTCAATAGTATTATCTCGGACTGATATTTCATGGTTACAAGCATTTGGGGCAAATATACTGAGAAGTGGCACCTTGGGATCTTGCCTGCTAATGATCTTTGTCCCTTTGGGACAGACACTATGAATTTACCCCTCATTCCCTGAGTGCACAACCCAGTTGCCTTGTATTTTCTTTCACTTACTCTCAGAGTACTTACACCCTCGGGAGACGGGGCAGAAAGCATGGTACCCTGCATTCATTTGGGCATGAAAAGTCCACCCCTGCCCATAGCGATTCAGCACCCCCTAGTGAGCTTCCCTGAGCTTGAAGGACAATAGTCCAATATTCCTCCGATTGTTTCCCACCCTTCTGAAAATCGCATCTGCAGGGTCAATTAACAAACTTCATTAAGAAAGTACATCAGCAATGGGAATGCATCACCATCCGTATCTGAAGGAGCATTCCAAATGATGTGGGAAATTAATAACTCTTACACTCATTACCGCAATGAACTGAGCAAAAATGGCTTCTGTGTGGCTTCAGCCACACGGGGGCCAGGAGATGACTCATATTCCCAGTCCAATAAAGGAAAAACAAACTAGTGAAAGGGCCCAACTCCCTTCCTCTTGAGGGTTAACGATACAATCACAACTTATAGGAAAAATTCCACAGCATCAAACAGAATCGGCTCCCTTTCCACTTGGGTGATTAGAAACGGGCCCGACAATGTATAACAACATAAGACTGCAGAGCTGGAGGTCCAGAGACAGTTCATTACCCCCGATCCCACACTCCGCAGTGTCAGATTGGCTTTGCTCCAGCTGGGGCCGTTAATGCACCTGCATGGTTCAATCCGCGTTACGCCGATCTCTGTAATTATGTGCTCAACGATTACGGCGGTAATAGCGCAGTCAGGTCCGTTTCCTTTTTTTATCGACATTATTACATTGTCAGCGACAGTCTGAGTAGTGATGGCACCTGTGCTGGAGCAAGGAAGTTCTGGTGCGAGTATCGCCGCGCCGCCGCCTCTCTCACAGCAGACGGTTTCCACGCGGAGACTCGCCATTGCATCCTCAGGCGGCACCTAGGAGCTACGTCAGGAATTCAGCAACAGATGAGTGACAGATAGCTCCCAGTTTTTGAGCAAATAGCACAATATGGAAGGGGGCGGGGGGGGGGGGGGTGTCAAAATGATGTCTAAAAGGGACGGATGGAACTCTCCTTTTATTGGGTATGTTGCGGTGCCAAAGGGACATAAAAGCACCATTACCAGCAGACATGTAGTCGCATAATTAAATGACGGCTTTGAAGCTCCTCCCCCCTTGACATTTACTTGCTACCAATGAGGCACATAGCCAATAATTAAAATTACAAACTTGGGCCACCTAGAAATTTGCTTCCACCCCCCCCCTGTGGGACAAGAAACACCCACCCCACCCTTCCCAATTTATTACGGCCCTGCACATCACACGTCTGCTGCCGATCTGGTTCACCTATATGCATGCGTCAGCTGCACTGTCAAAATAAAAGCTCTCGCCTCCCATTATTTCGGATTTCGACTCAAAGATACATAAGAAAATAAGCTGGATGTCTCAAAACTGACATTCATACAAAGAAGCCTTAGCTGCACGTTTAAAAAATATAATTGCTTTATGACATTCCATCAAGAAGGACGTGGGATGTTTTAATTAAGACTCCTGTCCCCTCCTGGTACATCCATACTGTTTACCCAGGAGTTATCTCTATTCTTAAAAGTTTCTGTCAGTCTTTTCTTACATTCGACACCAAGGCTGAACTAATTATTTTATTAAGCTAACATCATCTAATGTGGCTCTCAAAAACTGACTGCTCTGATTAATAAAGGTGTTAAGCTGTAATTATAGACAATTAGTTAATTTCTTACCGTCTGAACACAGACGTGGGCAGGAGAAACAGAACGGAGGCGTGCTCCTCATCCAGTAGGGAATCGCCGACATTCGCTGCAGGATCCTCACTTAGCCCTTTAATGTTCTTCAGCGTGCAATGTAATCCAACACAACATGCATCCTATGGTGGCATATTTCACTAAACCAGTTTAGGATTAAGTTTTCAGTTATTCAGAAATACAACAGCAGTGAGCCTGATTAGACTTAAATCTTCCCCATAACCACTGAGGAAGTGAATACCTTAAGTCGCCCACTGCAATCCCTTTCAAAGCCCTAGATTCTCAGAACACTAGTGTAATTATATGAATCCTTGTATCTTCTACACAGAGCACATAGTGGGTTCAAATCATACAGTCAAGTATTGCAGCACAGTGGAAAGGATGAGGGATTCTTTGGACCCTTGCTGAAAGCAGAGAACCCACTTTTGGGAACAAGCACTAGAAGCACTAAGCAACTAATAAGTACTGCAACTCTCAAAGCAAAGCCAGGTATTTTTTTTTGCAATTTTGCAAGCAATCATAATAATGATAATAATAATCTATGTCAAATCCATTTGTTTTCCAGAACCACTAACCCTATTCATGGTCATGGAGAGTCCAGAGCTTATGGGTGCAAGGCGGGTAACAACCCAGGATGGGGTGCCAAGCCTTGACAGGGCACATCACACCAATGGGCAATTTCGCAACTGCAATTAGCCTCAGCATGGAATTGGACTATGGTGGGGGAGACCCCAGAGTACTTGGAGGAAACCCCATGATGACATGGGGATAACATACAAGCTCCACACCCTGGCAGGTACATGAACCCAAGTCCCAGAGGTGCGATGCAACAGTGCTAATCACTGCAACAGTGCTAATCACTGCACCACTGTGCCACCCCCCCCACGTAAAATCACACCATCAAGATCAATCTATCAGTCTATCAACCATTTATATTTATTTTGCCAAGCCAGTCAGCCAGTCCCTGAAGCAGTTCAGGTTAAGGTCCTTGCTCAAGGGCCCAACAGTTACATCACTTTGCCAACCCCAGCAGATTGGAAACACAGAATTCCAACCCAGAGAGCCACTAATGCCTCTTTTTCAGCAGGTACCTCCAGTGGCAGTGCACCTTGGATGCCAATGGTTCGAATAAATTATTAGCCAACAAACATTTCTAATGACTCATACCCAAGCGGTAATTCAATAAGGACAGACGGCTTTGCACCCTCAATTGTCTAAAGGCGCCAAACAATGTGGTACCCCATTAAAGAACAAATCATTTATTGACCAGAAAACCACCAAAGGAAAAATAAATCACCCTTCTATGGCTATGCAATTACTTCTCGTTATTCCCGAAGATAAAAATATAGCTTGTTTATTACAGCGCTGGCTAACTTTTTACCTACTATTTATAACATTCATTCCCCATTTTGTGTCTAACTCAAGACCAAAGAGCATGATTCATTAGATATTCTTTACTCCAATGCACTCTTGAAGATGATAAAAGTCTTATTTGAGCTGCCATTCTTTCCCGGGTTGTGCATTTGCAGTAATTTATTGCACCTTTGCGGGTGTCATACCTGCATTTATTTACTCCTCACACCCAACAATTGCTTCAGCTGCCAAAAATCCTGATAACTTCGACCAATTCAGCATTATATAAAAAAGAACCTTTTTCAGCTAAAAGCTTATTCAGTTAAATCAGATGTGTGAGTAATTACATTTTATTATAAGAGGGTTTTGGGTCCTCAGTCTGATGTCAAAAGGTATTCGAGTTTAATAAAAGAATTCAAAATTTCTTATCTTAAAATTTTTTACCTTGTGTTGGCAGTTATTCTGTATGTATGGACAAAATATAAGTTGGCCATCCACTTCTGCTTTTTGATATGTTCCATTTTAGAACAGTGGTCTCATAATAAAAAAAGTAAAACCTTTATTAACATGCTTCGCAAAAAGTATAGTTAAAAGCTGCATATTTCCAGTACAAAATCAACGGTCCTTACAAGCAGACGCGATACATACCTTCAAGTATGTGCAGTGTAGCTGCTACAGGTATATTATTACCAACAACATCCTGCAATTCAAAGGTGCACCATCCCTTACCAACAGCATATTCAGTATACCAATGTGGGTATACTACAACTCCTCAGTAGTTACCAGAGGACAGATGTAGACTGCAGTGAATTAGAGTGAGTTACACCTGTGGAGCTGTTGTGGAGTCTGGCGATGTGAGAGAGGTACCCTCAAACAAACCTGAAAGTATAGTCTTTTATGCAGTACTCATACTTGCCTTGACTGGCAAATTTGTTTCCCAAATATTAATTAACCGGGAAAGAAATGTTTTTGGAAGCCCTTTGGAACCATCTGGATTTCCTGATTAACACAGTATTTTAGGTCGTTAAAAAAAAAAAAACAATGGAAATTTTGAATAGTTAATTACTAACTAATTGGCAGTAACCTCGACCAAACAGTTTTGTTTGGTTGCTCTACAGAAAATGGTTTCAGTTCATGTAGAGTTTTGAGATGTCTGGTTTGTACGGCCCACGTCAGATCACACCACAGCATTTCAAGGGGATGGAGGTCAGGACTCTTACTTGGCAATTCTAAAATACAGAATTGTATTCTGCAGTTGAGCTACACCTATGTTTTGGATCATAATCATGTATCATGACCACACTTCCTTCGCCTTTTTTGAACACATCAGACACTCTGACAGTATGCTGCACAATTTCCTGCTACAACTTGGAATTCATTGGTCCCTCGATGTCTGCCAGCCATCCAGCCCTGAGGCAGTAAAGCAGCCTGCCACCATTATAGTCTCTCCATCACGCTTCACAGGAAGGATGAGGATTTGGTGCTGGTATTCACTGGTTGGTTTCCTTCAAACCTAACAGTATACTTTTACCAAAAAGTTAAACTTTGTTCATGGAACACTGCTCGAGTAGTGCAAAGGATAATCCATGTGGTCTTTAGCAAGCTTGAGATGAAGAGCATTTTTTTTTGGAGACTCCAGACTCCAGACTTTTTGGAGAGCATGGTAACTGAACATCATGCTTGTTGAGGGTTTATTTTATTATGGTAGAAACACAAATATTAAGCGCAAAAGGTGCCTGCAGATGCCTAACTAGGGCTTTCTGCAGGGGCAGATTTCGGATTTGGGCTCAGTCCCTAGTAGGATTGCCACTTTCAATAAGGGATGCAACCCCTCCCCTCTCCAATGATAAAATTTGCTAGGTGGGGTGTGGTCTGGTCCTTTGTCACCTGATAGAGGATTCTACAACATGTCCTTAGACTGACTGATGCAAGACACCCAGGGAAAGTGAAGGTGATGCTGAATTTCTTCCATGTGTTAACTTGACTGTGGACTGATTGAGGCACAGGTCTTTAGAAATCCATTTGTAAGCCTTTCTACTCTTATGAGTCTCAACAACTCATCTACTGAGGTCCTTGGAAATCTGTTTTGATCAGGTCAAATTGCACTTGAATGGAATTCTGTTGTGAAGAGCAGATAATGTGCATTGGTTTTCTTTTATATAGCAATAAAGGCCAAACCCACACCTGAGTTTACTGGAACATCTGACCCCTATTACCCTCAATTACAGATCATTATAGTACAGGGTCACATACTTTTCCCATCAATGATCCCGATCTTTTGAACCATTGGTTCAATAAAGATATGAAAATGTAAAACATCATGTGTTGTTTGTTAAACTATGTATCCATTATCATGACTGATCAGACCACATTTTAGAAGTTATTCATGCAGAACACCAGATAATTCCAAAGTGTTCACAAATGTTTTCTCTGAGCAGTTAATTAGGAAGACCGCAAAGTAATTCAGCTAAAGAAAAAACAAATTTCTTATTCTGCTAAAGGACTGAGAGCCACCAAATTTAGTGTTTTTGGAATTATTTGTCAGCAGATAAAACCAACCAGTGCTGTGTGTATCTTGTGGTAGTATTCAGAAACATCTGCAGTAAAAATGAGGTAAGGGAATTTTACCTGGGTGGCTTTGTGTTAGGTTTAGTCCCAAGCAGATGCCATTAAAATGTTAGTGATTCATTTTCTAAATCGTCAACTGTAGTTTTCTGAGCATCTGGTAGGTCTTGTTGTGTCCCATCTGATTTGATAAGACTGGATCACAAGATAAAGATTATATATCCTCCTTGATGAGGATCTATCGTTTTTTATCACCAAAGGCCTCAGGTTGGACCACTCTGTGCTGGATTCCTTTGGGAGAAGATTTAAAAAAAAAAAAAAACTCAGGTTTGCGACGTTTGCTCAGACAGACATATACCCACACTGCCCTCTGGTGGACAACATCGTCTACAACTGTGCAGTAGGAAAATGGACGAAACCCATCCGACTGTGAAGACCCACCATGTCTAGAATAACTAAAGCCAGTCCGACGTGCAGTTTATGTAAGATTCTGCAGGAGCTCAGCTTCCTTTAGTTTTTAATCACCTATAGAAATATGCAACTAAAACAGAACACTGATATTCACCTACAAAGTACACCCTGTTTCCCAAGCTGCTCGTATTTCCATTAGAATTTGAATGAAGATGACTAAATGTGGTACATTTAAATAATGAAAATGTATTTAAATAACCTATTTTAAAAAATACATCCACTTAAACGCTTCAATGAAAGCAACCTTTCCTGCTATTTAAACTGCGTCGTGTATAGCATTTTCAGGTTGTATTAGCACACGGTCTGTTTTCATATTTACCTATGGTTACGTTATAACAAAGTAAAATTATATAATTGTTAAATTTATTATCTTCTTATATGCATCCACAGTGCTATTAGCACGGATAGCACTAACGCCCCTCTAAGCACAGTGTGTCAGTGCCCTGTACCAGATTAGCGTAATTGTTGCCTATGTCACCGACACAGTACATCAACTGATTCAAAGGTCACCTCTGCCACTTTATTAAACCTTAATGCTCTTTTCAAGCTGCCCTTTGCCGTGATGCGCATTCGGTCTCTGATGAGCCAATGAGGCTATGAAACAGCAGACCCCCCATCTATGAATTTATGTTCTTTAAATACCATCTCGGAAAGCTGCTACGAGCCTGTGCCCGCGGGACCCGCCAGTGCCGTCCGCGCACAGGGCATGCCGGTGGCGGGGTGGCACCTGTCAGCTTTCCCCGCGAGTCCAGTCATCCGTAATCCAATCAAAGCCTTCGCACTAGGCTCTCGACGTGTCCTGTGGCTCCCCGGGACTAATCGCAATTAATTAGCGTCTTGGAGTTTTGATGCAGCCAAGTCTGCTGGATCAGTATTTAAAAGGACAGGCGAACAAATGATAAAGAGCCGCAAGGATAGAATCGTTTGAGTGTAACCAGTGACAGTCTGTCCGTGTTGCGTTATTTTTTAAACAAACGATGACCCAATTGGATCAATGAAACAGCCCGCCTTTATTGAAACTACTTCCGACCAAGACATCTGATTGGACAAGAGGTGTTCTATGAGTGGGATATCAGAGTATAACTCGCGCTCAGATATTTCACATCAGATGTATCACTCCGCTGTGCCAATCCCCGCGGCCTCCTGCCTACGACCGAATCACGCCCGTGACATATTGGAGTAAAACCGCACTCCTTCTCGTATGATATTCCTTAGTTATATTAACTATGACAGAAACTGGCGATGAATAGGCCCTTCAATTCCTCTTCCCATGAAAGATAGGGAAGAGTGGGAGTAGGAATAATTAACAATGTTAGTTATGTTTTTTTTTTTTAAAAATCGAACAAAATAAACATTATTTAACACGCGTGAAGGACTAGTTGGATTCAGAAACAGATTCACCTGTTTGAACTCTGAGGAGAAACTGGAGTACTTTAAGGAAATCCCCACACATGGAAAGTACCTGCAAATTTCTAATACACACTTAGCTGGATTCAAACACATATTATGAACAACTTTTTTTTTCTTTTTTCTTTATTAATTAATAACAAAAACTGGTTAAAATACCATGTAAGTGACAGTCAGAAACTGAATCACTCAAAACATGATTTGTTTCAGATCCTGAAGACTCCAGACTCATCAAAATTAAAGGGGACCCACTTCAGGTAACTGCATAACTTTTAACCTATATCTGCTTTGATAGATTTCTTTAAATAAATTCAGATACTGGTTATTCTTCTACTGAAACAACCTGTCCAAATCTTACCCATCAGCCATCCTGAGGTTTGATATTGTGATTCTGCCAGCCTGCATCCCAATGCCACCCTCATACTTGGGTGTTTTCGTTTATTCTAATAAGACATGTGCAAATACTTTCAGACACACAAAGGTAAATAATAATCCTCTCTTATTATTTAGTTATAATATGCTAGTATTCTTGGGGTCTAAAACTTGCCCTAAATGCAGTGGTATTTTTCCAACCTTCAGAAATACAAGATGGATGCCAGCTCATGCGGACTCTGCCTGATCATAAAAAATGTGAAGTTTTCATCTGAGTCCGGCCTGAAAAGTCACAGTGTATCCACCGCAGATTGCGATAAACTTGAAAAGCGATTCAAGTCCTTGAACTTCATGGTTGATGTTCAGCAGAACCTGACTCCCAAGGTTAGTCAGTCTCCCATTTCTGTATGTGGCAAATCATAACCTCATTATGCGTGTACTCAGTCCATTACTGTACAGACTCTACACTCATGACTGAAAGGCCACTCATCGCTCCAACACCATTGCTAAGTTTGCGGACGACACAGTGGTGCTGGGGCTCATGACCAACAACGTTCAGTCGGCCTACATGGCTGAGGTGGAGAACCTATCAGCGTGGTGTCACGACAACAGTCTCCAGCTGAATGTCGACAAGACAAAGGAGCTGGTGGTGGACTTCAGCAGGAGGCAGCAGAGGGTCTACACTCCCCTCACCATCAACGGATCTCCTGTGGAGAGAGTGAGGAGTTTTAAATATCTGGGTGTCCACATTTCTGAGGACCTGACGTGGACTGCTCACATCCAAGTCCAGGCCAAAAGGGCTAAGCAGCGCTTGTACCACCTGCAACAGCTGAGGAAGTTCAGGGTCTCTCCAACGATCCTCTGAGGAAGTTCAGGGTCTCTCCAACGATCCTACGGACTTTCTACTCTGGCACTGTGGAGAGCATCCTGACTCAGAACATTACTTCCTGGTTCGGGAATAGCTGTGTTCAGGACCGCAAAGCCCTCCAGAGGGTGGAGGAACTTTGGAGGAGTTTCTACCCCCAGGCCATAAGGTTTCTGAACCTGGTCATGCCACTGCACCTCACACCCTGATGAACATTGTGCCCTTGTACCCCTCACCATATTGTACCCCTCACTGTTACACTGGTACCGTTCATTTTGGTTTGTTTTTTATTCTCAAAAATAAATAAATAAATAAATATTTACATTCACATTTATAACATACAAAAACCTGAAAAACCTGAAATACAGTACCGTTCATTTTGAACATACTTCTCTGCTCGCATTTTAGGTTTTTTGCACTTTAACTTTAGCATAATTGAATTTTTAACTTGCACAGTCTACAAAAGAGTGGTTCAGGATGCATTTCACTGCATGTTGTACTTTGTATAACTATGTATGTGACAATTAAAGAATCTTGAATCTTGAATTGAACCACTGGCGGATTTACCCAGCATTTACCATATGGGGTGCTATTGTAGTTACTGAAGACTTATATCTAATGTTAGTTGGTGTTTTGGACAGTTTCCCATGGATTTGTGTTAAATATTTACAGTGAAGTACAGTAATGCACCATGAAAATGAAACATAACAATACACTTAAACATTCCTTATTTATTTAATGTTTCACCCCCCTCCCCTCATTACATGCTGCTGGTTGTGAGTTCAGTGTATGTCTGTCATTTCTCTTTCAGCTCCATTTCTGGTTTCGCCGTTTGGATTGTTTGTTTTGACTACGACTTCGCCTGTTCCCCTCATTACCTTTGCTTTGACTATTTGTGTAAATATTATTATTGTCTTTAATCTATTATGTAAGGAGTGACTGCCATTCTGTTTCGATTGTGCTTTTGGCTCTGTGTTGTGTTAGTTAGGGAGTCAGGAAAAAGGATTGTCTTTTTGTTGCACTTTTTTGGGTAGACGAGTTAGTATGTCAGTTGGTTAGTCTTCCACATTTAATTGCTGTAAATATGGTGGTTTGTTTTTTACTGAAGGGTGAAGCTTCCAGCATTCATCAGTTTAGACTGGACTGGATCGCACTGGTTTGCTGACAAAAGAGGGTGAGATGGAGCGTAGGTCTTTTGATGAAGATGGGTGCCTGTCCATTTATGACTCTGAAAGCCAGAACCAAGGACTTGAACTGGCAATGATGAGAGACGAGGAGGACAATAACATGAGAACATTTGGACTGAAAGAAAACCACACATGCTGCTGCATTTTGAACATTTGCAGTGGTTTGATAGCACAAGCTAGTAAACCTGATACTAGAGAGTTGGAGTAGTCTACTTGCGTAACAACAAGAACCTGGATTCAAAGCTGGGCTGCATTCTCAGACAAATAAGGCCGAGTCTTCCAGATGTTAGCTGTACAGCCATGTCAGGTGGATAGTAGGGCTGGCAGGGAACACAAGAAGCTCAGGTTTAAACAGATTTAGTTGGAGGTGATGACCCTCATTGCGATGTCAACAAGGCATGCAGAGATCCAAGCAGAGAGGGTGGTATCCTCAGGAGGGATGGTCAGGTATAGCTGGATGTCATTGGCGTAGTAGTGACAGGAGAAGCCATGTGACTGGATGATCAGACTTTGAGAGGCAATATAAAGAGAGAAGAGGAAGGGACCAAGGACAGAGCCTTGGGGGAGACCGGTTGTTACCTGATGGGAATTGGATATCTCTGCACCCTAAGACACTTGGAATGATCTGCTTGATTTGTATAAGTCAGATCAGCCCAGGGTAGCCCCTGTGGTGCCCAGTTGATAGACAGTCAGGAGATTTTGATGATTTGGAGGGTTATGTGGGTGGTGGGTGCAGAGAACTGGCTGCCTATGGCTGCTACCTTCTCATGGAACAAAGTAGCAAAGTTGTCAGCAGGTGGATCTCTCCTCTGCTCTCAGGCTTATGACATGAATCGGAGTCCTGTGGCCTTTGTCTCACGCTCGGCCACTACTTGTTTTAACTCACACATTTTTTCCCCTTTGAATCATTTCTTCATGTCTGATTTTGTGATAAGCCATCAAAGTTCCAGCCTTTCTTTCAACTTCTTCTGCATGCTGGTCAGCATCCTTCTACCTAGAGCAGAGTTTCCTTCTTTTTCTTCAGTTCCTTTATGTTTTTACTTCTGTGTCTGGATATTAGTGATTTCCTTTCTCTGTTGTTCATCTAGGTACATTCTGTATCTAGACAGATACAGAATCACTGAGTGATCATTGTGTTCTTTGCATGAAATCATTTCATCAATTCATTTTTGGTATCTACTTCTTTGTTTACTGAGCATCCTCTCTCAGCTATTTCTTGCCTATGCAATGGGAGAACAAGCTTCTTACAAAACCTCCTTTGTGGCTCAGGACATCACGGAGTAACATTTCTAGCCTTCTCTCATGGGGCCGGTAGAAGGGGAAGGTGTCATTCCTAACTTCACCAGAAAAGAAGTCACCAAACCATCGGGGAGTCACATCATCTGCAACAAACAACACAAAGGACATAATCAAAAAAACAAACTGAAAAAATATAATTCAGATGGAATTTTACATCGATCACATTTAGGCATATTCTCTAATGGTGCCTCTTGACAATTGCTGGTCTTACTGAAACTTCTGCACCAGTTTCATCATATTGCCCTTGCACCAATCTGGATCAGAGAACATCATGCTGGGATCCAAACAGGCCACCTGCCTCACTGTGGGATACTTTAAGGGGCTCTTGTCCTACACCCTCTGAATGATAGTGGACTTCACCTTGATGCAGTCTTTCGAATAGACTAGGATTGCTAGTTCTATCTTTTTCTGTCTTTGGAGTTCCTGACAGGATTGCACTGAATGAGTTATTATAATAGCCAACTATCTGCTTTTTTGGTGCTGCTGTTGTTGATACTGGTGTATGTGATGGAGTAGTGCTCTGTAGTTCTGAGGTGAAGGCGAGAGCTGAACAGAAATGGGAAATGCCTACTGTCTGTTGGCAGGTTTTCACAGCTGCTTTGTGTTACTTATAGGCTAACTTAGAGCAGCTTGTTAGTTACCTGAAGCCATCTCCAAAAAATATTTCAGTATCAGCTAAGGACTTTCTTTCTTAAGTAAATGTAATACTTTTTGAGAGTTTTTTAAGGATCCCTGTGTACCTGGCATATGTTTATAGTTTCTATAACTATTTTTTTTATACTATGTTTGATTGTTGACGTTTGTAGGCCTCTCTGAATGTACAGTTGTGGTCAAATGTACAGCTGTGTGTCATGGTAATATTGACCTGATGCAGTATTATGGTAGTAAGGCATACCATAGTATTTTGAAATCCTTAGACAAAATTAGCTGGGATCCCCCCACCCCCATATCTGCATGCCAAATTGTATCGCAATGATTTCAAAATGCCGGAATAGTGCAGGTTTTTAAAATACGTGCAACTCAGAATGATGTCTGGATGGACTGTATGAAAAATTAGATATGCGGGTACCTCCGACCCTCTTCACACAGCTGCTCACCATAACTACTACAACTATTCTCCCTCTACTCTTTCATCATTGACTGCTGGTCTGTGAAAGTCCATGCTTCCACCTACTGGAAATACCCAATCAATTAACTTGCACAAGGATGCACATGGTCTCTGCTAGACATTAAAATCTGGGCTACACCTTGGTAGCACTTCCTGGAACATCATGCTTATGGATGCAGCTTTGAGAAGGGAATGGGCAACATTGATGGTCATGGTGGCCAAACCTTTGCTATCATCTTCCTTTTCGTTTGGCTGCCTCCAGCATGCACCAGGACACTCCAGTAACAAAGCAAGCCTTCGTGATTTGTTTAGTGGACAGAAGCAAGTCTCCTAGAAGGGGATTCATTTATTGGAAGGGATGCACAAAGTCCTTTATTCAATCTGTAATATCGTAACATCAGGAAAAACCACACAACACTTTTCAAGCTCGTTCCCTCAGGGCAGTGTAGCACATCACTGGCCCAAATTCACCTCTATTACCAGGCCGGTTCTAAGAACCTTCTCTCCATGTTCAGGTGTGATCATCTCACTATCATCTCATGCTGAACACCACCTGCAAAATGTCCTCACAAAGCATCCTTGGGGGGGGGGGGGCACCTATATGTTCAGCCATGATGCTGAAGGACTTTTGTCTGTTAAATTGAATTATTGTCAGCTCACGGCCTGGGGGGGGGAACAAAATGTTCACTGGGAACAAAATATTTAACATGTTCCTCAGGCAGTTCTTTAAGATCAGACGCACTAAAGCATTTTTGGCTCTTGACAGAGTTTATTGGTCTTCAGATGAAGGCATCAGCAAAACAGTGTCTGCGGGTGAAAGTTACCAGTTATGTCTGTAGCCTTTATACTGGACATTTAGACAGTTAACTAAATAGAAGTTGTGTTCTGCCAGGACAGTCAGTGAAACAGTGCCGGCTTTGGCAGGACACGGAGGATGAGAATCATGTTCCTTTCACAGAGCTTGTCAATCAGCCACAGACTGGGGGACTGTAAATAACAGCTGGCAAAATTCTGATAACAAAAACCCTCACTGTTACTGCTGCTGTAAGACCCACAGTGCAGCCAGTCCAGCGGGCGACGATTTTCAATTAGTTAAAATTAGGCCCTGGATTAATATTCAGAATGAGCACTGGGAGCATATTGCTGAACTTGGTCTTCTCTTCCTCGCTGGAAGTGATGAATCGCCTCGCGTCGCTTGTGTTTCGGGAGACAGCCTTGCAAACATGTTCCGTGATTTCACCGCTGCGGCTGAACGACTAAATAAGGGGCCGCCATCTGCACATACTAACAAGCGTCTTATTTAACATGAGCGAAGGGGAAGTGGAAAAACCAGTGGTATCTAGATTCTCAATCCAAAGAGATCAGTATTTGTCTCTCTTTTCAGAAATTACTAGATGAAAGAGCTGAAGGCAATCTCCTTCCCAGAACAACTAGCTAAGAACATTCCCCTCTGGTCTAATTTTATTAATATACATAGAGCATTTCCACAATCAGAAGATCTAAGGAACATCTGCTTGCGTTGTCAGCGTAGATCTAGATCTAGAATGGTGTGACTCTGCATGCTGATTGCCTTCCCGGAATTCAGAGTATTTTATTCCGTAGCCAAAACTTTGATCCTTTAGCAAGCTCATTAACGTTACACCTTAGAAATGGGAATGGATCCTGTCAAAGGATAACGAACTAAGGCTGCGGAAGCGGTATTACAAATTCAATGAATGGTCTGACCTGCCTGGCCTTCTCATAAAGCACGAATGACTCACGGCATCATTTTAGTGCTTTGTCAAAAGAAAACCTGCATGCTTTACAATTAAATTAGTCCCGATAGGTGGCCCATAATGAACTGCTAAAGAATATCCTGGAGCGATCATCAGAAGGTACCGCAGCCCCCGTCCCCGTAAACTCCCACTGCTGTCAGAAAGCTCTTGTAAATTATTCCTCTAAGTGGCATCCTTCCTCATAATTCATCCCCAGTCATAGAAGCATAATAGTTTATCCATCTTCCCTTAGATGTGCACCTTTTGACATAAGCTGTGTTGGTGTGAAATGGGAGCTTTATTCATTAAGTCTGGGTTTTTTTTTTCTATTCCTATACTGTTCAACTGCTGGACAGTAGATTAACAAGCAGATTCACAACACGCAGCTGGACTGTGTCTATAATGAATGATGCGCAGCACTGTATTAATGCGTTTTAGAATGAGAAACCATATCCATTATAATGAATCTATTCCCCGCTGGTATGGAACAGGAGGACCTTAAAGTGATAAATGTACACTACCCAAGCCAGTTTGTGGAACCTTCATCATCTGTGTCTCTCGGAGGCAGATAGCGTGTTACTTTTCTCTTCCAGTGACATATGGAAAATATATTAAGTTCTAAAT
Organism: Paramormyrops kingsleyae; assembly: GCF_048594095.1. Classification (NCBI taxonomy): domain Eukaryota; kingdom Metazoa; phylum Chordata; class Actinopteri; order Osteoglossiformes; family Mormyridae; genus Paramormyrops; species Paramormyrops kingsleyae. The sequence goes on along the minus strand of NC_132802.1, from coordinate 8,766,239 downwards.
TCAGCTTTATTTTGAGCAGAATGACGGAAAATAAGTATGAAGCATTGCCATTGGGTGCTTTAGTTTTTATTGAATTTTTGTTTGTGTTTGTAGCTGATCACTTTATGATCCTTTGCAAACCATTTTCTCCCGGAATGAATGAATTATATCTTATCTTAATACATACCCATACCTTATGGTAAATTAAATGGAACTTTAAGCAGCTGTCTGACATCACAAACATGCTGGGGTACTTTTAATTTCAAAACATTTTTGCATGAAAACAAATCAGTTTAAATGACTGAAAAACTGACAACACTGAATGGATGAAGGGATCACAGTGATGAAGTAGCCAAGCTGGTTTTGTCAACCTTTGCCACTCTATTCACTTACTGACCCCTTGACAAGAGTTCTTTGCCCAAACAGCAGCTGTATTCCTAATTAATGACATACTCTTGTATATTATGTGTTCATAAAAACTCAAACATAAAATAAATGCAAAGCGAAAACTATAATGCAACATCACAGTAAACAAGTGCCCTGACTTTTCTCTGCATTGGAGCCAAAAGGAAAACAAATTAAACAGTACCTTGCATTAAGCAGAGGCCCAAAGCTTAATTGACCAATAAGTAATTAAATATCCTTTAACCAGAAGCCACCTCCGTAGTTCTTTGCATTAATTAATCAGCAGGGCCTTCCCTCCCTGAATGTTTAATCACCCTGGGAAATTCAACAGCAATAATTAATATTAGCCTTCAGTGGACTGACGACTTACAGCACATCTGTAAACAGATCGCAGCCAAGCAATGCTTTCTGCCATGTCATGCGTGCAGTCAAGACAGATGATTCCCTGGCGGTGAACTTGTATGGGAACATCGAGCCAATAACTGAAGACTCCGGAGCACTTCTGTGCGAGAGTTTAATGACTTAAGCCCTTGGATTAATGTAGAATTTCACCTCCCTGGCTTCTGAAGTCGTTTTGGAAATTTTTCTTGCAGAGACTTTAAGATGGCCGTGATCCAGCGTAGCAATCAAACGGACTAGCTCAGGTGGTAACTGTAGTAAAAGTTAATTAAACAGCTGCAGGCGTCATACTGATCCACCAGTTACTTCAGAACGAAATCATCGAGGTGCTCTGGTTGCCCCGAAACCTCTGAGCCCTCGTCCAGCGTCCCAGTGTAGAGCTGCGGTAGAGAGTCCAGCTGCGAAGCTCATTAGAAAAACCACATGTGATAGCTGATACAGCAGAAGTCAAGCCAGCTGCTGGACACTTTGCAATCTCCATCGCTCTAGCTATGTTTTGTCTCTGGACTGGATCTCGTGTCTTCTCATCTGGAAAGGAAAGCTGTGCAGACAGTGCCTGGAGCTGCCAGTTGCTCATCTGGCCCAAACCCTGACATCATTAATGCTACAGAGTCAGGAGGGTGGGCATTCATTTTAGCAAACAGATGCCCCATCTCATTGTTGGGTCATAATCCCACAGTACCTCCATGCCCCTCACCATCTGCATCTTGTGCTCCTTGTAGTCCAGGAGCCAGGTGAGCTGGGGCATAATTTGTCCTCAGCTGAAACTTCTCCGCAAATAAGTAGGGCTGGAAGACCGGCAGGGTCTTTACCACAACCAAGAGCATCTGCCACAGTAGCTCTCAAGAGCATAGGTTCAGTGGTAGCGGCAAACATGGACCCTCAATCTGTCTCAGCCCTCCTGGGACAACATGACCCTCAGGCCCCTGTCACAAGAAAATAAACCACCCATAGCCTGCAATGTAGCCTAAAGCATTGTTGAAAGGGGTAGGGGGTAAGAGAGCATATATTGTTTACTCTACTAGACTATGCTATGGCGCGGGCCTTTAATTGCCTGCAGTCCACAGAGAAGTGACAGTCCTCATCCTTCTTTTTAACTAACACAGCAGGGGCGGCCCAGACACTGTCAGTCCCCTCCATCACCCCCGCTGCTGCCATCTTCCGCAGATAAAGGTGAAAAAGAATAGAGGAAATGCATAACATTCAAGGACATTTTAGCAAAGGTTGCCCCCCCGTCTAGTCGAGAACCGGCACAATTACAAATAATTTATCATTTATTTACACTATAACATTATCTGGCGCCTGTTGGCCAGTCAATAATGAAAGCTAATTAATCTTATATATGCTTTGAGCAATGAGACCTTAGGCTATTTAGACGTCATATAACTACGACAAAATGCATTCACATGCAAAAGCATTAAGTGTTATTTCATTAGTGCTAAATTATGATTGGTCGGTCGCTGATTATGCAACCCATTTATTCATCCCTAAACTAATATTTCTTAGCTAAGTTTTTCTTTTTATAAAAAAGAAAAGCTTTCTCAGTCCCCAGTTTTTAAATAAGCATCCGTCCATTCATGAATGGCTCCATATTCCATAACCATAACCGCCGGTACAGCCTGGAGGCTGTCCCAGAAAGCACTGGGAATGCGGGAGGCACTTCCTGCTGGGCCGCCAGTCTGCTGCAGAGCAAACACTCCCATATACAATTACATACTATGGGAAACTGAGAGATGTTAGTCCATCTAACTGCATGGTCTTAGAATGTGGAAGGAAACCGGAGAAGCCAGGGGAAGCCATTTCAAACAGGGGAGAAACACCAAATGTCCCCCACAATGCAATAAAAACCGGTTATTTTGACATTATAAGGACCATTTTTCAGGTCCCCACAAAGATCTGCGAATGTAATAAAAAAATTAAAAATGCCAAAAGTCTCATATTTTGTTTGGTTACTTATTGTTAAGGTTAGGGCTGGGTAGGGGTTAAGGTCGTCATGTTGAGATTAGAGTTTTCCCATAGAAATGAATGAAGAGTCCCCACAAAGATATAATTACAAACCTGTGTGTGTGTGTGTGTGTGTATGTGCGTTCAGTTTTTTGTGTCTTCAGTTTTTTCTAGTGTTTTCCTGTGACAATAATTTCAATAGGACTATATCACAATAACAGTTTGTACAAATGGCTTCAGTGGTCGCTGCTCTAATCCTGCCTGGGTTATGTTAAATCTAACAGTTTGGTAACAATGTGGAGAATATTACAGTCAGTTTCCATAAAGCCCCATGTGTCGTTCATGCATGGCTGTTCAGGACTTTGGACAAGGTCACCATTTAAAAATGAATAACGGCATTTAGCTGGTCCTGTAAGTCATCGTTATCTTCTAAATCCATTATTGAGCTGCCCTCACTTCCACTCATGTATCTGCATTATGGCTTTTAGGTCATAGATAGTCTCATAGATAAGTCCACACATCAGCTCTGCAGATATCGCCCCCATTATATTAGCAACGACAAAACAAGCGTAAATCCCACACCTATATGCACCGACACATCCCCACCTGCTCCACGGTAAGATGTCTTCCTCAATACAGTGAGCCCTAACACCGTTTGCTTTCTCCCGTTATGGGGCATGTAAAAACACTTTGATGTGAGGATGCATTGTGTGCCAGTACAGAGGGACACACAGCATATGGAATGATGGGATGCTCCCCAAACAGTACCTCTGGGGATTGAATAGTCCCTCTTAAATCTGTCTGTGCATGTGGCCCCAACATGCAACCACTACTGCCAATGTGGCTAAATACTCTCTATACAAAGCTTTGCTGATGACTGCCATTGTTGTCTACGGTTCAGTATTCTCCTCCAGACTTAATTTCCATGCTAAATAAGCAAGAATGGGATGAGGCGAGGTGATGGATTGTGAAATAATGTACGCACACAGCTGGCAGCATGGGCATTTTTTCCTCTTTCAGAAGCGTCTCTGTTTTCCGTATTCAAACCGGAACAAAAATTCAAACACCATGTCACAGAGAAGGACTTCTCATTTAAGGACAAAGCCTTGCGCTTTTTCCACGACGATAAGAAGTCATTTGCCGTTCCTTTGAGTTTTCCCAGGCAGAGAGCCCGCGCGGGTGACGGAGGGAGAGAGTACAGCAGGTTGGCGGGATGAGCCATCAAGCTGTCATGCAGAGCGAGGAATTAACCGCGGGAAAAATGCAAAGGAATCTGACGGAATCTCCCACAGCTCCCAATTAGAGCTGATGGCCGATGATTACATGTGGTGCCGTCTGCTCCGGGCAGAGGCGGGCCGGAGGGCCAGGTGTGTGATGGAATGTTCTGGAGCGTATCCGCGAGCGCCTTCCCTAGCCACTCGCACACCTTCGGCACGATGGCAAGCAGACGCATGTCGGCATCCTGATTAAGTCCCCGATTCGCCTCATTCCCAGGATGTTCAACGTTTCATGGAAGAGTCACTGCGTTCAATTGTCACACGGTACCATCCTCCAAATGAAGGCTGACAGCGTTATGGAATAATATTAAGCAGATTTTCAAAATGTGCCAAAACATCCACACTGCCATCCCAGAATAGTAAGTAAGCCCTCACAATCCTACTGTGCCTGTGTTACATGCCAGTATTGCATTGAGCCCAGTACTGGGATTCTGGAACTGCAAATATTTTATTAGCGCCCTTTGATATTCTGTAATCTTAGAATCTGTAGTAGAACTAAATAATAATGTTGTTCAAATGAGCATTTTCTGCAATTTCAGTCCTGGCAAATAATTTTTACCCACATTAACAGAAGTTTTGCATTCTGCTTATGGATTTTAAGATCTCCAAAGCAGTTCAGCCATAGGACTCTAAGGCATCTAGATAGAAGTAGCTAGAAGTTCTTGGGGGTGGAGGACATTGAAATGACTGTACCTTCATTCATGGGTTTAAAATGTGGTCATTTTAAGCAGTGTATTTCAACCCAAATTTCAACCTGCTTTCATAAACAATTATTGGTTTTGATTCAATATTTAACACGGCATGGGCCAGCAGTAATGAACTGCAATGAACACATTTGGCAAAATAGTTAAGGGGAGTGAGATTTTCCTTCCACGTAAATATAAGCTTTCAATTAAAATGCCATTAAAGACGGAAGCAGCAATGCATAGGAGAATTCTTTCGTCAAAAGAAATGAATATCTCTACTCATTATGGTGACTAGAGGGAACTTTTTTAATCCACAAATTTAGTGCTGTCTCAACAGTTGTAATTAGGGGATTTGACGCTGTAGTCATTTTGTGTTAATACGTTTTTCATTATTTCCTCATTAATTTGGTTTAACTGCAATTATAGGTGCATGCACAGGGAATTGAAAAATTCTGGGGCTGAGTGCTTTTATATCACTGTTTTTCTGCCTTTGCCTCCAGCACTCGCATGGGTGCTTAATTATTGCTGTTGTGCTGCTTTTCCATGCAGGTGTGAGGGGGACCTTTTATCTCCCATCTCCCGGGGTGCAGGAGAGCCTCGAACATATTCAGTCCTGATTTCAGCGGCACAGGATACCTGAGGTTCCGGCTAAATCGGCCATATGGATGCTCAGCTGCTATAATTATTAAATTGGTGGTGTTTGTGATAATAAGCTGACTTTTGGTTCCAGCGGTGGCATGGAAAATGATGCATGTGTATTTTTTTGAGGTTTATGCCTTTTTTATTAGTTGAGGTTGTGAAGCGATTAGTTGGGAATTGAAACCCCACGTCATAGTGACCTTGCTGGACTTGAGCTGCTCCAGTAAAATTTCTAGCTCTATAAATAGCTGGCATTTAGCATTTATTTCCCTCTTGGGGAATATGCTTCCGGGAGGGGGAGGGGGAGGCTCCTCAGCTACAGATAAACAATAGGGGAAGGTTGGCAGCATCCTGGGACATATCTGTCTGTTCAGGGTGAAGACAACTGGTGAATACGAACCCTAACTGGTGCGCCTTCCCAGATCCGTCTGATTGGTCACGTTCCTGAGGTGTAGCAATGCCTGCAGTGATATGATAACTTGAATTTGCATATATTAAATGTCACAGGCAGGGTTTTTTTGTTGTTGTTGTTGCTTACTGAGCATCATTCATATGTTAAAAAACCTTTTGTGTCTATGCAACTATCGGCATTGAGGCTATAGTATCAACAGAGCCACAGTTTATGTAAATAAAGACCTAGAAAAATGCATCAAAGTCAGAAATGATTGCAAGGGTCGTTCCCTGTTATTTTAGGAATGTTTGTTTTTAGATGCGATTTCCGTGCTAGACAAGAGCGTAAAAAGCTTATTTTAATAATGTACTTTCCAGTGTTTTCTTTCAATAAACAGCTAAGACTTATATAAGCATGTTGACATTTATTTTTCCATTTTAATTTTCAAAAGTTTTTGATTTGTTTGCAGCTGGGGAAGCAAGTGCAGTCTGCTCAGAATGATTTACTCGTATTTCTTGTTCTAAAATCTGATTCGCAAGCCGTAATGCCAGGGATGTCAGGACTCCATCACTGTGCGCTGTGGTATTATTCAGTCAGTGAATGCGACATGACAGCAAGCCCTCCATCGAGATCTAAGCCTGCGGGGGCCCCCACTGGTCAGTGTAATTAACTCTGCAATATATAGGATAATTAGACAGTGCCGGAGACGGCTGTGTGCTTTCAGCAGCTCACGTCTGAGCAGCCGTGCCTGGAAGGGGGTTTCGGGATGGGGCTGGGGGGCAAGAGAGCTGCCCTCTCTCCATTGTGCAGCTGCAGCAGAGTGGGCCGTAGGTTAATTACACAGCTTGCATCTCTGCCTAATCAGCCGCTTCCCAGACACACTCCCTCGTGGATCCCGTCCGCCGCTGTTTACCACCTCGCGCTCGCTGTCTGACACTGGGTACACGACACGCCGTTTCTCGTAGTGGAGTTTCTGTCCTCTCTCAGTCAAGGTGCTCATTTGTAGGAAATGGAGTAGGGCGTCTTTGACAACACCCCCCCCCCCCCCCCCCATCCCCCCAAGTGCTAATGCCATGCAGACAATGATAGCATCTTTATTCTATAGAAACACATCAGTGATCAGATTTTACTAATTAAGGCAAGAAATAGTGTAGCAGGTGAACAATTTAATGAGAAATCAAAATGTGGTTAGTTCAGATCCCAAAAAGGGACACCTTTTCTTAAACGTCATTGACATTCTTCACATGAATATTTAAAGAAACGGAATACTTAAAATGATTTTGTGACACTATGTTTATATTGTTTAGAAATGAATCATTATCAATCACATGCCAGTTATTTGGTGGGTCTTACTGAGGTACAATAAACTGGCCAAGTGATGTATTTTGTCCCCATGATTCTAATCCAAATTACACTAACTGTGCGCATTTAAATCTCACAAGTACCCTCTAGTGGCCGAAAGTCTCAAAAATCATTTCCAACATGGTGCACTGAGCACTTGGTACTTTTGAGTGTAGACTTTGTTGTAATCCTGCAGCTATCAAAAAGTCAACAGAAAATCCGGGTCAAGAAAACAGATGAAATAATAGATGCAAGGTAGCAATAATTGTGTCCTCGTTTTTTAGGAATGACTTTCTCTTCCCTTGCAGAACAATACAGAGCTAAGATATGACCATTGCATCATTTCGAAAGGATTTCTTTTAGCAGTCCATTTAATGATTTATTTTATTTTAGGGTGTTGTTTGTTCAGGTGTCAACAAAGTAATTGAGACTGGGTTTGGCAGGATCTTTAAAGAGACTGAGAAAACTATATATTTCCATCTGTGTACAGAAATGCCGAGGCCTGCGTTTGTGAATACGAGGCTTGGTTGTGCTTTTGTGTTACTGCGTCTTGTGTTAATGCAGTGCATCGGTGCATCCGTAATGCTGGAAATGGTGACCATGGTGGTGACCATTACAACTACTGTGACCGTGACAATGATGCTGGTGAAAGGGTGGTTCTGAGGGGTGGCAGGGAGGGCCAGTGCCCCTGGGACAACATGCATGACCCCCCTGTATGTATGCCACTTGGGTGTGAAATAATGTATTATTATTATTATTTACATTTTTATATGTGGGCTAAATTTTTTGTGCTGGGCACAGAGACACAAACGAAAGCACATTTTCTTGACGGACTTCTAACGTGGGTGTGGCGAAGTTGTTGAAAAGCGAAGTTAATGACAGAAACAATATTATCAAGCTTGTGGAAGCAAGACAGTCTAAACAAGAAATCAGTGAGTTACATATTTGTAAAAAATGTAACATGTGGCTGCAAAGCATTGCACAAATAACATCGGTCTTTTGTCTCTTAATGCTGGCAATCTAGTGTAAGTAATACTTGGAGGACATTAAGGTCAAATGCATCTGCCCCCCCCCCCCAAACAGAACATCTGGCCCCAATCTGGCACTCCCTGTTGAAATGGTCTAGAACCGCCACTGGGTGGCGATCACCGTGGTTATATCCATGGTGGTGAACGTGTGAGTGACAGTGATGGTCACTGTGGTTGTCACTATGGTTATGTCCATGATGGTTCTTTTGGTGGTGATTTTTGGTGTGTGAGAGACCACAGTGGTGACTCTAATCATCACCTTGGCTACAGTCCATGTAGAATCCATTATGGTCACTATTGTAAGAATCATGGTCTTGATGGGAATAGCACTAACTATCGCGCTTGGGGAATATATCCTGGGAAAGTAGAAAGGACCAGAGCAGTTGGGTGAAAGGAAATGTACCTTCTATGCAAAAAGTACCACGTCCAGGTCTAGCGACCACACCACGATCCCACCCTCACCCTACAGCCACACCGTCTGCAGGGAGACAGGAAGCAACTCAGGAAACCTCTGTGCCGTGCCATTCCTGTTCCCTTTGTCTGTGCCTACTGAAAGTTTTGTTATAAGTCAGCCTTTGTGGGACCTGGAGGTCTTACATAACCAAAGTAAACACATCAGGGGGCATTTTTCACCACCGTCATGTGCTTGAATCACCCAGACTGACATGATCAAACAAATGGACTTTTTCTTTCTTTTTTAACATTAAGGGGAGGAAGGAGGAAATGCGTATCTTAGACCATTCATGTGAATAAAGCATATGGGCAAACAGCTGCAGTTTTTTCATTGATAGAGAAGAGGGACCCACTTCAGTATTTGCTTGACTTTTCCTGATAAAAGTCACATACTTCATCAGTATATGCAGGCTATTTGCATCATAGAAAACTGCCACAAGATCCTGTTGCTAAGTTGCCATCTTTGTTCCATTCTTACTGATCCGATGGGACAGATTTCCCTCTTGGGGATAGCATCTTCTATTTTACATTGTTAGAAATATGTATATCAAACGCATTTTCTTTAAGGCTGCACTCATGGTTAAAACCTAATTACTGGTCCTCTTTGTAGGAATAGGGAACCTTCTGTCCCATGTCAAGCCTAAAGACCGCTCCACTTTTAATGAACCGGCATCCTGGATTCTTCTTCATGGCACAGAATTCAAGGCCCTCCTGATAGATAGTAAAGGAAAGTTGCTACTGATTACTTACCATGTTCCACAGATGAGGCAGATTCATGAAGGTCCCACCCAGCTTAGTGAACGTTATATAGTGTGATCACCACATACCAGTGGTTCTCAATATTTCTCATCTTAGGACCCCTTTTGTCTAGGAAAACATGTTTGGGCCCCCGACACAAGTTATGATATTGTTTTTCTTGTATGCGTTCTGCAAGGATGACTACAATTGCTAATGTTTATTAGTATAAACATGTTTTAATGTGGTTACACTGCCAAACCAATTAATTTCTTTTGAACGTGACTCAAACAAGGTTTCAGTCCACCAACACTTTTTTTTCTTAGTTTATGACGTTGCTCTCAGAAGCGGAATGTGTGAACAAAAAAACTAAATCTAAAACCTACTGTATTTGGCAAATGGATGTAACATCAGAAGCCTGACAACCATCAAACGTGTGCTTCATAACTGAAAAGATCATATTAAGGTATTCGCCTTACATCAAATTTGCAAAGTATGATATTTTTAACAATGAAATAAAATTAAATGAACCAAGTAACGATATTTCCTCGCTTCTGCCCCCCCCCCCCCCCGCCCATCAGATTCCCCGTGAGATTTGATTTTAGCTGTGAATTCTGGGATTCTGTGTAATGCCATGACTGACGCTCCTGTGCTCTTTACAATCAGAAAAAAATACTATTAGTTTTAATTATAAATCTTTAATAAAGCCCTAATTTTAATAATAATAAATGTATATTGATATAAACAGAATTGTATCATCCTTCATCTCGTTTTGAAAATACAGTATCTCTGTAGCAATGTTGTACTTATCTCTATGCTTTTCAAGTAAATGGCCCGACCCCCCGTCTGTCCTCATTAAGGCCCCCTCAATGGCCGCAGCCCCCCCAATTGAGAAGCACTGTCATAGACTACCGTGAGGCCAGGATTCATGTACTTATTCAACAGGCTCTCAAAGAATGTCTCTTTAACTAGACCTCTCATCCTGTTTCCCGATGTCCAGAAATCACCAAGATGCAATCCTTGGGTGGGCATTTGACTATTTTAGATGGACACCAATGTTCAAATTAGAAGGGCTTGGTGATGGTAAAAGGGCCCCTCCCCCTCCACAACCACACCCCTCCATAAGAGTATATAGGGTCAGTGTTCAGGGTTCTGAATTTTGGCACAGCCAGTACTGTGTTCCTGCGTAAAAGCACAGTGACTTTGAAGCATTATGCCTTTGCTCCTTGGATGTAAGATCATTGATACTCATGAACAAGTTGATCCCTTTGGGTTTGACCTGAGTAAACTACATTTCAGCCTGCTTTTGACAACTACATCACGCGTTAAAAATGAAGCACTTTCAGGCAGTTTCAAATGGCGCCATCCCTGAAGCAGATGGTGGCCACCTTCTGGATCATGAAGAAGACTAAGAGGGTGAAGAAACACTACAATGTTGAACAACTGGTCCTATGAGTGTTGAGTATGGCTGGTGAGGGGGCTTATGTGTCCCGGTCGTGTCCTGTTGTGGTTTGTGGAAGTTGAAGGTCCACATAGCAGCAAGAGGATGAAAAGATCTGCTTTGTTACTCAGAACATACCGTGCAGAGCTGCTCATATGATAATCCAATTATAGTTGCCATTGCTCCATTAAATAAAAGTCATGCTTCATAGGTTATTTCCTAAAGGCACAATATGTGGTTGGCTTTCTTATGAATGGAAATATGTAGAGTTAACTGGATCGCCAAATTATTTAGGCAAGCTACTATCTCACATGACGGAGGCACGGTGGTTTAGTGTTTAGCTCAGAAGTATCACACCTACAGGTCCGTGGGTTCAAATCAGACTTTGTCTGTGTGCAGTTCTCATCTTCTCAGTTTGTTTGTGTGTCTTTTCTCCTGAAGCACAGAAAAATGGTGCATCGGAATCGCTCACACTGTATGACAGAATGTGGCAACGTAGCTTGAGGATTCTATCTGGGGTGACCTCCTACCTTAAACCCTGTGCATTCCTGGGATAGACTCCAAGCTCACTGGGTAAATATGTGGTCTTACTTGGATGATACACTGCATGCTCTGTGGCTGTGTTCCTGTGTTCCTACAGGCCTGATATGGCCACAGAGTGGAGCAGAAGTTCCTTATTGGAGATGCGTGCCTCAACCTGGGCACCCTTGTGTAGCTCTTGCCCACAGGATACAAGCCAAGGAGTCGCAGATAAAGCTGTAGAAGCCTTCACAGAAAGGTTCATCAGGCAGGTCCTACACCAAACCTTCTCAGCAGGCTCACCAGAAGTGGCCTTTTAGCGTCAGAATATGGCAGCGAATCATGATGGGCTGAAAAATGGTCAAATTATAATAATTTCAAACCTTATTGATAATAACCTACAATTACCAATATTATAATAATTAAAAGTGAATGCCATTTATTTTCCAGAGCTGTTATCTTCACTAATTGATGTCAGCGGGTTAAGTGGGTCTGCTGGTGCAGGTTATGAATAACAAATCTGCAATCCATTACATCACGGTGTTGTCTATTGAAAAGACTGTCCGTTTGACAAGAAAAGAATTGAATTGAAGCATTAGTTCACTAAGACTTTAAATCGAAATATATACTAATAAATTAAGTTGTCATTGAAACAGAGCCAAATCTGGTCATTGTTTGTAAAATAATTGTTGGAATATCATTTTTTTCAGGGAACGCTAGAAGCATTTTGGCTGCTTTTTGTCTGCTATCAGAGGCGTTTCAGTCCCCACGCTAATTTAGAACGCCACACAAATGTTAAGCGCCAAAACAGTGCAAAAGGGGATTGTTTACATGGAGTTGCTGGCCTGAAAGGTTCTATGAACAGACCAGGATCTTATGGTACCTGCCTCATTTCAAACCTATTTAATCTATGTGGTGTAAGGTAAAAATGGACACACTATATAGCTTGCATTACATGTCAATAGTATTTTCACTATTTATTTTAATTGTACAGTATTCATAATCCCATTTTTTCTTTAGAAAAGTTCCAGAGGTGTTCCAGTTGAAATTTCTGACTAAGAACACGGCATAATATGCAATACTGTGCAAATGTCTTACGCAGTCAAAGAAAATGTTTAAAGCTATTTATCTAGTCATGCCATGACCGAAACTCTTAAAATGATCTTCTCAGTTATTTCACCATGGCTCCATGTGTGTGGCACGGGCTTCCCCCCACAGCCCAAAGCTAAGGTTATTCGGAGTTCCCAATCGGTGTGTGTGCCCTGCAATGTTGTGGTATCCCATTCTGTATTGTTCCCTGCCCATAGGATGGATGAATCATTGTAACGATAATAGTACTAATTAGGGTAAGATGCAATGTAGGAATAGTAGCTTTGATTCCCGTTTGTATCCATCATGTGGAAATGTGGGCAGCGACCGACGCTACAGACGCCCTCTTAAGAACATAAGAACATTAGAACTATACAAACGAGAGGAGGCCATTCGGCCCATCGAGCTCGCTTGGGGAGAACTTAACTAATAGCTCAGAGTTGTTAAAATCTTATCTAGCTCTGATTTAAAGGAACCCAAGGATTCAGCTTGCACTATGTTATCAGAAAGACTATTCCATACTCTGACTACACGCTGTGTAAAGAAGTGCTTCCTTAAATCCAGTTTGAAATGTTCTCCCGCTAATTTCCACCTATGGCCACGAGTTCTTGTATTTGAACTAATGCTGAAGTAACTATTTGGTTGAACAGCATCCAAACCTGTTAGAATCTTATAGACCTGGATCATGTCCCCCCTCAGTCTCCTTTGCTAACCTTTCCTCGTATGACATTCCTCTAAGACCAGGAATCATTCTTGTGGCCCTACGCTGCACCTTTTCTAAGGCCGCAATGTCCTTTTTAAGATATGGTGACCAAACCTGCACACAATATTCTAGGTGAGGTCTCACCAAGGAATTGTATAATCTTAGCATTACCTCCCTTGACTTAAACTCCACACACCTGGAGATATACCCCAACATCCTATTGGCCTTTTTTATTGCTTCCCCGCACTGGCGACAATGAGACATGGAAGCATCAACATACACACCAAGGTCTTTCTCATAATCAGCTACCTTTATTTCATTAGGTCCCTTAAAATACCTGTACTTTATATTTCTGCTCACTACATGGAGTACCTTACATTTGTCTATGTTAAATTTCATCTGCCAGGTATCGGCCCAGTCACTAATTAAATCAAGATCCCGCTGTAGCTGCTGAGCTGCTAGTTCAGTATCTGCTACACCACCCACCTTGGTGTCATCTGCAAATTTCACCAGTTTACTGTATATATTGGTGTCTATATCATTTATGTAAATTAGGAACAATAGTGGTCCTAAAATTGAACCCTGCGGTACCCCACTATGAACGCAGGTCCACTGTGACATTGTGCCTCTTATAACTACTCGCTGCTTCCTATCTGTTAACCAGTTATCAATCCAGGTCGCTACAGTTCCTAAAATACCTGTCGCTTTGAGTTTAAGTAAGAGTCTCTTGTGGGGGACAACATCAAAAGCCTTTTGGAAATCTAAGTAGATGACATCATAGGCCTTCTTATCATCAACTTCCTGAGTAGCTTCCTCAAAAAACTCCCTCCAACTCTTCAGAGAGTGGAGGGAGCTGAGGTCTCCCTCTGGTGGGGACTTTATTCCATAGCTGTAATCAATGTCAGCAAAGATGACATGAGTGCAGGGAAGTAGGTCAACCTTTTCTGGGGTGAAGCGGGAGGTACCAAAGCGATGCTATGCCACGTTACTCACTTAGCAATCCATGCTGAGCCTACTGGGCACACAAGGCTGCAGGTGGGCACCTGCCCCGCTTGGCACTGGGGAGTAATCAAGGCGGTATTGAAAGAATTGCAAGATCTTTCGCAAAATGTTTCCCTCTAGCAAATGCAATTTGGCTGGAAGGCCATTTGATATTGCTGCTTAAGAAATACTCATGGTAACAGAAAGTCTATTTTTTGGAAAAAATAACCCTGAAATTCCATCAAAAAACAGAATGCTTGTTATACATATTTTACTCAATCAATATACTGTCGTTTAACAGGTCAGCATTAAGTTATATTTAAAGCAAAATCTGATGCTTATTTTGCTTTAAAATGAATATAAAATTATGTAACTGCAGTTATGTTACATGAAGAGGAAGAGTTTTCTATAAGTGAAGCTGCGTGGGATGGCAGCGTCTGAATGTGTTACCCGCTATCTGGTTCCATGATGTATGCGAGCTTTAAGGAACGTTTTAATTGGCTGAATCTGCTAGGGATAGTTTAATCACAATGTTAGCCTATGTTTTTCGCAAAGTCTGCCAAGTAAGATTTGTTGCCTACAAGGTGTAATGAAAATGCTTGTTTATGGGCTTCTGTGATAAAGGGACAATAGGGACATCTGTCTTCCTCATTTTCACGTCTTTATATATTAACCCCAATCCAAAGCCCCCCTTCATGTCAGTCCCAAACGGCTGTTCTGCACGGTGCTTGTAGCTTTCATTTTTTTTCCCTTTCCAGCCAAGCTGGCACTTTTACAGAGACATTTATTCAGAAGACTTTTCGTTACCCTTTAATGTATCTGGATCAGATTCTTTCCTCTTGAGTGTTACTTTAAAAAAAATGCTGTTGCTTTTCAATTTAATTTTGCTTCCACTCAGGTAAAACGCGTCTGTGTTCAAGACATACTAAATGTTTTTTAAGGATTTCCCAAGTCTCACTGTCATAAATCAAAGCTATATATAAAGAATGAAAATTGGCCCAGTCACTTGAAAGCAATCTGGCAATTCGGTACCTTTTCGCATGGAACTTTAACATTTCATTATTGGGTGGGTTTTAAATAAGATTACCCGTGGGGTGTTCTTCTGTTAAATAAACAGAATTCCTCCAAATCTGTAAGTCTTGATGGTTGGATTTATTTTTAGTTCTGGTATCATTCCTGGGGTAGCCCAGAAAAGGATGAGGGTCAGCCTTCAGAATTGCATAAAATAGTGTCTTCCTGTTCAAGTGCACAATTCATAAAAAAGTAATATAAATAATTAAGAATCACTGAAATTGGTAGATAAAAGACCACAGAGAGGAATATGAAATAGCAGACAATCACTCAAATGTAAGTAGGAAGGCTGCAGATTCCCAAATAACCAGCTAATCAACAGACCAAACGTGCATGACACGAAATTGAACAACTGTATATCAGTTTTGCATTTGTAAACACAGTCGTCTGAAAAAAAGCCTATTTAGCATTTTTAGGCAAGGGTGGTGTTGTTGAATAAGGAGCCAGATTCTTCCAACTGTTTGCCATACAAATCAGTATCCCTGGACTCACTGAAACCACGTCCAGCGTCAGGGTCAGCGTTAGCCTACATGGGTGTGTCTCAGTGAGGCCTCTTCACAAGTGGGTGTCACAACCCATCCTGTCTATTTCCTGGTACGAACAGCAGGGGTCGCTGCTGGTCCTTCGGAATCCTGCTGTTTTCTTCCCAGCTGTGTCCTGTTCGTTATACCTGAATCTAATCAGTCTCTCATTGTACTTTTATATACTTGCTTCCCAGTCCTGTGCTCCCCAGTCTGGTCATTAACGTCAGTCCTCCTGTTGCCTGTGCCCATCCCAGAGTTAGACTTCCCGTTTTGACCCCTCGCAGTCCTTGTTTGTTTCCCTGCTCCTGTTTTGACAACAAAGCCCCTTTTGTTCTTCTGATGCCTGTCCTAGAGTCCTCCGTCCCTCACGATGTGGCAGTGGGAAACTCGGCAAAGCGAGTGCGTGTCTGGTAATTCAGCACATGAAAGGCAAACTCCGATGGCACAATAGCTTAAAACACAGCCAAGTGGATTCAAAGGCTTGTTGTATAAGCCAAAAATGTAATAACTGGCAATAACAAACTAATTTTTCCATTCTTAATGCAATAAAATTTGATAATGTAATAACTGGCCAATAATGTAATACCTTTTCTGAACCAATAATGCAATAATATTTTCCCAATAATGTAATACGTCATTACATTATCAACATTTATTGAATTAAAAATGGAGAAATTTATTATGTTATTGAATTATTGGTAGTTATTACATTATCGGCTGCTAAACTTGTTGTGGACCGGACAGCCATTTAAAAATGCCATCTGGTTTCATTTGGGGATGGAAAGAACTGGCAAAACTTCCTGTATTAACAAAATCGATCAAACAAAAACCTTATGGTTAAGCCCTCAGCACCACTCAGCAGAAGTGAGCATACAGCTTTCTGTCCACTAGGGCAACAACAGCCATCTTAGGAAAATAAAAGTGGGGAACGATCTGGAGTGGAGGGGGGGACGACCAAAATAAAAAATAACCACAAATAATGTTACCGAGTTGAGAACAATTTAAGGTGAGAATTTTAGTTAGTAATTTAAGGTGAGAATTTTAGTTAGTTATTTTTAGTGGATTCTTCATAATAAGGTAATTATTCATGATTACATGGAGCTGAAGAATTGGACTGTCCAACCAAAAGCTGGATATCTGTCCACCCTAGTTGTAACCAGGATTTCTGGAGCTTTTTACCTTTCCTCCTGCAGATAAGCTAGCGACAGGGTAAACGGGAGAAAGGAGACTTGTTTAAAATATTGTAACACTTAAACTAAATAACCCCATTGCATTGTGCACGTTACCGGTTCCTGTGCTTTGAGGTGACGTGTACTCAGTCATTCATGTCAGTCATGCTTCCTTACAACAATTAATAATCTTTTCCAAATGTACCTCTCTCCTACAGGAGGTATTTAGTGACTGCAGTTTACACAGATAAAAGACAAGGCAGTCGACTTAAGCACAGGACTTTTCATGCTCCAAGCCAGTCTGTCTCTCCCTTCCTGGCCTAAGTGTCAGGGATGTGCATACATTGCATACAGTGATGTGCCTTTGAATGTTCCTACATATACTACAAACAACTAAAAAATCCTGACCGTGCAATTATCTAATCTTAAAAGTTACAGTGCAAAAAAAAAAAATGTTAATGACTGTCTGCTTTGTCCACATGGGACTGCATGGCCTTTTCAAGATTCATTGTTTCCTGCTACGAGGATGAGGTAACCATGGCGATGGAATACGTCTGTTTCTCTTTCCAATGTAAGCTTGATCAATTTCCCATAAATAAAAAAAAACCTTGTGTTTTATTAAGGCTAATTCTATTAGCCGTAGTGATAACAATTTACTGATTACAGGGGTTTAACCGCAGATATTAATAGAGTAATATTATAAACGCAATTATTTAAAAGTACATCTGCAGTTATGTATTAAATATTCTTTGATTAATATTGTGTTCCAAAACAGGTAAGAATTTCCATTTCAATTTGAAAACCACAGTAACATTACTATCATAAGCTTTTCTGACACTGAATTGTATTATTATAAGATCAGGGCCCAACAAAAGGTTTCACTTAAATGAAATCAAAGGTAAGAGTAAAAAGGTCACAGCACTGCTGGGGTGTTATTAAGATGGTTCACATATTAACTGGTAATTTCTGCTTGAATATTCATCTCTCACATTCTCCTTTGCACATTGACGGGCTACACAGTGGCTCATTGTACCATGTTTCCATGGTAACAGCTTTGTCAACATCCTTGTGCATCCCATTCCTCCAAGGGTAAGAGTCTCAGAGGGAGCCGCCTCACCTTGGATGTTGGCCAGATACAGACTGATCCCCAGCATCTCGTAGCTGGAGCTCATCTGCACGGGAAGAATGAATGATTACAGGGTGATTATACCACTCCAGGTTCAGCAGGGGACTCCTTGATAGTCAATGGCGAATGAAAAATGCACTGATGAAGTTGGTCTGGATTCCAACATGGCCTTCTACTATTTACCCCTTAATCTATTACTGGATCCCCCCTATTTGTGTATGTGATGTTTGTATATGTATGGTCAGGTTGATGGCCAGTTTTTTCGCTGGTACTTGTGACCAGTGACATGGTGTTTTGCAACAGCAATAAAGGGTTTCATCAATCAATCAATCAATCAATCCAGTTCATCGATAGCAGAGAGAATATTATTCCAGCAATGAACCTATAAATAGGTTCTACACTCTACAAAGATTCCTGAATTTATTTGAGAACTAAAACACTTAAATTAATACATGTCAATGTATTTATATACAGGTTCTATAAACACCCCATATAGAAAATTCCACTTTTTAAAGCATCACTTTAGACAGCCAAATCCAATGCAACTCCTGAAATGACTGTATAAATATGGAGAAGGATTTGAACAAAGCCAGGAGAGGAGATTATTCTGTAGCTGGTTCTTAATCACCAAGAGTATAAACCAGTTCTGTAATCCTAACACCTGCCTTGTTGTCCTGCAAATTTCCCCTTTACTGAAGTCAAATCTGTCATCTTTTCTATTCAGTGAGCTCCCCTAGTTGTTAAGCCCTAGAAGCTAAATAAACTCTTTTGTTCCATTGTCCCATCACGGTGCCTAATGGATCTGTTCAACATTGCTGCAAGACTAACAGACAATAAATGATAAAAAATATATAGTGGAGAATTTAATTGCCAAAGATGGGGAAAGGTTGGATGGCCCACCTTAGTCAGCGCCTTGATGCCCATGAGGTCTACAAAGCAGACTCCTGCCAGGTCCAGAACCAGGGTGTGGAAAGGTAAGGGCCAGGGCTCCATGGTAACGGGCAGATCGCCGGGGGGGGTCCGGGGTCGGGTCTGGGTCACTTTCGTCCATGATGTTGCAGCTGAAGTTGACATATGCTGTGGGCATTTCAGTCTTGGAGCTGCTGGTAGAGCTGGAGTCAAAGTCGCTCTGTAGAACCATCTGTGATATGGTCTAAATGTGGGCGATGTGGGATGGGATGGCATGAGGTGGAGAATCAAACAAACACAGAGTCACTGTGTTATATTATAGTCTCAGATCAGCTAGGCTACAAATTAAATAACTTTGCCTTATCAAAAAATATCACAGAAAAAAAGACATTTATATAGCATACTTTGAAAACTGTGCCCATAGCTTCCGTGACCATGAATAGGACAAGTGGTTACAGAAAATGTGAAAACAGATCTTAATTTTACTGTACCTTGATTAGCTGTTTATCCATGTGCATATATCTGCCTGTCCCTGCCCTATTCCCCTGCACTGCGTGCCGTATTCATGGTTTATTTGACTGTGTGTCAGGGTCAGCCCTTGTTGTCCCACTCAATGTCCCTTCCCCGTTTGGCCAGCGGGCTTCCCCGTCCCTCGTATTGTCAGTCTTTGTGTTTTCCTTTTGGCCACATGGCTCAACTTGTTGAGCATGCAGTTGCCTATGAACCCCACTGTCTTGTGTTTCAATCCTGCCTCCTCTGTTTTTGTATTTTGTTCCCTAGTGTTTCATTTGTATGAGTTTTCTTGTTCCTGTCTTGTGATTTGGTTTCATATTTTGTGCCCATGCTTGTGTTTTTACCTATTTGTTATTCCCTTAGTGTAGATTCTGTTTCTTAGAGTTCCGAGTTAAATTATTAGCTTCACCTGTTGCCTGCCCTTGTGTGTTTACCTGATTGCTCGTTGTCCTGCACCCTCCGATTGGTTGTCTGTCTCACTCCTGTTGTGTAGTTACCCAGTTTAGTTTTTGCATTTAAGTTCTTGATCCTGTTCTGTCTTCCTGGAATCATTGATGATTGCTTGTTGTTTGATGTATGTTCTGCCTACCTGTCCTGACCCATTTTGTAACTAGTCTTTGTTTATTCCCTGTTTACTTTTGACCCCTTTGTCCTTTATCTTGTAGTGTTCGCAATGTTTTCATTAATAAACCCCTTCTGTCCCGTGAGCCGCAAGTGGGTCGTCCACATTTCTGTTCCGACCTGCACTATGCTTCGTCCACGCTCCAAACCCGTCCGGATCCTTGACACTGTGCTTTTGCCTTCCTCATGTACCTTAGTTAGACCCAGTGTTATTTACCTGCCTTGGTTTAGACCCCTCACTCTCCTTGTCCTGTTTTTTTTTTTTGGAGTTTGATCACTATTAAAGTTCATTTAAACCTCTGCCACAAAATAGGTTGTTTTTACCATGCCTCAACATTACAAGGTAAATTTGTCTATTTATGTATCGATTTAGGTCATGAATGATATGGGGGGTAATGTAGTTCGTAGCACTGTTACTTCATACCTCTGCTGCAACCAAGGTTCGAGTCTGCCCCAGTATGTCTATTTTTGTGTTCTCCCTGTATCGTCGTGTGGTTTCCACTGGGTTTTCTGGTCCCCAAGAGATGGAGACATGTAGAGGTCTCCCATCAGCACTCCTACATGGAGGAGCCTGTAGTCAACATCATCTAAAAATAACATTACATTTCAAAGAGACTGACAAAGGACCCAAGAACTGTCAGGTCACAACAAATGCTTACATTCATTCACATACAAAGCACTGGATTTAGCATAAATCAGACTTAAATTTTATTCACTTGCAGTGGATTAGTCTGTTGTCATACCTGTATTATCCTTTCTTTAATCCTTTCTTTAACTGAATTCGGAAAAAAAAAATAAAGATTTCATAGGACCCTACACAACACCGCTGTCAATAGCATGACTGAGTCAGTTGCTGTGAATTAGGTAGGTACAGTACATTGCCCCCACACTATTGACTGTATATAATTACCGACATCAAAGTAGATTCTATGCCTACAAATCGGCTACCTATCTCCTGGTACTGCAAGTCTGTAACCAAAAGCCCGGCCTCGATTTTTTTCCTCTTTGGATCTATACTGATCTCATACTGTATTTGGTCTCTCTGGAATCCAACTGATGGAAATCCATCACGGAGAGCTTACATCCCTGCATTTTATTTTGTTTCTTTATTTCATTCTTCCTTAATAATTTGCTTTTGCTTTTGAATACACAAAAAATGAGAGTTAAAAACACAGCTTTTTAAAATTATTTTTTCAAACTCCAATGCGCTGTTGGGTCCGGTGCTGTTGGTGGTGTTCCTCAGATCCCATCCTTGGCCCCTGCGGGAATGCTACTGCAACTTCTGCAGGTTGTTCCTGGAGCTTTGCAGTATGAACAGTAGGATAGCCAGTCCTACTAGGACAGAACCGGCAACACTTATCAGGAAGCCATTTAGCAGGGGCAGGACGCCGTCCAGGGGGTGTCGGTCATAGGGTGGGGGCTGCATGTGCTCAGTTGCAGGCCTCAGGATGCTCTGGGTCAGGTCCCTCCCTGAAAGCCAGCCAAAAAACACCAGTGAGAACCAGCATGGAATGCGAGTCCCCGTTCTCACACTCCACTGCAATACCAGTGACTTTGACATCACCTTTACCTTAAACAGGTAGGGTGAGAAATGCACACTTTCAGACAGCAGATGGAATATTTCTAACTATTTTTATTGCACTGGTGTTGCTTTTGAGAATGACTCACCAGTGTGAAGTCATTAAGCACCAAGTGTACGATGATTATCCATGTAATGAGTGGTCCAAGTCGATAGTGCACAAACAAACTGGTGTAATTCATTGGTCAGATACATATGTTTAGCTGTCAGTGTTTTACAATGTTGCCATATCTGCATGCAAAACACCCTATGCTGTAAGTTAGACCTTAGAAGTACCTTCTCTGATTGCCTCAAATTCTGCCTGTGGGTGTTGATCTATTTCCAGAAGTGTGGACTTTATACCTTTCACATATTCATGGTATCCATCCACATACCGATGAAGATTTAATATCTTGTCTTGATTGATGTTCTTCCCCATCTCTAAAGAAGCCACAGCATAGATGTCACCAAGCACATAGACTAGACCACACTCAGAACAACTGTTCTTTTTCATTTTGGGTGTTGGGTCAAAAAATCCTCATACTTCTCTAATCCCTATATTAAGCATGTTATTGTTTGCACTGGTGTTGCTGGAACTGTGCTGTACACAAACATACACACACACTCACGCTTCTGACCTTTGGCGATGTCAGTCCGGCCAATCTGCTGTAGAGCTCGGTACAACCGGTCAAAATATATCTGCTTCCCATTTTTCACCAGCCACCTCATCAGGACTACATTGCATGGCGTTTTGTAATCTGATGCAGACACAAAGACACAACAGGGGTCCCAAATGAGACTAGGCACAGAAGACAAGGGTCACTGGATTTCCAGTGTCTGGTGAGGTTAATATACATGACTGAGAATAAACTCTTTCTACTACTAAGCAACAACTATACCTACAAATATACAGCAATATCAAGATCCTTCTCGAATGTAATGTATGATAATAAACATTATATAAAATTCGTATTCAAGAGTCTTTAAAATCCATCTACTACCTGATTATTATAGCCTTGAGGTCTCTCTCAAATAACACTCCTTATTATTTTATAAATGGTATGCCTTTATGAAATTCTTCGATGACTATGATCAAAGCCATGTTGTTATAGCTACCATCAGGTCTGTGACACCTGTTGCTTATCTTGGTTCTGCCCAAATCCGGAAACAAATGTGACTGCATGTATGGGCAGCGTGCTCCACGGATAATGTCTGGCTGAGCCAACATGCTAAATAAACATGAACTGGCTCCTAGGAGAGACAGAAGCTGCCACACAGCTGTGAAACTTTCTTAAGCTCCATTCATAATCAGAGTTAGGTCATTCAGGTCCAGAGAGTAAAAGTCCAGACCGGGATTTTGTTTCAACCAACCAGTTGAGCATACAGAGTCACAGTCACAGTCACAGAGCATTCAACTGGTTGGTTGAAACAAAATCCCGGTCTGGACTTTTACTCTTTGGATCTGAATTACCCAACTGGGTTTATAATCTTGCAGTGCTGGGATAGGTCTCTCTCTAGGTCAAATCTACCAGGTTTCCTGCTGTGTGCCACAGGCAAGGGCCGACATACCTGATTCCCAGGGATGGGGGAGCTCCTGCGGGGAGAGGCGCTTCATCTGCAGGAAGATGTCGGGCTCTGGACGGGAGAGCACAGAGAGAAGGTCCTTGCACTCTCTGGTGGTGAGAATGTTTGCCAAACGCCACAGCTGATGTTTGTCCAGGTCCGTGGCCACTGATGGAGCAGAATGGACATTAATTTGAGGACAATGAGGGCTGCTGTCTGCATTCCACGGCCATGTGTTAGTTCCAAAACAACAAATGCATTTCTACAGTCTCTTGGTCACCAGCACCCTTTTTCTCTACAACTTATCTGCTGTTTAGCATCACTGTTCATCCAACGTTTCATATCTGTGCTAAACATTATATAACTATAATTAACATGATAATGAAACAACCTAGCAAAACTTTTAATAGATTCAAGATTGGCAAATGCAATCATCACATGTTGTATACAGAGAGAAATAAAAGCATTTAGAACAAAGATTTGCACAGTAATTATTAGTAAACTGTCTAAAGAGACTGAAGATTATAGTGAATGATGGTGAGTAAGGTACAGGAAACTAGATATCAAAGACAAGAATCACTAGATTGGGTTGATTAAATCAGTTTTCTGCACTGTATTTTAATTTTACCTTAAACTTTAGCTTGGCATCAAAATAACTGAGCAGCCAAATCCACATTCGAGCTGAAATGATTTATTTCAAGATGTGAGCGGGTTGCCAACTTTTGTCAGTTGGCTGGCGTGCGATTTTCAATTCGAGATAAGCATCTGTGTAATAGTTGTGAACAGTGTTGCCAACTTAGCGACTTTGTCGCTAGATTTAGCGACTTTTCAGACCCCCGGCCTTGACGACTTTTTTTCAAAAAAGCGCCTAGCGACAAATCTAGCGACTTTTGGACAAACCTGAGCAACTTTCCAAATGTCGCCAGTACTGTCCTGTAAGCGCGAGGTCTTGCTTTCCCGGTACAGCTACTCATCTCCCTGTGTCTGCTCCGATCAGTGAGCGCTAGCTCCGGCTGAAAGGAGCAGCATATTCCCGTGACCGCACGGCAGCTGACATAGATGTGAATGAGCTGCGCATGTGCAAGCGGTGTTGCCACGGACCAATCACTTACCTGCTTCTCCTTTGCTTGAAATAAAACTATTTAATTTGACCGTTTCTTCTTATTTTTTCTTATTTATTTATTTTTTCTTCTGATGCACTTATATTACTCACTGTTACAGAGCTTAAGTTCATTCCAGTTTCTGAACTCGTCTGAGATCGTTTACTGATACACAACGATAAACTTCATTAAACTTATTAAACTCATATACACATAAAAAACATATATACGTATAATATAAATGTTGTCTGACAGAAAATATGTAACGTAATTGATAATTATATTGGTCACGTGAGGAAGGATTAGGGAAAACACGCAGAATGCAAATACGACGTAATTACGTAATTAATATGTAAATATACGCATGACGTCATCTAGCGACATTTGGCGACTTTTCGAGCAGACTTTAGCTACTTTCCATTGAAAATAGTTGGCAACACTGGTTGTGAACCCTGCGAAACTGGATCGAGACAGACCGAGAGATAAGGGGGTACTCCAGATTTTTTTCCATATATCAAAATATGTACTGTATACATATAAAACTGATCCAAAAAACTATACGATGAAAGATCAACTGCTTCCAAAGGGGGTCAAGACTGACCAAGTCTGAGAACCACTGCACTAGAAATAATATTTACAGAATAAATGACTGCAGTAATACACAGCGGTGTATAACGGCAATCACACCTAAAGTGAGATGTCAATACAACCAGAGAACCAACGATGTTATACAGTGTGTATAATATCTTTGGTTCTCTAGTATAATGGGTGCTTTAGGAATCGCTAATTCGTCTGCTCTTACCGGTGTCTCCACCAAGACCATGGTTGATCACGAGAAAGAAAAGCAGGATGACTTCCATAATTCACATGGTAATGACTATGCTTCTGCCGTGCGCGCACGATTTAAATGATAATCCTCTTTTTCGATTTTAGAACTAGGAACGGTCGTCCAATTACGGTGGCCGAGAAAGCCCAAATGCAATTCAAAATAAAAATGAGAAAGCTCAATGAAATTTCATAAAAATGGCAACACATGCGAACCACATTTTACAAACGCGCTGCTATGGAGTTAATTTTGTGTCAAAAGTATTATTCAAAATTTTGAAAACCGTGAGCAAATCATTAAGTATCAGAATGAAAATATGTTTTCCAAATATCAAAAAAGTCGAATAAAATCATTTTTTCCTCATCCTGCCATCTCCCTGCTGCCTGCACACTGTCCTGATCCTGCCATCTTCCTGCTGCCTGCACACTGTCCTCATCCTGCCATCTCCCTGCTGCCTGCACACTGTCCTCATCCTGCCATCTCCCTGCTGCCTGCACACTGTCCTGATCCTGCCATCTCCCTGCTGCCTGCACACTGTCCTGATCCTGCCATCTCCTTGCTGCCTGCTCACTGTCCTGATCCTGCCATCTCCTTGCTGCCTGCACACTGTCCTGATCCTGCCATCTCCCTGCTGCCTGCACACTGTCCTCATCCTGCCATCTCCCTGCTGCCTGTACACTGTCCTGATCCTGCCATCTCCTTGCTGCCTGCACACTGTCCTGATCCTGCCATCTCCCTGCTGCCTGTACACTGTCCTGATCCTGCCATCTTCCTGCTTCCTGCTCACTGTCCTCATCCTGCCATCTTCCTGCTGCCTGCACACTGTCCTGATCCTGCCATCTTCCTGCTTCCTGCTCACTGTCCTCATCCTGCCATCTTCCTGCTGCCTGCACACTGTCCTGATCCTGCCATCTCCTTGCTGCCTGCACACTGTCCTGATCCTGCCATCTCCCTGCTGCCTGTACACTGTCCTCATCCTGCCATCTCCCTGCTGCCTGCACACTGTCCTGATCCTGCCATCTCCCTGCTGCCTGCACACTGTCCTGATCCTGCCATCTTCCTGCTGCCTGCTCACTGTCCTGATCCGCCATCTCCCTGCTGCCTGCACACTGTCCTGATCCTGCCATCTTCCTGCTGCCTGCTCACTGTCCTGATCCTGCCATCTCCTTGCTGCCTGCACACTGTCCTGATCCTGCCATCTCCTTGCTGCCTGCACACTGTCCTGATCCTGCCATCTCCCTGCTGCCTGTACACTGTCCTCATCCTGCCATCTCCCTGCTGCCTGCACACTGTCCTGATCCTGCCATCTCCTTGCTACCTGCACACTGTCCTCATCCTGCCATCTCCCTGCTGCCTGCACACTGTCCTGATCCTGCCATCTCCCTGCTGCCTGTACACTGTCCTCATCCTGCCATCTCCCTGCTGCCTGCACACTGTCCTGATCCTGCCATCTCCCTGCTACCTGCACACTGTCCTCATCCTGCCATCTCCCTGCTGCCTGCACACTGTCCTGATCCTGCCATCTCCCTGCTGCCTGCACACTGTCCTGATCCTGCCATCTTCCTGCTGTCTGCACACTGTCCTGATCCTGCCATCTCCCTGCTGTCTGCACACTGTCCTGATCCTGCCATCTTCCTGCTGCCTGTACACTGTCCTGATCCTGCCATCTCCCTGCTGCCTGCACACTGTCCTGATCCTGCCATCTCCCTGCTGCCTGTACACTGTCCTGATCCTGCCATCTCCCTGCTGCCTTCTCACTGTCCTCATCCTGCCATCTCCCTGCTGCCTGCACACTGTCCTGATCCTGCCATCTTCCTGCTGCCTGCACACTGTCCTGATCCTGCCATCTCCCTGCTGCCTGTACACTGTCCTGATCCTGCCATCTTCCTGCTGCCTGCACACTGTCCTGATCCTGCCATCTCCCTGCTGCCTGTACACTGTCCTGATCCTGCCATCTCCTTGCTGCCTGCACACTGTCCTGATCCTGCCATCTCCCTGCTGCCTGTACACTGTCCTCATCCTGCCATCTCCCTGCTGCCTGTACACTGTCCTCATCCTGCCATCTTCCTGCTGCCTGCACACTGTCCTGATCCTGCCATCTTCCTGCTGTCTGCACACTGTCCTGATCCTGCCATCTCCCTGCTGTCTGCACACTGTCCTGATCCTGCCATCTCCCTGCTGCCTGCACACTGTCCTGATCCTGCCATCTTCCTGCTGTCTGCACACTGTCCTGATCCTGCCATCTTCCTGCTGCCTGCACACTGTCCTGATCCTGCCATCTCCCTGCTGCCTTCTCACTGTCCTCATCCTGCCATCTCCCTGCTGCCTGCACACTGTCCTCATCCTGCCATCTCCCTGCTGCCTGCACACTGTCTTCATCCTGCCATCTCCTTGCTGCCTGCACACTGTCCTGATCCTGCCATCTCCCTGCTGCCTGCACACTGTCCTCATCCTGCCATCTCCCTGCTGCCTGCACACTGTCCTCATCCTGCCATCTCCCTGCTGCCTGCACACTGTCCTGATCCTGCCATCTCCCTGCTGCCTGCACACTGTCCTCATCCTGCCATCTTCCTGCTGCCTGCACACTGTCCTGATCCTGCCATCTCCCTGCTGCCTGCACACTGTCCTGATCCTGCCATCTTCCTGCTGCCTGCACACTGTCCTGATCCTGCCATCTCCCTGCTGCCAGCACACTGTCCTGATCCTGCCATCTCCCTGCTGCCTGCACACTGTCCTGATCCTGCCATCTTCCTGCTGCCTGCACACTGTCCTGATCCTGCCATCTTCCTGCTGCCTGCACACTGTCTTCATCCTGCCATCTCCTTGCTGCCTGCACACTGTCCTGATCCTGCCATCTCCCTGCTGCCTGCACACTGTCCTGATCCTGCCATCTCCCTGCTGCCTGTACACTGTCCTGATCCTGCCATCTCCCTGCTGCCTTCTCACTGTCCTCATCCTGCCATCTCCCTGCTGCCTGCACACTGTCCTGATCCTGCCATCTCCCTGCTGCCTGCACACTGTCCTGATCCTGCCATCTTCCTGCTGTCTGCACACTGTCCTGATCCTGCCATCTTCCTGCTGCCTGCACACTGTCCTGATCCTGCCATCTCCCTGCTGCCTTCTCACTGTCCTCATCCTGCCATCTCCCTGCTGCCTGCACACTGTCCTGATCCTGCCATCTTCCTGCTGTCTGCACACTGTCCTGATCCTGCCATCTCCCTGCTGCCTGCACACTGTCCTGATCCTGCCATCTCCCTGCTGCCTGCACACTGTCCTGATCCTGCCATCTCCTTGCTGCCTGCACACTGTCCTGATCCTGCCATCTCCCTGCTGCCTGCACACTGTCCTGATCCTGCCATCTTCCTGCTGCCTGCACACTGTCCTGATCCTGCCATCTTCCTGCTGCCTGCACACTGTCCTGATCCTGCCATCTCCCTGCTGCCTGTACACTGTCCTGATCCTGCCATCTCCCTGCTGCCTTCTCACTGTCCTCATCCTGCCATCTCCCTGCTGCCTGCACACTGTCCTGATCCTGCCATCTTCCTGCTGTCTGCACACTGTCCTGATCCTGCCATCTCCCTGCTGCCTGCACACTGTCCTGATCCTGCCATCTCCCTGCTGCCTGCACACTGTCCTCATCCTGCCATCTCCCTGCTGCCTGCTCACTGTCCTCATCCTGCCATCTCCCTGCTGCCTGCACACTGTCCTCATCCTGCCATCTCCCTGCTGCCTGCACACTGTCCTCATCCTGCCATCTTCCTGCTGCCTGCACACTGTCCTCATCCTGCCATCTCCCTGCTGCCTGCACACTGTCCTCATCCTGCCATCTTCCTGCTGCCTGCACACTGTCCTCATCCTGCCATCTCCCTGCTGCCTGCACACTGTCCTCATCCTGCCATCTTCCTGCTGCCTGCACACTGTCCTCATCCTGCCATCTTCCTGCTGCCTTCTCACTGTCTTCATCCTGCCATCTCCTTGCTGCCTGCACACTGTCCTGATCCTGCCATCTCCCTGCTGCCTGCACACTGTCCTGATCCTGCCATCTTCCTGCTGCCTTCTCACTGTCTTCATCCTGCCATCTCCTTGCTGCCTGCACACTGTCCTGATCCTGCCATCTCCCTGCTGCCTGCACACTGTCCTCATCCTGCCATCTCCCTGCTGCCTGCACACTGTCCTGATCCTGCCATCTCCCTGCTGCCTGCACACTGTCCTGATCCTGCCATCTTCCTGCTGCCTGCACACTGTCCTGATCCTGCCATCTCCCTGCTGCCAGCACACTGTCCTGATCCTGCCATCTCCTTGCTGCCTGCACACTGTCCTGATCCTGCCATCTTCCTGCTGCCTGCACACTGTCCTGATCCTGCCATCTCCCTGCTGCCTGCACACTGTCCTGATCCTGCCATCTTCCTGCTGCCTGCACACTGTCCTGATCCTGCCATCTTCCTGCTGCCTGCACACTGTCTTCATCCTGCCATCTCCTTGCTGCCTGCACACTGTCCTGATCCTGCCATCTTCCTGCTGTCTGCACACTGTCCTGATCCTGCCATCTTCCTGCTGCCTGCACACTGTCCTGATCCTGCCATCTCCCTGCTGCCAGCACACTGTCCTGATCCTGCCATCTCCCTGCTGCCTGCACACTGTCCTGATCCTGCCATCTTCCTGCTGCCTGCACACTGTCCTGATCCTGCCATCTTCCTGCTGCCTGCACACTGTCCTGATCCTGCCATCTCCCTGCTGCCTCACCGCCGGCGGCGAGAGTGTCAAAATTCGCCCTGGCCGCCCTGCCAACGACGCTGTACAGAGATTTTTGGACGCTTTGACGTAGATTGAATGCTTGCCTTGTATTTAAAGGGGCCGCAAATCAAACAAGCTTGTTAATCTTGTGCAGACTGACCACAAGGAGGGTATAAGATAACCTCATGAAATATATTGAATGTGAAAGTAAGAAATTGATCGATGGAAAGAACTTTTTTGTAGTTACATGTTTTCTTTCAATTAAAAGCCATTTGTGTGGTGTGTAATTTTTATGTTCATGGTTAAGTGCTAGTCTAATTTCAGTATTATAGGAGACATGTATTTACTAGTCTTGGTCTTTAACATTAATTAATTAATTAATAATCCAATATGTTTTGATATGTCAGAATATTCTGCAGCAGTAACAGCTTTGCATGCTCTGGCACTAAAGTCAGCTTGAAATTCCCGCTTATTTTCAGAAAATACATAACGTTAATGCACATTAGAAACTCACCAGGAACCCCAACAATCTCGGACAACTTGGTCCATGCATCATTTTTTTTATTTATGTCCCTGTATGCAAACAGGGACACGTCGTAAATTACTGGGAAACCCGCCACAGCAATTATTAACCTCTCCTCCATTCTGCATGGGATCTTCTTCTTTGTTGCTTGATGGCACACTTGATGGCCATGGGAACTAATGTAGTCGGAACCAAAGTTTACAGGACTGCGTTATCTGGAATCTGCTCAAGCGGTGGACTTCTACATTTAGATTGGTTGCCGCCTAACCGCGTCATAGCTCATTACCATTAAGTTGACCTGATTTCAACTCTCCTTGATGCTCTCGCCGTCCAAGACGCGCCGCGCCGCTGCTCGCCGCATCTCGCCGCCGGCTCATATTGAAAATGAATGACTTCCGGCCACTTTGACGCTCTCGCCGCCGGCGGTGTGAACGCACGGTTGGTTGCTCCGAGATATCTCCGAAAAATGGGAATGCGCATGTCGTCACTTCCGGCTTCGAAACTTGGAAATTGGAATCCGACTCGGAATCCACAAGTTCTGATGGCAAATTGAACGTAGTGTTATGCTTCAACTATGGAGGGAAATCCCGGACATTTTTCAAAAGGAATTGCATTTGCAATTGCGTTTTCCATATGTGAACGCATAAAGTGTGACATAATTCAAATGCATTTGCAAATTTTGCATTACCGTTTGCATTAACGAACACTGACTGCCAAATTTCAAATGAAAAAGCAAAGTCCATTTGCAGTTGCATTTCCCATGTCTTACAAGTCATGAGCCTGTCATATTTAAATAGCAAAATCAATTACCACGTCAGCTTTTTCACCTTCTCTGCGTCGCGTACGTAGCCTGCCAAAACTCAAACGCGATTGCAATTCCTTTTTCATGAATTTCCGACGCATTACACGGAAACCTGTCAATCAGCGTCAGGGGTGGGTCTATACTGTGGGGCGTGATTGTATGTGGAGTGACGTCACTCGCAGTAGACGACCAAGAGGGGTGTATGGAAGTAAATTAATGACAAAAGTCATTGATGAAAAAAACACGTTGAATTACACTTATCGAATAAAAACGCATTGCATTAATTGTCAGAGACAAAACGTTCCACGCGCCTACCCAGACGGGCCGCCTCAAACTGGGGCCCAAATGCCACCATGCAGCAGGCAACACCTCAGCACCACACCTGCCCTGATCCCCAACAGGCCTGACCCTATTAACTCTCTGACGGTTTCGACAGTGTTCATTAATTATATAATTCAGTCTCACGTATCTGTTCACTGCATGCGCTTCATTGGCTTAGTATAAGATGGGTTATTCGCTCGTTTGATTCACAGATGCAACCTTAGAGGGATAGTGGGCATGGGGCACATGTTTTGTTCCACCACACCGTGAAAGTGATGGAGTGACAGCGACATGCATGCATGTAGTACTGAACAAGCTATGAATTTGCTTTAGACAATGCAGGAGACGCCTCTTCAGAAGCAGGAAACTCAGAAAGGTGACTGCACATTTGGCAATTCAGCACATGAAAGGCAGACTGGTATCACAGTAACCTAAAAAACAACCAATTCAAAGGCTTAGAGTGACCATTCGTCCCTCTTTATTCCCAGACTTGTCCTCTTTTTTGGGACCTAAAAATGCCCAAGATGTCCAGGATTTTGCTTTGTTTCATGCTGACATTTGCTTTCTACAGTCAGCATACTTTCAGGTGCATATTTGTGTTGCTTTGCCGTCTCCCTTCACGTCCTGTTCTCAGTGTCCTCTTTTTGCAATTAAAATATGGCCATTTAAAAGGCCATCTGGTTTCATTTGGGGATGGAAAGAACTGGCAAAACTTCCTGTATTAACAAAAGTGATCAAACAAAAACCTTATGGTTAAGCCCTCAGCACCACTCAGCAGAAGTGAGCATACAGCTTTCTGTCCACTAGGGGGATCTTACGAAATAAAAGTGGGGAACGATCTGGAGTGGAGGGGGGGACCAAAATAAAAAAATAACCACAAATAATGTTACAGAAGAAAAAAAACAATTGGAAATAATCTGGATAGGTACTGCATGGTTTACTCCTGTGCTGTGGGACGTAGCATATATTCAGGTGAATTCATGATTATCCATCCGTTTTCTGAAATCACTTGTCCTGTTCAGGGTCATGGGGGGGTCTGGAGCCTATCCGGGGGGCCATGGCTACACCCAGGATGGGGCAGCCCCCCACCGCAGGGCACACTCACACACCATTCACTCACGCATGCACACCTATGGGCAGTTTGGCAACTCCAGTTAGTCTCAGCATGCTTTTGGCCTCCAAGGGGAAATCGGAGTACCCAGAGGAAACCCCACCCTGACACTGAGAGAACATGCAAACTCCACACATGTGGAGCCATGGCAGAGACTCAAACCTTGATCCCAGAGGTGTCAGGTGACAGTGCCAACCACTGCACCACTGCACCACCACACTGCCCCCAATATCTGATTGTACATACACAAAAAATCCACACAGTTCCCACATATTCACTTTTTTATTGTCTTTTATTCTGTTGTTTAACACTGTGCTCCATGAACACAAAACATTAGTTAACTTATGGTTTGTATACAGGCAGCATGGGTGACAAACTGACAATTTTATTAAAAATAGTAGTTCATTTTTTTTTATGGAAGACCAAGAATTCAACTAAAGACAAACATGCAAAATAAACAGAAACATTTTACATTAACTGCACCTTCATAATGCATTCATCATAGAACATTCAGCGCACCCTCATAATGTATTCTTAACAACACGTAAGTATACCTTAACATCCTAACATGCCTTAACAGCTTTAAAATACATTAACAACAAATATGATTATGATTATAATGTTTGTTATTTCTGCAATGGGCTGCCCCCCGTCCTGGGTTGTTCCCCGCCTCGTGCCCGTGGCTTCCAGGATAGGCTCTGGACCCCCTGTGTCCCAGAAGGATAAGCGGGTTGGAAAATGGATGGATGGATGTTTGTTATTAATGTATAGTTCTATACTACAGCTGTTAAACTATGTTAGGATATTAAGGTATACTTACAAGCTGCTTATGAATGTTCTATGAATGCATTATGAAGGTGCACTGAATGTTCTATGAAGGCATTATAAAGGCATCATGAAAGTACAGTTACTGTAAAGCATTGCCAAATAAAGAATGTTTGTTGTAATAATTCACATACTGTATAAGGCATTAACTTCCTAAAATTGCATATTCTGTGCTTATCACACATTAATATTCATTGTAATAATTGTCTTGCTATTGGTATTAGTTCCTCCCATAATTCTCTGCTCCGCCTTCTTGCCTATTGCTGGTGAAGGGAGGACTGGTGCATCACAATACGGATGTCAGGATGATAGATCATTGCTCAGAACATTTCCTGTGGAAAGAAAAAAAAGTTAATAGTGTGTATTTCTGATTTCTGAACGCTCCTTTTACACAATTTAAGGAACAACCAAAGAGAACAACATCCAACATCCGTGTTACAGTTACCGCTGTCCAAAAAAAGAGAGGCACGTTACCTGTTCCAGATCACGGTCCTCTTCCTGGAGGTCAAAGGTCAGCTCTTGCTTCTCTCTCTCTACCTGCTGCCCACAGAGATGCATAGTTACTCCCACAGCCTTCCCATCCTCCATGACCCCCCCCCCCCCCATCCAGTCCCACCCCCCCATTTTGCTTTCTGAATTTTCCTGGAATCTCTGGGCGTAAACTCTTTTGAACTCTATCTCATTACTACCTAATGAAAAGGTTCCAAGAGCCTCTGCGGAATATCTGGGGAGTGTGTGTTTTCTGCCTTACTCATGTCTTGAAGTATCTCAGCTCTTTAATGGAAATGGGAGAGAAACGGTGAGGTAAGCATTAACCACATGTGAGAGTTATTTATTTTTAATCCTATATTGCTTTTACCTTACTTTGGACAGTTGGCTCGGAAACAATGGGTCAAATCACAAAAAGTTTTTTTTTTCTTTAATTACTATGAGTGAAAGAATATAACAAAATTTGACAGTGTGCACCTCACTGTGTCCTCCAGAACATTAAAATTGGCATTGTTCTACACAATTCTATTCCCTGTTTCAGCTAGTATCGAATCAACCATCCTAAACAAGCTAGCGCTTCCAGTTTAGAGGTAGTATTCTGGGGATGTCACTCCTACTCTGGTGCCAGTGTTTCTCTTGAGCTACCGATCTTGGATTTGTTTCATGGAGACTGAAGTGCCATCGTGGAAGAGGAAATGGAATGTGCAGAATTAATAATAACCAAGAAAAGGATGAAAATTGGACAGAGAATATTATGAAAGGTCCCGCTAACTGAATGGGTAACGAACAGTGTGCTCTCAGGTTCAAACAATAACACGGCAGACAGCGAATGGCCCCATTGTAAGCCGCTGGAAAGGCTACAGGTAGCTCCGCTTCGAATTTGTAACCCACGATTCCTGGAGCTGTTTACCTTTCCTGTTGCAGATAAGACTGCAGCAGGTTGAAGGAGAGAAGAGGACTAGCAAAGGTAAAAGCAGGGAACCCACCTGTTAGCTAATCTCTGTATCAATGACTTCATCTCCAGCTCTAATTCTTATTCAGACTCCATCCCTCACTTTCTAACGAGCTAACGAATTCATTCACTTTTGTATGATGGAAAGATGTGAAGTATATAGTAGATCAGATTTATTGAATCTATTTAGTAGCTCCATGTTTACACATTTCCTGTCTTTCAGTTCAGTGTAAACTAAGCTACGTCAAAAAACAGCATTTGATAACGAAGGAAGCTTTGTGTTTCTTTATCGACCAAATGAAAAACATGGTTGACAACCATGTATACAGCCATACATTAGCGCATGCATGGAACCTTGAAAAATGCACAAATCCCTGCCAGGCTGGATTAGGGTTGCCACCTCTCCCGGTTTCCTGGTATTGTTTTCTTTTTTGAGCAACTGTCCCAGAAAATTAACATTCTTTCCCGGGACACGAATTGTCTCGTTTTTTTTTAGAATTTCGTAGTTTCAAATAAAACCTCACTTGGTTTCCTTCCACCGCTATTAAAGGATCGATTATTCTTTTTTATTCATGTCTATACATCCAATCCCGTGTCCGTAAACGGTTTAAAACGAGTAAAGAACAGCGACGATTGGTCATATTTATACTTTTATTTGACTGGTAGCATAAATACGAAGCCGAGCGCATCCACATCCACGTCAAAGAAAAAGCGATTTACGACGTGCAACTCAGGGAGGGCGAATAGAGAAAACGTTACTGAACGGATAAGGCACAACCAAAGAGACTTAATTGGAGGACATTGCACAAAACAGAGTTTCCCAGTTACCTGGATAACCTAAGCCGAACGTGGAAACTGTCCAGTAGGAGGAGAGCTAAGCTAAGGCTGCCCCCAGCTCTCCGCCACGCGTATTTTGTGTCCATCCAAAATATGAAGGAAACGCGGCGCTGGGAAATTATGCAAAACTAAGTGGCACCAGAGTTTTGTATTAACCAAACGCGCATGTAAAATGTAAATGCTTCGAGTTTGCAACATTCATTGGGGGACAGCAGGGACTTCTGCAGGGATGAGGAGTACACATGGAAAAGAGCTGAGAAATGTCAGTGTCAAGTTATCCAAATTCATTAAGGTAAAAGGTTGCATATAATGTATTATAATACGTATAATAATGTTTTCATTGCTAAAGTGAGTATACCTTCGGACATAGATATAGGTTTTATAATTAGACCATATATATGTACTCGTTAAAAAAAATCTGTATTTAAGGTAGAAATGGACAGCAGTTGGCAAAGTGCCAGCGTCCAGATTGAGCGCAACTGCGTCCGCGTCAGGATAAATATAGGTAAGAGATGCATATAGGGAGTCCTTCAAATAATAACAGTATGTTTGCAAAAAAAATTTAATCGCAACCCCCCAAAAAAGTCCAAGTGTCCTGGTCTTTCACAAATCAAAGGTGGCAACCCCAGGCTGGATGGTGGAACGTAGGTGGATGCAGGCTAAATCTTGAGCTCAGTTAGCGGTTATAGCATGGCAATGAAAAGATGACAAGGAAGGCTAAAAGTGACCCTGCCTTGCTCCTGTTCCTGGTGACCCTGGCCCTCTGCTGGGCGTAGAGGATTGCGTCGTGGACGGAGGCAAAGAGGTGGCCGCGGTCCATGCTGCCTTCTTCGAAAACTCCACCGGCTTCAAGTTCATCATACACCTGAGCTATAAACAACACAAAGAGTAGGAAACCGGTAGCGACATCGCTGTTTGTTTTAGGATTTTTTAAAACATAATCATTGTGCTTTGGGTGTGGGCAAAACGAATATTAAAATGCTCTTTCTAGTCTTTGATCTGTTTCTTTTGATAACTGCACTTAAAACAGAAAAAAGTTTAAACGCTGAAAAGATGAACAGTAAAACTACAAAAAAAAATCCACAGTAACAATTACTATTTATTTTAGATAAATATATTTATTTTGGATTTCCTGACTAACAGTTTCTGTTGGTTTTAGATAACCTGAGTTGTGCTTTAGAAAAAACTAAAAAGGTCAATTTAAAATGTTGTAACATTTAAACGAAATAACCCCATTGCATTGTGCACATGTTACCGGTTCCTGTGCTTTGAGGTGACGTGTACTCAGTCATTCATGTCAGTCATGCTTCCTTACAACAATTAATAATCTTTTCCAAATGTACCTCTCTCCTACAGGAGGTATTTAGTGACTGCAGTTGACACAGATAAAAGACAAGGCAGTCAACTTAAGCACAGGACTTTTCATGCTCCAAGCCAGTCTGTCTCTCCCTTCCTGGCCTAAGTGTCAGGGATGTGCATACATTGCATACAGTGATGTGACTTTGAATGTTCCTACATATACTACAAACAACTAAAAAATCCTGACCTTGCAATTATGTAATTCTAAAACATGCAGTGCAAAAAAAAAATTTAATGACTGTCTGCTTTGTCCACATGGGACTGCATGACCTTTCCAAGATTCATTGTTTCCTGCTATGGGGATGAGGTAACCATGGCGATGGAATACGTCTGTTTCTCTTCCCAAATGCAAGCTTTATCAGTTTCCCTCAGAATGACACCTTGTGTTTTATTAAAGCTAATTCTATTAGCCGTAGTGACAGCAGCTTACTGATTACCCGAGATCAACAGCTACAAATGCAAAACATTGTGCTGATATTAATACAGTGATATTTATTATAAATGTCATTATTTTAGAATGCATCTACAGAAATTTATAAATATTCTGGTGCGAAAGGATTTTGAACTTTAGACTATAGAAATGCAACTACAGTACTTTATATCCTGCAATATTATTTTACACTGTAAGTCTAAGACTCATCTGCATTTCAATTCCAAAACTACAGTAACATTACTAACATTTTTTTGACACTAAGTGAAATGTAATATTGTAAGATCAAGGTGTCACTCTAATGACCTCAAAACTATGAGTAAAAAAATCACAGCACTGCTGAGGTGTTATTAAGATGGTTCACATATTAACTGGTAATTTCTGCTTGAATATTAATCTCTCGCATTGTCCTTTGCACATTGACGGGCTACACACTGGCTCATTGTACCATGTTTCCATGGCAACAGCTTTGTCAACATCCTTGTGCATCCCATTCCTCCAAGGGTAAGAGTCTCAGAGGGAGCCGCCTCACCTTGGATGTTGGCCAGATACAGACTGATCCCCAGCATCTCGTAGCTGGAGCTCATCTGCACGGGAAGAATGAATGATTACAGGGTGATTATACCACTCCAGGTTCAACAGGGGACTCCTTCACAAACAGTGGGGAATCTGACGTCTGCATTCCAACATGGCCTTGTACTTTTTGCCCTATAATCTATAACTGGATCCAATTTATCCACAACAGAGAGAATTTTATTCCAGCAAGGAAATTAAAAGTACTGTACACTAAAAATTGGTTCTAAACCAGGGGTCTCCAACCTTATTTACAGTGTGATCTACAAAGAAAAGAATCTGGGGAACTGGCAACTGTAAAATATGTTGACTAGGGAGAGTGGCACTGGTACCCTCCAGACTACTAGTATAGGGTGACCAGATTGGCCCAGTTTGACCAGAACAGTTCCAATTTGAGGCTGCACATCCTGCTGTTCCAAGATATAATTGAAAAAGAACAATATGTCCTGGTTTTAGCATGCTTTCCATCTTAAAAAAATGATTAACGTGCAGCAAACAGAGCTCAACCAACACACACACACTACACAAGTGTCCCAGTTTGGGACTTTAAAAATGTGGTCATCCTATAATAGTACCTCATTGTTGACTCGCTGGCAACCAATGTTCTACACCACTGAAAGATTCCTGCATTTTCTTGTGCAATAAAGTACCTCAATTAATGCCTATTGCATTTATAAAAGAAAACACAAAATGCTCCAGCCCTCAGCTAAAAGCTAATTGGCCTCCTGTGGACTCCCTTCCCTATCACTCACTGATTCCAAACATATCATTGGCTAATGATAAGTTTGACCTTTCAGTATGAATTATGGCCCCTCACCTTAAAAAAATCAGAGAATCACCTCCGGTTCAACATTCCCTTCCAAAGCAAGACTAACAGAGTACAATAAATGATGAACATAGTGGTGAATTTAATTGCCAAAGAGGGGGAAAGGTTGAATGGCCCACCTTAGTCAGCACCTTGATGCCCATGAGGTCTACAAAGCAGACACCTGCCAGGTCCAGAACCAGGGTGTGGAAAGGTAAGGGCCAGGGCTCCATGGTAACGGGCAGACCGCCGGGGGGGTCCGGGGTCGGGTCTGGGTCACTTTCGTCCATGATGTTGCAGCTGAAGTTGACATATGCTGTGGGCATTTCAGTCTTGGAGCTGCTGGTAGAGCTGGAGTCAAAGTCGCCCTGTAGAACCATCTGTGATATGGTCTAAATGTGGGTGATATGGGATGGGGTGGAGAATCAAGCAAACACAGAGTCACTGTGTTATATTATAGTCTCAGAACAGCTAGGCTACAAATTAAATAACTGCCTTATCAAAAAATATCACAGAAAAAAAAGATATTTTTGTAGTATAATTTGAAAATTGTGATGGATCCAATTGCACGAGCTCTCTGAATCTTCCAACCAAAGTAAAGTCATGTGATTTATTCTCAAAGACATTATTTACACATCAGCTATAAATATATTATTGAACTCATAATCAGAATTGCCCTGTTCTAAACATCCTGCTTGAAACATATGATTAAACAGAACTGGCTATAGTCTCATTAATTGCTTTGCTTTATCAATTATTGAGCAACATCTGAAAACGTTCCAGATATTGCATAGCTACATAAGGGCAGACTGCTATACCTGTAAAATACTAGCCTGTAAAGTTTCTTTTTTCAGCTATGATACCAAAAGGTCTTCGTAATGGTACATTACATTATTTTGGTCACAGGATATTGAGTAAATCAAAAATTCCTCAGAAAACACAAACAGTTTCCCCAGTGCTGACGGACTGCAGTGCTTTAAATGCTTTAAATCAAAAACCTGAGCAACCTGGTTTTCATGATATCACACTCGCTCCTCCTTACCTGGGTCTTCATGGTGACCAGGGAGCCTCCCTTCCTCTTCCTCGCCCCCGTGTCCTGGCTCTCACTCTCCTTCAGTTGCTTCTTCAGAAATTTCTTCCTTGCTAAGAGCAGTTTTCCTGGGTCCAGCCCAGTCTGTTCACACACAGACCAGGGAAAAAATGCATTGTGAAATTTCATAGTAAAACTGTAATCTTGTCTGACAGATTTACTATGTACTGTAACAGTCTGACCATGTATTATTTCACAGTTTGACCATGGGTTTGCACAGTGAATTCGTACACTTTTCATGGTTCTAC
Source organism: Paramormyrops kingsleyae (assembly GCF_048594095.1). Taxonomy (NCBI): domain Eukaryota; kingdom Metazoa; phylum Chordata; class Actinopteri; order Osteoglossiformes; family Mormyridae; genus Paramormyrops; species Paramormyrops kingsleyae. Next base: position 8,726,150 of record NC_132802.1, on the reverse strand, counting down.
CGTGAAATCTATATTCGAAGTTTGGATTTTCTGACTGTGATGTTTACCAGATTAGAGATAAGCTATGGACAGTTCAGGATTCTACTAAGAACTACTTTGCAGTCAAACTGGTAACTTCACAGTATCACGATTCATGGTCCTACTGTGACCTTTATGGTCAGATTCACTGTCAGCTTAATAGTCCCTGCAACTGTTAAGTCGCTAGATGGTAATGGCTGGGGTGCCTTAAAATAAACCCTAAATGATCTGTAAAAAAAAAACAAACAGAAAACATCACATAAATTGAAGTGAATCCAGCACTAGTGATGTCCTTTGGGGCCGTAAACCAAGAAGCAGCTGTAAAGGCTGTGTGGGACGACATATGCTCAATGCAGTGGAATATCTATGATACGATGAGAAAGCAATGCTGCAGAACAGGTCATTCTGACATGAAATATGGTTAATGACAGTCCTGTTCATTAGACCGGCCTGTATCATGGCTTGAAGCTGACTGGACAATATTACCATTAACTCTTCCATGGTGGAAATGATGAAAGTTCATACAGTAGTACATAGGAATATTCATAGTTGACTGTAAACTGTTGATAAAACACTTATCAAACTATCAGAACCTAACATCACCATTTATCTGAAATATTTCTAGTTAAACTGTAAATATTATGACTAAGATGACTATTAAAAAAAGCTGCCAAAACTGAACTTCACAGTTCAACTATAGCATGTTTGTAGTTGAACTGTAAATTTTACTGTCAGAATTATTACACCAGAAGAGGTGACCATTAAGAGTTTTACTATGAAATGTTCATGGTCAAACTGTAAACTTTATACTAGAACTATGAATGATTAAGGTTAAATTATAAACTTAGCAGTTTTACTGTGAACTTTCACAGTGCATTCTTCCGAGGGACACATATAACTAACTATAACCATATGAAAAATAAACATTTTTATTTTAAAGCAGCTATCTGCAATTAAATCAAGAAAATGTACATATTCATGGTAGATGTGATTATATTAAATCATTATCTGAACATTTCTACAGGCATATTTAAAATAATACTCCCATTGTAGACAAATAATGTCGTCTCCTAGCAAAAGAGTCTGAACACTCACCTTTTTAATCACTTTTCTGCGGAATATTTCTGCATTGGCAAAGTAAATGGGGGAGCAGTAGTTGACGATTTTAATTCCCTCCACAAATTTCACCTATGAGATCAAAGCATGACAAGAAGACACAGTAAACTGAACCTTGAAGAGTGCAAACAAGTGTTGATGATCCAATGAAAATTACATGTGACTCACGAGCATAAAATGCAGATCTTAATAAAAACAGGCTGAAGTAACATTTCTTGTGCAGTAAGGTGAACTTTTACGTCTTTGTGTGCCTGAATGAGCGAGCATGCCAATGCAGCTGTCTTTGAATCTTACCTTACTGTAGACCTTAGGGTTCCTGTATAGGTCACTGTCAGCGATCTGCCCCACCTCTGAGCCATTTCGGCTGTAAAAAAACATGTAAATCCAACATGTAGCGCTGTGTTTCAAAATTATACAATGGTAAGAAGCCTCTTATTTAATCCCCCCCCCTTTTTTGACAGTGAAATAAAGTTCTCACAAGATCTAATTAATTTATGTAATTGGATATCAACTAATGTGGATTTTGTGCTATGATGATCCAAATAAGCAAATTTTCCTGCAATTTAAACTTCAAGTTTACATAGAAAACTGTCAGACTCCCAAAGCAGCAAATAGATTAAAACAAATTTAAATCTATTTAAAATAAATGTAACAAAATCTGTAAGCTTATGACCAATAAAATAATTCAATTGTATCTTTTTTCATGAAACAGATTATAAGATGCTTTGTTGACAGAACAAAATACTATTTCCTGCCTTACGGAGACGATGGGCAGGGAGGGGATGTTTTTCGACATTATACATGAAGAAGCCTTGATAATTAGTGATAAAAGAAATCTATGACATTGGTTCCACTCACAACTGCGTCTGGAAAATGACCACGAGGACAGAGAATCCCACCCCGATCACAACTCCGTAAGGCAGACTGACGAAGAACGTGGCCAAGAAGGACACCACCCATACACACTGAGGAGGGGAGCGGAGGGGAGAGGTAGGAGAGGAGAGCCGGACACATCACATCACTGACGGGCACACAACTGCACCAGCTTATTTCTGAGATGTCTTTTTTTGGACATCCAGATATGGAGCTAATTGAATGTACAGTAGCTATGCATACTTTACATGTTCTTCAAAATGTTAACATTCAAAAATATGTACAAATTAGTATGTTCAGTTACGCTTGTACCCAGACTCAACTTTGTGGGTGTGTGTTTTTTTAATTATTATTGGTTCTATCTGAGCATGAATTAGAATTAAGAGAGACTGTGTCATGCTCCCTAGTATGCATTTGCCTCTGTGTAAGAGGAATATTTAATAAATATAAATAATAATAATATTTAGTTAGGTCTATTTTGAAGTTAACATGTTTTATAAGTGGATCACCTTCATTTGGTAGCACGGCCAATACTGAATTCACCTTTGCAATTTTTTTTTATTATTACGGGTGACAAGTATGTAAATCTAGAAAGATGTATGCATATTTTTACACATTGTTGTATATCTATTTAGGTCATGAATGGATTTTATCAAATAAGCAAATATATTTTTGAGCCTCTGAAATGTAGGATTCTACTCCAATGAGATTTCCCGCTTTTGTTCTGTTATGAGGTCACCATGTGCTTAACTCACACAGTCCAGTCTGTTCTTCTTCCACATGTAGAAGGGGTCTGAGAGCTGGAGGAGCGTGTTCTTCAGGTTGACGGCTATTAGAGCACCAAGGACGGACTGGGGACGTGCACAGCAGTACAGAGCGATATGAGTCATGTGACTTAGCAGAAACATTCATTCTTTTCCTTTTTACCTTTCATTCTCAGTGCAGCAGAGTAGCGTTGATTTACTCACTAAGAGAATATGTACGAGCCTTTGGGCCATATATATCAGTACATCAAGCTGAGTACCATAGTACAACCTGGCCTACCAGCTAACCTACAGTAAATTTACAATTGCAAAGAATTTTAGTCTGCAATTAACTATATTGTGGGATGTTCTCACCTTAGGTAGTGGCTGCAGGAAGGCTCCCAGAGCTAACATGGTGATCATCACCACCAACATCACACACAGGCTGGCAAACTAGAAGGAGAGCGCTTATAATGTGAGCAGAAGGCAAAATGAAAATGAATATTTAAAAAATGTGTTTTAATGGAAAGTAGTTTCTCATTCTGCAAACACCACAGATGCATTTAATTAAAGGCAGTGTTTGCTTGGTAATTAATACATCAGCCGCTTTATCGTCATGCATAAAAAAAAGTCACATGTGACATCATTGTTGTCAAGCCTAAAAACCAGTCTTGCACTTTTCTCAAACCCTTACAACCGTAAATCTCTCTGCTCGGCTGCCTGCTAAGCGCCACCTGACCTGCGAGGTCCCACCGGCGCTGTCCACGGCCAGGGTGACAGACAGGGCGCAGCAGATGACGTGGATCTTAAAGAAGGAGCCCAGGAAATTACTGCAGCCCAGGGCCAGCATCTCCTGACCAGAGAGAGGTGCATGGAGAGAGTGTAAAGTGTGACAGTAATATGGAAAGAAGCAGGGCTTCAGGATACAAAATAAACAGGGCCTTTAAAAATGTTATGACCTTAGACTCATAAGTATTTGTGGAGTGGCACCGAAATAATGGTGCAATGAAGTTATGATTGGCTGCTTATATATTGCCCCACCCATTATCTTACTCCCAAGGCATTCACACCTGATTGGGGTCGACATCATAGCCATGCTTAGCCGCCAGTGTCCGGCCCATGGCCAGGTTGATGACATATCCTACGATGGCCAGAGAGAAGGCTGTGCTCAGCATGACCTCCCACTCACTCACTTTGGGGAGGATGGGTGTGGGGAACCTGTTTGGATTGGGTCAAAAGACATGGTTGGAAATATTTATATTCCAGTGAAAATCAGAAGAACTGGCTTTATCGCTGGGTGTGCCCTCACCCGAGAGGAATCTCTCCAACGATGTCCATGTGGTATTTCCTTGGCATGTCAAGAGGCCCAGAGATAGCTGTAGCAACCACCACCTACGTGAGAGAAAGGCCCATTAAACACAGAAACGGAAACCACAGTTAATCACCCAGAATCATTCTTTTATAGATGTATAAATATATTCAAAGCATGTCTTTACTGTTTTTGGTCCTTATCTTTCGGCAGTTGAGTCAGAATCTTGGTGTTTGTAAACTATAACATTTCATTATGAAATTGTCATTTAGATACCTCTGTACATTTAAAAAGCAGGAAGTTTCAATAATATCATAACAATTTTAACATTTTTAACTTTCTCTGCTAACACTGGTAAACTGAAACACTGGTTGTTTTCTTACCGAATGCTTTATTTGTATAGACATGTGATTGTTTTGAATTTGTGTATTCAGAGACGATTCTAAGATTTAAGGTGTGGGGTGTAAAAGAACCCATAATTCATAGAGAGGGGAGGGGCCAACCTTATCATTAGCCAATGATGTTTGAATTGGTGAGTGACGGGGAAGGGGCACTCCGGGGACCAATCAGAGTTCAGCTGCGGCCAGTGTCCCTGTGTCCCCCCTCCCCTGTCTATACTTCATAAAGTTCTTTAAGGAAGTTATAAATAATAGTGCACAGTGTTCTGACTATGTGTGTTTTCCCTAACCGTTGTGAATAAAGTATCATGAATAAAGCATCATAAAAACACTGTGCTTGTGGCATTCTCTTTCGATCTCCTGAACCCCTCCTGCCACGTTCCCCAGCCCAGGCTGGTGGTCTTGCTCACTATGATGATCTCCATGGGGATGGGGAAGGGCAGCCGGTGGCGGTAGCGAGCACTCAGCTCCTTCACGGTGAAGAGCACCACACTGCTTATAAGGGCAAAGACCAGGGAGGCCACGTTGGTATGGGGAAGGCCATAGACAATGTCCACCAGGGTCTAGGGCACAGAGTATGCAAGTCAAGTTGGGTCAGTATCAACATGGGCAGGAAGGCGTGGTGCTGAACTGACAAGAGCATGACATTGTATCGTAGGGTCAACTGTCCAGAACACACAAGCAGAATGAAGTGTATTCTACACGCACAGGAAAAGCTGGTTCTTTTAAGAGAAAACATCTGAACAGTCTTAATTACATATCGCTTTAAAACAACAGGGATTGTTCTCATTGCCCGCATCTATATGAGCATTCGTCATCTAAAATGCTTTTTCATAAGTACAAACAGAGTTATTGCTTAAGTTGACTTTTGTTGGGTTCAAAGCAAGCCATTTTGCAAACTCCGCCCCCCAACCGTCATCATTTTCCATAATCCAATAAAAAGAACATTTAGCAGAAAGGGACTCACATAGATGACGGCCAGCGGTCCGCTGTAGGGCGGTACTCGTATCCCAAATATGTACTTAAGCACAGAGATTAGGATCTGCAGCCCAGCAGCGGTCATAAAGCCACGGACAAAGGATTCAGACAGGTAGATGGCCACAAATCCAAACTGCATCAGACCGAGGCCCATCTGCTCAAAGAGGAACATACAGACACCGTCTTTAGCCATGCATCATATGGCTTAAGGGAGGAGCATCTTGACTTAGATTAGCAGAATATTCAGTTGTTGATGAATATTGATGTTGATGATGTAGATGGTAGATCACCATAATAGGGATATATGGTATGTCCAGTCATCAGCTAACCCAGTAAAAGTGCCTATGTCCTTTATTTGCTTTTCCATTTGCACTTGTTAAAGCTCTCGTACCTGTATGATGGCAGTGAGGCAGGCTAGGGTCCCTGAGATGCCAAGGCGAACCTGGTTCATCATCTCTTCGTCCACCACAGTCTTGTTGAGGGTCGTGTTGAAGTGGCTGAAGTCAGAGTCGGGAGCTAGGCTCAGGCATACCATGCCCACCATGATGCTGAGGACGGCAAAAGTACCTAGGCAGAGAGAGGCCTCTCTATGAGCATGTCCCACACCTTCCAGAAGATGCTACTCCAGAGCTTGAGTTTTGCTATATTCCAGACCTACCCGGTACCATTTGGTGGACAGTGCCCATAAAAAAGTAAGGGATTAGAGGGAAAAAGGATGAGTAGAGTCCATTGACTGGAGGCAGGTTGGCTAACAAGGCGAAAGCCATTCCTGCCAAGAGAAGAAGAGCGTCAATGAGGCGTTAAATCTAAGGCATGAATGTAATCTAATGGAGCGATTACATCAGCCCATGCTATATATCCATCTGTGCTGTAAAGATCATTTTCTAAGTTCTATGTTTTGTGTTCCAAATTTCTCTAATCTTTATAATGATATTGGGAATCGGTTTTCGCATTACGACAGTCACCCATATGTTACAGAAAAACACAACATGGTAAAAATTATAGAAAGGATTTTGGTGTCAAGATCTGTCCGTCGTGTTCTTTTTTAACCAGCAGGTGTCACTGGTCACCCCATTTCTGCCTAATGTGTCAGTCACTTGCACCTGTCTCTGCTTAAACCCTTGTTACCTATGTATACATGCGTTTGCCCTGGCCTGATTGCCCAGAGAGTGCCTGATGTTTGACGTTAGTTGGAAATCTCACTGGAGTACAACCCTGTTGGATTACCCATAGACCCTCCTGAAAGTGTCTCCCAGCCTCCTGTTTTGGACTCCTTGTGGTCCTTTGTTCTGTTTCATCTGTGTTTTGGTTTATAATAAATCCCCTTCAGTTAATCCTAAGACTGTGTTTGGATTCTGACACTTATAGACATAGAATAACTTACATTGATTTCGCAACATATTTGCAAATTGGCCCCTAGACGTCACATTTTTTTAATTAGCTAATGCTTTTATCAAAATAAACATACATTTCTGAGAAAGTAGGGCCAGACAGTTCCTGAAGCAAATTTTAAATTTAAACTTTCCAATCACAGACACAGCATCCAACCCGACTGATTGACACACCCAAATAAGTTATATTCCTTTTATAGGTTTTGCCAGACACTTGAATCAACGAACACAGTAGCAAGCCACAAGACGGACCTTGGGGAACCTGGATGGTGCCTGCGCTGATGCCACTGATGACATCACACAGGAGGTTCTGCTTGAACTTATATTTGGGCAGCCAGCTGAGCACTGGCAGGTGTCTGAACAGCAAAGCCTTGATGCGAGGTCCTGAACACCTGGGGGGGGACATATACTTACAGCAGATCATACTCCCACTACCACCCCCCTCTACAGTTTCAGTTCTCACAAGGTGATACATGGGTAGAGATACATTTCGTAGTGGACCAAACAAGGTTCTACTTTATACTGAGTGATTCAACCCTCAAAAAATTAAAACATAGTGAAAATACCTGAAAAATTTTCCAATTTTCTCCCGTAATGGGAAAGTGCGGCTCTTTTTGTCGTATTCCGCATCAAAGCAAGGCAGGGAGTACACAGGTCTGTCGATCACATAGCGAGCTGATTCCTGGTACATGGCGTCTGGAAATCAGTGGTCAGGTGATGAAACTGACCTCAGGAACTACTGGGAAAAAGATATGAAGCATCTTTGATGCAATGCAACTACACGTTTCTAAGACATAGGTGACTTAGGAAAAAGTCGGGAAAACATGAGAATAAGCTTTTGAAAATGAAATGTTTTCGCACTTTTTAGCAGTATAAATATTGCTACTTTGTATGCCTGTTCTAGGCTTATCAAGTTTATGAATTATATACAGCCATATGACCTCAGCCCATGGCCATTGTTTTAAACATCATGCAGTGACCACCGTTTGCCTAATGGTTAAAGAAATCCAACTGTAACCATCTATACTGAATGTTTTGTTTGAGTTGAGAAATCCATAGGGTCTGTAAAAAACATCTACACTGTCAGAAAATGACATTTAATGTACCCTCCAATGGTACAAAACTGCTCTTCAGAGTCTGGTTCTGTGTTTTAAATTAGACTAAAAAGTACAAGTAAGTATACCCTCACAGGTACAAATTGTTTTTTCTGACAGTGTCATTCATTTTCAACTTGTATCATCTCGTATGATGCAAATCATCAATAGGAATAAAACAATGTTAAAAAAACATTCTCAACTCGCCTATTTTCAGTACACTTCACACATTATGTGTGTTTTTTTACTCTACCCTCTATGCACAGGTTCTTTATCTGACCTTGAAGGAAATTGCCAGGTACACTATCATTCTGATAACACAAGAGAGCACAAGTTCTCCATTACATAGATGCTCATTACACAAACCAGACGCCCACACCTCAACCCAAACAGGCAGAATCAAATATTAGCAGCTCCTGTAGTCACTTTTCCCTGACGCCAAGTAAAACACCAGCAAGGAGACCTCAATATCAAACGAAATTCATGTTTCATAATTTAACTTGTATTTTATCCTCAGTAAAACACTACACCTAAGAAATAAAATCTACAAATAACTTCTATGTGGAAGGGTGAGAAATTGAATCATTTGACAAGTTGTTTTCATGAAAGGTACTATGAAAAAAATGATCAACCCAGAAACTTATGACTTGATTCCATTCGGCCAGGCACAGTCAACCTGATACATAGGTCACCACCTTCCAGCATGTTCAGAAAGTGATGTGTGAAATTCCAAACTCAGGGAAAAAGCAACAATTGAACAATTATAGCATGAATGATTGCTGCTGCGGCCATACTGACTTACCTTACCAATGGGCTGTATTGCTAGGGTCATTCGCCTCAAATCAAATGACACTCCACAGCTCAAGCACTGGTGGAGTTAATTGTTGGTTTTATACCAGGGGAGGGCTGGCACGGTCTCTGTGGGAGGGGCCATACAGCTCAGTCTGCCGTCTCATTCTGCCACTTTTGCAACCAGGAGCACCAGCAGAGACTTCACTTTTCATGCCTCTTTGCTGTTCTTGATTTTGCAGTGAAAATATAATTGAAGAACAATTAAATTTAATGCATATTTAATGTCTATAATAAGATGTATCTATAATAAAAGGCTATAAAGGTAACACATTTATCAAAGGCTGTAGGTGCTTTTGTTGATCATAGAACAGGTGGACCTCGCCAACTCCCCTGTCATAATGCTCAGGAAGACGGCAGATACCAGAGTAATACACCATATACATGGAGTCCTAGAGGAGACCAAGCTCAAATCACATCTTTGAGGAATCATAAACTGAAAGAATTCAACGTTGGCTGAAGAAGGCGAGGATATCCATGAGCAAAAGCGGTAAGAATCAGAAAATAACTCGGCTGTGGGAAAACAGCAGCTTCAGTGCAGCCTTTCAGAATCTTCGCCAAAACATCTGACGTTCTTAAGACACCATAGAACTCCAACAGTTTGCTGTAAATTTCAGCTATTTACTAGAGAATGAGAGCGGTCACCTCTGTTTCCTTTTGCCAAGGGTTGAAAGCAAGGAGGGGCCAATGTGTGGCATTGAAAGTCCTTCACCTAATTAAACAACTTTGGAGTATGAACATTCCACTCATGCACTGTGCAAAAGCTAAAAAATATTAATAATTAAAAGTAGCACTTGTGTTATTATTATGTAAACATATATATCAGGGGTGGGCAGCCTTATCTACAAAGGGCCGCTGTGTATGCAGGGTTTTGGGATAACCTTTAGGTCAGCTGTTCAAACCCAGGTGCGAGGACTCTTCAGCCAATCAGTCCTCTAATTAGTGAAAACCCCTATACACAGCGGCCCTTTCTGGATACGATTGCTCACCCCTGATATATATCATATGTCATCACTGTTTGGTATTGATATAAACCAGGGTTATTCAACTCACGGTCCTCGAGGTCCGAGCCCTGCTGGTTTTCCAGCCTTCTTTTACCTGTCAGTCAGGTGTGAAGCCTCTGACCAATCAGAATCAGCAATTATTAAACAACTACCTGGGGGAACTGAAAACACGGCCTGGATTTGGAATCGTGGTCCAGAGTTGAAGAACCCTGATATAAACCTTATTCTTAATAATTTCTGGGGAAGTGTTGCTTTTGCCAGTAGGTGTTACTCAATGCATTGGGAAATAGAAACACAGATCTGGAATTTAAAATTCCCCCATTCAAAGCCAAGAGTACTGCAAACTGGAACAAAAATCATTACATAGGATAAGGCCGTATAATTTTGAGAGTTAGTGATAAAAGTTAGAAAGGCATTTTATACAGTCTCAAATAATAAATTTGATTTAGGATGACTCATTTATTAAGTTAATTTCTGCAAGATTAGGGGTTGCCAGCCTTTTAATGTCCTCAACTCGTCTTAGTTTTAAGAAAGAAAAATTTATAAAAATGTGTTATGAGGAAATCAGTATCGTATCACAATTACAGGTATTAGTAAGTGAATTGTGCTTCACAAAGGCCAAAATGCAATTTTTTCACAGAAAGATGTTGGTTCAGTCCCGCTCCACCAGGCTCTTCAATATTTTTTTCCCCAGACTTCTCAACTCTGACCAATTCTATAAACACTGATAAATGCTTGTTTGCAATACACCGTGTCTGAATCTGTTATTTGCACAGTCTGTTTACGTTTACTGTTTACTTGTAGTATTTGTAATCTCATTGTTGTTGTCCATTGTTGTGTATTGTTTTTATTCTATTTTTATTTTTATTGTTTACATTTTTATTTTATTGTATATTCATTACTTATTCTCCTCCCAGTGTTTATTGTTCTGTGTTTGTTCTTAACTATTCTGTTCTGGTTGTAGGCCTATTCTGCTCCACAGAAACGCAATTTCGTTGCATATGTGTGAAATGACAATAAAGAGACTTGACTAATTCTAATTATGTTCACCAAGATTAATGTGGAATGAAATGAAGATATAATTCCTTACCGATTCCAGTATATATTGGTACAATGCGTTATAATAATTTCGATCTTTTGCTTTCAGAATGTGTTTTGTAATTGAACTCAGTAAATATAAAATGTTAATCACAGGCGGTTCACTTGTCTGCCAAACTTCTAGGCATAGTATGTATGTATACTTTGTTCATGTGATTTAGAAAATCTACATATATTGAGTCAATCTAAAGTCTTTAGTGTCCCTTAGGTGGCAGTATCGACCATCTATTGCTCTTTAATTATATATCATTGTCCCCACCAATTCAGTACCATGTGTCTGTGAACTCCGGCTGTAATTCAGAAATTTTTAGGAAAGCAAATGGCTTCAGCTACTTGTTGAAAATCGACGTCAGTCAGTCGAGGAACCTGAACTGCTTATCACTGTGAAACTAGCCCAGCCTTTTCAGTTCTGAAAGCAGACACTAGAGCAGACATGCTCTTAAGCCATGACCAAACATACACATTCCTACGGCAAATACTGCGGTGACAGATCATAGAAAACATTGTGCAATATATTTAATTCATTTTCGCCGGAGATGTTAGTTAGCAAACCAGCCCGCTAAAGGTCCTTTTTTATTGATTTTGACAACATGCCGTAGTCTGGAAACTGCTCCAGAGTGTATGACTATTATATCATGTGCTGCTGCTTTCCAGTGATGCTAGACTGGCTACTTTTGGAATTTTTGTTCTTCTATGTTTTTCATTTCTTTTTATATGTTACCACTGCATTTATGATGACAAATCACCTAAGAGTTATATTTTCAAATACATGTATACAGGAGTAATTTGCTAGTTGATTTCATCCTGAAGTTCTTGTCAGAATCTTGTACTATGGGTCTTAGTATTGGAATTTTAGTGGAAGGGTGACATTTTTCTAGGCTACAAGTTATGTGTACGATTGTGAACAACACAGTACATTGAGTAACAATGTAACAGAAAAAAATGTACCTCTGCTTCCTCTAGAGGGCGCTGGTGATTACACTCCTCCTACAACAGCCTCCCTTTTCAAACTCCACTTGTGTTCAAAGGTAGCCACGGACAATCCTGTTGTTTCATGCCTAATCATCATAAAGTTTTGCGGTCAAGTGGATTGTGTGTCTCTCCAGAGCTGACAGTATTAAAACCATTCAGCCATTCTACTGGACTGGACAATTCTTTGGCACCAACACCTGAAAATTGAATCTACTTAAAATTCCACCTGAGCACACTGGAGCACATTTTCCCAGTTTCACGATTTTTCCTTACTAACAAATTGTGTTATTAAGTGATGAGTGTCTTTGATAACATCACACAAAGTCTACAGTTTAAGAATTGTCATAAAAGCATTCTGCCTTTCACACTGAGGTTAAGGGGTGACTGAAATATTAATCTATTGCTTATTATTGTAGAAAATTTGACATTTTTACTCAAAAGCAGTAAAGTGATTCCCCCTGTGTCCACTCCATATGATGACATCAAAAATATAGTTCAGTTCCGTGATGGACAAAATAATACCTCATGAAGCATTTGCTGTATTTTATGACCCCACTAAATTGTGCTCTTGGTTTGCTTTGGGACATGCTTGGTGGCATTTTTTTAACAGAGAGCACCACCTAGTGGGCTCAAAAAATGTATCAAATGGTTCATGAAGCGTCATTTTGTCCATCACTACTACAGTACGTCACGTCTATGTGACAATTACGAAACTGTGAACTATGTCATATTTGGTTTTGGGTGAATTTGTACAGCACCAAGAGTATCACAGCTTATTCTTTATAAAAAAGAAGTAAGCTTAGCAACAACGTCAAATTCTTGTCAGATTATCTTCAGATTATATACATACATGGTAAAAATATGAAAATGATGGTAAACCGCCCACATAGTCAAATGAGGAGATGAAAACAGGCATATTTAAATAAATTACTCTGACCCTCCTATAACAGTAATACACATGGTTACTGCAGCCATCCATCCAGTCATTTTTTGCCCTGTCCTATTCAGGCTCTCAAAATTTTTTACATTTTGGCCATTTTCAGAGCCTTGCAAGAAGAAAAGTACATAAGATACAGCTGGTGCTCTGATTATATTTTTGAATTCTACAGACAAGTTAGCCCTAGTCACAGAGTTGCAAGCTGTACGTATCAAAGGAGCTACGAATGCTGGAATTTGCACCAAAATGAGGAGTTTGGCAAACTGTATAAAATAATTTAAAAATTCACAAGGCTGTAGTTTCAAATCTATTACAGAAACAGACCTAATATTTGGGATTTCACTGTAATTTATATTATTTAGAAGCACCTACAATTTTTTTTCAGAGAAATCTGTGAGGGTGACCTGGGAATTTTTTCTCAAACTTGGTGATTTGATATCACTTCATAAAAATATGTGTCTCGTCTGAAGTTCACTGTTATAGGCCCTACAAACACAATTTTTTAATCTATAAGTATTAACTGCAGATATTTTTGAGGTATCATTTTGCTCAAAACTGCACCGTATCAATGTAATATGTTAAATTGTTATTTAGCTCTGTAATGATACTATTTAGCTCTGCTATTCAAATATCAATACATGCTATGCAAACACTAGTAGTTTTACATTACATCTGAGATATACTGTAATGTAAGGTGTTGATTCACACGGATTTTACATTCAGGGTGCAGTGATCAACTTCAACCACAAGAGGTCATGGTTTGATAACAGGAAGCATTAATAAGTGCCATGTTGTGTCCGGCTTAATCTAGCCTATTTCGTTCATTTCCCGACAATATACACAACTTACTGTTTCTGATGCTACAACGGACTGAAAGTGTTTTACAGGAGCGTACATGTTAAGCCAATGTCTTCGCTACTGTAAGTTGGCGTTCCAGAGTAATCAGCATATTACAGATTGAATGTCTGAAGTCATATTCAAAGTTTACCATAAAAATTGAATTTCGGTAAGAAAAATACAGAATACTTTGAACAGTGACAACATAATTTATTATATATCAGCAGATGATGAGCCAGAATTGTAAAAGTTGAGTGTGCATGGAGAATACAACATATTCCATAACAACTAGCACCTCGTTTCAAACTACAACACATTTCCTTTACCATATTTAGCCAACACACAACATTCTACATGTTTCATGTTTGATAGCACTACTAAGTTCTCTAAACTACCATATGAAGAACAGTTGAGATTTGTTAAGTTCTGACCAAATGGAGGCGTGCTGCACTGTTTGACAATATATTTCTAATACTCCTCTCCCTCTTCTTCTCCCTCCCCCTCAATGGAGTCGACGCCCACCTCTTCATAATCCTTCTCTAGAGCTGCCATGTCTTCCCTGGCCTCAGAGAACTCTCCCTCCTCCATACCCTCACCCACATACCAGTGCACAAAGGCTCGCTTTGCATACATCAGGTCAAACTTGTGGTCCAGGCGAGCCCAGGCCTCAGCGATAGCAGTGGTGTTGCTCAGCATGCACACTGCTCTCTGAACCTTGGCCAGGTCTCCACCAGGAACCACAGTAGGGGGCTGGTAGTTAATGCCCACCTTGAAACCAGTGGGGCACCAGTCCACAAACTGGATGGTGCGCTTGGTCTTGATGGTGGCGATGGCAGCATTGACATCTTTGGGCACCACGTCACCACGGTACAGCAGACAGCAGGCCATGTACTTGCCATGACGGGGGTCACATTTGACCATCTGATTAGCCGGCTCAAAGCAGGCATTGGTGATCTCGGCTACAGAAAGCTGCTCATGGTAGGCCTTCTCTGCAGAAATGACTGGGGCATATGTAGCTAGAGGGAAGTGGATACGAGGATAAGGCACCAAGTTGGTCTGGAACTCTGTCAGATCAACATTCAGGGCACCATCAAATCGAAGGGAGGCTGTGATAGAGGAAACTATTTGGCTAATAAGCCTGTTGAGGTTGGTGTAGGTGGGGCGCTCAATATCGAGGTTCCTACGGCAGATGTCATAGATGGCCTCATTGTCCACCATGAAAGCACAATCAGAGTGCTCCAGGGTGGTGTGGGTGGTCAGGATGGAGTTGTAAGGCTCCACCACAGCTGTGGACACCTGGGGAGCTGGATAGATGGAGAACTCCAGCTTGGATTTCTTGCCATAGTCAACTGACAGGCGTTCCATCAGCAGAGAGGTGAAACCAGAACCGGTACCACCTCCAAAGCTGTGGAAGACCAGGAAACCCTGAAGGCCTGTGCACTGGTCAGCCTGGGAAGAAAACAGAACCAGGTCATTAAACAGAACCAGAATGTGCATTAATCAAACCTTATTATTCAGCTTGCTTTAATCGACACATTTCACAGTTAACCGTACCAGCTTGCGGATCCTGTCCAGCACCAGGTCGATGATCTCTTTGCCAATGGTGTAGTGCCCACGGGCATAGTTGTTGGCAGCATCTTCTTTGCCAGTGATGAGCTGTTCAGGGTGGAACAGCTGACGGTAGGTCCCAGTGCGTACTTCATCTGGCCAGGCAGAGAACAAGGAGTTAATCTATAGACAAGGAACTGGGACACAGCAGCATAATGGCTGCCCTCTAGGAGAGACTGAGAACTTACCAATAACTGTAGGCTCCAGATCTACAAATACAGCCCTGGGAACGTGCTTCCCAGCTCCAGTCTCACTGAAGAAGGTGTTGAAGGAATCATCCCCTCCTCCGATGGTCTTGTCACTGGGCATCTGGCCGTCCGGCTGGATCCCATGTTCCAGGCAGTAGAGCTCCCAGCATGCATTGCCAATCTGCACACCGGCTTGGCCCACGTGGATGGAGATGCACTCACGCTAGGGGAAAAGAGTAAACGTGGTCAACTGAATGCATATTATTAAAAATATTTGATTATTCATTTAGGAATTGTATCTGAACAGATAACATTCATCATCGTTTATAGATTTTCCTTAAGCCAGCTTGCAATTAAAATAATCGCAATTAAATGTAATCAATTAAATAATTGCTGATAAAACACTGTAAATACAAGCAGAAAATGGTATCATTCCTATTCTGATTAGGTTTTCTTTTAAATTCTAATATAATATAATAAGTAGCCATCTTTTAAGAGAATAAATTTTAACTGTAACGCCAGTGTGTGTTTTTTTCCCTAGACTGCAGTCTTTCATTCATGTATTTCGCCTCTCTGGCCCTGGGTGAATAAGGAGGAATGGAACCACATAAGGGCACCACCCTGCGGTGCAGGTTGCTTAGCCAAGCAAAGCCAGACTGTGCTGGGACTGCGCATTGAGGCATTATGCCACACCCGTCTGCCTGCCCCCACAGCAGGAGATCTGCACATGCTCACACCAAGCCACCCTCCCCCTCTATCCACGGCAATGCCCGTTGCTAGGCAACCAGACACCCACATGCACGGCACAGCGCCACTCGGGGCTCTATGAGGCGAATGGCAGCAGCAGCAAGATTTCATTAACAAATGAAGCTTCTGAGTATCGCTGCCTCGCCTGCTCGACTCCTTTGCATGTTCACAAAAAAATCCACCAGATAGCTTGATGCCAGTTCACAAAGCAGGCTGTGAATTCAGTTCTAAACATAGCTCTTGTATGCTGGAACGTATCACCTCTTCCTCAGTCTTACATCCTCCCTCCATTCTATTTGAATGAAAAATTGAACCGGCTGATGCTGACATTTCACATTTCCTGTGGACCATAAGTAAAGCATGGAAATATACCGTGATAGAACTAAATATAAAGCCGAGATTGGTTATAAGGGCCAGAAAATAAGACCAAAGATACATGTAGGCCTCTGCTGGACCCTGTGACAGCTGCTTACCCTCCCCAAGCAGTCTGCGGTTTTCCATTTTGGAATACCACGGGCAAGGACTCCAAGAAAGGCGAGAGGGGGTGGGAACTAATGAGGAATTGCATTGTCCCATCATCACCATGGCGACTAGAGCACACTTTCTAAGATCTGGTTTCCTTTCATTCAGCAAGGGGAGAGAAAAGCGACTTCATGTAAATGCAGTAATTCGATATTGATCAGGTGACAACACAGAAGTCAATATCAGTCCGTATTACAGCTGTTCTGCAGACGCATGGAAGCCAGCATCATCTATTAAAAACACTCTGAAATGTATTTATAGATATATTGCGACAGAAAACGATCATGAATTATAGATATTTAAACGGTTTTCATGGTGATATACTTGTCTGATTCATATGTGTTAGATAGAGCATATGCAGGCTAAGTATCTCGGTATTATATGGCGTCAGGCAAATGAGGGTAGAGACGGGGAGTGAGCGACCTGGAATCGTGCCACGGAAGCGGACTAGGAGATGATGGAGGGGGTTGGGCAGCCCCCTGCTTTTTCATCATGATTATACCAGTGGGGGTCATAAAAATTCATAGCGGATGTTTTCTAAATGATCCAAATTTCACAGTCCGTTACAGGCGCATAAAAAAGCGGTATTATAGTTTAGACCACAACAAAATAGGTATTGGAGGATATAGAATATTCCAAGATAAGGGTTCAACTGCAAATTCTGTAACAGATGTCTTCAGGAGGACTGGATCAAGACATCCAAAAATAGTCTGTATAATGTAAGACATAAGCGGAATAGTCTCTCGTGGTTCTGCATTGTTAGATAAATTGTGTATGCTAAGACTTTACCTTAAATTAAAGTGGCACCCTAACATTCAATTTAACACGTAACCGTGATAATGAAACCGATTTCTGACGTATACTAATCCCGCTAGTTACTGTATATACATTAAGATGAAGGTGGGTCGAAATTCGGTATAAAACACTCAGGCCTACACGAAACAGAACATTTCCTACATAATGAATAACAAAGAGATTTAAATTTTGCCGCTGTTATAAGAAGCAAAGATACTTTAAACGTATTGCCCTTCAGCCAAGTCATAGATAAACCTCAGATAAACCCCATTCGTTTGCGCAGTGACATGCCTACAGAAAACACCCACGCAAGATTAATTCTGGATAAATCGGGATGCTGAAAGAGTTACATTACTCACCATGTTTTCTGAAAGAGAGAAGTTATAAGGAAATAAAGGAAGAAGAAAATAAACGCTCCCTTGTAACTGCTCTAAAAGAAATGATGTTACTCGGACCGACAGCTAAGAGTCGTCGCAGTAACTGACTGGGGGAGTGGAGCTGCACTCCGGTTTATAGCCAGCGCAGAGGGCCGGGCCAGCATACATTAATATATTAGGATTACTCCCTGAACTGTGCTGGCTTTGGAAAAAATATTAATGATAGAATAAAATGTTTTACACCTCAGAAATTTGCGTAAATTTGCTAAAATCTCGTTTTGGATTGTATTGAAAAGAAGGAATTTGTATATTGTTAGCCAAATAACGTACCCTGCGAAGAACGAAACATCCAGAATTTGCTTTAGGCCTATATAATACTGCAATTAAATAGCGTAATTCGTCACATGGGTCAAACTGCGTAATACTGCAGATGTATAAACTACACACGATATACAGGAATGTAATCTTAGCACTGTTTTGTGTTTTATTGTATTAAATTGTGTTCATGCCTCTCGTGGTTACCGAAGAACACCTAGTCTACTATAAGAGAAAACATCCTGTTATCTTACGTTATGAAATGTATCTTCATGAGTAGAACTAATATTTCTGGCCATTCTGTGGTTCCGGACACGTTTTTAATGCGTGCTTTGGATTAATTTGACTAACGGGTTAGGTCTGGTTGTATTGCCATAACGATGGATGACAAAGCGTTTTTGCTGCTGCTGTTCATAAGTGCATCGACAAATCTCATCACAATGTAGGTTTATGTAAAAATAAACTATTTGTTATGAAAGATACTTTTTGATTTTCACCGAAAATTCCATTCTCGTTTGTCATTTTTGTCTGTCTATCTATCTAGCTATCTATCTATCTATCTATCTACTGTATCTATCTATTTTGAAAGTGACAATACAGAGAGTCTTTTTGTGCTGACCCATAAATGTAGACAGTAATATTTTGTTGAATCCAAGTGTTCTTCCTGTTGATATAAACCATTTCTTGATTTCTAAGTGCGGTAGCAAATATCCATCCAAACCATGACAGATATAGAACACAAATCTTTGTTCGTTTGTCAAATAAAGGTGGTGGGGATTGTGACAGAAATATAGTTTAAAGTGTTATGCTTTTCAATCTTTGTGTACTTGTCATACATAAGTTTGCCCTTGAATCCATAAAATTTTGTGAGATAGCCAAGAATTTCTAGGTATGCCCTTGAACGTAGTTATACATTCATGGCTCTTACGGTAGCCAGTTTTCCTTCTAAGGCACCAAATTGTCTGTAGGTGTGAATGTGTGTGTGAATGGTTTGTGTTTCCTGCAATGGTTTGACGCCCCATCCTGGGTTGTTCCCTGCTTTGCACCCATGGTCTCCAGGATAGGGCTCCAAAGCCCTGTGAGCCTGAATAGCACAAGCAGGTTCAGGAAACCCCATGACGACACGGGGAGAGCATGCAAGCTGCACACGTCTGGAGCTTTGGCACGACCCAAAGCCAGCAGGTCCTAGAGGCATGAGGCGAAATAACGTTATTCAAGTACATAAATACGATCAAATATAGTTTCCAAGGTACAGGCCTGAAAATAAATTATATTAAGTCATTTAGTAAATTAATAACTGACAAAAAGTAACTGATAATTCATTTGGAAGATGAATGTGCGGTGTTGTGTATGTCAATACTAAAACACTGACAATACGCACAGAGAGTGTATTACATAAACAGCTTTATTTGGAGAGTAATTCATTTGGAAGTCATACTGTTAATGTAGTACAGTCAGATACACATAATACAATGGACACAGTAAAACGCAATACTAGAACCTAAGGGATTTTGTGAGCTAAACCCACTGCAAAGGTGCCTATTTTTCATATTTCACATAAGCCCCTAATACTCCTCTCCCTCATCTTCACCCTCACCTTCCACAGAGTCGACGCCCACCTCTTCATAATCCTTCTCTAGGGCTGCCATGTCTTCCCTGGCCTCAGAGAACTCTCCCTCCTCCATACCCTCACCCACATACCAGTGCACAAAGGCTCGCTTTGCATACATCAGGTCAAACTTGTGGTCCAGGCGAGCCCAGGCCTCAGCGATAGCAGTGGTGTTGCTCAGCATGCACACTGCTCTCTGAACCTTGGCCAGGTCTCCACCAGGAACCACAGTAGGGGGCTGGTAGTTAATGCCCACCTTGAAACCAGTGGGGCACCAGTCCACAAACTGGATGGTGCGCTTGGTCTTGATGGTGGCGATGGCAGCATTGACATCTTTGGGCACCACGTCACCACGGTACAGCAGACAGCAGGCCATGTACTTGCCATGACGGGGGTCACATTTGACCATCTGATTAGCCGGCTCAAAGCAGGCATTGGTGATCTCAGCTACAGAAAGTTGCTCATGGTAGGCCTTCTCTGCAGAAATGACTGGGGCATATGTAGCTAGAGGGAAGTGGATACGAGGATATGGCACCAAGTTGGTCTGAAACTCTGTCAGATCAACATTCAGGGCACCATCAAATCGAAGGGAGGCTGTGATGGAGGATACAATTTGGCCAATGAGCCTGTTGAGGTTGGTGTAAGAGGGGCGCTCAATATCGAGGTTCCTACGGCAGATGTCATAGATGGCCTCATTGTCCACCATGAAAGCACAATCAGAGTGCTCCAGGGTGGTGTGGGTGGTCAGGATGGAGTTGTAAGGCTCTACCACAGCTGTGGACACCTGGGGAGCTGGATAGATGGAGAACTCCAGCTTGGATTTCTTGCCATAGTCAACTGACAGGCGTTCCATCAGCAGAGAGGTGAAACCAGAACCGGTACCACCTCCAAAGCTGTGGAAGACCAGGAAACCCTGAAGGCCTGTGCACTGGTCAGCCTGGGAAGAAAACAGAACCAGGTCATTAAACAGAACCAGAATGTGCATTAATCAAACCTTATTATTCAGCTTGCTTTAATCGACACATTTCACAGTTAAACGTACCAGCTTGCGGATCCTGTCCAGCACCAGGTCGATGATCTCTTTGCCAATGGTGTAGTGCCCACGGGCATAGTTGTTGGCAGCATCTTCTTTGCCAGTGATGAGCTGTTCAGGGTGGAACAGCTGACGGTAGGTCCCAGAGCGTACCTCATCTGGCCAGGCAGAGAACAAGGAGTTAATCTATAGACAAGGAACTAGGACACAGCAGCATAATGGCTGCCCTGTAGACTGAGAACTTACCAATAACTGTAGGCTCCAGATCTACAAACACAGCCCTGGGAACGTGCTTCCCAGCTCCAGTCTCACTGAAGAAGGTGTTGAAGGAATCATCCCCTCCTCCGATGGTCTTGTCACTGGGCATCTGGCCGTCCGGCTGGATCCCATGTTCCAGGCAGTAGAGCTCCCAGCATGCATTGCCAATCTGCACACCGGCTTGGCCCACGTGGATGGAGATGCACTCACGCTGTGGAGAACAGTATAAAGTTTTACACTGGGTTTCCAGTAAAATATTGCTTTTTTAAAAAAATAAACACCATATTCAATTAATATTGTATACATCTTATGTTCATACAGCTCAAGGTTGTAGGATTTCAGTTAAACATGATTACAGCAGAATAAGTCCTTTTGTACAAATTCAACCAAGTCATTTTTTTAATATTCAGTCAACAGAGGTTTCTAAAGTAGTATTTCTTTCTCTCACCCTCTATTTCCACTTGTATTTCTATATCACTCAGTCACACACATAGACACACACAAACCTACTAATTGAATGCAAAAGGCCCCCGCACTCACCCCAGTATTATGCTGTGAACACAAAGAAGCCCCACCCTTTAAAATCCACACACATCTTTTCCCCTGACAGTGCCTGCTGTCTTCCATCGATTAAAGAGCCCAGTATGTTGATAAGATTCATTAAAACATGCTTAACTAAACAACCAAGAAAGCCGTTTTTGTTAAAGGCAAGTCCTCGTCTTAATATTATTATACATAATAACATTACAATGTTATATTAATATTTAAAATATAGTAGGATAATGGACATGGATGTAGAGGAGAGGCTGTCCCTAAAGGAAACACTACCCTGAGCACAATAGGATCTCAACAAAGACCTCCACACAAATAATGCAGCCGCACCTCTGCAATAGCACAGATTTCGTGAACAGACTGGCAGCACATTCTTATTACACGGAGTTTATTAACATTATCAAGTTACTTGTGGCTTTTATTGTGAAAATACTTCAGATAAATAGATGGAGTAAAAATGACGACTTAATCCCCATATTGGAAATATAGTTCTGAAATCCCCGTCCCGATCGGTTGACAGCAGTGCACTTAGCCTGTTAATGCGTATCGTACCCCAGACACACCCTCTACCTTCCAGGACTTGCAGACACAATGCAACGGACATATTTTCCCAGTTAAACGATAAAGCTATATTTAAATAGGTATCTGTCGCATGTTTTCAGAATTACTCTTGATATACAATTTCTAGATAACTGTCACTGCAAATAGCTTTGCATCGGTTATTCAATAACCCACAAGTACTGTTCAAATGTGAAATCCACCTGCATTATATAATTTTGTATAATAATAATAATAATAATAATAATAATAATAAGATCGCAAAACAGCGAAAGCTTAAGTTAAAATTCAGTAAATATCACAATTAAGTAAGTAAGTAAATAGGCTAAAATGAATAGCCAGTGACCGAGGTGCATCTATGTAGGCTACACTGCCTTTTGTGGCTCCACACTAAAGCACAACGCGCTTATAAGATGTCACACTAACAAAATAAGACCTACATACTCGCGACACTGTCTTTTCAGAGGAATTAGATTAAAGATCGGCAAAGACATTCAGTTACCAAAGCAGGATGTCGCCATAAAGAAAAGCAGACACTCCCTGTCGCACAGAAAGACCCCGTAACGGTCTTACTTATA
The DNA here is from genome assembly GCF_048594095.1 of Paramormyrops kingsleyae. NCBI lineage: Eukaryota > Metazoa > Chordata > Actinopteri > Osteoglossiformes > Mormyridae > Paramormyrops > Paramormyrops kingsleyae. The sequence goes on along the minus strand of NC_132802.1, from coordinate 8,703,393 downwards.
ATAACGCCTCTGGTTTTCCTCCGCATTTCAAAATAACTTTCAGTCTAAAGATGTTAAGAGAGCAATACAAACTTTAAAAGGAAACCTACCATGGTTGTTGTTTAGGTGATCAAGGATGGAGCGGAAAGGCAAGTATATCTGACTTCCTTACTGCAACAATGGGGTCTGTGTGAGACAGGACCGGACTGAGGAGTCCTGCATGTAACTCCGCTTCTAATGAAGCGTGTATGGCTGTAGCCGGGAGCCGAGCGGGGAGGGGCAATGCCGGGCACGACCGGCCGGCACCGGGGCCCGCGCCATTGGCTGACAGGACCAGGAACCCACCAGGCTGAGATGCGCTTTGTGCAGCGAGGAATGGATTTGAGGTGCAGCTGCAAGTGCCATCTGTTGAGAAGATGCTTGCTGGACTTTGACCATTTTACCAGAATGCATGGAAATTTCTTCTCTGAAGTTTTCCCTTTTTTATGGTGTCCCAATCTGACACTGGTTCAGTTAATTAGATTTAACTGTGCTATTTTTTTAAGGTGTCATTTAATAAACAATCGTATTGTTTAAAAACTGCCATCATAAAACATTTCTTAATTTTTTTCTTAATTGTTTTTATAAAACATTTCTTAATCTTTTTGATTTCCCTAAGGTTCTATCGATTCAGGCTTTTTCCATCCATCCATTTTCTAAATAGGCTTATTTATCTATAGAAAAAGTAGGCCTACTACAGATATACTTTTGAATGTGTCATTTTTCTTTGCTTTTGCTGTGGCCCCAGTGTTTCTATTGCTCATATACATTTTTTTTATTACACACATTTCCAATCAAGCAAATTAATATAAAATATTAAACTTACGGAAAAAAAGACAGTATGTGATAGAAGTTTATATGTATGTAAAATCATCCCCCATCAGGATAATGGGCAGAAGGTAGGACAGGGTAATCATATTTCCCTTTTTGCAGTATAAAAGCTGACACAGAAACACACATATATATATACAGTATATTGCCCATATAACCAGGACTTCCTGCTTAAGGGCAAACAGGACATCTGTCTCATCACAGTTGGCAAGATGGTAAATAATAGGAATGGTATTGATTCACATCTCCTCCCCCTCCCTGCCCCAGTCAGAATCCTTAATTGTCACTTAACACCAAAGAGAGACCACAGCCAAAGACCACGTTTAAAATCTTCATTTTAACGAAATAATTTGTGGTTCATGCTATGTACTGCTACATTTTATAAGTGCACACTCTGAATTCTCTGCAAGGGAATGGTTGGTTTGGTATTTTGACCGTATGTTTGTGTTTTCATCCACGCTGCTGTAAAATTGGGAAATTCTTAAGAATTCTCAAAGTTAAGGCTTGAAGTTTAAAATTAAGGTTGAATTAGTATTGTGATAATCAAGGTAGAGTGCCACTAGCTTTCTGTTTCACCACAGCCCCCAAACCCCCTTCAGCACGACCACCCTCTTTGTCCCAGATATCGCACCAATGATGTCATTCAACAGTATGCGGTCATGTGACTATCGTGTCACTGTCCTAGTCTGGTAATTAACAAATCTAGAGAAACTCACTTTCTGTTTCTCAGTGCCATACATTAAGCTGAAGGAACTGGAGAGACAGCTGAGTGAAATTCTTTTCTATCTTATCATTTGGAAACACAGAACATTCATAAGGCTGAGAATAGGAATGAGATCAGCTACAGCCACATGGAGGAAAGTAATTAACTATACCACACAAGTTTGTCAAATGGCTGACTTTTGGTTTTGATCTTGAACGCTATATTTTTTTAGGTGTATGTCCTTCCATTACATAATATACACATTTAATAGGAGGGGTTCATGAATTCCACCCTGTACAATGACAGGTCACACCAAGGAACCCACCTTGGATCTGAAGAAATAACAGAAATCAAGTTCTGCTTTGTGCTTTAGTGCCAGCTCACATTCAAAAAGCTCTAACAGTGAAATGGAACAGCAATGTTCAGTATGTGAGGGGCGGGGGGGTGTTCAGTATGTGAGGGGCGGGGGGGTGTTCAGTATAACTGAGATGATTGCTGGACAGCAGGGTGGCGGAAGGCCAGCATGGGGCCTAGCCCTTGGGTCGGACAATTCAAGCAGCTGCAGCATAAGGAGCCATTTGAGCAGCTGTGGATGTGGACTGGGGATGGCGGGTGGGGGGGCATTCTCATGGGAGTGGCTATTTTTTCTGGATATTGTTCATACATGCACGGCTCAGGATTTTTGAGTTGTAGGCTAATAGGTTTGCCATAGAATAATACAACTTTGAAGCGAAACTGTCTTTCATGCTCTGTTTAAACAACCTTAATCTTTTGTATGTGGCAAGTGCAGTAAGAGTAGCCTTTCTCATAGCTGATAAATAATGCAGGGTTCAGTGTATTCTCCACTGGAAGCATTAATTCGCAGGTTTCCGGACACTAGCAAAAACAAGCTAGTCAGCTCTCTAAATCCGAGGAAAACAATGAGTACAATATGGACAGAGCTCATTTTGCTAGATTTGATTGGTCCATAGTATGTCAGCTGTTGGCAGCACCGAAGGCATGTCAGCAGAAAACAGGAAGTCTGAGAACATCATCTGTCCTGAGTCAGAACTTTATGTCATTAAAGGCCAAAATTACTATGTGACTGATATTCATCTGGAGAAACAAACATTCAGGCTCATTTATAGAAAAACGTCATGTAGCATGATCTTCTCATGTGTTGTGTTCAGGTATTTGGTCCATGTACAACAGCTTTGATAGAAATTTGGAGCTGTTTGGCAGGAATTCCAGAAGCCTGAAAACTGAAGTTATTATGAGCCCTAGTGACTGTTACCATAGAACTACCATTGTTATTGGCAACAACCTGGGATGCAAGGAAATGACTTTATGAGAACAGCTGGGATCAACAATTTTATCGTGCTTTATTTTAATGAAAGACATTTTATGAATAAGGGAATAAGGCTTCCATGCTGTTCTGTTAGGTACCATATTTAAATATTTCTTACAAATGTGTTAAGAAACTAATATTTGTAGTTATTTTCAGTAGGTTCAAAGCAAAATTGCATTGGGAGTGCCTCTAGGGAAACAAGTGGCAAAAGATGAATGCTAAAATAAAGTAAATCAAAACACAGAGATAATGAGTATCAGACTGATACTTTTCCAAGAACATGAATGAAATGACCATCATCATGAAAAATTGTGTTAAATATTGATAATAAAAGAGAGGCAGGATTGACAGCCAGATTTCCAGGCAGAAAATGTTTTTGTCTTCAAAGATGATTGACAGGACAAACATGGCGATTAGGAGATGGATTTTCACGTACTGTATGGAACATCTACAGGAAATCCTCCACAGGTCCTGTAGACTGGAGACTCTTCACTTTCCCCATTGAGGCAGCTGCCTTCTGCCATTCTGTATGGGTCACATGACCTGCTGATAAAAGCTTTATGGGAGGTTGTGCATTATCTCCGGGATACCCTTTGGTATCTAAGCAACTATTCATCGCCGAGCTACCACTGGGATCTGAGAAATGGGTTTTGGGGGGTTGGGGGCTCTCTGTGCTCAGCCCTGCATCATTACTGTATATCTTCATACATTATTTTATTATATTCTGTCTTTTCTCTTACTCTACAGTTTGATCAAATGTTTTACCAAAACAGTTAAAAGGACATCATTAAGAATTTTCATTATATTGTATTTCAGCTTATGATTGACTAGTATATTAAATGACCTTTCAAAGCCAATCTGTCAAATTTTGCAGGTCCACAATAGCTAGAAAATTTTACCAAAAACATTCGAGCTAATAGCTATAAATTACTTAATTGTGTTTTGCTCAATAATTTAATTATTTCAATTAATATATAATAAAACTGAGAAAAAATATGTAAAATAAATGTAAATGTATATATTGACAAAGACGGGTTTACAAAAAATGAGTTATAGCATTATTTGTACAGGGTTAGTATAACTGGAAAAAGAAACTAGAAAACTTTCTTGTATTTATAGGTTAATTTAAGATTACCTTCTCCTGAAGAATAAAAAATGACTATGCAAAATAAAATAGTTTCAGGAAAAAAAACTTTTTTATTAATATAAATCCCGTATTTGTGTGACTCTAAGACGATTATCGCTTATTTGTATCGAGATATATGGAAGCTCTTCCAGTGGAGGTTCTATACTATTTCAACCGAGGGAGGGGGCAGACTGGGGCCAGTTGTTCTGTTAGGGGGGCCAGATGCATTTGACCTTAATGTCCTCCAAATATTACTTAGGCTATACTAGATTGTCAGCATTAAGAAGAAAAAGTCAATTTTGAAAATCGATGTCATTTATGCAATGCTTTGCAGTCACATTTTACAGCTTTTACAAATGTGTAACTCACTCTAATATCTCCTTTATACCGTCTTGCTTCCACGAGATTGATTATTTTTTCTGTCGTTAACACGACCTCACAGCGCATCCATGTTAATAGACGTTCAAGAAAATGTGCTTACGTTTGTGTTTCGCCTGTTCCCAGCGCACAAAATGTAAGCCCACATATATCAATGCAAATAATAATGATAGTGATTATAATAATATTATAGAAAATGATAATAAAATAAAATTAAGTAATCATTTCAGACTGAAGTAGCATACGTATTTAAGGGGACACGGGTGGACCAAGCATGTTGTCAGGGGGCACTGGCCTCCCCTGCCCCCCCGGAACCGCCCCTGAGCTCTTCAGTGGGAAGTTCCTATTCTACAAATATATTATATCCAATGAGTAATCAGATCTGGGCAGGTTTCCCTCGATTTGGCCAATAGTCACGCAGGAGACTTCGTCGCCACGGTAACACTTGTATATATTAAGGGTGTGTTGCCCGTGTGCAGTAAGTTCTCTTACATCGACCTCCTTGCTGTCGTGCTGTAAGACGTGCTTCAGAAGCTTTACTCGATCCCACTCCATCCCCTACCAAGACGAGACCACCTAATACCAACAATGGTAAGGGATAATATATTAAGGATAATTTTTTTCAGTTATGTAGGCCACCAATAGCCTACCGAACACATAGAGCGCCTCTTATATACCCGTGTATCAATCGTCTTAATTATTCATTTACATTTTTGGCAGTATCGTTTTGGCGAAATTACTCTTTGATAGTTCCTGCAACATTCTGTTAATTTATCGTTAATTTTCGGCAGGTTCATGCATTTATTAAAATAAAATGTGAACGCTTCTTTACAAATATGATGCAAGGAGGAATCTGTAGCAACACGATGAATGGAGGTTACGGAACATTCGGGTTGTATGGTGCATTTTTATCAAAATTATTTTCAATGAAAGAGGTTTTTGTGACTGCATGAAGAATAAGTCGAGGTTGGAGACGACAGCGATCGCGTGATTACGTGGCGGGTGGAGCCGAATCTTCAGACAAAGACAACTTGATACAAATGCAATGTGAGCAGAATAAATTAACATCCAGCATCACGTCGATCTGAAGGACTGACACTTCTCGTTTTCAGGACCTGAGCTTTGCCCCCACCTTTTGTGTCCCCGCCTAAGGAGTGACTGTCAGAGGAAAGCCAGATAAATTTAAAAATGTTGAATTTCATCCAATCACATACGCATAAAGAAATTATATCGTAACTGCAGAAAAGGTCTTATCGTGGCGTTTTGATATTTAACAATTTCGGTTTTAGGGATGTTCGAAAATTAGTTTGTTTAATTGAATTTTCGTTTTGCTATAAAAGCAAGAAATTGCCAGCGCTTGAAGGCAGTGGTAGCTTATCTCAGATGTCATTAATTCCTATCGTGCTTGTCTCGTTCCTACTGAAATGTCTCCACGCCACGAAGGGGCTCTTTGTCCGACCCACCCACAAAATCAAGTGAGGTCATTGTTATATTGTGTGCAAGAAATATAGCAACGGGATACAGCAAAGAACAACAAATCGTACATGCCACTCAAATTTTGAAATGTATTGCAAAAGTAGAATACTCAATTCAGTATAAATGCATATTTAAAAAAATAGATACAAAAAAAAAATTAATGGTCACTTCAAAAACTGTTTTCTGTATGCAGCGTGAGTGCATCTCCATCCACGTGGGCCAAGCCGGTGTGCAGATTGGCAATGCATGCTGGGAGCTCTACTGCCTGGAACATGGGATCCAGCCGGACGGCCAGATGCCCAGTGACAAGACCATCGGAGGAGGGGATGATTCCTTCAACACCTTCTTCAGTGAGACTGGAGCTGGGAAGCATGTTCCCAGGGCTGTGTTTGTAGATCTGGAGCCTACAGTTATCGGTAAGTTCTCAGTTTCTCCTACAGGGCAGCCATTATGCTGCTGTGTCCCAGTTCCTTGTCTATAGATTAACTCCTTGTTCTCTGCCTGGCCAGATGAGGTACGCTCTGGGACCTACCGCCAGCTGTTCCACCCTGAACAGCTCATCACTGGCAAAGAAGATGCTGCCAACAACTATGCCCGTGGGCACTACACCATTGGCAAAGAGATCATCGACCTGGTGCTGGACAGGATCCGCAAGCTGGTACGGTTAACTGTGAAATGTGCTGATTAAAGCAAGCTGAATAATAAGGTTTGATTAATGCACATTCTGGTTCTGTTTAATGACCTGGTTCTGTTTTCTTCCCAGGCTGACCAGTGCACAGGCCTTCAGGGTTTCCTGGTCTTCCACAGCTTTGGAGGTGGTACCGGTTCTGGTTTCACCTCTCTGCTGATGGAACGCCTGTCAGTTGACTATGGCAAGAAATCCAAGCTGGAGTTCTCCATCTATCCAGCTCCCCAGGTGTCCACAGCTGTGGTAGAGCCTTACAACTCCATCCTGACCACCCACACCACCCTGGAGCACTCTGATTGTGCTTTCATGGTGGACAATGAGGCCATCTATGACATCTGCCGTAGGAACCTCGATATTGAGCGCCCCTCTTACACCAACCTCAACAGGCTCATTGGCCAAATTGTATCCTCCATCACAGCCTCCCTTCGATTTGATGGTGCCCTGAATGTTGATCTGACAGAGTTTCAGACCAACTTGGTGCCTTATCCTCGTATCCACTTCCCTCTAGCTACATATGCCCCAGTCATTTCTGCAGAGAAGGCCTACCATGAGCAACTTTCTGTAGCCGAGATCACCAATGCCTGCTTTGAGCCGGCCAATCAGATGGTCAAATGTGACCCCCGTCATGGCAAGTACATGGCCTGCTGTCTGCTGTACCGTGGTGACGTGGTGCCCAAAGATGTCAATGCTGCCATCGCCACCATCAAGACCAAGCGCACCATCCAGTTTGTGGACTGGTGCCCCACTGGTTTCAAGGTGGGCATTAACTACCAGCCCCCTACTGTGGTTCCTGGTGGAGACCTGGCCAAGGTTCAGAGAGCAGTGTGCATGCTGAGCAACACCACTGCTATCGCTGAGGCCTGGGCTCGCCTGGACCACAAGTTTGACCTGATGTATGCAAAGCGAGCCTTTGTGCACTGGTATGTGGGTGAGGGTATGGAGGAGGGGGAGTTCTCTGAGGCCAGGGAAGACATGGCAGCTCTAGAGAAGGATTATGAAGAGGTGGGCGTCGACTCCGTTGAGGGGGAGGGAGAAGAAGAGGGAGAGGAGTATTAAGGGTGTTTTAATGACATCAAACTCAATGCTCATATTCTCGGAGTCAGATTCAAGAAACACAAATCTGAGATCATGAGAATAAAATTCTGTGCTGAAAATCTTTCAACAGTATCTTTTTCTTTTTTAACAACACCATTGCTTCATGGAAATTCACTCTATTTAAATTTTCATCAGCATACTTAAGTGTTTTATGAAGAGTTAATGGCAGCGGTATTGATGAATATATATATATATTTTCTGTGGTGGACTGGCGGCCTGCCCAAGGTGTACCCCGCCTCTCGCCCAAAGATGCTGGGATTGGCTCCATCTTCCCCACGACCCATGAAGTGGTATAGATAAAAGATGGATATGATATATATAGTTTTTGATACAGGGACAGATATAGCATCATGCACATTTTCTGACAGACAATTCTATACACCAGTTCTATATATAGGCGTTTCCATAAACTAGTAATTTATTCTCCATAGAATATGCATTCCCAATTTCAGAATTCATTATAAGAAGGATTAAAATTTGCATCCAGACATCTAGATTGTGTACATTGAGGTAAGCAGATAAAGGGCATTGGAGGGAGTTTGATATCGGGGCGGGGAGATAGAATTTTAAATATTAGTGTCTTCTTTTTTTTTCAACTTTTTATTTATGAAGTGTCAACACAATACAAAAGAGAAGAGAGGAAAATAAAGGAATCAGTCTGAGGTCATGAGATACACAATGTGTATATATATATATATATAAAAAAAAAGATCATTAAACAGTCACAAATTAACATATACTATTTAATCAAGTAATATCTCTCTGTTCAGCATGTAAATGGACCACTTTCCCCACCTTCTCTCCCCTAGCTCCTTTTGAAGCCTTAAAGAATAAGTCATCTGCTCAAGGAGGTGTAGCTGTTTCACAATACCGATAAAGACCCCCAGAGTAGGGGTATCTTTTTGAAGCCAATACTTTGTAATTGCCTTTTTACACGCTACTAACATAATCTTTAGGAGGTACTCATCATCTTCACCTAGTCCCTCGGGGAGACTCCCCAGGTACAGAGATGTGAACGTGATGTCAACCCTAAAGCCCAACACCTTTGCTATAATTACTGCAACCTCCTTCCAAAAATTTTGAATAAGAGGACACAGCCAGATATTAGTGTCTTCTTGAGGGGGAAAGGTGAATGAAGCCAAATTCAATACTGGGGGGTACATGTTGAATTTATAAACAACTTTTGTAATGAAGGGGAAAATATATATTTAAACCAATTTTCTCAGCATTCAAAATTAGTACCAGTAATGAAATCACTTTGCATAGGATGGTATGATCAAATATGACATTTCATACATATCAATGATGTGTATTTCATACATATCAAATTCAAAAGTTTATCTCTGCATTGACAATGCTGCGGTTTAACGATATCCTGTAGCTTTTTATTAATACTTTGAACGACAGACATGACTATGTTGAACTATTATCATTGTGTCACTCCTATTATTATTCTGGGAAACACATTACACTAATATTAGTGGTATTTTGCTTTTAGATGTTCCTTGTTAAATCCTACAGAATTCACCCAGTGTATTTTGAAAATTAATATCTCAGTCTCTCAGTATTGCTTTGGTGAATGGATGTCTATTTAAGAATGTTGATTTAAATGTATGTGGTTGCAATAATTTGGTCAGGTGCAGCTCAAGTTTATGCACTCCATTAATGGGTCTTGTTGTTGCATTTGGTGATGGAGCTGATCTGAATGAAGTGCACTGTCTCTCTGGCCTCATTGTGTCAGTTCTTGATCAACCACTCTAAGATGAGTGTCAGTTCATCGCTATTTTAAAAAATGTTTAACTGCCTAGAAAGGGATCTACTACAAATAGTAAATGGTCCACACCTATCAGACTCTTCTCCCAAATCATTGAGGACTGCAGCTGCAAGTCCCTAAAACAAGAGCATCCTGTATGTTCCTATGCTAACCTATTACAGACCTCAAACAAATTTAAAATCTTCCCTTCATACACAGGATTATTATGTCATTCTCATTCAACTTATTAAGTTCTTAAACTGCAATATTTATTATGGCAAATTTCCATCTGGCTTATGACCACATTACAGCATTGATACAGCTCTCATAGAGGCACTAAATGACATTCTTCTGAATAATATCAGTTCTGATACGGCTAGATCTGAGATCTCCCTTTGACACTGTTGACCACTGAAAACTCAGAGACAGGTTGGAAAACTGTGAAACTCCCCATAATGATTCTTGACTGGTTCAGGTCTTACTTAGAAGACAGAGGCTACTTTGTTGCCATTGAAAATGATACCTATAAGTGGATCACCATGACTGAAGTCCCCCAGGGCGTAATCCTGTTCAATCTCAACATGTAATCACTAGGCTTAAATCATGCAGAATAACAAAATAGCCTACAGCAGTTATGCAGATGACACCCTACCTTCCTAGTAGTCTTGCCAAGTAAGTACACTGCCAATTGGATGTACCCTCAATTGAAAAGATACAAATTAGGTTTTATTTGGCAATAAAGAGTAAATATTCAAGGTGAATCTGTATCTAGACTGTAGAGTTCTAAAAATCAAGTCAACTCAGATTATTGACTCAGATTTCAGTCTTAAAGGCGAATTAAAAGCCATAGTTTAATCAGCCCTTGATCATCTGAGGAACATAGCAAGAATCAGGAGTATCTTACTCAAACAAGACTTAGAGAAACTCATCATGTAATGCCCACGTCAAGCTAGGCATCCATCCAGCCACTCCCAGTCCGCTCCTGTGCCACCTGCCCAGAGTACTGGAGCGCACCCATAGCTGAACAACTCCATTAATTGGCAGGGTATAAAAGTACTTAGTGTTCGGTCACCTCATTGTGAAAGTACTTAGTGTTCGGTCACCTCATTGAGAAAGTACTTAGTGTTCGGTCACCTCATTGAGAAAGTACTTAGTGTTTCACCAGACTGAGTGTTTGGATCCTGATCTGGTTTCTATGTATGATTCCTACTTGCTTTACTGGTTTTCCTACTTTCTTTTATTGTTATTTGGCCCTTACTTCTAGTATTGATTGAATTATTGAACTTTCCTCCTTTGGATTTGTATCCCGTTTTGTGTTTGTTTGCCTCTACCTGGCTTTTGACACATTGCCTGTTTGGACTACATTTCTGTACATAAAGTTGCTTCTCCCACACTTCATTGGATGGAGTGTGGATGCATTACACATCAGTGTCCTCATTACCAGCAGAATGGCAGAATGGTCTTCACCCTGACCTTCTCAAAAAGATCATTAGAGAACTTCATTGCATTTGGGAACCAGCTGCTACAATGCTTGTCCAAGACCAAGATAAATTAAAACATCACTCCTATTCTCAGGTCCTAACACTGGTTTCCAGTTAGCTATTGAACTAATTCTAAAGTGCTGATCCTAAAGTGCTGATCCTAAAGTGCTGTGACATTACTGCAGAGTCCAAACCTGGTCAGCTTCTTACAGTAGATCAATAAGAACGAGTCGACGATCAATTCCCTGGCTACATCCAAACCGGGCAAGGCAGCATTTAGCTATTATTTTAAACCCCCCCTTCCTGGTGATCTTAGATGTCCTAAACCACAGCCATTTTTAAGTCCAAACTATTCTCTTGTGCCTTTGATCAGGTATTAAGCACAACACTTTTCTCTTATTTTTATATTCTGTACTTTTGATGTCTTAAGTTTCTTATTTCTCTTTTAAGCTGTTAAATCTATTCCTGTGTATAAAAACTATTTATTTCTATTTTTTTTCTATTATATTGTACCTCGGCATTTTGTGTGGACAGCAAAGAAAGAATTTCATTGCACAGAGAAATGCACTTTTCTACTGTGCATATGACAATAAACGCTTTGAATCTTGAATGCGCCATACAGACAAACTTGCCACGACATCCATATTTAATCAGGAACTTCTGTCCTTATGTAATCATACCTGAACCATGGTGAGTCCTTAAGGTGACTATAGGAGACAAAATTCTAGAGGGACAAGCAAAAACTGAGAGATGAAACGACTCATAACTGCAGATGAGACTGTTGCCCGAATACTTGTATATAAATCAGAAGCAGTTCACTACTCATCAAAGTACAAAATCTAAGGGGTGTTGCCATCTATGTCTTCTTTCTCCATTGATTACCATCTGCATAAAATTCATGGTCCTGATAGATTAGGTGAGCTAACCTCTTCACCTCAAAGCTGTAATGTAATCCTTTCTTTCCTTCTTTAGTTCACCTTTCAGCCAGCTGGTGGCCATTTTACATAGCGGAGCGACCACGTAGGTTTTGTGTATCGCTGCAGCCTGCAGGCCCCAGAAAAGTCCCAAGAGGGCGCTTAAGTCGCAGCCTCCGATGAAAGCCTGATCCGCGTTTTCCTTCACTGGCGAAATAACGGTTATTTAGAGCTGAGATGAGCACCTGTCCTAGCTATTACTAATGGATATTACAAAAATAACGTCCAAATCACTGTTTATTAATACATTAAAAAAAGAAAAACACGAAAAAAGGAGTAAGGAAAAAAAAATTAATCGCCCAAAATTTTTAATCCCAAAACGCATAACTGACAAAATCTAAAATATCCAAAGATAGGCTACATCACCTGTTTAAATTTAGCCGACTTTAAACTTCAATTTGATTTTAATGCTGTTTTTTATGCTCCAATTTAGTAAAAGCCGCTGTGCTGTCGGGTTATAAACCCACAGGGCGTTGCCTCTCATCTTTGCGGGCATTTAGGCTGTTTCATCGGTATCGACTAAGGCTATAGCGTATTTCATTTCTCGGCTGCACACCTTAGAGCATCTGCAGGAAATAATCGTGGTAAGCGGTGCATTTCGATTACTTTTATACATTAGGACTCGTCTGATAGAGTATTAGGGCATTTTTATATGTTCTGTCGTATGTCATTCGCAGGCATCTAGGCGTAGCAAAGTGATTGCGACAGAATTAATATTTCTGTTTGAGAAGAGGTCTGACAGTAAGACATGGGCTGCGGGTCATATTTAAGAGAATAAATAACAAAATATGGTGATCCTATTTGTGATGCGTTTCCAAATCGATGTTTTCATTTTTCTAGTTATAGAAAACACGATACGAATGCTTACACGCATTAATACTGCATTTAGCAAGGCGATTATTTGTGTCCTTAATTCCTTTTTTATATGGAATTCTTCTCACGAGCCCAATAAATATGCGGAACAGTGGATTTCATCACGTGTATTTAAAGACCTGAACTAATTTTTGTTTATCGTATATATATTAAAAACTGTGAGTATACATGCGTCACGTTTTCGATGTTTACACTACTTATAAGAATATTTCTGTAAAACATCACATTTTTAAAAAATTACAGGCAATAAAAGTGCTATCTTAAAATAATTTAAATAAATCAGATAAAAGCTATATGCGAGGAACAGTCTCTCTGTGATCTAATTAGCTTTAAAGGACACAGCCTAGCTAATTTTATCACCTCCCCCAAACACCACGGGGAGAGAGCCATTTTCGTTGTATGAAATGTCAGAGACCTTATCATGACCTCAGCCCGCGAGCTCATATGAAACACAGATTAATGAAGCATATTCTGATGGTACTGGGCTTTCTATCGTATGTGTGTCTTTCAGATAAACAGACTGCTTATTTAATAAGACCCAAGGTATCTTGTACCACTATTGACTGAAAAAAAAATATCCTGAGGCTTACAATAATTAAAAAATACACAAAACAGCCAGTCATTCCAGCAACTACAGAACTGTAGTATCACTGGCAGTAGAAGAGGAACAAAGGATCACTCTCCTGCTTTGAATGATGAATAATGAAACAGTATCTGATTTCTATCTGTGTGCACTTCATGTTTCCTCCTGTAGTCCGAAAATGCAGTTCAAGTGAATTGGTGACACTAATTTGCATCTAGAGTGTGACTGTGTGACTGAATGTGTGTCCTTCTTATGACAGCTGATACAGGGCATTTCTTTACAATAAACCTTGAAAATGTTTAAGCTGTACTGCAGCAGTAGTCAAAGACTGGTTTTAATTTGTAGTATAACAACATTTAGACAGACGTGCATAATCTACGAAAGCAGTTAGTTATGATAGGTTTCCAAAGGAACATCTTTATTCCTTCTTAAGTGTGAGTGGACCTTGATTCATATGGGTCAGGCTGGTGTGCAGACTGGCAATGCATGCTGGGAACTGGTGCAGAACAGGATCCACAAGCTGGTAGGGTTTACTGTGGAAATTTGTTGATTAATACTGTACCATGGTGATATGGTGCCCAAAGATGTCAATGCTGCCATCGCCACCATCAAGACCAAGCGCACCATCCAGTTTGTGGACTGGTGCCCCACTGGTTTCAAGGTGGGCATTAACTACCAGCCCCCTACTGTGGTTCCTGGTGGAGACCTGGCCAAGGTTCAGAGAGCAGTGTGCATGCTGAGCAACACCACTGCTATCGCTGAGGCCTGGGCTCGCCTGGACCACAAGTTTGACCTGATGTATGCAAAGCGAGCCTTTGTGCACTGGTATGTGGGTGAGGGTATGGAGGAGGGGGAGTTCTCTGAGGCCAGGGAAGACATGGCAGCTCTAGAGAAGGATTATGAAGAGGTGGGAGCTGATAGCATGGAAGGAGAAATGGAAGGAGAAGAGTACTAAGAACATAATAAATTTACAAATGAAAGGAGGCCATTTTCCCCATCAAGCTTGTGTGGGGATAATTCAACTAATAGCTCAGAGTTGGTAAAATCTTATTTAGCTCTGATTTAAAGGAACCCAGGGTTTTAGCTTGCACTATACTAGCAGGAAGACTATTCCATACTCTAACTACACGCTGTGTAAAGCGGTGCTTTGTCTAATACAGATTAAAATGTTCCCCCACTAATTTCCACCTATGGTCACGAGTTCTTGTATTTGAACTAATATTGAAGTAACTATTTGGTTGAACAGCATCCAGACCTGTTAGAATCTTATATACCTAGATCACGTCACGCCCTTAGAATCTCATTCACCTGGAGCATGCCCCACACACCCCCCCCCCCCACCTTAGAATCTTATATACCTAGTTCATGCCCCCCTTAGTATCTTGGTAACCCTTTAGGATTTTGAAGAGGTGGGTGTCGACTCTATGGAAGGTGAGGGTGACGAGTATTAAATGCACCGTATTTCCACCATAATCGACAACATTCATGTTTCATTCTCTCCATTATAAAATTTAAATGTGTGTTAGGTTAGATGTCATGTGTGGCCACCATTTTCAGAGGGATCTTCATTTTAATGCATTCTTAATATATACAATAGCATTATGAGGAAACCAGACTCTAAAATGTACACCGATTCTCTATAAAAGGCATCCCACTAGCATCAATTGTCTCAATCATTAATATTTAAAAGAAACAAAATAATAACTCTTACTCGTATAGTATTTCTCTTATTTTTAAATTTTATTATTCTAAAATCATAATCACCGTATCAATCGCAATACAAAGGAGTAAATATAGACATTGGAGCGGTAAAATCAAAGTGGGCCTAATAAATTTAAAGAAAATTTAGATTGCTTTAAAAAGGGGAAATAAGAACTCCACTCTCTCCCCCTACTGGCTCAATCCGAACACAGTTTCGCGCAAAAGTAATGCGTCGAGCGATTTATGATGTCACTGGTCTAGAACCTTCTACATTCAGAATCCTTCCAGTCCAGAAGAAACGTAAGAAAGATGTGCCGTTATGTCAGTGTCCCTCATTAAAAAAAATCAATTGTCATCATAAGTAACACAATATGAAATTATGTAATATTAGTTAACTGACAACAAAGCATCCATAAGAATCCTGTTACATGTATGGAAATACGTATTAGTTTAGCATTATTATAATGACCAAAAAAGCATTATACTATTACATTTCTGGACAAAGAAATTCACAATTCAGTTCCCGTTCGCACTTTATTGTACAGCCCTATCCGTTTCCAGTTCAAACCAACCTTACGAGTTAAAAGCTCAAGTGATCGAAAATATTACAAGGCCAATAGGAGAGACGCTCAGAAGTCCTTTATGAGCTAATAAGAGAGACGCTCAGATGTTCTTTACGAGCCTATAGGAGAGACGCTCAGAAGTCCTTTATGAGCCAATTAGAGAGACGCTCAGAAGTCCTTTACGAGCCAATAGGAGAGACGCTCAGAAGTCCTTTACGAGCCAATAGAAAAAGCCTACGGTAAGAAAAGGTGTGCCAGGCTCCACTGCTCCCGCCTCGCATCTGACGAGGGTCCAAAGAGTATAAATTGCCCCACCCAGGAAAAATGTTACACATTTCTCACAATAGACACATAAAGGTCTCTGCGTGAGAACTGTCTATAAATACATTTTTTTTCCCTAATCCGTAGACAGCATTTTTTACGGACCATCGTAATCATGGTAAGTATAATACTAATGATAATTAACGGAAACAGTTATTTCTGCCAGTCAAATGTAAAATATTATCTTGATTTAAAACCTATGACAAAGGCAATTCATCATGCCGGTAATGGCACTGAAGATGTGTTTATCTAAATATCTTTGCGATCAAATTACGCTATTCTATAGAAAAAGGTATTCAATACGCTTTCTCAAAGCCGGTGATCATTCTGTACCTCGCTATTCACCATCCTCATATCAGCGTACATTTTATTTAATAATGTGGAAGATTTGACAAACTAATCCGAAAAATAAGCCTTGCTATAAACTAAGCGGAATTGCAATAGTAACATCACCAGTTACACATCCGTATCTAAAGTCGCTCATTCTGGATTAGACCGGCATCTGTTCGTTGTTCGTGTCTAGACAATTGAAAAGTCGCTGGGTGATGGCATGCGTCCAATTCTGGGGCGGGGGTCGTACCGTAACATCTAAGCAAAGAAACCATCCTTGAAACACGTTCATTGAGTTACTTAAAATTAAGTAAAATGTATATTTTTGGGACAATTTTGAAACTACGAAAATGAGAATAAATAAATCGCGTTTTCACAAAAATAGGCCAACGCATTCCGTATTTGATATGCATTTCTTTACAAATGCTCCATGTATATTATTTCGTTTACCTAAATATTATTTTAGTTCGAACAACACGTGCCCATCCTTGTGAAGAATAACGGGAGCCTACATATTTCTAAGCATATTCGCGTTTTATAAACGGTTATTTGACGTAGGTTTGTATGCTGCGCTCCTACGTAGTGACGTGATCCTGAAATGTGGCCGGCAGGCACGTGCTTCCTATCCGCTTCCGGACATTTTAGCACTTCCTTCGCGAGCTGCTTTGTACGAACTTCCCGCGTGCTTCGCTATTTACAACATCCAACCTCGCTGACTGTTATGAAATGCATTTAAGTAAGGAAGTGAAACGTTGCAATTAACCCAAAAATCCATAAAATAGCATCCCACGTGTGCATACAAATATATTGCCTGTCCGCAAACCCAACGAGCTGCCGCAATTTACCATTTTGATATAGTTTTTAAAGTGTATAGGCTAATTCAAGTTGAGCATCACTATTATGGGCTATTCTTAGTTTATGTCAATATATAGGTCTAAGATTGAGAAGTGTGTGTGTGTATGTTTGTGTGTGTGTGTGTGTGTATATATATATATTCGAGGCGTTGGAAGGGGATTAACTTCAGAGTTGGGTAACTCAGGTCCAGAGAGTAAGTCCAGACCGGGATTTTGTTTCAACCAACCAGTTGAGCATAAACAGTCACAGTCAGAGTATGGTTGGTGGAAACAAAATCCCAGTCTGGACTTTTACTCCCTGGACCTGAATTACCTAACTCTGATTAGCTCAGTGTAGCTGACACATTTTTGATGGTAGATTCTTAGCATTACTCAGCATAGAGACCCTGAAAAGTCCTGCTGTGGTTGTAATGAGGTTGTGATCTCTGAGCATTCAACCTCCTTTTTAAGGTCTTGGCTAATTCTGATGGCACTTGCTGACTTTGAAAGTAATTCCAGGTAATTGGACAACAGTATCCTGGCAGAAAGACTTTTATCACAAGGTGTCCACTCCAGAGAAGTGAGTTTGAGTGTTGAATGCTGGCAGGCAGGAACTTTGCCCCTTCCTGTTAAGTCATGGTGTTAAAATGCTGGAGTTAAACAGTGGTCATGTGAACGACCTCATTGACTTGTCTGACCTGTCCTTGTGCTCCTTGTGGCTTGTTCAGTCATGTGGTCCCCCCTCCCCCCAGTTGGTTTCAGTTGGGATCTTAGGAAAAACAACTTCCTGTTTTCACAGTGCCACACTAATGTAAACAGATTAAACAAATCTCTTTGTGATTAAGAACTTATGATATAAGGACTGAAATCAGACCCATTCTTCAACTCTGATGTTATTGAAAGATGTAATTTTTAAGTATGATAAAGCTATAGCTACAATTGTTTCCTTAGCATTAAAATTAAAACCACTTGCTCTTTTCCCCTAGCGTGAGTGCATCTCCATCCATGTGGGCCAAGCCGGTGTGCAGATTGGCAATGCATGCTGGGAGCTCTACTGCCTGGAACATGGGATCCAGCCGGACGGCCAGATGCCCAGTGACAAGACCATCGGAGGAGGGGATGATTCCTTCAACACCTTCTTCAGTGAGACTGGAGCTGGGAAGCATGTTCCCAGGGCTGTGTTTGTAGATCTGGAGCCTACAGTTATTGGTAAGTTCTCAGTCTCTCCTACAGGGCAGCCATTATACTGCTGTGTCCCAGTTCCTTGTCTATAGATTAACTCCTTGTTCTCTGCCTGGCCAGATGAGGTACGCTCTGGGACCTACCGTCAGCTGTTCCACCCTGAACAGCTCATCACTGGCAAAGAAGATGCTGCCAACAACTATGCCCGTGGGCACTACACCATTGGCAAAGAGATCATCGACCTGGTGCTGGACAGGGTCCGCAAGCTGGTACGGTTAACTGTGAAATGTGTCGATTAAAGCAACCTGAATAATAAGGTTTGATTAATGCACATTCTGGTTCTGTTTAATGACCTGGTTCTGTTTTCTTCCCAGGCTGACCAGTGCACAGGCCTTCAGGGTTTCCTGGTCTTCCACAGCTTTGGAGGTGGTACCGGTTCTGGTTTCACCTCCTTGCTGATGGAACGCCTGTCAGTTGACTATGGCAAGAAATCCAAGCTGGAGTTCTCCATCTATCCAGCTCCCCAGGTGTCCACAGCTGTGGTAGAGCCTTACAACTCCATCCTGACCACCCACACCACCCTGGAGCACTCTGATTGTGCTTTCATGGTGGACAATGAGGCCATCTATGACATCTGCCGTAGGAACCTCGATATTGAGCGCCCCTCTTACACCAACCTCAACAGGCTTATTAGCCAAATTGTATCCTCCATCACAGCCTCCCTTCGATTTGATGGTGCCCTGAATGTTGACCTGACAGAGTTTCAGACCAACTTGGTGCCTTATCCTCGTATCCACTTCCCTCTAGCTACATATGCCCCAGTCATTTCTGCAGAGAAGGCCTACCATGAGCAGTTAACTGTAGCCGAGATCACCAATGCCTGCTTTGAGCCGGCCAATCAGATGGTCAAATGTGACCCCCGTCATGGCAAGTACATGGCCTGCTGTCTGCTGTACCGTGGTGATGTGGTGCCCAAAGATGTCAATGCTGCCATCGCCACCATCAAGACCAAGCGCACCATCCAGTTTGTGGACTGGTGCCCCACTGGTTTCAAGGTGGGCATTAACTACCAGCCCCCTACTGTGGTTCCTGGTGGAGACCTGGCCAAGGTTCAGAGAGCAGTGTGCATGCTGAGCAACACCACTGCTATCGCTGAGGCCTGGGCTCGCCTGGACCACAAGTTTGACCTGATGTATGCAAAGCGAGCCTTTGTGCACTGGTATGTGGGTGAGGGTATGGAGGAGGGAGAGTTCTCTGAGGCCAGGGAAGACATGGCAGCTCTAGAGAAGGATTATGAAGAGGTGGGAGCTGATAGCATGGAAGGAGAAGAGGAAGGAGAAGAGTACTAAGGGTCACTTCCCAATAAATTTCTCGTTGTCATTCCTCATATTCTCACCCTGCTCCTAAAACAGGCTTAACTTAAAACTTCGTTCCATTCTGTACTTTGAACACTAACGCAATAAATGTGAATTTCAAACGAAATTGGCTGCCTTGTTTTCCATTCAGCTTTTTTTCCTTATCTATTTTAAGTTAATTTATTTTAAGTTATTGCTATGGTTGCACTCGGTCTGCTTTTGCACTCAGTTATCAGCTTTTGTAAAGGTATAACATTGTTTAATTTTATTAAGTTTGTCTGAAATCTAATTTCTTGGATGTTAAAATGGTTAACGGATGTTGTTTCATATTGTCCTGGGGCCTGTCCTACGAAGCGGGGTTACTTGTCGAATTTAAGGTAGTATGGGAAAAATGTGAGTGAACCAGAGCATGTGAGTGGAGCGTGAGCGAGGAGCGGAGCGGGCGGAATTTGGTCAGAGCGCAGAGCGGTTTTTTAATTAAGGCTGGAGCGGTCGCTTTGTCTCGATCCAATTTCGCTCCGATACCGCTCACACTACAATTCTGAGGCGTGCCCAAATCTACCCAGAATTCATCTGTACAACTATCAAGACATTTGCACAATTTGGCCGAGATGGAATGCGCAAAGTATTTCACAAAGGAAACTGATTAATCATACAAGTGTACTATTCTTATCAAACGTATAGATGACAATAATGTACAGCAAGAACAACAATGTGGTGAAGCTGTTTCAGTGAGTAAAGATTCACTTTGGAATCACTTTTCTCAGAAACATGATGAGTGTGCTACGCGAACAAGCGGAAGCCAAAGCAAAACGCGTGCAAGTTTTATATGGTTGTAGCATATCAAGTCTATAAAGTAAATTAAAGTATAGAAGCCTATAAAGTAAATATTGGTAATCAAATAAATTCGTTTTGTCATTCAAAGTAGGTCTAATAAGATTTTTTTTTATTTCACGTAACGTAAAATTTTGTTTTAGAGACGTGCTGCATCAACAGAAAAAAATTGAGGAATTTAAAACGTGTCTGTATATTCTTTAGGCTATTAAGTCCACTGATTCCTTTATTTTTAAGCCTATTTTTGTGTGGTAAGCCATTTCCAAACCTGTCCGTTGTTGCCTATAGGTTGCTTAAAAAAATATTTTCTGTTCTGACTGGCACTGTTTCCGTTGCTCATATTTCTTTATGACATAAGGCTTCGGTTTAAGGTGACATTTGTTAGGCATGCAGATTATTTGTTCCTCTTTTAAATTGGAGCGAGCGTGGAGCGAGAGGACATTTTAGTGGAGCGAGGAGCGGTGTTGAGCGGAGCGGCTTAGTGCGAATTAGAGCGGAGGAGCGGGCGGAGCCAACAGCCTCGTGAGCGAGGAGCGGAAATTCTCACCGCTCCGCTCCGCTCACATTAGTGATGGGAACTCCGGCTCTTTTCAAAGCTTCGGCTCTTTTGGATCGGCTCCCTTTAAAGAGCCGGCTCTTACGGCTCCCGAATGACTCTTCGTTTAGTATCACTTGGATGCTTATATTTTAGCCCAATTAAGCAATTATGAATGGTTTGTGTATAATCAATTTCTTATTCATTGTTTTCAGACATTACGTATTTTTATGCATTTTTTCATTACAAAAAATACACAGTTACTCCTCCAGTTGCACGGATGGGTGGGTGGTTCTTATATGTCTGTGCAGGTTTGTTGTTGACCCTGCTCTAAAGGATATATTAGATATTAGATAAGGATCATATTACAAATTCTGCACTTTGCTTTGCAGTGTCCAATATCACTGAAATGCAACCAGATGCTGCTTCTTTTTCGGCTTTCACTCATTTCTTCACTCCTTTTTTTCTTCACGATGCGCTTGCATTTAAATCTGGCTCCTTGTCTGTCGCAGCGACAGGTGCACAGAGCCACAGTGTCCCGTACCAACACTCGCTGTCTTCGGAGGGTCTGCCCCCCTTCCTTCTTTCACATAATGGTACGATCCTAGTCCGATGTGTCGTTCGTGAAGGAGCCGGCATTATGAGCCAATGTTCTGTGTGCCCATATAAATAAAGTCCCGCCCCTGCCGAATAGATTTTCAGCTTCGACTCCTCTCGTTCGCTTCAAAGCATCGGCTCTTAGAGCCGGCTCGTTCGCGAACGACACATCACTAGCTCACATGCTCTGGACTCGAGTGAACGAATATGAAGTCCATTTAAACTGTGGTACCTTAAATCTGACAAGTTACCCCGATAACCCAGTAAACCCGCTTCTTAGTACAGGCCACTGGGTGCAGCTTACACCTTGTTTTCTTGAAGCTTCCAGGTTCACTGTAGTCATGCATTAAATAAGAATATAGGGAATATGTTTTAATTGTTGGACCTGAAGACCAAAATAATGCATGGATTATTGTGTGATACAAGGTGGTTTAGTGGGTATCCCTTCAGCTTCAAAATTCCTGTGTAATGGATCAGGTTTCTGCCCTGGTTTTGTGTCTGTGGGGTTCAACTTGTGTATCCCCCAGCTACTGCAGTGTAAGTGAGTTGGTGCCACTGCATTGCTTTGAACTTTGTGATGCAGTGGTGTCCTGTCTGGGCTGTTTGCTGCTTTGTGCCTTATGCCTTGTGGTAGAAGCTACAGGCTCTTCATGATCCTGCACTGAATAAGCAGTTGCTTGTAGGTGTGTTTACGAGAGTTCAGCCCCCACTGAAGGTTCACTAGATACAGCTGAAAGTGACTGGCTCGGCTGGTCTGTTTGGAAACTACGCAGAACCCTGGTACTGCAATTTAAGGTTTAAGTTTTAAGTCCTGAAAGGCTGTTACTGATACTGGAAAATCTGAAACTGGGTTTAGTGGCCACATTTACGCCTGTTATTATTAATTTACTGAATGACGCAACTATAGAAATATTTTTCTTGTGAGTCAAACCTTACTTAAATGCTTACCACAGCTATGAGTGGAACTACAAATACACATCTTAAATCCTGGTTTATGGAAGCACCCCAGATATGACGGGGTGCAGATTTTGTTGCTACTTAAAAACTTAAACATGGAATCTACCCATTTTAAGTCCATCCATCGGTCTCAGAATCCCTTATATTCTGGGTCGTGGAGGAGCATGTAGACTCTGACAGGCACTACAAGGGCATTTCAAGTAAGTTACCCTGTTTAGTTTGGTAAATGATGATTTTGTGTGTGGATGCATATGTGTTAAACATTAATGCATCCAATCGCATGTACTGGTGCATGGATACACCTGCTTAATGATCCTTCTCATCAACTGAAATCTTGCCCATAGCAAGAAAAGAAATTAAAATACTGTTGAGCGTAACAGAACGCATTCTTTTTGTTCATTAGGGAAGAAGAGACTTTGGGTTTAAACCTGTTATGTAGAAACTTCTTAAATTATTGCCAAGCCTACCACCATTTAAACAATTGGGGCTATTGTACCAGGTTAGTATTTCTGGCCAATTATAACACCTATAAATTAATTGGTTGTATTTTCGGTAATCAGAGCCAGAGCAACTGTTCCGTCGCTGGGTGAAGTTAGAGGAGAGAAACCAGAAGGTTGCTGAGCAGCTGTTAAAAGCCCGTGTGGGCATGTTCTTGGGCTGCAGGGCTTGCTACCACTAATATTAGTCTGTTCCGCCGCTGCTGTTCAACTGATAATGACTCATAGTACTGCAAAGACAGTCTGTCTGATTTACTAGTGTTCAAGGTGTAAGAATATAAACAATCCCGACTGCCCTCTTTCTCAGTCCTGCAATTACAGTTTTCAGATACAATTTATGGTGCTGTTTTGATGTCATCGATTGATTTCACAGCAG
The DNA here is from genome assembly GCF_048594095.1 of Paramormyrops kingsleyae. Taxonomy (NCBI): domain Eukaryota; kingdom Metazoa; phylum Chordata; class Actinopteri; order Osteoglossiformes; family Mormyridae; genus Paramormyrops; species Paramormyrops kingsleyae. The sequence continues at coordinate 8,680,006 of NC_132802.1, read as the reverse complement.
TAATGTCACAACCTGCAAAAACCACCAAGTGAAGTGATAAAAAACTTGTCTACGATGTCTGTTTTTTGTTTTCTTGGATGAGCAGTGTTCAACTTAATCATTCTGACAGATAGGCACGTAACTATGTAATCGTATCTGAGAGGTGAGTACTTATATTTTGCATGGTACATTTTGTCGTGACAGTACACAACAGTATCAGCTGCATTGGTAGGTAGTTGTTCCTGCTTTTCTCTTGAGTCCATCTTTGTATAATTTATGTCCAGGTATGCTGGTTCCCGGCCCCCCAACAAGTCATGGGTTTCAGCGGATTGTATGTGTGTGTTCTGTGATGTACTGTCATTTCATTCACTGTGATGTGTACCATGGGCTTCCTAGGATAGGTGAGCCTGCATTAGATAAATCGGAGTAAAAAAACTCGAATGCTTCATCCCTGAGGTGTTTCAGCTGGGTATCTGTGGGCAGGATGTTCAATGTTCCAGCCCATTGTTTGCAATGGCTTAAGTTACCTCAGCCTACCGGTAATGCCTTTGTACTGAGATGTGCGTGACCATAGTGTCTATTCAGATTTCAGAAAGGCAGGGAATGTGTGGTAAGGATCTGTCTAGACAGAGTCTTTGACCAAGTTTTACATTAATACTGCTGAGCAGATTTCCTGGTAAAAAGAATTATTGCACTGGTGTAAAAGAAATTCAAAATAAGCTATTGTTTTCATTTCATAAAGTGGGCGTGTGTGTTTGTGTGTGTGCATGGAGTTGACATATATTTGCCTTTATGAAAAATGGTACACTTCTGATTGTTGTCTTCAGAAAATTTTTAAGTTCTTACTGGGAACGACCGAAGACAAATGTTTTGACGGAAGATTTGAAAGTGAAAAACAGAAAGTACAGTTGAAATTTCAGTGTCTTGAGCTAAAGTAAGTGCATTGTAAGTGAATTGTACACTGGCAGAATAATTGCACTTATGAGAATATTCAACAGTACTATCTGTAGAGGGTGCTATCCTCTACTCAGTCAGTGTTAGCTGTTACATAAGTCTGGACTGAGAGCAAGGTATATACAGCTTAAAGAAATTTTTGCGATTTGTTCCAGAACAAGAAACTTTGGAAAATATCATATAGACAACGAAAAAAATCAAGAATAAATGGCAGACATTAATTTACTATACAAACAAAATAAGCATAATGGAATTTATTGCAACACAGAGTAAGTACCACAACATCAATATGCACAGAATGGCCTGAGCCGGACTGTTTCCTGACTTTGACTTGTACTTGACTTTAACCACAACCAGCAGTGCAGAATGAAATGCTTGCCATTTAAGGAAGACCTGTTGGTGTGTGAAATTAGCACCAGTTTCTTAATGTGAGGAATTTGCAGATTTGCACCAATTTGTTCCATAATTCATTTCCTTCATAGTTAAACAAGAAGGTGCTTTTTCTGCTTAGCAATTCCATGTATACTTGTAGTAACAAACTGGATGAGCTTGGTCATAATGTGCTGCGAGCTTTTTGAAAAACACTGCCTGTGTTTTTGAGAATTCAAGCCGAGTAATCCTGGATTTACATTACGCTGTTTAAGTGGAGATACCAGAGCCCAGGCTGAAGGTGACGGCACTCCTGGCTACTGCCCATGTTGTGACAAAAGGCAGACTGGAGAGAGAGAAGCAGAGTGTCAGGGACACAGAATGAGATTCAAGGGTTTATTTTGAGGAGGTTGGTGAGTTTACAAGTAATAACGCAGCACTGTCATTATAACATGGAAATGACCAAGGGAATTCAGCCATCAAACATCTACGAATCTCTCGTCAACCTGGGCTGTTTGTTACTGGTTGCAATGTAGCTTAGTATACCCTAAAATTCATGATGTTGCCCAATAGTAAATAATTGTTTATTGTGTATAGCCAATACATTACCCTTCCCATTATTTTGGTTATCTGCATTATTATTGAGTCAGGAAGTACATTTAAATTGCCCCCTTTAATATGTCTGATATTTACTCCCTTCAGAAAATGTACTTTGTTCTGTTTTTTTATGGCCTTCGTCTCAAGTAATGGTGGGTTGATTGACATTTTAAGTAAAAATTGGAAAAAAAATATAAAATTATTCTAGGTACTGTAAAGGAATTTAAAATCCATCCATCCATCCCTATGCTAATCACTCACTTTGGTCAGGGTGCCGGGAAAATAAAATGGCTTAATTTAATTTATTTATTTTTTCATATATAAGGTGGAAACACAATAAAAAGCTAGCGGTCAGTATGTTTAGCTGTCTGCATTCCTGTCAGGCCTATTCAACTATTCAGTTGCAGCTGTTGCATTCTCATAATTAATAAACAAACTGGTTAAAACTAATCCCTCAGACTGCTGTGATATTGGGTGTTTTCTAAGGCCCTAGATACTGGTAACACTCCCAGCTATCATAGGTGGAGATGCTTTCAATCTACCGTCGTAGAGAAGACCAGTGCAATCTTCATCCATCCGCCATCCCTATGACTAGACCAGAACTTGAGTCATGTACACAAAAAAAACTTGAATGTATGAGGTCTGTTGTCTAGGTTTTTCAGTGTTAAACGAAATCTTCTGGCTTATCCTTGGCTATCTATGCAACTCAATTCACAAAAAAAATAATAATTGTAATTGTTTCCCTATTGTTAACTGAATGATTTTTTTTTTTTTTAAATGTTCTGAGTGCACACGCCGATGTTGGTAAACTGGATTGTAAAGCTGGAGAGTAGTGGCACCAACTAGAGCAGAAAAAGCTTTCTGAAAGCAGGTTTACATTTAATTTATAAACTTAAATGAAAAAACCTTCCATAAGTTGTGCTACACTTTGAACCATATTCAGGATGTTTCATTTGCCTCCCAACTGTTACTTTTCTGTAGACAATATGTCTACAGAAAGTGCCATTCCATATATTTTTATTAGTTTTTAGGGACTTGTTTGTCTAAATACAGTGTAGAATTATATTCTGTCACAACCATTTAGATACAAATGGTAAATTAAAGCGATTGGCTGAAATCATCATCTCTAAAGTGTTAAGTACTTTGACAGAGATGAATTCCTGGCCCCCTCTGCTGGTCAGGGGAGTGATCACAGTGTTATTACCAGGCTTAAAAAACAGTGTTATTTTAAAGATTGTTGGCAAAACAGACATGTGGGATCTGTAGATGGAGCCAGTAATAACATTTTAAAACTACTGTAAGAACATCCTTCCCCGCAGGGTAGGGGGTGGAGCCTGTTTCTGGAAATGCAGTGAGAAGGCTGGGGTACACCTGGGACAGGACGGTAGTCCAACGCAGGGCACCTACACACACACACACACACACACACACACTTTATAGAAAACAATTGCTAATCTGCATGTCTTTGGAATGTAGGAGGAAACCCATGTGACTCAAGCAGGACATGTGTGATGTATCAAAATCATAAACAACAGATCTCAAGGAGCATTTGAAAAATACCTTTATTTTAAAATGTGTACTTTAGTATAGGACCATTCATTCCAATAATTTAAAATGTGATAAAATGGATTGTCAACTTCATAACGCGTACATAAATGTTTCCTCTGGGATACAATTAAGATGCATTTTGGTTGAAAGTCTAAAGCAACATTGTGAACATCATCACACATTTCTCTCACTGCTTCAAATTTCTCAAATGGGAAAAATTGTAATAATACTCTCAGAGTACTTGCCAATACACAACATCTGGGTAATATTTGTGAATATTTGCAGTTAGACCTGACCTCCCCCCTGCATGATGCTCTTAGTAAGACATTACTTGAAACTTGTGAACACTGTGACCACAGCAGATTCCATTTAGCATTCATACGTGGGAATACAAGTAATGTATTAATCCATTCAGCTATCTGACACTGAATTCAGCCCTTGCATGACATGTGTCTGTGTTGTCCTTCTATTTAGAAAACAACATAACTTATTCCTTTGGCACAAACAGGAATTTTCAGCACTTCCTCCCCTCTAACATCAAGCACACTACGTGTTCCTTCATCTAGCAACCCTGAGGTAACCTTAGGGCTCTAATAGGGTAAACAGCAGTACTGAATTTTACATTCACATTTATTGCAAACACTACAATACCATTGAAACATACAAACTTTAAAAGGGTACAAAAACACGCACTACAATGTGAACACATGCTCATAAAACCTGCTTGGTTTTGTTACATGACCAGTTTTCCTTTATAAATATGTTTTTGTAACAATATCCATAAACTATAGATGTTTTTTTGTTCTGTAAAACAGACTAAGAGCAACTATTCTTAACAAATACCATCTAGTGTGCCACATAAAACCTTCGCGTTGCAGCAGTAGAAAACACTTTGTGACATAAAAAATTATGTGTCATAGTTCATGTCTAGATGTATTTTCAAGTGCAAAAGACTCTTCACCTGTGTGAAAATAATTTGTTTATTTATGTAGTAAGTTACTGCCTGAAACCTCCCGGACTGGACAGGAGTTGTGTAGGCATTTAAATTTAATAACTTCTTCTTCTCCATGACCTTTACCATTCACTCTTCTCAGTAAAAAGCTCTTCCTGATATCACATGCAGGGCCAACACATCATTATTATTATGACATTTCCATTTATTTTTATGAAACGTTTTTAATGTCATTAACAACTTCTTTCCCTTGTAACTGCATAGTGACTTGAGGCTGTCTGTGACTTGCCATTGTTTTGTAGAGGTGTTAGTTCCTAACGGTTACACAGACTCATCTGATTGATGTATGTTGTAATCATAGAGCTCTTAATCCTTTTCCATGGTACCTAGAGATGTCTCCCTCTCTGGCTGACTAAATATTAATTAGACTTAAGACAGCTTGCTGAGTCACTGTTGAAATATCTGTGTGTAACGACACAAAGCATTTCTCTTTTCATGTAAAAACAAGCTGTGATGAGTATCACTGAAGAATCTAGTGGGTGATTGTGAGAGTGTCTTTCCTATACTAAGTCTTCAATAGCTGTCTGTAACATATTAGTGTACATGTTCAGTTCCCGTTTATCCAAACAACTACCTAATACAGCTCCAACTCAAAGTAAAACATGTCAAAACAAAGTTATTATTTTCTTTTGACTCATTTCACCTGTGGTAAAATTCCCACAATGTAAACAGAATATTATTGCGATTTATTAATCGTAAAGTCACTTGCATACTGGCAGTTATTAATTTATGAATGAAGGCTTTCATCAAGACCTGCACAGTCTGAGTGCACATAAAACAATGGCAGGCTATCGTCCCCTGAGGAATGCCCTTGATGTGTAGGCTCACAGATTCCATGCAGTGAGTCACATTACTGATGTTGGCACTTCTCTCAGGTTCTCCTGCATGGTCTTAAAGCCCCGAAATTCATTGAAATGCTCTACCTATTCTTGGTTAGGTCAACAAATATCAGATCTTTCCAACGAGCTGCAGATAAAATGCCATTTTTGGCCTTACATCGTTATGGCCTGCAGATGGGCTGTCCACGTTAACAGATGGTCCTTTGCTTTCATGGTTTTTCGTGGTTCTTGCCTGGAAAGGAGGTGATCTTCCTCAGAAAGCAGGATCAGATGACATCCTGTAAAAATCCCCATGTGGCCTAATAAATCATTAAATATGACTCAGATCTGCCTTAGACTTGACATCGACATGGAAAATGCAAAGTCAACTCAATGGCAGCTTACATTTTACTTCTACAATCACTTTTATAGGCTGCATACAATCTGTGAATGGGACATTTGAACATTACTTGAAAACATCTTAGCTGGACATATAAAAAGGTGCACATTATATTATTAGTATTATTTTTAACAAACTTTTAAAAAAAATACAAATATCTCAATAAACCTCACAAAAATGGTTTTACTACTGTGTACATTATTATATTCTGGAACTCTGCATTTCATTGGTTATTTCTTACCAGGGTTGCACCATCTCATGACAGGATGTGGACAAAGAGAATGGCTAGACCAATGTTCAGCAGTATGACCATACAAATCATGATTGTATTTGGCCCCTGAAACACAAACAAACCAGAGGGTGATTCCAGGGAAAAGCAGAAAATATATTTAATTATTTTAATACTATATAATAACCATTTTATGAACACTCTTACGAAAAGATAACTATTCTTATACTCATTATATACAACATGTAACATAATTTTGAAAGCAAAGGCACACAATTTCAAAAGATAATACAGCCATTTTTAAGGTACGCTATGTTTTACTCAAGGCCCAATATATGTGTTGTCAGCAAAGTTTTCTAACCTTTTAACCATAATTCATCTTTTTCAGATTTAATGGTTTCTGGTTAATTTGTATCTGACATTTATGTAACATAACATTTACTAGATAAACTACATTGGCTAGAAGGACAGGAGGTCAGTTCTTGTTGTCCTTTTAACGTCTGACTCTGGTTTTCATCTGTAGTGGATGTTCAGATCCACCTAATGACTTCACTAGGCACAATGATGACTGTGACAATTTAGTGGCCCATTAATCTCTCAGAAGGGCCAAGGCTTCATGTTTACACTGTGGTAAGGCTAGAGAACCTCAGTGACCTTGAATTTGAAATCTGCTAATATGAGTTATGTATGACTCTGGGACATCGCTGCAGCAGATACACATGGTACAAGCCCAAGTCCAGTTGGGCTGAAGTGTGTTCTGTCTGCACTGGCTGGTTAATCTACTCAATAGGTATGTTAAATTTGATCAAACAGGTCTGTTTCCTTAGCTTTAACATCCATAGTGCCTGAAGTCTGTGTGTTCGCAGTCCACACAGGAACACCAATGTACCTAAGTGGCAGAGGCGATTACAGAGCTTGGTGGAAAAGAGCTGAGATGGCATTATCCGGCTACAGTACCAAGAACAAACCCCAACAGAACCAAGGAAAGAGCTTCATACATATTTGGCAAGAAGAATCACTGAATTAGCCCAACTTTTGACCCACAAAAAACAAAATGAAGGTTATGCATTCATCTGACTTTTATTTAAATTTTATATTTCTTTTTTTAAAATATAGAAATATTTCTCTAACATATACTTAGAGACATGGATTAGTTTCAATATCAATGTAGGAATCTTACCTCTTCAGCCTCTTTCATGTCAGTGGGAGCCCTGAGAATGGGCTTAGCCCGGATATCAATTCTGGGTTCTATCTTGGACAACAGTTTGCCAGCAGGTCTGGGCAAAGTTTTAAGCTCTGCTTTGGGCAACGGTTTTGGTTCTTGCTTAGGCTCTAGTTTAGCTATTGGCTTGGGTTCTAGTTTGACTTCTGGTCTGAGCTCTGATTTTACTTCCAGCTTGGGCTCTGCTTTTGGAGCTGGTCTAGGGGGTGGTGTGGGCTCAGATCTTGCAGGTAGTTTCAGCTCTACCTTAACTGTTTCCTTCCGTTCTTTCCTCCCTTCCTCATTTGACTCTGGTTTCTCCTCTGTGGCAGAAGGCAGACACTCGTGGGAGGACTCCCGTGTCTCTGTTTTGGGTCTGAGATCTGTTTTGGGCTCAGGGGTAGTCGATTTGGAAGGCCCTTTGGAGGCTGGAGCCTGGTCTTCTTCATCAGTGGAATACACTTGACTGTTTCTCGCTGAAGAACTGGGCTGGGGCTCAGCCACCTTCGACTCGGAGTCTGTCTTCTGCAGTGGCTTGATCTCCAGGTCGCTGCCCTGCTGGGCCCTGCTGCTCTGCCGGCTGGGGCTACGTGAGGGCTTGCGGCCTTCCTCGGAAGCTGGGGCAGGCACAGCAGAAGAAGAAGGCGTGGTGGGTCGGCTGCTTGACCTGCTGCTTGGCCTGCTGCTGGGACGGCTGCCACCCCCTCGGCTACTCTTTTCTCCATTCCAGACACCGGGGCTCAACAGGTTGGGGTCCTCCTTACTGGTGCTTTGCTTGGATTGCCTGAACTCTGCGGGGGTGGGGGGTCCAGGGGAGGGCGTGCGAGTTTGGCAGGAATCAATATTATCCATCACGTGCAACTGAGGGCTCTCAGGGGGTGTTGGAGGGCGTTCCTCTGCAAGTAGAGGCTCTGGTACAACACTCTCTGCATTCTCATTATCCTCTGCAATCTCCTTCAGTACCCTCTTTTTCAGGTACTCTGGTCCTGTGACAGAAGTAAATTTATGAGCATTTACTGCATGCTTATTTCGTGAAACATACTTCCTCACTAATATGATTACAAATACATACAGATGATCTTTAGTACCAGCCCATTTAGAGAGCATTTCACTTTCCCTCTCGTCACAAATGAATCACGTCATATGAGAAACTGATGCTATATTTAAAACCTGCTGTCTGCTATACTCCCTCTTGTCCTAAATATCTCCTATGTTGCTAATTATTAAAGGACAGGATTAGTAGGGATGCACCGAGCTGATACTGATATGAGGTATCGCTCTGATATTGACTCAAATAGCCAGATCAGGTATCGTGACAATGAGGCCGTTCACTTCAATTCCATTCCATTCAACTCCATTCAATTCAGTACTATAGTATGTTTATGTCTACGTGTGTGTACTACCTCATGTATCAACAGTGCACTGCCAGACGTACATATTACTGGAAGTAGAGCTAACACAGCATGGAGGGTGCTAAACAGCCTGCAGTTTGAAGGATTTATGTTTATGCAAAGCCAGCTTTCTGAGGGATGGCAGAAGCACTGCAAATTATAACACAACTAACTTACAGAGGCTTAGGTCCTATATCACTAAAATATAGTACTAGGCTTTGGTGATATCTAACTTTCCATACTGTCCAGACATTGCACCAGGGTGTATGGTATTTTGACAGTATTTTTGCAATGCAATGCTCTTCCAGTATTTTGAAATCCACCAAGATACAGTTTCATTGAAAGGATATACCATGATATGCTTTTACTGTTATACTGCTCAATCCTACTACTACTAAATTCACTTTTGGTTCATAAACGTGAAAATGATGTCTTCAAGTACAATCCTGTAAGCCAAATGTGTGGTGCCCATGGTATAAGCAGGTTAATGAACTCCCAGCCAATCATTATACAGTGCACTGATTCTTAGGTAAAGGGATATGCATGCATTATTTGGATAAATTATTCACAATCAAAATGAACACTACTGTCAAGGTTTTGTTCCTCTGTAGAGACTTTTCAAGCTGAGAACTGAGAATCGTGATATAAATGATTGAGTCAGGAAAAAAAGAACACTGGTTTCAGGTAAGGTAAAATATTACATACATACATTTTTGCGTGGACAGCAAAGTAAGAATTTCACTGCACAGAGAAATGCACTTTTCTACTGTACATGTGACAATAAACGCTTTGAATCTTACTGAATTATTTGTTATTAAAAACATATAATAATTCAATACATTTATGTATGCATTTATTTGTTACATTTTTTTTACGAAGTTAGAAAAACAATGTTTAAATCAAGTATGATGTTGCCTTACACATAAAAGAATGATCCCAGTCTCTTGCACACAGTGAGGCATACAGCGTATTAACCGTTTACTGGTCTAGATGGGCACTCGGTGTTAGCTGATACCCAAAGCCCAGGTATCATTGCCGGTATGGGGACTGATAAAGTCGGATCGTTGCATCCCTAATGCAGATCATGCAGATCATTTCAGCAGGAATGTTCATAAGTCACCAGAGAGCGATCCCAGATAGGATCCCAGATAGAGACCACCTGTTCAGTATGACCAGTTTCTCAGGGAAAGACTTGGTAACATTCGTATCTGACAAATAACATGTTGCAATGGCAGTTTTTTTCAAGTAGCTACATCTCCAGGGATAATTCCGTGAACATAAATTTGGCCGTCTCTAGTATCAAAAAACTGATCATTTAAAGGTTTCTATGACAGCTGCATCTGTTGGCAGAACTAAAGTACACAGTGACTGTAGCTGCTTGCAGAAGTAAAGTATACAGCAGTTTTTCCCAGCCCTGTCTCTGGGGACCTGCAGATGGTCCACATTTTTGAGCGAAAATGCAGACTGCCCTAGGGTCCCTGAGGACTGGAATGAGAAACACTGGTGTGCAGCAGCTGTAGGTTCCCACAGAAGCTGTTTGTCAGCATTATAGCCAAGGTCATGGTCAGTACAGTGATAGCTACCAGTGAGACATATGCCTCCAGTGTCAGTCACTGCCAAAAATGTGCTGCCGTCGAAGAAATGTAACTATTTCTTACAGGTCTGTTCATCAGAAGCAATTTAAATGTCAGACATGACTCTGACAATATAGCTTTCTCATAAAATGTGTTACTTTCACTATAGCCTATTTTTATATAATTTACTTAAGAACTGTCAGTAAAATGACATTATGACAATAACTCAAACCAAGGACAAACCTCAGGGAAAAATGAAACAATAGGCTATTCCTGATGACATTCTGAAAGGTCCCCGCAGTGTATCATAATTAATCAAAAATCGGTTTCAGCTTTATAAAACAAACGATGAAAGGAATGTAAACCTGAATAAGAAGGCAGGTTCTTTCTGAAGCAAAGACTATATTCAGCTCAATACTTATTTAATATTTGCACTAGTACCACTTTTCTTAGTGTTTTGCACTTCAATCACCTTCACTGTGGCATTATAACTAGGCTGGTGGGTAAGTGATGTAGTGAGAAGAATCTGAACTCCAGGGGCCTGATCCAATCTGAAGGCAGAGTTAATACGTCACATAAGGGGTGAAGACGGAATTATGGTCGATTTAAACTGCATAAACGCAGGGCAGAGCACATTGCTTTTAAACGCACATGGTTCACTTACCAGCCTGCTATACAGATTTTTTTGTGATGAAATGACCCCTTTGCTTTCCATTGACCAACATTACACTATCTCAGTGCCATTGGGTCACACAATGACATCTGGTTCCTTGCCAGCTATCTGTTCCTGCCCTCCAGGTCTCGTTGGTTACATTTAAAGCCGTGTGCTCCAGGCGTGGCTGTGGTACCCTCCACACCACCTGTGCTCCATCTGAGGCCAGTTCTTTGCTATCCTCCCTCATGTGGAACTCACACACAGCTTCTTAAACTGTGCCATTAGTGCTGCAGGTGTACTGATGAATTCAACTGAGGATGAAGCCTGTAATGTCTGTGTCCCCCCCCCCTCTATCTTCCTTTATGCATAAGCACACTGATCCATGAAGCTCCGTGTGAAGTGTTTTTTGTGATAATGATAATAACCACAACAAGAACAAGAAAAATAATAATGATAACAATAATAATGACAATAGTATGTGCTTCCATAATTTTATATTGCATTCTCCTTTATCCATCAAGCACAGAGCTCAGTTTGCGTATTATGCTTTCGATTACTGTATTTATTATTTGGCTCTGATAACTGAGAATAGACACTGAAAAGAGTGGTAGCTTACATGAATACTAGCTAGCTGACAAAAAAAAACACATCTCTTCCAACAAAGGATGTGGGGAGTCTTAAACTTTGTAAAATTCCCGAAGAGACAGACCATACGCACTTGAAGTAACAGATTTTTACTTCTTATAGTGTTGAACATGGATTCTACATAATGTGACGTTCTACACGTGTCTACACGTTAGACACTCAGTGGCCATTTTATTAGGTACACCTTCTCATTAACACAGACAGCATGCTCCTCGGAATAACGAATCATGTGGCTGAAATGGAATATGCACAGCATGCAGATGGGGTCACAAGGTTCACTTACTGTGCTGCTGAGCATTAGAACAGCTAAGGAGCAAGATCTAAGTGATTTTGAACATGGTAAGATTGCTGGTACCAGGCAAGGTTGTTCCAGCAGCTCAGCCACACTCCTTGCACACATCAGTGTCTAGAGCTATAGAGAATGGTACGATAATAATAAAGCATCTAGTCTGGGGCAGATCTGCAGCCATAAACACCCTGGACTTATTAAAGTTAACAGGGAGGCCAAAAGTACAAAAACAACAGCTCAGCTCAGTAAGGTGTGCAGAAAGGCGTCTTTGAACCCACATTTCAACCCTTGAAGATATTTTGAAGACAAAATTTGGTTGTACCTGGTATTACATAGGGGTATCCAAAGAAGCGGCTATTAAGTGGGTGTCTGAGTATAATTTTGTTGCACAATTCTTAATGTGTGTGGTTCATTTACCGTGATTGGTTTGCACTTCTGCGGTGTGTTGGCGACTGCCCAGGGTTGGTTCCCACCTGCGCCTATTGTTCCCAGGATAGGTTCTGGTCCCCCCCCCCCCCACGACCCCAGTTTCAGAGAATGGATGGATGGATGGTTTGCACTGGTATACTGCATCTAGTCCTTCTGCAGTACCTACAGTGACGCACAGTACCTACAGTAATCTACCACACAATAAGTCTCTTGCACAGACTGATACATGGTACAATAGAAACTGATACATTGCAGACTGATCCAAAACACTCACCTGGCTGGTGGAAGGTGGGCGCCAGCTCCCTGGCCACCGTCCTGGCGATGCTGGACTCACTGTTCGATGCCCTGGCAGCTTGCTCAGCTGCTTCTGACTTGGCCTTAGCGTGGGCAGTCCTAAAACGAGGACGGTGGGGAGCAGTGCTTAATTTGTGAATGTGCCAGAACGTGAAGGGCATATGAGAGCGGAGGGGTAACAAGGAGCGAGCAGGTCCCAGAACATGTGCAAAGCACGCTGCTGAAAACATGCTGTAATAATAAAAATGTATTTTTAAGAATAAATCTAAATTAATAAAGGACGTGAAATTGTGTGAAAATTGGTCAGTACATTAAAATACTTGCCAGCATTTTATTTATTTATTGTTTTTGTTTTTTACCTAGAGAGCTACAGCCCAGTAATAAAATAAAAGACCATTTAAGAATGTGGTTCACTCTCCCCCTCTCAACGGGCCAGCTTGCAGCTGTTAAAATGAAAATTTCACCTCACCTTCTAGCAGCTCCAAAAGTGGTAAAATCTCTCGATACCCTAACTAGCAACTTTTATTGGAAGAACAAGGAACCCAGAACAAGATTATCAACACTACAAACCAAACTTTTCAAAATGAATTAGAAGCTCCTGGATTAGAGGAAACATTCTTCGCTGCAATTTAGCAAACCAGTTACAGCATCTTCTTAAATAGAGTATACAGCACAAGGATAATGACTCATGGATGGCACTTACCAAGACATTTTAATTTCTGATTTACCATTCCTAAATACAACTGGCAAGCAGTCACGTTTTAAACAGTACGATGTGGAGAACTCTGACAACCTGGTGGTAAGCAAAGTTAGAAAATCAACACTAACACCTTACATACACTCCTATCTAGCTCAACCCAAACCTTCTGCTTCATAATTTCCCTGTTCACTTTCTCACCCAGCAACAAAAAGGAATGTTTCATCTCCATCCCTCTTCCAAAATAACCAGTTCATAACATTCAGGGACTAATCCAGACGTATAAGAGTGAGAGACACCAGTTTCTCCACAACAATCAACTAAAATCAGCAATTAAATGCAAGATTAAAAAAAACCAACGACCCTCATTAACGTTTGACACTGAAGTTGAAAACATTACGAAAATCAAACAAATTTACTTCAAAACTCTATATAATTTTATCCAGCCTGGAGGAATGACCTATGCTATCAACAACAAAGTAGGAAAATTACTTGGATATCTCAACCTTTAGACATTTTTTTCTTCTATGAACAATGACGCTAATCTACAGCTCATACAATAAAAGACTATCCACAAAACTCACATCACACAATATATGTGATGGTTTACTGGTTTATCTAATGCAAACATTTGTTTACAGTTCACCCTTTTGAGCACTGATAGTTACTTTCAGGCTACTTGGATATGCCAAGCATTTCTCTCCTTCTGGGGTGTGGAATGCCACCGTCACCAACACTCTGCTTGCTCTGAGATATTTCTTCAGATACTGTCCCAAACAAATATAGAAACCTGTTACTCACCTCTCTAACTATCAGCAACAGATTTGCTGAACTGTAAATCTAAGAATCCATTACATATTAATAACTGGATCGACCTCCTTAGATAATACATTACTTCAGAGAAGATGGCAGCCACTCAGAAAAACAACCCATCAAGTTTAAGGAAAAATGAAACCCATTTTTCTAACTTTTTGGAATTTGTTAGATAGATCATGGTGGCTCAGTGGTTAGGACTGTTACCTCAAACATCTGGGACCAAGGTTTGAGTCTTTGCCATGCCTCTGTGTGTGTGGAGTTTATTCTCCCCATGTTGTCACTGGGTTTCCTCCTCATGGTTTAAAAACAGGCCGAGGCTAATTGGAGTGACCAAATTGCCCATAGGTGTACAAGGATGAGTGGATGGTGTGTGACTGCACCCTGTGATGGGTTGGTGCCCCATTCTGGGTTGTTCCCTGTTTTGTGCCTGTAGTATTCAGGATAGAATCCAGAACCCCTGTGATTCTGAATAGAATAAGTGGTTACAGAAAATGGATGGATTGAAAGATCACATTAACACAGTCTGTTGACTTTATATATTAATAGTTTTCTTCACTTGATTGATCACTTATTCTTTCATGTATTTTTGTTTTAGTAGCAATTGTCCATATATCATATATCCATATATCAATTTAAACCCATTATTACTACTACCACTATACCACTATTACATTTTATTTTTTTATTTTTACAAACAGAGAATTTGCTGTCTGGACTGACACTGGACAACAAGGTCATTTCTGCTTATTGTAAAATCCAAGTAGTCTGCTACAATACCTGCATATTTTCTTACGGTATCTGTTTCTTTGACATTACAAACATGAACCAAAATAATTATCATAAGCAGATATTACTTTATAATTTTTATGCCTAAGGAATTAAAGGAAGATCTTTCATCTTAGGGTGGAGGAAATAGTTTGGCATGCTGGAGAAAACATACAGAAGCCAGTGGTGAGAAAGTGTGACAATGTGAAATTATTAAACAGACATTTTGTCATAATCCAAGATGACATAAGACTACAGCAGCTCATTACTTTAGATGGACATATTTCAGGAGTAGGGGAATTTATCAGTGACTTCAAGCCCAGTTTTTTGACTGTAAACAGTAGGAACAGAAAAATCCCAGGGCCTTAAAACCGGCGAATTCACAGGATAGTGGGATTCCCCTGTTAGCCCACTCTAGAACAGTGAAATATGCTCAGCACGGCGAACATCTGCGCCAAATACCTCTTTAATAAATTGCTAGGAAAAAACGGTGCAAGGACATGTTGTTAATGCTTATTCAATATGTGCACTGGGGATTCATTTATTCACGTTTCTTCAAGATGGCATTTTCTGATTTATTTGCATTTATTTGCAACACCAACCTACATGTAAACACATAACTGGTGTCACAATTCGCATAATGTATTTGTATATTTCATGCATCCCTCCACCCACCCTTCATTATTCATAACTGCTTATCTGATACAGGGTAAAGTGAACCTGGAGCTGATCCCAGGAAACAGGGTGCAAGGCAAGGAAAACAGATTCCAGTGCATCACAAGTCAAATACAGACAAGCAAGTCACACCCAGGGGAACTGAAAGAAACCAAACCATCTAATCTACGTTTTCGGACTATAGAAGGAAATAAGACACCCTTGAATCCCTCCGGGCCACCCTTGTGCCTGTTTGCGTAACGCACAATACATTATTGAAATTGAGTTTTAATGAAGGTTATTTCTGTGATTTCTTAACGTGAAATATAAACATACTAAAAACAAAGTAACAATTCCATCAATGATGTCAGCGCCAATAAAATTAGGGGCTCCACAAACTCACGGACAGTTGCAAGCAACGGTGTGCCAGACGAACCCTAAATAAGGAAAGGTTTTATGTGTGTATGGAAGTCCTCTGTAAGCCAGATTCTATGTAAGGGGCTCTGTGGCAGCAAAGCAACAACACAGCTAATAAATCACTTTCGACCAGTGGGCCAAACACTGAGACAGGGTTTTAATTGCACTGTAATCCTGAAAGGCATCAATTGGTCGCAGTCGAATTCATAAAGCTAGAACATAAACAGGATGATTGCGTTTTCATTCCTCCCAGGCAGCAGACGACAGCTAAGCAATGTGGCTGCTTTGAGCAGCGAACGCCTGCTATCGCCTCCTAGACATTCCACTCCTCTTTATTTGGAGAGACACTCAGTCTTGTCTATAAAAAGAAACAAGAATGTACCTGACATACGACAAACACTCATATGAGGTCTTGACCTACTACAGAAATGTACACAAAAGAAAACGGCAGATCGCAGAAAGTCATGTTGCTAATAAGAAGTTCTGCTTGTCAGACTGTAAGAAGAAGAATAATTATATGCAGGTACGCCTCTAACATTCCCTCAGCTCTGTATTCTTAGCAGGAATGGATGAGCCCTCCCCACTGTCAAATTGGAACAGGAGTAAATGACACTTCTAACAGCCAAACTCTGCTGCACAGCTACTATGCAGGGTCACGTTGCCTGTAAAAACTCTTGTGATACTTGCGTATATTATTTATATTTGTAATGGGAACAAACCCTTTCCTTTATCCTTGAACAGTCCATAAATAGATTGTTTTAGAAAGGCCAAAGTATCATTTGTTATGACACAGCAGCCTTGCCAAAGCATCACAATGGCAATTTTAAATAAATACAAATGAGTCTGAATTTGAGTCTGGAAATTCACCAGCCTCTCATAGCATGGTGATTATACTGCAGTTGTACTGCATTAACATGTTGCGGCTATAGAGCTCATCAAAAATTAATTATGACAATCATGCAACCTGTCACATTTAGAATAAAAATGAATATTACAGAACACTCTATTGTCGTTGTAGAGGCAGCAGGTACAACGAAATTCAAACATATACGGATGAGACTGCTGCTTGGTTTCAGCGTGCAGGGTTACCCCAGAGCAGTGTTTCGGGTTAAGGGTCTTGCTCATGGGCCCAACAGCAATGACTGCAGGTTGGGCGACCTGGACGGGACTGGCGATGGTGGCCCTGCTGGCAGCTCGCAGCCACGACACTTTTAAAACAGCACCGGTGGGTAATTATAACCTCTTCTGCTGGGTAAGGCTTCTAGCGCCACTGATATCACAGTGCCATGCCGGGGGCTTCAGTGATTGGGATTAATGCATGGATGCCGGGCATACTGTAACGCTACACGGGCCACGAATAGCTGCAACCCCCAGTGGGGGAGGGGGGGGGGGCATTAGAAGGAGGCACTTCGCCACAGGACAATTAGAGACTCCCCGCCACCTACAGTGTCTGTGCACTTGGCTACTCGGAATCACCACCTGCCTCTCCAGCCTCCCTTTCCTTCCTTCAAAGGTTTCTTCTTAAGACATGACACTTTGAAGATGCTTTCCTGATGACTTTAAAAAATACAGGGGACTGGAACTGTGGTGCCCTGTGACAGACAGTATCATCTGCCTTCCATTCAGGATCTTACAGCAGATGGAGCCTTCTTTGACCAATCCTGCTTCAAGGGACCATCAAGGGTACATTAAGCAGGATTGACTGAATACTGCTTTTGTTCTTACTGTTTGTGCACCATCAACTACTGATAAAATGAACGCTCACTGCTGTTATTATTTACAATTATTACATCATAGCCAAAGTTCCGGCTGATGGTACTGCAGAAGTGTAAGAGAATCTCAGCCTTTCCTCTATGAGCTTCAGGTGCGCCGTGTGAAATAGCATTATTTATTTATTTATTTGCTTTTCAATTAAAAATAAATCCTCACTGACATTATCAGATAGAATGATAGTCTAAAACAATGAAGCAAAAGTGATCCATGGAGTGTAGCTTTACTCTGGCTGGATCCACTGAGGATCCTTCCAATGATAGCCCATGCGGTGCTGTTGCCAGGCAGCAGAAGGCGGGGCCCACGACAGATGGCACTTCCTGTAGACTACCTTCAGCAGCACTGGGGCGTCTGTGAATCAGGCCGCCCCCCCCCCGGCCAACCCTCAGAATCCCGCTCTGGGCTGCACGTTCAACGGTGACCGCTCTCCATCGATTCACTTCAAAGGGACTTGCAGAACACAGCCTGATATTTCAGACCGTGCCCTAAAAACCCCATGATCTCGCAGCCCTCTGAAGAGGCTGCTGTGTAGCTCTCCTTATTTATCAAAGCTGTTAGGGGAAAAAAAACAGGCCAGCGGAGGAACAAGCTTTACATTGTTTGACATCGTCGGTGCAGCCAATTTAGCTTATGCCAGCTGGTCTGCCTTTTGTTATGCTTCGCTACAGATTCTATGTGTCAAGATGAAATCTGTCGCTATACCCTTTAGCTGTGGAGTTCAGCAGACCCCGTTTCAGTGCATCGCTGATATTAGTGTGAGGGTGTGCGCCTGATTGCCTGTGTAACCTTCTGTTAATTTAGGTGAACAGGCAGACTTAAATAAGACTCCTCAGCTTTTAATCACTCAAACCTCTCTGTTATCTCTTCCTATCTAGTAAGACATTGAATGACAGTTAAGGGTTCCCCCTTGCCAGTAGTGGATTTCATTGGTTCAACCCATAAGTACAATGATATGAAGATCCTTTGTTCTCTAGGATTTAGTATGAGAGATTTATGGACTATTAAAAAAACACGCAGAATGCTGTAATTGGATCATTTTGTTACTGCACTGGCATGTAATGGATATGTGTTCAAGTGGGTGGTAGGGGCTATCTGTGATGTTTGACAGAATTGACACATATCAAAGGCTCATCCCCATCTTTGAAGGTCACCTCTAACTATTGAGATCACTCAGATGCAGGACATTTCACTGGCAGCTGACTATGACTTTGACAGGTTGGTAAGGTTGATCGACAAACCCTTAACCAAAAATACCCTCTACCTGTAGCCCTAGCACCTTACTCAGATCAACCCCAGAACCACAATGTGGGGTCTCAGAATCCTAAAGACATTCAACAAGCACTCGAATCGTACGTCTCGATGCAATCCACCCCTCAGATAGACATATATGACGACCAGATTTTCAGATTTAGATTGTGGCAAGAGGTGCCGTAATCTTAGCTTGATGAAGAAACATTTCACAGGGTGAATGCAAGGTAAAATAGGAAATGCTCGAACTGACACACCTACAGCAAGGTGCACACACTGCTGTATCATGATAGTCATTTCAGAGCTTGACCATGTTTATATTTGTGGAGCAAACTGACACCCTTGCTGACACAGATCTTAGGTGCTACTTTAGCAGTTTCCAGGATTAAAGGAGACAGAAATGCTTTCCCAACTACATCGAAATCACACCCTAGAGTTGCCCATACTTTAAGCCATAATACTCTAAGAACTCTATATGGCGATAAACATGCAAAGTCTGCATTCTGTACTGCCACAATATGCACAGCTGGTAGAAATGATTTTGTTAGCAGGACTAGTCTACTGAAGAACAGCAGTGCCAGTATAAGTCATTCAATAGGATAATAAGCCTTTCTTTCAAACTAGCCAGCAATGGGAGGTATGGTTGACATCCCACAGAGACTTTAAGGTCACTGAAAGACCTAAAGGTAGACCCACTACTGAGGGTCGCTGTGGAAACAAGTGAAAAACACCGGTGCTTCCACTGGGAGAGAGCAAGCTGTCAGCTGTTGCATTCTCTTGCGATTGTGGTGCAATGGCCCCATGGTCTGTCCTTATTTAGTCAGGCTTCCTTTCCTGCACTAGGCCCCTGTGCGTCATTTACACCCAGTAACAGTGGCCTCGGAGGGGTCTCTTATTCCAGCCTTAGTGTGAGAGCACACCAAGAGCTGAATGTCAAAGGAGCGTTTGCTGACACTGGCTTCTCAATGGGCCGGCTGTATTTATAACACCTGACTTCAGAGGAGGCGGGGCTCCCAGGGCTGCCCTTGACAGGAATGCCTGACATCTGCCTGTCTGATGGCTCACAGGACTAGGGCGTGGCCACGGAAGCTTCCACCATCCACCCTAAATCCCCTCACCCCTTCCTTTACATTTTCAACCCACCTCACAACCTGACTTTTGCTTAAGAGAACTGTCAGACAGACAAACTCTACTTCTGTAGTTTTCTTCATCTTTAGAATTACACATTCTCCAGATGTCAGAAGTATCAGAGCTCGAACAATAGTTAATGGGAGACCGGTGATGAAAATGCTGCGATAAATCGCTGGAAAGGTTACACTGATTATCTCACTCGGCTGCGTCATGAGTGAGGGCCAGGAACAATTTGGTCTCAGGGTTTAGAAATAACAACCAACAGTCACAACCCAGAGTGACCCTGTTAAATTAAAAATTTAAATCTACATTGGGTACAGGATTGCATCACACAGGGCACCTTGGCTCATCTGCACTGGAACAGGTGCAGAACAGGCCAGGAAAAAACTGGGAGTAAAATAATCCCACTACTCTTTGTCTAAAGTCCACCATAATAAAAGCAACAGTCCGATGGATGCTATTGCTCTGCTTTTGATAATTTTTTGTAGGGTCCCCTGCTTCCAACTGATGGTAATCCACAGAAATATAAAGTGTAATTAATAATTCTATATGCATTAATCTCACTGCAAAGGTCACAGATCCAAGATAATGTTTTGTTTCATTAGTGCACAATAATAGATCATTGAAAGCTTCAGATTCTTATTTTGCCTGTTTCAGCAAGCTGAACTAATGGCCTAGTCTGATAGGTCATCTAACTCCAAATTGTCAGGAGTGCTACAGAGTCCACATCATTTCCAAGGTCTTTGCCTTATCCCATCATGTTTTCATGAATCATATATGAGGGATTTTTAGCAAAGTGTTCATAGTAGGATATAAAGAAATTGTAAAGATACCACTGGTAATCTATCACACTTCTAAAGTAACCAAGTCTTGATTGTTTGTCTAATCCACTGACCTCTAGCCTACACACACACATACACACACACACACGCACACACACGCCTCAACTTGTCTGCTGGAATAACAAACTCTGGTTTTGGACCAACTTTGGTTCTGGACCATCAGACTGCTTGTTTCCGTGCTCTAAAGTTTATGTTTCCAGCCTTGTAGGATGGGATCTGCAGTTCGTCATTGGTGTCCTTGCTCTTGCAAATGCTGTGTTAATTTCAGGTGCTTTAACTTTGATGAGCAGTCCCTTCCTTGTAAGGAGATGCACAGAGTGTTTAGCCCTCCATATCTGATCCATGTAAGTAAAGCTGGCTCGGACTACTTGCCGCAATATTCTCCAAACCTTTAGGTCCAGTCCTCTTTGTAGTTACACATTCTTATTACTTAGATCTACATATGAATTCCAGAACTCCTAGAGAAGGCAGCAAATCTGCAGGCTTAAAAACATTCTATCCCATGGTACAGAGAATCATCGTGACCTCCAGCTGTCACAAGACATCAGAATAGTTTGCATCACAAATGTTTTATAACAAATTCCTGGAATGGCTGCATCGTCAAGTTGTCTTGGGCAGGAAATATGCTTCTCCTCATGGCTGAATAAACACATTCTCAACGTGCAGGACAGGGAATATCATTGCAAAGACATCTTTCGTCATCATAGAAAGCAGCGGATTTTCAAGCCTGTGTAACAGCAGACATTTCCCCGAGTTAAGATCTGTCATCTTATTTCAGATTATTTAATGTCCAAATATTTAAGTAAACAGGGTCAGTTTTAACCATAACATTGTAATAAAACTCTTCCTTTCTGCATGAGATTTAAATTGTTTAGTATAACATAAGAAAACAAAACAAAACAGAATTTTTATTATCCTCTGGTTTCTTAGCATAAACTGCTGATGCTGGGGTCTTTGTCTACTGAGGCATTACAATGGAGTTCATGTGGGCAACCCAGTGCTGACAGGTCCCATGCAACCACTATTAAAAATGATAGTCTTGGTGCTACACTCACTGCCTGCAGCAAAGTGGAGTTTCTTTGGTTTGTCACTACTCTGGGTTTTTACAGTGATCAAACTGCCCTTAGATTTCATGACCCTTGTTGTTGCCTGGAAACACAATTTACTCCCATGTCAGCTTATAAACATACAATTGTCCCAGCTCTAATCCTTGTGTGTTTGTCTGTAGCTACTGTTTTCTGCTTTAGTTGAGTTTTTTTTCTGTAACACGTTGCATAGGTTTGAGAAAAACAACAGTGTTTAACACTGTGTAATTCTCGTAAATTCAAGACTGAACACTACACCTGGTACAGAGTTACATTACCCAGGGCATTTTACATGACCTGCACTTGAACAGGTGCAAAACATACCATAAAAAATCTGACAGTGAAATAAGTGACTTAGCTGAAGGGGAATCTTCCTTTAGTATCTCCACGGTGGCTACAGAGAACCAGTGGTTCTAGAGTGAGAGCTTTGCTTGCTCTTTATCTATAAGATAATGGGATATGTCCTGTGTCACTTAAGACTGATATGGGAGCTGCAGGAGAGCATCTAGGTGTGATGGTCAGTCAACAAGAGTGAGTGATAATAAGCGAGGGGAGCAAGACAAGAAGCAACAACCGGTTTTGAGATGGCAAACATTCCGCAGAAAAACAGAATATGCAGAAATCACTGTGATAGAGGATCAGAGGACCGACTCAACTCCATAGTTTCCTTTTTTGTGATGGTTTGAGAAGTAACTATGACGACAACCTAAATTATAAATGAAATATCTTCATTGACTATGGTTGTGTATTCACCTGTCAATCTCTTTTAATAGTGGCCAGGGATGTAGCTAGAAACTCTGGGCCCCATGACGAAATGTCACCTTGGGCTCCCTCATAATTACATAATTTTACATGTTCAAGGATCCCTGAAAACTGCTGCCCCCCCCCCCCCATTAAGGGTATCCATGCCCTCACAGAACCCTGAAGGTGGCTGCCTTGTCCTGGTACCTGAGTCCCAGTTAGAGGTAGGGCTGTGCAATATCACGATATACTATATCAATGACGAAAAAAACGTTTATCGTTTCATATTATTATCGTTTATTTCGAGGGATCGCAAATTACACTATTTATGGCAACATTTTTCATCATTTGGAAAACAGTTTTGCAATGTTACTCACCAACACATGGGATGTGTAGTTTTTATTGGACTTCATTATTTGTAACCTACAGAAGACACTTAACAAATATGCACTACGTTCCACAAATATTTCAATATCCACAAATGTGTATTTTTTCATTTGTGTTGTGCAAAATCATATACACAACAATAGAGCACATTTGTGGATCGCATTACATTTGTGATTTCTTTCTTATTGATTTGTGGACTTTTGTCCAGTTCGTACTGCTACAGAACCCCTAAGAAGTCTGGGTGGGAAAAGATTTTTTTAAATAGTTTTCTGTTCACTTGTAGTAGTTTTGCAATCCCACTATATAGGCATGGATAAACCTAAATAATACTGTAAAGTGTGCTTTAAGCATTAAAATATGGGGGGCCACGTAACTTTAATATTATGTGTTATATGCATATTTATTAATAATTGCACTGTATTCTTTCACTGCCTTTGACTTTAAGCAACACAATTGCTATCGAACGTGAGTACACATACAAACACTGAAATATGTAACAAACTGAATTGAAATCTGCACATAAATTGAAAGCTGCATATAAAGCTAACTTTACCAAGCTGTTGGAGTTAAGGTTTAAACACTGACCAACTTCCTGAAATATTTAAGTAAAGATTCACATATCCCTACATACAGCATCAAGCGAGAATACCAGGGAGGTATACCCAAAAGTGGGTTCGGGTTTAAAGGTATACTCAAAAGTGGGTTCGGGTTTAAAGGTATACCCAAAAGTGGGTTCGGGTTTAAACCCCAACTATGACACAGCGGAAAAGTTCGCTTTATATACAGTTTTCCGGCTGTAATACCTTTCAACAAAAGCAAGCAACATTCCTTGATCTTCCAGATTTCTTTATGGTTGGATTTTAATTAATATTTAATTAAGACTGTAAACAGCTGTCGTGTTTACAATCACTGAAGGTGAATGGACACAGTGAAATTATTAATAAATACATTTAAAAACATATATGAAAATGACACAGTGTGCATTGTCCCCTATATTTTAGTGCTTAAAGCACACTTAACTGGACATGCCTGTATCATTAAGGTTCATACTTACTATTCCATTAATTCTATCTTTTGTACTTTAAACGGACAGTAGAGTTATTATTAGTAAAGGAAAAGTAATGCGAGGGAACGCAAAAATATTGAGGGAACTCAAAACTATTAAAAAATATATCTTCCCACCCAGACCAATAGACTTAAAAACTCCTTCGTCCCACATGCCACCAAACTGTACAACTCCTCGCTGGGTAGGAAGGGGAGTGGAAACAGGAGGATTTTGGTCATATTGCACAGCCCTAGTTAGAGGTGCATCGATCTGATATTTGGGATCGGTGCCAATCCATACCTATTAGACGGATCAGGTAAGTGATCAATTCATGTCCAATACTTACTCATTTAGTTTTTGGCAGTCTCTAAAAAGATAGCTCCTATTTCTTGTTAAATCGATTTGTACAATCAATCGCACGACAGCTTTTTCCCATTTTAAATGTGTTTTTTTGTGGCATTCAAGCTGAACGCTAACACTACAACTCAGTTTTCTTGCCGCTCAGTAAGTTTGAGCACTTCTGCCTGCTGTGACACCATGAGCATACCCTTTACAATAAGAGGAGCATAAGAACATCAGAAAAGAGGGTGACGATCTGGAAGTATTTTACACTTTAAACAACAACTAGTAGCACAGGGATTTGCAACATTTGTAGAAACAAAGTTTTGAGAGGTGGAAGTACTGTTTAGTGGGAAAGCTCACGTTTTGTGTATTTGCTGCTGCTTGTGATACACGAGGGGCTTTTATCTCAATTAAGTGTAAGTGATACTGTTGCCAGTGGGATAAAAATTGTGCTGCGTTGTAAGCATTCGCCACTTGTGTACAGTATACTGCGCTGGAGGATATTCAAATTGAACTGCAAATGCCTCAAAAATGCTTAAACAAAATGTTCAAACGAGGTGGAACAGTACGTTATGTATGTTTCTAATAGCCCAATTAAAGATTTTTTGGCATATGTATATATATAAATATTGAAGTAAAAACAGCTCGGATTCGGACAGGAACTGAAAAAATGTGGATCGGCCCCTTAGTTCCAGTGGTCTCACTGGCACAGATCCCCAGGTGGACACCAACGCAAAGGGTTCTGATGCAAAGCCAGACTCTGTGACACTCCATAAAACACCTCAAATTCGCTTAGCTTTTGTTTGGCCCTGAAAATATTTTTTTCTCCTGTGTGGTTTACAAAATTGGCTCAGTTAGACTTGTGTGAGACCTGCGGGGCAGGTTCAGGGTAGCGTGACGGCCATTCAGCAACCTTACCATGCCAGCAAAGCTTATGATTACAGCGGACATCAAGTGTGTATTTAAAGAACAGGATCAACATCCTCAGCACAAGTAAGACTGACCTATTTGGCCAACAAGTACACACTTACCTGGATGCGGCGATTTCAGCCTTCTGCTTGGCGATGGCGGCCGCTCGGTGAGCTCCTTCCACGCTGCGCTCCACCTTCTGCCTGATCTTGGTGCCCTTGATCTGAATGACTCTCTTCTTCATGGCCTTCACCAGCATGTTGTTCATGTACTTGCCCTCTTCCTTCCCACCCTCGGGAAAGGTGGTGCATCCGTAGCCATGCCGCTGGTTGTCCAGCCACTCGCCCTCGTACTTGAGACCGCTGGATCGCTCGCTGACGCCATAGCCGGAACGCTTGTCGTTCTTCCATTCGCCCATGTAGACCTCGGTGGTGGTGGCATCGATGTCAGGCTCTAGGGGTGGAAAGTTCTCAGCTGCTTCGCTCTCGTCGCCCAGGCTGATGGTCGAGTTGGCGTCGCTGGCAGCGGAGCTGAGGGCAGAGTCACTCCGCAAAAAGCTGAGCCGGCTCTTCTGACTGGAGAGAGAGGTACGAGACTCCGACTTGGTCAGCTTGCCCAGCAGAGACCCTCGGCGAAACAGGCCCTTCTTCTTGGGCTTGGCCACGTCTGGGTCCACGTGCAGAGTCAGGGCGAACCCCCCACGGGAGGGACCACCTGCGGCCGGGGCCTTGAGCGGCGTCTCCTGGCCGGCAGCGTTGGTCGTAGTGATGACGGGGACGTCCTGCTGCAGCAGGGTGCCGTTACTGTGCTCACTGCGCAGGGAGGTGAGGGAGGTGCGCAGGGGGGAGCGCACCACTGCAGCCATGCCGTACGGCACGCTTTGCCGGACGCCGTAGCCGTGTCGCATGCCGCCTGTGAACTGGCCTTGGTAGGTGCCTATGGAGACAGATGTAGGTGGTTGTCTAGAGTGAGAACAAACTGGTGTGATTTATTTGTACAATTTAGAAAGTCTCAAAGTATAGGGACTCCACCGTTAATATCAAATATATGGCTCATAACTTGAAATACAGTCTTTTAAAATAACTATGTAAAGAACATTTCCACAGAAGAGACTGCATTACTATTTTAAACAATCAAATATAAATCAAATGGCTCACATCTTAGAGAGAAATGTTCAAAGTTAATAAGACAAAAGAATTTTTTGATAAATGTATCAAGAACATTCCTGAATATTGGTATCTCATTTTCATGGTTGCTAGCTTAGCTTGTATTGCCCGGTGGGTTGTTGCAGAGTCCTGCTAGTGGCCACTGAGATCAAAAACATCCTTAATAAGAGGTATTTAAATGCCGCATCATGGCAGAGTGTTGTTATTGACACTTGGTGTGACCTGTTTTATCTGTGTATTTGACCAAATTAGCAAAAATAGAGGGAGTATTCTACTGCTTGACCTAATAGTGAGAAATAGCACCAACCACATAAAATATTTAAGTGAATCACATGCTCAGGGATCTAGCAAAATGATTTTGCCATCAGCCCAGGCTATAGTATATTTATGAGGTTTGGAGGGAGATTATCAACCATTATAGTTTTTTTCCTTTGCTTTCACCACATGTAAATTTATGTAATCTCGTCATCCCACGCACCCACCCAGGGGTGAGGAACTCATCCAGTCCTCTGGGGCTCAAGCGTCTGCCTGCTGATAATTTACCTCAAACAGAAATGAGATCCCAGTGTAAATCAATTTCTTATTTAAAACCAGTATTAAAGTGTGCAGGATCCAGACCATTTGGGATTATTTTTCAGTGGTTATAGATCATAGCAGTTCAGAGCAACACAAACTATTTAAAACCTTTGGCACAAATAAATTTTACTATTTCACATCCCAAGCTGGTGGACCTGGTTACTACCTAGATGGGCACATGTCCAAGTCCTGTCACTCCCTAGTGATAGACAGACCAAAAGCACACGGCTTGCGTTGTTGTTATATGATCACCTCAATCTACACACAGTCACAGATATGATGAGTCAACCAAGGGAACCCCTAAGAGGCACCACTGGGCATATGGACAATACACACCCTATCCGACACTTCCAAACCTATCAAGTGAAAATAAAACAACTGATACAGATAAAAATGCAGGGCTTTATGATTTCAGAGAGCTATAAAAAGAGAAGCATCATCTAAAGGCACATCACTATTGCTGTTGTGAATCTCTTCATTGGCTCACTGACTAAGGGAAAAATCGCTGCAAGAAAATCTGAAGAGTCATTACAGATTACCAAACAAAAGACCCCCCCCCATCCTAGAGTCAAAATACATGTGCGATTCTGGTGTTGTCTGATTCATTGCACGTGTCTGATTAAAAAAAAACAACACCCCCGCTCAAAATTCAATACGGCTATCGCTGTGTGGTCCTTGGCAACACGTCTGACCTTCTGCTGCCTATATCCATATTATTATATTCCTGCTGGAAGCAAACAAATGGGTGATAGGAGCAGATGTCTCCAAGGGCTTTCCTAACGCTGGCCTTTGAAGCACTTATTTGGCCATATCTACTGAGATTCACCTCACTGGCAGCTGAAACGACAGAGACGCTGAATTATCCTGAAAGACGCTTTATTTCTGAGAATGCCAAATCCTTACTGCATTTTGGTGATACCTAGTTATTCTACCCTGATTAATTATTACTGGGGGTGTCTATCATATAGGTTAAAATTTAAGATTTTAACACATCTATATATTATCCAGGTTTCATGTATGCTATTCTTCATACATGATAATCCACTGAAGATTGCACCTAGTTTCCACTGGGAAACAATTTCACCTAAAAACAGAATTAAAACTTTACTGCATGTATTTTTCTTTTAATTTCGCTAGTTCTTTGTAAGCATTAACAGGAGTAAGAATATGGGGTGTGAGTTTTCAATTTTGTCATCCATACATTTTCCAGGTACTTTTCCTGGACTGGGTTCCAGGGGACTGTAGTCTATCCCAGGCAGTACAGAGCAAGTATAAACCCTGTATATATTACAGGCGAGTAGTTTAACTGTGCACCTTTAAACTGTTGCAGTCAACAAGAGAACCCAGAGAAAACCACAAAAATCAGAGGAGAGATTCAAACCGCAATCCAGAGGTTCTTAGTCAATACCGCAATACAGCCAACCAACAACTCAGATGTGTCAACATGATTGAGTTGTAGTTTTATTTCAGGAATATGAATCAGTGACACATTTCACTCTATTTCAAGCTCCATGTTTGAAAACTGAGTAGCTCTTAGGAAAGAAAATAGTGGTATTCGCCAACAAATTACGTCTACAAGGGCAATAATCCAGTATCTGAAGATCGTGTAATATAAATGAACTTTAAAATATAAAATGCTCAGAAAATAAAATGCCAGTAAGAACGTCGACTAAATACAAGTTTCCGTCGTCTGACAAAGTGAGCGGTTTTGATTGAAGGTAAGATACCTCCGCTTACCTCCATCGGCATATGTCTCAGTGCCATAGCCGTCCTGAATGCCGTTGTTCCACGTCCCTTCGTATTTGGCACCGCTGCCCTGGCTGAGCCGTGTGCCGTACCTGCCTTTGAATCCATGGGTCCACTCGCCTTTGTAAACCCAACGTCCCTTCGTCTCCAAACCAAGACCATGCCTTTTGCCCTGAGACCAATACCCTTCGTACGTGTTTCCACTAGGCCAGGTATAGACTCCAACTACTTCAAACCCGTAATTCCAGGAGCCGGAGAACTCCCCTTGGCCCTTGGGTCCCGTACAGATGCCGTGTCCGTGGGCTTTGCCCCCCTCCCAGCCACCACAGTAGGCTCCGCCATCATCAAACTCAAAGCGACCTCCACTCATTCTTGCTCAACGTAGTTGGACCAAACAACTAATTTGACCTCTGTAATAAACTTCCTCATAAGCGCAAATTTCGACAATTTGTCATAAGTAAGCCCGTCTGATATTTAATAAAGATGTAATAAGTTTCTTTTGTAGTTACTACAATGTAAACCCAGGTTATTTTTTGTACATACTATTTAATTAAATACCGACTATTTTCCCTCGAGATCGTCTAATACGGACTAACTTAAAAGCAAAACTCGCCGTTTATCCCCGCGAATCCACGCTTGTTTCCAAACTCCCCTTTTAATCCGTTCGGCTGCGAAAGTTTCAAACTTCTTCCAGTATATTGCAGATTGACGGCGACAGTGTAACTGGCTCTGTAAAGCTGAATCGATTTTGATTTCTAATAGAAAATTAACATTTTTTTTTTTTGCCTAATTATATTTCTGGTATGTTCTTCAGTCGAGCTGTCAGGTCTCTTTTTGTTTGTTTGTTTTGGTGGAATTAAGCAGGGCTCTGCCGGAGCCCCAGTCCCCGCGCCCCGTCTCCCCTCACCCTGCCTCTGTCTCCCTCACTCTCCCGCAAAGGCTATTGGAAACGTTATAACGGCCCCAACAAGGCTATCAGATCCGCACACTGTTCCAAAAATACAACCCAATCCTTACTCCGCAACACGGTACTTTTAAAAGCCCGGCCAGAGCATTTGTCACAGCAGGGCTGGGCGTGGATGTGAGTCCATTTGCAGACCGTTAGGACGCGCTCATCTCCCCAAGTTTAACGCGCTAAACATTAATCTTATTCACGGAAGCGACTGGCTCCGATCAACGTTAGTTTAAGTCAAAGGACAACATTTTCACCCAGTGACACACTAAACTGACAACAAAATACAAATGCTTTAAGTATGTATTTTTTCTGTTTAAACCGTTAAATTGAATTAAATAAAGCCGATTACAAAGAATAAAAAACCGTTACCAGTCGCTCTAAGAAAAACAATCCACCTGAAGAAAACAACCGAATATAGAGCTGCCAAAGCTGAAAACTTGCTACTTAATTTTAGTTTAGGCGAAATTGCGTTATTGGTGTGACTGCGGAGGAAATCTATACTTAAATTGTTCCGTGAGGTTGTAAAGCAAAACTATTTGGCACCTTCAAGGTCTACATGCAGGTAAAAAAAAGTCTGAAAACGTCAATCCCAGTTTAGGAGCCAAAGCATCCCTTCTGTCAGTTATAATTTGAATAATAATAATGATCTATCGCATGTGCACTAGGACTCTCCATATAGCAATAACTAAACGTTTTATTATGCAATAACTGTAAAATACTGTGTCATAACACATAACAAAAAAGTCTTTGATGCTTATAAAGTCCTCAGTTTGCTAAACTGTGCAGTATTTAACAACAATGCTACAGTTGTAACAGGCTTTTTTATTAATAAAATGTTTGATTTCACACCTGCTTTTTAATAATTTAGTGGCGCCATCTGTTGTCTTTACGGACGAATTACAGCTTGTCAGCCCATCAGATACATGCGACATATAGTAACATTAGCACAACCAATAACTACCAAACAACTAGTGCGATTACTACTTTATTGTTGTTTGCAAAGTAACTGCAGTATAGAAAATCAACAATGGTTGAGTGCAACAGCATTCCCGTTCAGTATTAATCAGTATACGTGCTACCTATTATTATACTTTGACTACCACTTCTACTTGCCTATGCCTACCACTGTTAATAATCATTACAATCTGTTGTTGCGGTTATGTCGTTATCCTTGTAAGCCAGAATGCATTGTACGTAAGTATTTTATCTAGCACTGCGACCCAGCCATGGTGAGAATCCAACCAATTTGTTCACCTGTCGAATGTATATTAAGCTATATAAACCATCTGCATACAGATATACATTGTATGTAACGATCGTAAAACCCATTTCAGCTTTTTTGCCGATATGAAGTGTAGGAATACATCTTTTTGCATCGTTGTTGTGATAACTCAGATGGTTTTGACCTTGCTCTTCCACTTGGACGTCTCAGTCATGGCACAGCCTCCACGGCGCATGTTTTCTGCCGTGATGTAATACTGACACACACATACGCACACGCATCTTGTTTTTATGCATCGTTTGTGTGGTGTTTTTTTTGCGTTTTCCTTATATCTGCTGCAATTAAACCTGCGCTTGGGCAGCCTGCCTTAGCTTCGCTGTAGGGATGCTAAATCGATGATGCTCTGTTCGTGGTGCTGAAACCGTCTCTCTCTCTCGCTCTCTCTCTTTCTCCATCCCCGCTCCCTCTCTCTTCCGCTCCCTGTTTCTCAATCGTTTACACACTCTCCCACACGCACAAAACCCTCAGTCATGGCGTCTTCCAACAACGTTACCCCCACCAACTGTAGCTGGTGGCCCATATCGGCTATGGACGAGGAGGAAAAAATCGCAGACGGCGAGGAAAGCCAAGAACCTGCTATAGAGCCCAAACCCTTCTCCAAAGACAGGCTTGTTTTGTACCACTGGACGCAGTCTTTCAGCTCCCAGAAGGTAAAAAAAGAACGGTAATTGCTTAAAAGGTGGATCTTGTATTTTTTGCATTTTCCTTTTCTTTCTTAATGGATAAGGCAATTGTTTTAACATTACCTGTCATTTTACATCATGTGTTTTAAGCTTATAATTTTCTGCAGGCTCTGGGAAAGAAATGCACCGTTATGCATTATTTCCTTTGAGGTGTAAAAATATCCAGTTACTGCCTCAGTCCAGACCTGTATCGTGATCTACTATCAGCAATACCTCGAACCGATGATTCAGCGTACACAAGGTGCATCATACTCCCGTGTGCCTGATCGTTATAATCCCCGAGGAAACTCCATCTTACATTTGCACCAAAATATGGCACAGGTAAACAGTTCATTACAGACAGGCGATCTTGGTGGAAAAAGACGTCGGTTGCATCTCATTTAATTGATTTTTGGAAGCTTGATTTTGATGCCAAGCTACCGCAACATGTATCAGTCTCGCATAATATTCAAAAGGTAAGCAGCCGCTGAAGAATTAGGTATGTGAAATGTGTATGTAATCATGTACATAAAGACTTTCAGGTTGCATTCCTTAAACTTTGCATATCTCGCACAGAGCCTTGGTTTGTAAACGTTGAGGACAGTGCAGTCGACCTCTGTATGTTTCAACTGATTTTTTTTTTTATGATGTTTTTAATGCACTTTGGCAGAAAAAAAGCAGACTCATGTCTACAAGCCATCAGGGTCATTGCAAAATGTTTGTTCAGTGATTATGCAAATGTTCCTTTTCAACAATGATTGAAAAGTAGCTTTTAACGACAGCCGAGAGCTTTTCAGTTTGATTCAGTTTGGTGTGGTTCTCTGTTGATCTGGGCCTGCGTTTCAGGAGTCAGTGGCTACTGGCCAAAAACCAGAGGCCACGCTATCTGCTGATCTGAGCTGTGGTCACTCACCAGCCCAGTGAATGTAATGATTGGATTTCTTGAGAATCACTTTGACATGATTCCAACCCTCTCTGCAGAACTTATCTCATTGGCACATTTAGTTCACAAGATCCAAGCTTTGCAAATTAAGCTCTGCGTGACCATTCATAAGACCCAGGAGTTCTGGGAAGCAGTTATCACCCAGATGTAGACATTTCTGAATTTCTGCAATCCTTAAGCTCAATGCTCAGAAAAGCTCACAGATCTCAGACCTGTTGCAGACTGTAAAAGAAGCAGGTGGCCTTGCCTTTGAGTGTCATATAAATTATCAGATTTTTGTGATTCCGTCAATAGCACATATGTGTTTCATGGCTGGTGTTGCTGGCATCATATTTGAAAATCCTCAAATATAAAATGGAACCAAAGTATCTTTAATGAGTGGAAATTCAGTGAAATTCATCTTGTGCTGCTCGCGCTTGGTGTCGTATCAGGCTACATCATTTTGAGGGATTACAAATAGGTTTTTTCCTTTTATTTACTAGGTGTGTTTCATGGCTGATTTGTGACAGTCTCACCATTGTCTAGACTAGAGGTTTGTCATACATGCAACTAAAGATTCATAAACAGCAGATGATTAGAAATCTGAAGAGGATAAGCCCCCCCCCCATCTCTCTCTAAACAATCCATCCATCTACCAACCATTTATCCAGTACAGATATGGGGTCTGATAAATAATGTCTATTCAAAATATTTCTTAGGATAAGCTGCTTAATGTATTTTGAGTACAAAAAGCTTTGCAATAGAAATTTCAGAACATATCAATTTGTAAATTTGTATAACTTCAAATATGCATTTACCATGCAACTTTGCAACCTCAGGGTAAGAGCTGACAGCATTGAGAAATCACTCAATAAAGCGTGTATGCACTGTACTTCTATACTAGTGATTAATTCATTCTTGTCACAATTCTATTCTGTTCTATTCTGTTCTGTTTTGTTATCGCAGATAGCTTTAAGATCTCCTATGATCCGAATTGACTTCCGCACAAAACTAACAGCAAACTTGAGCTACTAAGAAGCCTAATCACAGCAACTTCGGCTTACTGTCAGTGAATGATTGGACAGGCTTGAGCTTGATCTCTCCAGTGACGTGTGATCTGTAGAGCCTCCTCTGATCTTTTTGCTGCCAGCCTTTGTATATTTTCATGTTTTGGTTGACCATGTATTGGTCAAACAGGAATAGCCTCAAAATTGTATTTCATATCAAAAATGGTATTAGCATAGTTTTAAGAATGATTTGTGATGTTGATTTTGTTTATATGATTTTTGGTGACAGTAATGAAAGCCTGACTGCCATTTTTCATCCATGATTCTAGTCTCTGTATGAGAGCTTCACGTCAGCAGTGTGTTTTTTTTCAAGGTCCAGCAGGAATCAGAAGGTGCAAACTGTCACAGCATACCTCTACCATAGCATCTAGAAAGGAGGTAAGGAGGTACAGAAAGGATTTGTTGTTGCTAACTGAGCACATGGAGGGAGTCTCAGTGGGCATCTGTCATCACTGTTGGACAGAAGGAAAATAGAAGGACCAACGTGGAGTGTCCTGGCTGAAACCTCTGCATCATGGAAATGACAGTGACTGGCTGTTTAGCATTATGGTTGGGTGATCTATTGTCTGGAGGTAGAACTTGGAGAGGAACTGATGCAGATTAGTATACTGTGTTGGGTTTCCTCATAAATCCTTTCTCTAGATATTGTTGCAGACCAGATGTCTGGGTACTGTCAATGGTCTGTGAGCGTAGAGCCAGATGGCCTCAAGTGGGAAGTGAAATGGAAAGCAGAGGCATAGTACATTATTGCTAAACAGTGTGACAATGTGAAAGTAGAGATGGAAGGAGCATTTTCTCATTGCTGATGGAACAGAAGAACACTGGGGTTGCTGTGCTTATGGTCACAAACTTGCTTAAGTAATCTGTTTTTTGGCATGCTGATCTAGAATGCAACCAGTTTTGTGTTTGTAATTAAACCTCAACGTCAAACTTCCCAAAAGAGCAGGAACCTGGGGAAATTGTCCCATATTAGGCTAATGCTAAAGACCTCCTTATTGATAACCGATAGTCCACCTTCACTACTTCTGGCTTAGCATCATGATATGAATCATGGTGCTAAGTTCCTGTTTCTTCTTTGATTAAGAGGAAGGCACATCCACCGGAGATGACAACATATTGCATTAGTAAGGGGCCAACACAATCAGAGAGTTTGTTTCAATGGATAGTTGAATTGGTTTCAGGGAAGCTACATTCAGTACTTGAAGTGGGGGAAAAATAGACTGGTACTCCCCGTTATTCAATACCAGGTGCCTGTACTCCCCTTGTTACTGAGTACCAGCTGCCGGTACTCCCTTTGTTATTCAGTATCAGGTACCAGTACTCCCCTTGTTACTGAGTACCAGCTGCCGGTCCCTCCCAAGGTTTCTTCCTTCTGGGGAGTTTTTCCTTGCCACTGTCGCCTATGGCTTACTCACTGGGGGCTTTGGGTGGGGATGCTGTAAAGCACTTTGGGACAATGTAATGTTGTGATAATGCGCTATACAAAAATAAATTTGTTGTTGTTGTTGTTGTTGGTACTCCCTTTGTTATTCAGTATCAGGTACCAGTGCTCCCATTGTTATTGAGTACCAGGTGCCGGTATCCG
Source organism: Paramormyrops kingsleyae (assembly GCF_048594095.1). Classification (NCBI taxonomy): domain Eukaryota; kingdom Metazoa; phylum Chordata; class Actinopteri; order Osteoglossiformes; family Mormyridae; genus Paramormyrops; species Paramormyrops kingsleyae. The sequence continues at coordinate 8,644,812 of NC_132802.1, read as the reverse complement.
CCAGTACTGCATACCAGTGAGTACCAGCCCACTTCATACAATGACTACATTCATAGACCTTCCTGTACAAAACTAACAAAATTCAACTTTTTTTTCTTTAGATTACTTAAGGAAAGCATTTGAAATTTTAAAGTTTCGGGAAACTCTCTCATGCAACTAACTGTCATTGTTACAGGTGCTGCCTTCCCTGGTCCATTAGTAAAATTAGGCTTTTGACAGCTTTTCTACTTATTATTGATGAGCTTGCAAGCATCTGTTGTCTTTTTGTTATGGATTTATTGTGGCCTAGATTGCATATAGAGAGAATGGAAGTGGGGAGTTTGTTTTTGTGGTTGTGGTATCAGGTTGTAAGTAGGTTATTAATTTTCTTCAATATGAGTAGCACATTTCATAACAGGGAAAGCTAGTATGATCCATCAGAGTTGAGAATGAGGATGTCAGATCAGACTAAAGGTATTGCTGTTGTATTGCTTTGACTCCCTAGTCATAATATTATTATAGTAGTTTGACCCAGAACATTTTACTAAAGCAATTATCTATCATGTCAAAATGTGTTGTGTTTTTTTGCATATGATACACTTTTAAATCATAGTGGAAATTTACATTGTGTTCTGACCCCGCATTGAGACGTGGATCAGACTTCACATCTCAGCACAATTTCATCGATTGCTTATCCAGTGGCATCAGGGATAGTATATGCACAAAATATTCTTGTGCTTGATGTCTTGCACTGGCAGGGTAATATGGCTTCTTATATCTGAGGCGTGTTTGGAAATGCATGTTTATGTTTGAGTTCATTGTGCAGTATTGATTTTTAAGCATTATGTGAATTCATTGTAGAATTTGAGAGTTCTTCACTTTTTCTCTCAAACCTTATGAAAGGTATTAACGAACAAAATTGGGGGGTGTTCACTGTTCAGTCGACTAAAAAAATCAGTTGAAAATAAAAATATGAATCATAGAAGGTAGGTGTTATTTTGTCCTGCTGATCTCCAATATTGCAGTCTTGCACTTTCTGGTGTTTTATTGCTGAATAAGTTGTTCATTCAGCATTTGCTTGCTAATGTGCCCTCATTTATAGTTAATGCCATTATCAGGTTGAAATCCCAAAAAGAGGAGAACTTTTTAGTTTTGTTATCTGGGATTGAATTATTCTTAGTCACTAAAATGTTTCAAATACACATTTACATTATTTCAGATCTAAAAATGTTGTTTGTCTATAGGAAATGCACACAGTAGTTTACCTTGCCTATTTTTCCTCAAGATTTTTCTTTACTTCCATGATATTACGTTATATGTTATAATGATATTATTTTTATTGCAGTACTTAATTTATTTCCTTAATCAGTCTTTGCTGATTACCTCGGCATGATCCTGATTTTCAGTCACACACTGGAGTGCATTGCAGGGTGTACTTTTTAAAACTGTTAGCTCTTAAAAAAACTTAAACATTGTAAACATAAATTTTCATTAAGCCAGTATGATTTTGCTGAGTGTTAAAAAGACCTGAAACTATGTGTTTTTCTAACAGCATACAGTATATCAGCTCTGCCATACAAAAGCAAAACACTGTAACTGCATATTTTATCAGTATTCAGTTATGACCAAAATTGGGTCTCTTAGGCCTTGTTTCATCTTGTGATAAAATATCTTAGTTCAGTTATGCACACGTTTGAAAAAACCAGTGTGAAAATTTCAGCACCTATGAAAACCACAAGAACAGCAAGACAGCACATATTTTTCTCAATTTCTCTCCGCATAGCTGTATTTTACTTTTGTAGGACAGTGTTGTTTTCGATGCTTCCAGCAACAATCGTGAGCCAACATAAGCTGCTTATTACTTTAACGATACCTGTGTAGTTCTGAACTAGACTTCCAGTATTCTGTGCAATAGTTCTGTGTTTATGTTTCTTTAACTGTTACCTGCAGGCAGGGCGGCTTGGTGGAGCAGCGGTGCAGTGGTTAGCACTGTTGGGTTTGAGTCACCCGGGTTTGAGTCTCCGTTATGGCTCCATGTGTGTGGAGTTTCTATGTTTTCTCTGTATCATCTCTGTACTCTGGTTTCCCCCACAGTCCAAAAATTTGCTAAGGTGAATTGAAATTACAAAATTGCTGATAGGTGTGTGTGTGTGTGTGTGTGTGTGTGAGTCGTGCGTGAATGTGCCCTGCACCCGATCCTGGTTTGTTCCCTGCCTTGCATCCGTAGCCTATGGGATAGGCTCCAGACCGCCTACGACCCTGAATAGGACGAGTAGTTACAGAAAATGGATGGATTGATCGACGTTACCTGCACTTATGGATAACCAGTAGATAGTAGTAAAGCTTAGGATGTGGTCTGTAAATGCAGAGAGGAGTGTCTGTGGAGCAGAAGGGCGGGTGCCCAGGTGACGGACAGCATGGACAGTGATGTCACTGCATCCTGGGTTGCAGGTGCGGCTCGTCATTAACGAGAAGGGTCTCCTGTGCGAGGAACGTGACGTCAGCCTGCCGCTAACGGAACACAAGGAGCCCTGGTTCATGAGACTCAACCTTGGCGAGGAAGTGCCCGTCTTCATCCACGGAGACACCATCGTCAGCGACTACAACCACATCATCGAATATTTGGAGAAGAACTTTGTAGGAGGTATAACACAAAACACAGTAATCCCCTCACATTTCCGACGGTTAGGGCAGAAGATACCACTGAATGTGAAAATTCATGAATAATACTTGCCCCCCCCCCAACCTCAACCAATAACAGTCTGCTAGCCTGAACGCTAACATAAAAGTCTATTTATTACCAATTTCTAAACAGAGTACAGTACTGTACACTTTGCATGTCAAAAATTTCTGTCATTTCCTATCTAGACCTTTCTATGTAATATACAAACCATCCAATTTATGCCTCGCATGTATAAAGTTACTCCTGTATGCATTGGGAGCACTACGTTTTGGACCCATTATTAAAAATGCAAAATTACCGGCACTGAAAAGTTTTAAAGTTAATGTGAGAAATGCGAGATTCCATGGTCACAGAGATATGCCTAGACAGAGATGCGTAGAGTATCCAAGCCAAGACTTTTAATATTAAAGATATAGGATGCACTTACACTAACAAATATGACATATCATTAATATTTAAATATTATACGATTTTATGTCATCCAAATCATTTTCATTTTGTTTTTGGCTTACACATTGTCTTTCGATGAGCTCCAAAATTAATTGTACATGGCTAACTCATGAATAACTCACACTGCAAATTTGAGATTCTGAAGGGGTTACTGTGAATATTTTCTCATTCATACTGTATAGTCTTTTATTGATTTTATTACTAAATTAGAAATCTTGTTTTTTCCATCCCAAATCTTCATTGTTTTTTTCCTGCATTTTTTCGTTCTGTCCTTCAATTTACAGGTCATTTTAATACATAAATGTTCAGCATTTACTGACCTTTCACTGGTGGGGCATTCTGTAGGTCCTTTTAGTACTTAATGATTGAAGAGCCTTATTGTCTGTGTACCTGTTTCTTAATCACATTCTATTAATTTATCTCCAGTATTACAGCCAATGTTAGTATAATCTATTGTTTGTTCTGAGAGCGCCCCATTATAAACCGTAATGGACATACAAATTTACAACCACATTAATTAGTGACACCCCAGGGGAAATGAGCGGGAAATAAGAGGTCCAATGCATGGTGCTCCTTGAAGTCTCCTGCAGAGCTTCCTCCCATTTTCTCACCTGCCCACTGGGTGTTAAATTAGTGTTGGTGCCACAGAGATAGGGTGCATAGCGTAGAAGATGTTCCATGTAGTTGGTGGAAACGTACTGTTCTGTGTAGCAGCTAGCTGTTAGCTGATGGCAGATATTGGTCAGGCCACAAATCATATTATCGAGGTCAAATCAATGGAGCAGCATATGACTATGAGGTGTCAGGTTTTACAAATAAATGTTTTGCTCTGGACTGTACTGTTAACTTAATTTTTCAGTCCTTGTTGCTAAAAGTCAAGGTGGTCATTGTTTCAAGCAGTTACACTTTTCAGGGAAATTATTCATATGGTGCAGAAATGTAGGCCTACCCACGGTCAGCCCTAGGAGTCTGTGGTAACTTGTTAATGAGGTGTGTTTTGTTTTTTTTGTTCACCATTTTTGGTTCCACCCATGCTGGTATGGAGTTACTGTTGATAGCATGTCTTGAGTTGGGAAGAATCACAGATCTATAAACAGAACATGAGCTGCATGAGGACGTCTCATAGTCTGGAGCTGATGGTCTCCAGCTGCAAAATATATCACAGGAAGAGTTGGTCCAACTATGATTTAGCTAACGATGGTGTTAGTTAGAGAACAGGGTGGCATGTGGTTCAGCGGCACAGGATTCCATGCCTGTGACTGGAAGATTGCTGCTTTAGGATTCCATGCCTGTGATTGGAAGATTGCTGCTTTAGGATTCCATGCCTGTGATTGGAAGATTGCTGCTTTAGTATTCCATGCCTGTGATTGGAAGATTGCTGCTTTAGGATTCCATGCCTGTGATTGGAAGATTGCTGCTTTAGGATTCCATGCCTGTGATTGGAAGATTGCTGCTTTAGGATTCCATGCCTGTGATTGGAAGATTGCTGCTTTAGGATTCCATGCCTGTGATTGGAAGATTGCTGCTTTAGGATTCCATGCCTGTGATTGGAAGATTGCTGCTTTAGGATTCCATGCCTGTGATTGGAAGATTGCTGCTTTAGGATTTCATGCCTGTGATTGGAAGATTGCTGCTTTAGGATTTCATGCCTGTGATTGGAAGATTGCTGCTTTAGGATTCCATGCCTGTGATTGGAAGATTGCTGCTTTAGGATTTCATGCCTGTGATTGGAAGATTGCTGCTTTAGGATTTCATGCCTGTGATTGGAAGATTGCTGCTTTACGATTCCATGCCTGTGATTGGAAGATTGCTGCTTTAGGATTCCATGCCTGTGATTGGAAGATTGCTGCTTTAGGATTCCATGCCTGTGATTGGAAGATTGCTGCTTTAGGATTCCATGCCTGTGATTGGAAGATTGCTGCTTTAGGATTCCATGCCTGTGATTGGAAGATTGCTGCTTCAGACCTCAGGCAGAGTGATCTCACTTAACCCCCAATTGCTCCAGGGACTGCCTGACCCTGCCTTTGCAATTGTACATTGCTTTGGATAAAAGTGCCTGCTAAATAAATAAAATCACATCTGTTGACTGCTAAATGTACCTCTAAAAGCACATCTAAGCCAGGGACGCCATCGACATCCTGAAGTGGGTTGGGTAAAGTTAGGTTATTCAGTCCACCAGTGCTGCATTCCAAATTCTTTTTTGGACCAAATGCCACATTTCAATACCCTTGTATAGACCATCCCTCTGACCCTGATGTCCAGTGCCAGTTCTGAAACTACTTTCCTTTGTTTTTGTTTCTGCCTGTCGGTTTTGTTAAAGCTGCCCCCACCCGAGACTCCAAGTAAAGTCCTCCTTCCTTCCTCCCTCCCATCCATACATAATTTAATTCTGTTCACAATCCCGCCCAAAGCAAGTCTTACAAAAACATGCCCCTTCTGTTTGATCTAATCCATCACTGTCTTAAAGGGGATGTGGCCCGTCCTTAAAGTCACCAACCTAAGAGATATAAGATGAGTCTGATAAGGACAATTCTAAGAGCAATACCAGGCTATCCCCAGAGGTGCATGCTGTCCTTCGCACTGTCCTCCGATTTCAGCACTCTCTCTGGGTTCTGCTGGGTCCAGGCTGATGAATCGGCAGTCTGCTCAGCTGCCAGAGGACGGCCTCGAGAACAGAACACCTACTCTCTGTGCTCCCAGCATGGCCGTCTTTCTTGGCAAAGTGAAGGCATATTTGCATTGTGCTCAAAAGAGTAACAGCTGGAGCAGTGAATATGACTGGTATTCTCCCTACACATAGTAGCCAGTCTAGGTCATTAGGTGACAGTCTCTTCAATGAGTAGAAGCTATCATTTTTCAGTGCACATTAATGTGCAGTACTGTCAAAAATCTTAGGCAGTCAAAGAAAATGATTAAGGCTATTTATCTGGGAGGTAATTGTATATTTGTATATCAAACAATTTCACATGAGATCATATGCAAATTAACAGTAACACAATAAAAAAACAACTATTTCTTCTGTTCTCCAAAAAGTTACTGGGCAGGGCATCCCAACAGGTGGCTGCCTTTCGCAGACAGCTTACTCTACAAAATTGAGGGAGGTGTAAAGACAATTTCCCCACCAGTATCAATTTAAACGTCATTTTCTGTGCCTAAGACGCAGGTGTCAGACTCCAGTCCTGGGGGGCCGGAGCCCTGCACATTTTTGGGTTTCCCCTCGTTTAACACACCTGATTCAACTCCTTGTGCTAATTACCACACAGCTGTTGAGCTGAATCATTTGTGGTGGAACAGGGAAAGAACTAAGCTACACAGGGCTGCGGCCCCCCAGGACTGGAGTTTGGCACCTCTGGCTTAAGACTTTTGCACAGTCCTGTAGATTTAATGCCAACTCTTATTTGTTTGTGTGTGTGTGTGTGTGTGTGTGTGTGTCGCCCATGGCCTTCCAGACAACGTGACCCAGCTGATCCCAGACTCTGGAAGCCCAATTCACGCGCGTGTGCTGCAGTACCGGGAGCTGCTGGACGGCCTTCCCATGGACGCCTACACACACGGCTGTATCCTGCACCCTGAGCTCACCACCGACTCCATGATCCCAAAGTACGCCACTGCTGAAATACGTAGTAAGTGATACCAGAGTCCAACTTTCTAGCGATGGAGACCGTTCTCAGCTGCAGTGAGGTGGTGTGGATAGGGAAGGCCAGACAGGGCTGAAAGTGAGCCTTTATTACCACACAGTCATTAAAAGTAAACCTACAACTGGTTTGGATAAATAAACATCTTGAAATTATCTGCAATAAACACCCAGTTGTAATGCAGGTGTAATCTCAGCCAAAGTTATAAAAGATAATTCAAATGATTAAATTTAATAATCCTAGTGTGGGTGAGACCAGTTTCTTTGTGTGTGTGGATATTGTCAACTGTATCCTAAATGAAGATTCCCAGAATTTGCACTCTACGCAGCAAAATACAATGACTGAGTATGTAATGCATGGGCCCAAAGCATTATGCTATCCAGAACACATGAGCACTTACACTAGATTAAATTAAATTTTGCATCTTGCTGTTCTATAATGTAATGGCTTTGGCTTCAGTAGATCAAGGGAAGAGCCCATGTGTATGAAATTTTGCCGACTTTGGGGGGCACCTGAGCAATTTAATGGGTGTAAACAGTTTTTGTTAACTTTTAATAGTTTTTGGGCAAACTTGAAATGGTTGGTATTAGTGTTAACTTTTGCACTATGAATGGGCCCTAAATTATCCACACTCACTACTGCCAGATAACCCTAGACACAAAAATCAATTTCATTCAGCCTTAAGCACAGGTTTAGCCTTGTAACATATAAATTCAATTGCCAGTACAGAACAAATTGATGAAACCAAGATTTCTAGCTCAGGCTGATAGTGTGGTATGTCTAGTCAAAGATATCACATTGCCAAAAGTGTGGTTAAATTTCACAAAGCACAACTGAAACATAAAGCATAGAATATTCAAAGATTGCAGGTTTGTTGATTTCTTCTTGCTGATAGGGGTGTAACGATACTGTTTGCCCACGGTTCAGTATGTATCGTGGTTTTGGGGCCGTGGTAACGGTAATGTTTTGGTATCCTTATATTTAAGAAAAAGCAACACATCACCCTTTAATTAAACAATCAACATTTCATTTTTACAAACAGCCATATATTTAGTTTGGTAGCAACATGTTTCCTTACCCGGTTGATGCACGGTGTATCATTGAACTGTGCGGTGTGATACCCCAGTATTAGGATATGCCTGTAATTGTCCTTTACGTACTGGTGTGAATATGAGAGTGTTTTTTCCCCCCAAAAAAATACATTTAAAAAATGGGGTCATTTTATTTTTGAAGGTTAGAAATTATATGTCATTATACAACAGCAGATGGCGCACCGAACGGTTCGGTAATATACCAAATCGCGATACATACCGAACTCTGGGCAAACGATATCTTTACACCCCTACTTGCCACAGACCAAGTCTCACACTAGCTACTGTTTTTAGGTAGGCGAAGCTGAAATTACCAAAGCAAAAGTAAATTAAAATTAACACACGTACTAAAAAACTCAATTCAAAGTGGAATTCAAAGTGTACTAACAATGGAAAAGGAAACAACATTTCTGTGACATCTGTGTGTTTGGGCCCACTTCAGATATCAGGAGGAAAAGGCAGCCAGTGGCAGGGTTTGTTATACAGGAAACTGACAAAACAAGAGCAACTATGTTTTCAAACACAAACACAGGGAAATATGTTTATCGACGATGCCTGCTGAAGCACACCTTGATCTTAGCAGCTTACTTTTGGCAGAGACCTGCGGTTTGGAAATTGAGTCACAGGTAGTAAATTGGCCATCCCCCAGTTGGGTAATTGTTGCTTAATTGATTGACAATGCTGCCCTTGTTGCTGCAGAGTAGCGGGTCAGCAACACCCACATCATCATTATCTTAGATAGCCATTAGCACGCCATAGCCCTCATCTATAGCTTAGGTTAAAACCTTACAAAAGTACAAATAAAACAAATTAGCTGTGGCTAATGCTACCTCTGAGGTATAATTACTTCCTGTGCCCCTGCCCAGGCCATTGGGATGAACCATTGCTTCTGAGCTAACATGGGTGTGTCCTTCTGGGGAACCATGGTTACGGCTGCTTCTGAGCTAAGGTCACACCCTGGGTATGTCCCTCTGCAGGACACCTGGCCAATGCTGCCTCTGAGCTGATGAAGCTTGACCACGAGGAGCCCCAGATCACAGAACCCTACCTGTCCAAGCAGAAGAAACTCATGGTGAGGAAAGCCTTCAGAGGTGTTATAGGGAGCATCACCTTAAATTGTACAAAATTAAGAGGAAGTTGCGTGTGTTTCCTCCCACTGTCCAAAAACACGCAGAGGTGAGGCAGCATCTCTAACTTGTCTGTAGTGTGTGAGGTTGGGGCGCGTGAATGTGCCCAGTGATGGGCTGGCATCCTGTCCAGGAAGTACCCCTAGCTTCTGCTCTGTGTTGCCTGGGATAGGCTCTCGGCTCTGCTGTGACCCTGACCAGAGCAAGCAGCCGGATGAAATATTGGGACCAAGGCTTTGAAACCTGAGTGGGATTTTCTTGTGCTATCAGTCACTGCCATTTTTAACTCAGTTCCCATCAGTCATTGTCTCCCACTGGGTTAAAGCAGGCAATTATTGACAGTTCACCCACTGCGTGAAGGCTCATTTCTCCCATCACTAACTGGCCAGTCAAGAATAGACTATGAACACAATGCAGGAGGACAGAGGGTAAAATCGGAACCCACTGCCTTGACAATGTGCCCTATATCAAAGTCACGCTAAAAAGATGAAATGCTAAATTTGGGATGATCTGTCAATACTATGAACTGAATATATCTACCTGTAAAAACCCATAAAACAGAAGTTTGAATTTTTATTATAATTATATTGTGGCCTTTTGTATCTGTCAATTGCAAAGCTGAATGGAGGAAGAATGTGGTCTTCTTAACAATTTGAAAATTATGGGGTAGTTTTATCCTGCATGGAATGTCACCATTTTTCTCTTCAGCTGAGCTATTGGTTTAAGCACCTTTTATGAACATTGAGATCAACATTTTGCTTTTATCTGATATACAGTTTTGTCCCTTTATACAGTTTTCTTGGTGAAATAAGCAGTACTAGTGTGAAGTGATGTGAAGATTAAGGGCGTTACCCAGGGGCCCAACAGTAAAATAATTGCTTTGCCAGCCATGGGATTCGAACCTACAACCTTCCAGATGCTGGCCTAGATCCCACTGAGCTACATATCACGCCAAAAAAAGGAACATAAAATTGATGCCTAATGTTGGGCGGAACTTGAATATGAATAGATCTGAAACAAACAGAAATCAAAGACGGAGCTGGAGCACAGACCCAATGGGACAAGGCTCCAGGGAGAGAATGGCTCAAAGCGGCACGGCCTCCCGCGAGGTTAAACCCACAGGGACACAGAGAATCCTGGATTCCTTCAGCTGTTGGCTGAATCCCGAGGAAATGGACGTCAGGTGAAGGGGGGACAGAAAGTCTTGCGTTTGCCCTCGTCCTCAAGGACACGCCCCAGACAGACAAAACCACCCCATAGTCTGCCGCATTGCTGTTCTGAGCACTGGCTCCCTCTCCCGGCTCAAATATCTGCTTGCTCCCTGCTAGTAGGGCTTTCTGACACTAGGCCCCCCACGCCCTTCAGGACACAGAGCCTGCAGATACACGCTCAGGTTGGTGCCTAGCAAAATGTCAATGGGTGTTGAGTTTCAGTGAATCTGTGACTCAGCTCCGTGATGGTTCAGCTGCGATCGTTAACGAACTTTGCGTGGGACTGGGTTTTATCCATTTATAAAAAGGCATAATCGTGCTTCTTCTGAACCCTGCTGGATTATAGAGAAGCCCGAACTTGACTAGAACTGGCATTATGTCAACCTGACAAGAAGCCAACAGCAATGACTTAGTGTAACTGCCTTTGTCAGGGCTTGTCCAGTATTGCTATATATCTTTTGTATAACAACATAAAATAGTGTCATTTCACACAACAGAGCTGTAATAAAGCCGTTTCTTCCCTCGGTTGTTGACTTGATTTGAAGTGAACCTCCTTCTCCTAAGAATCTTTGGAGTGAAAATGCTGAGATTGTGACTTAGCACTTTGGTGGGCTGGCAGGCTGACAGCGTCGCCCTACTGATATGTCACCTTTATGCTCATAGGCAAAAATCCTGGATCACGACAACGTAAATTACCTGAAGAAGATCCTCAGTGAACTGGCCATGGTGCTGGATCAAGTCGAGGCGGAACTAGAGAAAAGAAAACTGGAATATCAAGGTTGAACCCATTACTGTCTATGGTCATGTTCTGATAGATGAGGATGGGCTTCTCCTCTGAGTCTGGTTCCTCCCAAGGTTTCTTCCTCTCTCTGAGAGTTCTTCCTTGCCACTGTCCCCTCAGACTTGCTCTTTGGGGACAGGACCTCTGGGTCAGACTCTGGTAAAGAGCTTATAAAACCCTGATTAAACCCGAATTAAAGCCTAATTAAAATTAACAGTGCATTTTCAGTGATGTATTAGTGTATATCTGTGTATGTTGCATAGAACATTTAGATCAGGGGTGCCCAATACGTCGATCACGATCTACTGGTTGATCGCAAAGGTAATGTGGGTAGATCGCATGGCATAAAAAAAATAGAGGATGGACAATGCGTTCAACCGTGCCAGCTGCTGCAAAACTCCAGCAAGCGACCGAGTCGCCTAGTCAGCCTCCAGTTTATTTCTACTAAACTTATGAAAGGGTATAATAATGAATGGAGGAGCTGGACCAAGAAGCCAAAAACCTACCACTTCCATACGGAATGGGAGGAGGACTTTTTTATTTCACCATGTCATATTCAAAGTGCATTTGCCTCATCTGTCAGTCTACCATTGCTGTTCCGAAGAAAGGAAATGTGGTGCGGCATTTTCGGACTGTTCATAAAAACTACGACATTAATTTCCCTCTGAAAAGCGAGCTGAGAAAGGTGAAGGAACTAAAATCCCAGTTCAATTCAAAAATACTTTATTTATCCCAAAGGGAAATTAATAATAATAAAGAATACTCAATATATTTATAAATAAATATATGTTTTGCATTTTTATAGTAGGTAGATCATTTTCACTTGGTCATTTATAAGTAGCTCGCAAGCTGAAAAAGTGTGAGCACCCCTGATTTAGATGTTTAGGAGAAACTTTCATCCAGTTGACTTTAACATTTGAGTCGGTAGACCCTACGCCAAAACCAGCAGTCCTCAGAATTGAGGCCTGAGATATTTGCTGTCCAAAGAACCACAATAATTTTTCTTTTTTGGTCAATAAACGGAAACCAGTACTTGAACTGCTGTTGTTGTAAAGCTTATTAACGCGACTACTCTTTTCTGCTTCCTTTGACACGACAGGTCAGAAGTGTGAGCTCTGGCTTTGCGGACCCAATTTTACCCTGGCTGACATATGTCTAGGAGCCACGTTACACAGGCTCAAGTTCCTGGGACTCTCGCGGAAATATTGGGAGGATGGCAGCCGACCAAACCTTCAGTCCTTCTTTGAGAGGGTGCAGAAGCGCTACGCCTTCCGTAAGGTCCTGGGTGACATTCACACCACGCTCCTCTCCGCGGTGCTGCCCAACGCTTTCCGCATGGTCAAGAAAAAGCCACCCTCATTTTTCGGTGCCTCCTTCTTAATGGGTTCCCTGGGTGGAATGGGCTATTTTGCCTACTGGTATTTGAAAAAGAAATACATATAGATACCTCCCGCTGTTCTCACTGTCTATGTAACTGTGTGATGTTCCAACTTTTCTGTACTCATGTTTTACAGCAGCGAAATGTGAAGAAAAACAACATATATAAAGACACTCTTATTTACCTGAATAACGAGAGAAAATATGAACATTCCATAGCGAGGAATTCTTAACAGCACATTTTCTGGTGATTAAATGCCTTTTTGTTTTAATTGGTGGGTTTCCTTCAGGGTCAACCGTTTAGTTCTTTTGGAAGAAAGAATTAGATCTTACGATCTCTACTGGAATCTTACTACACGATTGCTGTGGAGAAACATCTGTTTTAGCGTTTCGGACACCAAACCTAAAAGCGACATCATTTATTTGCCTAAACAGGTCTGGTCTTTAAGCATGAAAACATATCACTAGTTGAGTAATATCCTTACATCAAATATATCAATTGTTTTCCCTTTGCCCTGAAATGTTTCTTCTCTAAGTATTTTTGGAGTTAATGACTGATCTTTTAGCGATACGTTTCCAACTGCCAGAGGACTGCCAATCATAAATGATGGTTCGTATATACAGATGTTCCTGTGCTACCTTTCCACTGGTCTCACCTCTAAAAGTACACTGTTTATTTATTTTAACAGAGCATTCTGTATGAGAAATGAAATATAAAGCCCACATGGGCATCAGAAACAGTAAAAAGTACATACTGTAATGTTATTCCGTCTCAATGAGTCATAGTTCTGTCTATCGTTATAACCATACTTTGCATACATCATGTTATTTTCAATCATTTGTTTCATTCCCAAAAGAAGGGAAGTACTTAAAATGAGCATTTATTGTAAAATCGAGTCCTAATGACAATTAAAGCTGTCGTATCTAGAAATATGTTGTTTTTCAAACCCAGTCCATTAACCTAAGCCCCTTTAAAAACCTTAATCAGCAAATTCAGGTCTGATTTTCAAGGATTACACAAAACTCAAAGAATGGAAAGTCTATTTGTTGTACGTATCTCCTAATGTTTTTTTTATTTGTATTTTTTATTTTTATATTAATAAATATTTATTTTGAGTGCTTTTTATGATGTTTGTTCATAAGCCTTAATTTGTGCAGTTGCCATCAAAAAAATAAATAAATAAAACATTAAAGCTGATTCACCAAGGATCTTTCTCTGTATCTATCGCTACATGATGTGACCTCATTTACATGCTACTTGTGGCACAAAGAATGTAATAAATGTATCTGAAAAGCAAAGTCAATCCTAATTCACATGCTTTTGGAGAACCTACCACAAATGAGTGACTTTGGATCAACCCATATCAATATAAAATCTACAGTCTCAAGGGCAGACATGGTCGGAATACCCATGAAGGACCATTCTTTGCCTGTCACCAGAAGTTTGTCATTTACCTATAACATCTAGAACTGACAACAATAAAGAATCGAGGGCAATGTCTTTTATTTTTACATACTATACATACAGCACGGTCTTGGTATTCTCTGAAAGCCTGAAATGACAAATATTATGAGGATCTGGAATTGACAGTAAATTGTGTTAATACACTGCGTTTTTAACCACGTTGGTTTTATTAATATCCAAGTACATGTAAAATTATGGCCAATGCATTCTAGGAGTATTTATGCAGCCTTTTGGGTGAATAAAAAAAACACAGAAACAGCTGTAATAGATTTCTTTCTAACAAATCATTCTTGGAATCCCTCAGATCACACTTTAAGCTATTCTGCTTTCTAATTCTATAATATTGTATATTATACAGATGTATACATTATATATGTAAATTATTTCCATACAAATACTTTGAACTATTAATTTTCATCAACTGTAGTTTGTACCAGAAACACACATGCAGATACATGTTTTACATGCTTTGGCTTTGAGTAGGAATTAGAGCTGCAAATCAAGTAACTAGTATTAAAAACATCGACTTCATCTAAAGGTATTAAATTGAACTTGATAGAACTAACAGTTCGTTCAGTACATTGAGCTCATTGCACACAAAAGGGAAGAATATGGCATGACTTTTTTTCTGTAAACAATGTTTGTGGCTTGAACTAAATGAATTTTAAATCAGAACATTTATAGAAAGTATTTTAACTCAGAACTATTACAATACCTGGGTAATTAGGAAAGAACCAAGTCAATAACTGGAATAATTTATGAAATGTGATCCCTAGAGCTGTGGACATGCCAAAGAGACACAGCACACGTCTCCATTTTAAATACCCCCTGCTGACAAAGAAACCAAGCCTTTTGTTCCAAATGACCTTTTTTGGAGGTGGAATAAGAAAAATCAATTTGGACCCAGTGAGGAAGCCGATGCTGCGTTTACGTAGTGTTTGGGGCTGATTTCCATGGTCTCAGCCTAGGCCTGCAGCCTTTTCCCCTTGTGCTGGGTAGGGCATCCCGGAGAGAAGGGCTTTGGGAACCATACACGATATGTCACATACCAACCTGCTATTGCAAAGCCTGTCCCCAAGAGTTTTTGGAAAATCTCATGGAAATATACAGAGGTGCAGCCAAACATCCATATCCAGACTGCGAGCAAAGCATTGAGGGCCACATACAGGCCACTGAGGGCTGCACTTGTGTGACTGTGAAAGCCCACGGCCTTCTTCACATAGGTCATTGGCGCAAGCTCCTCCGCAATCACAAGGGTGGAATAACCAAGTATGAAAGAGTGTCCAGAGATATCGTAGCCATCCCACTGGAATCCGACATTCCTGCAGGCTGCCTTCGTGGTAATCGTTGTGTTCTCCAGGCAGGTGCCTGTGACATCCTCCAAGTAGAAGAAAAACTGTGTGCAGATGTACCATACAGCTGTGGAGACCAGCTGTGAACTCAGTCGCTGCAGCACAAAGCCCCAAGTATTGCTGATGGAGTTGAAGAAGGCAATGAAGGGCAGCAGCAAGGCTAGATGCCAAGCCCAGGAAAATTTGACTAAGTACCTGTACGAAACAAGAGCGATATTTAATTGATAAATATGAAATATAAATAAGGTAAAAACAAAACGTCCTGTTACACATGCATTGTGCCAATACTGAGAAAGTATTAGAGGTTAATATAGAAGCTATTAGAGGTTATAACTGCTAAAAAAAACTGGAGGCTTACTTCGATACTTGCACCATGCGAGTTATCTAACAAATTTACTCCAGTGAACGTGACCAATAACTGGAATATGCAGACACAAGTACATATAAATTACAAATATACATAAACACGTAAATACACGGTTTCGCACGGATGAATAGACAAAACAGCTAGACAGATAGATGCCTCTGGACATGTATACATATACTAACTGAAATCAAATGGACAACCACCGCTGGAATTACGACAACTGAATAATCCAGTTTCTCCATCACAGAGTCAGGATTTCATAAATCTACAGTAAGCTAACTAGCAGGTGAAAGTACACCGCTCTCTCCTACACTCTCATTGGCGCTTGCTACTTACACGTTCAGGAAATTTCTCTTGTTACTAAAATAGGTCTCCGGCATTGAGAGGAAACACTTTATTATGGATCCCGTGAATGAAATAAATAATAAAACACAAGGCAAATGCTGTTTGAGAGCTGTTATCTTCCAAAAGGTCAATAACTTCTTCACTATTGCCTCCAAGGCTTCCATTTTCCATTCGTTCTTTCAGAGATGACCTCGTACGTTGGCTGGTGCAGCTCGCCGATTGGGTGACCTTTGACCCAAGCGAAGAGAGACCAATGAGCAAAGCCGGTGATGGTATTGCTTGCGAATTTGGGCGTTTATTTCAACTACTGTAGAACCAGCCACGCCCACTCGACCGTTTGTTTATTGAAGCGGTTTATAATCTAGTTGGCCAAAAAGAAGTGGATTTACCCGGATTTTTATGGGGAGAGTTTTTGTTTTCTTGCTAGGGATTAATACTTATTCTGTGACACGTTCTGTTCTCGATTATTTCATTTTCATGAAGACCAAAGCACCAATTAACTAGTTGTTCCCTGGAATACTAAACAGAAATTGAAAATAAACACCTCGGTATATTAAAATATTATTGCACTCCGAATTATTTTTATGTTATTCTCTAAGATGCTGACGTTTACTTACGATTTCAATCTTCTTAATACGTAGCGTTGCTTAGTCGTTCCTAAATTTAGTTCAAAATCATATCAAATTATCAGAATGTATACTTGTAACCATAAAGCATGTATATCTGACTTCACTTTTAACTTCCTCGTAATATATAAAAATACGTTTAAAAATTGTATTTAAATTAATGCAATAATATATTTGATCTATTTTATTATTTTCAGCTAAAAGCAAATTTATATATTAGTCAATTGATACTGTAATTACAGTGAGTTTTGCATAATATTTGCTTTTAACGTATATTCTAAAAACGTACATTTTCATTATATACAGTATTTACAGTAGCGAGGACGTTAAACCGATCTGTTCAATGCGTCAATAACCAACAGATGGCAGTGTAACATTGGCCTTTGAAAAGAATAACCCACAAACATAAAATACACATGCAATAAGAAAGCACATGATTCCATTTGTAATGTTGTAGTTTCGTTTGATTAACCATATCAATTTTTAAGATATTAGAAAATGTTTCAGACTAACAATATCTTTATAATAAATATACACAGGATTTTCAATAAGCAGTGAAAATCGTATTTTAAATATTTGACTGGACATAATCATGCCAATGTTCTGTTTCACATGGTGCATCAAAGGCCAAAATGGACAACATATATTCCCTCGAAATCTGGGTTTTAGTACTCTTGGACTTGGCAAAAGTATTTTAAAAGTGCATTTTACAAGGGTGGGATATTTGGCTTTTCTTTTGAAAACTGCAATGCCTGCAGCAGTCGTGCCAGACTATACAGTCTGGAGGTTGGTGAAATGCTAATGTTTTTACAGAGATGGTCATGGATTTCAGTACTGTCTGGGTCTGCAGACTTATGTTGGCAGTCAGTCAAGTGTCAGAGATCCAACTGGATTACACTGCTAGACAGTCAACAACATACTGCAATAACTATCAAAGGATATACTGATAATGTATTAAACATATCTTTTTACAAAAATCACACTTATGTTGTTTGATTTTGTAATCCTCTTAACCTTTTTATTGCAAAGTCTGGAGTAGCAGCAATTTCATTTTACTCACTACCACTATGTGACATATAAAAATCTTGAATCTTGCATCATAATGATGTAAGGTCCTGATTCAGTTAGAATTACCTCCTGACATTTACCATTGTATTTCATGCAAAAGGTTAGGGTTAGGGTTAGGGTGATAATGAATCACCAAGACACTGTCAGTGGAGGACTTCTGGGAGATGGCTGTGATATGGGAAAGATGGAGAGGGACATCACGTTTGCTGATGTCCATCTGACCGCACAGAGAATCTGCTAGACTGAAGTGAAACATGCCTGAGTTGTTCCCTGCCTTGCGCCCATAGCCTCTGGGATTGGCTTCAGAATCCCCACAACCCTAAGCAGGAAAAGCAGTTTCAGAAGATGGATGGATGGCCTTTCTATACCTGCCAAGTAAAATATAGGCTTTTAAAAGCAAAAATCTACCTGCATCAGTCTTTTTCAGCCATTATGCAATCATTTTGAAACCTCTGGAGCAGGGGTGCTCTATCCTGCCCCTGGAGAGCTACCACCCTACAGAGCTTAGGTACAGCAACTTAACACACCTGATAGAGATAATCAGGCACTTCAGTTATATCTCAGTATGAGAACCAGCTCAACTTCAACATAGCTGACTCTAATACTGAGGTGATACTGAAGTGCCTGATTATCTGTATCAGGTGTGTTATATTAGGGCTGTATCTAAGCTCTGCTCCAGGGGCAGGATTGGGCAGCCCTGCTCTGGAGGCTTATTATCCACAGACTTACTGTCCATCTTCTACATGTTGTAGTGGATCCGGTGGTCTTTCTTTATATCAGATCTGCATTATTCCATTTACAAAAACCACAAAAAAATCATGTGAATCTTCAATAATCAAAAGCAGGGGGCTGACAAGCATATCTCCAGAAGCACAGGACATATCCCGGAAGGGGTGCTTGTTCATCACAGTGCACATGGCAATTTCAAGACAATAAACCAAACAAGTCTTTGTTCCATGGAAGGAAACCAGAGTATGCAAGAGGAAAGTAACTAAAACAAGATTACATGCAATTCCCACAAATAATGCTGGGCCTGGAATCAAATCGGTAACCACAGAGGTATGATGCCACAGTTCTACCTACTGAGCCAGGCTGATTCAGTAAATGATCAGCTCATTAAATTCTCTGCTGCAGATGCGTGTCAACCAGGACAGCACCACAGCATCCAGAGCCTTAAGGAACTCTGGGCGGATCTCATCCACCCCCAGGGCCCGGCCACTGTGGAGCTTTTTAACCACCTCAGCGACCAGAGATAGGGGAGTCCACCCCCAAGTCCCCAGACTGTGCTTCCTCGTTGGAAGGCATGTCAGTGGGATTGAGGAGGTCTCCAAAGTATTCCCTCCACCGACCCAAAACGTCCCGAGTTGAGGTCAGCAGTACCCCATCCCCACCATAAACTGTTGATGCTGCACCGCTTTCCCACTCTGAGCCGCAGGACGATGGACTAGAATTTCCTCGAAGCCGTCCGGAAGTCGTTCCCCTCACTATACGCTTGAGCCTGCCAGGCCTGGCCGGCTTCCTCCCCCACCAGCGGAGCCAACCCACCACCAGGTAGTGATCAGTTGACAGCTCCGCCCCTCTCTTCACCCGAGTGTCCAAGACGTGCGGCCGCAAGTCCGATGACACGACTACAAAGTCGATCATCGAACTGCGGCCTAGGGTGTCCTGGTGCCAAGTGCACATATGAACACCCTTATGATTGAACATGGTGTTCATTATGGACAATCCATGATGAGCACAGAAGTCCAACAACAAAACACCACTCGGGTTCAGTTCGGGGGGGGCGTTCCTCCCAATCACACCACTCCAGGTACATATGCAGCTCCCTCCACAATTATTGGCACCCCTTGTAAAGATTTGTAAAAATGGTTAGAAAAAAATCCACTTTTTGGTGAATTAGCTTCATGTCACAATGAAAAAATTAGGAAAATCTAGCCTTTCATTGAAATAAATTTAATCATGAAAAAACAAACCCTTCATCAAGAGATAATTTTCAACAAAACACATGTCACAATTATTGGCACCCCAGCATTTAATACTTTATACAGTTTCCCTTTGCCAGTATAACAGTACTGAGCCTTCTCCTATAACATTTTGTAAGGTTGGAGAATACAGAGCAGGACATCAGAGACCATTCCTCTTCACAGGATCTCTCCAGATCACCCAGGGTCCTAGGCCCTCTCTTGTGCACTCTCCTCTTCAGCTCAGCCACAGGTTTTCAATGGGGTTCAGGTCAGGGGACTGAGGTGGCCGTGGCAGAAGCTTGATTCTGCGGTCGGCTAACCATTTCTGTGTTGATTTGGACATGTGCTTAGGATCACTGTCCTGTGTGAAGTTCCAGTGACGGCCCAGTTTTAGTTACCTGGCAGAGGCAGACAAAATGTCCTGGTATTTCATGGAGTCCATAATGCCATGTACCCTAACGAGCTTTCCAGGGCCTTTGGAGGAAAAACAGCCCCACAACATCGCGAAACCTCCACCATATTTTACAGTTGCGATAAGGTTCTTTTCATTATAGCCATTGTTCTTTTTACACCAAACCCACCTTCAATGTTTATTGCCAAAATGTGCCATTTTTGTTTTATCAGACAATAGAACATGGTTCCAGTCAAAGTTGTAGTAACGTTTCACAAACTCCAGGCATTAATGTTTATGGTTAACTGACAAGGCTTCCTTTTGGCATACTTTCCAAATAATCCCTAGCATGAAGGTGGCCTCTGATGGTGGTTTTGGTGACGTGGTAACCCCGAGATTTTTCTTTGTCTTGCAATTCACCAACAGTCATCCTTGGGGATTTTTTTGCCCCTCTCACGATCCTCCTCACTATACATGGGGGCAAAATAAACTTGGGTCCTTTTCCAGGCAGGTTTGTAACAGTTCCAGTCAATGTCCACTTTTTAATTACAATTGAAATTGGTATTTTCAGGTGAGTAGCTATTTTTTTTTACTGTGTTCTCCTATCTTTCCCATCTTGATGGATGACTATGGGAATTTGGGCTCTGTGTCACCTCCTATTTGTATCCCAGTCAACTAGGTTGTCATGGATTACAGCTTGAACGTTCCTGCACACTTCAGTCATCTGAAAGACATACAATTTACATGGGAAACATGCTTCAGTTACATTGGGTTCACTATAATTTCCAGGGTTGCCAATAATTGTGACGTGTTTTGTTAAAAATTATTATTTCTTCGTTTTTATTTCATTAAATTTATTTCTCGTTTTGTTTCAGTGTGAAACAAAGGTGGATTTTTTCAAACCCTTTTTAAAATCTGCCAATAATTGTGGAGGGCACTGTGCTGGGAATATGTCTTAGCAATATTGGTGCATACATTCAAAGACAACACAGAACCTGATGATAAAAATGAGAAGAATAAAATAGAAGATTAAAAAATATTGGCCATAATTGCAAACAAGTCAGTAAATCGATATGTACAAAAATATACAGTGGATATACTGTAAGTGTTCAATCAGTACATTCAGCATTGAAGTTTGAATTGTCTCTCAGTGTCAACCTGCCGATTAGAAGGATGTGCATGAGTATAGGAGTGTCTGTACATGTATAGATATTGTACATACAGTATTCTACGTCTTTAAAAAAACAGCCTTAAGATTATTTTATCATCTGGAAAATGTATGCATCCTGTAAAAGTGGTACAATTTTAAAATTATAAAGGCAGATAAACAAAGAAAGCATTATTTATTGAGAGTTGTTATATCACTTTTCAATCAGGGATTAATCAAATTAATAAAATAAAATGTTCTTGTTCATTCCCATGATGTTCCACTGAGTTTCCTTTACAATCTGTGGCAGAATAAACAGTATCTTGTAACTACACATTATCCAGGAATGTTAGCTTGGCTGGCTAATGCTGTAATAGAAGTACAGTAAATCTTTGACAAACGTCTGCCATGGTAACGGTATGGTAAACCAGGAGGTGTCCACCTAGTGGCCTTAGTGTTCACTGCAATCGTTGCTTTCCTGTAAAATGCAGAAGGGCAGCTATGTACAGGGAACACTGCAGATGGCAAGCTAAGTTTTTTTGAATGTTGCCCAGATGTAAACAGAAGGCTTTTGTTTTACAGATGTTTGCTTGCTTTCTTGCCAATGTTCTGCGACCGGAGGGTCAACGAGTGCTTTCGTCTGTACGGACACTGCGTCTAGACTAAGAGAAGTTATTTCACCTTACTGTCGGTGGAGCTGCTGCTGGGATTCAAAACATGCTCCAAGTTTGGCTTTGAGTTACCTCAGGCTTTCTCAGACAACAGTCTCATCGGATTTATTAAGAATTATTTAAGGTTATTCAAATCCAGAATACAATTTTCCAGACAATTTTCTGAAAATAAATAAATGTACATATTCAAAGTTAGAATATTATATAAGTTACTGTAGCACAGCTAGATCTGGTCATATTTTTACAAATTTGGTCAATTGAAGTAAGATTTCAGGAAGACCACTGGTGTGTGGTTTTTTCAAAACTCTTTGGGTTTGCCACTGGATTAGGGTCAGTGCTCTGATTGAGTCACTCCAGAATGTTTACCTTCTCCTTCCTTAGCCACCCCATTGATTTAGCAGTGTCTTTGGATCATAATAATGCTGGCCAATTTCCATCCCATTTTCAGCATTTTGGTAAGAGGGCAGCAAGTTTTGTTTAGCACAAGTGGTTCAGTGCTTGATGAAGAGAAATGCTCCTTTACGGTAGTGATGGAGTTCTGTGAATGATGTACCATGTTTTTGGCTTAGTTTTCTTCAGATACATGCATTGAGGTCAAAAGGTTCTACTTTGGTCTCATCACAAAACAAATCATTTTTGCTACATGTTGTCCAGTTTTGGAATTAATCTAACAGATACTTTTATCCAAAGCTACATAGAATTGAGAAGGTAGGGTCAGGTGTTAGGGGGCCTTCTATGGGATCCAGCAGTAAAATCACTCTGCCAACCCTGGGATTTGAACTTGCAACCTTCTGATTACAGTCATACAGTACACTGACGTTCTCATGGATATAACCTGAACAAGCATCAATTGTCTATTCTGACGAAAATGCCTACAGTATGGTTTCTGTAATAACAAATAGATTCATGGTAGCCAGACTGATCTGTCCCCTCCTGTATCTCCTACACACTTTGGTAGGACAACCTCATTTGGCACAAACCTCACAAGGTTTTAATGATGCCAAATGATTTCCACTTGCTCAATGATGATATTTATACATATCTGTCCATTTTGATTGTCATATTAAATAAGTGTTTTCTTTTTCTTTTTTTAGCATAAGCAGGAAACCCAAAAGACAGCTAAGCTTGTTGGCTAAAAACGTGGATTAATATCCTTGGGGTTGCTGGTGCCACCTACTCTATCAACTTAGAAAAAAGTTGTTTGGACATGCGGAACATTCTGTTCAATTTTTTTTGTTACTTTCAGTTGTATGAGGACCTACAGAAAAGTCTTACATATAAGATTCTAAGACACCAACTTCAATTTAAGCACCACATATGGATATCATTAATCATTAAACCATAAAACAACGCTGAAGAAGATAACCACTACACGTTCAACATCACTGTTACTTCACAATTAAAACTTCATCCGAAACCTCGAAATGTTCTTGTCTTCCTCTGGGCCGCCTAGCTTAATCACTGTCTTGCTTGTTCGCCGTAAATGGTTACATCACTAAGTAAATTTGTTTTCTGGCTGCCAGAATGAAACCATTGGTCTTTGCCTGGAAGTAGGATTCCTTGGTTGAGAAACGGGATGTTCTGACAACCGATAGTGAAGTCTGGGATTTATGCACATGCTGCGTGTAGAGGCAAACGTTGTCTCACCATTTCCCACAGTATAGTGGCAAACTTGACGTTAAGCAAACTGCGTGTGTGTTTGTGCATATAAATGTGTCCTTCCTCAGTGCTGAGCTGCTAAAAGATGAGATGGCAAAAAAAAACTTGCCCACATGGATGTAAGTTTGACAAAAGTCAGTGGGCAGTTCTATTACCAGAACATTCTGTGACGGTTCCATGCCATAGTTTGATTCTATAATTCCACTTGTTCCATGCTTTTTCTTGTCATTTTATATGTGATGGGAGAAATGTTAACTAGGTGCCAGAATCTTCATGGATGTGATTGTTGTTATATGTGCATGTCAGTATCCATTTCAGTTCTTCACAGTAGTAAAACTTCACCATCAAGTTCATGTTTATACATTTTCAAATAAGGGATATGTTGTTGTACGTTAACTATAACACAGCAGTAATGCTGAAAATGTCATTTGTGTTCCTTCACTTCTCACCATATAAATTCCATTTTTAAAGCCATTTATCTGTCCAGTATCTTTGTAGGAAGTATGTTTAAATTGAATACAAATGTAATTTTTTTGTACACTTCAAATAGATCTTTTGATGTTTCGATGTCTTAAAGTGCCATTCATCTAGTCCTTTAGTTCTAGCTAGGTTCTATTCTTCAAGAACGCCAATGAGCTTGTGTGTCAGTCAGGCCTCTGTGCAAGTCTTACTCATAAAGTGTGCAAATTTCTAGTTCTGTGGTAATGGAATTACAGTGGAACTGTGCTGCAGTTTGAAAAGATCTAACTTGCTTTGCTCGAAATACTGTCAGTTCTCTGCATTTGTATCCCAACTCTTAAATTATACTACATAATAGGCTGCACCCTTCGCCAAATGCATGACAATTTGGTCAAATAATTACCTCTGCTGTTGAATTATCCAAATATGTTTAGTCAGCTTATGTCACTGCTACTTTTGTGATGTGGGTGACCCCAGTCCTTAGTGTGTAAATATAAACATTCAGACAATAGGCCATTGAGCTAGAGGCCAGGAGATTAGGAGAATGGGAAGTGCAAGTGTCTGAGCCACCCAGTTCACTTTTTATTGTGTAAAATGGTACTGGGAACCAAAACTCAAGTAAACCAACTTATGTTAAATTTTTAAAACTCACTAAATCCGCAGAAGTGTTCTTGAAAATTTATCCTCTGGACTAAGTTAGCTTTGGAAATTTGTTGTTCAGTTGTGGTTCAGTGGAGTAGATACAGCCATAGGTCCTTAATGTTCTTCTAAGTGGCTTAACTAGAGTTATTAGGAAGGTTTATTTATAATTTTTCTACCACACCAGTGACTGTGTACTTCAGCATTTTAGTGTCGTTGGTGTCCTAATCTATCGTGGTGGGAAGCCATAAATGTAATTATTGCCAGTGGAAAAACAAAAGCGAAAACTTCTGATTAGTGGTCTCAACTCAATCTGTGCATGCAGAATATATCTACCGATGCAGAATATATCTACTGAGCCTATATTCACATTTAGTACTCAGGCTAAAGTGGCAGGAGATAACCTGGAATTGTTCAGTGTGTGGGTTGAATAGCAGTTTAAAGTGGTTGTTTTTTCTTCAAGAATGGTATATATTCTTCTGCCCTGAATGTCAGAATAAGATAAATTGGCTACTGAGGAGTAGATAGAAAAATGATTCTCGGTGTTTTGGACAATGGGATGAAAGGTTCGACATCTTCCTGCGGGTCCTGTCAGGGGTCTTTAAATTCCAAGATGCAACAAAAAGGCCTTTTGTTGTGGACCTGAACAGTGTTGTATAGGACAATAAAAAGAACCACAGCTTTCAGAAAAGCATTTTCAAACCATTACTCTTTCATTTTTTTTCAGTTTTTGAGTTTTTTGAGTTGTCCTGACAAGTGGATCACAACCTTATTTATTTCTCTGATTCATGGTTGTCAAAGACGTCCGTTTTATGCAAACATTCCTCTCCTTGATGTCTGTCCATTTTAGGCCAGGTCACAAAAACATTCAACACTGTACAAAAGTCTTAGGCAGTCAAAGGGAATGTTTAAAGCGATCTATCCAGATAGAAAGTTTATATTTGCTCGGAACAAAAAAATACACATTTTAACTTTGTAATATATGTAAATTAAGAGCGACACAATAAAAACTAGCAGGAGTTTCTTCTGTTCCCTGAAAAGTTACTGATCTTATTGGATGGCTAGAACACCGCTTTCATTCCCACACCTCTTATGGGGGGACACCGCAGCCATTCCATGTTTTTAGGTGGTTAAGATGACAGACGTTTACAGATATAATATCATAGTTTAAGACCAACATGAAGATCATTTAAGCATCGTAAACATAAACATGGCTGCCTAAGACTTACGCACAGTACTGTAGCTCTGTATCAGTGCTTCTGCACTCCCTTTTCTATTGTCTCAGAGAATACCCTGTGATTGCTGTCCCTTGTTTCCAAGCGCTTGTCACATTCTTTGCATTCTGACATCATGTTGAGAGGAACCCGGATGGCTGGTCGATGGAGGTCTGGCCAAATGTGTCCACGGACCATTTATTGGTGTCTGGTGCCGGTTTGTGTATTTCGGACTTGCGCCTTAAGGCCCATCCAAAATTACCTTAGACAAATTAAAAATAAATTAACCATAAACTAGAAGTTGTTCTTGGAAATGGTCCGGAAATGGTCATTTTTGGTCATAATCATGAAACTTTTTGAAAATGTGATTTTTCAATGATCCTTTAGCGTGCAGAAATATGACCTTTCATAAGATGATTTCAGTGCATATGATTTTTTAACATTGTTGTAAATGTAATTCAAGTCAAAGTTACTAAAACAAATTTCAAAACACAGCCTTGGAAGAAATAGTCATATAATTGTTCAAAAGATTTAAGCAAACATTTATTTTTAAAGAGGGACTGCATCCCTGATCATTCCATTTGCCCTAAAAATGTGTATAATACAGGTAGGAAAATGATTCGCAGAGTCTATGGATGCTTCACAAAAATGTTAATAAAACATGACAAACTCTGTGATAAACACTGAATGTCTTTAATCTTCAAAGCTTTCAGACACTATTAATCAATCATCACATGTACCATCATATGAAACTGATTTCTGTGCCAATATATTGTTTTATTGTTAGTCATATATAAAATGGTCAGCCAATGTGTTACTGTCCTACAGCTTTGTGAGCTGTCCAGACGTCATTCTTTGGGCAGTAGAGGCTTGTCAACTTTTGTGCAGTTTGGCACTACATGCAGTTTGGAGAGAAAGTATATTATACATGGTTCAGAGAGCCATCTAGACAGTCTGGGGGTATAGTATGTTACACATGGTTCAGAGAGCCATCTAGACAGTCTGGGGGTATAGTATGTTACACATGGTTCAGAGAGCCATCTAGACAGTCTGGGGGTATAGTATGTTACACATGGTACAGAGAGCCATCTAGACAGTCTGGGGGTATAGTATGTCAAACACGGTACAGAGAGACATCTAGACAGTCTGGGGGTATATTATGTTACACATGATACAGAGAGCCATCTAGACAGTCTGGCGGTATAGTAGTATGTCATGCATGGTACAGAGAGCCATCTAGACAGTCTGGGGGTATAGTATGTCACACATGGTACAGAGAGCCATCTAGACAGTCTGGCGGTATAGTAGTATGTCATGCATGGTACAGAGAGCCATGTAGACAGTCTGGCGGTATAGTATGTCAAACACGGTACAGAGAGACATCTAGACAGTCTGGGGGTATATTATGCTACACATGATACAGAGAGCCATCTAGACAGTCTGGTGGTATAGTAGTATGTCATGCATGGTACAGAGAGCCATCTAGACAGTCTGGCGGTATAGTATGTCACACATGATACAGAAAGCCATCTAGACAGTCTGGCGGTATAGTAGTATGTCATGCATGGTACAGAGAGCCATCTAGACAGTCTGGGGGTATATTATGTTACACATGGTACAGAGAGCCATCTAGACAGTCTGGGGGTATAGTATATTGTGCATGGTACAGAAAGCCGTCAAGACATTCTGGGGTATGCAATTTTACTATGGTAAAAAGAGCTGTCTGGACTGTCTGAAGATACAGGACCTTACATAGGGTTGCTGAGGGCCTTGTACACAGTCTGACGAAATAGAATATCATCCATGGCGCAGAGACCTATAGAGAGAGACTGTGACATTGGACATTACACACAGCCCTCGGATACTGACACAGCCCTCGGATACTGACACAGGAGTGAATTCCTCCTTTGGTTAAAGTGAATTCTTAACTTTTCTCCCTCTTTAGCATTTTCAGACGGTACATTTATGATTTCTCCTACAATTTTAAGAAGAGTGACAAAATACTTTGAGAATACTTCAACATTGTTGCAAAAGCAACAAATATTTCTTTTGTTGATACTTTAAGTTGTGCACGAGAACACTTATTTAAGTGATTTGCATAATAAATAAATCATTTACAGATAAAGCTAAATCACTTCTCTGAAATGATTGATGATACATGTTTCATTGCTCAGATATTGTACTTTAAGAAATACAATCCACCTCCCATACTATGCATTGAGGAATTCACAATCCTATCTCACACGTTATACATTTAATTCACCTCTCAGACTGACAGAGCTCCCCCATGACATACTTTGATAAATCTATAGCGTCTCACATATTGTGCTGCGGCAAACCCAAATCGCCTCTCAGATGGCTTTTTTAAGCGCAGGGACAGCCCCAGAGGGGCAGATGCGGAGAGAGCTTGTGCGTCAGCTGGCTTCCTTCACTCTCCACCGCGTGCCAGAAGGGGCTGTCTGCAAAGCCCGGTGTTTAAGTGTGGATCTCTACACTCCTCTGGTTTCTCTCTCTCCTGCCCCATGTCTTGGATACAGTGATGAAGGTATGTGCTGTCTCAGAAGAGAAACAGCTGCCTGTCTATCTATATTTCTTTCCCTCTCTATTCATCTAAGTTGGAAATTGGAATCTGCTGAATCAGCAGTTTGCGTAAAGCATGTTTCATGTTTAAAATGAACAGATGGGGTGATTGATTTAATTGTGTTATTATTGATTGTTAACATTCATGCTAGCTTTTGACTGAGATTGTGTTCATTTTAAATCTGATGCTTTGTGGTTTAGGCAGTACATTTTATTTCAGTTCGCAACCTAATATACCAGCATTTTCTACTAATGTTCTACTACAGTAGAGTATTTTCATATTTAAAAGCTACATTCTCTGAAAGATAATATTTTAATGCATAAACTAGACAAAAACTTATACATTGTTGCAAATGTTTACTCATATTTGTTGTGTGTATATTTGGGCGAGATGATGGTCAAATTATATTTAGTGCTCAAGTGTCTTTTAATCTATTGTTGAGGATCTTGTTGGTCTGTAGAACGATCTGGGGTCAAACTTCTACTGCACTTAATAAATAATAAAACAGACGTAATATCAGGTTAATCTGTCCAACAACATCTGATTAAAGATACTGACTCTGCAACCAAATAGTTTTGTATTTGAGTAACACATGAGCGCTATAAATATTGATAATACCTGCTTCCATATTTCATAGTATGTAAGGTCCTGTGTAATTGCAGAGTAAAACTGACTTGTTCAGAGATTTTTTTGCTTTGCTTTTCTTTGCTTTACGAATGAGTTGTTGGCAATACAGAGCTGTGTTCTACCCTGATTTTAAAGCCAGCGTGATTCCCTCAGGTAATTCTGGGCATGGCATGCACTCAGCTCTTCCTAAGCGCCGTCCTGTGGGTGATGCCACTCATTGGGTCCGTGGTGGTGCCAACCAATGGTACCATCTCTCCAGTCCCGGCGGCCACTGGGGCAGCGGCAGACCCCGAGTTTAGTGACCTGCCCAGCATTAGCATTCCACGTAGCCGACGGAAGCGGTACATTTCCTCCAGAGACATGAGCTCATTGTTGGATTATCACAATCGTGTCCGATCGCAAGTCTTCCCTCCTGCCGCCAATATGGAATATATGGTAAGAGTCACGTGTTGCACTCGCTGGTCCAGAGCATGTAGCACGAGACAACGGGTCAAAATGACATTTACATTGATTAGCCTGCGGTGCACCTTAGCATTTAGTCCAGGCTTATTTCAGAAATTTTAGTGTTTGGTGTTTTTGATATGCTAAACCCTACAGGCTGCTTTTATGTTTCCAGTCTGTGCAATATTTCAAAATATTCTGAGAAATAAAAAAGAAAATCACTTTCAGAATGATGTGGTCAAAATTTAATAGTTTATAAATGCCAGGCTAATCTGCATATGACATACAAAATTACTCGTCGGATTGGCTTTTTTGTTTTGTTCTAAACATCTGTCTTGTGTTTTTGGACTTTATTCGACACTTTGTAACTGTCTCTCTGTAACAGCTGAGTTCTGTTAGAATGAGTGACACCGGGAGTTTATGGGAATAGAAAGGTCAGTCAAGTTTGAACAGCTGAGGCCCAAAAGAGGATTGAACAGCTGTTTCTGGCTGTTCATAGGTGTGGGATGAGAGACTGGCCAAGTCAGCAGAATCCTGGGCCTCGCAGTGCATATGGGAACACGGCCCACCTCTGGCCATGAAGTTCATGGGTCAAAACCTGGCCATCAGCTCTGGGAGGTACAGTACAGTCATTCCTGCTTTTGCAACAACATTTGCTCACCTTCTTGAGGCAACGTCTCTGATGCCCTTTGAATATCTCATACAATATATTTCACATTTCAGTAGAATAAATACTAGATGGGATCCACTATGTATTAGACACGGATAGACTATTTCATAAATATTACATTTGAACCACACAACAAAATGAGTTTGTTGTGCAGGAATGGGACTTTTTTTAAGGATCCCATCCTTCTTTATTTCTCCACACTGGCTTTACACTTTCAAGACCGCAGACTTTACTATATAATTTTCGCTGTATTTCAGGCTTTCACTGTAGCATTTTTTGTATCTGTATAACGGTAATTTCTTCCCACAGATACAGGTCCATACTTGAACTTGTGAGATCTTGGCATGATGAGAAACATTCCTTCTCCTACCCCAGCCGCTGTGGTGGCTCTGTGTGTTCCCACTACACCCAGGTGAAATTTAAGGATCCAAAATCTTTACTGTCATTGTACAATGGGATTATGCCAGCTTTCGACAAACAGTGTAATAAATGATAATAAAGACACAATTCATACAATATAAGGTATACAAAAAGAAGTGGTTTGAGAATAAGTGATACAAGTGAAGAAAAAGTGATGATCATTCAGGAAAGATTATTTGGTGTCTCTTATGGAGCGAGTGAGATTCAGGGTAGAAATATCTTATAATAGAAAAATAAAATATTGCATATGACAATAAATTAAAATAATAGCCCTGTAGTGCACTTAAACATTATTATTGCATTATTGCGCATTGACATGAATATCACAGAATTGCATGGTAACACTTCACTTGAGGGGAAACATATAACTTAGTAACTCAGTTATCAAATCATAAACAAATATAGTGTAGTAACTACTGTATGAAATATACCAACCGTTATGACTGATTAATGCTGAACGAACATGGGATCAGTACGAAACTAGCACTTAGTTCCTGGTTAGTTAATACATTAAGTAATAGTGTACTACTGCATTATTTGTGCTCCTTTAAGTAAAGTATCACCGAATTGCATTTTCATGGTGACTAACCCTCAGCCACTATGCTTCCAGTCTCTTTTTGTCTTTATCCCTTTGAAAAGCAAACATTTACCATAATAATCATCCACAAATAATGCAGAATATGCCCACAGACATCTTACAGATTGTAACATAAGACTTATTACACAGGTTTTGCTGATATGACTCAGTGTGTCCAATTGATCTGATGTTGTAAAAGTCCTTGTTTATCTAAGATATTGGAGGTACTTTCCAATAATGACATCACTTTTGAGAAAGAAGAAGAGTTACCTTCCAGCCGTTGGTATCCATCCACATGCTTGACGGTCTGTTTCAGATGGTGTGGGCCAGCACCAACCAAATTGGGTGTGCCATCAACAGATGCTCAAACATGAATGTGTTCGGTAGTGTGTGGCGAAAGGCTGTCCTCCTCGTCTGCAACTATTCAATTAAGTAAGTGATAACATCCTGGAACCTTAATGATCCACCATTAAGATGCTAACAAAAGTATAGCATCGGAAACATTTTACTACACAAATTTATGTATATATGTACTGAAGTGACATTTTAACAATATGATAATATTTTCCTGGTTCCTTATCAGTCAAAGTTTAACAGACTTTAAAGAGCGCTTATGGAGCATCTAAGGAAGCTTTCAGGAATCAAAATATATTTCAAACTATTTAGTTAATTTTGATATAGGCCTGTGTAATGACACGTTCATAGAAGGCGCTAGGATTTAAAATGCAACTCCATCAGACTAGAAACTCTTCCAGCTAAATTCTTATAATATAAACATAAAACAGTCCCATCAGATTCCAAGCTGAGGAGGTCCAATATCTAATTAAGACTTTGGATTTGATTGTCATTAATATCCCAGTGAGTAACATGAAAGTGCAAACAGATCAAATACATGTGTTAAAGGACCAACTTAGTCATGGCTTTCGTAAAGCACACTGAATGGGTGGCTTGCACTTTATAATGACCATTTTGCATTTTCCTGTTTCAGAGGTAACTGGGTCGGAGAAGCTCCTTACAGGACGGGGCGACCGTGTTCGGCCTGCCCACCCAGTTATGGAGGCACCTGCAGCAATAATCTCTGTGGCTCTGCTTTAAAGTCCAACAAGATTACTTGGTTTTAGCGTTACGATGTCGGTCTGTGTAATTTCATTTCGAGACTGCACTGTTAACACATGAACGAAGCTTGACTTCCAGTAATACTGAGATGAAGTGAACCTGAAGGTGGCCTTTTGTAAATGTCTAGTTTTATATCTTGGCTTTATCCTGTATGTTCCTAAGAATTTGCGTTGCAATACCGCTATTTATACATGGGTGCTTCGTTTTTTTCGCATTATTATTTAATGACTGTTATCTGGCGCCGCCTGCTGGATATGGTGATTATTTTCTTAGATTTTTACTCCGTTCAATTAAAGTCCTGACCTTATCGTTTTCACAAACGTCTGACAGAGAGAAATAATAAAGGCATATTCTGTGTGGTACAACCAAGTTTTCAGTCGGATAGATTTTTTAGAAAAATCTCAGTAAGAGGTAATCAAGAAATCTCTGTTGAGGGACATTTTTTGTTGTTTTGTCGTGCAGTTCATTAAAAGGTAAATATAAGCTTAGTCTAAATGGTCAAACTGCTCATACTCATGCCTGATTATTTATACTGTAGTATTGCTGTATTTGTGGTTCAAATGACATAATAAATATAATTGGCATTAAGTTCTGCCAGTAATTTATAGTGATCCAGTCGCTGAAGGTGCACTTTTCTTCAAATTGAAGAACAACATTACAAATTTTGCTTCCTTTTTAATATACTGCACTTTTCACAGCATCGTCTTTTTTTGTTTTGTGTACAGTAAAAACCTTTAGACGTGCGCCTCTGATGTTATAAATGAGGGCTCCTATGCTGAGGACAGACTGGGATTTGTTAGGTCCTTCTGCCTTATTTGACCTGCTCAGTAAGTGGCCTCTCAACTAATAAAGGCAGGAGAATTAAAGACAATGTTCTTGCTGCTGGACCTGTCCTATATTTCTTAATGGACAGGTGCAATGAACTCTGATGCTGTTTTAACCTCTCAAGGATGTTTCCTGCCCACCTTCATCTTCATTCATGTTCACTTAATTGGTCTCATTGGATTTTTTTCCATGACCCTGGTTGAGTAAAGAAAGTAACATTGAATAATAGCTGTGAAGTTCCCAGAGGTGACCTAGTTGCGGAGCGTGAAACACGCACGGTTGATTGTTGTTCAGAGTACCGGTATTGGATGGTCATCGCACATTGAAGGTGTGGTCTCCTCCCAAGGTTTAAGCTCGTTTTGCTCTCATTTTGCATGTGCAGTGTCAATGGGGTGTGGCTCAGCAGGTAAATTTATGACTGATTGTGTTTACCATTGTCCATTGTGGATGAAAGAAGAAGCTCAATAAAAATCAGAATAAAATAGAAGAAGAATGACAGGTAAGGAAGTACTTCAGTTTTCTGACAAGAGCACATAGACTGACTCCTTTGATTCATGTTCAGGTTTGCTTATGCATGCCAGTGAGGTGGAAAAATCATTAATAAATATTATATTAAACACCAGTATTCACAACGACCAGTTGGTATATAAGCAGATGGTGACAGATGATGAACAAATGTGATTATAAGTAGTATCTGTATTTTTTTTAATCATGTTTGTTATAATAATAATATGTAATAATGTAATGTTTGCATGTTATATTTTCATTCTGATTTTTACTACCTTTTATTACTAGATGCAATCTTGTGTTTCTTCAGGCATATTTAGAAATCATACAAGGTTTCTTAAAATATTTTACACAGTGTAGAATTTAAATCTTTACTAACACTCTAAATCTCTAAGATCAGGTTCTTACAAAGAAAATGTTTACTTTCTAACAAGGTGGGTGAATTGGTCCACAGTCTCCCTTCAGTTAATGTGAGTTTCAAATCAGTTTTCATTTAGAAGTTTTAAAAGATCCCATCAAGTCTGAGGGATACAGGGTTACATCAGTGACTTGTCAGGTTGTAGATATGTATCTATCATCTCAGTGTAATCTTAAAGTAAATAAAAGGTCTTTATTTATTTATTTAGCATATTACAAAAGCAACAAACTGAACCAAGAAGAACTGCATCAAACAGGAGTAAATTGCTTTAATGGAGATATGAGTACTGTTCGGGCTACAGGTTTTGAACCCATGACTTTCCAGACATGGACACAGATCCTGCATGCAATACAAACAAATATAAGATATATATATATATATATATATATATATATATATATATATATATATATAAAAACTTAAGAATTTTTTTTAAGAATCTCAGGCATCGACAAAGTTAATCAAACCTAAATATCATATATGCATGTCTTATTCAGATGATCTGTTCATCCATGACTGACTTACTGAGCAGTGAAATACTGAGTAGACCATGAAAAAGTTCAATAAGATGTGTTTTTCAGTCTATATTTGCCTAATTCCTTTTTAATTAATGAGAATTTTTATAAACAGCCGCATGTGACCAAGTAACACATTGTTTAGTGAAGTGAGTCATATTCATGGAGAAATTAACTGAAAATTTGTGAGTTGTGTTTTGGAAATTTGAGTTGCTTACATTTTGATACATTTATAAAGCATGTTGATACTGTGTTGCTAGTTGTGATGGAAGATGCTTCCACTTTATCGTCTGGGTCCTTCTGAGCCTGTTCTTGCACCCTGGGCTCTGAGTTTCTCCTTTAGATGTTTGCACCGCTGTTTCCATCCGGCAGACCCCTAACGGCATTTCCCAGGATATCTGGTTCAGCGTGGAATGTGCATGAAGCATCATAGCCAAGGAGAAACTTTATCAATCTGACACCTACCTGTGTGTAATACTGTAAGCTCAACCAAGCTGACAGCAACTTGTGTGTAATACTATGACACCCCCCCCAACTGAAATTTACCTGAGCATAATACTATTGGTTCCACCAACCTGACACCTATTTCGCTGTAATATAATAGGTTGTAATATCCTGAAACCTACTTGTGTGTGATATAATTGTCTCTACCAACTATGACACTTGTATCTGTATCATACTCTAAAATGTTCCAAATTGATGGCTATCAGTATATAATACTACAGGCTATAACTACCTGAAATGTACCTTTACATAATACTACAGACTGTAACCACCTGTAACTTACCTGTATGTAACACTAAAGGCTGTAACTACCTGTGTGAAATACTAGTGATAAATGATAGCTGATAAAAATCTCTACCAAAGTGACACCTATCTTACATAATCCTGTAAGATCTATGGTAGAATGGACACCCTTATAGCAAGTAATATAAAATCACATGTAGTTCACATTAAAACGCTCAAGTACAAGCATATCATAGATTCTTATGCCTGCTCATTTCCTTTGAGCAATACTACCATAAGTAGCAAGGCAGTGATGCAAATTATTTGGTATCGCAAGACTATTTTGTAGAAAACCCAGAAGGGACCTTGCACATGTTTGTGTAAGCAAGTGTTAAACTAAAAATGAATATAATATCTAAACACAATATCTGAATCTTATAGCATATCTCACTGTATACATGCATTAAATTTCAGGTTATTTTGAATAATGGTGTCAGATTCGTAAATAAATGTAGTCATTTTCAAACATTTAGGACGAATCCTCTGCATGTGTTAATTTAATAAACTGATTTTAGATTCTGTGCACTTTTGCTATAAATCTCTATGGACAGCATCAGTCATTATTCTGAATCTGTGAATTCAGTCACCAGCCTTTGCAGTTTATTTTATATATCAACGTGAAAAGTCCTGACTGAGTTGAAGGAGCAACTTGAGTCTGCACTCGATGCCTTAGCCACAAGCTCGGTCCTGTCCCAGCCTGATTGGAAAGAAATTAATCTTCTCATCGCCTTTCTCTCTTCCAATCTCCCACATCATGCCCGGCTTCCCAGGGATATCCATTCCACTGATGCACAGTCTCACACCGTGACATAAGAAGGATTGTTCTAATCAGGAAATGAGATAAAACCCAATCCCGCCATTTTAAGTTAGCAGATGAATTTTTCGAGAGGCATAATTTACAAAATAATACTTCTGTGCTACATTAGTATTCCAGCCGTCACGTGATGCACAGCAGCTTTGAAACATACAGTTACATTAATGCTAATGAACTGCAGAGGAAGTTGCCGTCATTTTTGACCCGCATAGACTAACATTGCAGTGATGCTCAAATCCCCAAGTGTGGCTGGGAGTCTCAAAGTTGTAGCATACTGAATGTTCTGTCTGGTCCTACACAAACCCTTACTTTCCCCCTGTATTTACAGAGTTGTTGTCTTGCTAGGCTTTGAAAAAAGCAGCACGCAAACCAACCATTTATGAAAGAGAAGGACTAAATGAAACGAGAAAGAAGGCATGGTAGAAACAGGAAGCTTGCTTCTATCACCACTGTTGCTATGGCTGCAGCTGCCCTATAGGCCGCTGGTTACTGTGTAACCCTCTCCACCCACGTTTGCCCAGATTAGGAAAATCAATAAGATAAGAGGAGTACCCGCCTTACCTTGCACCAACAACACCTTTCTCAGGGTAAAGCTTTGGCAAACTCCTACGTTTTACACCTCAAGTGTAAGAAATCCAGGAAAGGTGAAAGAAGAAGAGAGGAATAATATGGTCAATGATCAAACACAGGTCGGCACGAGTATGGACTTTCCATATGGTGAGTTTTCTCATCTTCTGGTCACTTCCCTCAAAGCTTCTGTACCAATAAATTGTGTATTTTACACCAAAGCCAGCTGTTAAATATGCCTTGTGGTCTTATTACCAGATTTGTTCTGGTAAACAAAAGCAATTCTGGATTTCTTAGTTCTGCATGAAGGGGGAAGAAAAGTTTATGGTTGTGTTTGTTAATCTCAAGACTTTAGAAGGATCATTTTAGGTGTGGCAGAGTCATATAGGAGATTAAAAGGCCCATTTTAAGCACACACAGTAAGTAATAAATGATTCAGATAGGATATCGGCAGTCTTTGCCTCTGCGTGAACTAAAGATGAAAGATGAGAATGAAAGAGCGGCAAACCTCAGTTTTCGTTTTTGAATGTTATTGATTTTTGAATGTTTTCCCCCTCATCCGCCGCTAATTTTGTGATCGGTATAGAAACTATTGCAGTGCCCTCAGAACTGGCCTGGATATAAACGGACTCCTGTCATTTTATCTTAGAACGAGGAATAGAAATTATCAGACAAAAGATTCCAAATTCATTTTTAAATATTACGGTTGGCTTTTTTGAGATTATTAAATATAACCATTTTAGTGGTAAACTTTCTCCGATGTGGGTGCCGTGATACTACAAGTTGACGTGAAATATTGCAAGAATATAGGATAAAAATGATAATTTTGCTCCAAGAAATAAAATTATTATTATTTGGAACCGAAAAATGATGTGGAAAAAACCATCAACGCAGCTAAGACTCACCTCCTTCAGTTTATCATCTCCCAGTTTTGAAAGAATTAATTTGTTAAAGCAACATTTAATGAGTAAAAAGTGTGGAGGGGAAAATATTGTTATTTCTAATACAAGGTTACTGTTAACTGTAAGGCCAGTGTGGTCAATGGCCAAAGTTTATAAGCTGAAGGTTGAGGCATTTTATTATTATTGTTGTTGTCGTCGTTGTTGTTGGTGGTGGTAGTCGTGTTGTTGTTGTTCTTGACTGTTTATGAGTGTACACTAATAAGGCCTTTGTAGCCATTGTTGTAAATGCCATTTTAAGCCTCTTTCAGCCCTTCCAAGTTACACACACTTATTTGTGCAAATCTGTGCTGAGACCATTTCAGAGTTGAAATTCTTCTGAAACACTTTACACTGAAAGTGAAACAACATGACTGTTATGCTGTTTGACTGTGAAATAACAAAAATATTTGATCCTGGAGTCTTGATGTAATTTCTTAGTGTGGGATTGTACACGGTTATGAAGCCAGTAAGCTTTATGTACCCAGATTTTTTGGCTTGTTGATGATCCAGTTTGAGGAAGAGAATTAATGTTGCTGTTCCACTTAAATATCTTTTGTCCATCCATCTACTGTTTATCTAGCTTAGGGTTGCAGGCAGCTTAGAGCATCTGGTGGTTCACACTGCATGGGATGCTGGGCCCTCACACGACACTCTCATGCACAGACTCTCACACACAATATCGTCCAGGGTTAAAGAATTCATTTATTAATAATTTATGATAATATTGTTAAGAAAAACTGTACTTAAAAAAATCATATTGAGTGTTTATAGGATGTTTCTACACAACATTCAGATTTAACTAAACATTGATTCCTTGCATCCTGTGTCTAGTAAATTAACATTAATCCTAATAAATTAACATGTATACTAATTAATTAACATTTATGCTGACCTTAACATTAGAGTGTCCTGGTCACAGTGTTCTTGGCGCTTAAACCAAGTCACTGAGACGTCTGCTCCTTTTGCATCCACTTTAACTTCATCAATAGGCCATAAAGCCCATTTCAATGCCTGCTTGTCCTACAGTATGTAGCGTAATGGGAGCCTGGAACCAATCCCAGAAGTCATGGAATAACAAAGGACTTGGTGTCAACCTATTGCAGAATTATAACAATGTCCAATTGCATAATTTAATTTGAGGGTGAAACTGCTTTTTAGAAACAGCTATAGCTACTCTGCTCAGGAGGTGAGACTATTGCCTCGCACCTCCAGCATTGGGGTTCAAATGCTGCCTCTGGTCCGTGTCTGTGGAGTCTGCATGCTCTCCCTGTGTGACTGTGGATTACTTACAGGTACTCCGGTGTCTTCCTCCAGTCCAAAGCCGTGCCATTAGGTTAACTGATGTCTGTCAAACACACACAGTGTATGACTGAGTTCGTGAGAGTGTCCCCTGCGGTGGACTAGTAAGGCAGCCAGCATGGCTGGTGCTCTATACTGTCTTTGATAGGCTTTAGGCTGCCCGACTTGTGACCTTGACCACAATAAGTAGTTGGGTGAAGGATGGATTCATACAAGCAAAGAAAATAAAAAATCCAGTCCACATAGTAATGCGTGTGAGAGTCATTCCGCTTGATTGATGCAAGAATAATTCTACTTAAAAACTCATTTAAACTGAAAACTGTGTCATAATGTCTTAATATTCTGAGGGCAAAAGCAGAAAAACAACAGTACAATATTCGTGCAGTTATAGTATTTTAACAGTATTTATAGTCAGATGAAGCAAGTGGTTCGTCAATCTTTGCCTCACATCCATAGAAAAATAACAATCTCAGAGTATTAATCACGGATTGTCTGTGTGGGAAATATAAGCATAATTGCTGATGACTGTCATGACCACAGCTGATGAACTGGTTGGCTTGAGCCCTGAATGTAAATAGAACAGGACCGGCAGCTTCTCTCTGTGGCTGAGGCCTGGTAGACAAAGGGTCACAGCCTGGGCTGGGTTTATGACAGGGCTCCAATGAGCCCTCGACAGTGTCAACAAGAGCCCCCCCACCAGGCCAGCACAAACAACCCAGCAGCACCATAGCAAAGCTCAAAGTGTTGCTAAATGTAGCTAAATTCGATTTCCAGAATGCAATTGAATTCCTGAGCCTATTTCATGGTTGTTAATGAGAGGGACCCAGACAGATCTCCAGCGCAGCAGGGGGAGAATACTGAGTCAACGCCCTTATCATTCTTTCTCATTATTGTCCCAGGATTGGGTGTATAGGGAAATGGGGCTGTTCCGCCATCAGCGTGTCGACTGAGATAGCTGTAATTCTTCACACTCACTCTTTCCTCCAGCTTTTCAGTGTACATATTGATATGTTCAGCTTTTGCCTTGGTTATTAGGTAGCCAGGAGCTCATTTGGATGTGGCCATAAAGTGAAAGGTGACGTGGTTCATCCCTGATATGAGAAAATGAAAATAAACGCTGCGGCCTGCAGGACCGTCGCATTCTCATCTAGCTCCTTCTATGCGTGTGATGGGGTGTTATGGTGCTGATTAGACAGGACAGGATTCTAGGTGGGTCTAGTTTATAACTTCGATGTAGCTTTCAAAATGTATACTTTTTAAATGGGTGGAATTTTGCTATAGCACGAAGCCCCTGAGAAGCATCAGAGAGTCCGATCAGCCATTATTTGACAGGGATAAAGATGTCAGACCTCTTGTTTTCATCTCCGACATTTTTCCACAAGCTGGCATCATCAATGAGCCTTCTCTTCTAGAACCTTTCAGAGATGAAGGTCTTTGCTTCTGAGTGATTTTGTATTTGGAGATCACTAAAGGGCAGTTTCCTCCGATGTACCGTCATGCCCTAGATGTCCCAGTTTTTCCATGTTGAATGCAAACCTGCCCACAACCCCTCGCTCGCTTTGCTGATCTGTGCATGCAGATCATCTGGAAAGGCAACAGACAACAATAGGCAACAAACGAGGGCTTACAGGTCCTTATGGAGCTGGGCTCCTGACCAGTCTAGCCTCACATTGGCTGTATTTGGTCCTTGTCTCTCTTGGGTCTTTCCCAGCATTGTTCTGTGTTAAATACTGTATTATTACTAATATCATACCCCGATCCTTTCCCATGTTTTACCGCTCTTTACCCCATTGTACTGGGCTCCCGTTTACTACAGGCATGGGGGGGGGGGATTTTCTCTTTTGTCCTCCTGACACCGTTTGGCTGCATACTCAGGCCTCCAATCAAATCTCATTGTGACAAGAATTAGGACATAATCTGGAGCACGGTGCCTGCAATGCTGCCCAGCCCCTGGCCTGAGCCCCCAGGACCCTCGCGTCTCGCAGCCCAGCCTGGATAGGGGCCGGATCTTCGTTCGGGGGCTGACAGGTCGTAGACAATGTTCGAGGAGGATGGCACTTTCCACAGCATCAGTCCAGGTACAAGCCAATTCAGTTCAGATAGACTGACCACAGCACTGCACTGTGTATTTTCAACATTAGCATACATTGACCAGGGTATTACCCAGTGTATTTAAATCTGTTATGGATGGACTGATAGAGTACACTGTCTTGAAATCTGCTGTAGAGGGACTGATGTGTTACACTGTATATTTGAATGTAATGTGGATGGGCTGGTGTACTGCACAGTGCATTTAAATGTAATGTGGATGGACTGGTGTACTGCACTGTGCATTTAAATATACTGTGGATGGACTGGTGTACTGCACTGTGCATTTAAATATACTGTGGATGGACTGGTGTGTTGGACTGTGTATTTAAATCTAATGTGGATGGATTGGTGTACTACACTGTGTATGTGCTATTAATGGATTGATGTGCTACAGTGTGTATTTAAATCTACTTTAGATGGACTGATGTGCTACATAGTGCCGTGGATGTAACAATCTATATTTAAACGTGTAGTGGATGGATGGGGTTACTTCATTGTGCATTTAAATCTGGACTAGCTATAGCAGTGCAGTGCTTACTTGCTGCTCTGTTTCAAAGAACACAGTGTGCTGAAAGCTCACCTCCATTGCTGCACCTAGACATTCTTTACCACTCTTTGTCTGTGAAATGCTCACATAAGAACAAGTTTGGAATTCATTGCAAATTCGACAGTTGTGAAGTGCAGTATTACATAAAACTTTGCAAAGGCATCACTTGTGTATTCTTGCATACAAACTTGTGCACAAACTGAAATACAGGAGAAAATCCACCACATCTGTAAAAAATCTCTCCATCCATCTATACATCTATGTGTTTATCCAGTAAATATTTCTAACCTTCTGTTCTCAGAAACAGCTGGACAGTAGAAATTAGAGCAGGGACACAGAACCTGCATAGCTCTATTTATGGTTCATAACGTAGCTACAGCACAAACACATGTCATTATTATTATAACTTAACACTAGACATGTATAGATGTATAGCATGCAACATGAATACTGATGCTTGCTTAAAATGAAGTTTTGTTGTTGTGATCAACACTCCTTCTAGTTAACCAGTGCATTCGCAAGACTGTTTTCCTAGCTAAGAAGGCTAAACCAAGGCTGGAGATATTAGGGTCTTTCCACACATTTTGCACAAGATGGTGCTGTTTATCCAAGTACACTATAGTGTCATAGCCAAAAAAAAAAAACAAGGTGTCACAGCTCACCAGGCATCTAACCGGGGCATGAACACTTAACACCAAAAATGCCAGCTGTGAAGGAAGACAGCTAACAGGGACATGAACACTTAACACCAAAAATGCCAGCTGTTTATGGAAGACCGATAACAGGGGCATTAACACCAAACACGCCAGATGTTAAGGAAGATAGCTCACTGTGGCATAACCACTTAACCAAAAACGGCCACTGTTAAGGAAGACAGCTAGCAGGGAGATGAACGCTTAACACCAGAAAAGCCAGCGGTTAAGGAGGACAGCTAACAGGGACATTGACACTTAACACCAGAAAAGCCAGCGGTTAAGGAAGGCAGCTAACAGGGAGATGAATGCTTAACACGAAAAAGGGCAGCGGTTAAGGAAGGCAGCTAGCAGGGAGGTGAACGCTTAACACGAAAAAGGGCAGCGGTTAAGGAAGGCAGCTAGCAGGGAGGTGAACGCTTAACACGAAAAAGGGCAGCGGTTAAGGAAGGCAGCTAGCAGGGAGATGAATGCTTAACACGAAAAAGGGCGGCGGTTAAGGAAGACAGCTAGCAGGGAGATGAACGCTTAACACGAAAA
The DNA here is from genome assembly GCF_048594095.1 of Paramormyrops kingsleyae. Lineage (NCBI taxonomy): Eukaryota > Metazoa > Chordata > Actinopteri > Osteoglossiformes > Mormyridae > Paramormyrops > Paramormyrops kingsleyae. The sequence goes on along the minus strand of NC_132802.1, from coordinate 8,602,137 downwards.
AGGGCAGCGGTTAAGGAAGACAGCTAACAGGGAGATGAACGCTTAACACGAAAAAGGGCAGCGGTTAAGGAAGACAGCTAGCAGGGAGATGAACGCTTAACACGAAAAAGGGCAGCGGTTAAGGAAGACAGCTAGCAGGGAGATGAACGCTTAACACGAAAAAGGGCAGCGGTTAAGGAAGGCAGCTAGCAGGGAGGTGAACGCTTAACACGAAAAAGGGCAGCGGTTAAGGAAGGCAGCTAGCAGGGAGGTGAACGCTTAACACGAAAAAGGGCAGCGGTTAAGGAAGGCAGCTAGCAGGGAGATGAACGCTTAACACGAAAAAGGGCAGTGGTTAAGGAAGGCAGCTAGCAGGGAGATGAACGCTTAACACGAAAAAGGGCAGCGGTTAAGGAAGACAGCTAACAGGGAGATGAACACTTAACACGAAAAAGGGCAGCGGTTAAGGAAGACAGCTTGCAGGGAGATGAACGCTTAACACGAAAAAGGGCAGCGGTTAAGGAAGGCAGCTAGCAGGGAGGTGAACGCTTAACACGAAAAAGGGCAGCGGTTAAGGAAGGCAGCTAGCAGGGAGGTGAACGCTTAACACGAAAAAGGGCAGCGGTTAAGGAAGGCAGCTAGCAGGGAGATGAACGCTTAACACGAAAAAGGGCAGCGGTTAAGGAAGGCAGCTAGCAGGGAGATGAACGCTTAACACGAAAAAGGGCAGCGGTTAAGGAAGACAGCTAGCAGGGAGATGAACGCTTAACACGAAAAAGGGCAGCGGTTAAGGAAGACAGCTTGCAGGGAGATGAACGCTTAACACGAAAAAGGGCAGCGGTTAAGGAAGGCAGCTAGCAGGGAGATGAACGCTTAACACGAAAAAGGGTGGCGGTTAAGGAAGACAGCTAACAGGGAGATGAACGCTTAACAAGAAAAAGGGCGGCGGTTAAGGAAGACAGCTAGCAGGGAGATGAACGCTTAACACGAAAAAGGGCAGCGGTTAAGGAAGGCAGCTAGCAGGGAGATGAACGCTTAACACGAAAAAGGGCGGCGGTTAAGGAAGACAGCTAGCAGGGAGATGAACGCTTAACACGAAAAAGGGCGGCGGTTAAGGAAGACAGCTAGCAGGGAGATGAATGCTTAACACGAAAAAGGGCGGCGGTTAAGGAAGACAGCTAGCAGGGAGATGAACGCTTAACACGAAAAAGGGCGGCGGTTAAGGAAGACAGCTAGCAGGGAGATGAACGCTTAACACGAAAAAGGGCGGCGGTTAAGGAAGACAGCTAGCAGGGAGATGAACGCTTAACACAAAAAAGGGCAGCGGTTAAGGAAGACAGCTAGCAGGGAGATGTACACTTAACACGAAAAAGGGCGGCGGTTAAGGAAGACAGCTAACAGGGAGATGAACGCTTAACACGAAAAAGGGCAGCGGTTAAGGAAGACAGCTAGCAGGGACATGTACACTTAACACCAAAAAGGCCAGCTGTAATGAAAGATAGCTAACAGGGATGTAAACACTGAACCCCAAAAATGTTAAGAACCTAGAGAACAGGAAAATGAGCACAATATAGTTTCTGGATGAAATTATAAACAAATCATAGATATTAGTAAAACCATAAAAAAAACTGGATGGTGACCCACTTTTTGAAGGATCTAGGCTTAAGGAACTATTTAAGGAACTGGAAGTGAAGTAGGTTGGTTAATTTCCCCAAAAAGCAAATTCAGTGTAATAAAAAAAACAAAATGTTAAAATTTTGTGTGTAAAAGGTGGCTCTGTGTATGTGTGTGTGTGTGTGTGGGGGGGGGGGGGGGGGGCTCACGTGTCATTATACCTGATTGCGTTGGACCTACGGTGGAAAGGCTCAAACCTTCTGCTGCTCAGGAACGTCTGTCTGGCTGACAAAATCTTTTCTGTTCTGATGGAGCAACAGAGCATTGATTGGCCAAAAAACTGCATCATGGGTGGCAGAGACAGTGCACATAAATTGATGGAACCCACAGTCAAAATGAACTGTCAGCAAAACAGCGGTTAATCATTACACAGGCATTATCAGACGTCGTGATTGATTTACGAAAAGCAATGGTCTCAATGTTTATTGATGCAATTGTTTACTTATTTAGTGTACAGAAGGCTACTTGGGTTTTTATGAGTTCATGGCTGATATGAGGTAAAAATGGTTATTTGCTACAAATTGTTTTTTTTTTTAATGAGGAAAGACCTGTGGCCATTTATATTCATTATATTCATTGCTGAAATTCAGAATACTGATCAGACACAGCACAGGCCTTACACAAAGTAATATGCTGGCAATACATACACAGGAGGTGCAATACATGCATTGAAAATAATGCCTTTTTGTCTTGTGATACATTTGCATGCTGCGTATTCACAACACAGTTTACTGGTGTTGCTGGTACAGCTTGTCTTTTTCATCAGATATGAAGACATTTCTGACCACCTTCATTCGGTTCAATTGTTCAGTCGCACTTCTCTATTAATAAATATGACATTTTATTGTATCCGTAGCGTAACTTACTTTTTTCGCGTTTCTTTTTTCTGTTAACTTTATTGACTTGTCCTTTCGGGGATGAGGTGTTCTCACATACGAAGCGACTGATTCAGAACGACAGGCAACGATGGTATTTGCCATCCATATATGTGCCACGTATTTGCAGTCTTTCTTTGCCAAAGTGTTTATTGCCCACTGATGTTGTACTTAAAGAGAAATATTTTATAGAGGCTGTGCAATATTAGGAGCTGTTGGTTTATGATTAGCAAAGTAGGTTAGGGCAATCAGAGCTTCATGGATCACTGTTTTAGTTAATCTTTACAGAGATATGGGCTCTGGTTCTGTCAACTTGGAGTGCTCATGGTCTTCTCCACCCTGAATCCCCCAAAACCCAAAAACAAGATATTCTCACTCACAGCAGCACACCGAGGGTCTGCGTGACAGTCAGGATGTAAAGGTGTTTTCTAAGTACACTGCTGTCTATGGTCAGAAGCTTTTGCATCCACGTCTAGCTGTTTTACATTATTTGTAATGTTAACTTAATGTTTCAATGGGAAATAGTAAATCCCAATTTGGTCTTATATTCTGAAGTGAACATTGAGCTTGAATAGTTTGTAAGAAGCAGACTACAGGTTTTGAAAATGGTCAGATATTTCGTTATTTGGGTTTAGTTTTCAGAACATGTGGATTCCATGTTACTTCGTGTTTTAGCATGACTGTGAAAATTAAAACCTCTTGGATGTGGTTTCCAGTGTTTTACATATTTATGTCTTCCACAAAGAGGATAAAGTCAGCTTTGCCATCTCCTAACCACTTATCCTTCCCAGGGTTACCTGGAGCCCAGCCCAGCAGCACGAGGCACTGGGCCAGGTTCATCCTGGACGGGATGCTGCAACATCACTGGCCACATACACACGTCATTTAGTCATCAGTTAGCAGGAATACAGTAGGAAAGCCATGTAACACAGGGAGAAGATACCAACTGCACATACAGAGCTGTGGCTGACTGTGGGAGCCAATAACCCCCCCCCCACCCCGCCTAAAATCGACTTATGCTACATTTAATCCAAATATAAACCAGAATGAATTTCAAAACAAATCAATATAATTTTATTTTTCCGTAGATAGCTCGCATCTGATCAGAGGGTACATATAAAACTGAGACATTCTCAAGGCGGTTTAGAATACACCGTTTGGATAGGGAGCTTATAGCAAGAGCTGGACTCAGCAGTACCATCCTTTCAAGGAGTTTCTACCACCTGTATTTGTAAATGTGTCACACAGACCCAGACATCAAGGAGGAGCTCAAATCACACCCATCCATCACACAAAATTTGTGACCTGACAAAACAAGAAACTGTCTTATGGCCCAGGAGACTTTTTTAACCTGAATAACGCCAGGTTTGTATTTACTGTAAGATCACTCCGTGACAGCGTCTTTAACTAAAATGAGCATAGTGGAACATTTAAGTAGAGGAACATTTAAGTAGAGGAACATTTAAGTAGACCTTAAATAGTAAAAGAGATGAAAAGTTGCTCTCAAAGGCGGAGAGGCCACTGCAGACTCTGTTTACAGATAGTGATCAGTTGACAAGGTTCTCTCTAGTACATCATACTCACATATCGCCACCATCTCCCACTGTCAGCCACTGCTGGCTTGTTCCTGGACTCAAATATGCTGCTGCAAGCACATTACTTCCAAGTCTTTCTTTCCCTTATCGACACATCCCTGCACCATAAAACACACTGTTCATTTGTGCTGGAAGACTTTTAAAACTCAGCGAAGCACTTTCCTTATATCCCACACGCAATCACTCTTCTAGGCCACAGAAACGTTCCCTTCGGTCGCACGATTAATTCTTTTTCCTTTTTCTGCCAATGTCTCCTCCCAATGTGATCGCACGTCTGAAATGCAAAGGTATCTTTCAGGAGAAAGTACAAATAGGCAGTGCTTTCAAATGGAGTTTGGTCAGTGGCCGGAGACTGCTATTCCCGAAGAAAGACAGGACTTTGTTCACAAACTGGAGTTTGAAGTTTCAAAGGGGAAAATAGCAGTGGCGTTACATCAGTCTTTCAGAGCCATTTGCTGTTGACTTTTAGCCCCGGGCAGCCTGGATGACTGATTGTAAGACACAGAGCATTTATTTATTGTTATGGAGGATGAGATGAGGACAGCTGAAGTCTTCCTTTCAAGCAGCTCTCCCCTCCTCTCCTAGCACCCATCACTGCTATTTAGCCCAACCTCTGGTGTCCAAAATATGGACCACCACTTCATCCATACCTAAAACATTGTGTTGTTAAATAATGTAGGGCTGTGTTTCTGGTTTCACTTGCTAACCACAACTCGTTATATTTAGGAATAAAGAGGCTATTACATTTATTGTAAATGTATTACAGTTGTAATAAGAGGTGTTTCTCTACACCTGGTGAAATTAGTAAAAGCAACAGCTTACAGTTTAATTGTTTTGGCTAGTTATTCCCAATAATCCAGTAAATTATCTTGTAAGTTTTTTTTAAAAATTGGTTTCTAAGGCCAAAGCCCCCGTAACACTGACCAGGATAAATTGCCAGAAGATGGACGTTAATAAACATAATTTGTAGTGCACTGCATTAGTAGTGATAGCAATAATACTGGTGGCAGTAGAAGCTGTAATATTAAAATACTAGTAATAGTAATACATGTAAATGTAAAAGTAAATGTTGTTGCAGTAAAAGCAGTAGTATTAAAATGTAACAGTATTACTTGTTGTGGTAATGGTACTATAGATGCAATACTTGTAGGTGTTTTTGTCGATAAAAGGTGGAATATGTATAATATTATTAAACTTGGGTTGGGTGTTGATATTAGGAAGTAAACTGTTGGGCAGTGATGGACATTGTTTGGTTATTGTATCCCTCCTGATTCCCATTAACTGGGCAGGAGAGCCAGGTGAACAGTCCCGAGAGGCAGGTGAACAGTCCCGAGTGTCAGGTGAACAGTCCCGAGTGCCAGGTGAACAGTCCCGAGAGCCAGGTGAACAGTCCCGAGAGACATGTGAACAGTCCCGAGTTCCAGGCGAACAGTCCTGAGAGGCAGGCGAACAGTCCCGAGTTCCAGGCGAACAGTCCCGAGTGCCAGGTGAACAGTCCTGAGAGGCAGGCGAACAGTCCCGAGTTCCAGGTGAACAGTCCCGAGAGGCATGTGAACAGTCCCGAGTTCCAGGTGAACAGTCCCGAGAGGCAGGCGAACAGTCCCGAGAGCCAGGTGAACAGTCCCGAGAGCCAGGTGAACAGTCCCGAGTTCCAGGTGAACAGTCCCGAGAGCCAGGTGAACAGTCCGAGAGGCATGTGAACAGTCCCGAGAGGCAGGTGAACAGTCCCGAGAGGCAGGTGAACAGTCCCGAGTCCCAGGTGAACAGTCCCGAGAGCCAGGTGAACAGTCCCGAGTGCCAGGTGAACAGTCCCGAGAGCCAGGCGAACAGTCCCGAGTCCCAGGTGAACAGTCCCGAGAGGCAGGTGAACAGTCCCGAGTGCCAGCCAAGCAGTCTGGGTGCAGCGCTCAGTCTCCTCCTGCAGGGATATGAACTGATGCTCACAAACTCAAAATATCCTCCAGATATTCTCTTTTGGGTAGGGGGGGGGGGGCAAAAAAGGAAATGATATTGATCTGGCTGAGACCTTGTGTATTTGAATTAGGCACTAGATTTCCATATTTAAAACAAAGTATGTAAAAATGTGGTGCCAGAAAAGCCTCTCTGCATTTACGCGCTGGTATACCGTGCAAAAATCTGAAACATTCCCTCATGGTTTGGCACCGTGTCAAGGAAGGAAAGATTTCACCTTGTAGATTGTCTTTTATAAGGCTGTTATTGCAGTTATGAGGAGGTCACAGAAAATGAAGATGTGTGCTGAGATAAGGGACTTAATGAGAGGACTGATAAGATATTCTTCATGGAGGTGAGTCATTCTATGACACAACTTCTTCAGGTGTTTCAGACTGATGCTGGCAACTGTGTATGGATTTGGACTCCAGAATTCTTTCTCCCTCTCTATATTGCACACTCTAGACACTTGTGATCAGTGTTTGCTGGTCTGGCATATGTTTCATAAACTATGTGTGTGTGTTTCTGCATGTATGAGTATGTGTCTGTATGTAAGCGAGGAAGTTCTTTACTTACAATACCACAGAAATAATTAACAATCTATCATGATAGGGGAGTGATCTAAGCCCAATTTTACAGACCAGAGTAGATCCTTGTCTTCCATGAACACTATACAGTTCCAGTTTGCAACTTAAAGGGACACTGAGGATCAATATCAGTGAAATCGTCTGTCAGAATTCTGTTTAAGAGCAACAGAAGTAGTTTGATTAATTTCAAAGTCTCAGTGAGGTATACAACCTGAACCGCACCAGTAAAATGTCTGGTTGCATAAATAACTAAAGTTAAAATGACTTGATTTGGATGAACATATCAGGTAAGCAACTGAAGGTACAGGGGGCATGGTGACATTTTATCTGGGCCTTCAGAATTGGCATGATAGTAGGGTTGACCAATCAGAATAAATAGCAAAAACACTTTCATTCTCTGATTTGATTAGTCATTGGGAGCGATGGATAGGCAAAGCTGCACCCCATAATGCAAGGTAACCTCAGAAGAACTGAGGAAATGAGGCACAGTTGCTTTTACAGATCTAATGTTCACCTCATGCAGGAAATTATGAAATTCACCAGGCCGCTTTCGTGCCCCAAAGATCATTGACCTGTTGCTTTGCAGCTACTTTCCCTTCTTCAAATAGAGGGCCAGTTCCTGGCATTTCACCTTTGCATGTGAATTGAGGGGAGTGGTTTATGGAGGGATGCCAATTCAGATTGACTACTGTTTCTGCAATGGTTCGAATGACTTCAGAACGATAAGCTGACTTACCAAAAAAACACAAGAAACTGAAACAAGTTTTTAGGCACGAACGATAACAGCCAGGATTGTTCTTGAAAATTAAGCAGCAACCATCCCCATAATTCTGACATTTTTCTCACGTTATGGAGTCTTCCTCCTGTGCCGCACTGCAGCAAAGTCTCGCAAGTAAGATATAGTTCTGTTCTTTTGGTCAAGTGATTGGCAGACTGACGTAACGCAGAAAGACGTATGACATACCCAGCGAATGACACACCCTAAAATTTCCCCATTCCTTACGCTCCTGCAGTTTAGGGTGTTTTCCAGTTTAGAATGCTCAGATAAAGCAAACAAAGTTAAAGAGCACTCAGCAGTATACCTGGCTGTGATTTCAGTTAATTTTCTACACGTAGATTGCAGCCTAGTTTCTTCTGTTTTGTTGACTGTCATTCACGAACAAATCATCAGATGAGCTCTGGCAGGCCAAATATAACACAGTTACTGCCCTGTTACCCTGATTCATCGGAATATGTGGGTAAATATCCTTCAAAGAAACTTCAGCCGGTTGAAGCCAGAATAAGTAGCTGCAATAATCACTAATCACACCTGCTGATGTGGAATGATGAGGAGTTTTATGGGTCCTAGTACAGATTGGTTCAACAAGAAAGAAATCTCATCAGTCCCACTGGTGCTATCTCTCTAAAAACCAGCTTTGGCTCCACGTTGGATCGGTGGCTAAAAATTAACCGAGTAGCTACTCTACCTCTCTGAGGAGAGGAGCCCTGTGCTGTCAATCAATCTGTTGTGTCCCCACAAACTGATAGAGGTGTCACATGGGGCGGGGCCTTCGGCAGAAGGGTGGGCCGGGGACCCAGGTAGAGACAAGTCCTTTGCCCCAGCGTGTGCTGGCTGAGAATGCGTTTATCCAAAGCACTGCTCGACATGGACATGGCCGATTACAGCGAGGCTCTGGACCCAGCCTACACCACGCTGGAGTTTGAGAACATGCAGGTGCTCGCGATGAGCACAGGTGAGTCATTTTCTGGGGTCGGCTTATGGACTTTGAGTTTTAGACCTTGCGGACATCCTGCACATGACACCGTGACACGATGACCCCCAGGGTCCAGCAGCCCTCACACAACGTCTCACAGCCAACAGAACCACTGCTTGTGATGGTCTTCTGATGGGAACCATACTACACTTGCGAAATGTGAAAACAAAACCTGTAAAAGACTTTGGGGTCCTGTCCTCTTTCATCATTATAATGAAGTCAATACAGTAAAGCTATTCTAAATGTTTTATCTCAAAAAAATTATGCTTTTCCTTCACAAGCAAACATTTTTGGCAAAGACTTATATAAAATGCATTTTCACTATGGCAAATATATTTTAAATGAAGAAAATATGATTTATCTATCAAATATTACATAGAAGCTTTCCAAGTAAGCATTCAAAGTAAATGCAATGTTTCAGATGATCTGTCATAATTCAATTTACTGAAGTCTTCTGTCTAATAAGTGGCTTAATGCTTAGTATGTCACATGGTGTTATAACATCTGTTGCATAGTATGTTTTGCATAGTATTACATAGATAATTCAGGGAGTGGATCTTTATAAAGAGTTTCATGACGATTTTAGTTAGAAATATCTTGCTCCTTGACTGTTTCACAACTAGGGTGAGTGAAACATATTTGTGTGAACGACTAGGTGCGTGTGTAACTGACGGAGCCCATCCTTGCTGATTGTCTTACAAGAAATAATCAGATAAATCATGTTTTATCTTGGGTATAGAACATACCCAATCAATATTTGTTACATTGTATGATCAGCTTCTTAATCATTTGGCATTTAGCCATCTCTCTATTGGCTTAATGTGGAGGAGCTCTCCTGTCTTTAATCAGTTTGGAAGGAATTTCTTTGGTATTAATGCAATCAAAGTTGCCATTGTCACCATTTTAAAGGAACGGCACTTCATCTTGTATAATGATTAAATCTTCAGCAGAGTATTCCTTGAGAAGGTGTTCTGCTCGTGCTTCTCGAACAGCAAGATGAATAACTGGCATGTTCTATTCATGGAATCAGCTATTTGGAAGTCTACTGCTGCTTATTGAAATGGTGCAACCTCAGATGAAAGACAAAATTGTTGACTCATGATAAATACTAAACTAACTAAATTAAAACTCAAATATAATTTTTTTCCATCACTGATTAAGAAATGATATAATCATCATTGTTTTAATTGACATGCACATATTTACACATTATATTTATGTGTATGTAGGCTTTATAATGGAACTGAGGTGTTGAAAATAATAAATATTCTCTTTTGAAGATGTGTCTATGTAACCTTTCACCTAAAACTGCCTAGATGCCTGTGAGGGACGTCTTTCACAAGGAAGACATACACTGGTATTTAGCAATATAAAGGAAGAACAGAAATTTGAAGTTTTTTTTTCTGGAAAAGCCCCTCGAATCATTGGGATCCACACTTTTAGGTTTAAGGGAAATATAATTCTGTCAGTGTTGTTCTTTTTGGGCTCTTGGTAAAATCCAGCATTTTTTCAATAACCTAATCTCCCAAAATGTGGGGTGATCCCCAGATCTCTGTGACAGCACGAGGGTTCCCAACCTCATGCTAAATGTGTAACAGCAGTAATAGCCAGGCACTATGGCTAACGAAGGGAAGAATTTGGTTCAGTTCTTGCTCTTGTTCAGCAAAAGTAACATCCAGCAGTTTTAAAGCTCCCGCAAATGTTCTTCATTATTTATTTTCTTTGGATAACTCCTCTGTCTCCTATCTGTCTGGTTTCTTCCAGTAAATATATAATATGCATATCCTCGTGGGAAAAATAGCAGTTTTATTCACAGATTCAGGATAATAAATTATTAATTAATAAACATCATATTCCAGCAAGTAATAATAAACAAAATAATGTAATAAAAATATAACAACATATTATAATGTAATAAAATAAATAATCAACAAATTGCTGGTATAAAAATATTGAGATATTCAGAGGCTGCCATTAAAAAAACCTTGAAATCTGTTATATAAGATACATTCTGCCATTGCTGCTTCCCATGGCCTCCATAACAGTTTGCTGCTTCAGTTCATCCAGACACTGAAATTGAACCTCAGCTAGTTTCCAGCATCATTCCCTTCTTGTAGAAGTCGAGCGGCGCTGATGGACATGCCTGACCGGCGTCTCCCCTCTGGCTGTCGTTTCAGACTCCTCGCCCACAGAGAGCGTCGGCATGAATGCCGCCCACCAGCTGGGGGCAGGGACCCTCTGTGCCATCTGCGGGGACCGGGCCACGGGGAAACATTACGGGGCGTCCAGCTGTGATGGCTGCAAGGGCTTCTTCAGGCGCAGCGTCCGCAAAAACCACATGTACTCCTGCAGGTATGGATCCGTCCAGCTCCCTGTCCCAGCCTCTTCTTCCAATAGTACCCTTTGCATGGAGCCCTCCAGTGTCCCATATAACAAAATATAATATGCCTTTATTTTTACCTAAAGCGACTCCTGTTGCATGCACAACAGCTACACATTAATTCTTCTGAATATTTTAAAAACTTTTCGTATCGCACAGATGCAAAAACCCCTGGGAATTTAGTTGGTAGCTTTTGCTTACCTTTTCTTGCTTAGCCCAACAGAAATCTGCAACATTCGCTCATTCCCCCATGCCACCCCCTCCCCCCACCTCCCCCCATTATTTTAATATCTCTCCTTAGCTTTGCATTGGAAAAAAAAGAAGCACGCTGTACCTGATTTAGCAGGCAACATCCTAGACCAAAATGCACGACATAGCACTGGGAAAATCAAAAAACAGGTTCCCTGGCAGAAAAGGGAACTCATAAAACAAACAGGTTGTGACATTATAGTGACAGATGTGCACAGATTTAGCGGCTGGCTGTCCGTTTTCTCACCGCCAACGTTTGTTTTCCCCCCAAGTCGCAGTCAACTTGTCATTCTAGAACTCGTATGATTTCTAACTCCAGGTTCAACCGACAGTGCATAGTGGACAAAGACAAGAGGAACCAGTGTCGATATTGCAGGCTGAAGAAGTGCTTCCGGGCGGGAATGAAAAAAGAAGGTATTTATTTAAAAACTGTATTGTGTCCAAAAACTGTGTTGTATCATAAAACTGTGTTGTGTCAGAAAACTGTGTTGTGTTGGATGCTTTCCACGGGCTTCAGAAAAGGAGCCACTTCTGCTATCTTTGCTATTTTGAGGTAGATATTGCTGAGGCAGGAGTAATAAAGGAATAATAGTTCATTCCTTAAATAATCACCAACCGGGGGTGACTTGAGGTAGCCTTGCTTGTCGGCCAATTAGAATACAGTGGACAAAGTGGCTTTGAAGCTCGGAACGAACCCATTGGAGGAGCTGCTGGGCTGTGATGCAAGAAGTGGTCGGTCGTTAATGTTCACTAGAGAGCGCATAAAAATGTAGGTCTGGCTTTTGCTGAACAAACACTTCCACAGCATCATAATTTGACAGCGATAAAAGTCCAGAGCTGTAAGACAAAATCTGTTTTAAAACCGGTATGTTTCACTCTTCAAACTCTGCAATAAGTTTAACTCACCTAGCTTCTCAAACTTACTTCCACCTGATACTTGTTGGTTAGTTTTCCCCACAAAACATTGCCTTAAGGATATTGCAGTAAGACACCAACACTACTTCATGTAGGACTTCATATGTACTTGACTGAATTAGCATATTATATGCAATTTTTCACAACACTTTCTATGAATGCCGTGTCTGTAAGAATCTATGAACACATTCATAACACATTATAATGTATTTATAAAGCATTATAAACATGGCTAGAAATATTTTTTAAAAGGCATAAGAGATTATACCCATGGTAATGATGCATTATGAATGCTTTATAGAGCTCAATATCTATAATGCACTACAGATACCTTCATAATGCAGGACACAGCATCCTTAATTCTTATACCGACCATTATAATTCATTAAGTAAAGTGTATTGGAAAGCAGTTGGAAGTTGTTTGGACATGCAGTATATCACTGTAGAAATGGACCTGACAGGAAGATCAGGATGTATTGCATTAATGGTGCAAGCGAGGAGTGATGTAACATGATTTTCTTACTCTCGAATGAATAGACCTGTTTTCTCTACAGCCGTACAAAACGAAAGAGACAGAATCAGTACGAGGAGGTCCAGTTACGAAGACAGCAGCTTGCCTTCCATAAATGCCCTCATCCAGGCGGATGTTCTATCGAGACAGGTGTGTTAAAACAGATGGCCTCTCTCAATGCATGTTGACATACATGGCTATTCATTGGAAATATACATTATGTTGGTGTATCGTGGCTTCTGAGATACAGAAATAAATGGGTCACTGTCATTTAGCTTCTACCTTCTGGCAGGGTCTTCTCTCAGGAACCAGTTTATACAACATGAAATATCTAAAATACTACTTAATATTATGCACTTATTACCTGGAGTATTTTTATGCCAATATGTGATTGCACACTACACTAAAAGACAATATTTAGACAAAAATGAAGAAAAACTGAAATGACTGGAACATGTCAAGTTTTTATAAACAGTGGATTATTACTGATAACTGTCATGATGCCACATTGCACTGGTGCTGCAGATTGCCTGGAGGTGAAACCCTCTTGGTTTTGCCAATTTCCTCTTCATTCAAGGTATCCCGTGATGTTTCAGATTTCTCCCACAGTGCCCATTCTGAACGGCGACATCAGGACAAAGAAGATGGCCACCATCACAGACGTGTGTGAATCCATGAAGCAGCAGCTGCTGGTCCTGGTGGAGTGGGCGAAGTACATCCCGGCATTCTGTGACCTCCCGCTGGACGACCAGGTACTGTCCGCTGTGCGGCCACCGGAAGGTTCTGGCAGCTTCATCCATAAACATATAATGTGTCTGGTATCACTTCAGAAAGATCAATCTTCAGTTCTACTGGAGAGGCACCAGGTGGTGTGAATTAATTAAGTTTAGGTTCCTCAAACAAGGTGGTCAAGTCTGCTCATAATAATATAATGACCCTTCTGCATTGCGACTTTCCCCATCGCGGGGTCGGCGTAAGAAACTTAATGGGAATTATGTGGCAGTTTTTGGGAGTTTTGTGAAAGCAGCAGTTGACACGCAAAGGCCAGCAAACAACACACAAGGTTTAGTAACCCATAAATACATAAAAAACGCGTAGAATGCTGGTTTGGAGGACACCGATTGCGTTTACGGCAGCCTCCCACGTTGTATCTCACGGTGATTTCTGTACCCCATGTTTCTCCTATCATTTCACTCCGCTCACGCCAAGTGGACCGAAAAAATTTGATGTGGTTTTTCCAGATCGTGGGGGGCCCACGCCCCCAACCCCCACAATGCAGAAGGGTCAACTGTAATAATAATAATAATAATAATAATAATAATAATAATGATATAAGGGTTTAGTAACTGATATTTTATTATTATTATTATTATTATTATTATTATTATAACAAGTAGAAAAAGAAGAATGTGTCTGAGTGGCACGCCAGTTTGAGTGATTCCTGCCCCTTGACCCCCACTCCTGGGAATGGCCGGCAAACTTACTGTGATGCTGCACTGCACAAACCAGGGGTGCCCAAATCCAGTCCTGGGGGGCCGGAGCCCTGTGTAGCTTAGTTCTTTCCCTGTTCCACCATAAATGATTCGGCTCAAGAGCGACGTGGTAATTAGCACAAGGAGTTGAATCAGGTGTGTTACATGAGGAGAAACCCAGGGCTCCGGCCCCCCAGGACTGGAGTTGGGCACCCCTGACATAAACAGTTACAGATGGTTAGATAATGACTTTATGTGCCGCAGTGTTCAGTACTGTTGGGCATAATGTCCCATCCAGGGTCACATGCCCATTACTTTAAATCAGTGTTTCCCAGTCCGGTCCTGGTCGACCCACAGACAGTCCATGTTTTTTTTCTTCCCCTGAGCAATGCATAAAGTCGTCCCTTATAGCTGGCTCCACGGCTGGAGGCTTCAGCATCCGAGAGACACTAAATGATGGAAAATGGGGTCTGGAATCTGTAGGTTTGAACCAGTTTGGTTAATATGTTTTGATGTCTCCTGTTAGAATATGATGAACTGGTTTTAAAAGTTATATCGGTTCCCGTGTACTCCAGAATCATTAACAACATGATAAACAGGGTTTAGTAACTGATTTGTGGATTTTGAGTAACTGCAAAGGCTGGCATGTGGATCTTCTCACACCGAGTCATTCCATGTCATAAGGATCTCCAGGTGTAGCTCCAGACCTTTGACCTTAAGGAGGTGGGAAACTCCTCGTTTATGCCGTTCTGTCCATTTTTCCCTGGGGAAGGTCACTTCTATCAGCCACCGTCCATCATGTCTTACTGCAGTTCAACAATTACAGATATATGCTCTAATTCTCTATTAGAGGAACTGAACTAGCAGAACCATGGATTCACATGAGAACTACGGGAACTGCAACCTCCGTCCCATCAATGGCAACAGATACTGAAGATAAATTGGAAGCTCTAACAATTATGTGTCTTAACAGATCACCAATATTTCATGTTTACATCATATGACGTTTACAGTCTCGCCTGCATCCTGTTTCTGAGATGTCATGGTCTGTTGCTGGCAGGGTTCAAACTGAAAATCAATATGTGTGGAGACTGAAGGTTCTTCTGTTGCTTAGAACTTGTTACTTGGAACTTGAATTGGGGACGTGTGTTTAATTTTCAGGTGGCCTTACTGAGAGCCCATGCGGGAGAACATCTTCTTCTAGGGGCTGCCAAGAGGTCGATGCTCTACAAAGATCTGTTGCTATTAGGTAAATTCTCAGCCTGCGGTGTTTTGCCTCATGTAGGTCTGAAGGAGAAGAAAAATCTTATTTTAGCCTTAAAATTGGGTGATTTTTTAAATACCTTGAAAGGTGTGCCGGAGACTCACTGTCGAATGGTTGTGGAAAAGTTCTTGCTGATATAGGTGTATGAGTAATTGTGCACATTGTTGAGACAGGGCTATTCATATACTTAAAAGTTTAAATTTTAACAAAAATGGTGTAAAATTGCAAGTTGTTTTGTGAAGCAATAAAGAGGTTATTTTTAAGTTTTGAGGTTTATTTCAAGTGAAAATGTTCTCTATTCCAGAAATATAATCCATATAGAGGATAAACAACATTTTTATTCACATCCATTTCACTGCCAGTGCACATTTTAACTATTAACAAATTTGCTATATTTCACATTTGTAGTTAATTATTTGTCATCTGTTCTTCTCCTGTGTGATTATTGAATAGTTTCTCGTCTCTGCCAAATATAGTCACTACATGTGTTTTTTTTTTCTCTTGCAGGAAATGACCACATAATTCCACGTAACTGCCCTGAACTGGAGGTCAGCCGAGTGGCAGTGCGGATCCTCGACGAGCTCGTGTTGCCCTTCCAGGATCTCCAGATAGACGATAACGAATACGCCTGCTTGAAAGCTATTGTTTTCTTTGACCCAGGTATGAATACAAAATGACACACCTTGCAATGGAATTAATACTAGTCGTTTTTAACACAGCCCATCCCTTTTGTTTTATTTTGGCAATTTTCACTCTTGTGCTAATATGCTACATTGTGGAATCACTTATTCTTTTAAGGTCAGTCTTACTCATAAATACATCTGAGATACTTAATTCAGTTACTGGTGTTTGGTAGAACAATGATGACCTACCTGGGAATTGACTCTAGAGCCACCTGACCTAATTTTCCACCATCATAAAATAGGGCAGTACAGTAAGATAATGTCTTTTACAAGGAAGTATTCCATGTCAGTTGATGCGAAGTGTGGCAGGGCCAAGTGTTAATCACATTCTTTATTTTATGATGACCTCGGCGGAGCTAGATTTAAGGCATTGACTCCACAGCTAAGCAAGTGTAAATGGAACCTTGAGAAATTCACAAACATTCCCATTGATTAGAAACTGTCCCTCGCTGGATGGTCAGACTACTGCTGTCTTAGAGCTGCGGTTTAAATATATTGGTCTTGATGTTATGTCTTCCAATTATCAGAGACGGTACAGACGGTACTCTAGAGAGGCCAGGAAGCTGGAGAGAGCAATGAGGACAGGATATTCCAAACAGTCTGTTGTGACTGGATGTGCTGCTTTTGACACTGCCAGCTGCTAACCATCATCCTCCTTCTCCAAGATGCCAAGGGACTTAGTGACCCTGGGAAGATCAAGCGCATGCGTTACCAAGTACAGGTTAGTCTGGAGGACTACATCAACGACCGGCAGTACGACTCGCGTGGCCGCTTCGGCGAGCTGCTCCTGCTGTTGCCCACGCTACAGAGCATCACCTGGCAGATGATCGAGCAGATTCAATTCGTCAAGCTCTTCGGCATGGCCAAAATAGACAATCTGTTGCAGGAGATGCTGCTGGGAGGTAAAATGGCTTGAAGACACATAGTTCTATTCATATGTTTAGCAAAGCAAAAATATAAATATGATTTCCATTGAATGTGGTAGATTAGGAACCTTGTCATACTCAACTAGGAGAGATCCTGGAGAAATGAATGGTATTTTGTATAGGTTGTTCTTTGGAATTAATGCTGGTGTATGAGTGTAAAAAGAGGAGCTGTTCATTCTCCATCTGAGAATATGGGTGAAAATAGAAGCTGGTTTGTATATACCAATGGTACAGTTTATGGATCATCAGCAGTATACATATTTTTGAAAGGATGGATGAACTTGATCTGCATGACAGCATCATTGTTCTCTCAGCCTTAATGAGATGCATTCTCTCTGCCCAGGCTCAGCCAATGAGGCACCCCATGCGCCGCACACTCTTCACCCTCACCTGGTCCAGGAGCACCTCAATAGCAATGTCATTGTAGCTGGCAGCATGGCCACACCCCTTCACAATGGCCAGATCTGTGAGTATTCCTGGCACGCTGGCAGCAGACCTGCCTCACAAAGCGGGGTCAAGTGACCTCTGTCAAAAATACCGTATGCTAGAGTTTGATTACAGTGTAATCAGGCTTATTTTAATGGAAAAAAAACCCCTCCGTTTTGTTCCTAAACAGCACTAGAAATGTTATATGTGTATTTTTAGTTTATTTTCCAGGTTATTTATTTTGGTTTATTTAATTTCAGTTTATCAGTAAAAGTAAATATGACTTTCTTGAATGGTCAGCTGCGTGCGCCCTGATCTGTGTTGTTGCCGCCCCGCAGCCACTCCTGAGACACCAATCCCATCACCCCCTGCAGCGTCCAGTTCAGAGCACTATAAGATGACCCAGGGCGTCATCGCCACGGTGCCCAAGCAGACCAGCTCCATCCCCCAGCCCACCATCACCAAGCAGGAGGGTATCTGAGGTCCCTTTGAAGCCCACCTCCCCACCCCTTACAGCCACACATTCTTTAAGGCTTCCCTCATTCCGCTCTCTATGGGAACAGCAGAAGGAGCGTAAACAAAATATTAATAAAGAATGCGTGGTCTACATTGATTGTACATGTTTAGGTTCTGATTTCTGACTTTTGACATGTGCATTTAAAAATAAGTATTATTCTTTATCATAACATAGACAAAAAAATAGCATTATTAAAATGTTAGCAGCAGGCAAAGCCAGCATCACACTATTTTTTTAAATAACAAAAAACTTGACAATTATATGAGAACTATGTTTTATCAGGGCATAAGAGCTCAACAGACTTCTTTTACAGTTACAGAAGTGGTCTTTTTAGACATGTATCAGGTTATGTGAGTATCCAAAATCTTTTTTTTCTTTTGCTTTCAAGTGTAAAACCAGAGAAATCAGGTAAGATGATTGCTGGTGTTGCTTGTTTTGTTTTGTTTCGTTTAATTTTGTTTTGTTTTGTTCCACTGCCAGCAACGGAAATGACCCTTAAATTCCAGTGTTTATTATGTTTTCTTTGCTGTACATAACTCAGGACTGTACAATATAATGCATTCTACAGAAGAATAAAACATTTAAAAGTTTATACAAAAATGTATACATTCAACCTCATTCATGAGCACTGTGACTGATTTCTATGTGCCTTTGAGTCATTTTGTGGTTTTAGTTTATTTAGTTTATTTGTGGTTGAAGTTGTCGAGTCCATTTGATAATCTGGGATTGTTACAGTTTCGTGTGCATCTGGCTCATTAGTTTTTCTGGTTATGTTAGTGTTGTTGTACAGTATTTCTCATTCTAGGCTAAAGAAAGTCAAACTTACTGACCTGTATAGTTCTCATAGCCGCTAGAAAATATATAGATTATAAAGAAATCCAGAACTCTAAATTGTGTATTTGGTTGCTGCAGTAAGATTAAAATAATTAAACATGTTTTATCTCCCCCCTAAAGAGTATTTATATTACATTGCCTAAAGATACAATTTTATTTTTTTCTGAGCCATCTAAATCTGATTCTGCCCTGTACATTTTCTTCTCTTGTTTTAAATAATATTTTACGTAATATGTGCTTGGTGTTAAACTCTTTGCTACAATATAATAGCATTAATGAAAATGAACACACATAAACTATATGTTATAAAAACCCTTAGCCTGTGACCCCCACCAGGATAAGCGAATATAACATGGATGATGCCTCATATCACACACCTCTTCTCCGGCAAGCGAAATCTATCGACGTAAAATTAACAAAGTGATGCTTTTGTTCAGTTCTTACTTTTCCGAAATGTTGACATTAGATAATTTAAAAGAAAAATGTTCCCTGTCTTTGGACACAAATTGTCACAACCTGTACAATATGATAATTTGCGGAGTTGAAATAACGGCGTATTCGAACCACTGCCTACGGTCAGGAAGAGCAGATCATGTTATGTGAATTGGAATTCAATGTCAGGATTTTATTTTTACATGAAACTGTGCTATTTCTTGTTGAGCCAATAAAGTGATTTTTTTTTTGTATAACTAACTGATGACATAATGTGACAAAGATTTTGCGTGTCTTCCATCTACGTGAGGGACGTCATATTAATGAGGTCACCGAAGCCGGCCGCCATGACGCAGGGATGCACCTTCTGCCCCCAGGAGTTTCCATAATAGCATTATGAATCTAATTTGGTTACAAAGAGGGCAAACGAATGACACACCAGACATTCAAGCTACATTCATGAAGCAGAAGCTAATTATTCTGCTTAATTCCATCATAGTACAAAACCATATTAAAGCAATTCAGGGTTATTAAAATGTGCATGCAACAAATTCAGTTAAAGTATAACTTGGTGCAGATTACATGAGCTGTCCCCCCCCCCCACCATGAATCATTGCGCCACCCCATCATACTCCAGTACTTTACAACTTGATACAGCATTGTCTAAACTGGATGTAGCTAGAGACAGCCTCTGTTTTATGGAACTTAACCAACATTGGGTAGCTGGCCTTCAGTGCATTTTGGTAGAACATTAATTAATGTATGCAAAGCCAAAATATTTGGTTTTTCTTCACAAGGTTTGTCTAAAAAGTCATTACCCTAGTCTGACTTTTCTGTTCAGATGACATTTCTCTTAAGAAGGGGAATTAAGCACTGGGTCACCATAGTCTGACAAATGGGTCATCATGCTTGCCCTCACCTACCTCTCCTGACGTCTGCACACAGTTTTACTTCATAAACTGTAACTTTGCTATTTTGGACTTCCTTTGCCGGCCCCTGGAGGATGGGCTCCCCCTTTCAGCCTGGATCCTCCCAAGGTTTCTTCCTTCTAGGGAATTCTTCCTTACCACTCTAGGCTCTGACTTACTCACTGGGGGCTTTGGACAGCGATAATGTAAAGTGCTTTGAAACAAATAAATTCAAATAAATTGAACTGAATCCACTCTGAGTTAGACCCAGACAAGTGACTTTAGTCATCCTGACAGCCATGAGCTCCTCCTGGCAAAGCGCCTTGTCAGGTTGAGTTGGTTTGTGGGGATCAGGGAAGCTGAGAGTTGCCCTCCATTATTATCTTCTAAAAGGTTTATCCATGGAAAACAGATCTTAGCAGAGATGCCACACAGACTGAACCACCTGTGTTGCCCAGCAATAAAATAACACTGCATTCACAGCACTGAAGTACAGTAGTGAGAATGGCAGTGTCAGTATTTCAAACTGCATGGAAGAAGGCAGTGGTAGACTATATTCGTACCCATCCAAGGTAAGATCTGTTGGAAGCTTATACCGGAATAAATGACAAAATCTATGTACATGTGCTAGATACGACCCTCGGTGCCAGAGGACACATAAAATGGTACTGAGGAACAAAGCCAAGGATTCTTTGGAGCGCTGTTGGTAGAACAAAACTTTTATATGTTTTGATGTTGCTCCACTGGAAAAGCATATGTGAAGCTGGGAATATGTTATTGGAAAATGGAAAGTATGACACATAGTAACTATAGAAATGGACTGCTTATGGGTTGATATCTTGGGTGTTGAACTTAAGTGGACCAAATTAGGACACTTTAACTTCAAAGAACACACCACTTACTGTACTACTTAGGAAATCCACAATACAGAAGAAACGGGGCAGCATTCATAGTCAGGAAGGGAATCAGAAAGAGTAACTGGACACAATGATGTGACCTGACCGATATCACATCAGCTTCATCAACACCTATGAATTAAACCTTTTATACAGGTTTCTGTCCCAACAAATGATAGGGATACAGAAGAAACTGAAATGTTTATACCCAAGTTCAATCTGAAAGAGAGTAGACAAGTAAACAAAATATGTTCCTGGTGATTAGAGACTGGGATGCCAAAGTGGAAAATTACAGTGTGGGGAATCCAGCTGGCAAGTAAATGGATAAAAACAGCAGGGCAGATGGATAGTGAATAATCAGCTCCTGCAAACCCAAAGACATCGTCATTGGTAATATAATGTTCAAGCAACTAAAGCATCGTTACACCTAGATGTCAACTGACGGAAATCACAAAAATCGAACAAACTATATTGTCAGTACCAGATGGCAGAAAGACTCAGATATCAAAGATGTGGCTTGGGGCAGATTGCAGGACAGATGATGAAACATTTACACTCAGTCACAGCTTTATTCGGGACACCTAGCCAGTACTGGGTAGGACCCACTTTTGCCTCCAGAACCCTTCAACTGTTGATGAGTTGTGCTTAAAGATAAGCCTTTCTGTACACTACTCCTGTACTGTTTTAGCAGATGTGTGCTTCTAGTTAAGCTTTAAAAAAATCTTGCCATTCTACTCTGATCTCTCTCATGAAGATGTTTTCACTAAAGGAACAGCCACTCCTGGGAAGATTGTTATTTCTAAGATGCTGGAACCAGCACATCATGCACCAACAATCACAGCATATGCAAAGTCACCTAGATCAAGGTTTCTCAACCCAGTCCTCGGGGACCACCAGACGGTCCACGTTTTTGCTCTCTCCCAATTGGCAGGGAATTGGGAGAGAGCAAAAACATGGACCGTCTGGTGGTCCCCGAGGACCGGGTTGAGAAACCCTGACCTAGATTACACAACATTCAATTTAATGCTTTGCCAAAGGGTATCTGAATCTCTTGATACCCTCTTTGGGCTGTATACATTTAGTTGTAGTCACATGATTCGCTGTTTGGAGGAGAAGGATATTTCCATTAACCAGCAGGTGTGCTTAATAAACTGACCACTGCAAGCTGAAAAGTGACAAGAAATGACCTGGAAAATATATCCACCACCTTCAAGGAAAACATCGGAAACTGGTTTTAAGATGCGTTACCAATTTGATATTAAAGTGTGGATGGAATTCAAAGAAATTATTGGAGCCATAGAAAGTAGATTGGATGACGCAGAAGACACAGTCGATATTACAAAAAATATATCTGGAAAGTTCATAATGATAGAAATAAACATGGAAAAACCAGAACTGATTTTCAGAAGACCTGTGAGAGTAGAAAGAAGTGACAGTCTAAAGTGAGTTTGCTATAGGGCATAAACAAGCAAATAATAATGGATGGAATGAAGATCAAGCCTATGGAAGGAATACACAGAAGATCAGTACAGCATAAATAAACAAGATATATTTAATGAAGTCAGATACATGGAAGAACCTTTCGGTAGTGGAGAAATCGCTGAGATCTCTGCCGAAAGTGAAGGCCACTAGGGTAGATAACATCCCAAAGAAAATATTACAAACAACTGGGGATGAATCATCAAGGATCAACAAATCATGCCAACAGATATGGAACGCAACTCACTGATCTACAGATCGGTATATAATACATATAATATTCCAAAACCAAAGAATGAAGACTTAACAGACGATCAAACGATTTCCCTTAGATTTCATGCCAGAAAGATTCTGTTAAGATCATTCATTAGCATTCATTTATTTAACAGATAGCTTTGTCTAAACCAAAGTACAAGTGAAGATCATTAATACTTTGAATTCTGTTTCCTTTGAAAGGTGATAATGGATTTCAAAATATAAAGAGTATTTTCTGAGAAAATGTACAATTACAGTTGTGGCAGTTCTTAAAATGAATACAAATTCATCCACTGTGACATCATGTGACGCGATGGTACATGAAAGAACACTCAATGCTAATATTATTTTAGAAGATCTGTTCCGTTATCTGCTTTAGAAGTTCAAAATGTTCAACCATTGTTTGCAGAGCAAATACTGACATCCAACAAAGTTCAGAAAATTTGTAAATGGTTTAACCTAACCAAAGTAAAGCTGGCAGTAGACAAATTTTCAGGAAAAAAATCTAAGGCAACTTGAGGATATCATTAAAAATGTAAAGGCAAACACAACGCTGAGCAATGCATCAGCGGAGTGCATATCAGAGAACAAGATGAAAGCTTCGAAAGTCTCCTACTGTGTCCTTTTACCTAGATTTGATAATCACTAGCAGATGTTGCTTTCATTGCAGTTACAAAGTAACTAATTGATTTATAGGTACAACTCATTTAATTATCTTCGAGCAGCAAAATCCATACTCTATACCGTGAACAATACTGATGTGTTAACTGTCGGCTTCAAACATCATTTCATTAAATTTGGACACAAACTGATAAATATTATTTGCACTTTTTTACCAGAATTACTTAACAAATATTAAGAAAAAGGGTAACAGGCAATTCTCTTGGAACAACACTAAAATAATTAATGCGGTTGCTATGCACATCATAACGTCATTGATAAAAAATATTTTAAAAAATGGCAAATCAAAATCATGGTTTTATTTTCCCATTAATGCATTTGAAGGGACGTCATAAACATTTCTCAGGACACGTGGAAGTTCGCGGTCACACTATTGTAGTCCAAGGGTAACACAGGCAACGCAAAGCCATAAAGCCTTTGCTTAAGATTGCTCTCAGATACCTTAGTCTCTGCTAACGCTCTTGTTAAAAAGTTATCTGCAATTATTGCTTGTGTGGATGATTTATGTGCTGCGTGGGTCACGTAATAGAAAGTGTAATATGATTTGGAATTACTGCGATGTACGTGTCGGCCTGTTTTCAATTCCGTATGCATAATCGCTAGGAGAAATGCAAATAAAGTCTGCATTTAGCTCTCGTGTGACACCGAAATAAATAAATAAACAAATAAAAAATAATTAAATAAATGCAGATGACGTGTTATCACATGCTACTGTGTAACCATAGAAAGGTCGCTTTCGCGCACGCCTACCCGGAACTGCAGGGCGCTGGGGCAGGTTAGTTTATTGCTGTTTTATTGTTCCCTTAAAGATATTTCCAGTTTGTCTCTTGGTTGTGTTTTGGATATTTAAAAAAAAAAAAACCGCACGATTTTGTCGCGATTTACTATGATTGCCGGAATGAAAGCAGTAAGGAAATAGCGACGGGCTCGAAAACACCAGTCGAGCTGGTAAGGCAGGTAGGGAAGGTAATAAAAGCAAACACTGCAGCAAAAATCCCGGCAGTCTAGGTCTCAATGTCCAATACAAAGACCCCAAAACTGAAAATAGTAAAAATGATAAGACACTAGAAGAAATATACCATGCCTGGTATTACAGGAGGAGTACGACTCAAAGCGTTAGCAGTTGTGACTTCGTATAGCTATTTGGATGTTTCCGATTCTCTACTTAGATATTAATTTACAGATCGTCAGTGCCAACTAGCTACAACGGCGGCGATATATATAGCCATACATTTGAAGGCCAAACTGAAAACTACGTAGAATTCTATGTGCATAGCAAATTAAAACGCTACATGTCGTTACATTAAATTACATTAACAGTTTTGTTTGGTCAGACGTTTTTTTTCTTCCCGGTACACAAACGATCAGCCTTAAAACGTCGCACATCTAGACAGTGAGAAACTGTAAATTAGCTTCTCTGCATTCCCCTCGTGTAATTTTGGGGCTTGTCTGACTCATCGAGTAGCATCTGCTATTTGTTATATTCGTGATCTGTGTGCGAATGAACCCCCAAAGTACATTAACATCAAGAACAAAATTGCAGATAGTGATATGTTTACTGCCAACATCATTAAAATAGCTATTAGTACTATAGTTAGTGTCAGTTACAATACTACTATGTGCAGTTGGTTCTTGTATTGCCATCTTATTAAAACTATTGCCCGCAATTGCCTTTTATATTTTAAACAAAGTAAACAGCATGTAAAATACTGCCAGTACTGCTGCTTTAATGCCACGAGTATTTCTGCAACAGCTAGTATTATTAATGCTGCAAAAACACTACTATACTAGCAATTACCATATAGTTTGTTCTTTTATTAGCTAAATAAAGTCAGTGTTTGGTTTCACTTGCTCATGTTGCAATGGTGTGCTTTTAAGGAATGACATTTTGTGACGAAGAGTCTGTTGTTTCAGCGCTGCATAACTAGCTAATGGCAGAAGAAAATGACGTCATCGACACGGGGTCTCCCAAGGAAACGCAGGAAGGAGGCGGGTTTCCCTTAGCGCCGCCGCCCATCTACACCTGCACACTGACCCCTGACCTGGTGGCTAAGGCGCGGGAAGAGCTGCAAGAGAAGCCCGAATGGCGTCTTCGTGACGTCCAGGCCCTGAGGGACATGGTCCTCAAGGACCAGCCCAACCTCAGAACCCGGCTGGATGACGCTTTTCTCCTTCGCTTCCTCCGTGCCCGGAAGTTCGACTATGACCGGGCGCTGCAGCTGCTCCTGAACTATCACATGAGTCGCCGGGCTTGGCCTGAGGTCTTCCACGACCTCCGACCTTCCACCATCAAGCATGTGCTGGACCGAGGCTTCCTCACTGTTCTTCCTCACCCAGACCCCCATGGCCGCTACATCCTCTGCATCCGACCCGGTCAGTTCATTCACCTTCTCAGAACTGGGGTTGGATTTTCCAAATTAGTAACACAAGAATTTGTTTCATATGGAAATACTGATGCTTCTCACATTACGATGGGTCGACTTGGGGTATTTCGGCTTTGCAATGGTGCGATAGTGACGCACATTCAGTAGTCATCAAACTTTGAATTTTGCTCCCAGGCTAGTGATATGCCGGACGATGCTTTCAAATGACGCAGGGGGTGATGACAGCATCCACCCAATCATGTGATCGCGTGCATAAACATCTCATACAGTGTTTAGCAACATATCATATTTAAATCGTTACCGTAATTGTTTATTTACTTACTCAGTGTCAGTAGTTCTTATTTTTCATATCATATACTCATATTCAACTTACGATATTTTTGACTTACAATGGATTCATCGGAACATGCCCCCCCGTCGTACATCGAGGAGCATCTGCATTAAGAAATGGTCCAGACTCCAGAGATTTTGTACATATCAATTTATATATATATATATATATATATATATATATATATATATATATATATATATATATATATATATATATATATATATATATAATAATTAACCATAAAGTCAGTTATTGTGGTTGCTAAAATAAAAGTTACTTTAAAGAATGTAGAGCTCAAATTAGAATAAAAAGCATATAATTCATAAGAATGAGCCTGTAGCGTTCATCTAATAGCAGCTCGATTGGCTGCTATTAGCAGTGTGGTTTATTATAAATGTATATTTTTTTTACTAAGGAAAATGGAAGCCAAATGACTACCCCTTTGTCGACAATATCCGCGCCATCTACCTGACGCTGGAGAAACTGATCCAGGCTGAGGAGACCCAGGTCAATGGGGTGGTCATCCTGGCAGACTACAGTGGAGTGGGACTATCTCATGCCTCCAGTATTGGCCCCCTGCTTGCCAAGAAGATCGTGGGCATTCTTCAGGTAGGGGTACAGGTCACATCTGCTCGTCTACTCTGTGCTCCACATTCCTCATGCACTTATTGCTACATATTAGCAAAGATGTTAAATATTGATGCATTAATGCCTGCAGACGTGGCAATATAGGCGTATATTTCTGCCCCAGGATGGATTTCCGATTCGAATAAAAGCGGTCAACATAATCAATGAGCCCCGGATTTTCAAGGGAATCTTTGCCATCATTAAGCCGTTCCTGAAGGAGAAGATGGCAGAAAGGGTGAGTGGCTATCTCCGGCTACATATTAGCAGGTATACTGCTGCTTGAAGGTGCGGATCTCCATCGAGGGCAGCATGTGGCTTGGTGGGTTAGGGTGCAGGGTTATTGTGGAATAACTCCTAAGTGTGCTGGGAGCTGGGGGGAGCAGATATGTGGACTGTTTGGGGGTCCCCAAGGTCAGAATCACTGAGTATGGGGTGGTGCTGTTCTCAGGGATATTTCTGAGAGAAAGTGGAAAATAAATATTTCTTGCACATAAAGTTGGCCATGAGAATGTAACCTCTTTCTGTAAATAAAGTAATTTCTACCATTTGGCCCTGTGTCGGGGGCTGTACTTGGCTGGGCCCAGATTCCTTGCTAGTCCCAGATGTGTAACTCCTTATAAATATGTCCATGCAGTTCATACTTCACGGTTCGGACCTGAACTCCTTGCACCGGAACATCCCAAGCTCCGTGCTTCCTGAGGAGTACGGCGGCGCGTCCGGCCACTTCGACGCCTCCTTGTGGTCCAAAACTCTGCTGGACGCCGAGGTGGAATTTGTGGTGGAGTTCTGCCAGCCCGATCCTCTAGAGGGCGTCGTTCTCCCGGACTCCATGCTGTTTGAGGGGGAACAAGGCACTACCCAGTGTGAGGACACCTATAGAGGCCTTCGCTCCCAACTCTACTACTGCTACTGACCCGGAGTACGAAGAGTGGTACTGCTTCTTCTTGAGATGTTGCGTCTTTTTAATTCAGCCAGCTGGACGATATTCATATTCATATCAATATTTTAAAGGACACTGTAGCTCCTTTGATTGCCTTCCGTTAGTTAATTCTCTGACACACATGTAGTGTTAATACTGGCCTGTAATGTGGTCTGGGAACAGTGAAAGCTCCTTGGCGCCCTCCAGATCTCAAGGCAGATCTCAAGGTCATCGAAGATATTCTGCAGGGAAGAGAACTCTGGCTGTACCTCTTACTCTGCTGCGTTTCTTTTTTGGGGATGGTAGGGATATAGTCTCTTGTGATGTAGCCACCCAGCCTGGGAGAAACACGGCCCAGAATGTCTCAGAATAATACTCGCAAGCAATAACGTCAGCCTGCTGTTTTCAAACTGTGCTAGGGTTAGTACACTACAAAGGAGAGCCATAACTGTGCAATGGAGCCGCATTCCATTCCCTGCAAAACATTTACAGAGTTTTTTTTTTAATTGTTCCTGAGACATGTTCTCCCAACAGCTGTAAAATAAATTTTAGTTCAAATAGTTATGATCTGCTTGTTCTCCTGCTGTCACATGTACTGCAGGTCAGAAAGGGCAGGTCAAGTTTCTCGTACCATAAACAGTAGCACAAACCTGGAGCAATAGTATTTTACTATTTATCCTCAGGATGTGTCACATGGAAGTGTAATTTCTTAACTCGTATCACAGGAGTTGGATCTTAATTTGCTTTTTTTTGTAATAATTTTACTGTCACAGTTACTCTACTCTTCCTGTCCGTTACTCTTCCTGTCCGTTACTCTTCCTGATAAATGGACTCCTCAGTTAAAAAAACAGTTTGTTTGGTCATATCAATGCCAAAATGCCAAATAATAGTTTTAAGTTTGAAATATGAATATGAAGCCTGGTTACTAACGTTACTTAATCAGTTACCACCTTAAGTACTGTGAAGTTCTTATTTTTTTGTTAGAAGTATCCATACGGCCATTGTTGCTTTATATAGCATTTTGTGTACCTGTTCCATCTTATTGATCTTGAGAGCTTTTACTTAGAATAAATGTAGTTAAGTAGAAATACTTAAGATTGAAGTTTCAGGTCTGATTAGGTTATTAGATGTATCATAAGAAATATCCAAAAGATCAAAACCCAGATCAAAAGTATAGTCACAGTGAGGTGATGGTGTATGAAGATTTAAGTATCCATATATACACTAATATATGTCAGTTTTTGCCAAAATGAATTTGAAAGTCAAACATTGTTTTAAAATCTGTAGATACTTGTGTATATATAGGTGAAATGGTTTATTTCATTATGCCAGGTCAAATTTTAATTTGATGTTTTCTGTTGTATTTTTAAATTGTGCTCCATTTTATATTATTCATGTTATATTATTCTATAATTATGTAAATTGATTCATGATTGCAGTACAATGATATTTGAAGCAGTGTGTCAGGTAACACAAGGGTAAGCATGTAATAAACCACTGAAAAAATATATCCATAACCTTTTGTAAGAATTAATTTATCTGTTTGCATTTACTTCCTCTGCTTTAATGTCAATGTATCTGACATTTTGCTCATTTCTGCAGCTGGATAGTTTTACTGAGTCAGTTCTAGATTGGTATTATGCATGCGTGTGCCGCAACACATCCCCCTCGAATGCTGGCCCGGTAACACTGCAACCGCATTGTTAAGCTCTTCGATTAGGTTTAGGAAAATCCCAAAGATACTCAGTAGTGCAAGATATTTTATTGTGAACTTTTTTTCAGCTTTGCAGTTACCCCCCTATGACAAGAGATATGTGGGTCACAATGTAATCAGCTAAGGCTAGATTATTATGTCCTAAATTCCAATTTTCATGACTCGTCTAACTGACTTTTTGTATTGTTACGGTATTTCACAATTCCTCATTCATGCCTTAGTGCAACATTAAAAACATAAATATTAATAATTTAATATTTACTATGGTATCCTTACTAATCTTTATAATCAGGGCAGTTATTCGAAATAATACTTGAAAACGGCTAGTTCAAAAGGGTGGAAATTAAATAGAGAACCTTTTACGTAAAAATGAGAATGAAATGGTGTATGACCGTTACATCCAACAGGGGGCACTCTCATCCCGCACAAATAACTTCTTACTACAAGGGGATGATCAGGAGATTCAACCGAAAACAAAGCCTTTACATCCAATGGACATCTCACATGCCCGCAATCCCCTAAAAATTAGTTCAGAATTTTGTCTTCACCAACTGAGCTAAACGAATGAAAAGCAGACTACTCAAACGTATGATTTTACTGCATTTACAAAGAAGGGATAGCGGTATTCTGTTGGGTGAATCAAAGGAGGATGAACAGAGAGGGACAAGAACATCCAGATGATGGTAAACAAGATCTGCTCTGAAGATGCTCTGTCTAGGAGGACTACGGGCCAGTACTGGCTGTCATGAGCTACCATAGAAATTTACAACCCACATAATATCCAGTTCTGCTGAAGCTTCCTGCTTCCTGCTCTTCATTCTCATCTCTGCTCTGTTCATAGTTGTCCTCCACCTTCCCACGATACCTTGAGAGTTGAATCATGTCTTCAGTTCATTGCAGACCGGAATGTTTTGAGCGTCAGGACACAAATTTACAAATCTTAAATAAAATGAGTGTAGACCCTGACGTTCAGCTTCTTTAAATAAAAATATGATGTTCATTGCTACATTTTAAGAGTGCGATGCTGCATATTTTGTTCATTTTACTAAATTTTACAGATGCTATATAAAAGACCTAAATAGATATGTCAGCCCCAAGTTCCACCACACGCACCCAAAGTGCAACAAAAATTAAACTATTAATTTAAAAGCTCCCTATATATATATGGGCAGTGTCGATCTCTCAGGTCTGGATGTAAACCAAAAATTTGCTTGCTTCATCTGAGTCTGAATCTGCAGCAGGTCCCGAAGTTTTGTGGATGTCTTCTGAGGTACATATTGCAATGAAGCTGCAATTTCTGCAAAACCTTCCCAGACTGTTCATTCAACGCAAAACCAGAAAATGTTTTAATTTCACAGCAATAGTTTGAATAATCTACTGTGATTATGAATATGTGTTAATCTTGTAAATATACAATAACAGCGATATGTAATTTTGGAAACAGAAACATGAGTAAAATTTGATACATTCATGTTATAAATAAATGTTAAAATAATAGTAATAAATACTAAAAGTGTATTGGTTGTGAGAGGGAGGTAGTCGCTGAAATAGTGCTTATTTTGACAGCAAAGCCCCGAGCTTGTTGTTTACTGGGCTTGTCCTGAGCTTGCACTCCGCCTTTAAAGGATGGCTTTTCACTGTCCAGTATAAACGTCGGCTGAAACAAACGCCGATCCCTCCCAGATGTTGCCCAGAAAAAAACACAGGGAACTTTTCAGCCATCGCTTCTGCTAGGAGCCGCCGAGTTAAACAGTAGATTCCTGCTCATCAAAGTAAGTCGCCGTTAAAAATGTTACATGCGCGGATTGGCTGGTAAACGCGTAGAGAAGCGGAACCTGCCGCGAACCTCCGTGAAATGGGTACATCGGGCAGCGTGCATGTTTTCCTCCATTTCGGGCGAGCTAGCGCAGCTTTTGGCTTGGGGGTATTTTTAGAAAGAAAGACAGTTTTATGTTGGAGGGGGGGGCGATTCCATGCATTTCAGGGCTTGTCGTCTTTAATCTCCAGTGTGATCATTCGGGCAAAGTCAGGCAGCGCCGGTGCTCCGAGTAACGATGTGCGTTGTCTTCGGCTGTATGGCAGTCGACCGAGGCATTTATCTGGAGTAGATTTTTGAGATGTTTGCCAATACTTCAGCCGCACGAACGACATTTCCTAAATGAAACTAGCGCAAAAGCTGTGGTTACGCGGTGGCAAGTGTGATCGTAACCGTCTTAGCTTATTTAACCACAGTGTAGACGTGAGTCTTCGGTGCCTGCTTTTGCGTTTGATTGAATGTATGATTATTATTATTTTCTTTTGCTCAGCATTAACAAGGTTCAACGCTGATAGATGCTATAGCGATGCTGCGGCTAGGGGTGTCCATGCATGGATCGCTTTCATGCCGCAACATCCGCAACTTCCGAGAACTGCGAGTTGCGTATGTTTAAAGCAACTTTATACACTCTCAAGATTAAAAAAAAACAATGTCTATGCCTTTATGAATGATTTAGAAAAGCATGGGGTAGTCAGTAGCTCTGATAGCCGGCATGCTCGATAGCACCATATAGGGACCACAAAAGCTATGACGTTTTTAGTAATACGCTGGTCGTGATGTACGCATTATTTATTTATAACTGCTATTGCGGATAATGGGAAGCATGTGTGTCGTGGTAACTTTAATTCTTCTTGCACTTGGAACTAATGGGCGGGTTGTGGATGGACAGCTGGCTCGACCCTTTAAGGCGATTTAAGGTCACTGTGGTCGTCCTGTCTCCGGGATGTGGGTGGAAACTGGAGATAAGCGATGTTGTGCAGACGCACAGGAGCTGAAGAGGGTGCTTAGACCGGTGCGTGCCTCGTCTGCTAATTGCCGTTCACCCACGTATCGTTTTTTTTTTATTATTATATTTCTGAAAAGCTGAACTGAAGCAACTCCGTTTTCTGGAGTGATGGCGGAGTGAATGACGGGGGACGCAACTGATGCGTGACATTTCACTTAGAACACCCCTGCGCCTTGTCATCTCTCTCGCAAAGATTTAACTGCTTTGTGGAGTGTTTGTCTCCACTGTGCAGGGATATTTTAAAATGTTTCTAATGTTTTTCGGGGGAGGGTGTTCCGGACCCAAAGATGGAGAACTACTGCGCTGTAGTATTGTTCAGGTAGTCATTGACAGATTTCATAGTAAAATCTGGAAAAATAAGGTGTAAGTTATGTAAGTGTTTAAGCAGATCATCTGAGGTTTCTGAAGATTCCTTTGAGCTGTGATCGATTCCTGTGAGTGTACTTACACTGTGGTGTACAGGAGCAGGGAAGGCTTGGTCTGAAGGTGTATTTTACCTGTCGTGCCCTTTGCAAAGGGTGTGCATGAATGGATGTGAGACTGTGAAAACTATTAGGAGAGAATAAATGACCTCATAATTCACACAAACTGGGAATCTTAAACTGATCCTATCCATGGCCTCACAGTTGTAGGTTTGGTGAGTGGAATCCCAGCCCTGGTTTGCCCATATGGGCTTTGCATATCCTCCCTCTGTTTGTCCGTATTGTGGCCTGCAGCCTAAAAAAAAACATGCTCTTAAGTAAATCAGTGTCTTTGAATTTCCCTTGGTGTGTTTTTCTGCCTTGCCGTGGTGGGGCGTCCCGCGCCCTCTGCTGTCTGGGATAAGCTGCAGGCTCACTGAGAACCTGTACCGGGTAAGTGGTCAGAAGTTATCATCTGAAGACTCCCAGCAATACTTTCCAGTGTCACTGGCCAAATGGAAGCCTAACCACAGTATGAGTCTTTCGCATTGACATGTCACATCATTGTGTGCCTTTTGGGTCATTTTTACTTGTATGTGGCATTTCCTTGACAGCTTGCCCAATGCAGCATCACAGGTGACAGAACTCTGATGAGCATGGTTTGGCATAATTTAGTTACCTGTATTTATCCAGAGCAACATATTTTTTGTAATACTGTTTCTGGAGCACTTTAGGGTTAAGGGCCATACTTATGGGCCTAATGATGAAATATCTGTGCCAACCCTGGGATTTGAACCCGCAACCTTCTGATTACAGCATCCTAACCGCCTGAGCCTCATGCCTGGGGTGTATCTGCAGGAGGATGATGATGGTCTTTAAAATCTCATAGTTCTTTACTAACATTCCCACTCCTTAGCTCATGCTGTTGTTTAAGGTAGCTTGTGCTTCTCTTGTCCTCCACCGTCCTGACTTCTCCATCGTAAACTAAAAATAATGTTCTCCTTTTGTGGCAGTACAGCTCACACACAGAGTTTACTATCATGCATCCAAATACAGTCTACTGGTAACACTCTGCACCAAAACCTTTGTTTAAACTATTCCTTTGCTTTACATTGCAGACCCATTTTGCATTGTCAATTCTGGCTTTTGACTTTCACCAACTTTGACCGAATGGGATGAGAACACGGAGCGTCTTCTAAATAAATGTAAATGCAATGCAAATGAATGCAATTTGTTTTAAAGGTAACGAGCGAGCGAGGTGTGGGAGGTGGACGCGAACATGACGTGCTTGAAGTTCATTCTTCATATGCATCTGAAATCTCATTTCTAAGCAGTTCTAGTTGAAATGGTGTAGTTGAAGAATTCCACTAATTTAGTATTCATTTAGTATGCATATATTTACATCAGCCTGTACGTATATTTATACTGGCTTGTCATAAACACACTGCATATATAACAAAATGCATAATTAAGAATCATCTTTACAACTGTACTGAATGAGCAGTATGGAAAATACTCACGGCTCATATATTAAAACCTGGATCAATACAGAGAAGATTAGTGTGACCTTCCTGAAAGGATGACATGCAAATTCATGAAGCGTTCCTTACTTTTTTTGTGGGGGTGGATTGTGGCTCAGTGGGTTGGGATTCTATGTCTGTGATTGGAAGGTCGCCAGTTGAATTCCTGTGGTTAGCGCCGTGTTTTAATGTGATCGATTCCAAGGAGTTCTAAAAAAAAACAACATGGGTCCTTGAGCAAGGCCCTTCACACCACTTACTCCAGAAAGTGCCCGTCCACAGTCCTCTCAATTGTACATTGCTTGGGATAAAGGCATCTGATAAATACAATTCAGATGAATAATAGATGTTTTTGTGATTTATTAATCTACCAAGCTTTTGTGATTTTAATGTTTAAAACTGAAGACTTTTAAGTTCTGCTACTAGTGATCAATTATGAGGGATGTTTTGCTTCCCAGAACCACCAGCTATAGTTTGCAAGAGATGAAAAATGTTCGTAGTCTCTCAATTGTTCTGATAACAATTAATAACAACATAATAACAATCTGTGTTAGATGGCTTTTCTATGTGAGTGTACTGGGAAATGTTTACTGGGAATTTAATGGAACCACACTATTGCTATGGCTTGTATGATTTAACAACACATGGCACTTGCACTGTGGCCTGCAAGAACAACAAGTTCAGTTATAGAATTCAGATGGAGTTCCCCTTCATTATGCAATAGCATACTTGCTGTTTGTTCATCTATTTTCCTCTATGACAGTATTTCCTGTGCTTTTCGTTTTCTCGAACCCCACCTACTTGGTCATTGACTCCCTTTGCCAGTAAACAGCCCTTCTGGGGTGATTCCAGGATTTTTTAATGGTAGGGTGGGACATAAGAGGGGCCATAACTCATATAGAGGGGGTGGCCTTATCATTAATTCATTTAGTGGCAAGGAAAAACTCCCTAGGAGTTAGAAACCTTAGGAGTAACCAGACTCAAAGGGAGAGCACGTCCTCATTAGCCAATGATATGTTTTGAATTGGTGAGTGACAGGAGAGTGGGGACTCTGGGAGCCAATCAGCTTTCAGCGGGCACCA
Source organism: Paramormyrops kingsleyae (assembly GCF_048594095.1). NCBI lineage: Eukaryota > Metazoa > Chordata > Actinopteri > Osteoglossiformes > Mormyridae > Paramormyrops > Paramormyrops kingsleyae. The sequence continues at coordinate 8,567,092 of NC_132802.1, read as the reverse complement.
GTAGTCCTGCACCTGTATACAGCCATTGGTCTTAATGGTTAGGGAAGCGCACTTGTAATTGAAAGATTGCAGGTTCAAATCCCCGACCAGCAAGGCACCACTGAGGTACCCTGAGCAAGGTACCGCCCCCAAGCACTGCTCCCCGGGCGCTGAATTAGCTGCCCCCTGCTATGTCACGATGACACATATGGGTTAAATGCAGAGGACATATTTAGTTGTTGTGCACTGTGTGCTGTGGTGTGTCAACAATGACCACTGATCACCAAAAAAAAAACATTGGGTTATCCTACAGACCAAACAGCCGCCCATGTTCCCTAACCGCTTATTCAGTGTGGGACTGTGACGAGGCTGGTGCTCATCTCAGGAGGTATGGGGAAGACCTGGACGAGAAGCTAATCTATCACAGGTCGCACACAGTCATGCACACTCTTGGGAAATGACAAGTCACCGCACTGAGGAAACTTCTGGACTGTGGCAGGAAACTGGAACACCCAGACGACAGCCGCATGAACATATGGAAAGCAGGCAACCTCCATGCCGGGGGGGAGGGGCTGTGTGGCTATGGCACTAAACAATAAGCAGCTGTGGCCCCCATACTGACCAGATTAATTAAATTGAATGACTATTTTGCAGCATTTATTTTCCATAATTACAGTCCATGTGAAATTAACCTTAAAATGAGATGCCAGCCTTCATTTATAGCTACTAACACATTTCAGGTTCCTATTAATGCTCCCCCCCCCCCCCCCCCCATTACAAAGGACCAAAAAGGTGTATCAGAGGAGCTTTTTCTGCAAAAAAAAGATCAGTTTTAAAGCTTCACAGAATGCTTGTCTAGGACTGGGACTGTCTCCCTCCAATCCATTAAGTGCCTTTGGTTTCCTCTGTAAGTAGCTGTAACTGGCTGCGCTTACATCCGGCTTATTATTGCTTTCAGTGAAGACCTTTGCCTGCTGGCCAAGGGCTCCCTTAAACGGGCGTCCGTGTTTCCGGCTCATTATACCAGCTGATTGATCGGGTGTTTTGTCTCTTCAGAGTTTTCAGAGTATTAGTCCTGAGAAACTGGCGGGAGCTGTTGTTTTTTCACAAACTGATGTTTGAAGGATCCTAAAGAGGTTTTTAATGGTCTGCTGGCCTCTGCTTAAACAGAGCTGCTTTTCTGTCTTTCACGCATATTTAAGGCCATTTGTACCATGTACCTGTCACTGTCATGGCATAAACTCATAACTCACACCTCCGGGAGCGACTTGGCCTTTCAGGTGGCACTGCTAAGTCTTCCTATAAAAGTTGTGTGGGTTGTTATAAAAGTGCTGTAATGGCACTTCGGCTGGACAAAGACTTTCCCTTCCCTGTCAGCTATTGTGGATAGTCCTCCTTCACAGATAACAGGAAGTATTTACTCACGGCTTCAATGCAGGGGCTTTGCGATGTGGGCATTCTGAGAGTGGGCATAAAGCAGGATGCTGAGTGTATTGGTCAGGGCTCTTAGAGTCTGTACTGTAGGGGGGAGGGGCTCTCAGAGTCTGTACTGTAGGGGGAGGGGCTATCAGAGTCTGTACTGTAAGGGGAGGGGCTATCAGAGTCTGTACTGAAGGGGGGAGGGATGAGTCTGGCTTGTAGGGGGGAGGGGCTATCAGATTCTGTACTGTAGGGGGGAGGGACGAGTCTGGCTTTTAGGGGGGAGGGGCTATCAGAGTCTGTACTGTAGGGGGGGAGGGGCTGTCAGCGCAGTGACGCACCTGCAGGGAAATGGTAGGTCTGTTTCCTTCTGTTTTCCACCACTTGCATCCTCCGACACTTCCTGCCAGGGAATATTCTTCTCCCCCCCCCCCCCTCCACATCTCATGGCAAATCAGATTCTGTTTTCACACCCACATCTTTCCAGACCGGCTGGAGAGAGGTGCTGGAGCAGCTGCGTAGGAGTGACTGGATCTGTGTGCCGCAAAGGAGGGCGGGGGGGGGGGGGGGTTGCAAACACAGCGCTCCAGTGTAGTACAGTGAAGAGCACTGGCTCCACGGTTTACACCAGCCCTCCTTTTTAGGTGGGAATGAACTAAGCTCACCATTACTGCAGTACATAGTGGTTCTGGTATGAACCCAGGCTCTCTGCACTGGAGGCTTGTTCTCTTAGTGGTACCAAGCCCAACTCATAAGAACCCAAAAAGGAAGGTGGAACATGACATGCTGTCAAATCAGATGCTGATTGAACAACAAAATCAGTGATCTCTCCAGCGCCCCCTCGTGTTTACAGCTACTTTTTTCTATTTTTTTCTATGCTTTTTTTATAGTTGATTCTATTTTTAAACATTTATGATATTATTAGCTTAGCAGAATCTGTGTCTCATCGCACATGAATTGAACTAATTTTGTAGACTTACACCTCTTTGTCAAACATTTATTAAAGTTCACCTTAGAGGGTCTTTTAATGGAAATGATTAGAACATTAATATTACCAACAATTTAAGCTACAAATGTACATGATTTATTTCTATACACTTAATTAAAATTAAATATTAATTAAAATATTTATTATTAATCACATCCTCATTTTATTTGACCTGTTTGTTTATAAAATTTAATCACATAAATATAACATGAATATTAATAATTTATTTTCAATTGCCTGCTTATTGTAAAGTATAATCACACTTTATGATGATTTGACAGGTACCTTTCCCGTTAAGGTGATTTTAAAAAGGTGATTTGAAAGGTACCTTTCCCGTTAAGGTGATTTTAAAAAGGTGATTTGACCGGTACCATTCCCTTTAAGGTGATTTTAAAAAGGTGATTTGAAAGGTACCTTTCCCGTTAAGGTGATTTTAAAAAGGTGATTTGAAAGGTACCTTTCCCTTTAAGGTGATTTTAAAAAGGTGATTTGAAAGGTACCTTTCCCGTTAAGGTGATTTTAAAAAGGTGATTTGACCGGTACCATTCCCTTTAAGGTGATTTTAAAAAGGTGATTTGACAGGTACCATTCCCTTTAAGGTGATTTTAAAAAGGTGATTTGAAAGGTACCTTTCCCGTTAAGGTGATTTTAAAAAGGTGATTTGAAAGGTACCTTTCCCTTTAAGGTGATTTTAAAAAGGTGATTTGAAAGGTACCTTTCCCGTTAAGGTGATTTTAAAAAGGTGATTTGACCGGTACCATTCCCTTTAAGGTGATTTTGAAAAGGTGTTTTGACAGGTACCTTTCCCTTTAAGGTGATTCATGGGTGACGTTTGCAGTTCTTTGTTTGTAAATGGTCAAGGAAGCTGAGGGTTAAAAAGGTAGCAGGTATCTCCGCATGTGGGTGGTTAGGGGTCACTGGGGTTTCTTATTCCCTACGCTCACTTCTGAGGCCTCTGTGTTTTATGGCAGCTCTGTGTCCAATGGTGATAACTGCCAGTTTAACACTTGCCCTACTTTTTAGTTTTACTATAGTCAGACCTTTAACAATTTTCTAAGAGTCAGATTTAATGTTGCTGACTGTAGCTCATCCTCCGTGTTCCGAGGGGTGTGTAAAGGGGCGGGGCTACAGGGGAACTAGCTCCAACTGAAAGCTGATTGGTCCCAAAAGTACCCCCCCCCCCCCCCCCCCCCCCGCATTAACCTTCAGTGGGTAATGATAAGGTTGGCCGTTGGCCCCTCTGTATGAAATATGACCCCTCTTATGCCTCCCACATTTAAAAAATCCTCGAATTGCCCCCGCCTGTGCCTTTTCCTGTTTGTCCTCCACAGGTTCAGTGCGTAGCAGCGCTGATGCACCTATTCAGCTCTAATGTTTAACCTAGAAGCTGGAAGATGGGCAGTTTGGGAAGAATTTCCTCTGCTGTGTAGCATGAGAGCAGAGACAGGCCCAGGCCAGGCCTGGCTTGACCCACATGTGACGGCTCCGGTGCTGTGGACTGATACAGAGACAAATTTTATCAACAAGAGATTAAACTGCCATAAACAGAGGTGGGGTTGTCTTTTCTGTTTGGTGTTTTTTCCCAGAATGAGTCATGAGTCAGTGGAAAAGTGTCACAGCGTCTTCACTGTGGTCACATTTGAACTGGCCAGTTTTTGTTATTAAATCTTCTCCACAGCACAGCAGTAGGACGTCGTGAAAGTTGTTGAGAGTGTAGGAACCACTTGATGTTGCTTACCTTGCTCGACGATGCAGTGAAGTTTGCACTGCTTCGCCCTTAGTGATTACCACTCTGTGTTTGCTACAGCCATCTATGTAGGTGCAGTCGTGGCACAGAGTAGCGGTGCAGAAATCCCCCCCCCCCCCCAAGCATTTCCCATATTGTTGTCCTGCGAACCCCCCACACAAGCAGAGAATTTTCTCTTAGTGACAGATCCATCCAACCATCCATTTATTGAATCCAGTGAACACCCCCCCCCCCCCAACACCTACTGAGGATATGTACCCCTGCAATATTTGATTTTGATTCATTTGATTCAATAAATAAACCTTTGTATTTAAATTATTAAACTGTGCCCCCCCCCCAAAAAAAAATAAAAATCTAACTCTCTCCTATGCCATTGACCAGGCAGCATTTCCAATCCAGGCTACAGACACTACTCCTACTCTCCGCCGAATCCCTTGCTGTCTGTTTTAGCTCCTCTTCATATGGCTTGTCTTTGGTTATCATCTTTCTTACAAGACGGTCTCTAGTGTATTTCACTGCTTGGATGTAAAAGCCCTGCGTCCCATTTCCTTGTGGATAGTGCAATATGGAGGAAGCGTGTTCTGCGTGCGCTCCCACACTCCCATCTGCTCCGCCGCGCCCGTCTCCTTTATATGTCCCACGGCTGCGCTTGCAGCCGTCCCGTTTGCGGTGGCTGCTTCCCAACCCTCCTTGGCCTGTGGCTGAGTCAGCCTCGCCCCACCCAGGCCACTTGACACACCTGAAGAATCATCCTTCCTGGGAGAAAAGCCTGCAGCCCAGAACTGCGCTCTTGCAGGACGGAGTCACGCCTCTCGCCAGGGAGCTGCTTTGGCTGCTCTCCCTGTCGCAGTCACCCAGGCTGGCTGAGGATCAGGGAGGGGGCATGACATTAGGCTCGGGTGAGGAGCCAAGCAAGGACTCTTTCTGGGGATGCATTACCATCAGAGGCGTCCCTAGAAATTCTGAGTCATTCCCGCCCAGTTATACATATAATTCTACATATTCAAGGGCCCCAGTCAAGTGCTGGGCCCCCTGAATCTACCAGCGCATCCACGCCCCTCCAAAGCCCCTCATCGCCACCATCATCTTCATTGGCCGTGTGCAACACGCAGAGTGCAAAACAATACAGGCTGTGCAAAACAATACAAACAGTTCCACACATGTACCAAACATAACCCCTGCTCACCCACTGGGGCCACGCTTTGTGTGTCACCTGCTATCCCAGGGTGATGAAGGAACACCCTTCCTATTCCCCATTCCCACAGCGTAGCTCAGTGACGCAGCATTGGCTCACAGCGTAAATACATTATGTAATGCAGATCTGGCAGATGCTGTTGTGTACGACCCAGCCCTGCCTCTTGTTGATAACGCAGCAGTAAAAGGCTGTTTGTAAATTTTTGGATTCATCCATTCATCACCCAACCACTTATACAGTACAGGGTCACAATGAGCCAGACACTATCTCAGGAAACACAGGGCATGAGGCAGGGGAACGTGCTGGAAGGAGTGCCAGTCCTTGCACGCACACACTTGGGTAATTTAGGGCTGCTAGCCTGTGGAATGAAATCATGGTGCACAAAGGAAACCAGTACCGTGCAGGGTACACGTGAAGAATCACACACACACACACACACACAAACTTTGAGGTGCGTACTGATCTTTATGCTTTAAAGATTGCTAAATATTTTGTATTTATTTAATTACTTGCTAAACGTTCATTTGGTGCCATAATGAGGAATTGTGTGGAATTTGGATTCCCTTTGTAGCTGCTGTTTTTTTTAGCTTGAGAATTTTCCGGCAGCTTGGCAGCAGAGCTTAGCTCAGTGTTGCACAACATCTAGTGACTGACATATGTAACAGGCAGTATTACATGGTTAGTCTGCCTCGCAGATTCTGACTTCTCAGTTGTGGGGTGGAGCAGGAATGGGTACATTCCTCTCGCCTTTGCGTTTTCTTTCACTGAAGATGCTAAGCCTGCTAAGCAGATGAATGTTTAGATGCTATGGAGTTCTGCTGAATTCTTCATATAAACTTAGTTGGTTAAATCACAGTTGTAGGAAGTCGCGATCAGCAACTGAATTTCATGAAGCCGCTCTAGATTTCAGACTGTTATGGAAACGGTTCCCAATCTGCCCATGTCCCACTTGCCTTTTACGGTGCTGTTGTAAAACCAGTTGAGTGAAGCCGGTGGTGGGCGTGATAAACATCTAGTTGTTATTGATGTTTGGATCAGAGCTGCTTCTCTTAACCGTGGCTACTTTGCTTTCTGCTACACCTGGCCATCTAAAATGCAGCTTCGGTGACCTTTTAGACAAACCTGATGAGATGAATGCATCCATCAGTTCAGCCGCAGTTAATCTGGAAAAAAAAAAGGCCTGGGGGGGGGGTCATCTAAGGTTCCTGAAAACGCTGAGTCATTTTCTGGGGAATAGGGCGCTTCTGAGGGACAGAGCTTTGTTGCTCAGTGGTGCCACCTTATACAGACCTCAGTATGGTGATTGTAGCGATTGCACTAAATCAGCATCCCTGACAAGAGCACTTTGTATCCATGGAGTCGTCTCAGATTTCATGGTGGGTCTTCAAGGTAATAAAGTTGGAATTGTTTCGGTTCTTATGCCTTTCACGTGTAGCCTTACTCTAAAAACAGTATTTCTTCAATACAATATTTCAATTAAGAAATAAATGTAACTAGTGTGAAATGAATCCAAATCCCAAATGGTCTTCATATGACATCAACAGTCTGTTGATGGTTTTGTGGGAAATGAACATATTGCTTTGGTGCCCAGTGGAAGGCAGGTGTTGAACACAACATGTCCTGCACACTGGTTACAAGTCCGAGATGATGGTGGAGAGTAGAACCTCAGAAGCTGACAGAAGATCTCTTTTTCAGTCCTCCTCTTAGCTCGTGGGGTAGTAGAATTGATCAAGCTCCTTTACTCTTTGCTCATCGAGCAGGATTGGCTGAAAGGTCCCTCAGATGTTTCCTGTTTACAATGAAAAACCTGCCACCAGTATCTCAGGTGCACGGTTTGACTACAACAAAGTTGGGCAGTGGTCGTTGGACAAGATTTATTGCCTTCTGCTAAATTAGTATTGGTTCGCTTCTGTTAAAGTCTACTCGAGTGCATTTCTCAAGCTCTGCAGAATCTTTGGCAGTTTGCCACAGATATGATTGGCAGGATGGAATTTGGCACCAGTGCAATCTGTGGTGAGATGTTTCTTTTAAGTTTTATCTGAACACCCCTTTTGGCTATGAAACAAAACGGACGGATTTCATTACATTAAATATTTAAGGCTTTTTGTCATCCTTCTGTTCTGGAGGAAAACGCATAATTAATTCAGGACTATTCACTCGAAACCTTTAGCAGCATTTCACAGAGGAAGGTTGTCAGTGTGAGTCCTGGATCGGCTTCTTGTCCTTCTTTTCTCCTACGTGGATCTGCTCACCCTGGTCACCTAAATGTATCGGCATGAGAGCTGGAGATGCTGAGCACTCTGGCGGATGTTCATGCTGTCGGCTACCAGATATGTCCTAGTGGCTCCACTGTGCTCCAGGTGACACTAGAATGTGGACCCCCCTCCCCTGCCCAGCCTCCCCCTGTCAGGTAGCAGATGAAGGACGGTGGAGGTCCACGTACGGGCCGCCATTTTTGGCTGGATTGGGGGATACAGTTTGTTTTAAGTAGTGAGCCCGGAGATCGCTGGCAATGCTGATTGGTCCGGCGGAAACATAACTCCCTTTATGTTTGAAGTGGGCTGGCATTCAGACAAGCATGTGCTGACATCACGGCAAGCCAGCGCAGCGACAGTGCGCCGAGCGGACCCGCCAGAGGTAGCCCGCCTACCCGCCTGCCCACCTTGCCAGACGGGCAGCTGAAAGTGGACACACATCACACATCTTCTGTAGGATCTGATCCCGTGGGCTGGGCCCAATGCGGACTGAGCTGGTGGTCGCGGGTCTGGTAAGAAGAAACGTTGTGTTCCTCCTCAGTAAACTCGAATATGGGCGCGTTGACTTAGATGATATGTCTTTTAATCCTAAAGCTCACACTTTGAGGGCAGCTTTGAATATTAAGGAAAATCCATCTTCTGTCTTTTGAATAGTCTGTCCTCTCTTATCCTCATGACCTGCCACGCTACAGTGGAATGGTGATGGACAGCAGTGGGACTGTAAAAGTGCTCCTCTATTGTGTTTTATTTAAATTAGATCATATGATCCTTTTGCTCCTGGGCTGTTGCAGAGATGCCTGCAGATAGTTGTCATGACCACAGTTTGGAGATGAGAACTAAGTCCCATTTCGTAAGAGGAATGTAAAAAGAGACTCGTATCCTATACTATCTGTTGTTTGTTCCTAGAAAGTTTTTTTTTTTCATCCCTGATGGTGCATTTCTATTGTAATCAGAGCCCCCCCCCCGCCCCCCCCCCACCACCACCCTTTCACTTGGCACGTTTATCGTATTGTTTTCCTGAATTTCACGTAACTTCTATCTATATTTGATTTTTGTCGTCATGTTTCCTGGGAAAAATTCCTTGGAAAATTTGTTGCCTTGTTTCCTGCGCTGACTGCATTTGGCCTTCTCATACATTAATGCAGATTAATCAATGGCTTGGCGTAGCTTTGCGATAAGTTTCTCGCCATGCACATTATTACGGAATGTGAGTACGGCACATGGTGGACAGCATCATAAATGTGAATCGTTAAAAAAAAAAAACGCACATGTGATTATGGTGGAGGTCAGGCACGGCGTGTAGCCGGGGGGTCACGTGGAGAGACCGCATGGGAGCACAGGAAACGTGCTCGTGTGTGACGTCACGCGTGTGGCCAGCTGAGCACATCGTCGCTTTACTACCTGAGAGATGTTGAGTCAGCCATCTGGACATTTTGTTTTCGGTCATCAGCAGCACCAAGAAAAGAAAAAAAAGGGGCGGGCTAATGAAAACAAATTGAGCCAGAGTCTTAATGGATGCTCTGTCACGGGGCGGGGGGGGGGGGGGGGGGGGGACCGCAGCCACCTGCGCTGTTACCATGTTTTTATTACAGGCAAAGAAGCATCGATAATCCCCAGGGGGGTGTATTTACCTCCAACCCTAATGGCTCGCTGAAAAGGAACCTGCTGACTCGGATTCCCAGAATGACCCAATATCTTTTGTTCATAATAGCGGCCTGGGTTCCTGTTACAGGCAACGCAGCTGGTCTCGCTTTTAAATACGAGGGCGCTCCCCCATCCCGAGGCGCACTGACGTACGGGAGCGCCGGACGGGTGTGGGGGCGTCTGGCTTTTGGGATGACGTGTCGAAACCATCTACTATGGAAAAAGACACATTTCAGCTCTCAGGAGCAGCATAGACCGCTGTATGTTCCATAAAGAAAAAGTTGTATAGAGACGTACGGCTTTCTGACATTTGAGAAATTCCATTTTTGCTCTTTATGGGGTCTTATGTTGAGTCTGCATGTAAAATATGTTTTTGTTCCCAAAGTGAAGGGCAGGATGGTGACGTACGAGAGACTCTAGCAGAGCCATGAGCGCAGTGAAAGCACGAGGTTCAGCCCACATACCAGATCCTGCGAATTTATTACCATGGATGGAAAACCCACACCGATGTCCCTTTAAACATTTATGATAAGAAAAGCAGCTCTCGATGGAGAAAATTCTGAGAAGCTACTTCCTGTGTTATAACTTAGCACTCCTAGCCCGCAGTTATTAGTAAGTTTGTGTATGCGATGTTTGTACAGTACATGTATGGTCAGGTTGATGGCCAGTTTTTTCGCTGGTACTTGTGACTAGTGACATGGTGTATTGCAACAGCAATAAAGGGTTTCATCAATCAATCAATCAATCAATCAAAGTTTTACGATTCAGCCTGGAGTTTAGCCTTAACAGAATGATGTGTAGCTGTATATGGTAACATTTTTATTCTCAGCAATTATAGTTAGACATGTGCCTGACAATTGTGACTGACAATTAGTGTTGGATGTGAACAAACAAAAGCCCACATCTGTCTAAACGTACAAGCGCTTCATCCATCCATCCATCTTCTGATGCCTATCCAGGGCCAGGTCATGGGGGCATCAGTCTAAGCCAAGATGCCCAAACCTCCCTCTCCTCTGCTATATACCAATGGTGTTTCCATGCCGACCAAAAGGTATAATCTCTCCGGCATGTCCTGGGTCTGCCCCTGGTTTCCCTTCCAGTTGGACATGCCCAAAAGACCTCCCCAAAAAGGCTTTTAGGTGGCATCCTAGATAGATGCCCAAACCACCTCAGCTGACTCCTTTCAACGGCTCTACTTTGAGTTCCTCCCAAATGTCTGAGCTCCTCACTCTGTCACTAATGGTGAACCCAGACACCCTGCAGAGGAAGCTCATTTCTGCCGCTTGTATCCGCGATCTAATTCTTTCAGTCACTAAACTCATAACCATAGGTGAGGGTAGGAACGTAGATCAGCCATCAATGGCTTTGCCTTCCGGCTCAGCTCTCTCTAGGATAACGCATTACTAAAAAACCTCATAACCCGGAAAGAGGCACTGAAAGAGTGAAAGAGACAGCAAACATGTCCTACTGAAATGGGAGGTAGCACAACCAGCAGACAGTGAAAGATAAATGTACGATAGGGACCAAAATGGTGTCCACCGTCATACACAACGTTAGTTAGTTGTTAGTAATTGACTGGAAATGCAGTATTATATTATACCACAAACACAAAAGGACCTAAAGTGATATTTTTGGTGGATGAACAGAGTTAGTTTCTGCTTTCATTAAATAGTACAGACAATATACTTCAAATTTGCTTGTCTGATAACTCGACATTTATGTTATATTCTCGTTTTAAGGTTGTTACGATGTTACAAAATGGATCGTTTTATAAGACTTCGGTCAGTTTCTGTTGTTTGAGTTTGACAGATTGACAGTCAGTTAGCAAACCACTGTTTAACTTGTTTAATTTTTTAACCGTATAACATTATAGCCAGTATTATTGGTTATAAGAAGCTTCTTAAAATCTGTATCGTTACCAAAAACAACATTTCCTTTCCGTTCAGACCCTAGAAAGGGCTGGACACCCTATTCATACGGCACTGTCTTTTACAATTAGAATATGATATGAGCTGCCCGCAGCCCGCAGCTGGAGTGTAAAAATGAGCTGATGGACTTGCTTGTGGGTAGATGGATACATTTACCTCATTGAATGAGATCAGCATGATTTAGCTGTTGTGGCCATTTATTTCAGCTCTTATAGTGATGTCCACTTAAAACTGTCATGTGGTTGAATAAATGAAAATCGAATGAAGTTGTAGACAGCGAAGGGCACTGGGTAGACTTTGAGCCCCGCAGGGAATCGATGGGGCGTCAAAGCCCTGCGTCCGTCAGCAAACATCCTGGCTTCCCGAGTCCTTCCCTGGCTTTGCTGTGTTTTCTGTTCTTCCTCCCCTCCAGCTCGCTGCTCTGTTTCCCCATTAGCCGTCACTTACTGGTCTGCTCTTCCTGCACTGTCTTTGCACTTTGTCGGTTTTGCACTAAATGTGTGTTCGTCTGCGCTCTTATGTTATCTTATCTTATGTAATGTAATCGAAAACTGTGATGGAGGGGCGTTCTGAGTGAGGGGGTCTGTGGGTGTGTTTGGGCTGCAGAAGCTGCAGTCCTCCTTGCGTTGATGGAATGATTTCAGTATGTCTGGAAGCAGAGAAGCTGCAGTCCTGACCTGACTGTACTTCGTCTCTGTGGGCTGAGAGTGGGACGTCTGTCTTGTCCCAGTGAGCTTTTCCGTCCACATCTGGGTGAGCTGTGTGTGTCTCAGTGGTTCTGGTGAAATAATGTTGTCCTTCATTGCTGTGTTCTCCACAATTCTGCACCCCTTATGATCTATGTACAGCCCTTTGAAGCAACTGTGCTGGGTTTTTATCTGAGAATAGGGGCAGTTTGTGGCTGTGTGGTCTGGGTGTCGGCCTGTGACTGAGACCATCATCACCAACAACTGCACCAGTGCTGTTGACCTTGCGCTCTGATCCCAGGCTTCACTCTCACCTGTATATGATGCAAAAACACAAGAATTCTTATATCCAGTATATTCTTACAACGGACAGTTAACTAATGTTTTAAAGTTCTTTCTGAATGAACTGGGTAATATGTGACATTTTTATATTTCACTGTTACAAATTAATTCTAATGGAGGTAATGAGACTTCTACTGAATGTATGTTTAAATGATGGGTATAATTACATTCGCTTTTAGACTGTAGGGTGGCTATTTTAATGACATCGATATAAATATGCGCACGGACTGGTTGCATTTACTGGCTTCCATAAATGGGTTAGCTAATTAGCTCCTGCTGGGCCGCTCTTTGAACACATTCTGCGATTTGTGTAAAGTAATAAGGGTTGAGGCAAAAAGGGTCTTAAAGTCCAGGCCACAGCCAGAGCCTCAGCTACACTATCAGCCGAAAGTGAACACAGCATAACTGACAGCCTCCTAGGGTCTGCTGCTTATCAGGAGGCAGCTCTTCCAGCAGCCAGTGGTGAGAGACTCTTGTCCAATCAGTGACGTTCTCTCATGATGTGTTAAAAAAATGTAATCTGCTTGACAGGGGAGTAACTCACAGGCCGAAAGCTGGAATATGATTGGAGGGAAAGTGGGTTATTGAATAAATGACCAATAAAAAATCAGTAATAATCAAAATTTCCCAAAATAATCTGGGGAAGCTGTTAATGAAAATTGACTTGGAAGCTTATTATGAAAAATATTGACAAAATGAGTGGCACGGTGGCCTCCAGTGAATGGGGTTTGACTTGCGCCCCCTCTGTGAGTGTGTGGTGTTTGCATGTCCTCCTCTGGTTCCTTCCCCAGCCCAAAGACATGCTGACTGACCTGTGAGCATGTGCCCTGTGAGTACGTGTCCAGGTACCCCAGCCTTGTGCCCTGTGAGTACGTGCCCGGGTACCCCAGCCTTGTGCCCTGTGAGTACATGCCCGGGTACCCCAGCCTTGTGCCCTGTGAGTACGTGTCCGGGTACCCCAGCCTTGTGCCCTGTGAGTACGTGCCCGGGTACCCCAGCCTTGTGCCCTGTGAGTACGTGCCCGGGTACCCCAGCCTTGTGCCCTGTGAGTACGTGCCCGAGTACCCCAGCCTTGTGCCCTGTGAGTACGTGCCCGGGTACCCCAGCCTTGTGCCCTGTGAGTACGTGCCCGGGTACCCCAGCCTTGTGCCCTGTGAGTACGTGCCCGGGTACCCCAGCCTTGTGCCCTGTGAGTATGTGCCCGGGTACCCCAGCCTTGTGCCCTGTGAGTACGTGCCCGGGTACCCCAGCCTTGTGCCCTGTGAGTACGTGCCCGGGTACCCCAGCCTTGTGCCCTTTGCTTCCTGCATTGCGTTTGGGTTTCTCGTGACTCTGACCAAGACAAGAGGCTTGATGGACTGACAAAGACTGATGGATGTACTGAAAAAATTGGCAGACTGAGTACCTGACGAAAGAAATGGATTATAAAGAAAACTGCTTGACTTATGTTGTTTTTAGTTTTGAATTTATGGAATGTTGAGGAGGCTTTACATAGTTTTAAGGCAGCCTGCCTTTTCTATTAAGAATTCAAGTGGATTTGGGAGCTTTTTAATACGCAACTCATCTTTCCACCTTTAATACAGTACAGTGATTTACGTATCAGGTTTGGCTGGTCACGCATGTTGAGTTAAAAACAATGGCAAATGTCAAGCTAAACACAGAGCTTTGTCCAGAATAATAGAATAGAATAGAATAGAATAGATCTTTATTGTCATTGCACATGAACAATGAAACTCTGGACCTAACGTAACTAAGGCAACATTTGGCTGCCTGGTCATCAGCTGTGGCAGCTTAAGCAGCGAGGAAATGAAGGGACTGCGGTGGACTCACATTTTTGCCTATCAATCCTCAAAATCCGGGTGAGTTTCAGCAGAGAAGAGTGGGATGCAAATCCAGAGAGGAGGATACTGGAAAGTCCCCAGTGTGTCAGCTGTAAAAGTCGCTTTTGCTTGCCAGATGCATGCATGTTTATGCACTTCCATTGTTGATCTCTTGGCAGTCCTTCCTGGGAATCTTTACAGTCATTTGAATCATCGAGTTACATAAATTTTTATGTCTCTGCTGAAGTCAGTCCCTTCCTCTGGCCTCTGCTACTCACTTCCTACCTGCTAATTCACTCTTTTTATTCATCCAGGATTTTATTTGGCCTGGATTAGTTCATTTTAAGATAAGATAAACAATGGTAAAGACACTGACTAGCAAGTATGAACGTATGGTATCATGTAAGTGTGAATATGATCCTTAAATTAAAAGAGGGCAGGCCAGTTGGGCTACAAGCAGGATGTGTAGCAGTTAAGGGAACAGAGATTAAGTTCTGAGAAAATGAACCTTGACACTCAGAATTCTACCGAAATGTGCAAATGTGCATCTGGATAAATGTGCAGGTGTGTTTGGTATTTAGGCCACAGAAGACTAAACAACCTGCCCACAATAAGGTTGCCCCCCCCCATCAGGATGGTGTAGCCTGGTTCCGTGTCCACAGGAATGTAGAGCTTGCGGTGGTGCATCATGGGTAAGAGCGTGTGCACCTGGCACGACGGCAGCTGTGTAGAGTTTCCCTTCCCATTCGCTTCTTCTCGCGGGGCATTTGGCACCGAGCTTCCAGTATCACTTCATTGCAGAGCGAAGGAAAACTGGCCGAGAGGGAAGGTAAGAGAACACCAAAAAGGTGCATTCACAGCCTGTTACTTTCAAACCACGCAAAGGTTAGTCTAGTCACAGTTCAACTTGAAAATTTCAGCTTGAGATGTGAGAGGTTGTGTTTACACTGAACTGTAATAGTCTTTTTTGAATATGACTGTACATAGTAGTGTATTATTATACAGAGAGGAACATGATACACAAAACTATTCATTTACTTTCATGCTGTTGAAGCATGAGCCTACATAATCAGCAAATTTCCCCTTCGCTAAACAGTTTGTAAATAAATTTGTAGGTTTTTTTTGTTGGTGTGTTTTACTTTAGTCAGATCTCTGAATGCATAAGTCGTTTCCTCTCAACTTGTCTGCAGTTCCCACTGTGCCGTAACCACGAGCAATTAGGACCTTCTTTATGTGGAAACGTGCTTATTAACCCGAGGCCCATTCCTGTGCCGCTTTGTTTATCCGAGTCTGCTGGCAACGCAGCTGGAGAAGGCCTAATTAATGAGCAGAGAATGAAGCCTAACGAGCTTTCTCTGAAAAACAACAGTGTTACGGTGTGACTCATATACAGTTAAGTCCTTAAGGGCAGTTTTACGAGTGGGATGTGAAAGGTTTTGTGCCTTGTATTTTTTCCCTACCTTGCTGAACACTGTCTTTCAATGAAAGATAGCCATTACATAAATAAAACTGCTATTTTCAGTTAACAGAGCTTTTTGTGATAATATCATAAGATTGCACTATGGAATTTCCCCACCAAATTGCTGTAAAAGCCTTGTCTGTGCCCGCACATCCATTTGCCTCAAATTGCATGGATGGACAAACACATCAAGGGCTTCTGAGAAACATTTTTATGCTGCCTAGGAAATTTAGATGCCAAAAAGAAATTCCAATCCTTCCTACGATGTGCTCGTAAATCATTATATCCAGTTATTGTATTCTCATTTGATCAGGAAATGGTTGTGTTTCATTATATTGAGTCATACAGATGAAAGAAATGTGTCCGAAAGCCGTGGTAGGTAGAGTTGCCGCGAGTGGTCAATAGCTCCTTGCTATAACCCGGTGGGAATCAATGAAGTTACTCGTGGGAACAAATTAAATTTCCGTGCATGTGATTCCCCACTTGCACTTTGAAGCAAGCAGGGGGCCGTAAAGGGGGTTTATTTAGGACAATTCCAAGGCCCCTGAGTGATAGGGGCCCTAAAACGATTTGTAACATAATTGGATTGGTCTGGATTGGGGGCCCAATATGATATGCTTTCGTGGGGCCCAAATTCTCTAGCGGTGCCATACTTTCGAAATGTCCTTATCAGCCTTGTAGCCTGTCCAGCTTGAATCCGCACTGGTGCTACGCAGTCTTCCCTTAAATTGGTATGCACTGCTTTCAAAATGAAACCTATCTAGGCTTTCATTTCTGACTAGTACGGTGCGGAAAATACAATCCCCAGGTGAGACATTCCAAGGAAATGACTGCACCGGAGGGGAGACGGGTTCAGAGCAGTGCGGGGGCGAAGCATCTCAGGGTTTTTTCCGCCATTACAGCCCGCTCTGATATCCTGACGTGCTGCAAGTCCGGCATGTAGCCGATTGACGGAACCGCCTGCCGCCTCATTTCGTCTGCTGCCTCTAAAAGCGCATCGATGTATAATTAGCCGAGCTTTCAGTCCCCTCTGGCCCAGCTGTCCGTAGCCTCACCCTTTTCCCGGACGCCTACGAGTCACCCGGTGGTCAAGGCTGTCCTCTTACCGATGCCATCTTTCATTCGCGCCTGGTATGACCTCTCCTGCATCGAGCCAAGAAATGCCGGGCACATTCGCGTGTGGGATAACCGTGATGCCGTGGTTTAAAAACAGAAACGCTTCGGTGGCTGCCCATTAGGTGGTCACGTGAATGGAATTAAGGATCCCTTGTAGAACATTGGGGTGCTGTAATCGAAGCGTGTTGAGCTAGATCAGTCTCTCTCTGCTTCATGCTTCACCAAGCAGCTCGCGTCCAGCATTGGTGCCACCACAAGCTCTTCGGGCTGCACTCTTCCTACGTTGGCCGAATGGACATGGGGCTGCAAATGATCTCAGAGACTCCTGGGACATGTGGCTCTGTGCCAGAGGTGTGGTTTTCTGTTAACAAGCTAGTGAGTTTGTGGTTGTGTTATCCGGGGACCACATCCCACGTCAGTATCTACGGGACGTTGGCAGACCATATGTCATGCCCTGTTCTAAATTTTCTTGACCCAACCAAAAGCTGTGCCTATGGGAGGACACAAGTAGAGCTTCTCAAACCTGGAATTTCTGAGTAGGCTCCACAGCAATGGTGGCCAGGTTGTGTTTGGAAAACCAACAAAGAGCACCCCGAAACTGGTAAACAGACGCTGTTGGGTGTGCAATACTGGGGCCCACCAGTAGGGGGAGAAGAGAGATGTCTGATGGTATCACTACCCCTGGGACCTGACTCTTATTTCCTGGGTTCTTGCTTTCTGCTTTTGCAAAGCTCGGATTCCCATAGAGTCTGGGGAACAGTGTTTCCATTTGGCATTGATTGCATGAAAGGAAAACTAGAGCTGTGTTTGGAGAGCTATGATGTTTGAGGGATGTGTGTCAAATGTTTAGGAACCAGTATGGCCTTGGGTTGTGGTGTCACTGCAAAGGCAGCTTTCTGGTCTTATTCTATAGTAGGGGTGATTCCAGGATGTAAGGTGAGCGGCATTACATGGGTCATAATTCATACTCAGGGGATAACTTTATCATTAGCCAATGATATTTGAATGACAGAGGAGGGGGCACTCAGGGGGCCAATCAGGTTTCAGCTAGGGCCAGCACTCATGTGGCCCCGCCCCTTTTTATAGGCATATATTCCCCTCCCACAGGCTCTTCTAGTCATCACATAGAACTTTCCACTGTATGTAAAAGTATTATATTGATAATGCACAGAAGAGCCATTAGACAGAGTCTTCCACATTGCTACTTTGACTCTCACAGTGGGCACCCAGTGTGACTCTGAGTGGGAGCTGAAGCTGGTCTCCAGCTTCTCCATTTTGCAAGCAATCTAGTGTTTTGTTCTCTCTCTCTCTTTCTCTCTCTTTCAACCCCTCTTCCAGCCTCTGCAGCTGTATGGTGCCTTTCTTGTTGGCAGGATTCATGACCCAGTTAAATACCAGCTTTAAAGTGCAGGGCGAAAAGGGAATGAATGACTAATGTACTAATGTGAGCTCAATAGATTCAATACTGGGCTTTTCTCTCTCCCGCTCTGCCTCTCTGTCTTTCTCTCTCCCGCTCTGCCTCTCTGTCTTTCTCTCTCCCGCTCTGCCTCTCTGTCTTTCTCTCTCCCGCTCTGCCTCTCTGTCTTTCTCTCTCCTGCTCTGCCTCTCTGTCTTTCTCTCTCCCGCTCTGCCTCTCTGTCTTTCTCTCTCCCGCTCTGCCTCTCTGTCTTTCTCTCTCCTGCTTTGCCTCTCTGTCTTTCTCTCTCCCGCTCTGCCTCTCTGTCTTTATCTCTCACTCTTTCTTTCACAAAATATTCCCAGCCATTGCACACTTTTTCACGTTTCTTAGCTAAAACCAGCAACTTAGCAAAGGATGACAAGCAGACTAAGGTTCATTAAATTTAAATGGTTCATTGTTTAGGCTGATTGAAGCTGATTATGATTATTTTGCTGATAAAGGGTGTATTGCTTGTGTGGGATCTTCTTTCTGTATGACTGGGTTTATTACACTCAGAGATAATGGTCTTTGCTCTTAAAATAACACGTTTTCATCCAAAGATTGGATTTGCTGCAACATTAGAAATATCAACGCCACATCTAAAGGATATTAAATTAAAGGTTGTTGAATTTAGCCTGTACAGGAACCGTGAACATTGTAACTGAAATGCGCGTAAGTGTATGTGCACTGAAGTATATGTATATGTGTAAGTATATGTATATGTGTAAGTATATGTATATGTGTAAGTATATGTGCACTTATATCGTGAAGCACTTCTTAAGCCCCAGCTTTTTGTGTTCATTGTCAAATATGCCATCATTTGGATCTTCATTCTTTCCCAAAAATAGCTAGTTTAGACTGTACATGATGTTCCTCACGGAACAAAGCTCTGCGACAGTGTCCCACCATGAGGCTATAAAGGGGTCAGAGCTTGACCTGCTTCCTTCCCTGGGCCTCTGAGATGGGTCTCTTACATATGGGGCCCTAGAAGGGAACTGAGACTCTAATCTAGTTCTTCTGGGTCCAGTCACCAGCCAATCTGTATATACTGTATTCATTTCATGCTTGTAATTTGATTCCATGAGCCTCCCACTGAACCTTCTGGGGGGGATCCATTTACCTCTTGTTTCAAGTGCAGCACAATAACAAGTGTATTCCTCCTGAAGGTTCCTGACTCACCTGTGCATCTTCTTTACCTACCCCCACCCACCCCACCCCCCCCATCCAGATGTAATGAGAGCTTTGGCCATGGACAGATGATGGATGTGGAGACGTCATATTCGGATTTCATTACCTGCGATCGGACAGGCCGCAGGAACGCGGTGCCTGACATTAAAGGAGAGGGCGTTACCGTGGGCACGGGCGAGCTAACCAAAGACATGTCTGAGATGAACCTGAAGTCAGAAGGTAAGTGCGTCAATGTGCGTACCAGCCTCTAGGGCGGCGCTGCACCCTGGCCGCTCATTGTGTCAACAATACATAGGCATGTCCCTCGACTATGAGTCACCATATGGTACGGTTATGTAAGTGACGAGTGAAGTAGTTCATTAATCATACTAGAGGGCCCTTCTCTGTTCTCATTACGTGGTGAAGTTGTATAGTGAGTGCTGAAGGATGAAAATGTACATACCTGAAATGGTCTGAAAGGTCCTGGTTTGTGAGCTGATGCTCCTCTGTTCTTGCAGTGGTCACAGAGAAAAAAGCATTTATTCACTGAAGGGGTTTTGAGGAGTGTTCAGTGAGAGAATGGTCATTTTTACTGTTTTTTCGGTGCGTGTTCCTTCATCATGCTATGAGGTTTAGCACTGTTGCTAGCTGCTCTTATCTATGATAGAGAGTCACATCAGAAATGGAAAGACTGGTAGGGGGACGGAAAGGCTTTTTCTGCTCTATTTACACTTTGCACAAAATGGAAGTAAAAATGATCGACAACTATATGACACTTGCTGATTTTTTTTTTCTCAAAAATATAGCATTTTTATAAAATACTATAAAAATATACTATATTATCAGTTCTCAATACAGCCAGCATGGTCATTTAACATGTTTAGAGAGTGAGTTGTGTTATTTTAATGCATGATTTGAGCAGCTGAACTCTAAGCCTTTGGCCAAAGGAATCATCTACTATTTATGCTGATGCTGTTTTTTTCCCCATATTATCTCCATTTTTGAGCAGAGAGCAAAGAAACTCCAGAGTAATGACCACAGAGACGTTTGTCATTCATTCGGTTCCGAAAAGCGTACGTGTTACGGTGGTGGAGTCTGTGAGGTTTCGGTTTGCCCGCTTTGGGGTTTGTTTCAGTTTGGCACCTCCGTAAAGAACAACACGTCTCATCTGGATAACTCTGGGGACCTCTGAACCTTAATGGATTTTGAAAAGGTGGATGGATTGACCATGGAGAAAGATGCTAACTTTGAAATGTTCAGAATATCAAAGCAGAAATGTGATGCAGCCCCGGTTAGCTGAGGTTTTAGTCATCGCCAGCGTCGCAGAATTTCTGCGTTTGAGCTGCTTATGACCCTTCAGTATCCCACTGCATAATTAATCTTTAATAATTATGTTGTTTATGTGGGGGGGGGGGGGGTGCCATAAAGTGGAGTGACAGAGGGCCTAAAAAAGTTAATTGGATTAGTCTCGTTTGGGGGGGCAATATGATATGATTTCATTGGGCCCAAAATCTTTATTCGTCTCCCTGTGTTTATGTATGTTTTGTAGACTGAAGGGTAAATTCTTCACTGACTCAGTTTCCCTATTCACTGTGCTGGCGGATGTATTCTTGTGTCTGTGACTCATTAAGACATCAGCAGTGAGGCTGTGCAGACTGCTGTGTTCTCAGAGGGGTGTGCTGATTCGTGTTTTTCAGAGGGGGAAGGCTCTGCTCAGGCCCCGCCCACGCAGGCTGACACTCCTGGGAACCAGGAAGCTCAAGCGGATGGGAACCCCTCTTAGATGGAGATCTGCCCCCCGCCCCCCCCAGCACACACACCCCCCGAAGCCTTCTGAAGCCCACCCCCAGCAAGCCTTCGCCTCTCCTCCGGATACACGCTGCGGCCGCAGGCTTTGGGATGCCGCCCACACACAGCCCCCCCTTGTGGATTTATTTTGGTCCGACAGTCTTAGAACGCAGATGAAAAGTCCCTGGAAACACTACAAAAGCCAACTCAGTCACTTTAAAAGATGAAAGGAAAGAACGAATGAAAAAGCTAAAAGAAAAAACAAGCAAGTACGGTCCCAGCATTAAAAATGGGCTGCTCTAATCACCCTTTGAGAAACACAGGCCGGCTCTTTTCTCTCCAGTTCCCAACTATTCATCACCCACGAGGAGTGTAACTTAATTGAACTGAACACTATCAATCACACAGATACCAAAAAAGACTTGAATCATTCCCAATTTTGTATGTACCTTATGTATACACACCTTCTATCTTACCTTGTTATGCTTCAGTATAAGTTGGTGGCCATTATTTGGGGATAATCATGTATGGGATATTTATTTTAAGCTTTTCCCAGAGATGTTTCTATTAGGTTTTTAAGTAATAAAATTTGTAGATGTGTGTCCAAAGTATGTTGGAGTGTTGATTTGATTACCGATCAAAATACTTTTGTTACCTTTTTACAAATCGTGTTTTCATCCATGTTTAACAAAAAGTTCTTTTTGACAGCACTGAAGCTCCTGTGGATGTAATTCTTTGCCAAGAACATGACGGCTGTGTTTGATCCTACTCTAGCCCAGGCTCTTACCATCGCTGGCTTTTGTTCTAGCTGGGTTATTAATTACCAAAATAGGCTACTGCTCCAACAAATTACAGATTTAACAGGAATCTGTTAGGAGAAGTGCACTGCTTAGTCAAATCAAGCTGAATCTGTATTAATTGACGAGGAAGGCTCTCCTTGAAATGGTAAATTTAATAATTGAATTTAAATTTAGCAAGTAATGCTGTCTGTATTTCTCAGACCTGTGTATGATTTATGAGCATATAGATTGGTGACAGTGCTAATTTGTTTTGAATTTTACAAGAATGACACAAAAAAAAGCATTTTTAACAAGACAAACACTTTTTCTAGTCAACAAATGTGTTTGGTTTCACAGTAAATCCTCCAAAAAAGCTCCTAATTCACTGACATTTAAGCTGCACTGTTAATTCAGGGGATGGTTTTAGCGAATGAGTGAATAAGTGAGGAGCTCAGTGGAAACCGAGACCAACAGCAGCTCAGGCCGTGGCCCGAAAAGACGGCGGCTTGATAGCCCAGCCCACCTGCTGCCATATTGAATGAATGGCAGGGACTCTCCCTTCAAAATGTGTTCAGAAACTGATCCCTGCCTCTGGTCCCGGAGTATCTGGGTTACCCTGCTGTTCCGTTTTGCTCCACTGTTCCATGGGTGGGGCTACTGGTGGGCAGTGCCAACCCGTCATGCCCACCCAAGTGGATCATCCACCCGCCCAACGGATCGCCACTTCCCCACCAAAGGACCCCCCAAGACCTGTGACACAATTTGAACACTGGTGCCCACCAACACACCTAACATGCCCACCCCAGGATAACATCCTAGTGATGCCTCTGGCACACGTTTCAGATCCATCCATCCATCCATCTTTTGCCTATGCCAGGGACCATATCATGTCAGGCAGTACAAACCCCTACTGGATTCAGTCCTTGATTTCAACAGATGTTGGGAGGAGCGCGGGGACGATTGGTCTGCTTCATGCTGCCTTTCACTGCTGGAGGTGCAAACACACATTAGCATGTGTTAGCGATGGTGATCATGATGTGCGTGTGTAGAGATCAGAACTTACGCTGGAACTGAAATCGTTACAGAAGGTGTGAGGAGCACTTTACATTTACCCACCCATAGCAAACTACAGCTTTGTTTTTCATTCCCTGCATTTTAGATTAACCCCCCCCCCCCCCACCCGATGCATTCCAGATTGTTCTGAACTCCTCCAGTTTGGCTCTAAAGGGCCGATTACAAGAGCTGTCCAAAGGTGTGTGTCTTACAAAATCACTTTCTGACGTATAGAAGCCTCTTGATCATGTCATTTTCTCTGCCCTTGTCAGATAATATCAGGATTTAGCAGAAGGATGGAGTTGCTCTCAGATTGTTTTCATGTTTGCTTTTGGAGGTGCATGTTTCATGTACATGATCCATAAAAAAGCCAGTAATTGTGTTCAGGTAAGTGTTCTTCAAGCTGCAGTTAATATTATCAGAACACTATTATCAGATGCACTGTTCAACATACAAATTTTACTTTCAGTAATAGTGTTTGAATTCTCTATATCCATCCATCCATCCATCATTTATCTATCTATCTATCTATCTATCTATCTATCTATCTATCTATCTATCTATCTATCTATCTATCTATCCATCCATCCATCCCAATCTTTATTTAGCCCTTCATTAAATCCTTCCTTGGACAGTAAACTATACATCAAGTGAAAATTCTGATAAGAACAACACAACACGACAATTTATAATGAAAAATCATTTTATGACAGTGCATTGTAGCTCACATCCACAGGTGCACCAAAGTACTTCATAATTGCGGAACTTTTTCAAGCAGTAAACAAATCATTCAAGAATAAATCAAACTCAAAATAAATGCATTAGACAAAAAAATTACATTATATGTGCATAGATCTACCTAAAAAGACACCGACTTCAGTTATAAGACCACTTGAGGAGCTGTAATCTATTTTGTAAAGTTCACATCTTAAGTGACAGAATATTGCCACCTACTGTAGATGTAAAGTACTACATAAAAACACTTTGGCATACTGTAACCTGATGTATCATTCATATTTAAGCCTACAGTTTTCATGTATATCTGTGTGTGTGTGTGTGTATACTGCCCAGGTATCTTTTTAATCTGTATTTGTTGATGTGGTTTCCATTTAAATGCTATGCGGACTGTAACGAAGATGATTATTTCAGAAATATATTGCTTTTCTTACCGCAAAATGGTCCTTCTATCAGCTGGTATTTAAATGTTTTAAACATTAACATTCCTGTCAACAATCATAAATGTTCATAGGAGGATCATTTCAATTCAGCCAAAATTTCATTAGTTCTTATTTAGTGAGTAACAAGTTAGTCAGAATCATCATCTTTCACCAGTTTCACAGGTGGGGTGTGGCGATGCACCACTGTGGAGTGTATACCCCCCCCCCCCGTTGGAGGGGGGGGAGGGGGTATACAGTGGAGGGCTTGTTTACCTGAGAAATGAGATGCAGATGGTCTCTGTGTACAATTGCTTTAATATAAAAAAGTTAAAAATCACAACAGCCATCAGGCCGTAAGGAATGTAATTGTTCTCCTCCTGTTTAACGAAGAGGAAATTCTGTGCAGCTCTGACACAATAAGAGCCTGACTTAGAAAGTCATGGCAGCTGAATTTACCCAGATGAACTATCCACTGAAGTGTAAACCAGACTGGAAGCCTGTAATTATATAGGTTTTGTGTCTTGTGCTGCCTGGGATATACTGAAGCCCCCTTGTGATTCTGACTTAGAGTCATGAACCACTAATCACCATAATAAAGCTATTCCCCCACAAACACCTCACCTTTCCTAATGCCATCATTTATATTATGAGCAGTAATGAGGCACGCTTTAGCACAGACATACACAGCCAAAAATATGATACGTTTTAAAAATATTATGATACTATAGTATTACATCACCACGACCATGGATAACTTTATGTAATATGGTTTGTCATATTGTACAGACATCTTTACATAATATTAGATCTTGTTTTAAGATGCACATTTACAATATCCTGTGAAAAGTTCTACCTGACCTACGTTAGATTTTTTTGTGTTTGTTCTAATTACCTAATCACCAACAGATTGCCAAAAATCCAACTGATCTGATTTTGATTGATCGTTTTCTAAATAGCTAAAGTTAAAGTTGTGCCAAAAATATTGGTCAAATCAAGCAGCATTTTGCAGCTGCAATTATGCAGACGAGCTGCATTATTGTCAAATCGTCCACTTAAAATAACACATTTGGATTAATATATTAATTAGTGACGAGTTGCAGATTAATCTAGGCTGCACTCGCAATTTCCATCACTGGCCAACCTTCAGTTTTGGGCTTTATGTGGGAGCAGCCAGTGGGCTGTTATCTTGAAAGTATTTTTAAGGTTTTTTTTTTAAATTGCTGTTCAAAAGCTAGTCTTCTCAATCATTCCATAGTCCTGGTACAAGAGATGAAGCAGCTCCTTCTTCTCCTTTTCTGGCAAGAAACAGGATTTGGCAGCATTTATATTCTGGAATAAAAATGGAAACAGGTCTTCATGTCTTAAGATTCCCTGAAAGTTGTGTACAATGTCTGTGATCCAAAGACACGCACAATGCACAATCGAGCATGTCTACTTACCACTCTCTTAAAGTCTTCTTCGGTAAAAGACATGTATTCCTTTGCGATCTGATAGTCAGTTTCCAAGGACGAGTCGAATATTAAAGGGTCATCCGTGTTCAGAGAGAAATTGGCATTATCTTTCTTAAACCTTTTAATGGAACACAAAAAGCAATCAGCATCGGCTCAGAATCCATTGCGATGTCTTTTCACCATCAAAATCAGCTGGGAGATATGGTTGCCTCATTTGTTTTGTATCAGTCAAATAATTTTAATAACAATAATAATGATAATAAAAAGTAGAATTTTAACTTGGTAACCTACCTGTTGAGAGGATGCTTTGTGAAGTCTGGATCACATGCTCCTGTTATCTTGCTAGAGTAAGGGCACATCTAAGGACAAAACACATTCACGTGTCTGAAACATACACCATAAAAGCACTCACTGCAAAAAAAAATGCAATCTTTGGGGAAAACATGCATGTTAGAAAATTATGAATCCATCCAGTAACCA
This sequence comes from Paramormyrops kingsleyae, assembly GCF_048594095.1. Lineage (NCBI taxonomy): Eukaryota > Metazoa > Chordata > Actinopteri > Osteoglossiformes > Mormyridae > Paramormyrops > Paramormyrops kingsleyae. The sequence continues at coordinate 8,541,201 of NC_132802.1, read as the reverse complement.
TAAAAGAGGTTTGTTCATTTCTTAGGTACTCGGTTTCACGGTTTTCTGTGCTTAAAGGTATCCATTATGGTGTTTCAAGAATATTTAGACAAGTGTAACAATCTTGTAAATCTAGGGCAACTCAAAGCTGTCAGATTAAAACAGTAAGGATGACTGTACGCCATTAGAATGTACAGGGACACGCTGGCACTATCAATGATAAAACCAGAAAAGTATGCAAAAAATGTTGCTCAGCTACATTGACCCTGTCCACCAGAGGGAGCTATTTACTCATCTGTTACAGCTGCTAACCAGCTTTGCGTAGTTACTCACTGTTTTATTTAATATACTGCTATTGTAAATTTCAGATCTGCCCTCTATTTATATTAAGCTTGCGTTTATACTTTTGTGGGGCTGGTTACCATCCATGTCCTTCGCCACCACAATAGCTGCTGCCTGTTTTTTGTGATCGGTGAACTCATCACAGTCATAGTGGACGGCGTTATTTTGGTATGGTGGCTCAGTGGTAACATTGCAGCCTTCCATCTCCAGGGCTGCGGGTTTGAATGACTGTCTATGGGTGGAGTTCTCTGATTATGTCTAAAAATATAGAGTAGATGCTGTGTCTGCCTCAGTGTCCCGGTACTGGTTGAGTGTTGGATGGATGCAGTGTAGCAAAAAGATATGTTAATAATGCACAGTTAATTACATTTGCAAACAATCACACTCACCTCAAAATGCATTTTCTCCTCCAGAAGTTTTTTATACAATTGCTGATCGTTGACTGTGTTATAACCATGTCCTATCCGTTCTGCTTTCAGGACTTCTACAGCCTGGGTGTAAGTAAAGGGAGATTAAGCAATGACTGTAGGCATACAGTACTCTCTCAGGACCTTTAGCGTTCGACACGGTAATTTGTCTCACTGAGAAACGGCATAGTCCGAGGACGCCGTCCAGAGCAGGACAGTAAGACAAAAGGTCATCTGAGAGCCTCAGTGCTGCTTGAGCCTTTTGTTAGGCGTTTATTGTAGCTCAGCATCATTCTAACCCAGTCCCTTCCTAACATTCGTTTACAATGAATCTGCTGTGTATTTGCTGGTAATCTATTGATGCTGCTCCTCCATTGTACATTGCTACCTAATGTGCTAAAGGCTTCAGCAGCAGTGCTCTGGGTAAACGTGTTGACCTAAGGTATAAAACAAGACTGAAGACTCTGAGAACTTACCTCCCTCACTACACTGGCTGGACCCGCTTCTCCTGCATGGACAGTGCGGTGAATATTGCTTCTGACAGCTTCCTGTGCACAGCAAGTCCGCAAAAACATGTTGATTTGTGGAAGCAGCATGTTGACAGCAAAAGCAGGCCTCATAGGACCCGGGGTTTCGTATGAAAACGACGGACAAATGGGAGCGAGTGACTCTTCTTTTCAAGCCTGACCATATTCTTTTATAATCCTGTGGCTATTGTTTACTGTTCATTTCCTAGTCTTTGCGGGACTTGTTTTCACAAATGGCTAGGTCAAATCGGGACGCTAAACACCACAAATATCCGAAAGCAACAGGAACCGCCCAGTCAGTTTAACTGAAGGCCTGACTGAACTCCTCAGAAGCCCAGCTTCACAGACCACAGCACATATAGCCTGAGCAATTCATTACAAACCTAGATTCCTGAAACTACCATGAAACCATAATTTAGAATTAGCAGGGGATAGACTGGATACTAGATAGGCTGGATACTATTTCGAAGGGTCTGTCAAAAATATACTTATTTCAATCAAGCTATAAATATTTTTAATATGAGAAGCCATTTGCCTTATTTACAGACTTGAACTTCAGATCAACAGGTCAGTAGATTGGGTGTGTATTATTTAAAAAACATAAAAGGTTATACAGTGAAATTCCATTTGGAAAAAGGACAGCATAGCTTTGATCCGTCAGTCGTAGGCTGTGCAGTCCACACCGGAGGGCAGAGGTGCATCTGCTTTCATACTCATCTGATCTAATTCAATTACATAATTTAATGAAATCAAGCTTCTTTCTCTCAGTGGTGTTTGGTTGATTAGAATGGAAAGATGCAGCATAACTAAGTTCTATGTAAAGTTGTAAAAGAATCAGTAACTCGGCGGTCTGTCTGAGCCATGGAAGGAGGTGACGGAGACAGACAAACTGTTTTTCTTGGCGTTCATTTTGCAAACGATTCAAGCAGATGTTACACATCTGTGTGCAGAATTCTCTAAATAAAGGCAGTTGCCTGGCAAATCAGAGTTTATGTGTGGATGTTCTCTCCTGAGACGTATGCAATACCTATAAACATCTTGGTGTGGAAAACGGCCAATGTCAGCCCAGGGACACTTCTAAGTAAATGACTGAGACTATGTATTACCCTTACGCTGACGCTTTGGTGTGTCCCTGCGGTTTCGAACATTTCTCAGATGCTTATGGGTGTTTTATAAGCCCTGATAAAACCAGCTCTGGCTTGCCTGAAGTCATATTTGGTCCAGCAGTTGTATCTTGTGTTATACAGCGCAGCATTCCTGTATTGGACACCTCCCTGAAACACCATAATATGCTTATTATATTAATCTTTGACATTTCTAAGCATTTCAATTTCAACTTTATATATTTGCTTGGAGATTTGGCTCTCAGATGGGCTATGACCACATCGCCCCTTGCTTTTAATAAAACAGGCTCACTTTCTCTATATTGTATAATGTTAGCCTGCCAGGGGGGTTGGGGGGGGCACTGAGCTGCCAGTTGACCATGGAGCCACAGAAGTTTTTTTCCTCCCAACTTTTTTTGGTTTCTGCCAAGTTTTTGGTTCCTCCCCTCCGTGGTCTTCTGGCATCCTTCTGCTTTCACACACCATTTTGTAGTAGCAGGCTGCCGTGCATTCTGGGCAAATGCCTTGAGGTGACCCGGTTATGAAAGACGCTACAGGAAAATAGATTAAACTGAATTCTACTGGCGCTTTCTCAGACAGTTTTCTGTGTCTTTCTGTGTTTGAAAGCAGTGTGGCTTCCCTCAGTGTACCAGAAGCTTTCAATAGCCTGATGAGTAGCTCAGATAACTATGGCCACTGGCAAGTGTCCTGTAGATGCCTTGGTTTTAGCCTCAAAATAACCCTGAATCTCAGTGCAATAGGTCGCTGACAGCCACATAATAAATAATTAAGCTGATAATAAATTCATTTTACATTGACTCAGTATTCCCATAATTGAGGTGATTAAGATCAGTCAAGTGCTGTACTTTTACCTAGTTATCTGAGAAAGGTATGAATGATGCCTCACCTATGCGCGGCATTCCATTCTGACCTCTGACCTTAACCCTGTTCATTGGACATTGGACAGATTTGATTTGTGAGGTAAATATAAAACAATGTCAATGAAGAATCTGATCCTTGCATCAGCAAGTCCCCCCAACTTCAGTGACCCTGGCATCACCGACACGACAGGCTGGAACATTTCGATTCAGCATGCAAAGAATTTGCCTCATCTTAAGAATTATCTCCATGGAAACCCTGCTCCAGGACCTAATCCCCTATTGTTCCGGCTGACCTTCCCGAAAGTGCAGCCAGGCCCCTTCAATTACGATGGAGCGCCAGATCCCATCATGGCTTCCAGGTTAGAGCGCTTCCCTTCCGATCAGCCAGTCTGTGGTTCAGACCGACCGACCAGCAACCTCTTCATTGCCTAACAGTCATCTACACCCACGCCCTTCGCAAACACCACCATAAATGGAAGAAGCTCTCAACACTGGAAAAAGTCAACATTCAAAAGGTCAAAATGACTGTATGAAAACGCCAGCTTTCAACCTACTCAATCCTGAAAATGATGACGTATTATAGTATTTCTCATTTGCTTTGGCACACTTCTCAAATGACAATTAACATTAACGGTAATTAACGGGGGGCAAACAACAAGTGTAATCCCCACACCATAATGTCACTTCTGCACAGCAGAACATCATTTCTTATTGCTTCACACAAATTCCCAAATGTATTAGCATGTCTATGCAAGTTTTTCTGTATAATTGTCATTGTCACGCCCGGCTCGTATGATCCTCGTGTGTGCCACGCCCCTCATTACCTACGTGTACTACCCCGATTGTAATCACCTGTTGCTTGTTCAGTTCAACCTGTCTTGTGTATTTAGTCCGCATCTGCGTGAGTTTCCCTAGATCTGTCATTTGTGATGTTTAGTGCTCGTTTTGCCTGGTGTGCCTCCTGTCCAGTAAATAAACCCTGTTTGTCCGTATTACCGGCTCTCCTTGCCTGCCTGCACACACGTAACAGTCATCATTTGGCACAGTTTTCAGCTGCGTTAGTCTTGTTGATCAAATAGATTATGTAATTTCCTACAGTAATAATTTTAAGCCTAAAACTAAAGTGAGGCATTGCTATATTTTTTTTTTGGTTCCCAAAGTACCTGGTTTTGTTGTAATTTTGTTATTCTTGTGTTGCCATTTTGCTGTTTTTGTGTTTTTGCTGTGTGACTTTTTTGTTTGCTATTGAACTGTGTCTTGAGATCTGCAAAAGCTTCCCAGTGAACTTCACACAGTATAATGTAGAGCCTCGCAATGCTGAAACTGGTGTCTCTGATATGAGTAAGTATCAGTTTCCTAAAGAAAACTTTTAGTTCAGGGACATTGAGAAAGTAGGAAACAATTATTCAGAGTATTGGAGCTCAGGAGCAGACTTACCCTGATACTGTAGTTTGACAATATATCTAAGCATTTTGAATCTCAAATGCTGAAGGTAATTTTCATTTTGGCAGCACTGACTAGTTCATTGATAGAATTATTTGCTTTTGAGACATTATTTAATTGTTTTTGGTGATTTACAGCCCTGCGCAACTAAACCATAATGCATAAACCGTTTTGATAAATGTTTTTCTGTTAATGTTTTATAGCCGTGAGAATGTTACGTATGTTTCATTTAAATGTGCCAAAGCAGTCAAGAAAAAGGGTAATAATGGATTTATTATAGTTAAAACTGTAACACATGTACTCCCTGGCAATTATTTTAACCAACATAAATACTCATCTCAATAAATATGGACATTTCTGTTCTCCATCCCAGGTGTCGGTCAATTGACATTGTTACATTTTTACCCTTTTGCAAATCTGGAAATGACTGGCTGCTAAAATTAATGGATTTGGGAGAAAATAATGTAGTAATTATAATGATGTCAATTACATTAAAATTATCTCCAGAGAGGCATGAATTAATGCATAGACTATCCTAGGCCAGTGTTTCCCGATGCCAGTCCCTGGGGACCCCTAGAGAGTCACGGTAAATAAAATAAAATTAAATAGATTAGATAGACAGATAAATAGATAAATAGACAAACAGACAGATGGAGTGCAATGCAGAAGCTAGGAAAGTATCTTTAGCTGAGCTATTCTTACCTCATATGCCTTCCTGTGCCCTGGGTTGGCCACACAGTTCAAGGACTCATCACCAGCCAGGTCAATTGCTACCACTCCGTCATTGCGGTACTTCTTACACATCTCAATCACTTCCATGGACCAATCTGCAATCACAAATCCATAAAGAGCCAGCAGGAAGTCATGATCACAGGCAGCAGACAAATTCACATTCAGCACTTCTGCCTAAATTTCTCCTTATAATATTTAAAATTATAAATTTAATATAAAGTTCAGCAGCACTTTAAATTTTTGTAACTCTAAATTTTTACAGTTTTTTTGATTGCTTTGGCACATTTCATGAAACATATTTAACATTCTCATGATTCTAAGAGCATTTCTCAAAACAGTTCATGCATACAGCACAACACTATGGTTTAGCTGCAAAAGCCTGTGACCTACCCAAAACAATTAACTAATGTCTCAAAAGCAAATGATTCCACCATTTAATTAGTCAGTGCCACCAAAATGAAAAGTACGATCAGCATTGTTTTAACCATGAGAGACAAAATACTTAGATATACAGTGGTACCTCAGTTCTCAAACTCATTAGAACTCGAATTTCTTAAAAGTCGAACCAACCAGTTCGAAAAAAAATTACCTAGAGCTCAATCTGAATCTCAGAAGTCAAACCGCGAACGCCGACCTAAGATAACTTGTATGTGCGGGGAAATGAGTCACGCGGCACGTCTCTCAGCGGAAACACAGGGTATCGCTTCAGTCTCAGCCTTGCATTAGCTGTGATAGCATCCTGCATGTTTACACTAGCTGAATACATATATTTACACAGTAAAAATACATTTAGACAATGATAGACAGTAACAGTGAATATTATTATATAATAAAATACATTTAAAAATAAATATTTCTTATTCATTATTTTAATATTAATAATAAACCATTAATACATTTAATTATAATAATATTGTCGTGCTGAGCTGGGACGGAATGGAGACAAAGGCGCAGACGTCAGGGTATCGGGGAATACGGGGTTTAATTACAGGTAAGGCAGGCAAAACGCAGACGAAAAATACAATGACTGGACTGGGGGAACAAACTGAAACGCGGACTACATACAGAGGACTAATGACAACAACCAGAAACAAATGATCACACGGGGATTCCACACGAGGTTAACGAGGGGGCGTGGCACACAGAAGGAGCGCACGATCGGGGCAGGACACATTGTTTGGATACATATACTTTCTTACTTTACAAATTATTGTTTTGATAAATGTGTTTAGATGTGTTTAGTCCAGTATATGTTCTTCTTGTTTTATCCGGCTCATTTTGTGTTTAAATGCTAAAAAAAAAAAATAATAAAGTGTATTTTTTGGGCCCAGGAACCAATTAATTGGTTTTCCATTATTTCTTATGGGGAAAATTGGATCAGATCTTGAACTTTTTAGGATTCGATCCGGAGTTCTGAACAGATAAAGTTCGAGTTCCGAGGTACTACTGTATTTCCAAAATGTGAGTGTAAGTATTAGGCTTGCCACGATAGACGGTGTTGACGGTGTTACCGGTTTTAAGACGCAACACCGGTGACATCACTTTTCCACCGTGATACCGTCCCCACATTTATTTATTTTTTTTAAAGACTGCTGACTTGTCATTTTTGTAGCCTAATGTCATTTTGGAAGTTTTTCTTTTATATTCGTTTCTTGTTCATTCGTTTAATCTTATTTATACTTTATTTATTTATCTTTCTATTTTATTTTCTTATTCGTTTTAAAAACGTTCTAACATAGGCTACGTAATAAACGTTCTATGGTTGTTATTTGTTTGGTTCCAACTTCCACAGTTTTTTCAGCCTGTAGCATTGTTGTGTTTTTTGTTGTGTTACAGTATGTTAATAAAAGTTCTGTTTAATATCAGTGATTTTGTTTTTGTTGTAGTTTCGTTGTCGTCCATTCAAACAATTGACGCCGAATTGCCAATTCCCGCAAAATTAAAAGTGAAAGTATAATACGCACGCATTTATAAGCTATTTAAAAGCAGGAAAAAAAGAGGAAAAGAGGAAACCCCCACCCCCACGGTGATACCGGTATTACCGGTACGTGTTGTCACATGTCCATTAACCGGTGGGGAAATTTCCTCATCGTCACAACCCTAGTAAGTATGTTCCTGAGCTCCACAATTCCGAATGATAATCAGTTCCCACTTTCTTATTGTCACTGACTGATCATTCTCCTTTAGCAAATTGATACTTATTCATGGCGAAGACACTAATTTCCTCCTTGCTCAGCTCCATATTACAGTATGTAATATGAACACAGAACAGCAACACAATCATGTATTGTGGAAACCATAAATACAACAACAGTGCATCACTGCACTTTAAGGAATATATCTTTGAAAGCTTGGTTAGCAGTTTTGCACATCATGGCTAACACAATGATCACATAGATGTACAGTTATGGGCGTAAATTTATTACAATGGGAAACTACATAATCCATTTTGACTAACAAGATTAAAGCAACTGAAGAATGATGAATTGTACAAGACCATTTGCGTACATGTACTGAAACTTTTAGAAATGTGTGTGAAACAATGAGAGAGGGACGTTCTGCTGTGCAGAAGTGACATTATGGTGTGGAGATCACATTAGCTGTTTTGCAAATGTTGACTGTCATTTGAGAAACGTGACAGAGCAATCGAGAAAAACTGTAACTCACTACATGGAAAAAAGCTCTACATTTATTTTCTGGTCTCCTGTTTAACTCTGCATTCCTGGTCTTAATACATCTTTGTCAAAACTCTCGGCCAAAATGTTCATTCTGCTGAAGTTGAAGTAAAGCACAGAAGAAAATGATGCAATTTAAATACACAAAAAAGCACCAGTAAAGGCCCCCAGAGCCTTGAGAGCAAAAGGGAGTGTGTAGCATGAAAAGAACTTAAAAACAAGCGAGCCAGTGATTTGTACCAAACAAAATACCCCATTCACTAAAGGCAACAGAAGAAAGAAAAGTCTATGCCTACAGGCAGTGAGGAGCTCAAAAGTCAACCGCTATGAGAATATGAGGTGTGAATGAAACCAGGAGATGCCCAACAGTGAAGGGTAACTGTGCCATCCATCAAATTAACAAGAATTTAACCATATTTGGATGTTTGGAGCTACAATCGCAGACAGCTGTGTGTCCATCTTGGCTTTAGATGTTTGTGACACTTATGGAGTGGGTGTTACCTAGAGGGGCAGAAGAGATATAACGCCGTCCTTATCTAACTGACAGCCAGGACAGATGGTGAGGAGGGGGTCTTAAATGATTAACAGATGATGCAGATGGGAGGGGGTAGGTAGCTGGGCATTACTTGGCATGTGCCGCATACAGCACAGAATGGACCTGGCTTTGATCCCGAAGGCCTTCTCCCCCTCTTTGAGGCCCTGGTTAACTAGACGGACAACTTCATCGGGCGTCAGGTCCCCCCTGCAAGCGGAAGCACAAGGCCAGCCGTCAGTGGAAGCTGTGTGCAGATCGCGGCGTTTACCCTGAGGTAATGAGGCAGTGCCTTACACACTGACTGACTTTCTGTAAAATCACAGTCAGTATTAAAATAAATAAATAAATAAATTCATTTACTCAATCAGGGGATTTCTCTCATAATGCCTACATTAACATTTTTGCTTTCTTTAAATATTACTGGGGGGGGGGGAATCTGAATTTGTATACAAAAAAACTAAGGATATTATTACATTATTATTATTATTATTTCCCTGGGGAAAGGACGCAGGGTTGCTCATTCGTACATTGTACACAGACCACTTACTTCTCCTGCTTCCACGGTATTGGTTCCACAGAGTTGGCCAGGAGGTGGGGGCTGTACCTCACCTCCACATAAACCACACCCTCCTTGGCTTTTGTCTCCACAAACTCATATGCTACTCTTTTAATGGCTTCCCTGTCTCCACTGTAGGGGTAGAAACGGGTTAAGGAATCACTCACAAATCCATATTCCTTAATAAAACATCAGCTCCTATAAAGATTAAAACCGGCAAACGTTATAAGTGTGCAATGGGCTCCTGTCCAGGGTGCTCCACATCTCCACCCGCCAATTACCTTGGGAGACGGATGGATGAACTGATGAGGAATATTTACTAAAAATACTCCAGCTGCTGAACTAATCAATGACATTTATAATATAAAGAGAACAAATACAATACAACTAGCTTTAGTATTTTGTTAAAGGTTTTGAAAAAGCTGAATAATGTATCCCAACAAGTTTAGTCCATTGACCAATTATTGTGTTACCGACATATATCCATGTTCCATAGTCTTGGGATGCCTAAGCCACACTAAAAACGGTCCCAGTAAAGACCACTGCTGCTGACCTGAAATTCATTTCTGAATGGAGGGCTAATCAAACTGACAGAACCTGAACACAACGACATTGTCTTCAGAGTGGCAGCCTGCTGCAAGAGGCCAGTATTACACACTTAACCCACCATGACCCAAAGCAAACGCCAGCACATTGGGGCGATGCGAGTTAAGCACGCTTAGCATCTGGAGCGAAATAAAAAGCTCCAATGAATTAGCATGAGGATTTTAGTGCTCAGCACGTGGGGATGACTAGCCTTTACACTGTAGCTTCAGGAGAACTGATCCGAAGATGCAACACATACCAACAAAACCCAAAACACGTCTATCATCTGAGATTCTGAAAGTAGAAACGGTTCAAACGATAGTGTGCATTTCAGCCAGCCGCGATAACAAAAATGAGCTTTCTTGCTTTGATGCAACAGAAAACAGGAACATAGCTTCCTCCCAGCACGGAAGTATACTATTATCTACAGCACTCAGTCACTAAGCATGACGAACCTGCATCGTCTGTCAAAAACTTCCAGATAAGACAGCACCAAACCTAGCTAATCTAGATCAAGCTTGCACAACTCAGAAAGCATAAAAAATTGGCTGGAAAAAAAGAAAAATACAGGCCCTCCCCAAAAATATTTCAGCATTGTTTGCTCCATTAGGAATGTAATGTAATGTAATGTAAAACTGGCATTTTGCCAGTTTGAATTTCACAGCAGTGCTGGACATACTGGACAGTAACTGCTGCTAACGCAGCTACTGCAATCATTTCTGAAGCTTGACCTGGACCGCCTGCTGCTCCAGTTTCCAGTTGTGCGGAAGCCCGTGGTCTGCAAGGGTCAGGAGAGCAAGCGAGAGACTCACGCGATGACATGCATGTACTGCTCGAACTTGGACAGGAAGTTGGTGAGCGAGGAAGGCTCGCTCATCGTGCACACTATCCGAAACTCATCCTCGGTGGCGGGGAGGGTGATGCCCCGTCTTCTACGATGGGGGCCGTTGGGATGGATGGTGGTCAAATGAGGAAGAGAAAACAGGACCCTCTAAGACTCTACAGCTTATTTTTTCAGAGCATCTCATTTTTAACAACACCAATGCATATCTACACATGCATATCTACACATGCATATCTACACATTTATGGATTTTAATATATAAGGCAATTCCACGCAAAGGTCTATTTGATGTCACACCCATAATGCAATAAAATGCTATGCATTTCTAACATGCAAATATATATTTGAGTTTGATGATTTGTCCATATTCAACCTAAGAGTTTACATTAAAAGATATGCAAAGTGACTCATTGACAATAATCGCTAAGGCATTTTTTGTTTGCCAACATGAGTCTAAATGTTACATCCATAATGCTGGAATTGCACTATAAAGAAGATTCTTATTCAAGCATGATAATATGTTGAAAGAATTGGTGCTCTAAGTTGTGCGAGCAACATTTTCCACTTACTTTGCCACATCCAAAATGGTGGACAACTTGAAGGCACCATCTAGGTGTACATGTAACTCAACCTGGTGGGATAAAGAGCCACAGAACAATCACACAAAACGTTTCAGTTGTGGGCTGGCGGGTTGCCTCACAGCTGGTGTGAGATAAGTCTCAGGATGCAAGCCAAGCACAAACAAAAGACACATTGGTATGCAACACTTGTCTAAATGCCTTCTAACTGCATACATACACATATCACGAGCTGGCAAAACACACACTGCAATAAATTAAATTGAAACAAATATTATCAATAAAAATTAAACAAATATTTATGCCTGTAAATCATACTCCTGGTTCTTATAAACATAGATCATCACAATACTACTATATAACTGATAATAATGTCTAGATTTCAGGAAGGGCCTGGATTTAATCAAACGCGGGAGACTGTTTTTAAAACGCTTTTGCAAACATGATTTCCAAGCATAAAAGTCTTCCTGGCTATGGAGCTTCCAGAAGAGAGGTCTGAAAGTTTGTGGTGATGTTGTGTAAGACCTCCATCTGGTCCCATCTAGCATGGGACCCACATGACTGAATACCAGCCAATGAAATGGGTGGGGATGCCATAAGAGGTTGCGTGAGAAGATAATAGCCAAGACTGTGCTCTCGTATGTGAGTTAGTATGACAGATGAACAGATGTCCCAGCCAAATAATGTTCTTCCCTCACACAACAGCTGGGGGATGTTTGTAATAAGCTGAAAGTGACAAAGACATTCATATAGTACAGTTTAAGAACAATAATTATTCATTTAATCTTTTCTTCAAACTGATCGATGTTTCCCAATTTCAATGTTTGCGACAATTTTCTTCCGATACTTTCACATATTGCTCTCATCTCATGGGCTTTTTCTAATACGTGTGCTGGAATTATTTTGCCACGGTGCCATTTTTGGTTTGTTAAAAATGCTTGACTTGCTTAGCTGTGTTTGGTTTGTTCAACATCAGACCCTTCAAATGCAGACCACTTTTGTACAGACGGAGCTGAAAGATTTTCACCTATTAATACATTTAAAACAGCTGATCTGGACAAGAACTCTTGCCTGTTTCTGTGTTGATGTGAGTTTTTTTGGTTCACAGAGAGGCTGATCGGGATCGGGTCAAATAATATATATGCTCTGTCAGAGTGGTGTAACGGTACACATATTCGTACTGAACCTTTTCGGTATGGATCTTTCAGCTCGGTATGCATATGTACCAAAGGAATGCAGCAAATGCGGAACTTTTGTGTGTTTCTGTGTTTCCCCTGAGCAACATTCTCAAAGGGGCGGTTGAAGCCGCAGCATTATTCATGTGCGCGAACGTCCCAATGTGAAGCTGTAAGCTGTTAACATGAATACAAGTACGGCACAGGTAGTTTTTAGATGCTGATTTGTGTTGCAGTTCTAATATAAAGCTGAAAGCTTCTAATATGAATACAATACAGATCAGGTGCAGTTAATTTTTTAAACGTGTACCTTAATGGATATTTGTTTTATTTTTATTTATTAGAGAGAATATTTGTTTTGATTTACTCTTAGGTAAATTTTAGTTTTTTATTAGTAGGTGACAGCAGTATTGACAGTCTTTCTATTTAAGAAAGACAGTCATACTTTGTTCAGTAAACAACTGTTTAATAAAGAAAAAAAGAAGCTATTTATGTTTCGTTTACCACCGTTTTATATAACCTGCCTGTATGGGAGTTTTTCAATTTCAGTTTTTTTTTCTTTTTGGATAAGGGCTAGTTGAGCAATAGTCACATGTACCCATTGCTGTAATTTTATCTGATTCATTGTAAATGCTCTCTATGGCTGCTTATTGATGAGATAAGCATTTACACACCTTCCAGGCCAATGAAAAAGGTTGTGTTCGGGAAACCAGACTATCATGGAGCACACCATGGGCAATTCATCATGAATGTCTTTAGGCAGCAGTGGGTAACCCAGCTCAATGGACTTTATCATTGTTCACTTACATTTAGCCCAGACTACCTTAAATCCAACAAGTTATCCGGCTATGTAAGAAATCCTGCTTCTTGATACAGACTCCAAGACAACAGCGACAAAGGAGGCGAGACACAGGTGGCTGAAGCATGACAAGCAGTAGCGGATTAACGGGTTCAGGGGCCCTCAGGCTACACTCTCAGCAGGCTCCTCTAATATAACAATTAAGTATCAAACTATTAAATATTATTAGCTATAAAATAATTATAACAAAGTCAAAGAGGATGTGAGACTGTATCAAAGGACAACAGTCACATTAAAAGAACAACCAACTGGCAAGCTTCCACTTTCACATCAGTCATATGCAGCAACCAGAATAAGCCCAACAGAGACCCCATTAAAAAACACGTCTCAATAGCGGCAACCTTAACACATTTCACTCTGATCCAGTGCATGTCAACTGCATCCACAGTGTGCTCTCAAAACACATTTACCATACACAGCATAGACCCTATACAAAGTGGGGCAAATTCCAAGAGAATATAAAACAATTTCTTACTATTAGAATACATGCATTTTTGATAAAGACAGACCTGTGCCACAGAAACAGACTAGACTACACCTACACCAGAAAAAGCACACGGTATAAAAAGAGCACTAAAAGAGAGATACATTTAGAATTGGTCTCCCCATTCAGTGTGAACCAATCACCATCTCCCAAACAATTCAACCATCAATAACTGATCACTTCTAATAATAATAATAATAATAATAATAAAAAAATCTAGAAGGCCAATAGAGGCCCCTGATCTCTCTGGGCCCCTAGGCTGTAGCCTAGGCAAATCTGACCATTAATCCAGGCCTGATCACAAGGCGTCAAACATAGATTTTTCCTTTTTACAAAGCAGATGACTAAAACCCACAAAAGGTTTGGGACAGATCCACGATGTCCATGTGACAAGCAATTGCTTTCTGCATGCCTGATTATACACTACACAAGCTGACTAAAAGGCCCAGCACATTGTGGAAAACAAAAGCACCAGAAAGAGACCACTAAACAAAACAATCATTTAGAAGAACATCTGTTTTAAATATACGATGGAATCCAATTCCACAACAGTAAAAAATACTTTATTATACAAATAACCCTCCATAGAGACTTTTCAAATTAGCTATGCAATAACGCAGTAATCTGACTCAGGAAATAATTAAGTTACAATTCTTAATTTTACATTCAAACTCTGAGTAAATAAAGTGACAATCTATGGCAAACATAAATAAAATATGCACATCTGGTTTAGTGGGATTGGCAAGGGCAGGTCCTAGTTTCATTTTTATTTAAGAAGACTCTCCTTGACCTCTGACCTGTGCATCATCATAAAGTAAACCCATAAACGCTGTAAACGTGCAACTGCATTGTTGAACTGTACACTACATAAGGTAGACAGGGGTATTTATGGAGGAACTGCCTTTGAGAAGAGACTATAAAACCAAATATAGAAATAATCAATATACATAAATAAACCACACTAGTTTTTATCAGGCATGAAATGTTGGTAATGTATCGGAATACATTACCAACTTTTTTACGCAGTCAAAAAGTGCAATAAAAAACTTATGCAATAAATTGCAACAAAGATTCTAATCAAGTTTCTACCCTCAGGTCAAAATATTTACTATGGAGTACAAGTACAATACAGTAATACATAAATATGGTAAACCTATCCTAACCTATCCATCCAATGAATGAGCACAACAGCTTTTGACGCAGGAACTCCAAGCACTGAGTTTTCACTACAGAAACGTTCTAAACCATCATCTTAATACAAACCGTGTTGCCTGCCAACACCTAATTCTGAACTGAACATCATGAATGCTGGGCATGAATCTGCATTGTGAAATGGGGGAAAGGCCTCCGCTGAAGCTTTTAATGATGTCGAAATGAAAAAAGGGAATGGCGGAAGATCCCTTATTTCCTAAACTGTTAGTATCCTCAAAAGAAGGTTCTGAATTTTATTAAGTACACTTAAATATCCGCTTTTGGCCTAATGCTGCTCTGTTATTTTTTGGTTGCCTACTACTTTGTGCTATGAAAATCAGGAAGTATACTCCAGGATGTTGAAATGCTTACTGGGAACTTTACGAAACTGCAAAATACCACGTGTGATGAACACAAAACTGAAGAAAGACTGAAGAAAAGAGGAAATAATTTTTGGTGGAACTCCCCTCTAACGGGAACATTATACATCTTGTAACATTATTTTCTTTCAAAATTGACACTGAGATTTTAAAAATCCACGAGATGCCAGACTGCAATTTCCTTCAGGATTAATAAAGTTTCTTTTTCTTTCTTTCTTTCTAAAACAATTTTGCGAACTAAAAATGTCAAATGTACTTCTAGCACTTCATGGTGGAAGATGGTGGCACAGGAGGCAGTGCTATCGTTCGGCAACTGGCGGGTTGCCGGTTCGAGCCCTGGTTCCTCCTGACCCCATCAAAGTGTCCTTGAGCAAGACACTGAACCCCAAATTGCTCCCGGTGAGCTGGTTGGTGCCTCATGGCAGCCTCCGCCACCGGTGTGTGGATGGGTGAATGTGAGGCATGAGTTGTAAAGCACTTTGAGTAGAAAAGCACTATATAAATGCAGTCCATTGAATTTGTTCATTTTGCAGAATGCATTAAAAGCTGTAAAAGTACAAAAGTTTTAAATACAGTCATTTCAATAATTATTCCATTGTTTTGAAATGCCAAACATACATGTTTATTTCAAAATGATCAAATTATCAAAAAAAAAATTATTTAGTAAACATGACTATAGATCCTTTGCAACATGAGCAATATGTAAGCATAATGTAAACATTAATATTTAGTTTTAATGACCCAAACTGAAAATGCCACTATTATTACATTTTAGTCATAAAAAAAAACGTGTCTAAAGAACTAAACCAAGTGGAAGCTGATAAGATCACCCATTTACACATCACTGTAGATAACTTCCCCACTGTTGCAGTCAGCATAATGTCATAATGTAAGCATTTGGGAAGTCAACGTGTTCTCTCTCTGGTTAGGAAGCCTATCACGAGATAACGACCTATCAGATATCAGTTTTCTGGCATACTAAGTGTTTTGTGCCTCCAAAGGTCAACTCTGTGATCTTTCTCTGAAGACACTATAGGCTGTTGTAATGTGCACTAGCCTCCGACATGGTATGGACTTCTTGACTTCCTGCTTTTTTTTTTGCACTGTCCAACAACTTATCCTTCACAACAGGGGATGGAGTTTAACAACAGCAGCCTGAAGAAGTTTGGTGTATCTAAAAGCCAGAGGAGAATATTTACCCTTCACAGATGTGCTTGGACAGGTGCTGGCAACAAACTCTAGTTCCACTGCCTTACGTATTGTGTATACAATCACCACTATCAAAACATTAAAACGTATAGTAAAAACAGGAATAATATGATAAGTAGGTTTGTTTACACCGGTGTTACACCACAAACACGTGAGGAACACGCTGCGTTATGACGTCACGACAGCTGTAACGTCCCTAAACGACGCGAATTTTTCAGATCCTTTATAATCTTATTCAAGATTCTTTAATTGTCACACACATCGTTATACACGTAGTGAAATGCATCCTGAACCGCTCTTTTGTAGACTGTGCAAGTTGATAAAGTGCAAAATGCTAAATGCAAGCTAAATGAGACTATAGCGTCGTATATGCGGTCCGTCATTGGCCGAAATGTCGTTATGCAGCAGAAGACTGTATTATTTGCTCGCTCATAAACAAATCCTAAACGTAGTGTAATATATTTCTCATATATTCGTTTACTTTGATACCGGTGGAAAAAACCTTCTCAAACTGCATTATGCATAGGCCTATATATGTATGTAATTGTCGTGCGTTAGTCATTTTATGATCGTTAACATTAGCTGATTTTGGGTCTTTGTTGGGACGCAGCAGACTGCAGCTCCACTGATAGACTGATATTTTTTACACCCTTCAGCCATTCATAAACATCAGTAAAAATATGAGTGCCTAGTAGATGGAGTAGGCTACGGTAGCACTACGAATGCAACTGTCACAGGTGAACTGCTTGTAAAAAAAATTAAAAAAGGTGTAATCACTGATGTTAATTTAAAGCAACATTCTTCAATTTAATGCAATTAGCCTTCAACTAATCGTCAATCTTACTATTCTGTATATGGGGTCTTGAGGCACCAAACAGACAGCACAGACAACGGCTAAACACACAGGAGGAAGACGGAAGTAAAATAATACTCTTTGCTATATATGGATCTTTTAAAAACACACATCTACAAGGGCTGTACTATTCACACGTTTAGTATGTGTTTTAAGGAGACTCCGGAGCGCCACACCACTAGGCTATTACCGTTACCCTTCATGCAAATGAAGTTAAACCTATTGTCTTCTCTTGCTGGAGCATTAGCAGCCAAACGGTTATTATTGTAAAACAAAAATGAGAACAACAGAACTACAAGAAGCAACCGCCACATTTTGACAAAATTTGCAGTGAGAAAACTAGGACAACTAGTTTTTAACTGTAGTGAAGTTTTTTTTAAAGTATATTTATTTTATGAGGATAATTCTGCACTTCAAACTTACAAGTTACTTTATGAATATTTAATTCAGATGTCTGATGAGAGGAATCGTTAACAACAGCCTGCAGATTCATGAACCTGAGACATGCGTGATCGTTTTATAAAATTTATTACGGCAACTACTTCGACACAAGAATAAGTTACTGCATGATCTTGCACGTTTTAACTTGATACGTTTCAGCTTTTCTTACCTTGGCCTTGTTAAACGTATCTCTTTTGCATTGCTTATCCATAATAGAACTTGTAAAACAGACGTTAGATCAGTGAACAGGCTGAAAGGCGAGTCGCCGAGTCCGATTTGTTACAGGTCATACACACCCGATCGGTATGCCTTCCTACATATATCTAACCACATATCCCGCCTCTGAAACTGTATAACAAACTGTATAACCAAAGTACGTCGCAGATAAGCGTTTAACGAAGAAACTCGCCGTACTACTTCGGCTGGTTTAAGCCATATGTCCTAAACGATTTAATCTTAATCTCATTATTCCTTTTGCGAAACAAGATGGTACTATACGACGATGGTACCATTCTTTGTCTGCGAGTAAAACGTGTTTCCCTAAGGAGCATGAAATCATGTGTAGTTTTACGAGCTGTTCTAACTTCTTCTGCATGGTTTAGTTTATTTTGTGTTTCCAGTACATTTCTCTTATAACACTCTCTTTGTATGGAAATAAAGTTTTGGGTGCCCGCGTTGAGACTGTTTTTGTCAGTCGGACCACAGTATGACCTGGAGGTGTCACTATAGGATACAGACAACAGCAAAGTTTAATTCATGCTGTGATCGTGGCTTACATTACCTAAATTACATGATGTTAGACTTGGGATTGTATAATTGTACTGTAAAAGTTTCCTTTCCCCGTTTGGATACCCCATTCCTACAGGCAAAGCAGTATGGTGATAACAGATTCACAATAACTGACAATAAAAAAAGTTAAAATATCATATTTATATGATGAGGAGACCTGCTTGCTGGGGAGAACACATTCTTATATTTAGTCATTAACAGGACTATAATTAGCATCCAACAAACACATTAGGGAAACACAGGAAGGTCAGATGCCAAACTCTGTGGTACACACACGGTGGGAGATTTATGCAAACCTAAAGACATATGAGGATCGGACACGGTTCATATAAGGCACAGGCAAACATACATGCCATAAGAGGAGAGTACAACAAGAATTAACAGTAACACTACAAGGGGCTAAATACAGTTGCCCACGAGCATGCTGGAATATGCAAATCCCACAGGTGCTAAATACATATTGAGACTATTGTGACTATTGTGACACACGTCTTAGTCACTGAATTCCAGTGTTTCATTCAGGCCCTTTGCCACAGGTGTATAAAATCAAGCACCTAGCCATGCAGTCAGGTTTACAATCATCTGTGAAAGAATGGGTCATTCTGAAAAGCTCAGTGAATTCAGGCATGTTACTGTCATAGGACGCCACCTTTACAATAAGTCAGTTTATGAAATGTCTTCCCTGCTACCTATTCCACACTCAACTGTAAGTAGTATTATTGCAAAGTGGAAGCGTTTAGGAACAACAGAAACTGCTATGAAGTGGCAGACCATGTAAAGTAACAGAGTGGGGTCACTGAGTGCTGATGCAAAGAAGTTGCCAGCAATCTGATGACTCGACAACTACAGAGTTCCATTCTCCCTCTGCCATTATCCTCAGCACAAAACTGTGAGCTGGGAGCTTCATGCAATGGGCTTCCATGGCCAAGCAGCTGCATGCAAGTCTCACGTTACCGAACGCAATGCCAAGCGTCGAATGGAGTGGTGTAAAACATGTCACTGCTGAACTATGGAGCAGTAGAAATGTATTCTGTGTAGTGATGAATCACGCTTCTCTGTCTGGCAGTCTGATGGACGATTTTGGGTTTGGGAGATGCCTGGAGAACGTTACCTACCTGAAGGCATTATGCCATCTGTAAAGTTCGGTGGAGGAGGGACAATGGTAAGTGGTTGTTTTTCAGGGGTTGTGTTAGGTCCCCTGGTACCAGTGAAGGGAACTCTTAATGCTTCAGCTTACCAAGACATTTTGGACAATTCTGTGCTTCCCCCTTTGTGGTAACAGTTTGGGGAAGGTTCTGTTCCTTTTATGTTCCAGCATGACTGTGCCCCGCCGCACAAAGCAAGGTCCATAAAGACATGGTTGGGTGAATTTGATGTAGAAGAACTTGATTGGCCTTCACAGAGCCCTGACCTCAACCCCATCAAACACCTTTGAGATGAACTAGAATGGAGATTGTGAGCCAGGCCTTCACTTCCAACATCAGTGTCTCACCTCACAAATGCTCTTCTGGATGAATGGGCAAAAATTCCCACAAACATGCTCCAAAATCTTGCAGAAAGGCTTCCCAGAAAGGTGGCAGCTGTTGTAGCTGCAAAGGGGGGACCAACTCCATATTGATGCCTAGGCATTTATAATGGGATGTCATAAAAATTCCTGTAGGTGTAATGGTCAGGTGTCCCAATACTTTTGTCCATGTAGTGTGTAAACATAAAATAAAAATGATGTTGTAAGACATAAACAAGAAATGCCGGTAACCACCGTTTCAGAGTAATGAGTCCACAGTTATTCAGTGTCAGACTGTTCAGCAGTTGAAGTGTCTCAGGAAAAAAGCTGTTTATAAGCCTCACTCTGCTGACTGTGAGGCCACAGAACCCCTTACCAGATGAGCAAAGAGTTTGTGAGAAGGTTGCGATGGGTTCTTGAAGGTCACTTGATGTCATCCTATGATTCATGAGAAATTGTCGGATGAGCTGACGGTCATCTCTGGCATTAGAAAGTCGCTTCCACCCTTTACCTGACTTGTTTCTCGTCGTTCCCAGTGTCTCCTGCTTCACCTTGTTCTTCTGTACTGCTGTCTTAGAAATTTTGAACCTGGAAGCAACCTGCTGCTCAGCGTAGCCTTCTGCCAGCAGAACCACCATTAAACCGGGATTTAAAATTGCAGATTTGTTTAAAAATATAGAGTGCTCTCTGAATTTTTCCACAGCTGGGATATTAAAACAGAATACTAGGTTAAATATTTGCCTACTTGGTGAGATTTATGATAAGACTGGGCCAGTGCCATTATAGCAGAGCTATGGGGGCTACACTTAATTCTAAGAAAATATTAAAGAGGAAGTACATTACCTATATTGTGTATACTGTATCAGTGTTCCATGGAAGTATGAGCCGTTAAAATGCACGAGTGCATGAAACAAGAGTACTGTTGATAACCCTTTTGTGGTGTGTCCCTTGGCAACTGATAGCAAATATAATTCCCATCAGCCATTTCTCTCTGAGTGCTAAATGATCCGGAATGTCATATGAAAAAAGGTCATTGACAAAAGGATCAGAGGGAGTATCTGACAAGCTGAGTACTATAGTTTCTGGAAATATACTGTAAACTCCAGCAATTTATATTTCCTCAGGTTTCTGTCCTTATTACAAAAGAATAAAAATCTACCTTTTAAAACAATGAAAAATAAATGTAATATTTTACACATTATGTGGCTGTTTTGAGGAGATGTGGCTCATATGATTTTTCTGAACTGATAGTGACCCCGCTGAGCCTTTTGTTTATGTGCGTTAATAACACTTTCATATTCAGTCAGTGCTATAATTGATTAATAAAAAGAGATGATAATGCTTAGTTTTCATTTTATTAACACTTATATTTCACTTCCGGACACTCGACCCGTTTAAAGATGGTTGCCATGGTCATTTTGTTTTAACTTGTTACAAAATAACCATGGCACAAAAATTGTGCAACTTTGTACATATATTATAATAAAGGTTTCTTGTACTGTAACAAGCCGTTTTTGGTTGATTTTTTACACATTTGTTTCTTTTATTGAACATCATTTTTCTTTGTTATTGAAAACTCGGACGTATGCGTCCGAACCACTAGAGGGCGAATTCCAAAAAGTTTTATAAACACTTTTGGTAACCACTGCTTTTTGCTTAAGTTGTCCATATACAATTTTATGAAGAGGAGCAGCTAGATTATTTAAATTTTATTCTTTTCACTGATGCAGAGATGACTCATTAAATTTAGATGATGTAATTGATGGAAACTGTAATAGTAAAAGTATTATTGCACACTAACATTTCTGTATTTTTAATAACTAGGGTGGTTTAAGTGTACAAGTACAGGATACATTTTACAATACATTTTAAAACTATAATTTTATGTAAAAACTGAAGGTTTACAGTATTGTGTAATAACTAATAGAATAAGCTATTATACTGTAGAGCAAATAATCAATTATCATTGTATTCAAACAATTGGAAATGACATTACAATGTAGGATTATATTTTCCCTATCAAACAGACCAAAACAAACCTTTGGAATGGTGTCGCTATATGAGGTATTTTTGGTCAATGACTGGGTGTCCATGAATTGTGGTGGCACCCCTGGGTTATACAGGTTCTCAGAAACATCACAATTTATGTGATACAACCACAGTGAGCACCACATTCCCAACATATCACACCACATAATCTACATGGGCTTCTAAAATACCTTCACAGAGAAACCGAAACTCTGATTATAGATGTTCACAATAGGTCTTTCTCGAAATGCATACTTGACCATACTTGTAATCTCATGTACCCATTCTACATCATTTTCCATTGCCCAACCCCAGCTCCAACACTAAGAACAGAACTACAGAGTACAGTAAGATCTCAGTCAACCATGGAGTCGTCATACATGCGTTGCCGATCTGAATCAAGCGTGCTAAACTATTAAAAGATTAAACCATTCAACTAATAAAGGACTGTCAGTCATCTGCCAAACCTGCACCCTTAACAGTAATGGAAAGTTAAGGTCCATCTCATTTATTTGCATTCGTGTTCATAAAATGGCTGATAACTTTTGTTTGTATTGACACTGGCAAAGCTCCTCACAGCAACTGGACGTACAAATAATGTTTTTGCTATTTTTTTTAGCCAGTTTTAGTTAGTTTTTATTGCTTTAGCATTTGGCTTTCAGCTCAGGCATCCACAGTTAATTCCGATCCTGTAGTGACAGCATCCTAGCCAAACAAGCCAAATAAGACCAATCACATGATTTTAAGTTAAGAGGCAGGTTAGCGAGAACATCACATCGGTCTTGCCAAAACCACAAGTATGATCTTTGGGTTCTTGGTATTGAGAAACGCCCAATCTCACATTGTGATTCTGGAAAACACAACTGCAATTACTTATAAATGCACGTTGCATTTTTCAGTTTTTTATTTCTTTTTAAAACGTGCTGACATATAATTTAAAAATTTGGAAAATTTACAGTGATAGACTTGTCTTGGTCTCAACTCTATTTGGTCTCGGTCTTGTCTTGGTCTCTGACATAGCGGTCTCGATGGGATGGGGAAAAAAAGAGAAAACAGCACATCCTCACAGAACAGTATCATTATTTATTACGCACCTCAATTCAAATGCAACCAGTCAGATGCATCTACTTTAAAAAACGTTACATTGTATACATTTTCTCAACGGACACTGCCAGTGCTTCACAGTCCACACACATCATACACATCGCATCATAGTGAAGTCGGCAAAGAAATGTTCAAAAATGTCTGCGAAGTCTATAGCATATAGAGCTGGGCGATATGCAAATAAAATTATTACGATATTTTTTCCTGTATTGACCGATATCGATAATTATCAATATTATATGTCGAAAGGAAGATCGCATTGGAAGCTAAGGATGACGTTAAAAGTTTCTTCCAGTATTTTAACTCTAAAAGAGCTCTAAAAGCTGAAATTACTAATCTGCAGGATAGTAAGGGTCTTATAATTGAAAACGACATTGACATAGTAAATGAGTTCAATGATAGTTTTGCACGGGTATTCACAGTTGAGGACACTAGTAACTTACCAGTTCTTATTACTAATCCAACATCGTCTATAACTAATATATATATAACTGAAGCTGATGTTTTGCAAAGCCTAGCAAAGCTCAAAATAAATAAATCACAGGGCCCTGATAGCATCTTACCTATAGTGTTAAAAGAGATGAGGGATATTATTTGCCGACCCTTAACATTACTGTTTCAAAAATCCTTATCTGAAGGTGTGGTACCTTCTGATTGGAAGCATGCCAACATAACGCCCATTTTCAAAAAAGGGGATAGAAGTAATTTGTCAAACTATAGGCCAATCAGTCTAACTTGTATAACCGGTAAAGAGAAAATGGTAGATTACCTGGACTCAAATAACATTTTGAGGGATAGCCAGCATGGATTTAGGAGAGGTAGATCCTGTTTAACAAATCTGTTGGAGTTTTTTGAGGAAGCTACAAAGAAGTTGATGATAAGAAGGCCTATGATGTCATCTACTTAGATTTCCAAAAGGCTTTTGATGTTGTTCCCCACATGAGGCTCTCACTTAAACTCAAAGCGACAGGTATTTTAGGAACTGTAGCGACCTGGATTGATAACTGGTTAACGGATAGGAAGCAGCGAGTAGTTATAAGAGGCTCAATGTCACAGTGGGCCTGCGTTCATAGTGGGGTACCGCAGGGTTCAATTTTAGGACCACTTTTGTTCCTAATTTACATAAATGATATAGACACCAATATATACAGTAAACTGGTGAAATTTGCAGATGACACCAAGGTGGGTGGTGTAGCAGATACTGAACTAGCGGCTCAGCAGCTACAGCGGGATCTTAATTTAATTAGTGACTGGGCTGACACCTGCCAGATGAAATTTAACATAGACAAATGTAAGGTACTCCATGTAGGGAACAGAAATATAAAGTACAGGTATTTTATGGGACCTACTGAAATAAAGGTAGCTGATTATGAGAAAGACCTTGGTGTGTATGTTGATGCTTCCATGTCTCATTCTCGCCAGTGCGGGGAAGCAATAAAAAAGGCCAATAGGATGTTGGGGTATATCTCCAGGTGTGTGGAGTTTAAGTCAAGGGAGGTAATGCTAAGATTATACAATTCCTTGGTGAGACCTCACCTAGAATATTGTGTACAGGTTTGGTCACCATATCTTAAAAAGGACATAGCGGCCTTAGAAAAGGTGCAGCGTAGGGCCACAAGAATGATTCCTGGTCTTAGAGGAATGTCATACGAGGAAAGGTTATTTGAGCTAAATCTGTTCAGCCTCAAGCAAAGGAGACTGAGGGGGGACATGATCCAGGTCTATAAGATTCTAACAGGTTTGGATGCTGTTCAACCGAATAGTTACTTCAGCATTAGTTCAAATACAAGAACTCGTGGCCATAGGTGGAAATTAGCGGGAGAACATTTCAAACTGGATTTAAGGAAGCACTTCTTTACACAGCGTGTAGTCAGAGTATGGAATAGTCTTCCTGATAACGTAGTGCAAGCTGAATCCTTGGGTTCCTTTAATACGATTTTAACAACTCTGAGCTATTAGTTAAGTTCTCCCCAAGCGAGCTCGATGGGCCGAATGGCCTCCTCTCGTTTGTATAGTTCTTATGTTCTTATTATAGTTTCACAATGCTGTTCCATGTAATAATGTAATAATCAAAATAATAATAAAAATAACCTTATTCTGACAAATAGAATGAATACATTGAAATAAACAATATTAGTAAACAAATACTTATTTTCCTACAAATTTTACTGTTTACATACAAAATTCCCTTAAAATTATAAAAGGTTATTGATTTTCAAGTATTCAAAGAAACATAGCTCAAATGAACAAAACCATATAATAATGTAACAATGTGCAAAACTGTATAATATTGCAAATATGTTAAAGGGCAAACATAAAATAAAGCAGGACAGAACTGACTGCAACAAGTATCTTCCTCTATTTTTGGTCTCTTAAAACTTTTTAAAATTCTGGGGTGGGTGTAGTTTTTCCTCTGTGATGGGGTCTGGTTGGCTGCCCCGGGCTCTATGGTGCCCGGCGGTGCCGCTGCTCTGGGCCCCGGATTGGATAGGCCTGGGCCCTCCCGCCCTGGGTGAATTTCAGGAGAACGGAGGTGCTTATGGGGGTCAGCGGGGGAGCTGGCTCCAGAAGGGGGGGTCCTCTGCCCCCCCCGATCCTTTCCTCCCCATCCCTAAATGCTTCCCTCCTCCCGCTCTGTCACCCCAACACACACGTAGGGCTCTGAGGTGCAGGTGCGTCGCTGGGATGCAGGGGAGGTATTCCTCCTCTGTCCCCCCGTGACCACCTGTGTCTCAATCACATATCACAACTTAGACACTCTCATTACTTACTCTCTCATGACACATACATTTAGGGCCTTGGGGGTGGGCACACGGAATGGCGTCCAGAGGGCGGTCTGTTCATTCAGCTTTACCTCTGGTGCCAGTGCCCACTTCTCAATTTTAAGTTGCACATAGACATTGAGGGTTCTGGGGAGTGGCCGAGCTGACACCAGCTGCTGATTGGCAGAGGGTGGTTAGCACCATGCCCTTCCCCTGTTTTAAAACACTTTAGAACAACACGCACCAACACCACATATGAGAGGGCGGAGGGAAGCATGGGGTCTTTTCACACCCCCGTTCTCTGTTCGCCATCTGGAGCCGGGGGCTGGGGGGGGCTGGCCGTCCGGTCGGGGTCTGGGCTGGTGCTTCTCGGCTGCTGTGGGGTCCGGGGTGGTCTTATTGTCCCCATGCCAGAGGAAAAAAGGGATCCATCTCCGAGGTCTGGTGACGGATTGCCCCTCTGGGGGTGGTGGTGCCTGGATCTCGGAGTATAGAGTATATATGGGGAGTGTGAGTGTGTGTACGGCGTTCATTTCTGTGTGTCTTTATGTTGGGCGAATGGGTGAATATTTGATTATGTGTGCATGAGGGTGGGAACGTATGCTTGTGTATGTGTGCGCCTGTTTGTCTTTACGCAGGTGTCAGGTTGGGTCTTAGACTCCACCTGAAATAACATCTCAGGCTCTATTGCCCCCCACCACACTCCCTGCTGGTGGATGGGGCCCCCGGCTGCCGATGCGTTGGTGGTTCTCGATGTCCGGGGCTGGATGCTCTGGTGTGTGCTGACTCACTCTCGGCGGTTGCCTGTCGGGGCCTGGTCCTTCCGGCTCTGTCGGGTCCCAGCTGGGGGGTGGGGGGGCCCTTGGTCCTCTGGGCCCGGGGTCCGGTCTGTCCTGGTGTGGCCGGCTGCCGGTGGGGCCTGCGTGCTCGTCGCCACGGCCCCCTGGGGCTCCTGCGATGTGGCTGCCGGATGGCCCCCCTCCGGAGCGCTCCTCTGCCTTTTTCTGGGTGGGGGCTGCAATCGTCCCTGCGGTGGTCCTCCTGGTGTTCCCGTGCCCTGAGGGGCCTCTGGATGTCTGGGGCCCGGGTCTCCTCCATGTCGGCTTCATGTCCTGGGTGGGCGGGGCTGTGGCTCCCCACACACACTACTAGACAGTTACATGGAGAAACCTTAGGAACACCAGCGCGCTGACACACACAGGTGTGCACACAGGTGCTCACAGACACGTGCTCACGGACACACACTGTCTTGACCGGCTGTCGCTTCTGGGCATGTGTTGTAATGCGGGTTGTGTGTACTGTTCAATAACATTTAACGTTTGATGGTTGTTGTGGTTAGTACAGGTGTTGTATGTTGTCTTTCTCTTTTCAGCAGACATGGAAGCAGATTATCTGTTTTGTTTTTTTTTTCCTTTTCTCTCCTTTTTTCTTTCTTTTTTCTTTTCCTCTCTATCCCTCTCTCTCTCTTCCCCCCTTCTTCTCCTTTGTTCCCTCCCCCCCTCCCTCTCCTTCTTTTGAGGAACCAAAAAAAAAAAAAAAAAAAAAAAAAAAACTTAGAAAATTAAATTTAAAAAAATAAATAAATAAATAAAATAAAATAAATAAATAAATAAATAAAAATACAAATAAAGTAGTCCTCCGCAGAGGGGGGGTGGAGGAGGGAAAAAAAAAATAAAAATGCCAAACACTGCATGACTGATCTTGGTAGAAATGCTATAGATTTCCTCAATGTTCTTGGCACTACAGAAATTGACTTAAGACTTCCTCACCAGTCTGGGTTGAACTGTTCTGGGTACTATAGTAAAGACAGACATGGTGAAAGAGAGAAAAAATTGTGAGTTTCATGCTGATCAAACATTCAGTATGTCTAGTTGCAGATGTTGACTCTAACCTCTAAACTTGAAAAAAACATTCAAATGTTTTATCATTATCCCTCAGTTTGTATTCTGTAACTTCTATTCAGGGTCACCGGGGGGGGGGCTCGGTCCAGAGCGTTTCCCAAGCGTGTCCCGAGGGTGTCCCGGCGGCTATGTGCACAAGGCAGGGAACAACCCTACTATGACATGAGAAAACATGCAAAAAAAAAAAAAAAAAAACTTTTTAAAATTCTGAGGTAGAAAAGTATCTAAACCAAACAAAAAACAGTTATTCAAAAAAATGCTAAATCATGTTTAGATTTTTTTTGTCTGACCAAAACGTCACGCTTCACCATATCACATGGTACAAAATCCTCGCGAAGAGCAAGACGACTCGAGACAGACCGTGCAGCACAAACTGGAACCGCCTCCGTGACGACACAACTTTGCCCTTATTGGCTGAAGATTTTAGTCACACGCATGACGTTTGTATCCCAGGAAGTTCCAATGCGTTATCTGCTATTTCTCCCGAAAAGCACGTAAAGCAGTGAGAACTGGTTTCAGTTCATTTACCTGGTAAAATAAATTTTAAATAAATTACATTAATGCTCTAACAGTACACGAAAGTTAGTGGTTTATTTATTGTTAGTTACTGTAATGTTGTTGTTTAATCGTCCAATCTGTGAAGGCATGCAGGTGATATTTGTATAGATTTATCTACACCCTTATGGCAATGCTGCCATTGCAGTCCGGTTTCACAGACTACGAGGAGTAGAAGCACTGTTGTCAACTCCTCAGCAAGGAATGTCGCTTGAAGTCGCTAAATGACGCCATCGCCTAATTTGCATAATGTGCATGTAATTATAATGGACGCTGTAGGAGAGAGGAATAATGTCGTGGGAGAGACAAAAGGTGGTTAAAAAACACCCTAAATACGTTTAGAACTACAAATGAACTTTCTTCTGTCGATTCTTGTTTTTTTATATCATAATTCCAACCCTCTTCCTATATCCGGGCTTGGGACCGGCAAAAGTGACCCCAAAGAGACACTCTGGGGGAATTACTTATTCTTAAACACTGTCATACTTGGCGGAGTTTTTGGCAGTAAGCCAGGGCAGGATCAGCCAGTGGTGGCTTCGCGCATGCGCAATTCATTTGTAGTCTGGAAGCGGAAAGGTGAACATCTCCTGCTCTGACTGCAGCTGGGCTCCAATAACACTAGAAAAAGTCGCTAGATTTGTCGCTAGTTGCTTTTTTGAAAACGAGTCGCCAGAGAGGTCTAAAAACTCGCTAAATATAGCGACAAAGTTGCTAAGTTGGCAACACTGAGTAGAAGTTGTCCGACTTGGCTGCAGTCAGTTTATACTCCACCCCTGCAGCCGCCCACCCATTGCTTCTTTAAGGGAGGATGGGCAAAATTAAACCGTCGTCAGTGATTGGCTGTTGTGCTGGCGTTCAGTAAACCTCTGCTCGATAGGCCATCGAGTTGTCTGTCTCAGCGCATTCCCTATAAAGGAACAAATTTGGTTGATCGAGTTTTATAGTCTGTGTGTATCATCGTGATCGTCCTTATTTTTTAACGATAAAAAATCGAGATCGTTTTATCGCCCAGCACTAATAGCATAGTTATAATTCAAATAAATTAGGTATTTTACATTCATTAGAAAGCACAGTCTTGGAGGTGCAAGTCAATCTGGAGGCTCATTCTCTTCAATTCAAAGCAGAGGATCATTACATAGCCGTATTCATACTGTAGCTTACCCGAGGCCTCTCTCCCTGGTATAAGAGACTTAATATGAACATCTTTCTGGTACATCCCATCTCTTTCCCTTGACGAGGTCTGATAAAATGGTTATAGGAGAGGATTGCTGAGAATATTATTTTCCATCAGGCCTCGTAACTATGACAAATCTGGGAGATTTTAAATGAGAGACATATGGACATATGGACAATATAATTGAAAAGATAACATGAATTTGATTTAACGAGGAATGACACTTTACAGCAATGCCTTTTTTCTCTACAGTTGATCTGAGTAATGTGATGTCGATTCTAGCCCTAGTCTGTTTTCGGTCTTGGTCTTGGTCTTAACCAGTCTTGGTCTTGGTCTTGGTAACCTCAAGTCTCGACAGTGTCTTGGTCTTGATACCCTCCTGTCTCGGCAATGTCTTGGTCTCGGTTTAGGCGGTCTTGACTACAACACAAAAAAATACTGACAGGAAGATTTTGCGTATGAATCATTTGTAGTTCAGGCAATTCTGATCATTTTAATGAGTTCAACATTTTTGCAAGACACTGTATTTTCAGTTTTTCCCCACTAGAGGTCAACCTGTGATAATCTCTGACCTCCTTTTAAAACAACGACCTAGTCCAGGGGTTCTGAAAGTTGGAGCTGCGTCGCAATAAGGAATTGGAAAAAAGGTTTTAAAAAAAAAAAAAATCTATTGTAATCACAACCAGTCAAGTATGACAAATTAATCAAGGACCCCCCCCCCCCCCATTATATTGGAGGTCAGGCTGAAAGGTTTGGGAACCCATTGCTGTAAGTCTACTATTTTTCTACAGTCAGCCTTTCATTTTGGAGTGACTCACATCCAAAGTCACATAATATAAATAATTAATAGTTTAACCCATTTATTTGATCACTCAAATCATACCTGGATTTTTAAGATTTTTTAAATAACATTTTCTGGGTAATAAACTGGATTCACCACAGAAGATTTGGAGTGATGGAGTAATCCCATTTACTCATATTGTAAAAGTAATGTGGTTTGTGATATTGTCAAATAGTGCCATGCAAAGACTTTGTAAGGGGCAGATGTGCCTGGATTAGGGTAAATAATGTTGCCAACCAGGGTGGGGCGTTCCCCTGGGCAAATTTGGCCAACCTGGGAGCTGTTTTGTGCTGTGAGAGAGACCCTATTATGTTAAAACTTTGCAGCCTTATGTTACAAGATTAATCTAAACTTATATTAAAACTCATATAGCACATTATTGACGTAAAATGAGCTTGATTATTCTGGGAAAGCATACAGAACTCTAAATAGTTAGCTAAACTAATATTCTGCTAATCTGATGTCATCGAATAACACAGCCCATTTGAAAAACCATTTACTACTGTTTTATCTTTTGGGCCAGCAGAAAAATATTTAAAATGTCACATCTGTCAAGGACTCAGTGAGTCTATTTATGTAGAGAGAGTGAACAGTCTGATTTTGACTCGCAGCTTCTTCAGAGGAAGTGGTTATACAGATTAATCGGGTTCTTGTGTTTGTTTGTTTGCTTTGGTTTTAATATTTTCGACGAGTTACAAGAAATGGGTGGTGCACGAGTAGTTTAGGATGCATTTTAATTCATTGAATACCCAAAGTTATTAATTGTGCATTACACCAGAATCGCAACCCTATCAAAAAAACTAGACAACTCATCAGCCAAAAATGTATATACTCAAAATAAATGTTACAAAAATGGCCGAAATGTAAGAATGAAAGTAAATAAGCTACAGAGGCAGTAATTATTTGGCAAAAGGAAAAAAAAAAAAAAAAACACTTAGGGGCTTATACATAAAAAAAATCACAACACATTTATCTATATACGTTGTTGACAGCCAAGTGAATGTTTGATATAGAAGCTTGCTTGTCAGCGTCAGCCTAATGCACTGTGCTATCACAAAAAATGACCACAGATACCATGCCACATGCAAAAATTGTGCCAGTCATTTGAAATTTTCACGGTGTACACATATAATAAACTATTCTAACAATATTGGTAATCACTGAACTTTCACCTCAAGTGGCTGCATGCTCCCAGTGACCACTGAGTCACAAACATCATGTGAGCATGCACTGTGGGGTCGGTCCCAATATTTCAGACTCCCTCCCTCATCTCCTCTGTGAACTTTCAAGAGGACAACAATGAGCTTTTGAAACAGACACGGGAGGAAACAAAACACTATTAAGACACAACCTTTAGCTTTCTGGACATTGGCACTCCAGCTTACTCCTTCCCCATCACCCACCTACTCACTTTGGATTAGGTATTGCCGAAATCCATTGACTGCATATAAATTTGAACAACAGAGGATCAAACCCCATTTGCTTTTGTGGTGGGTGAGGAGGGCAAGGGGGGGGGGGGGAGCGTGGGAGCAGGAAACAGGCAGATAAGCTGATAAAGGGAACAGCTTATCATTTAAGGTATTTATTTCTATAATAACAAAGTATTAAAATTAGGAACCAAAATCACCTCTCATCCATTAACACCTCAAGCAATAAACGCAATATCCCGGACACAGTAGGATGTGATTCATAAAATTCGCAAGCAATGGCATTCTCATGCTCAGGTTATGAAATGCACATTGCCATTATTTCCCAAAACTATCTTTTTTATATTAAACTTAAACACGGCTGTTACTGGATCTCAACGTGCTTGCGACGAGGGTATGTGACGTAAAGTTCATTATCAGGGGCTGACTGTGGTTGGTCCGTGTGTAGCTGTCGAGTATTTGTAGTAGGTGGCAGTGCGGACATTCACAGTCCAGAGGAATGCTCCTTACCTACGCTTTTATTGGATTATCGTGACTTCCAACTTAGCCTAGCTAACCAAGAAATACTGCTTTGTGTTACACCCTCTAGCTCACGGGTGTCAAAATCCAGTCCTGGGGGCCAGAGCCCTGCGCATTTTTGGGTTTCCCCTCATTTAACACACTTGATTCAACTCCTTGTGCTAATTACCACACATCTCTTGAGCTGAGTAATTTGTGGAGGAACAGGGAAAGAACTAAGCTACACAGGGCTCCGGCCCCCCAGGACTGCAGTTTGACACCCCTGCTCTAGCTGTATGAGGAGGGTTGGAGGTAACATCCATATCTAATTTTTCATACTGTCTATACATTACACTGAAGTACACAGTATTTTAATAACCAGCAGAATTGTGGCATTTTGAAATCTTTGTGATAAAATGTGCCAGGCGGGCAAATTTTGTCACAAAGATTAAAATATACTGCAGTACTGCCCAAGCCTAGACTAATAACTTTAAAACTGTTTATAAAAGCTTACCCGTTTCACAACACTGCTTGTATTTCTGTTTGTCGTAATCCAGCTGCCCTCTGCTGGCCTGGTGGAATATCACCGCCGTACGCATGCTCCGACCGCAACCACCCACATCCTCAGCCAAATGCAGCATGGGTGCAAGCTGTCGCATGCACCGTAGATGGGATGCCAGTCCATCACAGGACCCACGCTCACATAAATACAAACATATTTTGTGTGCAATTTAGAGACACCACTTAACGTAACTGCATGCCCTTGGACTGTGTGAGAAAATTAGAGTACCTGGGGAACACAGGGAAAGCACTGAAACTCCTTCCACCCAGAACAACAGTGCTACCATATTAATATTAATATCGGAACATAACCCCTGGTGTAATATTTCTTGACATTTGCATTGAAACAATTCTGACATTTTTTTATCCATAGAAAGTGACAAGTTTCTATAAGCTTCTAAGATTATAGCATAATTACTTTATTTACTAATCTCAGCGGACGCTCACTTTCTTCTGCTTAAGAATGCTGATGTCAGAGACGGTAAACACAGATCCTTAAAACTTGGGCAAAAATAAAGGTGATATTGAGTTTTTAAGCCTCTACATTTTTACACGCCTGTTAACACAGTGGTGGAGTTTGCGGAAGTCGGGTTTCCTGACTGCAGTTGATATTTCACTGCTTGCGTACACAGCTCCGATCATACGTCATTCCCCTCACCTCAGATTATGATAGTGTCCTTATTGAGTACCCCAGGATTCCCAAGGGATTCTCACACATCCAGATGGAATGCTGAGAATCTAGGTGTCATTTTCCCTCTTGGCTGTTGTGGGGCTCCATGTCGGACAGTCCTGAGTCCACATAGCCCGGTACATTGTGGTAGCAGCTGGGATTCAGCTGTAAACAGTGTTTTGTAAAAATTCCATAGCCTCTTTCGCTATTATTGTGCTACAAAGACACTTTTTTTATTTGAAATTCTGTGACTGTATTTCTGTGTGTGTTTGTGTGTATCTGTGTATGTATTTGACTGTGTGTGTGGATCTGTGTGTGGGTGTATTTGACTATATGTGTGTGTGTGTCTGTGAGAGAGAGAGAGAGAGAGAGAGACAGAGAGAGAGTGCTACCCTTTTTGTGCATGTAATTGCACATATACCTTCCGTTCATTTATTTGTATTTTATATAATTTATATTTATTTATTTCCTTAGTATTGTTTTTAAGGATGATCTGTTTGTGTAGAGTATAGTTTGCACCCTGTCTACCTGTTTGCACTATTTGCACTTGGTCTGTTCTGCAATATTTATATTAATCTATATCCCACCACTCAGGCTGCAGCAGCGTGATGGTTGCTGATGCAACATGCAGGAGAAAAAGAGCAGTTCCTCCTTCCAGCCGCAACACAAATAGCCATAGCAGCCAGTGACACCTGGCAGTTTCACAACTGTATTTTCATTGATGATGAAAATACAAATTTGTCAGCCTGGCTCTAAAGCTGATGTCCTCTAAGCCTCAATCACTGAGAAGCTAAGATGCTTGGAGAAGCAACATCTTGCTTTAAATGACATAACACTTTGAATTGAAGACAAGTATGTATTTGACATCAAGTGCCTCACTCATCAACCATACTCTTAGCATGCATCGAATATGCAACTTTACCATGTGATACTAACACTGGAGAAGTTCCGTGCATGCAAGCATGATGCTGACCACTGACCAAGCTAAATGAGTCAAATATCCTCCTGAGACCCAAGGAAAAAAGTGTAGGTTATTTGTCTTTGGAGGAAATAAGACATCTTACAATTTAGATTTTTTCAAATTTATTTTTATTTTTAATTTCACAGCATGTCCTCTTTAGTGTACAGCAGGAATAAATACGTTTCCTTACATCAGTGAAAAGATAGATGCAAAAACAAAATGTCCACTACAATGGACATAAATGAATGGGTGGGGTCTCAGGAGGATATCACACGTGGCAGTGAGAGACAGAAGAATTCTAGTGGTCTAACAGTGGGCAACAAATTTAAACTTTTTTTCTGCTTCTGAAATAAAAAGTGGTGTTTCTAAAGGGGTTTTTGCTGCTGAATTCAAATCTGACTTCCTCTTTCTTTCTAGCATGTACAGTCTTTGAGTCAATCTATAATTAATAATGCATTTTCCCAGGCTTACACATCTGGAAACACTGCACGACAATTTTTTTGAAAACTTTTGCTGATTGAGACAGGTACCTGTTGGGTATGCACAAATATAATTTTGGTTTTGCTGCATCACGTAGGAACTCTACTCTACTCTTTACCAGCAATAACGTATTTAATCGCGTTCATGTTTCTCACACACTATTAAATTCAACATAATTAGAAGTGTTTAGCTCTTGATTTTCATTTGTATTCAATGTCAGGTACATCACGTTACCGTGTTAAACAGTAGTCAGCAAAAATATTCGTACCTGGTGACATCAAATGCCATTCCAACAGTCTCGAACCCAACAATTGTGCTTTTGCTTTTGACAGACCCAAATCTCTGACCAGATTGTTTAATTCTGACTGTGTTATGAGATGTGGATCACCAGAGGACCACGGTTCAAAATCCGGATCAATGTCCCTGCCAGTTCCCTGCATTACATTTTCTTCATCTGGCTTGTCTAAGGTACATTCCTCTGGTTTGGGAATTGGAAGACTGTGGTCATGTGGCAGGGGTCTCATTGCTGAAGGTATATTAGGGTATTCAATTAACTACTTGTTTTTGGCAGAGAAACAGAAGTAACAGTCCGTCACATGGTCTTTCTGTTCTTGCCATATCATCGGGACAGCAAACGACATTGTCTTTCAAGTGCCTCTGAGGCAGGGTCTCAGACAGACAGCACATGTCGCACAACAAATGTGAGGCACCCATTACTTGTCTTGATCACTGATTTTACAGCTGTACAGATGATATGCTTTCTTCATGAGAGCAGTCAATGAGCATCTGTGAGGCGCAAGCGCATATTCGCAACAAATATAGCAGAATGTATTGCGGCTGTTAAGACATTGACGAAACATATCGACCGACACCAATCATCCTGCAAATGTCTATAGCATCTAATTTACTTGTTACATTGCTACTGAGGCAATGCTATATTCTGAAACAATACATACACACTATCAGTTCTATATTAACCCAATGAGCAGCATCTGTGTATGCAGGCCACTTTTATAGCCTGCTGAGGCAGTGTCAAGCTGGCTCCGGCCTGTCCAGGCACACCTAGGCTACAAACTTCCACAGAGCAGCTTCCAGCCTGGCCTGATTCCATTCTCAGACTGTACAAAACATTGTTGATAGGTCTCTTATAGAAATGTAAATTTTTGGACACAAATATGAGAAAAATACATGACAAAACTTAAGATTTCGATGAAACGGTACGTGATGGGCAAATTTGGATGTGATTTTCGTGATCAGCAGTCAAAAATCTATAAGGAAAACTCGACCGTGTTCAAGAAGCAAAACCTTTGTTGTACAGTGTAATTCCACAAAATCCTTCTCCACCGCAGCCAAACTTTTTCATGAAGGGTAGAAGTGGTAGATAACTTGTGATGAGGTGCCTGACTTGCTGGGTGAGTGAGGATTCTAACATGGGTGTAAAAATTTTACTGTTACAAACATGACAGGATGGAGTGGTGGCTCTGAGGCTAGGGATCTGTGCCAGCAACTGGAAGGTTGTTGTTGGTTTAAATCCCATAATTTCCTGGAGTGATTATACTCTTTTGAGCCCTTGAGCAAGGCCCTTAAACTGCAATTGCTTTGTTCTGAGTATGATGTTAATCTACATCCAGCCCTGCAAGCAGGTCCTCCAACTTGCAGGAGATTTGCCACTCTAGCCCCAGAAAAGACTCCCACTGTACCTTTCAGACTTGTGTGGTGATGAGGTATCATGGCTGCACTGGGGTTCTCATCCCTGAGGTGGTTTGTCCTGTGGTGGGTATGGTAATGTGTTGTAATCAGCACATACTCCTTTCCTAACCTTATAAACATGACATTTACTCAAATTTGTCCACCTTGCCTATTGCAAACATCAAGGTTACACTGAGGAGGGAATATGGGCTGCTTAGGGTGATGTATTTAGGAAGATAATTCCAGGAGGTCTCACACTTGCTCTGTCAATCTTGTCCATGGCCTTCAGACCTGTCTGGTTCACTTGTTAGCCTTTGCAGACACTTTGGCCCAATCCCATTTCTCCTCCCTTAGCCCTACCACTAGATTTCGAGGGCCCTCCCTTCCGATGTTGACTTCACAGTTCGTAGCCACAAGGAGTAGGGCTTGAAATCTTTAGCTAGGAATCGGGACACCACTTGCTTATGTCATCAGCAGTCGATCATTGCACATACGTTTCACACTTTTCATTTGTTTGTAACAATGCCGGTGTTCTGTCATAAAATACTACCTATCGAGACGTGCTATCGAGCCTTTCTGCGCATGTGCAGTTCCACCGTCTTGGGATTAGGGTTAGGTTTTAGGGATTAGGGTTAGGGTTAAGGTAATGGTTTTAGGGGTTTTGGGGGGTTAGGGTTAGGGCTATCGATTAGCACTACGGTAGCATTTTTCGACAAGGCAGCATATATCGACAGAGCACCGGCTCAAGGTATGGCGTTATCGACTGCGTGCATTTTAATCATCATACTCCGCTTGATGAATACTCGCAGAAGACGTCTGCGACGCCCGTTAATGCTTGTGGATTTTTATGAGATATCGTTTAAAAACGACTGGTGTTAGTGTCAGGTAGAGTGCCTGGCTAAAGTTTTACCTGTCGCTTTACCTGTGTCACAATGTTCATAAGGTCCCAGAGGTGTGAGGCAACAGTGCTAACCACTGCACTACCATGCAGACTCATGCGGTACAATATAACTTTTTAAAAGTACATGTGCTATATGTGTGCAGATTATTTGTTTTATTGCCCTGTATGCATGAACACATGGAACATTTTAAAGGTAAAATCATTTGTTTGCTCTGATACCATTTAGGTAGCTTTAATGAAAGAGGACTTTCAAGTTAAGTAATGTGTATCAACAATCGGTTTCCCAAAAGTGTCGTAGCCAAAAAAACTACATAAAAAGGACTTTGAATGCTCTCTCTCTCTGAATAAATACGTTCTTAATTCTCAACGGTTTTGTGAAACTCACCCCTGCTCGGTTCTTTCTCTATACATACTAAATACTACAGAGATACTGCTCTGTCTCTACGCACAGAATTAGCGCTTTTCAGAAAATTGTTTTTGAAAAATTCAACCTAATACTCCATTTCACTTACATTAAACTAAGATATTCCGCTAAACATTTGATTTTTTTGCAAGCGTATTTATAAAGATGTATTACATTTATGAGCTTCTTTCCCCACACCGCTAGCCATCTTTTCTTTTCTTGTTGTGTATTGCAATGCATTGTGGGAATTTTCTTCTTCCACTCGGTATCGAGTCGGCATCTGAAAAATCTCCATTTCGAGGGCTGTCTTGAGGGCTGAACACCACTACCCCTCACTGCTAAAAAGAAATGGCACAACACTACCCTATGCGGGTACGCACAAAACGGAGGGGTAGGGCTAAGGGGTAGGGCTAAGGGGGGGTATTGGGATTGGGCCTTTGACATTGAAAAGCGGAGAGGAAATTATCTGTAACAATGCAACAAGGTTGTAGCAACAGTCCCGAAAGATCCATTTCAGTTTCAATATAAAAACTCTTGTGATTCTGTGTTTTTGCCCACAGGAAAATACTTTAAGTCTGAAGAATACTGCAAGCTTCAAAGCTCAGAGGGAAACAACTTCCAATTACTAGAGATAAAGTTATTAAAGGTGCATCTCGTGAGTGTGGCTGACTCCCAAGACAGTGGTATTGCCCCGATTGTATCCATCAGTATTGCAATATTGAATCGGCAAGGGCATTTAATTGAAGAACAGCATAGTGTTCATAATAAAGTGAGCTGAAGGCTATCAACGCAAAGACTGTGGCTAAACTGAAAAAGCACAACTCAGTTGTCATTAATCATCTGCTTTCACTTGTATGGAAGACAGGAGGAACCATTCTGAAATCAAAGAGCCTCTGTCTGGAGGCCAGAAGTTGGAACCATTGAGTCATTGGCCAGCAGTCTTGGCAGTTTGGCAGCAACTCAACCCAGTGTGCATTACTGGGATAATGAGTCACTTAGAGTGGGCAGCAGAAACTTCATTTTAGAAAAAAGTCTCTGTATGAAAAAGTGTTATGAAATGAATAGTCTAATAATGACCATAATCTTGTAATGCTGCAGTTACTGCCCAGAGTCATCAACATGTATGCTCATCAATCAAAGATTATGAGGCATGTCTTTAAAGACCCTCGATATAAGAGGAGACTTGGCAGTCTTGACATGTAATTGCCCAAAAAAAATGTAGCTGTTGATTTAGGGAAGAAGTGCGGTAAACCTCAAGGACCAATTAAGAATTACATTTGATGTTCCTTTTTGGAATGTTCTGTATGCAGCAAATGCTGTTTTGTAGAATGTATTATTGGGGAGTCTTTGGCTCCACCTTCACAAACATATTTAAGTCTCTTTTGCTTTGAAATAAATCAAAGGACCCACCGGCAAAGAGTAACACTGCTTGCCGCACCAAGAAAAGATGGCCGACTGCATTTGATTGGAATGTTCTAGAAGAGATGAGACAAAACAAATGCTTCAGAAAGGAATGTCTGAGGTGCTGTATAGGAGTAATAATTATTAAACAGTAGATGAGTATTGTGAGAAGAAAATAGAGCTTGGTGCGTTTCCTTCCACTGCAGTAAATGGATTCAACCTATCTGTGATAATATTTTGCACAGGATGATCAGTGAATGAAAAGTGATTGGTGCTCATCTCAGCTCCCACCTCTGCACGTCTCCATTTGATCATTAAAATAGGCCATGAAATCACATGTTTCAGTTCTTCATGTTAGCTACAAACACCTATACTAACTGCTATGTCAATCTCCTCACCATCAAACTGACACACCCATTAACCATTATTTGAGAAATCCAAAACACTGTTTAATTAATACTGCATGGGACTGTGTATGGAAGGAAACAAAGTAATTAAAAAAGGGGTCTCACTTTACTTGAGAAGACCTGAATCTAGAACAGGGGTGGCCAATCTTATCCGCAAAGGGCTGGTGTGTATGCAGGTTTTCGCTGTAACTCCCTAATTAGGTCACCAATTAAAGGACTGATTGGCTGAAGAGTCCTCACACCTGGGTTTGAACAGCTGACCTAAAGGTTATCCCAAAAACCTGCATACACACCGGCCCTTTGCGAATAAGATTGGCCACCCCTGATTTAGAAGATTCATGTCAGTACATAACTAACTCTTAGTTACTGGTTAATTAATGCATTACGTAAGAGTGTAGTACTACATTATGCATGTCCCCTCAAGTAAAGTTACCAAAAAAGGTGCAACAGTCCTAACCTGTTCCTATACTCTGGATCTTGCTGTGTGAGAAGGGGTTCAATAATGATCACTTCCCCTGTAACTGATTTAAACACCAGGAAATGAGACAGTCCTCTAACTCGGTATGTTAATAATGTGAACTTTTCAT
Source organism: Paramormyrops kingsleyae (assembly GCF_048594095.1). NCBI lineage: Eukaryota > Metazoa > Chordata > Actinopteri > Osteoglossiformes > Mormyridae > Paramormyrops > Paramormyrops kingsleyae. The sequence goes on along the minus strand of NC_132802.1, from coordinate 8,500,779 downwards.
GTGTATTATTTGTATCTGTATTTTGTGACTTTAAAAACATAATTTTGTTTTCTCATTGAATTGATGTTGGTATATTTAATTTATATTTAAAATGATATGTTATATTTTAAACTTGCAAATATAACAGCATGTTTTTGTTGGTTTGCTGGAAAGTCACGCAAATTGAACGACAGCTTAGATTCAGCATGGCAGGCATGCTGATGGGCTTCATTTCCCTGGTAACACAGTTTCACTCTCCCCCAGCTGCTTCTGTCCACTGCTGTCGTGACAAACACTTCTCTGGCTAAAGGTCTCAGTGTATTTTCAGCTTCCTGAGGTTTCTCTGTTTACGAGCTGCATCAGAAACAATTGTGGCAACCAGGCTTCTGCACTGAAACGACATGATAAGGTGCTGGTGTAACTGCTTTGCTGGCAAGATCAGTTTCTATGTGAAAGGCCAAAAGCCACAAGATAGAAATTGCGAAATTAGCAATGATAAAAAATAAAGGGCATAACAACAAAAGGAGGTCAAACGTTATAGCTTCAGGATGTCAGCACAGCAACAAACATCACCTTTACAAACACCACTGTGTGGTAAAGTTCTCTAGAAAGGTGTTGAGGTCTATCAAGAACAAAAACACACATATATAGTTCTTTCCCAGCGACAGTGGGCTACATCAACAGCCAGTAACCTGTCCCACTCTCTCAGTCATCTCACCAAGCTCCTGCTACATTGCACCATGCACATTATTTGCACTAAGCACATTACATTATTTTATTTTTATGTACATAATTAATCTATGATTTCTGTGTGCATGCATATCAATCACTGTGTTCTATCATATATTGTTATTATTTGACTTTTTTATTTTTTTACTTTTTCCTCCTCGAAATGTTAGCACCTTATGTCATCCTACAGTCAAGAAACGCCACTCCACCCATCAAACGTTCTACCCATTAAGGAGAAGTGTGCTTGTGTTTTTCTATTCAATATTTCACTTGCATCCCTCTTTTTCATCCCTCTTTCCATCATTTTTTTCCATACATTCAGTAAATCTTCAGCATAAAACCTCCAAACTTGCTGAAGACATCTAGTGTGCAGCTCAAAAGTATTCAACTAACTTCCATCCACTTAGCCCTCATTCATTCCTTCTTTTTCACCTGTTTTCCTCCCATTGACTTTAATTTGCCTTTCATATCGTTGGCACTCATCAATTTCACCCTTATTCATCCATCCATCCTCATGGGTTTAAAGCTACAACAATCAAACTTTGTATATAGACTCAACAGCTAATTAAAAGTGTTATTCCTTCATCCTTTCTTTCTCAGTGTCTTTCTTCTACTTTTATGTGCACAGCAATCAAACGTTTTCTTCAGGAAATGCCCTTTCTAGTTATATTGTCATGATTGTCCTTGATTGTTTCGCATGACACCCAAAGTAAGGGCCTTGCTCAAGGACCCAACAGATATGTGACTGTTTCGCCAAGGCTGGGATTCAAACAAGCACTGATGCCTAATTGACCGAACCACACATCTGCTGTTCATGTTGTCCCACCCCCACCTCATCACTGTCTTTGTTTCTTCATTTATTGTGTAACAAAAATGTCAGTAATCCTGTCTTGACCGTCATGTATAATTCCTCCAGTGAACTCTGAGCCAAAGATCAGTAAATGTCATTGTAACTGCATCCAGCAAGACTGGATCCCACACCTGGACACACCTGACACATTGTTAACGGACGACATCCAATTCCGTCACACGCCCCACCAAGACCGTTCACTGTTTTTATGATAAGCTGTGGATCACAAAAGACCCAAAGGACCTACTCGACAAGAAGAAGATGGTCTTCAGGTCTGGAGACAAGAGGGAGATTGAGAGTGTGCAGGTGGAACTGATGAAGCAGCCCTGCGAGGGAAAAATCTGCTACAGTGACAAGCTGGAGCACAAGCTAAAGTGGAACAGCATGCAGGAAGCATGGAATGGGATGAGGAGCATCACCGCTTACAGGCTGGCTGGAAACGTCGTGGTGGAGGGGAGCACAGACAAGGCTGTATCTATATCTCAGTCTCTTCAGCAGTAGATATGTAGATATGACTGTCACTCTCCAGTCAGGCCCCTCCCAACACCAACAGCCACAGTGTGTCGGTTGTAAGTGTTGCTGGCTCTACATTGACTCCACTATCTTCACACCCCCCTGCAAATTCCTCACTCTGGAGGAATGATCCAGTGACTCTTCCACAGGTGAGGAGTGAGCTAGGGAAACCCCAAACAGGCAAGGCTGTGGGATCAGACAGAATCAGCTGAAGATGTATGGGGCCCATCAGGAACTATTCAGGAACTATTCTCTCCAAGGCTCTAGATGACACCCTATGTGACTGGAGGGCCAAAAACAGGGTTACTGCAGCACCCATGTGGACTTCAGAACAGTTGCTCTCACTTCACGCATAATGAAGACCTTTTGAGAAGAAGCTGGTCCTGAAGAAATTCTGGTCACAGACCACCTAGCTTGGCTAACAGGCACACATAGATGAGGATGTTCTTCTGATCTATACTCTCCATACAGCCTACTCACATCTGGGCAAAGCCAGTACCATTGTCAGAACCATGTGCTTCGACTGGAGTGTATTCCAAACACACAGCCATGTACTGTAGGAAACAGGTTTGAACCACCCCTCCCACTCCCCAAAATTTGTTTGCTCCCTACCAGAGAAGTAGCCAGTTAGTAAAATCCCCTTCCCCGATTCCGCAAAATCTACTGAGGGGAACAACACATACCACCCCCCGCCCCCAGACTTTATGTCTACCTACAAGCCTGGTACATTCTATACCATTCAGCCTCTCCAACTTGGGATCAAGCTCAGGGGAATTCAACTAACAGATGGCAGGTGTGGAGGCTCCCAGACTTCGCCGCGACACTATCAACTCCAAACTCCTGCTACTGACAAAAGTTCTTTGATGACTCTTCTATTACAGGCTACTGACTACAGGAGTCTAATAAAGGACTTTGTCTTATGGTGCAGGGAGAACCAACTGCTACTCAACATTCGCTACACAAAGGAGTTGCTGGTGGTTTCTAGGGCAGGATAAGATAATAACAAAAGATGGACTTTATTGATCCCAGGTTGGAATTCTGTTGCATGGGGCAGCAAGATACGTAAAGTGCATGTAGATGGTGGTCTGATGTCCTTATTGAGCTGGAACACCCTTAGACCACACAAGATGTCTTCCAGAGCAGGGGTTCCTTCTGCAGACTCAGGGTGTGGGAGAACAGGTACTGAAAGACCCCACAGAGCTGGCTGGCAGGCGTCTTCAACACCAAACAGTTGATTCCATCAGAAATCAGTGCCTGGGGGTCCACCTGAACAGTGGGCTAGACTGAACACCCAACACAGAGGCACCATGCAAGAATAGCCAGAGCAGACGCTACATTCTGAGTTGGCTCAGATCTCTTGACATGTGCATCAAGTGGCTGGACATACTGGCCAGTATACCTCTCTATATTATGGTCTGCCAGCTAAGTTCAGATGATACCAGATATCTAAACAAACTCATTAGGAAGCTCAGCTCCATCATAGAAATGACCTTTGACCCTCTGGAAGCAATTTCGGCAAACAGGACTGGAGAACATAATAAACAATTCTGCCCACTGCTTCCACGGGGTGCCATCCTGGAGGACCTTCAGACACCAGCTCTGTCCCTCACGGCGTGCCAGGAAGCCAAAGCTACCTTTGGTGCCTGAACCAAAGCCTCCAACCCAACAGGCTACAAGAATGAGGATGGAAAAAGACATTCAAAAATAAAAAATCAGTAAGTATTCCAGAAATGTTTTGTACTTCAATTTTAAGTGTAATGATTGATAGTGCAAATGATTAAAATCAAATCATTTTAGTGAATCAAGTCAATTCAATGATCTAAAATAATTTTACCCCCTATTTTGAAAGATACTAACAGGCAACAATGTGTATGTAATGTTTTAGTTCATCTCAACAGAATGAAACACTGTGGGGGGGGGGGGGGGGGAGCTGGCTGGAAGTGAGTGGAAATGACTAAGAGAGATGAGGAATTCAAAACATTTCTGATCGCTATCCAGTGGCTGTTTACAGTGCAGTCTGTCCGTGACATCAGAGGCCGGCCTTTATAAACGTCAGTGGAAACACCAGCAGGAACAGCGGCAGCAGCGAACTCTGGGAGGACGGAAGAGCTACTCGTCGGCCAGCCGGAGGGGGGACGCGATGCAGCGGCACGCTGTGCCATCCTGGATTCTGCTCTTCTGCGCACTCTCACAGGTGAGCCTGAAAATCTGCTTTGCGGGTTACAGCCAGCAGGGGGAGGTGTGGTTAAGGAACCAGACAGATTAGGAACAAGTTAGAATCCCAGACATTATCTTCAGTAGGGATTTATCCTAGATGGCGTCTAACATTAAAGTACAAAAATTGACATGAATAATAAAATGTATTAGAAGTTCCCTAAGTAAATGTGGGATGATAATGCAATATTAATAACATCACAATACTAATACTACATATTGCTAAATGTAACAATAACGATGTGATGTATAGTGTTTTCATAGTTCTCTATGAACTATAGGTTAGTTTACTGCTAAGCTATTAACATTCCTAAGCCTATCCCAGGCACATCTCACTGCCAGAGTCCACGAATGACACATTTTATCCATGTTAAGTCATTTTCTTGGCAATTTATTGCAGGGACATTAAAATTGTGGCAGCTTGAATCAGCAACAGTTACTGTCCAACAATAATATCGCTCATAGATGACTCTAGTAGTTGGGCTTATCAATGGTGACCGTAGCAGAAGTATGGATCAATGACATTTTTATGTGTTTTGATGTTTGAGCAAATGAGGGACACAGTGTTCAATCTGTCAACCCCCCTTACCAGAAAAAAAAACAAAAGGCTTGGCAAGTGATCTGATCTCCCAAAATGAATAGCAATAGTTCAGCTCGACAATTTTTGTGTGCAGGTTTGGCTCGAGTACTCCAAAATAACTGGAAACAGGTTTAGTCTGTAAATAAGATTCCAAGGATGTGGGTCTCAGGTCTTGTAACATTCTCATGCTGTGATTGTATTCAATGTCTATAAAACATCTGAGCACAAATAGACCGTAAAATGTGTTGCCGACACAAGATATTTGTCAAAGTATTTGATTAGTGTACCGGATGAGCATAGTGTCAGTTTTGGAAATGGAATCCTCTAGTTCCCTTCAAATAGCCAATCACCAAGCTGCCTAAGATGGTCTGTGAGCCAATGAGGGGTGAGGTGCTGACTTTGTCACCTCTGTGTCAGGTATGCTGCCAAATGTGTGGAGGCCCTTGCTACTGTCCCAGGTCTCCGCCCCATTGCCCTGCCGGTGTCCCCCTGGTCCTGGACGGCTGCCGCTGCTGCCGGGTCTGTGCCAGGCAGCAAGGCCAGACGTGTGACGACAAATTCCTGTGCGATGCCCAACGGGGACTGCAGTGTGACTACAGTGCTAGCTTTCCAGGCGGTCCAGGAGAGTGTGTCAGTGAGTACCTGCGGGATCTCGAGTGTCCCATGCCAGAGCCAAGATCCAAAAAGGAGATGGCATCCTTACCCGGTGCTCCACCAGGTTGACACGCCAAGTAGAGTCTGGGAAGAATGTGGCCTTTACAGCATCTTGAGCTGTGCAAACATCACAATTTTTGTATCCATGGCAAGTGTTGACATATTTCTCCTAAAGCCCTTCTGGCAAGGTGATTGATGACAGAGCCAATGCCGACATCGCTGTAAAAACCAGGCTTCCCGAAGTGTCACATGACTTCTGGTGTAGCTAGCGAGCAGAGCATCATCTCCCGGTGCTTCCATCTTCCCCTGTGGACCGCAGGTCAGGAGGAATTGGGCTGTGAGCTCAATGGAGAGACGTACCAGGAGGGCCAGGTGTTCCAGCCGTCATGTGGCCTGCAGTGCCGCTGTGCCGGGGGGGGTGTGACCTGTGTGCCCCTGTGCAGTGACGAAGTGCAGCTGCCCAGTGCAGACTGCCCACATCCCCAGCACATCCAGCTGCCAGGGAAGTGCTGTAAGGAATGGGTCTGTGAGAACAGGGACAACAGCGTCCTCCAGAAGACCCTGCCAGGTACGCCAGCTCCATCCACACCCTCACATCATGCTAATCACAAGAGCTTTGTTTCATTTGTCCTTTCAAATTTTTGTTAACTATACTATATGAACATAAGTACTGGAACACCAAGCCATTACAGTCACCTGCAGGGACTTTCCCATCCCATTCTAAATCCACAGGCATCAATATGTAGTTGCCCCCCCTCCCACTTTGCATTTATAACAGCTGCCACTCTCCTGAGAAAACTTTCCATAAGATTTTGGAGTGTGTCTGTGGGAATTTTTGCCCATTCACCCAGAAGAGCATTTCTGGCTCGCAATCTCTATTCTAGTTCATTTCAAAGGTGTTTGACGGGGTTGAGGTCAGGGCTTTGTGTGGACCAGTCAAGTTCTTCCTCACCAAACTCACCCAACCATGTCTCTATGGACCTTGCTGGAACAGAAAATGACCTTCCCCAAGCTGTTACCACAAAGCTGGGAGCATAGAATTCTCCAATGTCCAAGTCTGAAGCATTAAGCATTCCCTTCACTGGAACAAAGGGGTCTAGCCCAGTCCCTGACAAACACCCCCATACCAAAATCCCTTGTCCACCAAACTTTACAGTTGGCACAATGCAATCAGGCAAGTAACGTTCTCCTGGCATCTGCCAAACCCAGACTCAACCATCAGACTGGCAAACAGAGAAGCATGATTTGTCACTCCACAAAATAGGAGTCCAGTGGCAGTGTGCTTTGCACCACTCCATCCAACGCTTGACATTGTGCTTGGGGATGTGAGGCTTGCATGCAGCTGCTCGGCCATGGAAGCCCATTCCATGAAGATCCCAGGGCACAGGCACAGTTCCTGTGCTGTAGTTAATGCCAGAGGAAGTTTGCAGTCAACAGAATTAGAATTAGGTGATCAGCGGTCATTGTTAACACACCACACCACAGCACACAGTGCACAACAACAAAATGTGTCCTCTACATTTAACCCATATGTGACTTTTGTGACATAGCAGGGGGCAGCTAATTCAGCACCCGGGGAGCAGTGCTTGGGGGCGGAACCTTGCTCAGGGTACCTCAGTGGTGCCTTGCTGGTTGGGGATTCGAACCTGCAATCTTTCGATTACAAGTGCGCATCCCTAACCATCAAGCACCAGGGCATTGGTGCCTTTTACACATTATGCGCCTCCTCACTCTGCAAGTTTCTGTTGTTCCTAAACGTTTCCACTTTGCAATAGTTCCACTTATAGTTGACTGTGGAATATCTGGCAAGGAAGAAATTTCATGAACTGACCAGGAAGGTAGCATCCTATGACAGTAACACACTTGAATTCAATGAGCTCCATTGTTTCACAAATGTTTGTAAAACTGACTGTATGGCTAGGTGAGTTTTATACACCTGTGGCAATGGGTCTGATGTTTACTTACTATAATGAAAAGGAAAAAAAAAAACCTCCTTACAGTGGCTGTAAGAAAACATCTGACAGAGGAAAGCCTTGGGAACATCTCACCACAGAGCTTCATGATTTCCATGAGTCAGGAGACGAGTCATGAATGTCTGGCCGAAGACTCAAAGATCAAGGACTCACAAATAGGCCTGATGAGCAGCTTCAAAATCTGCTGCCTTAAAAAAATGACACTGGGTGTCAAACGATGCTGCCCATCACATTTCGGTCAAACTGAACATCCTGCAGAGATGTTTACTTTAAGCAGGGTGGCTCTGCTTATTTGAGGCAGGAGCAAGGCCAAGGAAACGCTGACTCTTTAAAGCTTTGAATTGGGGCCCAAATAATTCCTAGAGTTAGTGTTACTTTTCAGTGAGAAATTGATCAAGGTGATTCTGCAAGAGAAAAGAAAAACAATCTGATGAAGCTTCATCAGTTCTAGTTATATTAAAATGTACAGTTATGGAAGGGAGAAAACAGGAAATACACAGGCAACAGGAATACACCTGTGTTAATGCTTGCTTTGTAACAATACTTAATGATGATTTAACTAATGACCACATCCAAAATAACAGAACTGCTTAAAACTGAAATATATATTTTAGTAAAAAAACTTCTCATAAAATGCACAATGGCTGACTCTGAAAGTCAAGAATATTATTCCCTTCATGTTCATTGCTCTGATTTGAGCTGATCTTGCATTCCAACACTTTCTTTAAAATGTTTTGCATAACGCTTGAGATAATGGGCTGGGAATCTTGTACTTCCCAGACAGACAGCGGCTCCAAGGGTTACTGAGAACCAGGCATTCTTATATCTGATGAAAATGGATGTTTTTGGAAAGGAGCTTGTTGCAGTCGAAACATGAGTAGTTTTTATTTAGCCTACAGGCTAAATGGCACAAGGATGGACGTCTCCAGTCAGAGCCGGATCCCTATTTCCAACTGCATCGAGCAGAGCACAGCGTGGAGCCCCTGCTCCCAAACCTGCGGCCCAGGAATATCCACCCGTGTTTCCAACCAGAACCGGGCTTGTCGTTTGGAGCTGCGTAGTCGGCTGTGCCAGCTGCGACCCTGCCAGGGGGCTCCCCTCAGGGTCTCTAAGGTGGGTGCCCCCCCAGTTCCCTTGGCCTCCATTGCCTACCATTCCCTATTTGGTCCTTTGGTCACATGCAGTCTGTACCACAAAAGAAGTTTAATAGTGGAGACTGATAACAATTAAATTTATTCTCTTTTCAGTTTTATATGAAATGTAGTAGAATGACGCATTGGAAAAACATTTTTTCCCTTTCAAAGTAAAGTTGTACTACTTTGCTAAACAACAGTGGTCTTTGGGGGAATCTAGGTCATGCGGGAAGATGATTGAATGCCTTTGAACAACTGACTCTGTTCCACAATTGTCCCTGGTCAATTGTCCCTGGAATTTGTTAAAGGTAAACCTCTTATGCTGGTCAGGGTTGCTAGGGTCTCTGGAGCCTATCCTGTACAGAACAGGTGACGAGGCTGGAGTACACTCTGGATAGGATGGTGGCTAACAACTAAAAGCTTGGACTTTGCCTATTTATTTTTGCTCGCATTCACATGAAAGTGAAGTGGTCGAAAAAAAAAAAACAGTCACAGAGAACAACTTTTTTCACAGCAGAAAGAACAAATAATTATTGTAAATGGTTCACAATAGTGGCTAAGTTTTGGAAAGCTGGCCAGGTCACAGAGATGTCATCAGGGGAACCCCGCGTTAATGAAAGCACTAGAATCGAATTCTAATGGTGAAACCGAAACCGTGTTCCAAATGTTCACATCCGGAAAATGGAACCATGATATCCACCTGACCCCGACCTAAAGTTAGGGCAAGCCGTATGTTTTGTAAACATTACACATTGTACCTTCTAACTGCATGTGTCATGTGACTATTTACTATGCAGTAAAAGCTAGGCTAGTTTCATTAACTCAAGATGGATAATAAGCCGGAGACCACATAGCCCCCCCCCCCCCCCAGGCACCTGTTGACTTACTCCAACTGAGTGAGTTTTGGTTCCCAGTACTGTAACATATGATGAGGAAGCCTGAGTTTAGGTCACTGGTAGTCTCATCTCCGAAACACCAACAAAAAGAAGTAGACTGAGGGGGTTTGGGAAATCTGCTCGTCAATTTGGAAAACAGTCTTGACTTTAATTGGCTTGAGCATTGCAACACAGGTTTCAATGCAGTGTGTTCTGCATGTTCCAGCAGCCGAAGCGCTGTGAGCCCAGCTACAGGTCTGCGCAGCTGGTACGGCTAGAGTACCTGGGCTGTCACAGCGTACGACTCTACCTCCCCCGGTACTGTGGGATCTGCTCCGATGGTCGCTGCTGCACTCCGAACCGCACCCGCACAGTCTGGGTGATGTTCCGCTGCCCGCGAGGTCGCCTGCTGAGCCATCCCGTCATGGCCATCGACTCCTGTTCCTGTCACTACCACTGTCCCCAGCTGCTCAACACTGCCCCCAGGAGGCCTGAGCCTATCCGCACCATATTCCAGTTATTCCAGTTATAAGTGCCCATATTCATCTCTTTTCCATATTTTAATCCCACTACATGCCTACATACCCTTATCTGCTATCCATGTCCTTGGAAGTAACTTCCCTTGTAATGTTCCAGCAGGACTGGACTGGGATTAAAAATCAGCCCTGTTGCTTTTGCCCATACAGGCCTATACCTACCTACACATGCACTTTAGAGCAATATTTCTAAAGCAAAAAATTTAAATGTACCTGAAATTAAATAGAAAACCTAAATAGAACTTATCACCTAAATAGATACGCCAAATAGAACTTGTGTTGTAGAATTTGTTGGTCTGAGGAGCAGATTTTGGTGGCCCATAACCCCATTGACCCATCAGGAAAATGCCCAGTATGCCAGATGGCCAGCCCAGTCCTGTACTATGGGCTAATCATATATCACTGAATCCCTGGCCATAACTTCTGCCACTGAGATCCCAAAAATGCTACATAATTGCTAATCTACAGAAAAGGATGTATGGAATCTAGTATCCAATGTGTAAATGAGCCTTTCCACTGGTTTAGCCTTCAGATGAAAAAGAAAAGCATGTCACTAACTTACCATACCACGAATTGCCATTGTAAATCATGGGCTCCTAATCTTTTCCTTCATGGGGGTTCGTCTGAACTGCACCTAGTCTGGTCACTCACCTAGGACCAATTTGCCTTGGGAGTCCTTGCCAGGGGCATTTCCCCTGCCCCCCCCTCCCCCCCCAACACCACAATAAGGTGGCGATTCATCGAGGGACACCCATCCATGCATGCATTTGAAGTAACAGCTGCCCTTTTAGGTCTATTATCCAAAACTACCTTGTCTGACTGTAAGTTTCAGTCTTTGATACTGTTTTTCACTGTTTTGAAAAGTTTTAAAGTTATGATATCTTATGTTTTGCATCTGAAATTGAACTGAACAGATGTGGAACATTCATTAAAATAGGAATCACTAAAACATTCACTGAAATAATACATAAAATAAAATAGAAATAAAATAGGAATCGCTGTAATTGCTGAAATAATACAGCCACCTTGTACATTAAAGAAATATACCCGATCAAAGTTGTTTCTCAATGACAAAAATGACAATGTCTCTAAATGACTTGCTCCTGTTATATGAATGTTTAGTACTTTTCATGTTTTCTACCCCTTGTGTAATAAAAGTATGCACATTTTACTTTTGCGTGGATTGTGGTTGTGCTTTTGTGAGCCGAGACATTTTTCCCTGTTGATATATCTCTATCAATCATAATTTAAATCTCTGAATTTACATTTCTAATATTATGTGAAATTACTTCCCACCGACCAATCTTCTGTACCCACCCATCCCGTAGGGCAGGGGTGTCAAACTCCAGTCCTGGGGGGCCAGAGCCCTGTGTAGCTTAGTTCTTTCCCTGTTCCACCACAAATGATTCGGCTCAAGAGATGTGTGGTAATTAGCACAAGGAGTTGAATCAGGTGTGTTAAATGAGGGGAAACCCAAAAATGTGCAGGACTCCGGCCCCCCAGGACTGGAGTTTGACACCTGTGCCATAGGGGGTCCAGAGTCTATCCTGGAGGTTACAGGTGTAAGGCAGGGTACAACTGAGGATGGTCACCAACCCATCACAGGGCACACATACCATTCACACCTACAGGCAATTCGGTAACTTCACCTTAGGATTTTTTTGCACCATGGTGGGGGAGGGAACCAGAGCACCTGGAAGAAACCCCGCAATGACACAGGGAGAACATGCAATCTCCACACACATGGAGACTCAAACCTGGGTCCCAAAGGTGTGAGGCAACAGTGACAAGCACTGCACCATCCATGATATTATCTCATTGATGCTAAAGATATTGTATCATGAAGTCTCACCTAATCTGACTCCAGTTAGGCCAAGTATATTTTAGACATTTTAAATTACTTACTAATTGCTCATTATTTACTAATGTATGCTACTGTACATTTACTGTTCTTAGGCTTCCCCCATCACTGTCACTAGGGTTGTCATTAAGGTAGATTAGGCTTCCTGTCCCAAAACCACTGGAATAGATACTGTGATGTGGCAGATCCCATTGCAACGCCAGAAGGCACACCATTAAATTAGATAAGACCCTCAAAGTGGTGTGCCTTCTCTTGGTGGTTCTGTCTGCCCTTAACGTAATAATAGCTGGATTTAATATAGAATTCTAGGAGGTTTTTGTAAAAGTAATGAAGAACAATGTTATCCCATTTGTTTCTTGTTATAGTGTAGAGGTTGAATTGATTAACTGGTTGAATAATACATAATTACACACACTGTATATTATAAGACTAGTACACGTACATGACTTTGCGGAGCAACTCAATCATGTTAGTAATACAAAATGTCCTTGACGACTGCCCTGTGGTGTCACAGTATACTGCTATGTCCACACTAGGCGTCCAACGGTACACGGTATTATATTGAACAGTTCAGTATGCGCAGGTGAACCGAGACATTTCGGTATGCATAATTTTGTTACAGCCTATCAGAGCTCTGTATGTAAGTACAAGCCCCAAGATCAGCCTATCAGCATTTTGCATGCAAATACAAGCCCGAGAACTGATGGACAACCAAAACAAATATTATTTAAGCTTCGACACAACTATGGCGAGCGGTAGCGAGACTGAGAGAAACAAATACGAAGGGGCACCACAAAGTTTCAAATCCGCTGTGTGGGAACACTTTGGATTTAGTGTTCAGTACGATGACGAGGGTAAGAGGACTGTAAACAAGCAAAAGACATTCTGCAAGCATTGTTTGGCAAGAGTTGGCTACTCAAATGGAAACACTTCTAACATGATGTTTCATTTACGTCGCCACCACCCAGCCGTTTCACTAGCTAGGAGAGTGCACTCACTAGTGAAAGCGCAACATCCACCAACTCTCGCTGCTGCCTTCCACCAACAATTAGCCACAAATTCAGTTAGACATAAAGAAATAACGAAAGCAGTGGGATTGTTCATAGCGAAAGATTTGCAGCCCTTTTCAGTAGTTAATGACTTGGGATTTCGTCACCTTATCAAAACAATTGAACCGCATTATAACTTCCCCATTTCAGCAGCACAGTGATTCCCAGGCTCTATGAAACATTGCGGAGGGAAATTGAAACCGAATCAGCACAGGCACCGTATCTGGCTCTCTCCACTGATAGCTGGACCTCCAGAGCAACTGAAAGTTACCTTACGGTGACGATTGGGAGATGAAGAGCTACGTGCTGCAAACTCGTCACCTGTATGAGAGTCATACAAGCGCACAATTATCTCAAGAATGAATTAATGCTGCGACTGAGTGGAAGCTAGAGAGACCAAATATCACAATACCAGTCATTACAGATAATACAAGAAACGTCCAACGCTATCAATGATTCTCCCTTTAAAGACAAAGATTCTTAAATCTATAACATCAGCTCCTGAGAACAGTGAACCATCATGGAGGCCAAGGCAGCCATTACACAGGACTTGGAAAAAAGATACAAAGAACCAGATCTTCCTGAGTACCTTCACAAAGCTACAGCCCTTGATCCAAGGTTTAAATCACTGCCATTCCTAAATGAAGACTGGTGTGATCTTATATGATTATAATAATCTTATAAAAGAAATTGTGGAGCATAAATATCAGCATAAATTTCACCATGACAGACCAATGCAGCGCCCACATCACTGCAGATGCCGCACCAATCCGCCTGTCGATCTCCCGCTCCATCCTTCCCTCACTCGTGAACAAGACCCCGAGATACATAAACTCCTCCACTTGGGGAAGGACCTCCTCTCCAACCCGGAGAGAGCACTCCACCCTTTTCCGGCTGAGGACCACGGTCTCGGATTTGGAGGTGCTGATTTTCATTCCTTATAAGGCCATACTCCTGGAGCACTCCCCATAGGACTCCCCGAGGGACGCGGTCAAATGCCTTCTCCAAGTGCACAAAGCACATGTAGACTGGTTGGACAAACTCCCACGCACCCTCCAGGACCCTGCCGAGAGTATAGAGCTGGTCCACTGTTCCACGCCCAGTGCAAAAACCACACCGCTCCTTCTGAATCCGAGGTTCGACTATCCGATGGACCCTCCTCTCCAGCACCCCCGAATTGACCTTACCAGGGAGGCTGAGGAGTGTGATCCCCCAATAGTTGGAACACACCCTCCGGTCCCCCTTCTTGAAGAGGGGGACCACCACCCCGGTCTGCCAATCCAGAGGCACCGCTCCCGATGTCCACGCGATGCCTCAGATGCGTGTCAACCAAGACAGCCCCGCAACATCCAGAGCCTTGAGGAACTCCAGGCGGATCTCATCCACCCCTGGGGCCCGGCCACCGAGGAGCTTTTTAACCACCTCAGCAACCTCTGCCCCAGAGATAGGCGAGTCCACCCCCAAGTCCCCAGACTCTGCTTCCTCATTGGAAGCTGTGTCGGTGGGGTTGAGGAGATCTTCGAAGTATTCCTTCCACCGACACTCAACGTCCAGATCTGACCATAAACAGTGTTGATGCTGCACTGCTTTCCCGCCCTGAGACGCTGGATGGTGGACCAGAATCTCCTCGAAGCCATCCGGAAGTCGTTCTCCACGGCCTCGCCAAACTCCTCCCATACCCGAGTTTTTGCCTCAGCGACCGCCGAAGCCGGGTTCCACTTGGCCTGCCGATACTCATCAGCTGCTTCCGCAGTCCCACAGGCTAAAAAGGCCCAATAGGACTCCTTCTTCAGCTTGACGGCATCCCTCACCGCCGGTGTCCACCAGCGGGTTCGGGGATTGCCGCCGCGACAAGCACCGACCATCTTACGGCCACAGCACCAGTCAGCCGCCTCCACAATGGAGGCGCGGAACATGGCCCATTCGGACTCGATGTTCCCCGCCTCCCCCGGCACATGGGCGAAGTTCTGCCGGAGGTAGGAGTTGAAACTCCCTCTGACAGGGGATTCCACCAGACGTTCCCAGCAGACCCGTACTATACGCTTGGGTCTGCCAGGTCTGACCGGCTGACAGGGTGTCCTGGTGCCAAGTGCACATATGGACACCCTTATGCTTGAACATGGTGTTCATTATGGACAATCCATGACGAGCACAGAAGTCCAACAACAACTCGGGCTCAGATCGGGGGGGCTGTTCGCAACAACAGTCAGGACCCGTCCCCCAACCCAAAGGCGAAGGGAGGCTACCCTCTCGTCCACTGCGGTAAACCCCAATGTACTATAAGTATGCCCACCCCAGACCGGGTTTTTTTTTTTTTTTGTAAATGGAAAGTTTTATATGTTTAAATAAAAAATATAGAGTTCAAGGAATGATAGCATATTTTGTCTAAAATAAATGGATACTATAAATACTGTAACGTACCATAACCGTGACACAAAAACCGCAATACGTACCGAACCATGGGTCCAGTGTACCGTTGCACCCCTAGTCCACACAGGTGTGGTTCTTGAGCAATACTTTTAATAATGTATAAAAAATACCAGGTAGGTCCAGTGGCCCATTGCTATGACGTTAAGAAAAGAAGGGAAGACCTGACTTTGAGAGTGAGGTGATTCTTGAGGCACATTTAATTCAATATAGACAGATGGTGTCACATCCCTCAATACACTTAAAGAATCAATTTCAAGGTGCAGTGACCCTGTTTCGCTGACTCATGGTGACCCAACACCAATTTCAGATGCAAAGTTTCCTGTGAGGTAACGGTTAAAGTCCCCTATGTGGTAGGGGCTAGAGTCCCCTGTGAGGTAAGGGCTACAGTACCCAGTATGATAGAGGCTAGCGTCTCTTCTGAGGTAAGGGCTAAAGCCCCTTATGTAGGGCTAGAGTCCCCTGTGAGGTAAAGGCTACAGTACCCAGTATGATAGAGGCTAGCGTCTCTTCTGAGGTAAGGGCTAAAGCCCCTTATGTGGGGCTAGAGTCCCCTGTGAGGTAAGGGCTACAGTACCCAGTATGATAGAGGCTAGCGTCTCTTCTGAGGTAAGGGCTAAAGCCCCTTGTGTGGGGCTAGAGTCCCCTGTGAGGTAAGGACTACAGTACCCAGTATGATAGAGGCTAGCGTCTCTTCTGAGGTAAGGGCTAAAGCCCCTTATGTGGGGCTAGAGTCCCCTGTGAGGTAAGGGCTACAGTACCCAGTATGATAGAGGCTAGCGTCTCTTCTGAGGTAAGGGTTAAAGCCCCTTATGTGGGGCTAGAGTCCCCTGTGAGGTAAGGGCTACAGTACCCAGTATGATAGAGGCTAGCGTCTCTTCTGAGGTAAGGGCTAAAGCCCCTTATGTGGGGCTAGAGTCCCCTGTGAGGTAAGGGCTACAGTACCCAGTATGATAGAGGCTAGCGTCTCTTCTGAGGTAAGGGCTAAAGCCCCTTATGTGGGGCTAGAGTCCCCTGTGAGGTAAAGGCTAGAGTCCCTGGTGAAATAGGTACTACAGTATAGTCCACTGTGAAGTAAAGGCTAAAATTTGTGCGTACTGTACATCAGTTTGAACATGCTGCCATCTAATTTTTGGTAAAACATGTAGAATTTTAAGTTTGTTTTTCCCTTATTAGACATTCTCACTTCCTGTCAATCTAAAGATCCTGCACACAGAAACGATACAAAGCACTGCACCCAAACCAAACCACAGCGGGGCAGTATGAAAAAAAAACACTTCCTGCTATTCAGCAGACTCTACATAAGCACAGAAGCGACACATTTTTCAGTACCAGTGTTCTTTGACACTATCCTTCAAACTGTCATCTTCACCATGAACATAACAATGAAAGGGATGAAGAATGGCACTTGTAAAATTGACAAATCCTTTACAAAAGTCTACCTGCCAACGATATATGGACTGGGGTTTGTTGTTGGTCTGCTTGCAAATGCTTGGGGTTTAAAATGTTTGTCTAAAACCTGGAAAAAAATTGGGAATATTCAGATTTTTATCCTTAACCTTGGAATTTCAGACATGCTGTACATCTTCACCTTGCCTTTTTTGGCCTATGCTGAAATGAAAAAATCCTGGATTTTTGGACAAGCCTTCTGCAAAATCACCAGATTTTGCTTTAACTTGAATTTATATAGCAGCATCGGTTTCCTCACCTGCATCAGCGTTTACAGATACCTGGGCATCGTCCACACCATGAGAGTGAAAGGACAAATTACTCAGAAACATTCTGTGGCTCTTAGTGTCTTTGTCTGGTGCATGGTCTGTCTTCAGATTATTCCTGACTTATACTTTGAGAAGACACCGAAGCACATCCTAAGATTCTGCTTCGACACCACAGTGAATGAACACGTCAAAGAGTATCTGTCGTACAGCATTTGGTGGACGGTCACTGGATTCGGCATCCCTCTGCTGGTTTTTTTAGGGTGTTATGGACATGTGGCAGTGGTGCTTTCTAGAAGAAATGACATCGATGTTACTCTGAAAGAACAGTGCCTGAGACTTGTGGTAACTATAACTCTTTTGCACGCTGTTTGTTATATCCCTTTTCACGTGTTTCGTAACCTCAACCTACAAACTAGGGTCTTGCAAAACGAAAGACTTTGCTACAAAAGTTTTGGGAAAATCTACATAGCTTACCAGGTGTGTCGTGGCCTTGCGTATTTGAACCCTGCCATCATTCCACTCATGTATCTAAATTGTTATGATGATGTCCATGTGCATTTTAGAAAAATCAGAAAAAGAGCGAGGGAATCTCTGGATCAGCTAACCAGAATAGTTATTATTAATAATCCTGACAGACAACCTGCTTAGATTTGATCTCGAAGAAGACAAATCACATATTGATGGATTTATATAAAATGTTTGCCTGATGGTGATGGCCAGCTTTTCATATTGACCCTTTCTGTTATTATTATTATTATTATTATTATATTATTCTTATTGATACATTTAAGCTATTGCTACCTTGATTTCAATGGAAAGATTTACATTGTCTAGTGTTTAGAGGGAAAACATAATGTTTATATTGTTCATTTTTTGTGCACTGTCTTATTTTGTTTTCAAAAGTCATGTATGTTTGATGGTATGTTTCTTGCTTGAAATTGTAATATGTTTTTGTTTTAGGAGTATAGAATACAGCGATTACTAAATCCAAACTGCTTATTATATTTACATTTTTTTGTGTCTGAAAAAGTGGAATGTTCTTGATTCGAAGTCAGTCACCTGACCCCAATCCAGTTAGACATTCATGTTGAAGATCAGACTGAGGCTGGAAAGTTCCTATTTGGTTAGAAAGCCTTTGTGTGATAGGTTAATTTTATTAGGAAACTGTGACACAGTAGTTTTGGAAAAAAAGTTATTTTAATAAATAATAAATTCATAATTATAAACATATAATGTCTGATAAAAACAAAGGTTTACTTGAAAAAGGTTAATATGCCAAAGCTCTGTAAAAAGCTTAAAAAAAAAAGATTTCATCTATATTTAATTTGCGATCTACCTGTTGAGCCTTTCCGCTCATAACGGATTGATTGATTAGGTCTGTGGAAGGCGGAAAGGGGAAACTTTCGGCACGATGCCTCATTCTCAGTAATGCTACCACAGAGGAAGCATCGTGTTTGAGTGTTCATTTATATTTCCCCTTTATTCAGGGTGTTACATTTGCAGTCAGTGCCTGGACTCTATGGTCCGTAAGCACCTCCAGATAGTTAATGTCTTTTGTACTTGTACGCCCACCATTTCACTAACTACGATGACTTCATTTCAGCTCATGTTAATTAGTCTGAACATTAGTTGGTGTACAGGTTAAGGCATTAACATTCCAATGATTTATCTTTAAGGAGCATAACCTGGATTTTATTTGTAAAAAAAGTACTGTTTAAATGCATGGAACTTTCCGCCCTCCTCTTACCTCAACAAGGGATGATTTGTGCCCTCCTACCTGGGATATGGTACAGGCTGCTGGTTAGTGTAAACCAACATGGTGTCCGCGGGGATGAATGTGGTGGGGACCAGCTACCCCAGATAGACGTCCCCGATCATCATTCACCCCTCTATACATTGATAACCAGGGTGGGCGGTAGGGTGTGGTGGCTCAACTGCTGCGTAGAGAGAGACTTGTATGCAATCTGAGGCTAACCACTGGCACCAGGAGAGCTACATCATCTATTCTGCAAAGAGATAGTTGTGCATCACACTGACACTGTCCGTGAGTCAGAGAATGAAATGGAAGTTCCTGAGTTAGAGGACTTGAAGCTACAAGTTGGTGGTGCTTTGTACACATTGAAGTTTGTGATGGTCCAGCATTTGAAAATGTATCAGACAAAAGCCGCTCTTCCCTCATTGTACATATTACAAGATATTTAGAGAGAGAAGGGGTAAGTGAATTGGAGGATCAGGGCATGGCAGAGTTATTGATGTTGAATGATAAAGTTAATGAGTTGCAACAGGGTTCTCAAAATAGTACACGAGAACATGCAACCTCAGGTGCAAAACAAAGAGATTTGGTGCAAGAGCAGGTCACTCAGCCCTCAAAAGAAGAGCGATTAAAAAAAGAGATAGAGGCACTACAATTAGCATTAGCACTTTCACTACAGGATAAAGTAAATCAGACCCATGCAGCCACGAGGTCAGTGAGTGGGGAAAATAATTGTGCAAGCCCAGGCCGTGTCTCTGCTCAGCAGACCCCCCAACATTGTCTCCCCTTACAGTGGGGCAGAGAATTCAAAATATCGGGCCAGATCGGTGACCCAGGCCAAAAGGACAAGCTCAACTTTTCCAGTCTAGCTCACCAAATTGAGCAGGGCATTAGCAAGGGAGTTCCTGAACTGGAAATTATTGATGCAGTGATTCGGGCAATAGCACCAGGCTTACAACTACGCAGCTACCTAGAAGGCAAGACTAACCTCACATTACCTACTTTGAGGAGGATTCTCAGGTTTCATTATCAAGAAAAAGGTGCAACAGAACTGTATAAGCAGCTCACCTCAGAGGTGCAAGGCAGTAAGGAACAGAGGTGGGGGACTCGAGTCACATGACTTGACTCGAGTCAGACTCGAGTCACAATTTTCAGGACTTGAGACTTGCTTGATTGAAGTAAGAAAATGACTTGACTTGACTTTGACTTGAGAGTAAGTGACTTGAGACTTGACTTGACTTAAAGTGGAAGACTCGACAATGACTTGAACTTTTAAATATAATTCGTTTAATAAAGTAAAATAATTTAATAAAATTATTATGACTCAGCAGCACCATAATTGGCGCCCGCGCCCTTAACGCTGCACAACTCTTAACGTTACCAAGAAGAAGAACGCTGCACAACTCAAACCGCGCCAAACATGGCAGACAATAGTCGAGCTCCTCATATAGTCACGTTTGGCTATAAGGACTTTGAACTAGACCGTACTAACAAAAAAAGATTTGCCAGATGTAAAGAATGCAACGCGAGAGTATCAGACACGACAACCACAACATCAAATTTCATCCGGCATTTCAAAAACCACAAGGAAAGGTAAGAAAGTCGAATTCTTTATAGTCAATTTAATAAAACGATTACTAATTAATTAAATTAATCTTTTCTGTTTGTCATAATTTGGCCTGGGTTGCATGTTTTTTTTATCAGAAATGTGATGATCATCTCATAAATAAAACGCTATAACGTTACTGTCACGCCCACTGGGGCAGGGCGACACAATGGTAGACAATCGCAGCTTAATCAGCAGGATGATCCGTTACCTATTTAAGCCAATCGCAACTTCCCGGAAGTTACGCTGTACAGCCAAGGAACAGGCGAGCCCCGTAATGCAGGAGACAGGTTTATTTGGAAAGCCGGGTACGATCAGAGCCAAAGGGAGAATCCAAACGGGTAGTCGTAAAACGGGCCGATGTCGATAAACAGGAGAGTCAGTCCTACACGGAGAGACGGGACGGGGAAATGACGAAGGAAGCGGGGTTGGATCGCCAGGGCAGAAGGGCAGGTCGGACGGGATCGGGCAGGTCGAAGATGGACGAGAAGCGGGCAGGGTAGATGAAACAGCAGGGCAGAACACAGCAGGTAGGATGAACAGGGGAAGGTAGAGAACCTGAGTGAAGTTGGCCCCCCATATGTTTCAGATTTCAACCAAACTGGTCTCAATCGTATGTGCCGCGTTTGTGCCGGATTGTGCCGTTAAAATTTTTGTTTGTGCTGTTTTAGTTTCTGAGATATAAATGTGTTTACATGGTGACGTCATCAGCGTGAAGTTGGCCCCCCATTTGCGTCAGATTTCCACCAGACCGATCGCAATCGTGTGTGCTGCGTTTGTGCTGGTTTGTGCTGCTTTAGTTTCCGAGATATTAATGTTTGTTTACATGGTCACGTGACACCAGCGTGAAGTTAGCCCCCCATTTGCGTCTGATTTCGACCAAACCGATCGCAATAGTTTGTGCCGTTTAAAAGTTGTCTGTATTGTTATTTTTCTGAGTTATACCTCTTAGTTTATGCCTTTACGTGATCGCCGTATAGTGCTCAGGCTTGTGTTTCTCATGTTAACGCAAAGTGGAGCGTTTGATGACTACGCGACAAAGCTGCACGTAGACTTAGTCAGCCCCGCCAGCCAGATACCGCATTTTAGGATCATGCTAGATATTTTCACAAATGACCGCCAGTTACATACTGCCTCGTTACGTGCAGGCTTGACCCAGGTTATCATCTGTTCTACCAACTCATCACAACACAGTACGATTCCTTGAGATGTAAAGATTCTTGGGAATGTGTAATTTGGGTTACCAGTTACCAGTGGCGTAGCCACATTTCAATGTTGAGTGCAACTTGAAATGAAAGGGCTTCTCGATATTACATGTAAACTATAATGTCTATATTAAATGTGCGCATTTTCAAGCGTTTGTATGGACTGACTGCGTGTGGTTAGTTGAATGGCAGCTCGTGTAACATTATACTGCATGAAAATCTAAGATGAAAGCGTCGGTGCAATCACTTCAATAACTCGTTCAAAACTTTTTGGTCATACAGACAAGAATAATTTCATCGTTCGAATCGGTTACGTTAAGTGTCTATAATTTTTTTGTGTACACTCACAATAACAACAAAATGTTGTGTGCTGTATAACAATGAAACCAGTTCAAATAGAAAACAAATATATCAGATTATATATTATGTATGAAACGTGTATATTGCGCGTCCACCGCAGAGATGACGATTAAGCTTCATAACTTCATCACTGGGCTATATTAATGTAGCACAGATATGCATATAATTTAAATATAGCAATGCAAATAAGATACATAATATATGTATATAAGTTAATCTTTTCTGTAAAATTTTCTGTGCAAAAATAAACATGTATCGAAAATTTAACCTCTGTTTGTTTTAGTACTGCAACTTGACTTGACTTGGCTTGAAACTTATCAGGACTCGACTTGACTTGCTTAGGGTGAACCCTTGACTTGACTTGATTTGCTTGATTTGTCTTAACTGTGACTTGAGACTTGACTCGAGACTTGATGGTTAACACTTGAAACTTGCTTGGACTTGATCATATGCGACTTGTCCCCATCTCTGGTAAGGAAACACCACAAAACTTTTTGATCCGCGTCCTAGATTTGAGACAAAAAATCCTGTTTGCTTCCCAAGAAGCAGAATCGGGTTTAAAGTATGATCCTGTGCTTGTACAGAGTATGTTTCTCCATACCGTATTGACAGGCCTGCAGAATGATAACATTAGAAGCGACCTCCAACCATTCCTGCAACAAACAAGAAGTGATGAGCTGCTCCTCGAGAAACTTAACATTTCCTGCGCAAATGAAGCAGAGAGGCAAAATAAAAAGAAACCCAAAAACGGCCAACCACTGTGCACTCAGTTCAATCTGATGACACACCGGTAGATAAAAAAGGTAAAAACACACATTGGGAATATACCAGTAAAGCCCAGTCTGCTGTATTAAATGAACTGAAAGAAATGGCATTCTGATATGGCATTATTGAAAAATTTTAGGTGCTGAAGTTGCACAAGTCAGAGAATCAATCCAACAGCCTAACCCAGCACAGACGCAATATTTGGCTCCAGCAGTAGCACAAGAGTGCATTCCCCCTCCACAGTTCCAGTATCCATCACAAAACTGCTGGCCTCCCCAAGGACCAGGATGGAGAGGAGACACAGCCCAATATCAGCAAAGGTTTGCACCACAGGGTCAGTATCCTGCCCTGAACTGTGCACGCCTAATAAAATGCATCGGCTGCCAGCGGAGTGGAAGTGAATATTGCACACATTGCTACAGTTGTGGTAGTAGTGAGCACTTCTTCGCAGGATGCAGGGTAAGAGGATCCAGACTAGATAAAGAGGATTCTTTAAATGGAAGAGAGTTACCCCCACGGGACAGGGAGTAACCAGCAATGGTGGAATGTCCCGGCAGCATTGCTCCCACTGTGGCATCCCTGGGTGGGACCAGAGACTCGGGAGGTGTGCCTCCTGTAAAAAAGACGCCTACTGTTCTAAAAATCTGTCAAGCTGAACATTGGCTTATACATAGAAATCAGTGCAACAGGCATCTTCACTCACAGGTAAACCAGAGTTTTGACGTAAGGGTGAATGCCACCAGCCCCAAGAAACAGGACAGCCGGTCTCGTCTTGTTGCTCTGGTAGGGAAACGGTGTATGGTTGAGTGCTACATACAAGGCTGTAGAACTCGAGCTTTATGGGACACAGGTTCTCAAGTGTGTATTCTTGATGAAAGATGGAAAGGGAGGCATCTGCCAAATGAGAAGTTAAGGGATATCTCTGAGTTACTTGATGCACCTGATTATTTGAACATCACGGCTGCTAACGGGCAGAGCATGCCTTATACTGGCTTCATTGAGGTCACTTTTGGATTGGCTGCAGATGACGCTGACCCCAAAGAACTTGTTGTCCCCATGCTGGTGATGAAGGGTGGAAGACTCTCACAGCCCATCCTAGGCTTTAATGTCATTGAGCGAATAGTGAAGACCATCACTACAGCACAGCTGGATGCTATGGAAGGACGGGAGTTATATGAGACATTAAGAGCGGCTTTCCCAAGTCTTGAGGAAGAAAATGTTGCTGCCTTCATTGATCTAGTGTCTGCTGAACAGTCATGTGACTATATCGTGAAAACAACAAAAGGGAAAGTCATTGTACCAAAACACACCTCTGTGCAGATTGATTGTAAAGTGCAAACACAACCACTAAAGAAGGACACTACACTTCTCTTTGAGCCTGATGTAAATCCCCAGTGGGCCGAGGGCCTTGAGTTTTGTGAGACCTTAGTAAAACTCAGGAGTGGTGTTCCATCTTATATTGCCCTCGACGTACAAAACCGCACTGATCACGATATTGAGTTGTTGGGAAAAACTATGGTGGGTACCATGCAGCAAGTTCAGGCCGTGTACCCAGCTACCATTTTAGAGAAACCCAACCATCGCTTTCCCGCCTCAGTGAGTCAAGTGAATGCAGAGAGTGAGCAGGTTACTGACCCTTCATGGGATCCACCAATTGACCTGAGCCATCTGAATGAATCTGAAAAAGAAGTAGTGCAGAACATGCTTCGCAAGGAATGCTCCACCTTCTCCAAATCAGATGATGACATTGGATGTATAGAGAAACTGAAGTTGAGAATCTCGTTGAAGGATATGGATCCTGTAGCGCGTACTTACCTATCTGTGCCCAAGCCTCTATATAAAGAAATGAAAGATTATCTGCACAACCTTATTGCACAGAGATGGGTTAAAAAGTCCAACTCATCTTATGCCTCACCGGTTGTCTGCGTAAGAAAAAAAGATGGTAGCTTACGTCTCTGCGTAGACTACCGAGAGCTAAACAAGAAGACCCATCCTGATTGACAACCGATTCCTCGGGTACAGGACATCCTTGACAGTCTTGGTAGCCACTCATGGTTTTCATTACTAGATCAGGGGAAGGCCTACCACCAGGGTTTTATGGAGGAAGGCAGCAGGCCTTTGACTGCATTTGTGACACCATGGGGCCTGTATGAATGGATTAGGATTCCATTCGGGCTAATGAACGCACCGGCAACCTTCGAATTCTGTATGGAAGAGTGTTTGGAAGATGTGCGAGACAACATCTGTGTCCCCTACCTGAATGATACTCTAGTGTACAGTCAGTCATTTGAAGACCATGTGGACCATGTCAGGAAGGTGCTTCAGCTGTTGAGAAAGCATGGAATCAAACTAAAACCCAGTAAGTGTGAATTATTTAAACATGAGGTCCACTATCTGGGAAGGATTGTTTCACCTGAAGGTAGCAAAATCGATCCAGCTGACATCCTTGCAGTGAGAGCTTTGAAGGAGAAGAAACCAAGAAATGTGGGAGAACTACGGGCAATCCTGGGCTTGTTAAGTTATTTCCGGCAGTATATACAGGACTTCTCCCGTATCGCGGGGCCACTTTATGACTTGCTGAAAGGGACCACAGAAGATATTGTACCCCAAAATAGGATAAACACAAGATGATTTACAGGGAAGAGAAAAGGAGTACCGTCACACAAACCGATAGAGTGGACTGAAAAACATCAATGCATTCTGGAACGGCTAATAGACTGTCTGGTTGAGCCACCAGTCCTCGGGTTCCCAGACTTCTCACAACCATTCATCCTCCATACAGATGCCTCTAATCAAGGTCTTGGGGCAGTTTTATATCAACGACAAGATGGGAAACTCCGTGTGATAGCTTATGGCTCCCGGACATTGACTGCCACTGAACGTAAGTACCATCTTCACTTGGGAAAATTGGAATTCCTTGCCTTGAAGTGGGCGATCACAGAAAAATTCTGTGATTACCTGTATTATGCGCCTACATTCACGGTATTCAGCGATAATAATCCGCTCACATATGTCCTGTCAAGTGCCAAGCTCAACACAACCGGATGCAGGTGGGTAGCAGAGCTTGCAGACTTCCATTTTACGATCCGTTACCGTCCCGGTAAAGAAAACGTGGATGCTGACAGTCTGTCAAGAATGCCTGTAAATGTGGAAGAGATGATTGGACAGTGTACTGAAGAGTTTACATCAGATTGTGTGGCAGCAACAACCCAAGCTGTTGAGACTCAAGACTACAGCTCACCATCGGTCTACCCAATACTTACCTCCTTCCAATGTACAGCAGAGAGTGAAGAGACATGTAAACCATTCTCAGTTGCTGAGATTCGACAGGCACAACAAGATGACAAGGACATTGGTCCAGTAATACAATGTAAGGTGAAGGACAATAAGCCATCAGGACATGGACTTGATGCCCTCAGCAAGCAAAGTAAGTGTCTACTGCGTGAGTGGGAAAGACTTCATGATGATGAAAATGGCATTCTCCACAGAAAGACAACAGACAAGCGTCTGGTTACATACCTATCTGGTGCCAGGATATGATGGTGATAGACAAAAGGCTTATATTACACTATAAGGACAAAAGTATTGGGACAGGCGTCTGAGGCAGACAAGATGGAAACGAGAAATGCAGGAAGCATATGACATAGTACAAGAGAATGCAAAGAAGTCAACAGAGAGAAATAAAATATATTACGATGAGAAAATGAAAAGCTCAGTGATCGTGTCCTTGTTAGAAATTTGACATCTAGAGGGGGCACTGGAAAGCTTCGCAATCACTGGGAACAGAATATCCATGTTGTAATCCACCAAGTCGGAAAGGACACTCCAGTTTATGAAATCAAGCCTGAGCAGGGGAGAGGAAGATCAAGAACCATACATCGCAACCTGTTGCTACCATGTGATCACTTACCCCTGGAGACCCAGGCAAAAGCAGCATCAAAGCAAAGGTAAAGAAAGACTGAGACAGATGCCGAGAATGCAGACCGAGAAGAGGAAACCGACGGAGATGGATGTGTGTACTTCTACAAGCCAGTAGTACAGCCTCAAGCAACCACTGAGGGAAGGACTACTGAGCATTCCAGCATACCAGAGGATAGTGATCAAGGGACACCAGTGCTGAGTGATAACAGACCAGTGATTGCAGAAACATCCATGACAACCATGAATGAGTCTGAGATACAGCAGGAGAATGTGTTGCAGGAAGATGATCAGAGTGAGGATGCTCAGCTAGTTGAAGAAGCACAGAATGAGTCTGATGAGATCCCAGTATCCCCGCATCCAGATTTAGGTGAAGGTGACACAGCGCAAGTACGTGACTTACCTAAGAGAGAGAGGCGAGCCCCTAAAATATTCACCTATGACCAGCTTGGGACCCCAACATGCTATAATGTAGCACATGCAAATGAAATGACTTACCAGTATCAACCCATGCTGCATAGAGGAGTACATTGGTAGTCTCCCAAAGACGTAGTTAAGATGACTAGAACATATCAGGTTGGGAATCCTTGAAGTCATACATTTTGAGATGTCGGAACGACATCTGATTTTGTCGGGGAGTGTGTGATATATTAATTTTATTAGGAAACTGTGACACAGTAGTTTTGGAAAAAAAGTTATTTTAATAAATAATAAATTCATAATTATAAACATATAATGTCTGATAAAAACAAAGGTTTACTTGAAAAAGGTTAATATGCCAAAGCTCTGTAAAAAGCTTAAAAAAAACAAAAAAAAACGATTTAATCTATATTTAATTTGCGATCTACCTGTTGAGCCCTTCCGCTCATAACGGATTGATTGATTAGGTCTGCGGAAGGCGGAAAGGGGAAACTTTCGGCGCGTTGCCTCATTCTCAGTAATGCTACCACAGAGGAAGCATCGTGTTTGAGTGTTCATTTATATTTCCCCTTTATTCAGGGTGTTACATTTGCAGTTAGTGCCTGGACTCTATGGTCCGTAAGCACCTCCAGATAGCTAATGTCTTTTGTACTTGTAAAAAAGTACTGTTTAAATGCATGGAACTTTCCGCCCTCCTCTTACCTCAACAAGGGATGATTTGTGCCCTCCTACCTGGGATATGGTACAGGCTGCTCCACAACGCTGGTTAGTGTAAACCAACATGGTGTCCGCGGGCACCAGGGTGCCCCCAAAGACCACATGAGTCGCCTGCAGACCTGTTCTAAAAATAGCACAACTTACCAGTGAGCAGCGTCTAAAATTTAATTTTATCCTGTTGCTATTCTTCTTTAATCACATTTACATATAAATATATTTGAAAATGACAAAATCTAAAAAAAAAAAGCATTTAAAACATGTTTATTATACATGAAGTTTAGATAAGTTTAGGAGGGCGTTTCAAACTGGTGACCCTTCGTATGGCTCAGTACCCGTGAAGTAGCTCTCAGTTTCAAAAAGGTTGGTGACCTCTGGTGTAAACGGATAAAAGATGGATGAAAGGAGCGATAGATGGATTGTCTCTGTCATTATGACACTTTCTACTGCAATTGTCCAACACCCTCCACCCCCACCTTTGCTTAAATCATACAAAATTATTAGCTGAGGAGGACACCCCCCCCCCCCTTCATCAAAAGAAATGCTGATTCTAGATCATTTCAAGTGGGGGGCCAAACTGGGGCAAAGAATTAAGAAGCAACAGGCAATTTTGAGAACTGTTATTTACAGTATTTAATGCTTTGTAGTCACCTTCTTCAGTTTTTAGAGATGTGTAACTCTGATATCTCCTTTATACCGACTTGCTTCCACAAGCTTCATTATTTTTTCTGTTGTTAACTTCGCTTTTCTCCAGCTGAAGCGACACGACCCCCCCAGCGCATCCATGTTAATAGGCGGTCAAGAAAATGTGCTTACGTTTGTGTTTCGCCTGTTCCCAGTGCAGAAAATGTAAGCCCACATATATAAATGTAAATAATAATAATTATAATAACAATAATGATACATTAATTTCAGACCCAAGTAGCATACATATTTAGGGGGCCCACATATTTACATATTTAGGGGGGTTGTCACACTGCCCCCCCCCCCATGCTCCCCCCCCAGAATCACCCCTGCTTGGTAGCTCCCAGGATTATTTTGCTTGTAAAAGAAGCTCGCGCTGTACAAAAGGTTGGCGATCACTGCAGTCTAATGTAATCTGGCCATTCTCTCCAAGCACAATTAAAATTCTCCGTCAGCCTGTGGGAAGTGCTTGCGTGACATCATACTTCCCGAAACAAAACCCACCCCTTTGTCTTTCACATCATGGTATATTTTTTAGGGATCTGATGTTTAGGAACAAGAGTAACTCAGCCACAAAGTGGTGGACCATGTACAGTGGAGTACAGAGGTTGAAGTTGAAGTTGAAGTTGAAGTTTATTGTCATGTGTACCAAGTACAGCGTACAGAGCACAATGAAATTCTTACTTGAGAATCCCCCCCCCCCCCCCCCCCCCACAGACAGAACATAAGACAAGATTCACACAAGACATAGAAGACAAAGACAAAGTGGTGTAGCAGCAATAAATAATAATAAATAGTCTAAGTTGCATAGTTTGAGTGTGCATAATATACAGTGACAGTGCATAGTGTGGAGGAAGTTGCACAGTAAGGGATTTTACCACAATTACTGATTGTTGAATAGCCTGATGGCACTGGGGGGTAGAAACTGTTCCTGAATCGAGTCGTGCGTGAGTGAATTGTCCTGAGTCTCTTGCCTGATGGCAGGAAAGTAAAAAGTGCCAATGCAGGGTGGCTGGGGTCTTTCAGGATGTTCTTGGTTTTCCTGAGACAGCGCGTGCTATAGATGTCCGTTATTGCAGGGAGTGGTGTGCCTGTGATCTTCTGAGCTGTTTTCACCACCCTCTGCAAAGCTTTCTTGTCTTGAGCAGTGCAGCTGCCGTACCAGGACGCAATACTCCCTGTGAGGATGGACTCCACAGTGCACCTGTAAAAGCTGGTGAGGACAGAGGTGGACACCCCAGCCTTCTTTAGGCGTCTGAGGCAGTGAAGTCGTTGATGGGCTTTTTTGGTGACCGCTGCTGTATGGTCTGAGGACTTGAGGTTGGCACTGAGGGTGACCCCAAGGAGCCTGAAGCTGCTGACCCTTTCCACGGCACCTCCTCCGATGTAGATAGGGGGATGAGCTGCATCCTGCCTCCTAAAATCCAAAACCATCTCCTTGGTTTTGCTGACGTTGAGAGAGAGGTTGTTCTCCTGACACCACTCTGGCAAGAGTCTCACCTCCTCTCTGTAGGCTGTCTCGTCATTGTTGCTGATCAGGCCGACAACAGTGGTATCATCAGCAAACTTGATGATAGTGTTGGAGCTGTGTCTGGACACACAGTCGTGTGTAAACAGGGAGTACAGTATTGGGCTCAAAACGCTTCCCTGTGGTGTGCCAGTGTTGAGGATCATTGTGGTGGAGGTGTTTTTGCCGATCCTCACATGCTGTGGTCTGTTGGTGAGAAAGTCCAGAACCCAGTTGCACAGAGTAGCACTGAGTCCCAGCGCCCGCAGCTTCTGGATCAGCTTGGAGGGAATAACTGTGTTGAATGCAGAGCTGAAGTCCACAAACAACAGTCTGGCATAGCAGTTCTTATTGTCCAGGTGAGCCAGGGTGGTGTGGATGGTGTGTGAAATGGCGTCGTCAGTGGATCTATTGTGACGATATGCAAATTGGAGGGGGTCCAGACTGGTCAGAATGGAGCTCAAGATGTGCCTCATTACCAGCCTTTCAAAGCATTTCATTGTGATGGAGGTTAGTGCAACAGGCCGAAAGTCATTAAGGCAGCTGGCTTTGTTCTTCTTGGGAACTGGGACAATGGTGGTGTTTTTAAAGCAGATGGGGACAGTTGAGCTTTGCAGGGAGGTGTTAAAAATGTCTGTGAAGACGGCAGACAGCTGCTCGCTGCACACCTTCAGTACACGCCCCGAAATTCCATCTGGACCGGCAGCTTTGCGGATGTTGACTCTGTTAAAGCTGTTAAAGTTAAAGGTGCATAGTGCATAAAAGTCACCAAGGCTCTGTTAACTCGATCAGTAAGTGCAGAGTTCCAAACTTCCTCTGGCATTAACTACAGCACAAAAAAATATGCGCTGGGAACTTCATGGAATGGGCTTCCACGGGTGAGCAGATGCAAGCAAACCTCACATCACCAAGCGCAATGCTAGCGTTGGATGGCGTGGTGTAAAGCACACCACCACTGGGCTCTCACTGAGGAGTGACAAATCACGCTTCTCTCCCTGACAGTCTGATAGATGAGTCTGGGTTTTGTAGATGCCCGGAGAGCGTTACCTGCCTGACTGCATTGTGCCAATTGTAAGGTTTGGTGGAGGAGGGATAAAGGTATGGGGGTGTTTTTCAGGGGTCAGGCTAGGCCCCTTAGTTCCAGGGAAGGGACTCTTAATGCTTCAACTTACCAAGACATTTTGGACAATTCTGTGCTTCCCCCTTTGTGGTAATAGTTTGGGGAATGTCCTTTTCTGTTCCAGCAAGACTGTGCCCCTTTGTGATGAACTGGAATGGAGACTGCGAGCCAGGCCTTCACTTCCAACATCAGTGCCTCACAAATGCTCTTCTGGATTAAGGGGCAAAAATTCCCATAGACATATTCCAAAATCTTGTGGAAAGCCTTCCCAGAAGAATGGCAGCTGTTACAGGTACAAAAGGGGGTCCGACTCCATATTGATGCCTATGCATTCAGAATTGGATGTCAAAAATTTTTCCGTAGGTGTAATGGCCAGGTGTCCCAATACTTTTGTCCATATAGTGTAATATAAGCCTTTTGTCTATCACCATCATATCCTGGCACCAGATAGGTATGTAACCAAAACAGACCCAAGCACTACAAAACTCATTCACTGCACCTAGTTCCGAATGCGAAATCCACAAGTCATTTACCCTCCTTGAATGAGGTTCAATGACGGATTCAAAAGCAGTAAAATGGAACCTTTACAGAGTGACTTCTTCTTCTGCTTTGCATCTTGTGGCTTACTGCACATCCTGTAAGAAAACCGACACGAGTACACAGTGTGTCACACAAGACAGACACAAATGCACCGTGCCGTGCAAATGTTTAAAGTCAAAAGCATCCCGTCCTGCACAAAAGCCCGAGAACCGATGCCTGATAGTGAAGAATTTCATTCCATAGTTTGACCTGGATTAATGATAATGGTTTTCACCAACTGAAAAATATCACGGGGTGGAAGCAAAAAATATTACATTTTACAATTATTTTTTTCCAAATGAAAACTTTCATAAATTAACCATTTAATACTCTTCAATACAACAGCCATTGTAATTTATTCAGTTTTTTTGTATTTATGATTAGTAGTAATATGAATTGTAGTTGCGCTACCTGACGTCGCATTTAAAGTCAAACTTACATCTGCTTGGGCACCTGCAACTTTTGTCCTTGATATTAAGTTTAAACATACAGTTTTGAAGTTAAAGAGTTTTGTTTATTACAGTATTATCATGATTTTTTATTGGTTGTTCCACCCCACATAAAAAATGTGCAGCCTTAACCACAAGTTCGTCATTTTTGTCAAGACAGTAATCCCCTATTGCACCACTGCTATTTTTTCAGCTATCGCTTTTAAAGTGTGTGAGAGGGGTTTTTTAAGGCTTAAACTATAAAAAATTGTTTATTTATATGGTTTTTCTATATCGCGGATTTTCACCTATCGCTGATGGGTCTGGTTCGTAACTTCCGCCATAGGCGTGTGAACACTGTACCTAAGTTAGGTCTAACTTAGGCTTTTCTTTAGAATGCAACATCCAGTCTACACTTTTACAAAATGACTGTGATGCCTGATATTTGAGGCACGTAAATTTGCGAACAAATGTTATTTCACCTATCTCAATGGTTTTAAAACCACATTGTTTTGCAATTTTTTATGAGTTTAAATATTCATAAATACGCTCCTTCCAAGTTCTGCTCTGCTCACATCTTTTCGGGTTCGAACATGGAAAATGAGCTTTGGCTTGTTTCGCTATCAAGAGCCATTCTGATTTATCACCTGCTAGTTATCACAAAGCCAGAGAGCACAGACTTCACATGTGAACTCATGCCCCTATTCCTCTCGCGTCATGACTTATGAACTTTATTTACCTCATCACTGAGGCAATTGTGTGTTTTACCGCATTGTTGTTAAGAATATGCCTAAATTCTAAACAGTTTGCTATCACAGTGGTGTTACGTGAAATGGCAATAGCTGGGTGATGCTCAGACAATTATTTAAAACGTTTCCCTTTATTTTCATCCCAAATGATTTGTTTCTGGTTCAGCAGGTGCTAGAATGTACACAACCAGGGTGAGCTGGGGAATCTGTCCCAGGAGAGGGCCCAGATGGGAGGGGAAATATGTCATGGGGGTGTCACGCCCAGTTCCGTACGATCCTCGTGTGTGCCACGCCCCCTCGTTACCTCGTGTCAATCCCCGATTGTCATCACCTGTTTCCTGTTTCTCTTGCCTTGTCCGGTGTATATTAGTCCGCGTCTCCCACTGTCTCCCAGATCTGTCATGTGTATTGTTGCAATGTTTGGTGTTCTGCCCTTAATAAAACCCCTCTACCTGTCGGTCCGGTTCACTCGCCTGCTTCCCAGCTCGCCTTATCCGCAAAGGTGACAGGGGGCTCTTGAGAAGTAATTTTGTCTTGGGCCCTGGAATTACGCATGACGGGCCTGTCCACACCTGATCACAAGGGTAGACTGCACAGTCATCCATAATCCTACTGGAGTTACAAACCTACCAGTACTGGGATACTGGGGGCTTAAGAGAATTTTCCTTCCTAAAGCAGGTTTCAGAAACAAGGAACAAATCAAGCAGCCCTACCAGTGGGTGACCCACAGTCCTGGGCATGTCCCTGGAGGGTCTGGAAGCACCAGCGAGGCAGCTAATTATTGGGGGGGGGTGATGTATCTGACTGTGGGAAAGCTGCTGAGCAGGCAATAGACTCCCACAGTGCACAGCACTTCATCATCCTCCTTGTGTTCTTCCAGTTAAATCGACCCAAGATTCACTGCAAATTTCCATAAGATAGGTATCAGTATGACAGCAGTGTGACAGCAGTGTGACAGCAGTGCGACAGCAGTAATATGGCACATCTGAATTATGGCTTTTGGGGGTTGGCTGAATGAGGTGACGCATATTTTTGTGACTGGGTCCGTTATTGTTTTTTAATATATATCATAAATACATGATAATAAACACATAGTATGCCTAACATTATTGTATGAAACCTCTTAATGTAAATTTATTTTCAATACGTTCAAATAATATACAGTTTCGACAACTGGTTCGTTCAAATATGTCCAGTGTTGCAACTGTCTGAAAAAATAAGCAAAGTAAGAAACTTTTATAATTGGTATTTAAGTAATTAAAAAATAATAATGATTGTAGATAGTTAGGTATAATTTTATGTTTGAAACCTTTAAAGTGCGTTTCTGTGTCCGTTTCCTTGCATTATACGTGTACAAAGAACAAGAGGACCAGACCTAGTATTTATAGACGTTTGAACAAGTTGATGTTTCATGTTTATAAATGGAAGTGATATTCGTCATTGGAAGGGAATTGTTTCTGACTTTTTTACTGTAATATCCCTTTCATATTGATGTACCTCTTCTTTAAATATCCCTGCAGAAATTTAGAAACTAAAAGTTCTCTGTGTGTTGGTTACTCTGATATTACTCATAAAAATGATTTTTTTCTGATTTGCACAGTCCTTTGGTTCACATCTTGTGAAAGTAAGATGTGTTTGTTTGTAACACTTACCCATGGTTCTCTGTGGTATGATCTGAAAGAGAAATGTACTAATTCCTATCATATCTGAAAATCAGTCACACTTCTGCAAATCTGCATCCTTTTCTTCAGATGGTGAATTTAATCTGTGTTTTTCTAAACTGTAGTGAGTCAAAAAAAAACAGTAAAGTCGTGTCTTTGGGGTTTTTTGTGGTTTTGCTTTCTGGTTTTGCCCCTTTTGGGTCTCCAGGTCCCTGATCTGGGCTCTCAGTCCTCTGTGAATGAGTCTGTCTTCTGCTCCAATTCATCCTGAAAGCCGTCCATCCAGTCAGTGGCCCAAGTCCCACTGGTTCCCTGTTTCCAGGAGTGTTGGCACTTTTGGTCTCAGGGACCAAAGTGCAGAAAACCTGGCAAGACAGATGGCCAGCATGAGCTGAGCTTTTCTGTCACACACCTTGTCCATGAAGGTTGATAAATTTATTTAATCTGCTCTGAGTCCAAGTTGTGACAGAATTTTGGACTTATCTTTGCTCAGTGGGAAGTATCCTTCTTAACACCTATGGACAGATTTTTTTTTTTGATAAATGCATGACATTTGTGGGACAGCAATATCATACAAGCAACTGACACATGTAAAATGGTTCTTTTTAAAAAGTTTGTCCAATTTTGCCAAGGTTGTCCACATTGCATAACTAAATACTATATATATTACACACAAATATGTAACATGTCGACATAATGTGTCTTTTACCTTGCTAATTATTTAAATAAAGATGGATCAAAGAAGCTCACTGCCTTTTTATAACGCCCCCATTTATGTGAAAATTTACAGTAATGGAAATATATTTTCTAGAATTTTGATTCAATGTTAGTCTGAAAGGCTCAAACTACACATCTGTGTTGAATTCTATCATGTAATTCCAGCTCTATAACCGAAGAAGTATCCCAACATACCAGAAGGTCACTTTAACACATTTAAAACATTTAGCAGGGATGTCAAACATGACTGTGACTGGAGCAGCAGTTCTCCCCCTTTTTATTTTAAACCAAGGACCCCCTATGTTCAGGAAAACATGTACATATTATATTGTATCTGTTGAATGCGTTCTGCAATGATGACAGATATTGGCATTGAATAATATAAACATATTTTAATTCAGTCACTGTCACAGCGGGGCATAGTGAATGATCCAGAGTGAGGCTTTGTAACAAAAGGGAACTTTATTATAAACTAAACTCAGAAGACATGAAACTAAGGGGACCGCAAGGGGGTCACATCTGGTGGCACTGTCACTGTCACTGTTCTTTGTTGTCTCAATTCATGACATTGCTCTATAAACACATGGTGAATGTTTATGAACAAATCT
Source organism: Paramormyrops kingsleyae (assembly GCF_048594095.1). Lineage (NCBI taxonomy): Eukaryota > Metazoa > Chordata > Actinopteri > Osteoglossiformes > Mormyridae > Paramormyrops > Paramormyrops kingsleyae. The sequence goes on along the minus strand of NC_132802.1, from coordinate 8,464,894 downwards.
AAATGGCTCTCAAATCAGAAGCCCAACACCCATTAAAAGTGTGCTAAACAAATGGAAAGACCCTAATTTTAAGTTATTAGGTCAGGTCAGGTTGGGGAACATGTGCTGATGCAGTGTGTTGCCGCACCCACCACACAGTGAAACTCCTCAGGATCCCAGTCAGCGATCCCCCAGGCAGGTATGTGGTCCAGTCCCACCCTCCGGAAATGGCCATCCATCTGCCGCAGTCTGGTGTCACGTGGGCGTCCCCTTAGCCTGGTCCAGCCGCTCGGGGCCTCAGCAGTGAGGATCCTGCGAGCCGGATCACCCTCAGGGAAACGCGCCACGTGGTCGTAGTGCCGTAACTGACGCTCCCTCACAATGCAGGTAATGCACCTCATTCGGGACTCCTCTAGCAACCGCTCATGCGACATAAAGTCAAACCAGCGGTACCCAAGGATTCTCCGAAGAGACACAGTACCGAAGGAGTCCAGTCTTCGGCTCAGCTCACTGGATAGCGTCCATGTCGCACAGCCATACAGCAAGACATGGAGTTATTAAGTTATTAGCCTTCAAGAAAATAAAACCGATATTATAAATTATATATTTTTAACAATGTTTTACCCCTCCATCAGCACCATTTACCACCCCATCAGCATTGGAGGAGAGGCGGTAGAGGTAGTCCAGAGCTTCAAATTGCTAGGCGTCTACATCAGCCAGGACCTGTCATGGACTATTAACACGACAGCAATGACTAAGAAGGGGCTTCAGAGGCTATACTTCCTGAGGACACTGAGGAAGGCTCAATTACCCCAGAAACTGCTCATCAATTTCTATAGGTGCACCATAGAGCCAGTCATCGCATATTGCGTTACAGCATGGTACCTCAACTGCACCGCAGAACACAGAAAGACCCTCCAGCGCATCATTAAGACACCCATCACTGGCACCCAGATCCCAACTCTGGAGGAGATTCACCTCACCCGGTGCAGACGCAGAGTGAAGAACATCATCTCAGATGTAGCTCACCCTGCACACACATCCTTTACACTGCTGCCATCTGGAAAGCGCTACAGGACTCTGCTCACACGCACAACCCGGTTCAGAAACAGCTTCTACCCCAACGCCATCAAAATGCTGAACTCACATCACTCACTGGACTGAATTTGACTAGTTTGCACACGCACACACACCCATACCTACTGGACATGTCCGTGGAAGCGCATTCATGCACACACACTACAAGCTCACAGTCGCCGCCATGATGCTGTCTACCTCAGTGCAATAATAATTGTTGTGCAATATTCTTACGCTCTTTATCACATTGAGCATCTAGCCCGTGTAATAATTGTGGTGCAGTACTCATGCACTTTACTCAACTGTACATACCCCTGTTACCACTGTGCCACTTTCTGTCATTGCATCTGTCACTTGCACCACATGGCACTTTAATCTGTACTACTCATACTGTGAATATTCTGTGGACTTATATTTTATCTTACTCAAACTTTACCTACTTTTTATATTTATTTTATTATTACATTACACTATATTTTATTTTATATTTCATTTTTATTTGATTCTACCATTTATATTCTATTTTATTCTTTTAAAATACCTACTTTATTTTAGTTAATTACTAGACTTAGTTTTTCTCTTCCCTAATGTTGTTTTTCTTATATGCATCTGCTGGTTTCTTTGCTTCAACGCTATCTCGCTGTACTTGTATAGTGACAATAAAGACATCTATCTATCTATCTATCTATCTATCTATCTATCTATCTATCTATCTATCTATCATCTATCTATCTATCTAATCATCTCCATGAATTTACATCTTATCATGCTGGAGGGGTTTGTGTACCTCTGCAATCTAAGGAGTTATGATGTCAGGGGCATGTGTCCCTTGTAGGCAAACTGGTCCTAGGTCAGTGGCCAGATGATATTCCCTATTTAAAGTAACATAATAAACCACGTGACCTTGGCTGAATTGGGGAGACTGGGGCCTTGCCCTGGAGCCAGGCCTGGGTGGGTGCTCTTAGGCAACCAGCTGGTGGCTGGTGGCTCTACCCATGGGGCCCGGCTGGGCATGGCCCAAAAACATAACGTGTCCGCACTCCTGTGGGCCCACCATTTGCAGGGAGTCCCGTTGGGACCGGGTGCATTGTAGATCAGGTGGAAGTTGATGGCTGGGGCCTCGGCAGACCGATCATCAGGTACCAGATCTGGTTCTAGGAACATGGAATTTGGCCTTTCGGGGTGTTCTTCGCAGGTACCAGAAGACGGGTGCTGGAGATCAACAGGCCGATCAGTGCAGCGTCAGCGGTTACGCAGACGCTGTACCATTCTGTTGTGGTGAAGAGGGAGCTGAGTCGGACACCAAGGCTATCAATCACTAGCTTCAGGGTGTCTGGGCTCAGCCTTAGTGACAGAGTGAGGAGCTCGGACATTCGGGAGGAACTCAAAGTAGAGCTGTTGAAAGGAGCCAGCTGAGGTGGTTTGGGCATCTATCTAGGATGCCTCCTGGGCGCCTCCCTGGTCATGTCCAACTGGCAGGAGGGCCTATATAGACTGCTGCCCCCACTACCCAGTCAAAGATAAGCAGCAGAAAATGGATGGATGGACAGCCATCAACTTCCACATGAGAGGCTAACTCAATGGTTTGATTTTACAGGGTGTTCCACCTTAACTTGTGCACTCTTAAACCACACACCTGCAAACAATCTAATTTGGTATAGTCGTCTATTTCACCTGAAACACATAAACAATTACCAGACTAATACTCTAAGTAGGTTGCCTAGCCTTAACTGTCTCATTCTTAAAGATAGAAGCCAAAAGACAGGCCATCATTGATCTTGCTCGTGCCGGGAGATCTCCTAAGCAGATTGCAAGTGCCTTAAACTTACACAGAAACACTGTAAACAATGTAAAAAAAATGTACAGAGAGTCAGGAGATGTGAAGAAAAGGTCTACTGGCTCACGTAGAAGTGTTCGAAGCAAAGACGTCATTAGGAAGGTGAAAAACCGAATACAGGGTGTTCCACCTTAACTTGTGCAACCACTTTATTCAGAAAGTAAGAGTAAATAAAACAACAGAAACATTGAAATCACACTTTTAATGTTACAGGTTATTGTTTATAGTTATGTAACACATGTTATTCAATAATTCCACCCGTTTTTTCAATTACACTCTCTAGCCTATGACGAAAACTCTGGCACGTCTTTCTTACATATGCCTCATCCATTTTGCTCCAAGTTCTGGTGATGGATGCCCTCAGAGCTTGCACTGATGAATGTGGTTTCTTGCAGGCCTCCTGCTCCATGTATGCCCAGATACTATAGTCCAGGGGATTGAGTTGGGAGGCCACATGTCCTTACCCCAGAAGTTGGTCATGTTCTGCTGCAAAAATTCTTGGGTCTTCCATCGGGAAAGGTCCTTTGAATCCAAGGTAGCACATGCTTTGTCAACATCTTGATATAGGCATGAGCATTCACCCTCTCATTTTGTGGAATGGACACAGGTGGACACTTTTTGCCATTGGATGCAACAACCCTTAGTACCATGACTTTGGCAGGGTTTTTTGTCTTGGAAACATGTTTCACACAATCAGGGACATCCTTCACTGCATCCGATGAAATATAACGGTTGTTTCTACGGTTGAGACCCCGATCAACACAAAACAATTTTTCATCACTGAAGAGGATGACTCTGCCAGATGAGTGTTTAACATCATGCAAGAGAAGTTTCGCCCTGTCTACCCTTTTCTTTCTGGAATCTTCAGTTATTAGGTGGGTGCTGGTGATGGCCCTAGAAGTGGCACCAAGGTCTTCTTTCACTATGCGATGCATTGACGTAGTGCTCACACCCACATCCTTTGTCATCTTGCATATTGAGCGCCATGGGTTGGTGTTTACAGGGTGTTCCACCTTAACTTGTGCAACCACTTTATTCAGAAAGTAAGAGTAAATAAAACAACAGAAACATTGAAATCACACTTTTAATGTTACAGGTTATTGTTTATAGTTATGTAACACATGTTATTCAATAATTCCACCCGTTTTTTCAATTACACTCTCTAGCCTATGACGAAAACTCTGGCACGTCTTTCTTACATATGCCTCATCCATTTTGCTCCAAGTTCTGGTGATGGATGCCCTCAGAGCTTGCACTGATGAATGTGGTTTCTTGCAGGCCTCCTGCTCCATGTATGCCCAGATACTATAGTCCAGGGGATTGAGTTGGGAGGCCACATGTCCTTACCCCAGAAGTTGGTCATGTTCTGCTGCAAAAATTCTTGGGTCTTCCATCGGGAAAGGTCCTTTGAATCCAAGGTAGCACATGCTTTGTCAACATCTTGATATAGGCATGAGCATTCACCCTCTCATTTTGTGGAATGGACACAGGTGGACACTTTTTGCCATTGGATGCAACAACCCTTAGTACCATGACTTTGGCAGGGTTTTTTGTCTTGGAAACATGTTTCACACAATCAGGGACATCCTTCACTGCATCCGATGAAATATAACGGTTGTTTCTACGGTTGAGACCCCGATCAACACAAAACAATTTTTCATCACTGAAGAGGATGACTCTGCCAGATGAGTGTTTAACATCATGCAAGAGAAGTTTCGCCCTGTCTACCCTTTTCTTTCTGGAATCTTCAGTTATTAGGTGGGTGCTGGTGATGGCCCTAGAAGTGGCACCAAGGTCTTCTTTCACTATGCGATGCATTGACGTAGTGCTCACACCCACATCCTTTGTCATCTTGCATATTGAGCGCCATGGGTTGGTGTTTATTCGGTTTTTCACCTTCCTAATGACGTCTTTGCTTCGAACACTTCTACGTGAGCCAGTAGACCTTTTCTTCACATCTCCTGACTCTCTGTACATTTTTTTTACATTGTTTACAGTGTTTCTGTGTAAGTTTAAGGCACTTGCAATCTGCTTAGGAGATCTCCCGGCACGAGCAAGATCAATGATGGCCTGTCTTTTGGCTTCTATCTTTAAGAATGAGACAGTTAAGGCTAGGCAACCTACTTAGAGTATTAGTCTGGTAATTGTTTATGTGTTTCAGGTGAAATAGACGACTATACCAAATTAGATTGTTTGCAGGTGTGTGGTTTAAGAGTGCACAAGTTAAGGTGGAACACCCTGTATCTCCTTTTGAAAATATATCAATATACTGTCTATTTGATATAGACCAGCGGTCACTAACAGGCGGACCACAGTCTGGGTCCGTATGGGACAGCTTCTGGTTCCGGACCCGGACCGACAGCCAAAACATTTAGTTATTATTTAAAACCTGACGGGGCGCTTTTATTTTAACCGGCGCAGCGTTTGTAGTCTTTTCGGTAGTGGTTTAGCAGTAGAACCGCCGTTTCCCACGCCAATGAACGTCAAACGCCTTTGACCGCCAAGCAAGACGTATAGTTCGGCGTATGCAGCCCTTTGTCTGCGCTAATGTGCCTTTCGTGTTAATAATAGCAGCGAAGCTAATTACACCCGCAAACAAAAAGCGTAATGTTCCTAACAGAGTGGCTGCGCTATCCTGAAATCGTAAAGCTGAAAAGTTTTCAAATACAGTATGTATTATATAACACGTTGGATAAATAGACGTAGTTTATTGTTGATTTCATGTTCGTTGAAGTTTCTGCATTTTAAAATATGTATAAATTAATGTTATCTGTTATATGTGAAACAAAAAATGTACGTTTTCAGGGTTGCCACACTCCAGCCAGCTGGCCGAAGTTCTTTGTCATGTGACAATAAATAATGTCAAAATGTTTTTGAATTGTACTGAATTAATTTGATTTGACAGTCAGGTACTGATTACATACAATGTTGATGCAACTAATAGGCTACTTAAATATATATCACACTCTTAAATAGTTAGACATTATGATCTCCTGGACCTTTGCTTTAAGAATTTTTCTCTAACTGGACCTCTTTAAATTTTAGTTGAATACACCTGATATAGACTACCACCCAATCCAAAGGCATTTTGTCTACAATATTCATATAAATTTCATGGTCCCCCTTGGTCCTCGCTGAGGCCCCCTAGTGGACCACTGGAGCTAGAGAACAGCTCCAGTTATGTTAATGCTTGTGTGTGTGTGTGTGTGTGTGTGTGTGTATGTATGTGTGTGTGTTTAATTATTTGCCTCTTTCTCTGCAGTCAGAAACATCAAACTGTAATTTCTCCTCTTGGCTGTTAAAAAAAAGTGTTTATAAAGACTGTGACCTATTTTCACTTCGAAGAATTCTAGCTCAGCCTTGCCTCAAGGTGCAAAATAGCAAAGTCATCCCACTCATTTCCACTAGGAGGCAATGTGCTGTTGTGTCTATGCTGAAAAGTTTGCAACGTGTGTGCCCTGTTTTAACTTAACTAGGGAAGAAACCAGTTAAGTAACAACACTATGAAATCTCGCCAGCTCATCTCTCACAGCATCTCCAATGCAGAAAAGTCATTCCACTCAATTCCACTAGGGGGCAACGTGGGGTGATGTTAGTCACCCAGGTAAGTGAGGTATGCAGCAAGGTAATATTATGTATGGATTTTTCAGTATTCTGTGCTCAGGATTATTTATTATTACAATTATATTAGAATCCAAAATGAAACTTCGATATAGATTTACTTATAATTTCTGGCCACCCAGCTCTGATAAGCTAATTGATTTCTTTTTCCCAGTAGATGTACGTGTTATAGACCTCATTTGCTTCCCTTTGTCCTGTAAAGTAGATCTGTTCTTATGTGACAGACACACAGCCCACTGTCTGTCAGTCACCGGGTGTCATATGGCTGGGATGCTGCCTCTCAGATATGTGGGTTTCTGTACTTGTAAGGCAGGGGTGGCCAATCTTACCCGCAAAGGGCCGGTGGGTATGCGGGTTTTTGGGATAACCTGTAGGTCAGCTGTTCAAACCCAGGTGTGAGGACTCTTTCAGCCAATCAGCCCTCCAATTAGTAATCTAATTAGGGAGCTGCAGTGAAAACCCGCATACACAGCAGCCCTTTGCACCCCTGTTCTAAGGAGTTGCAGTCACAGGGCAGAGGAACACAGAGCAAACCTTCACCAGACTGCACTGGGAAGAGATTTACTGGTGTCACAGCCCTGCCTGGTCCTTTCCATGTTTTCTGTTTCTCTTGCAGGGTGGAGATTTCAAGCAAGTGTAGGCGAGTACTCTTAATTACCCGCCCACGCCTCTAGGGGGAGATAAAGAGCTCTGGCCTGCTCTTGTGGGGCTTCTCCCGTCCTGACCAGCACCTTTTGGATCCTTTAGCATATACTGATTTCCCGAAACTTTTCCTTTGACCTTCCACTTACAATAATTTCTTGCTTATTCACTTTATTTTTCAATCACCATTATAAGCTGATGGGGCAGCGTGGTGGCGCAGTAGTCAGCCTATTGCCTCGCACCTTGAGGACCTGGGTTCAAGTCTATTCCAGTGTTCCATGTATCTGGAGTTTGCATTTTCTCCCCGTGTCATTATAGTGTTTCCCCCCAAAGGCCAGAAGCATTCTGAGGTTAATTGTAATAACCAAGTTGTGAATGTGCTCTGTGATGTGTTGGCATCCCATCCTGGATTGTTCCCTTCCTTGTGCCCATAGCATCTGGGATAGGCTCTGGACCCCATGTGACCCTAAATTGAACAAGTGGTTACAGAAGATGGATGGATGGTGTTATTAGTTAAGTCTAAATACACATGTGGTCTCCACTTTCACATTGCATTGTCTTGAGCCAGGTTTGTAACATTTCAGTCGGGCATGAAGGATAAGACAGTTCCATCAATGGATCGGTTCTGCTTTAGGCTAATCATTGTAACTGTATAGGGGGTCAGGGTTACTTGTATGTACTGTGTGTCGTGTTATGCACTACATATTTGTTTGTCTCCACTTTATTCTATTCATTCCTGAGTTTGCAATGTTTCACTGAGCCAGCAGGTGGTGCAGTGTTTGAGAAGTAGGATTCACTGATGTGACAGGGCTGTGACAGGTCTCTGGAAGCTGTTTCAGTCTTCACCTCAGAGCAGACCATTTTCAGTTAAACCTGCAGCAGTAATATTGAGCTAATTTACATCAGTATTAAAGCAATAAAAGATGGTTTATGTTTCAAGTCTGGATTGTCTGTCTGGATAACCTGTTTCTTTTCCAATCTTATCCCTTTCATATCACATCTGTTATTTATTCTGGGTTAGGAGTTCAGAAGCTACCAGATGATTCCAGCCTAGTATGTTAATTAAAGTACTGGATAGCTGACTGAAAACAGGTGTCCTGACAAGTGATGCAGTGTGAGCTGTACCTCTTCCTGCTGATTCCAAGCTCTGCTCCATGTACCTTTCTGCACACCTGCTGAACTGGAAACAGATTAACTGGTGTGCAAATAAAGCAACTACTTTCGATTAATCTTCTGAACAACTTAAGAACACACGGCTGGTTGCAAGTAGCAATGTCAAGTTGTGAACCCTTTGGAATTAATTGGATTTTTGATTGTTTAAACCATTCATTCAATAAAGGAGAGATGAATCATATTACATTTTAAGAGTCATTCCTGTAGGAAACCAGGTAATGCTAATGGTGTCTTAAACCTTTTTTCCGAAATTTATGACAATCCAGGTGTTTGTAAGCTGGTCATAACACCTTAAATCTCATGCACTGTCTAGACTCTAGAGGTTCTAGATGCTTCTGTGTCATCGTGCTGTTCTTAGTGTAGGCAGGTGAGGCACCTCCATGGGTCAAGCCACCTTCACAATGACAGTGGGGATAATCTTAATCCCAAGAAATGACTAGACAGTCTTGCAAGAGGCTTTTGTACTGTAGCAGGTGCCATGTTAATGTCATAAAACCTTATTTCCCCACACAGAGACAGCAATGGGATTTGAAAATGAATAGCAAATTCCACAGCCTTGTGACTCGAGTGGCTGATGTTTAATCATGCAGTTCATGTTTTTATTATTTCAAAATTGTCTAAATTTTATCTACAGATTTGATCCATTCACACAGCTGGGTCATTGGGTGAGTTTCCCATTTTCCCTCTCTGCATCCCGTGATGAATCTCTTTCTCCCCATTGGCTGATGATAGGGACTGAACATGTCGTCAGCATGCGGGGGCTGAGAGCAAGACAGATGTTACCACGGCAACCCCCACGGATCCCACCGGGGAGCTGAAAAACTGGTTCAATCAACTGAAACCATGCAAGGTAATCAGCAGATATATTACTGCCTTTCAAACGAGACAGTCTTCTGATCAATAATGACAAAAATAGGCAAAGGGAGACATATTATGGTCTTGCACAAGAACACTCAGCGCGGAGATACAGTAGAATTAACAATTTTGGGCAATTTGATATATTTAAATGTAATATGGTATTCAGTGAAACCTCAACTGTTATTTTCTATCTGATTATAATATGATACACGGCAACAGCATCCAAAGGAAGCAGCAGAACTCCTTGTACCTTTTTGAATGTGTTGTTGTTTGTTGCTGTTTGTTGCTGTTTGTTGTTGCTGCTGCTGCTAATCAAAGTAGGGTTATCAGAAGGTCTCCCATTTGGAATCTGAGCAACTTTTTGGCCATAGATCTATACATACTGTACACATACTGTAAAGACACAGTAACCTTGAAGAGAAATCACGTGGTACATCAGTTTCCCGTACTGTGCCCCCCCGAAAAAATAAAAATTAAAAACAATCACTCAAGTGGCCTCCATTCTGCTCTCATGCTGCTGGGGCCCTGATAAACCTCCAGGCTCCAAGGACAGGATTCTATACCTGTCACCTCTAAGTGCCCTGTCTGATGCCCACCTGCTTGGCGCACTGTTAAGCTGCCCGTGGCCTTGCCAGTTCCCCTGGGTAGGATGTTCCAGGACTTGTAAGCTGGAGTACCAGTGCTTACCTGTAATGAGGCTTAAAGAGATTAGGCATTGACTGGATTTGGGCTACTGGAAACATAGATCTGTGACCCATCATTTCAGTGCGGGTAGGAGCTGCACTGTTCCAGACACGCGGACGGGACAGGAAGCGGAGCAAACTCCTTCCCGGCACTCTACAGATGATCAGCAAGTGTGGGCCTTGCTCTCCTCCCGCGAAGAGTGGGAAAGTCACGCCCACAGACAAACCGGATAATTCTATGTTGGCAGATATTGTGTTTGCCACTGTTCCACTAGAGGGTGCTGTGCTGCACAATCGGCACACTCAGACCTTTCCACTGGAGCAAGACAGACAGAAATGTCCACTGCCACAAAAACTTCATTTTAAAACCTACTGGTACCTGTCTGGTTTGCTGATCTATTTCGCGAAAAATAATAATCATAATAATGATAATAATGCTGTTGATCTGATGTTTCAGTAATAGCTGCAAACGAAATATCATCAGTGACATACATTGCTGAAACAGATGAAAATGAAGGTGTTTTCCATTTGTATATATGACATAGTCAGTCTCAGTGTCCTCACTGATAATTATACTATGCCGTTTACACGCAATTTACACCTAATTTACCAATGTTCTTTTGCACAAACTATGCAAACTGAAAAGCAGATTATTTTCCATTGAAGCATAAGCGTCACAAAGCGAGTTGTTGCAACAACATGATGACCTGTCTCATTCCAAAACTCCACTTCCATCAAAGGGAGCAGAATTGAAAAAAAAAAAATTACACCTGTCATATTAATTATACACAAAGTTCAATACAGCGTAAGACAGAAACGGGCTTGGCAGGAACTGCAGCATGCGGCTGACTGACGCTGTTGGGATCGCTCTGACCGACGGACAGGCTGAACACCGCCATGTACTGCAGATCCACATTTGCAGGGCACCTTGCATTTCATTGTTCAATTGGAACTAAATCCAGGAAAAAGATAACATACGTCTTCAAAATTGTCTTTGGAATACAGTTTTGTGTTTTGCTGTGTCTGCTCCAGCTTCTTATTCAGGTTAGATAATCATCATAAGGACAGTGAGATTCTCAGATACACCCATCTTTCTGAGTACATTTCACATGGATAACAGTCAATGGCTTTGTTTTAATCAGATGTGTATAAGCTATAAAATAATACATATTATACAAGCACAGTAAGTTTTCTTCCAGTTATAGTGTTTCGTTGTACATGTACAATGAGGATAAACATATATGTTGTATGATTTTTATTTTTTTTTTGATGAAGGGGAAGGCAGAGAGGCAATTGGCAGAGTGAGCTCAGGTGACCTGGTATGTCACATGCCATGGCCAGTCGTGGCCTGTGTTGCTCTGTGAGGCCTGTGGCATCCTGACCACAGCTTCCGGTCAGGGAACATGAGCCGCTTCCCGATTTCAGCAAAAGCCGCTGGCACATGCAGTACCTGCTGGTCACGCCACGCCTGCCACGCCTGCCCTCTCTCGCTTCCTCTCGGCAGACCGTGCTGCGTTTCCCGTCTGGCGGGGTGCCACGGAACATCACTGACCTCCGTGCAGGTACTCAAAGCCCCAGTGACACCGGCTGCAACAGCGTGGTCCCACTGGGACGGGAGACTTGAAACGGGCCCGATCCAACAAATCACACTGCGCTGCGGACAGACCTCCGCTCCTGGTCATCTGGCCAATCACGTCTCGGCTGACGCTGACGTACCTGCTTGTTGTAAACCACCCCCTGGCCAGACTGGAGCCTCCAGGGCTGCACAGGAACGGATCTGAGTCCTAATACCTCCTTTGTTTCCAGATCCGCCTGTTTTGATGGGGGCTTTTCATGTCACATCAGGCACCACAATAAAGGGGTGATTCACCGTCACAATTGACCCCCGCTCACCAGTGGCTGACGTTCTGCTGTTGCAGCCCATGTGCCTTCCCAGGGACGCACGTCGCTCAGGGATTCCACACCCAACTAATGAAAAAGACATGACGCCTGGCCCAGTACCAGCGGCAGAACCAGTTGGGATGACAGGGGAAGGTGGGGCCGGCAGCTCGCATGGGAACGCAGACACACGGCTCACTGTTGACAGGCCACAACTCTACCTCTAGGCACCGATGGCAAGTCAACCACGTCTGTAAATAAGATGTTTATAAACCAAAAATGTCAAGGTGGGGGTGGCGTGTGGCTCAGCGGGGTAGGCGGCTGCGCCTGTGATTGGAAGGTGGCCGATTTGACCGTCGGGGCTCTGAGGCCCCTAACCCCAGTCGCTCCAGGGAGGCTGACCCTGCTTTTGCAAAAAAATATAAAACATGTGCTAAATAAATGACACGCAAAACTGTAGGTGAGCCAGACATGTAGCCAAAAATAAATTACATGGGGCGTCTGACAACCCTACCAATAGTCCCTTCACTATGGGAGAGGGGAGGGTTCTCCTTGGGACCTCTTGGGGGGGGGGGGGGGGGGGGGGGCTGGATAAGTCCTGTTATCATGGTACCTGACTATGTGCTTCATTAGCAACAAAGACATTTTGGGTGGGGGGGGTGTTGGGGGTGTACAGCAGCCATCGTGAAGGCGCTGCCCCCTCTGTTTGGGGGTGTTACTCTATAACATTCATCATTCGTATCCCAGCCCCCCTCCACAAAACCAGCTTCCACCACAGACTCAGAGCAATGAAATATGTCTCCAGTTTCACTTCTATAAGCTTCCCTGGAATACTGCCCCCCCCCACCTTCCACACTGGGACATCGGGTACCCAGATGTTCCCCAAGTCCTGCTGCGTTCCATAGGCTGAGTTTCCTGTTTTTCTCCTGACCAGTGGCCCACCGTGTGGCAGCCCCCCCTCCCCCGATTTGCCGGTGCTGTCCTTGCACCAGGCCCCTGCATGACGCATTGAGCTCCATGCGCACCCTACATGGCTATCATGTGGCAGGAAACGCTCTGAGACGGCACACTGGACACGGGAGAACCACAAACACCACAGACCCTAAAAAGAGCCCCTGAGCAAATATATATATACACAAATATGTTCTGGTTCATATATAACACACGTGCTCACCCAGCACATGGTGAAAAAAGGCGATTTGGATTCTGAGTGTGGTTTAATAGTGCCCCACAATTATACGTGACCTCACTAGCACGTTATTTTACATTTATAGAGTGTGAAGTCTTAAATGGTTAACAGCTATTCACCAGAATCTGGGCCCCACTGGAAAGCAACCTGAAGTAACCGTACCTTCTTTCCCGGTCCGTGTAGCTGAGAGGAAATACCTCGGATCACCAGCAGGGATGACACGCTGTCACCTGTCAGCCCAAGCACCACAGATGGGTACAGATTTACTCCTCGCCTACAGCCACTGGGTCCTTCTGAACCCGTTCCCTCCCCTCCTCCAAAATGTGTCACATGGTTTCCATATGTTCCTATAGCAAACAAGTTTAACAGTCTGCTAACGTGCTGTACTGATCAGCAATACTTGTGTCTCTCATAGGTATGAATGCATGTGGGGTCAAAGGTCGTTAAGTGCACTATAATTGGTGGATAGAAGCCAGCTGTGTCAAATGCGAATGGAGCAGAACAGGGCATCCCTCAGATGAGAACAGAGCCCGGGTATGGGGTCTTTCCGAACGTCTGTGAAGTGGCGGGTATTATTTTCTGTGGAAATGGTGCATTCTGGCCACTTCTCAGATGACAGCACAAAGAGGCAGAAACGGAAGAGTGGACAGGAGAGACTAATGCGACGAGGTCTCTTTGACGGACGATCGGCTGTCTCATTCATCATCAGCGTTCCCGGGGGACACCGGGGTTCATTTAGCGGTTTGTGCTGATGGCCCGTTTAATCACAGACCTGTGGATCAGACGGCTGGGGGGGGGGGGGCTTTCAGGAGCAATACACACAATGTTACTGTTTCAGGCTCAGTATGGGGTTCATGTCATACATACCGACTGATGGTTTTTCTTGGGGTTGGGGGCATTCCTCTCAATTGCGTATAGTCAAGCAAACACTGGTTTCATCCTGGGGGGTGGGATGCCAGCTGATAGGAGGTAAGCCTATAATAGCCCCCTCATACAGATCTCCAGGGAGGTCCGTTTGTTTTCAGCATTAGTCCATACCGTCTTTATCTTAATTCCACACGGCACAATTTGCGTTGAGTTTTACCTCTTGAGACCTGGCCGACCACCAGCGCACTGCTACACGTTGATCTACTATCACCATGTACAGAAAGGTTACAGAAGTGCTTCAATTAAAATCATCAGCATTCACTCTTGGTGAACGTAACTGCAGAGGGAATACGATCGCTGTCACCGCGAGGTTTACATTCTCCCCTCAGGCAGGACAACCTCATCGTTTCAGGAGCGGGGATTAGTGTGGTTTCAAGGTTTAGCCCCGGAGGCTGAAACGACCTAACGCGGCTGACCCTAACATCCGACATCTTTCCGAAATAATCCTCGCTTTGAGGCATTGTAAGTGATGAGCAGTAGATATGACTGCTGACTCCCAGCCTGAAGGATGTTGGGTCTAGTCCCCGAACCAGCATGATTTTGCTTTAGTGCTCCAGAGAAAAACACCGAACTTTGCTTCAGTAAAAGGGCAAGACTATGGCCTCACACCTCCGAGGGTGTGAGATTGTTTCTTTCTACTATGTTTGTGTGTGCACATGTGTGGCATTAGCGTGCTCTCCCTGTATTTACACGGGTGTCCCCAGCACAAGGGCCCGTGCTAAAGGCTTCAGACATCACAATCCTGGGCTGGGTTATGAAGAGCATGAGGATGCCCCAATAAAATATCTAATATATAAATGGGTAACTTGGTAATTTGACAAATATATAATAGATAAATATATTATTCACAAAAAATCTTGACAACATTAAAGCAGCAAACAGAAAGGTTATTGTATTTGACTGAGAAGCTTAATTATACTTCATACAAGCCTCTACCTGCACAGAAAATGAGTGACCTCTACTTAAAGTGACAGCCAACCTGAGGCTACAGGCAAAATGTACGAACAACACATAATCCACTCTGAATGCACTGGTTCTGCATGCTGTAGAGAAGAACTGCAGCATATAGGCTGCACTCCACCCAGAACCAGGAAGAGACCTCCGATGCCTGCCATTGATTGGACGGCCAGCTTTTGTTTTGTTGGGTGTAAGTATAAGCAGAGACTTGTACAGGAAAAAAAAGTTTATAACACACAAACCATCGAAAATACTGTGCTCTTTCAAAGTACATGTTTATATTTTATTGGTCTTTTTGGCAATTAGATATTGGAAGATATTACAGGCAGTTTGTAACCTTTGCAAGCATTTGCCAATTAATTATTGATCTGCATTGATTAATAAAATACATTTTAAAAAGGTCTCAAAAGCACAGACATGGTCAGTACATGTGCAGGTCTGTAGCAGGGAAGCAGACAGAGGACCTGATCCGCCGATCCTCTGTCCTGACCGTCCCATACAAAGTCTCACTAATCCTCCATTGACGGCGTGTGCACACAACGTACCAAGCTGCAGTGCAGGGACAGCCTGCAGTGCAGGGACAGCCTGCAGTGCAGGGAGCTCCGGGATACGGGCACTGCACACAACTGCCTGCCTGCAGAGAGAGGAGAGGCAGCTTCTCAGGCTGAGCGACGTCAAGCTGTACAGGTCAGGCCTTGGGATGCCCAGCGTAGCGTGAAACCCCCCTCCCCCCCCCATCCATATTTTTGCTTCCACTCATCTGAAAAAGAACACCCAATACCTGGTACAGGGGTGAAGGAGCAATAAGGTGGACTGTCTGGAAGCTGGAAGACTGGGTTAAGAAACACCGACTACCCCAAATAAGAAAACATTAACTATCCAGGAATACAAGAGGTAGTCAAGTCCAAACATACTCCCATGTTATAAAGAAATGGTTTACAGACTCCGCTAAGCCTCACTTAGCAGCAGACTGTCAGAACAGTGACCACACATAGTTCCCCTGTGATTTTAGAGCAGTGGATAGACCTACCAACATATGTGAGGATCCAAACCCTCACCAGCTTATGCTGTTGTTGAGTAAAAAAAAAAAAAAAAAAAAAAAGGCAACAGAAAAACCATGTTATTTATTTTACTTCATTTATTTCAAGAAACAACTTGTTCCAACATATTTACAAATTGGTCATTCTCTAAACCTCCTAATGGCTCCCCATTAGCACTATAGCCAAGAACAATTTAATACAATAAACAGAAAACAAATAAAACAAAAAGATTCACTTTGCTCCTCCAGTCTACTCTGAGAAAGGAGCAGGCATGACATCACGTGGTTCTCAGCACAGTGTTTTCAGTGAGATGCTTGCATAGAACAATGTACAAATCATCAAGTTGAACCAGAGAGATAATACAGGGAAGAAAATAAATACTAAAGAAAACCATCTGATCACTCACGGGATATCAGCAAGTACATGTAGGCGTGTAGTTATACAATACAACCGTGTACGTGCCACAGACCCAGAAAGACAGCAGTGCGCTCTGGGTCTCACAAACATGGAAAGGTCTGGTCATAGGTGAGGAACCAAAGAAAGTTACGGTATTAAAAAAAAACCACTCACTTCCAGTCACATCAATACCATCCTCAACCAGAGCAAACTAGTCAAAGCCACAAGACACAACCACTCTAACCCGCCTAATTGGAGACACATTCAATTTAGGGCAGGGGAGGTGGAAGGTGGGATCGTATCAACCTTTCCAGTTGTAAGTACTGGTCCCCGTAATAAAGCACAGATTGAAATCCAAGACAGACATATTGCTCTTGTAGGAAATGCAACGCCAACACCCGAGGAATAAGACTGAGCCAAGCGCAATAAATCACTGCAGTTGCAGGTAACAACGTGCAGACCTTATTTATTTACTTTTTTGGGGGGGGTGGGGGGGTTGGGCGTGGTGAAGAAGCCTATAACTTTGCATTTTCAGTTTAGGCTCCAGCTTAAAAATGTTAAACTTCAAAATGTAAAGCTATGCTGTTCGAAAAGCCTGAGTATCCAAAAAGCAAATGGTCCATTTTAAGTTGCTGGCATGACTCCAGTCGAAAGCTTGATCTTTAAAATGCATCGTTGAAGTTTCTGGGGGGGGTAAACAGGTCACAATTTGCTTGCTCGTAGTCATATAAAAGGGTGGGTGTAGAAGATACAGCTGTAAAACACAACTTATTGAACCTGCTCACTGTAGAATATGAGACTCAACCATTTACTATAATCATATTCAGCCCATTTACCCCCCCCCCCCCACACACACACACATGAATAGCAGTGTTAATAGTGTCAGAGAGAACATGGACAACAACAAACTGGTTTCACGCCAGAGATTAAAGCACAATTCAGATCAGCAGCCTGGAGAATCCTGGAACCCTTAGGGAACACCAGTCTATCAAGTCAGACCAAACTGGAAAGATACCTTTATTTGTAAAGTTAGCCTATCAATAGTCAACTAGCAACATTTTAAAAAGTCTACACGCCGAATATTACTCTTGCCAAGAGAGAACCCAGGACATCAACCAATGGCATAAATGAGGTTCTCAAGGAGAGCCTGGCAAATGTGAGGTAGAACCAGAAAACGAGACTCCAAATCAAGTGCATAACTGTAAACCAAGCAATTTAAGAAAAGCTCACACCTTCTAATATTCAAAAACAACTTTTTCAACCATCACTTACCACAGAGTTCATGCTGTTTTGCTGACAAATGCATGGATCTGCACAATTGTTTTCAAGCCCTTAGCACAGCTTGACTAAATTTTTGCTAAATTAATTATACTTGCTAATCAAATGACTTCCCACTTGAGGATGACTATGGTTCCCAAAATGCAGAGCAACTTTCAATCTGTCTCAGACATACAACCAACACTGAAAATAACCAAATTACTGCTTTTCTTGACAATTTTAAGAATCTGTAATATGTTGCAAGGTGCATTTAAATACCTTAAGTAGGTATAGGCATGTTAATGTTGTCAATAGTTAGTATTATCAGTTCTTAAAAGGTATGATACACATGTTGGTCGCTGCAAGGGTGTTTCAGTGACATGCCATTGATTCACACTGCAATGGTGAACAGTGGTACATGTAGGGATTTGAGTTTACATTAATAAACACTACAGAGAGCTATTAAGCTTTAACATTCAGATATTCCCAGGTAACAGGCAGCATCCATGGAAATTTCAGTGGACACTAAGGGGGGGGGGGCGCTAGTACCGCACACAAAATATAGGAATAGCAAGCCATCTAAACCGAAGTTTGGGGCAGAGTAAACAGAGGGAGTATCTAAAAATAGTTGTTTTCCCCATTATTTAGTGTTATTTGCCATCATCAAAATAGCCCAACGCAAGTCAACAACACCAGCAACTGGAACATAAAAATCCTATGATTTCCATTAAACTGAGCTTCCAGTCAAAGCCTTCCTGGGCACATTTTCCCTTTTGTGCTCAGTTTCAAGAACTATTCTGATTACCCCTGTGCACATGGTTAAACAGGAAACGAGCAGCGCGGCCCACAAGCCCTTCAGCTCCCTGTGGATACAGACTTTCACTGCACTCCAGACCTTCTTAAAGGGGCCGACGGACCGTTCAATCGCATGGCCGTTAAGTCTGTCCAATTACGCTGCTTGATACAGTTTTATGCAACACATTTAAGACCAGCTTGCTAAGTCAGTTAAGCGTTTCCTCATACAGTAAATGGGAGTCCATTAACTGTTTTTGTTTTGTAATTAATAATCAACTGGAAGTAAAACGGTGCATTTAATATTTCTTTGACCATGGGTATAAGCCAAAAAAGGATGGGCAAAGTGTTAGCTATCAGAAATATAGTCATACCATGTGGCAACACTGCCCAAAATGTGGGACCTGAAATGTTTTACTTTATTAACAAATATTGATAAGGGGAACAAACCAGCGTTAAACAAATTCAACAGCATCACAGTAAGGAAATGACACCCAGGTTAACTACTGGATAAATAATTAAGGCACACAGGTAAAAGAAAATGGCGTCCTTATTTATTTTTTTCAGGCAGCTGTGTCGTTTGATTTGGTTAGTATTCAGACTGAGGACAGTCATGGGGCTCCTAGTTCCCCAGGAAAGGCATACAGAAGCTGCTTCACGCTCATAAGAGAGAGAGAAGTCAGGCTCCTCAAGACCTGCTGAGGACCTCAGCTCAACTGGAAACACCGCTGAGAAAGTAGGGCAGTTTGGACCTGTGAGCCAACTTTAGCATGGGTACTGATGAACTGGGGACGCCTCATACTGGTCATCTGAACCAGTGTGGATGGTCCATTCATTAAAATATGTGATAGGCCTTTAACTACGAGGAAAAAGCAGCACAGGGATCAGACCACAATCACCTGACGGCACATCTGACCCAATCGCAATGGCAGCATGTGTCAATTAAAGAGCAACAAATAAGACCTCAGGCCCACTGCAGAAAATAAACCATTCAAGCCAAAAGGGGTGAAATGTCTTGACGACCTGCTTCTCAAAACTTCCACAACCACATGAAACCTCACTGCGTCCGCCAGCCATCCTGTAAACGTTTTTTTAGTTTATTTTTCTTTAAACCATACGTGGTCGTCCAACATCAAAGCGAATTAAAAAGAACCTGACTTTCTGTGCAACTTCATTGCATAGCGTTCTCATTGGCTGCATCCCAGTCTGGGGCGTGTGGTACAGCGTTCTCATTGGCTGCATCCCAGTCTGGGGCGTGTGGGTACATCTCCGCTTCATCACATCACATCACACTGGAAACTTCACAGTCCAAAAGATCGGAGTCCCTTTTTCACCAAGTAGGTGGCATCCAAGGGTGTCGAAGTAAACAAATCTGTAGAAGGGGGGAGAAAAATAAGATTATAGTGTTACTTGGGTGAAGGGGGCTTGAAATAGCAAGGTAATATAAACAGCCACCCTGGTCTGTGCAAGACATGCGGTGAATGAATCGATAACATCTACCAAGGGCAATGAGAAACAGAGAAGCTCTTATATTGGCTGCTGCAAGTTTGGCATGGCTGACAGAACAAGTAATGCAAGCACCACAAGGCTGCCTCTGGTGAACTAACTGGCGTTGCCAAACTGAACCCTAAACAAACTCCTTGTAAAGCGCTGAGGAAACATACAAAACAGCACAAACAAGTAAACATTCCTTCCAGGCGCAGAGTGGAATGTAGCTGGTTTGGACCAGTTCACGGGGAACGTGAAAGAAAAATCATTTTCACCTGGGCAGGACACCAGATTGGGACATTAACAGCTGTCTTTCACTGAATGTGAGGCGCCCCCCCCACCCCCCTTCTCTGTACCTCTACAGCTACATTTTCTGTTCCATTTCTACACTTTGCTTTTAATGATGCACACAATAGTTTGGCGCAAACAGTCCACCACTCTGCCACAAATGACTTGTGTAACAAGCAAAACATCCGGGGCTCAAATGGGCAGCTCTGTTAGAGCTTCAGGAGCAAGAGAATGAGGAGGGGAACAACAAACATGGAAGCAGTGATCTCTGAAGTACAAAAGCGACAGCTTGCCCACTGCAATACCCAAGGGTCCCCACCTGCCCCTCCCTCACAATTACAGATGGCTTAAATACATTTACTTTCATGTCATTTAAAACAATATATTACCCCCCCCCCATAAAAATCAAATCATTAGTCACCCTTCGTGTCTAAAATCCAGTCAAAATAATCCCAAGTGAATGATCAGTTTCAAACCAGTGGCTTGTGGGTTAAAGAGGGAGGCACTTACTAATGGGGTCCCTATAGGCACATGCCTAGTGATGCATCAGCCAATCAGCATAACACACTTTGCCATCTGGGAGGAGAGGAAGAGGTGGGGGGAAAAAAAAAAAAAAAACTGCTCCAGCAAAACCCATTTTAGAAGCAGCATATCACCTCATGCACTTTAAAATGGCTTCTCTGACTCATTACAGCAGGAAGGGCTTCCCCCTGAGGGCCGTTAGATTTGCGTCTGGAGAATACCAAAGGTAACGCGCATCTGACAGAGAAACCTAGAGGGCTTGGCCAGACACAGAACAGAACAAAAATAGATAAAAGCCACAAACACACACACGCACAAACACACACTACACTCTCTCTAGTCATCACTAACTAAAGGAGGAAAGAGCTTTTAAAATTCACGCTGCCCAACTCTGTGGCAAAACAAAGCAAACGCACAACACTCCTGGCAAGCCCATATAAATAAGAGAATTGCTAAATAAATTAATATTACTGTGCCTAAAGAAGGACAATGTTAGCATTGCAATTAATACAAGTTAGTACGATGCCACTGACTGATCCATCACAACAGTCTCTAACCTCTACACACTGTAATATAAGGGTAGCAGTTTCTGAGATGCTAGAATGATCATAAATGACTCCAATCACAGAACGTTTGGGGGGGAAAAAAAAAAAACAAATCAGGCATCTTAGCTCTTCGAATGCTTGGCCGTCTGCTATACATATTTAGTTGCAGCCACATTTTTTACTGTTCGAAGGCACAGCTTATTGGCATTAGCAAGTAAACGTGCCTTAAAAATTAGCTACTGTTTGAAAAGGTGCTTGAAAAGACCCAGGATGAAAACTGCATAACGGCATTTTCAGCACAGTCAGCTCCCTGGTCTGACAGCCACAACAGAAATAAATGCTACTGGAACGTGAAGAGCTGCCGCCCAGCCACTCTAATTACTGTATCACCGACCCACCGGGGAAATCAAACTTCAGCTTCTTAAATGAACTGGCAACATCCTGAGCAGCTGAGCCAAAAAAACAGCAATTAAACACTGAACAGGAACACGTCAGCCCACATCCCACCCAAAACTGGTCAAATCCGGCTCTCCACAGCACAAACACTGAAAATCATTCACTCTCAACAGCAAATAGGTTAGCCCACACTGCCAAGTATTCAGTGCATTTTTTTTTATACTTTGCTTTCCCAATGAATATAGTACAGATCCTTAAACAATTAACTAAACCTTTCCAGGGCATTGTGGGACATTGGTGGAACAGCAAAAGGAGCAGTGTTTTAGAATCCCACCTGCCACTATTCGTGCCAAAACATGCCGGCACTTAGAGGTACATAAGTGTGGCAACAAGATCTCGTCAGAATGCACACACTCCACAGAAGGACCTCTGCATCCTGGTGCATCATGGGAAGGGAAAACAGAACTTGCAACAAAATTAATGAAGTCCTGCTAAATGGACAGTAAGGTTAGTATCTCCAGTGATGAAGCAGCCGCTTAAATGAATTGCAGTGCCAAGGTGTGACAACCAGCTTTATAAGATGCAAATTATGCTGGAGATGGTACATGATTGAGCTGAGATTGATACACTTATACATCAGAGTGGCCTTTCATAGCAGGAGATGGAATGTGGCAATGCTATCAATTTCAATATGCGGAGAGACTGAAAGTATACGAAAGTGAACTTGCAAAAACAAATAGCATGGGGGGGGGGATGGCACGACACGTGGCTTAACAGAGCGGGACAGAGCCGGTGGAAGTGCCATGTGCAGGAGCGCACGACAGGAAACCGAGAAAACAGACCAGCGGAAACGAAGGGCGCGTGCAAAACAGCTGTGCAAGGAGCCACATGCCTGCCAGTCATCAGTAACCTTCAGCTGCAAGACAATTAGACAGTTAGCTCCGGGACAGTTTCCCTCCTGGGCACCAAAAATAAAGTAATCAGAGCGAGTGACAACATTTTAGAATAAGGGCAAAGAGAGGACAGAACTGGAGGTGTAGCTCAGCCGTCTAAAGAAGGGATGGTCTAAGTGATTACACAAAGCATGGCGGGTGCTTCCCTAAACTCATCCTGACGCTAGCCTATGGCTGTTCTGCTCCATAGCTCATCTCTTACTCACTAACAGACATTTCGAACCTTGACCTGTAGCAGCCTGTCAGAGGTCTGCACCTCACAGCATTAAGTTACCGCACCCCCACGTGTCCTCGGGCAACAAAGACAAAAACTGGGAAGGACGAGTCTAACCAGCAGGTCTGCTAGGGCTGCCCAACACCACGCTGCAATTATTTGAAATATTTGCACTTAATATTGCTCTATATTTATAAAAAACAGATTAAAGTTTACCAAAAATAAAATATAGCCAAAGAGAACTGACCTACCAACACAGTGTGTCAAATAAGTTGCTTCTGTTGCCACAAGTTGGGTCACAAATCAGACACAAATCAGTGTCAAGAAATGCGATGTGATTACAGGGCTTTAGACAATGGACATAAAAGTTTGTCTGGACATTGGCTTTCTGGCACTATACAGACATGACTTGGTAATACCATCATTTGGTAAGCAGATTAGGAGCACGTTTAAAATATAAGTGAGAGGTGTATTGTGTAAGTTAGTAATCTGTATAAATTCGGTTTAATTATGTGCCTGACTAACTGCAAAAAATACCATCACCGTCTTGTTTATCCACAATATCTCCTGTTTAAAAATATGTAGCTCTTGAGCTGTTCCTTTCCTCACTGCCACTTCAGTGCTTATCTTTTCCAGGACATACCTTGCCAGTAGTGTGGCATACTCCGCTAAGCGAATTAAAAAAAATTAAAATAAAAAAAAAAAGGATACACCATAAAATAAGGTGTCCAGACAAATATGTATGCCCGTCATATAAGGCCCTGGTGACAATTCAGATGTAATATCATGCAGCTCTAACGTCTACACCTAGGTAATATACCAGATCAGCAAACTAGTTTCAAAATCAATATCAGAATCAACACTGTCAAATGATATTGCCCCAACAGGTGCCACCTCTCATGTCTATTAGCAGATCTCTTGAAAACAAAATCAGGGTCTATGGAGCAAAATCACGAACTGCCACAAAAATGGTACTGGCGTGAAATATCATTAATGCATGTCAATGAGGGCAAAACTCCCTCTAGACCTGGAAGAACAACTCAGTTGAGAATCGTGAAATTTTTCAGATATTGTTACTGACTAGTAAATTCCTGGTGTCGTGACATCCTTGTTCCCTGTTATCCAACTACATACCTTGCAGTATAAATATTCTGCTCCTGATCAATTTCCATACCGCTTGCTGGAAAGATTCTAAAACTGCGGGCCTGTTCGTCCCTAGAGCTACATGCACCATTTGCAGGCAGTTTTTGGTACTTCAAAAAATAGAACTGATGATAGACACATTACACTACATAACAGTCAACAAGCTTGTTTGTAATACTAGCTACTGAGAAACCATTTTGAGAATAAAAAAGTGACTGGTCACAATATTTGTCAATAAATTACATAACTGCCCGTTGTCTTTGATGAAAGGGTTTACGCAACCAACTTACCTGTTTCAGAGTCCGAAACTATTATAGCTTCATCATCATGACTACAAATGTGTACCTGCCCAAAAGCTTCCTTTAAGCACACATGTCCAGCGGCTGACAAATTCTTCAAATAAACCAATGGTGTCCAGTCCCCCTAACAAGGACAGCAATAAGAAGCCAAAACACTGCATGCTGCACATACCAAACTAGGCTCTCAGTCACTGTGCAAACAGGAGCGTCCCCAATGGGAAGCAGAACCGGCAGCCACTGGCCCATAACAAAACAGGTAACGCCACAGCAGGGTCTCAGCCTCTAGAGGAGTCACACACACAGCTACACTGAAAATATTCCAAGATGGACTTTAAACGAAGGTAGCAACTACCATCATATGCGGAACAGAATATCCAACTCACTATAAGTCATGCTGAAAATGAAATGTAATATATGCACAAACCTTAACCTTCTAGCCCCGGTAAAACTGGCCTAAACTTTTACTGATTCATGGGAAAATAATTCTTGTTTCATCTCATCACTCTAGCACAGATATTTGAACAAATGGATTTTTGGATGAAGAGATTCAAAGATCTGAACACCTTAAAATTAAAAAAAAACACTTAAGTGTAGCAGGTCTCCAGCAGGGCACGTTCAGCTGGTGCCCCTCCCCCCCCTCCCCCAAGAATGGCCCGGCTGTTCCAGGGGGGGAGACGGAGACTGAGAACTGCGACTGCTTTCAGCCTCTAGAGGCTGCAATCCTCTTTTGCTACAAGAGGGGTTTGTGTGAAGATGTGCTAACAGGCATTACAGAGCCCTGCTTTCTGGCCAGAAGACTGAGAAGACAAAATCAAGACACTTTTACAGTACTCCCCACCACCCAAACCTCTTACAGTCTGTCTGTCTTCTACAAAAGGCTGATCTCCCCCCTCAGGCAAGGAGTGGGGTTGGGGAATGGGGGGGGGGGGGGTAGACTGAGGCCACTCAGCTCAGCACACTCAACAAGCAGATGGTAAAATCCTGACTAAGGCTTAGGGATACCTTATATTGATTTGCCTAAGGGGTGTTGTTACATTTTACTTAACATGAGAAACTTTAAAGTCAAAACAAAGAAGTAATGAAATGGAACAAATGTATAATTAACAGGTGTGAAGGTAGCAGGTCCCCTATTCAATACAGTAAAACACAGAGTTTCTTACAGTGTTTAAAAGCAAGTTTGAGTAAAATGGAATCATTCTCAATTTCTCTGAAGACTCAAGTCAGAATGTTGCCTTGTAGCTTTGGGGTAGAAGAATGAATGAATGAAAAACCAGAAGTAGTACAGTTTTGCTGATAAGGGTCTTGCTTGCTCAGGGTGTGTGTGTGTGGGGGGGGGGCACAATTTCAAGTGCCCACACAGTGGGAAAAAACAATTTTATAAACAACTGTGGATGCAATCGAAAAACTAAAAATTCCAAAAGTCATGTATTTTGTTTGGTTACTTATGGTTAGGTTAGGGCTAGGTAGGGGTTAGGGTTATCATAGTTGGGATTAGGGCTTTGTAGGGACCGTCCATTAATTCCTATGGACAAAGATACGAATACAAACGCGGGCATCTGTGAGTGTTTGTTTTCAGGCCACCATGGATGGGTAGGTGACCATTTAGGGAAAAACTGCAATATTTCCAAACCTACTCAACCGAAATAGCAGGGATCCACAACATCCTCACAATACACACCACTGAGCTGCTGATTGCTTAAAATTTACATATCTGTGGACAGACTAACGTGATTAGTCAAGCACTGATATTCATTCTGTTATAACTACTTCACGTCTCGTATTGCATGCCACCATTTTTCACCTGCAGAGCAATACTCTTCATTAATCATTACTGACTGCCTCACTTCCCAAAACAAGGAAAGTGGTCCTTTAAATTATACAAAAAAAGCCCATACCGCACACAAGCATGTTTGCTCAAACCAGGACCCCCAGGGCTTTCACTAAACCTGACAAACATAACGTCAGCTTCCACGGAGAGGATTTCCCACAGCGCTGAATCTTTTCTGCCTGGAAGACGACACATATCCCTAAAGCAGTGTTTCTGAAACTGGTTCCCGGGGACACCAGTCTGGGGACTGTCTGGCAAGGAGCTGAGAGGGAGCAAAAACATGGACAGTGAGGCAGGAAGCTGGGAGGGAGCAAAAACATGGCGCAAACCATCTCGGGTTAACCCAGGACCAGGGGGGTGTTCCACGAAGCAGGATTTCTCAGTTAGCTGGGTTTAACTTAGCTAGAAGTTACGAATGTCCAATAGAAATGCTCCTTCCCTAAACTCTTAAGTTAAACCCAGCTAACCAAGAAATCCTGCTTCGTGGAACAACCCCCAGGTTAAAAAACACTACCCTAGACAGCTTGGTGATCACGCTACCCATGACATCACTTACTAATTAAAATCTAGGGTTGGGCATCGTTCAAAATGTTTCAATACGAGTACCAGAACGATACCTTGATTTTGATACCGGATCCTGAATAATACTTTTATCAATACCAAAATATGTTTTTAAATCAATTTCAACAACAACAAAAATACATCTAACATTACAGCACTTTTACTTGAACAAGTTGTTTTGTTATTTACTGGGGGGATCGATTGCAATCATAACGGGCCACAGCTTTTTATTTATATTTTACCAGGGCTCTGAAATTTCATCAAAAGTTTGGAGTGAGAATACATCTGTTAGTAGCGCAGCGTGTGTCTCACAGCCAACGCGTGACACTTTACAGCCCAGCCTACTGCATCCATCAGACCTTTCAGGTCCACCTTATCTGCACTCCATATCTGTGCGCATCCACGTAAGAACGTGCTTACAGCGGGATCACATGCAACAAATGCCACTTTCTGATTGGCTGGTAAGTGGCTATCAACTCTGTCCAACTCGATCAGGACAGTTATGAACTCGGTGGGTAACTCCACTCCGTATGCCTGCACCTCGTCCATTAATTCCATATAACAGGACACCTTGGTGAGCGTTTCACCTTACGTCTCCACGTGAGAAACAAGGTGTGCATGGGAGTGTGTGAGCTGGTTGAAATGCACGTGTCTCACAATCAATGCATGAAACTTGAGAGCCCTGATTTTACTTATGCAACCCATGACATTTATATAATTCATAAATGAATCTGGCCAGAAGATCAATCTTTCATTTTCCTCAGAATAAAACACGATGTAACGTTATCCTGCTAATAAGTGTCGGCACCGGCTGGAGACGCAGGCAAAAAGTATTCAATCTTACTGAGGTACAAAAATAATACCATCTACTTTTATCTGTTTTTCTGCACTTCTGCATAACTTCCATTGCTTGTAGTCAAGCAATCAGCAAGCTTATCACCGTATGCACCTCAACAGTAGTGCCTCTGAGGACCTGAATCGGCCAGAGTTCCAACGATCTCACTCACATACACGTGCACTCCGACTCGCCGGGTGTTCCACGTGATATACGACGATGTGGTCTGTCCCTATGTGGGGGGCATATTGGTGCGCCTAGTTATAAAATTTCGTTTCCAAAAATGGTCGCAAAATGTGACTAAATGGTCGCAGCCCAACGCTGTGTAGCCACACTTGATTTCTTAGGTATTTTTTTTTACGCTACGCATTTAAGTAGCGTTACGTTAGAGAGCCAAGCAACTTCAAATTTACACAAGTACGCTGCATGTTTATTAGCTCAGAGACACAGAGTTACTGTTTGGGTATCGGAATTTAGCACCGAAAGCAAGTTAATATTTCAGTCCTCGATAGGATTGGACATTACAGTCCTTGATAGGATTGGATACTTCAGGCGGTTCCACAAAAGTACTGAGGTTCGGTACCCAGCCCCAATAAAACCCCCTGCCAAGATGTACAACTTAGGCTGGGTCAGTCACTGCAGTTTTCCTGCTGTTCTGGGTTTTCATGAACATGCCCGCAAAATTCCTTGGCTTCTAGCGATACAAACAAAAACCACTCACATAACACCTTGCCTCATCAGCACGATGGCTGCCCCAAGCTGTACTGGTCACACAGAAAACAACAGCGATTGTGCTACGTATGAAAGCGCATGAGAAACATCTGGAAAGTCCCAGCATACACTCGCGAGGTATAACGGCGCAGAGAGCATTACGGCAAGATAAAGCTGAGATAAACATCTCTACTCTGAGATCTGAGGTAGGGAGAACAGCTGATGTGATCCACCGCAATGCTGAGGCCCTCCGGGAGACACTGCGAGTGTTATGAAACAGCACTGGGGGGTGCAGGGCGGGGCCTTGGCTGGTACTGCTAAGAATGCTGGGTACACTCAGCCCCTGAGGCAACTTACATGTTTTTGATTAAAACAGAAAGGGGGAGGAAGGAGGAGAAGCAGAAACAAAAACAACTGGAGAGGCAAAGCAGAGGAAGGAAAGAAATAAAGAATTTAAAAATCATCACTGTGAGATGTTTAGATTGCACCAGTGTGACAGTTAATCTATGACCTTAATTAGTGAAGGTGAGTGCATGTGTGTTCAAGCGGGCAGGGCCTCGGGCCTCGGGCCTGGGCTGATATGGGAAAGGTGGTTTGAATTAACATGCACCTGCCATAAAAAATAAACATGTTTACCCTTAGGTGGTCACTAAAGTGCCATATAATCTCCTTAGCGTGCAAGTCATACTTTCACACAAGACACTAAATTCTTACGTGACATTTGCGGATGTCATAAAATAAAGAACTGTATGTCTTTTTGGGTCAGGGAAGTAGGCCGTACTTGTCAATACCTGATAAATAAAAGGTCCGCTATCGTTCGGCTTCTAACGGTCAAGCAGCACATGTAACCTGGTCCATTCTGATCTCCAGCTGGAAGGCGTCAGGCCGATCCTGGGGATTTACGGCCAGCATGTCTTGCAGGAGCTGCCTAATCCCATCTGACATGGAGCTCCTCCGCTTCTGGGGAATGTGGAGGATCATCTTTGGGTTCTCCAGCAGCGCCTCCCCGACCGGGACGATCTCTGTGCCCTGCCGGATATATGTTCCGAGCAGCTCCCTCTTGGACTCCGCGTCAATGAAGGTGATCCTCTCCAGCATGGCCCAGATGATGATGCCCAGGGCAAAGATGTCTGCTTTGGCTGTGTAGTGACCCTCCCATACCTCCGGTGCCATATAGAAGTCAGATCCACAAGCTGAAGACAGCCAGAACTTGTTCACATTGATGTCCTTATTCTTGTCCTCCCCTTTGCCTACGCCACCCAGACCCGCACAAACCTTGCTCAGCCCAAAGTCCGCCACCTTGAGTACAGGTGCTCCTGACTTCTCCGAGATCAGGATATTGTCAGGTTTGAGGTCCCGGTGTACGATATTATTCTTGTGCAAGAATGCCACAGCACTAGTGAGTTGCAGCATGAAGCTCTTGTTAGTCCGAGGGTCTGGCCGGCGGGACAGGATGAACTGATTGAGGTCTCCACCCTCGCAGAACTCCATCACGAACCACAAGTAGCATGGCTCCTCTGGGTAGCCCAACACTCGTTCTCCTGCAATAGAAAATGTCACACGGTTACTGCACACATACAGCTTCGTATTCCAGTCATACATCCTAAACTTAAACCAACACACAGGACCCCTGCAGAGATAAGGGTACCAAGGGGAGAACTGCCTTTCCAGTCTCACGTTAGCATATAATGCACAAAATCAGAAAGAGAAATATGCTGGAGTATGCTGCCATTGTTCATCCTCTAAGCTCATTTGTAGTTTTTAAGGCCTACACATTTAAGAACATCTCTGCTTTTATGGAGAACATTGCGATTGGGCATTCAATGGCAGACGTTGGTCATATTGCTTCATAGACATGGTCCAATAAGCCTGAAATGATAAGAATCATAAATGACCAGAATCACAATAAACAAAACTGTTTCTGTATCAGCCAGGAAACACCTGTGATAGAGCTATATATATATATATAAAAAACACAGGTTGGGGGGGGGGGGGTTCATTAAAATTTGCGTCATCAACTATTAGGGTCTAAATGCAAAGTACGTACATTGTCAGTCTGCATTATTCAGATTACTGTACTAAACCAATCCTCTCTCTTTTACCTTATGCCATAAAACCTTGACAAGGTAGTCAGAAAGAGAGGAAGTCATCAAACAACTTAAAAATAAACCACAGCAGGGCAACCACACAAAGATTGTTATCAGCAGCTGGCAGCCATTGAGCCATGCACAAATCTGGCAGGCAGCTGTGAGCTGCTCCTGAGGCCTGTGTAATCTGTCTGGGGCCTAGCATGGATAACTCAGCTTAGTCAGGAACACCTAAGCATGGATGGGAACAGAGCCGGGACAGGTCACCCAAGAGGAGGATGACCTCGGCACACCTCTGACTGCAGTTTAGGGCAGAACATTGGCCTGATCCATATGTGGCCAAAGGAACACTCAGATTTTTCCATGCTGAGTGGTAATAGAATACCAGGCTATGATTTTCTTCTTTCAT
Source organism: Paramormyrops kingsleyae (assembly GCF_048594095.1). NCBI lineage: Eukaryota > Metazoa > Chordata > Actinopteri > Osteoglossiformes > Mormyridae > Paramormyrops > Paramormyrops kingsleyae. Next base: position 8,434,309 of record NC_132802.1, on the reverse strand, counting down.
TTGATACATCTATCAGACAAGGAATCCGAACAGTTTAAAGCATGACCGCTGAAAATGACATTTTGGGTAAAGTGTTAGGGCCCGAGTTTTCGCCTTACATATCCAACCAAATAAAAAATGAAATAATTTTTTTAAAAATCTTCGCGAAACCGCACCGAATTGGTGGAAACGCCACGAAACTGCCTCCATTCGCTGTCATCTGCAGCAGGATTCTTACAAAAGCACCCATCCCCCCAGCACAAAAAAGCACAATTGCATAACTGAAAACGGCAGGGCTTCGCTAAAGGGGTTATGTTTACTAAATGAATTCAACATAAATGCTGCTCTTGATTAGGAACATAAACAATGCTTCGATTGTACACACTGCTAGAATTTCAGTGACTGAAACTTTTCAAAAAGATCAAAAAGGCCTCAACTGAAATTGTGAAGCTGCGGCCGGGACAGCTAAGACTGGGCAGCAACTCCCTCGCTTTCCTTGCTATTACACGTTTACAAAGGTGATCGTCCACATCGGAGTCCCGCTATGGTCACAGAAGAGCATTCATGGTAATTGCTTTGGCCGAGCAGAAAGCCTGACAAAGCAAGCGATCGCGGAAGGCTGATATTAAAACTGAAAGCTACCGCGCAGTGCTCAGAAACTTGATTAATCTGGTCCAGCCAAGTCTGGATGACGTGACAAAAACACAGTGACTTCTCCATAAAGATTCCACTTCCTACCTCTCTAACGTCATAACAATAATTCTATAGTATTCTTTTTAAATAATAAAAAATACCTGCTGTTTTTAACAGTGAAAGTGAAACATAGGCTTAACATCCAGTGGTAAACTGATTACCTATATATAAAAAAAATGTACACAACCAAAAGGGCAAAGCTATTAGAATTTGAGCGATTAATTTTAATCTAATTTTGACAATGGATAATGAGGATTGGTAAATATTACTTGAATGTTACCTTTTAGAGAGGTCTCCACTAACCGGAGGTACTGCTTGGACCTCTTGTTGCCATGGCTCATTTTCTGAGCCATACCATTCCTTTGCAGCACACACTCCTCCAGCTGCACGACGTTTTCGTGTCGCTTCTCTAGGCTCGCCAGAGCCCAGAACTCGGCGAGGGCCAGCTCCACGTTTTCGGGGGCGTCACAGCGAAGCTTCTTCACGGCCACCCTTGCGCCCGACTTCCGCGCTATGGCTTCGTACACCACGCCATAGCTGCCCCTTCCGATCTCTCGCAAGAGGCTATAGCGCGGCGCCACGGTCCTCTGTTCCAAATTCTCGCTTCGGAACAAGTTCCCGTAAAGACAGTCCTCCTCCACGGGGACATTATGGTCCTCAGAGTTCCCCACAGACAAAGATCTAAGAACTTTGTCCACTTCCCTCTTCATTTTACCGCTTTCTGCTCCGGCTTTCCTGCACGTCCGAACGCTCCTCGTCCTTCTCCTTCTCCCGTCTTCTGTATCCATGGACTTCTCGTTGTGCGCTGATGTTCGGGGAAATATATTTTTCTCTCCTCATTACTCACTTAAGGCAAAACTACAAGAGATCACGATGTGAAGACTGACGTCGGCCTTAAAATCTAAAAAAGCAACATAACAACGACACCGCTGATCAACTTTTTGGCCCTACGGTTCACCCAACCCACAGCTGCCTGTTCGAACTACATAAACATTAAGCATAACTCTCCGACCCATTGAATGAAGGGAAGGCATGTCTGGATTGTACCATTCGAGTAAAAAAAGGACAGCCCGTAAACTGCTTTTGTAGTATATTTTAAAATTACAAGTAACAAATCAGAAACAGAGTAATCACACTAAGAATAATGTTTATTTAATTACAAATTTGTCCATATTTTAGTATCCTAACAATATTTGTGAATTAGTGAATTTTACGTTTTGGTAGCCTCCTTCAGCTGAGGTCAAACCAACTTTAGCGGAAGGGGTTAGTTATAGCCAAATGTTTTTGCATTTATTTGGATGCATATATTTGGTTTGTGACTTTGAATAAAAAAGTTATTATTTAGTTTCCAATAATGATTTTTAGAGAAACTGTCATGGCTGTTAAAATAATTTCTACGATGTTTACTTTTCCCCTTTTGTTCGAAGAGCTTCTGCAAATCGGTTCGTCCATTCTAGCTTGGCCTCTCACGTGCCTGCGTAAAGCACGTGTGACAGTACATTGAACTCCGGCTTCAGAAGGTCTTTAAAGTGGGAGAGACGTTTTATTTTATTCTGTAGTAACATTTAGCAACTGCTTGAAATGTTTCTCATTATGTGTTGTACTGTACTAATATAGGTTAAATATTGTGCTCAAGAAACGCAGACTCTGGACCGAAGCCGGAAACTTTATGCCTGCCTCGAACTTTAAGTAATGAGCGGGGATACTGTTCACGAATAGTGAGACTGGTAAATATTGTGAAAAAGTTTTTTTTTTTTTTTTTAAATAAATTATGGGATCGGACCTTTAAAATAAAGCATTCAGCTTTTAATATTATAAATATGCACTGTTACTAACAGATACTACAGTCATTTTATTGGTTACCTATACTTACTAACTTAGCGTTACAGTTCGTTTTAGATAATTCCCGATTAAAATTAAAAGGCTTATTTTGAAATGCAACGCATAAACAGTGATATAAAACCTTACAGGGTGAATAATAATTATATTAAAAGAATTGTTGAATAAACTATTTTAAATGTTGAAATTTAACGCATGTGCTTTAGGACCCGAGGAAACCATATGACAATGTGCTTTGGCACCTACTTTGGCAGGAATTTGGGGTACAACGGCCACTACTGTGTACTACTTGGTCCCTGTATGAAAGTAGCATGTTTGCGCAAGTGTCTGCATACTTGTGTCGTGTTGGGTATGAGTAGGTGTTGGCCTCTTACAAAAGCATGTCTTGTCTCCTCTCGTGTGTGTGATTTTCATGGACAGGGTATCAAGGCGTTGCCACTGCTGGAACGGTGTCTGGTATGAAAGGTGAGAGGTGACATTTGGGTTGTGTGGCTCAGCAGGTTAGGACGTTGGTTCAAATCCTAGGGTCGGCAGAGTGATTTAATATTTGAGCAAAGCCCTTAACCCCCAATTACTCCAGAGCTTATTCAATGGACATATTTCATCTGAGAAAATGAATAAGAACATGAACAGGAATAAAATGTATCACTGACGCACAATGACAGAGGTACACTCAGCTGTCACTTTAATTTTAGCTTAAAGCTGACCTTTACAAACAAACGTGAATGTGATCCATTGCAACACAATCGAGTGACACAACCGGCCTTTTTTGAATGAGCTGGAATAGGTCTAATGCCAAAATAATCCAATTGATTGTCAGTTTCACTCAGTGAAGTACAAGATTAGTAAAAGAACTTTGTTCTTACCCATAAAAATACATTCACTGACCCAAATAACCATTGTTTAAGACCCTCTTTTCATGTATGAGTCAATAGATATGTTTGTTAAAATGAAGCTTCACAAACAAGGAATTTGGGAAATAAGCATGCAGAAATCCACATTACCAATGAAGATCTTGTGGCTGAGTAATCTTGTCACTATCAGGCCATTTAGTCGAAAACACTGTTCAAAGGGTGCCAGAAAAATTGCTTTGCCCTCACCTCTGTGTCTGTGTGTCATAAGAGAGATGCAGATGTTTTTGTTGTATTTTTTATCTGTTCAATGACAATAAAGGCCTTCTAGAAAAAAAGCCAGCTGACCACTTCCTTAGTACTTTTATGGCAGTTAGTGTTGAAGATATATGTATATTTACGAAGTATCTGATCTTGATTGGTCAGATTTAGTAGGTATGTAATTTATACAGTTTTAATTTAATTGTAAGTTATAAGATTGAACCACCCAATCACCCAGGGCAGCATCTAGCTGGGAGGGATATAGGGTGTCCACACAAAAAAATTGTAATGGTGACATTTGTGTGATTGGTGCATGTCACGTCTATGATGATATGTCACCGTGCGGGTCAGTTAACCGTTTCAGAGTAGGCAACCTGAATCTAGAGTGTGAGCTAGGCGGGCTACCACTTAGAAATATGAAAAGGGGTGTGAGCTAGGTGGGCTACCACTCAAAAGTATGACAAGGGATGTGAGCTAGGTGGGCTACCACTCAGAAGCAGGGCTGTGGAGTCGGTAGATAAATGCTCCGACTCCGACTCTGACGACTCAGTTTCTAAATCTTCCGACTCCAACTCCCCGACTCCGACTCCTCTGTATGTATATACTATGCTAATGTATTTTCTACATCCATTGAAGGAAAGGAAGGCAACATACATGTCATTTCACCACAGAACTACTGGCTAGGAAGCCAACACTCTACTATAATGCCAGATTAAAGACAAACACAATGAAAAAAAGGTTTTCACTAGCGCATAGCGAAGGGGAGCCGACGGAGCTGAGAACACACCAGATGATTTTTCTGGCGTTTGACGCGTGATGACTCGTTGAACGGCCGAAAAATCGGCAGTGCATCTGTAAATGTATGGGGGGCTTTAGGCTAGGTTCACAGTTCCCTGTAACAGTGGAACACAACACAATGGAAAGCGGTGCCGCACCTTACCTGTGCATTACATCCCATATAGTGACGCATACAGTCAATGAAAAGCATGCTTCATGGTTACTTGACATGTTCGTTTTGTGGTAACATTATGCACTGCATGCATTGGGCTTTATTCTTACAGTAGTTCATTATGACTGTTTGTGAATTGGGACATTTCAACTTACTTTTTTAATTCCCATTTAAATTTAGTAGGAGTCGGAGTCGGTTACTTTTTGCCGACTCCGACTCCAGGTACCCAAAATTGTCTCCGACTCCTCGACTCCGACTCCACAGCCCTGCTCAGAAGTATGAAATGGGGTGTGAGCTAGGTGGGCTACCACTCAGAAGTATGAAATGGGGTGTGAGCTAGGCGGGCTACCACTCAGAAGTATAAAATGGGGTGTGAGCTAGGCAGGCTACCACTCAGAAGTATGACAAGGGGTGTGAGCTAGGCGGGCTACCACTCAGAAGTATGAAATGGGGTGTGAGCTAGACGTGCTACCACTCAGAAGTATGAAATGGGGTGTGAGCTAGGCGGGCTACCACTCAGAAGTATGAAATGGGGTGTGAGCTAGGTGGGCTACCACTCAGAAGTATCAAATGGGGTGTGAGCTAGGCGGGCTACCACTCAGAAGTATGACAAGGGGTGTGAGCTAGGCGGGCTACCACTCAGAAGTATGAAATGGGGTGTGAGCTAGGCAGGCTACCGCTCAGAAGTATGACAAGGGGTGTGAGCTAGGCGGGCTACCGCTCAGAAGTATGACAAGGGGTGTGAGCTAGGCGGGCTACCACTCAGAAGTATGAAATAGGTTGCATATATTTCAATGCGATGTGATTTTCTCTTTGAATATCATGCAGTCCTGTCTTGTAATGAAATAGGTTAGTATAACACTTGTATGTTTGTTAACAAACAGGGTAATGGTGTAATAAATCAATAATCTTTTTTATTTATACAGGAGTAGAACTTGTTTCTATTTGTCTTTGTTACTTATTTTTGATATTTATGAATCTTGTTTTAGTGTACATTTTTATATGTATATACTTTTAAAATGTATCATTATTTATTTGTATCGTTCCTAATGTCTTAATAAAAATGACTGTGCCAATAGGGGTGCCGTACAAGCTAGAACTGCCACTGGTATCCAGACCTTTCCATTTAGAAATTATATAACATTTATATAAAAAATACTTTGCATGTTTCTTTTTTCTGTATGTGACTCTTTGTTCTATCTGGACATCCATTGAAGGTTATGAAGAGTAAGCAGAGTGAAACCATTTTACTGATTAACACTATACACAATTTGGTAATCAGTGGAGGCGCTTGTGACAGGTGGATACCAGAATAGAGAAATATCAACATTATCTGATGAGCGATGTTCTTACGCATCACGCCAGCTGCTAAAGGGTTTAGGTTAAACTGTTCCTCAGTTGTCTTTAACTATGACGTGATGTAGCTTGAGATCTAATTAATGCCTCAGTCCTCCAGACCTTGACTTTTCATGCTTTCAGTGGGTGGTAAATGACTCACATATTTCTTCTCTGGATTAATGTTGTGAGTTTGCACTCACAGTTCTAACACGACTTGCTAATTTTAATTAAATGTTGCTCTGCAGCTGATTTAACTAAGTGGTAAAGATCACCAGTCAACCGCAAGCTTGTGTCGTGTTATTTTAGTACTATCATTGCTGGTATTTTTGGTCTAAACCCATGCTAACTTGGAGAACACTCAGCAGGAGATGTTTTGAAAGTTCCTGCACTTCGCAACATAAAAGGTATAAATCGAGGGGAGGAGACAAGAGCAACTTGGGATTTGTACCCTTGCTTATATATCCGCTGCATGTTGACCGATTTACAGAGTCAGATGTGACTGATGTCTCCTCGACGAGGTTCCCTGGAGCTCACAGATGTGGCAGGTCCTAGATGAATGTCCCTTATAACATCTTCTGTTCATCAGATGAAGATGGGTAACTGAGCAGCATATAACTGATGTGTGTTTCTCTACATTCAAAATCTCACCTACATAGTTAAACACACAAGGCCGTGGGATTGATTCTCAGCCCTGACTCTGTGATCACATTTGCATGCCTTCCTTGCGTTGACATTTGTTTTTTTTTCTTGGTACTTTAGTTTCGTATTGTGCATTTAGGTGAACTTTTGTCTCTGAGTTCCTGGTAGTGTGTGATTGTTCTACAGCTCTGGCCTGGAAAAGCAGTTATGGGAAATGGATGGATGGATTTAAGTATACTCAGCTCTCAGAACTTGCTGTTGAGCCATTTTCTGAGCCTGCAAGATCATAAAATATAGCTTTGGTCTCTAAGACAGCAATTCCCCAACTTATAATGACAACAAGCTTTAGTTAGGAAGGCTGCGACAGATTTTATTGTACCAGAACTGGACCTGGGACCTGCTTATCATTACGTACCTGCCTACTTCATTAATATCTACTTAAATTTACAGTATTATGCAAAAATTTTAGTCAGTCTAAGAAACTAAGAAAACGATGCTTCAATGACCTTCATGTTGGTGTTACAATTTATCAACCATTGGTTTATCAGCCATTTAGAAACCTCTCCTAATGTCACCCCAACATTTGCTCTTACCATCCCATAAGCTCATGTAATTTTTTGGCTTGACCACAGACCTCAATTATAGAAACTTTGTACAAAATAGTGGGTTAGCATTCGTGCGCATATTTATACAATCATTTTTGGATTTATAAAGGCACAACATAAACAAAACAAACCCTGAAAAAAGTGTGCACATTTGCAAATGGTCCAGAGTCTTCGTATGAATGTTTTGGAGGAAATAGAAACTATAGGTCAGATAAAAATGAGCATCTTAGTTGCATTTGCAGTTAGTTATATCACTTTGTGAAATGCACAATAAATCCAGATACATTTTTATTATATCTAATATACAACTAAAATTCAGCATTTGTTTTATTTTTTTAATGAATGAATCTAAATATACCAATGTATTTATTGCGTGGAACCTAAGTTAGATATGTACACAGGCTTACTGAAATGTCAGAGTAAGTATATGTGTGCACCGATATGTACAGTAACCCCTTCACATTTGCGGTTTCTCTTATTCGGGACTCACCCGTGAATAATTAAACGGAAATATTCTTGCAACCTGCTGAAAGACTGCAGACACTCATACATGACACATAAATATATTTATTATATATTTATATTCCATATAAATATTACTGATGTTAGTGCAAGTGCATACTATGTCTTTAATAATAAAAGCCTTGCCTTGGCCGTGTATCTTTGTCTTGGCAAGCAGACTCACTTGCATGTTAGCTGTTTTTGTGACTAAGTTTGAAACTTTCTAGTGCTGTCAATTGTCCATTTTTTGTAATTTTTAGTAATATCTTTGCAGACTTGCATGATTTCGTATCATTTAGATGGTTTGTATATTATATAAATGGTCCAGATAGGAAATGACAAAGTAATTTGACATGCAAAGTGTTCAGTACAGTTGTTTAGACATTGGTAATATAATTCTTATGCTACTGCTCAGGTTAGCAGACTGTTGTGGGTTGACGTTGGGAAGGCCCAATATTATTCACAAATTTTTACATTTGTGGGTTTCGGCCCCCCAACCCTCACTATTGTGAATGGGTTACCCCCATTTCACCAACCACAAAGAGTAGAGGGACGAAACAGATTTTAAATCCAGCCATTTAAGAAATTGTTGTCTTTGTCCAGCTGGTTGAACTGAAGCGGTGGTCTTCTAGCCATCCAATAAGATATCAGTAAATTTTGTGAGAATAGAAGAAATTCCTGTTAGTTTTTGCTGTCATTTTTAATTTTCATATGTTCTAATTTTAAATTGTGTTTTTTCTTTTATTCTCAGCACATATACACTTACTACCCAAATAAATAGCTTTAAACATTTCCTTTGACTGCCTAAGACTTTTGCACATTTCTGTTTATGGTTGTCTGAATAGCAGAATAACCCCCATGTCCATTGGGCTCTTCAATAAGAACAAAACAACAATGAAAACAAAAAGTTATTGATCCCGAAGAAAATTGCTTAAATGACCCTTAAATGTCATATATGCTTAATAATATAATGCTCAAACTGCCACTGCTTAATATTTCAATGCCATTTATCATTTTCTTCAGTTAAGCCAAGTCTGTGAGCTATGTGCTAAAGTAGGCTAGTAAAAATACCTCCTGTTTGACAGCATCATCCATGTCGCATAAATAGTACTAAAAATGTATCATGGCTGTTCTACTGGAACATGAAATTGTATTATTTCAAACATTAATGTTATAAATAAGTAATGTTAATGTTACAGACAATTCGCATTGTTTTGCACTCTATGGTGCCAAAATTACACTAGTATGTGATTTCTTTCCTTTATCCACAAAAATATATCATGCACTTCACCAATTCACCTGGATCACCAATAATTTCAAATACCTTGGTCCATGTCTCATTTTTCTTTATCATAAATAATTGGGAACCACGCTACGGCAATGATCAGATTCTCCTCCATTGTGCCTGGGAAGTGTTTGGTCGGAACAAAAGTTTACCCCCTTGTCTTCTGTGGAACTCTCTTTAGTGGAGTATTTGTACATTCTGATTGGTTGCCACCGTACCGCGTCTTATCTCATTACCCTAAAGTTGACCGGGCTTCAACTTCATTTTGATGCTCTCGCTGTCCAAATCACGTCATGCTGCTCTTTGCCACCTCCCATAGACGATGAATGACTTCTGGTCGCTCTGATGCTCTTGCCGCTCGTGGTGTGAACGCACAGCCTTTAGAACAACATCAGCCCTTTTTAGTATGCTGTCATATCATTCCTGTACTGTGTGCAGTGGGACATTAGATCATTTATTTGAGAAGAAAAATCTGCAGTTCTTTGAACGATGAAGGAGTCTGAAATAAACTTTGCACTTAGTGCTCCAGAGCTTCCCATAAAAGCGTTTAGATATGTGATATAGGGACGTCTTGAGCCTCATATTTCTTGGCTGTCATATGACCATGAATCATCAGACCTAACGGCTTCTGTGGGATTGCTTCCTGTACTGTTATGGATCCCATGCCGTGTATAATATTTGGCGACATTGTCGGTTGATGGCATCCCTTGGTTTTCTCCAAACATAAAGCCACCCAAGAAAAAAGGCATCAACATACTGCTCATTTCTGCTCAGGTTTTGTGTTCCATACACCAGGTTATGCATCGCCCTTGGAAAACAAGCCATTATGGATGGGAGGCTTGCTATAAATTCCAGGTTTGTGAAGCTAGAGATTTATTACGTCTGTTGAGAGGGCATTCCAGGTTCTGATTCAGTTCTGTGGTAATCCTGTTAAGTGTGTGTCCCTGTCAGTGAGCTTCGACTTGTGATTTCAGTTCCTCTTTGCTGATGCAATTTCCTAGTATTTGGTATAAGCTATTGTGATTTTCAAGGATGTTCCCCTTGATAGATCAAATAGCTGTGCTGATTTCGTGTCCAACGCATGTGCAATATGGGCACCAGCTCTATGGCCTCTTTGGAACCCAAAGTGTTGATTGGCCGACCTTTATTATTAGCACATACAACTGATTGGCATTCAACCTTATATATTTTACTTTAGCTATAAGTGTTTGTAATTGTGATTCATTTGCGTAAAAGTTAAATCCCCTTTTCGTGCGGGGTTTCTGTGATTTCAGCTACCCCTTGTGAAGCAGCCTGGGGCCACTATGCTGAAAAGGGAGCTCTAACACTACGGTCTGTATTCATTTAAGCATTTCAAATATCCAGAACTGACCAAACCCTCCTTTTGCTTTGCATTGATATTACTGCAGTAGTATGTTCTGATATTGTTAACAGCAAATTAATGCAGGTACTCAACTTAAAAAATCATTACCATTGCTGTTTTATCGATTCGGGTGATGTAAAATAAGCATGTTGAGTGTGTCAGAGTTAATAACATTTTTTTTTTTTTTTAGCAGAAGCTTTTTTCCAAAGCGACATACAATTGAGAAGGTGGGGTCAGACAGTCCCAGGAACAACTGGGGGTTAAGGACCTTGCTGAGGGGCTCAATGGTGAAATTACTTTGCCAGCTGCATGGGATCTGAGCCGATGGCCTTCCGATCACAGGCACAGTGTTCTAACTTGCTGAAGCACACGCCACCCCCCCCAGCAGGGCTTGTGTGAAATGCCAAAGGATAACAAAAGGATTTCAGTGAAACGCCAATGAAAGACGTGCCAGTAAAAGACACGGCTCGCATGCCGTGGGCTGTCATCACTAAGTGCGATGCATGCATGTGAAGCCCATTGAGTGAATGACGTGGTCTGGAGGAAGTTGCCTTTACGGTTTTTTGAATAGAACATCGTCTACAAGCACAGCCTTTAGAGAGCTAATTATGCAGGGTCTATTCCCTTGACCTCACAGCGCACCTACCTATTGGCAGGGCCGTGCTTTTCAAAGGAGTGCGATCCAAAGGCTTTGCACGGCCTGTTCTGACACTGGATGAATTGGCTTCATCAAGTTTTCAGGGACACCCCAGACTCACAGAATCCAAACATATGCTGCAGTGTTTCTATGACAACGATTTTTTTTCTCCATAAAATGAGTAATTGCGGTTCTATGTCTGTCATGTTCCAAGAGAAAATTATGCTTTTGGCCATGAAAGACAAAATGATCAAAGTTAAATATTCAGTCAACTTCTTGGGATGACATCTCCAGCAAATAAAATTGATACTGTTTCATCTGTCTTCTTGGTTGTGTAAAAGCATACATGTATGTATTATACTACAAATTATGGATTTTTTTGGGTGGTGGGCAGTTTGCTTGTGGCAACAGCAAGTATGAAATTTGTATTCAGTGTCAGATTCATGTAAGAATCTTTCCTTAAATACATACCGGTAAATCAGAGGGATTTTTCAGTCTGAAAATTGTTTCAGTGGTTCCCTAAAATACAGTGGACCTTAAAATGCAAAGATCTGTGCTCAGGATGCCTCCTGTGAGCTAGGATGTATTCCTGCACTGAAAGACAAATCTACAATCCCAACAACCTCAGCTGAATAGCATCTTCTGTTACTGTATCCTCTTCAAGGTCTGCATGCAGAACTGTCATTTTTCCCTTTTTTGACAAAACCACTGGCAAGCATACACAACAGGCGGTTTCAGGTAACCTATGTGCTGATCAAACGGCTTCCAGTTTCTTTGTACTGTAAAAGCTTTCAAATTACCTGTGTGCTAGACCACAGAGCCTAGAAGATACTATGATGTTTAGCATGGGGTGAAGAGAGTGTTATCTCAGCTTATGAAGCACTTGGAAGGCACACGGTTTCTGGGTGGCTCATCTTCATGTTTCACTGCATCACTGGGTAGCCATTTTCATTTGTGCAGTTGTCATGTGGCTGAATCCAAGTGGACCTCAGCTGCACTGCTTTCATCAGCTTTTGGCTGCATTTCCCCCAGTCAGCTAGTAAATATGGGAAGACGTCTGACAAGAAAGTGAGCTGCTCAGCTTTTTTGTGCTGTGTTCCGCTGATATGGTCCCCCTGTATGAGGCTCTGAGTAACTCACACTGGTCTATAGCTGACATGTGGTTCATTCATAGTCATTCTGTTTGCCTCATGCATGAGATGAGTAGTAATATATTTTTTTCCAAACCTGGAGGTCTGAGGTTTGAGAATTTTGAACCCTTTTTTGTGCCTAAATGTAGTACATCCAGGTTATGGTGTGGTGCAGGATAAGAACTTAGGACAATAACAGTACCCAGATAAAACAATATAGACAAATGCAACAAAACAATGTGCCAGACTAATATCCAGCCGATAAGTCGCTATACAGCATCATGCAAATAAAAGAATAAGTATTGTAACAATAAACTACCACAACTCCAATGTTCCAGAAACGATAATAGTGTAACAGAGAATAGAACTGATGTGTCATGATTGGTTAAGGATGTTCTAAGTGGGGGGTTTAAGTCTAGGTGAGGTTCTTGAGCAGCCTGATATCTTCGGTTGTAGTTTTGGTGATAATGTAGCCGGTAGGGTCAGTGGGATCTGCAGCAATCCTACCAACTCTCATGTTTGTCCTGTCAGTGAGGACAGCCCGTCGTTTTTCCTTCCTGATGATGGAGGTAATGTTGATGATAGCCGTTCCTAGGAATTTAAATTACTCAACCAACGACATGGCGTGGCCGTCAATTTCCAAGGGACTGTACGCAGGAGGATCTCTACAAGGTCAGCCACCAGCAGCTGGGCTAGATATATATGGATCGGCTCCAGAACAATAGTATTAAAGGTGGAGATTATCACGTAGAGGATGTTTTGGGGTAGTCCAGGTGCGAGAAGATGTGATGAAGTAACAGGTCCACCCCTGGGGCCAGCACACTGCCCTTCATCTTAAGATGATTAACTTCTGGTGAATAGTACATGTCACTTATATGAAGTGATTTATGTGGTGATCTGAAGAGATTTGCTAAATTCCTTTCATGATTCCATCTCCTAATTAAATCAGCTGTTTCACACGTCTTTCTCACAAAAAAAGGCTTTTATCTTAATAACAGTCTAGATATATTGACTTAAGCAAGTATTCCACATTTCTTGACATTTAACAGTAAAATGAGAACCTGCACCTGAAAAATTGCCATCCATCAAAGTAAACAAGTTCTTTAAACTAGACATATAACAAGAAAACCCTGCAGCGACTGATTAGATGGACAAGACAGCATTTCAACTCCTGGCGCCCCCTTCTGTTGATTGAAAGAATGTCAGTTAATAACAAAAAGTAATTTTAATTGTTAAATGAAAACAGTGTTTAAATCAAAATCATTTGTATGATTTATGAATAGTGTTTCATAATGAGGTCATATTTGATTTCCCTGTACATAGAGTTTGAAACATATATCGGTGTCATGGGTCAGTGTTCATAAGCAGGATTTTTATTAATGTTTCTTCAGTCAGCTACACTACATGGTTATCATTTAACAAATAATACTTTAAGTCTTTTGATATTCAAGCATAATGGAAGCAGTTAGTGTACAGAGGGCCATGGTGATTTGGCGGTGTGTGGTTCTAAACTTTAGGACTCTCGTGATGGAGGGTTACTGCTTCAAATCTTATGGCTGGCATAAGGCTGCACGATTCTGACGGAAAATGCGAATCACAATTCTTTTGCTTAGAATTGAGATCGTACGGTGCCCCTGAAGGGACCTGTGCAAAAAATTTAAATGCTCTGACTTTCGCGTGCGCACATGAAATTAAGAGCATTTCATTTCTTGCACAGGTTCTTAAAGTGGCTCCATTAGATCGCGATTCTTTGTAATGTGTTTTTTTTTTTAAAACATTGTTTGTTTATGAACGTTAATTTTTCTTAAACTGAAAAAGGAAACACAAGACATGACTGTGCCAAACATCGAAGACCGGTGTTCTGTCATAAAATACTACCTATCGAGACGTGCTATCTAGCCTTTCTGCGCATGTGCAGTTCCACCGTCTTGGGATTAGGGTTAAGTTTTAGGGGTTAGGGTTAGGGTTAGGTTTTAGGGGTTAGGGTTAGGGTTAAGTTAAGGGTTTTAGGGGTTTTGGTGGGTTAGGGTTAGGGTAAGAGTTAGGGTTAGGGCTATCGATTAGCACTATGGTAGCATTTTTCGACAAGGCAGCATATATCGACAGAACACCGGCATTTTAGCTCCTGACAACAGAAAGGAAACGCTCAATAGGCCATTCAATTATGTATCTAAAACAGCCATACGAATGGTACCGGTAGGCTTCCAAAAGTGCTATTGGGGTTCTTTTTTGGTACTTAGGTACTTTGGGTGGGATTTCAAACGCTTTCTTTGTTGATTGATTATGCAAATAGCCCGCCACTGAAACGCAATACAACCACCGTCTTGAAAACTGTTGCGAACTCAGAAAACAACGATTAATGAGGTAAATAATAATAATAATAATAATAGTAATAATAATAATAATGGATGCATGGACAAATGAAGTGACCCAAGCTTTAACCTCGATCTGGTCGGAAGAACCAGAGATCAGGATAGCATAAAAACCAATAAAATATTTTGTATAATCCAAAATATTGGTATTGGAAAATTGCAATGTGATTTTGTTGTAAAAATTACTGGGGTATTTATGAAACAAACAACAAAAAAGAGTTCAACTTACATTTCTCAATTTAAGTGATTGAAACAGCAAGGATGAAGATGATTATGACTGTCTCGGAGAAACCATGCAACGCTCGTGCAAAAGCAGCAGAGGTAAACTTTAATAATAATAATAATCGATACTTTATTATTGGGGAATTTATCTTTACGCCTCCCTCAACTTGTTCTTTGTAGAGTAAGCTGTCTGCGAAGGGCAGCCACCTGTAGGGGCCCCCAGGGAGCTGGGGGGTAAGGGCCTTGCTCAAGGACCCGCAGACATGAACCGGCGACCTTGTGATTACAGGTACAGCCCACTGAGTCACACGCTGCCCCTTTAAACTGATTTTTAAACATATATTAGATAATCTTGAAAAGGAACAATAATTCAACCAAGGAGACCTCAATAGATTGTTAACACGAGTGTTTATTTGATTAAACAATTTAAATGAGTATGTGAACAGTGATTTGGCGAAGCCCGTCTCTTGGTTGTCGGTTCCATCGACTGAAGCTGACAGATCTGGCTGGGCGACCAGGCAGGAGGCGAAAGAGCCAATCGCAGACCAGGACGGGGAGCTGAAGATGGTGGAGGGGAGGAGGTGGGTGAACCGAATAGCTGTAACGGCAAAGAAGTGGGTTAGACTTACTCTTTATATGAATCCTGGACTGATGTGATTGGACACGCTTGCATTCAGTAGGTTTCCTTGTTTGAACTTTCGTATTCACTTTCATTTAAAATTGCAAAGCTTGCTAATTTTTTTTTCCTATGACAAGGTAACAATGAAATATTTTAGCGAAACTTTAACCCCCTGCACTATAATGGATTGAAAGTAAGAAAAAAGAAAAAGCTTCATTTTAATGTACGTAGTTGACTGGCGATGCAAGAATTGCATATGCACAACATGCGCTGTTGGTATTAATATTGCGCCTCGTCCAGCCCTTTTGGTACTTTCTTGAAGTACCAAAAGTAAGGTACCTGGTGCGGTGGAAATGTGCCTCTTTAAAGAGAATGCAGAATTATGGGATGCTTGAGACTCTGGGGAAAATTAGGATCACTTTTTTTGATACAGGTGATGTAATACAACATGTATTTTAGAAATGAGATCGGCTGGAATTGTGAATCGAGATCATGGTTTTTTATGATTAATTTTGCAGTCCTAGGCTGAGAGCATGATGTCACTTTTTGGCCCTTGAGTGAGACCTTTAACCACAATTGCCCTTGGGATTTTGACTAAGCCTGCTCTCTGATCTTCACTTTTGTAATGCTTTGGACAAAAACATCTGCTAAATAAAAGCTGTCCAGATTCATGTCTTGTTCTCTATACTAACCAGACTGATGTAAGTCCAACAATCCTGTAATGGAGGAGTTTTTAAAAGTTTCATCTGAAATGGCAGCTCTGGTTTGCTTTTTTGTACAAAGCAATCAGGTTCACTTTGTCTGCCTTTTATCTCCATCATAAAAACCCCTGTGTCGTCCTCTGCCTGCTCCCTGTGTTGTGTGTTACTTGAGTGACCCAACTAAAGCTTTGTCACAAGATCTCAAATAGTCCAAGATGTGACATTACCGTAAGTAAAAGAGATCTTGACTATTATATCCTATTATATATATTATATAAGTATCTTGAGTATCTTGTACTCAAACACCATGTATTCATTTCCCAGTTAACTTCCATTCTTGCAGCAGTGGACATACAGTGGTTCCAAAGCCATCAATGCCCAGACATTTGGAACATGGCGATACATTATAGGATTTTGCTCTGTACATCAAGAGGCTGGGTTAAATGCAGTGTGGCAGCTGTCTAAATATAAAAATATAAGCACTAGTTTCCCATATATGGAAATGTATTACTTAATATGTTACATTATATTTTGCTATATATTGCCATATATTTTTGTTTCATAAGATTTGTGAGCTAGTGATTAGTAATTATGATGTTACAATTATGGAAAAGCACATTTAAAGTTATGCAACATAAACTGTGAATCAAAGTCAGAGTCCAACTTCCTGCAATTGCCTTCCTTAATGAAAACAATGGACAGAAAGTCACCTAAAGGACAAAAGCCACTTTGGGCTAATTGTGGATATAGTCCATCAACTTAATTGCATCCTAGAAATCAGAGGGAGCTTTATCTACAAGGTCAACTATCTCATGGCTAACATAGTGATTTGGAGAAAGGGTTTAGTTCTTGTGGCAGTATGTTGGTCACAGAGGGTTTGTTGCATTGTCTGCAGGTAACACGCGACTTGCATATAACTCCGGAAACTTCTGGCTATCACCTGGGATTGTTGTGGTCCTGCAAGAGGTGAGACATGCTTTTAAAAAGCAGCAGTATAGTGGTCAAGTTAACAACTTGTAAGTCACTCTCAGAAGCAAGATCAGTCAAGATAGGTAGTCTACAGTCACATTCTCAAGAACACATATATTTCATGTTGTGTAAGCATGGCAATAGCTTATATGACCATACATCCATGTACAAGCTTCACCTTATGTGACCTGTTGAGAAGAGCAGGTTTCTTATAGGCCATTGGTCAGTCTGTTGGGTGAAACATATGCCGGCATCTTCATCGGGGAAGTCCACTCAGATGATCTAACCAGTTTGATGATGTCGTGCCGAGTGACCTAGCTTCTGTTTTATGCCAAGTGTGGGAACCTTTTTATCCATCTGTCGATAGAATGCATCCATCTGCATAGCTATTACACAGGCACTGGGTCCCTGCAGGGAGGAAAAAGCAGTCAGCATGACGGTTAGGGTTATTCCAAAGGTTTATCGTGCAAGAATCCTGCAAAACACGAGCTAGAAGGTTTCAAACACTTGACCCCTGAACCACGGCTTGAGCTCAATGACTTACTCTTGGCAAAGGTCTGCTCAAGACTTGGTAATGAGAAATGGAGGCACAGGACCTAAATGTACAACCCCCAGCTGGGGACAATCAATACTTCATTGACTGGTGATGCCACCCTTGCTGTTTCACAGTAGTGAGGCAGTGCTGCACCTACTGCACAGCTGTGACTTATAACTGCTGTAAACACGTCGCCTCGACATATAAGCAGCGCATTAACAGAGCAATAGGAAGATCTTCACTGTTAGCTAGGGGATCGTAATCATGATGTCATGCCACAAAAGGTATCCAGTAAGCCGTCTGAATAAGGGCCAGATTCATTTCCATCGCCAACTGCGTCGACACACAATCTGATGTGTTCACGGTCCACTTAGCCTCCAGATGTTGGCCCATATTTCACTAATCACATTCATCTCACACCATCCTACTGGGTTCCATATGGTAGTACCTCATACTGGCACATTCCCACAGCCACGTCAAAATAATGACTCCATGAATATGCAAAGTACAGGGAGACTAACGCAATACGTGAATACAACTTTCTTTTTTGCTTTTATTTCTCAAGTCCAACAGCCTTATGTTCAAATCTTTGAAAGATTTTAGATTTTAGAGAAGGCACTGACATCAATTCAATTACCAATTATTTTGAATATTTTATTGACGTAGATTAAATCATATTTTTTTGTAAATGTGGAGACTAACATACTTTTAAACTTTATATAAACATATATAACGATCCAGGGGATGGTAACGAAGGCAGGATGGTTAGGTGAAGATAAACAAAGGCGGGAACTACATGTGAGGAATATGGAACAAGAGCAAAAACATCGACAACAATCCCAGAACTGCTGGCAGGTGGCACATACAATGAAGAGAGGAGCAAAGGCAGGCAGGCAGGCACATACAGTGCTCACAGAAAGTGCTGGGATGCTTGCTTAAGTCTATAAAATGTGACAAATGTATTGGTCTCCTGACAAAAGTCAATTGAAAAGCAATATTTAACATATCTACACAAATCATCTGCTTAGACATTTTCTTTTTATTAGGTCTGTTTTAATTGACTCATTATGTTCTGTTCTTGCTATTAATCGCAGTTGTTGACATTGCCTCCCAAAGGGATACTGCACACAAATTTTTGGTATTTTATATTATTGCAACAGTGTTACTAATTAAAAAACACCCAATGAGACTGCTTGTCAATAAAATATTTAATGCAGAACAGCTGTTTTAGATCTATAATTTGGGTTTCAATTTATTACTACTGGAAATGAATGTTTTACCTAAAACTACTACTACTATTTTTGTAAACAAATGAATAAAGTAATGATTTTTTATTATAAGCCCAATGAAATGGCAATATTTTTATTGACTTAAGCAAGCATCTCAAGACTTTCTGTGAGCACTGTATATACATAAGTAACCAGGACTAAACAAGAAACAGGGGTGGACCACTGACAATAAACCACATAGAAGGGCTACAGTAACAATAACAACCCAGGTAAGGGTTGTAATCACTACACACTAAAGACTCAAACACAAAGAATGGGATGACCAGCGACACCTGCTGGCCAAACAGGGGAGGACAGGCCCTCTTAACACACGCATGCCGGGCACAAGAGGCACTGCTAGTATCGGGACAGGGTATACAGGACTGGGAACAGGGAACAAGGAACAAAACCAGAAATGACAACAACGAGATGTTAATAAAACCCAGGGAACACGAAAGACTGCACCTGGATGGGATACAAAAAGGGCCAAGACCGACAGGTGGAACACAAGACGTTGGGTCAAGGCCAAAAGAACAGGAAATACCACAAGGGACAGGACCAGGGGTCTTGGGACAGGATGTGGAACATGAGGGGGAACCGGAGGGACAGGGTCTGGGAAATGATATGGGGACCAAGGCTGAGCATGGGGGTTCACGTGTGGAGGACCGAAGGGAACAGGACCAGGATGCAGGGGAGTAAATGGAGGAAAGAAACAGGGCCAGACTGTGGTCTGCAGGACATCAGGGGTCTAACAAAGGACTGCAAGCGGGACGGCAAAGGTGATTGGGTAGTGGGACCCGCCGCTGCATGGGAGGCTGAGCCTGGGCTGAGTGGCATTGAAGCTGCTTCTCCCCATGCCTGCGTTCCCGCTTGCCTCTCCCTCCTACTTATGCTGCCATAGCCATATCTGCTGGAGCTTACATACTGCACTAACCTAACTGTTTGCCCTGCCTCTAGTCTCTCCTACTTTGGCTAATTGCACATTTTATTTCTCCTACCCCTCCTGGGCTGTGCTGCCTGGAGACCCCAAACTATCAAGATATCCCGCCTACCCTCCTGCCTGCCACATCTCTCTTATGCTCTGCTGCTGCACCACTGTTCTTCCTGTCATCTGAAGCAGCACCAGCACCTGCCTGCCTCCCCGCTTTGAGGCTCAAATGTTAAAATTGGGACAGTGTGAATTGGAATTTCACCGTCTTGCTCATTTGACTTCCTCTGCCGGCCCCTGGAGGATGGGCTCCCCCTCTGAGTCTGGTTCCTCCCAAGGTTTTTTCCTCCTAGGGAGTTTTTCCTTGCCACTGTCACCTCTGGCTTGCTCACTGGGGGCTTTGGGCACGGATAAGGTGAAGCACTTTGAGACAATGTAATGTTGTGAAAACGCACTATACAAATACTATTGAATTGAACTGAATTGAAAGATGAGGACAGGACAGGACTGACAGGAGTAAGACCCAGAAGGCCTGTGGGCTCAGGTGAGGTTGCTGGGAGTGGGTCTGGGGTTCACTGAGAGTTTACAACCTCTTTGGGACATGGAGAGATAATGGAACTGTCGCTGACTGAGTCCATGTCCCTGGTGACCTCTCCCGGAATGGGAAACGGGATGGCCAGCGACACCTGCTGGCCAAACAGGGAGATGACAGGACCGGGACTGATACTGACGCCATTTCCCTGAAATTATTAATGCCGTTATTTTTGACCCAGATTTTGACTAGCATATTACACAGAAGGCCTTGCATGTCTTCTCTGGGTTTGCTCAATTCTCTTCTGGAAATCCTCCCAGCATCCAAAAGCATCTAGTTAGGCGAATCGCTAGATGGTTGGATGAATGAATAAGCAGATGAGCACAATGTTGTTGAAAATGTTGCATAAAACATAAGTGAAATGAGACGAAGGAATTAAAAAGCAGCAGTAATTAAGAAAACTATGTTTGGATTTAAAAAAGTTCACAGGCCGTGGATTCCAGGGTCAGCAGCAGTAGGGAGAATTAGCTGGTCCTGTAGGAAATCAAACAACTTAAAACTTGTTCTGCCTCTTTTCAGTGGAGGTGTGGGGATCTCTTAGCAATCTTTCAAGAACGCCTCCAGTAATTCTGGTGCAACGGACATTGGCTTTGGGGAGTTTATGGGGGGGGGAGGGGGGTTAAAAGGCAGAATAGTGTAAAATGTCTGCCAGTGTGTGTTTGTTTCACCTGCTTTTTGAATAAATGATTAATCCTATCCCCGGGCCTGTTCAAACACATGTGCTAGTTTGCACTCTGTTGTGTATTATCTACCAAGGCCCCAACACCTCAACTGTGCCATAGAAACATTCCTTTGTGACCAGGTAACACCTGCATTTCAGGCCAATCTGAGCCCTGTGTCACTGCGTTATACACAGCACATGCTCAGCAATCCTAAATTCAAAGGTCTCTTTCCGTCACCGGCTCAGCTCTCAGAGGCCGACCTTGCGTTTCCGTCACTGAAGCGTTTACCATCACCCACACTGGACAAGTGCAACATGGCCTAAAGTTTATTGTGCTTAAGGAACGGCTGTTACCTTGGTGACAGAAAAGCGCTTCCATTGCCATAAATAATCATTGAGGGGGTTGTAAATTTCAACTCTGCTTTTCCCCCCACCTTTAGCTGAAGAAATTTTGAGGCGATTTTTGCAAAAACAATGGCACATAAAACATTTCCTCTCAGCTTGTTTGCTTGCATGTTGTCTACATGACAGATTTAAAACAAGATCAATATCTGTAGAGACAATACTTTTGTTTTGTCCACTGGGGAACCTTGATTCAGTTTTGTTTCTAAAGACCCTGAAGCAGTCAGTACCAGAACATCTGCAAAGCCTACATGGGCTTTTATGTGAGTCTATTGACTGCTTCTTTGTTGAAATGACTCCACTGAACAATTGAGAGGAGGTCTGACAACTCATGTTCCCAGAAAACACTGCCCCACCCCAGAGGGACGAGTGCAACTGAGTGAAGACGACTGTCATAATGAATTAAGTTCCACAAAAGGTCAACTTCTGTTCCCTGTGAAATTGGTGGTTATGAGATTAAATAAACAACAAGGCATTGAAGTATACAGTAGGCATCACAGGTTAAATGTTATTATGGTGCTCTGTGCTGCCCCCTAGCCACCATTTAGGCTTCGCATATGTAGTGACATTCATTCCCCAGCACTTTTTACCTGACAGCCAGTGAGGGAGGCTGTGTCTGCTGCTGGGCTATGCAGCACTGGGTATGGTTTGTATCTGAATATCCACTAAAACAAAACAATAGTAACACATATGAAATGAAAATAGGCTACAATTTAATTATTTTTACCGTTTGTTTTTATTTGTATTTAAAATTATGGTACTCATACCACTCATTTTCATATTTGGTGTCATATCAAACTTGAATGCTCACACTTCCAGGGTTGTGAGTCCTTGGTCTCATAATGTCACATTATTTTTGCTGCAGTGATAGTTGCCAACTAGTATGAGCTGTTGGGTTTTAATCCTGCAGAAAAGTCTTGAATGAACTAAAGGATCAATGAAAATACCATCATTCCAGAAGGGAGAATCAAAGCTGTTGAAATATAGGTACTTCTGCTTAGGATTCCATGGGAATGCCCAACATTTACATTCTTTCAAGTGAATACCAGGACTCTGGAGCAGCTGCTTACCCTGGGAATGGACGTCCGCACGGACAAGCCTGGAGAGAAAGACAAGCCCCGGAAATTCTGCACCAGCCACACAGCCAGGCTGGCTATGGGCCTATTCTGCACAGCTCTACCCAATCATGACGTGCAATAACACAATAGGAAGGAGGTGACCACAGGTGGCCAGGCAGGCCGATGATGCAGCGGGTGCCACGACATTGACGGTTTTGGCCAGCAGGCTGCAAGCAGTCGGAGGCGTTCAGAACAAACACACACTGATTTCTGAAGCTTCTCATTAGTACGCGGCCCAGGAGGAGTGTGGAGCGGAGGCCGAAATCCCTCGCGGGACGGTGTCAAAGCCCATGTCGGGCAGGGCCATCTGTGTGAAGCAGTCTTATTATGGTTTTCATTTTCTTATTTAGTTTTTATTTGTATATTATTTGAAATCCAGTTTCGCTTTAGTTAGTTTTTGGTGTGGTTTTATTCATTGTTATTTGTTTTTATTTTAAAGATATTTCTATTTAATTTCTATATATTTTAATTTTATTTTAAGTTTTCATTTTTTTATTTCTAGTTGTAGTGCTATTTTATGTGTCTGATCCTTACAGAATCCTACATGAATACACAATGCACATTATATACTAATGTCTTCAAAATGAAAAAAGCCTGTTCTGGGTATTAGTTAAGATAATTAAGGATACACAAATCATTATTTTAGCTAAATAGTATTTAATAATGGAAATTATTTGGCATTTTTAAATATTTTATTTCAGTTATTTTATGAAGCGAGTTATGGTTTCTGTTTAGTTGTAGTGTTTAATTTTATTTCCGTATCCTGTTTTATTTCAGTTAACGAAAATGTTTTCTTATGGTTTTAGTTTTCGTTAACGATAATAACCCCGCTGTGAGGACAGTCCCCCTCCCAGCAAACACAAAATGGATTCTTAATCACTCTCCATCAGTTGTGAGCACATATCAGCTGCGGGTCCCTCTGGCTACTTGCTGTCCTCCCAGGCCAGGCCTGTGGCGTGTCCAGAATCACTCTACTAACCGGTGATGAAAACAAATGCAAGGAAAAAGCCTCTTAATTAACGAGGTGTAACACTGCATCACAACAGACTTCATTCGTATTCCTAACAGGACCGAGAATACATTTTACCTTCCTTTCCTGCTGGGGTCTGTATAAAGGGGTGGGGCCATCGGGGCATTGGCCCCATCTGAAAGCTGATTGGCCCCCCAGTGCCCCTCCCCCATCACTCACCAATTTGAAACATATAATGATAAGGCTAATGAAAAGGTTGGCCCCTCTGTATGAATTCTGGTCCCTCTAATGAGAAAATCCTGCAGTTGTGCCTTCTGATGTCTCTCCCCATAGCTTTTGAATTGTTGCATTTCATGTTTTCCCTCTTGTGTCCGCCAGCGAATTTATCACAGACTTGTGCCCGTGGTGTATCCCTTCCTCTTCTACTGCCCCCCCCCCCCCATTTTGCGCTCCTTGCTGGATTCATTCCTATATCAATAGTGACACAGACAGATATCTAACTTCACTGAGACTGTAAAGGACCCCCCCCCCCATCCAGTTATTTATTTTGCATTGTAATGACCTGCTATACATTTATATTTTTATTGAACTTTTATTGTCACGTAAGATATGCATTCAAATTAGCTACCTGAATAAACACAGCATTAGTGATGAATGTGGACACAATACTGTAATTATGAATTCCGAAGATGTTCCTGATGCCATGGTCCATGCTGGGGAGGTTAGGCAGGTGCAAATCCCCTTCGTCTTGTCTCCTGTAATTGCTGTTGGAATCATCTAAATGCATGATTCCATTACCAAACAATCGATTATATTTAGGTTACTGCTCTAATTTATTGGCCTGCTTTGAAATGTTGGCCGTGGAGTGCTATATATCAATACACAGAGGAGAGAGAGCTTTGTGGAGCTTGCAATGTGTGGTTGTGTATTAACTGTCAGCTGTATGGGAATGACATACAGTAATAGACTTTGGGCTTTGCACCCCGATAAAATTCATTTTCTTTACTCATATATCACTCGAATTGAAATTATATCATCTACTATCCTCAGCAAAAATCTCCCTTTTCACTATTCAGTGTTTGCCAAGATTTGGGACAGCAAAATCGTTCATTTCCAATCTATTTGCTGGCTTGTGTTGAAAATCAAACAGTCTGCCTGAATGCTGACTGTGTGTGTTTCTTCTATGTTTTCCCTTTGAGTGGATTTAGAATACAGACCTTTCTCAGTTAATGTAGACTCCTTTGCTATACCCAAAAGCTCTTGTTTTTGTAGATATGAATCCATCCATCCATCCAATTTCTCTAACCGCTTGTCCTATTCAGGGTCATGGGGGGTCTGGAGCCAATCCCAGAGGCTACGGGCACAAGGCAGGGAACAACCCAGGATGGGACACCAACCCATCACAGGTTGATATAAATCCATTTGCAAAAATGTTTTTTTTTTTTGGAATATGAAATATTTTGTGAGTATAGTTTAATTTGCACTCTCTGTTTTAGAAAACCTGTTTTTAGAATTTTCAGTATCCAGGTTATGAGGTTTTGCGCATAGTGACTCAAGGTCTATCCATCTTCCAGCAGCTTATCTCAGACAGCAATTCAGGGGGGCTGGAGGCCGAGGCCAGGAAGGAAGGAGCAGAAGGCAGGGGAACACCCTGGCTGGGACGGCAGTCTATCTACATGCATACAAACATAATCAGTAGCTACAGGCAAATTTAGAGACATCATTTGGTATAACTGCATGTCTTTGGGCTGCAGGAGTTAACTTGCACGACACACGAGGAACATGCAAACTCCACACACAGAGCAGAAGTGGGATTCGAACCCACAACCTGGAGGCAAGCATGCGAGCCACTGTGACATCTTAAGTAGTATTTCTTTGTATTTTTTCTGTAATCTTTAATTACAGAGAAATATCACCAAATTTCATTTTTCCTTTTTTTAAATTTTTTCTTTTTCTTTTCTTTAAATAGTTGTGTTTGTATGGTGGTGCAGTGGTTAGTGCTGGTACCTTACACTTCTGGAGATGAGGGTTCAAGTCTCTGCTCCATCATTTTCTGTGTAGAATTTACATGTTCTTTACATGAATACAGGTAAATGAATACAGCACCAACCCACTCGCCCCCCCCCACACACACAATAATAAAATATGCTAAGTAGAATTGGAGTTGCCTGCAGGGGGTCAGTGCCCCATCTTGGGTTGTTCCCTGGCTTGTGCCCATAGCTTCCAGAATAGGCTCTGAACCTCTGGCAAGCAGGTATAGAAAATGGACGGATACATTTAAAAACACACAAAAATGGTACGTTTGTAAATCCAGGAAGAAAAATGTCGTAATCCACAAAATATGCCTTGTGCCCTGTTACTACAGGGATCCATCACCCCCCAACTCTGTGGGGTTGGAAGATATGTGGATGGATAGACAAGAATCAAAGGGCATTTCCATGAGATTGCATCTGCAAAAACATTCACACAATGATATATCTTAAACTGCTTTAAATATCCAACATTTTAAAATAGCTGTTCAGTAATTTATACCTATTGCATGTGGCTGGAGAGAAGATTTGTTTTTCTGCCATGCATTTCATGGTAATTATAAAGAATGAGTTTCCTAGCAAACAGCTAATTCTGCAGAAGGGACAGCAGTTCAGTGTTTGTACTGTATGGCACCCTGAAAGAAGTGACTTTATGTCTTTTTGCTTTTTTAGTAATAAATATGCAGTATGATAATGATGCATACTTGTTCATAAGCACAATTATGTGAATCTGGAACTGCAAAATACAGTATTTGCCATTCGCTTTATCTGTATTCATTTTGATAATGGTTATCTGCAGCAAATTCTGTAAATATTTAGTTTGTAAGAAAAGGTTTCATAGTCTTAAAAAAGGCTTTGTAAGAGATTGTCAAAACAGTATGCATACAAACCTTGTCACTGTAGTATAGCATTTGCCATATGCACACACTTTTTCCCATGAATACAAATTAGTACTTTGTACTCCATACGTTTTCTCAATAACTCATTTCTTTTTGATGCTCTTGCATTTCCTGGCCCTACAACGAAGCATGTGTCCTGCCTCATTCATCAGGCTGACAGCTCAAAGGCTCATTCCACATGCTCGTTTCTTATCACGAATGACTATGCTTGTAAGTTCTCCACAGCGTCTAAAGGCTTATCAATGAATGGGTGACAGTATAAACAGTGCGGAGCCGAGTGCTGGATCTCGGAGCAGGAAATGAGTCCGGGAAATGTTCCACAGTTCTTCTGCTGCAGTTAATTTGCATCACATGTCCTGTGGGATTTCATTACATTTCCCAGTTCCCTCAATGCTGTCCTCCCTAATGGCTTTTAGATTTGGGGACCTTGGCATCCCCCTCCTGGTTCTCCTCTTTTTTGGCGACTGCAGTTATTGATTTCACTTGCGGTTAGAAAGGCACTCACTTTTACCCACAATGCTCACCCTCTGTAAGATGAGTGGTGCATCTGTCTGTATCTATGTAAAGGTAACACACCCTCCATTAACCATTTCATTTGAAATATCTAGGAGGAGCGTATGGCTGTCAATAGAAAATAACATTGTTTTGCTATTGTTTTCGTTTTTTATAAATTTATCCAGATGACAGTAAATAACAACAGCCAGTGACAGGTGTTGATCGAATGAATTCACTGCATTAATTAGACAGCTTTGGTGAACAGACTTGGCTCCTCTCTAACAAAGGGACATCATAAAATCAAATCCCTGTCCTAGGTGACAGTGTCATGTTCAGTGTGACATCCTTAGGAATGGCCAAGTGAACCTTCTTAATGTGAGCAGTGAATATATATCAGTGCATTGCAAAACCAGCACATTCGTACCACAGCTGGACACATTTCAAGACAGAGCAGGAGGACAGCGTCGTCTTCATCCTTCTCATGTGTTGTTCTTGTGTTTTTCACCATTTGTACTGTCATCTCTCTTCTTAAAAATATATTCCGTTGTGTTTTTCCCCATGCAGAATGAACCCATGCATTGTACATTATACTGTCTGGGATAGTCTCCAGACCCCAGTGACCCTATTCAGAATAAGATGAAGAAAAGGATGCAGTGAGAAAATTGTTTTCTATTTGCTCAAGTACACTGGAATGTTTCTTTTTGCCTCTTGTGCTCCTTTGAGACATACATGCAGTATATACAGATGACAGCAGAGCTTGGGGTCTGAGCGTAGGGTTAGCTGTTTATCCGGGACCCCTGGAGCATTTCGGGGAGTTAGGGGCCTTGCTCAAGGGCCCAAAATACATGCAACTGTTTTGCCAAGGGTAGGATTCAAACCAGCAGCCCTGTCATTGCAAACACAGAGGCCTGACCCAGTGAGTCACACACTAATGCTCTATGCGTGTGGAACGTAGCTGAAAACTGAATTAAGTGATCTTGGGATTTTGGCATGTGTACATACTGTATGTTTGAGCAATAATATATGAATCAATACTGCTTGGAAGTGGAATATTTTCACATTAAGGGCTGCTTCGTGATCGCACAGGGTCACACACACACACGGAATCACAAGGGATGCATAAAATGCTGCCACATTACAGGGAATGGATCAACGGCACATAGCTGACACATTAACTTCTGTCTGCCGTCCTCCTGGTGTCATTCTGCATATCTGTGAAGCATGTTACACCCATTAAAAGCGTCTGAATCCAACCATTATCCTTTGCTATCTGGCTAATTCTGTTGCTGAAAACACCCACTGTGTCTAATTAGACATGGTGACACACATGTGCTGTGAGGCAACACTGTCATCCTTTGAAGTCAAACATGCTCCACATTCTTACCCACCTTTATTTTGAACTTTGTCTTCAAAAAGCTTTAAAGTGAAATCATCTTATAGAGGAAACTAAATACCAAAGTAAAGGCAAACGGCAAATTGCTGGCTTATGTTCATATTGGAAATGCAGGGCATACTCTCAAAGATGCAAGAAGAAACTTTTTATTAGTTGACATCAGAGGACCTAATGTGAATGTGTGTTTGGAGTTACTAAGAAACAGTTCATTGGCTAGATTGGACTTCAATGAATACAGGAGAATGCATCCCTTGATTTGGCCAGAACAGTAAAGTTCTGATATTCACAGCCTTTTAATATTGCCATTCTAGGTAGCGTGCTGTGTTTTAAGGTTCCAGCTGGACTAGTGATTCATTCTACCAGGATCCAAATACGAGACAAATAAAACTTGTTTGTTAACTTACAGCAAAATGTAGTTCTGCCCTAACTGTATTAATCTTGTTTCTCCAAGTATCTCTAAGACTGCATGCTCTGTAGCATAATTAATAAATGCCATATAGGTACCTGCGTGTCTGTCCATTTCACCAAATAAGAACTACATTCTATGTTCAATCCATAGGTATTTCTTTTTTCAATTACCCATATTAAACATTACACTCAAAAATATACATTTGTCTCTGTTCTATTACACAGGATGTCCATTTTCATTATCAAGTCAGTTTATATATTTGATAGAAAATAAGAATGCACGTCGATCGTCACGGAAGGATGACCTTGAGATGTCGCGCTAGAGTTTTCGTTTAGTCAGAGAGCTGCCTCTATGTTTTCTTTGCCTGCCATTCATTTTTACCTGTTGTGTGTGTGTGTGTGTGTGTGTGTGTGTGCGTCGTTACATTGGAGAAATGATTTACAAATACATAAAACAATGAAAATCAGTAAATGTTCCACTAATAAATTGGCTTGTTGTACAAAATGTTGTATTGTCAAGGACAAGAGTTTAAGTCATGTGCGCGTAGGCATAGGTGTGTGGGTGTGTGTGTCAGAAAAGGGAAACGAATAGAAACCGTATTATTCATTCAGCCTGCCCCTCCTATTGGCTAAATGGAGGATCTCTGGTGATGTACTTCACTGACACGACAAAGTCTCCGTCAATAAAAAGACCGTGGAGCGGTTTTGGTCACAAGAAAAGCAGGAGTTTGGGCTCTCGATAGCTTCAGTAAAAATACTCCGAGGAACATTATTTGGCAAAGAAGAGTAAACCGTACAATAATTTCCATTCGATTAACTCAAGTGAATTTCTGAACAGCTGGACAACATACGAGTTTGTTATTTTACTAAGGTAACGTTTGTTTGGTGATTGAGGCTGAGTTTTTCTTAAGGAAAATGTTGGGTTGTTTATAAATCGATACATTTAGTCAACTAATTGTGGTTCCTAGCTGTTGCTCCTATTTTATGTAAATAAATACTTTTTAAAAATGAAGTTCTATTACGTCAGCCAGCTTTAAGGTTCTCTGTGATCTCTGTGGTGTTAAATAAAGCGGCAGAATAGTTAAATAATTTCGTGATTTATGAACGCCTAACAGTTGTGTAAGTAAATTAAATTGGATCTTCAGACACGCACATTTATCGCAAATAA
Source organism: Paramormyrops kingsleyae (assembly GCF_048594095.1). NCBI lineage: Eukaryota > Metazoa > Chordata > Actinopteri > Osteoglossiformes > Mormyridae > Paramormyrops > Paramormyrops kingsleyae. The sequence continues at coordinate 8,404,489 of NC_132802.1, read as the reverse complement.
TAATATGAGTGATGAAGTAACCATCAAAATATATTTATAGAAAAAAATGCAGGTCGGGTACAAATAAGTAAGCTATCTAGATAAAAGTACAAAAATATAAGAACTAATGTGTCAAAACTCGGGTTTTTTCAATTTCAAAAAACAATTAGAAGAAGAAAAGCAGCGCAGGTATCAGCAATAATATAGTAGGCCTATAGTATAGTATAGTATAGTATAGTATAGTATAGTACAGTATAGTATAGTATAGTATTTGTTTTTGTTTTTTGAAATTCGTTTCATTTCAGCTCCCCGGAAAAGAATATTATCGGAGAATGGAGTGGTATGCCCTGGTGTTGGTACTGAGTTTGGCATCTTCAGCACAAGGAGATTGTTCTTCCCAGTGTGTGATCTGCGCTCAACAGAATTCAAACGTAGATATTCCAGTCAACAGCATGGTAAGATTAATGTATGTGAACAGTCATATAGTGACTCGTCTTCTGTAAAACTGTAATAATCCCTGATTGTAATAATGATATTACACTTAAGCTACACTCTTCAGCACCACGGACAGCACTGCCCTTTCTTTTAACTTTGAAGGGTAGCTATAGTTTCAACTTTATAGTTCCATGATATTTTTCCTTTAGCCACAAAAGCGATAGCGAGTCTTCGTAAATCAATAAATGCATACAAAGTGCTAATTTGCGCTAGAATGTGTTTTTCAGATGCTAGAATTTAATTGTAATTAAACATTATACATGACAGTTGTTTATTTAGAATAGTATATTTGTACTTACCGGATGTGTAATGTTACTTATTTCATTTAGTATTACCAAGATTGACAACTTCCCAGTTTTTTTAATTCAAATATTTTAAGACATGGTAGGCTATTTCTATTGCAAACCAGAAGCACAACTTTACTTGTGATGTTGTGATATATATTTTTTCAGACTTGCACTTTAGAGTGTGAAGGTGTATTTTCATCCACCGTAGAATTAGACAAATGCGAGAAAGCTCTGCATTTATATGCTGATGGTTATAATGGGTTCGCTAACGAAGAAGAAAACGCGCCGAACAGCGTAGAGAAAGGATTAGAATCGTCAGTTGGCAACCTTGTGAAGCGATATGGTGGATTCATCAAAAGAATTGATAAAAACAAAATGTTCAATTATCCATCACGTGAAAATGCTCAATTCAAAGACTTACTCGCCAAGAAATACGGAAGTCTATCACGAAAATTTGGGGAAAGAGATGTCCCGGAACTTTCCCAGGACGTCCAACGTGGAGATTCAACCACAGAAAACGATACGGAGGTCTACAGCGACGACGCGCCGATCAATGAGGTTAAGCGATACGGGGGGTTTTTAAGGAAATTAGTCCCCAAACGAAGCGAGTCTGGAGTAGAAAATGACCAAGAAGGGTTACAAAAGAGGTACGGAGGCTTCATGCGCAGGATCCGACCAAATCTGAAGTGGGAAAACCAGAAAAGGTACGGAGGCTTTCTTAGGCGTCATTTCAAAATATCAGTCCGATCAGAAGAGGAGCCCAGCTCGTATGATGGCTTTGACCTATAGATTGTTACCCACAATTATGGAACTTCTGCAGGTGCACTGGATATCTCAGTATTGTTGGTTGATTTGTATTTGTGTATTTTGCTTACAACACCAAGTCACCATGAGGTCCATGCTGGACACCTAACCGTATAACCTAATCAAATCTGCTTGTGCCAGTCCTGCTTTAGCGTATTCTGACTACAATGTGACACCTTTTTCGTGTCTGTAAACGATTCCGTTCATGTAAGCCAAAATATTATTTAATATTGCCAGTCATGCTTGTTTCTTAAAAATAAATGCAATTAAGTTATATGTCCAAGTTGTAACGAACATTTTTTGAGTGGCTTTAATTTTGGTTGAGTCCGCCCAACAGAAAAACTACATTATTAACTCAGGCATGATTAAAAACAAAATACACACAAATAAACGTGAGTTTTGACGGTTATGGTGAAACTAATCCTGATTTTTCATTAAACTTAATGCTAATGTTTTTTTCTTTTTTGAAAATTCTCGACAAGTAAATATTGCCATAGCATATTACAGCATGACGTTAAAGCAACCTTTTCACTGTAATTGCAAAGTTAATTATACCACCGCCCAAAACGACTAAACTGATATAGGCCTACTTGAAAATTGTCAGTGGGCACATGAATATATCGCGAAAAGCTCCATTCAAGGCCTCTTATTGCGTCTATGAAATTCTCATGCAATCCATGGCTGTGAAATTTGACCTTTTTAATGATATAGCCTTCTATTTCAAACTCGATGTGCACCTCTAGATGTTTGATTCTGACTGTAGGCACGCACACACACAGCAATGATGACTAATTTTGTCATTCTCTAGAATAGAACGTTTAATTAGTTAGTTATGCGTGACGAATAATTATTTTCATGCAGCTGGTCGTGCTTTTGCTCCCTCTAGAGGAGTAGCTAAGTTTAGGCCGTCCATTTTCCATAATCGCTTATCCAGTGCAGGGGTTATGGTGAGGTGGGGACCAAGGGCACAGTGATGGTAGGGAATGAATCAGTGACAAACCCCCCCCCCCACCTCCACACACACACACACACACACACACACACACACACACACACTCTAAACACACAGTACTCACACAATGTTGGTAAATATTGGTAAATCTGTGCCCTTCCTGAAGACGCATGAAAATACCATATTGGGCCCCCACTCCAGACTAATCCAGTGATGTTCCAAAAATTTTCAAGGCCCCCGGACCCCTTGGCCGACTCTCCCCCACCCCCTTACAGGGTCTCCCCTCCCTATTGCGCTACAAGTCTACATTGTGGTGCAAAGCTACAGCCCCCCCCCCCCCAAAGGGACGTTAGTCAGAGTAATGCCACCATTCCACCTTGCCTTCACTCCTCCACGCCTCATTCTCCTGCTTCTTTTGCACTCTGGTTTCTCTCTTATGTTTCATTATTTTTTACCTATATCTACCCTTAAAGTAGCCGTGCCAGTCTTGAAGCAGTTCATCCACAGCCAAGACAGCCCTCTAGCTAACCATGCCCCCCCAGAGCTGGTGGTCGCGTTAATTAAGCCTGCGCTGCTGCCCACACTAGCACTTGTGTGCATGACTTGTTCTCACATGGATTCATTTCAGCCTTTGGGTCTTTGGAACCCTAACGGCCTCACTGAAGTACTGTAAAGAAATGCAATATTTTTAGGTATATCCATGACATACTGGTGAGTCAGTCCAGGGGAATAAAGGCAGCCACAGCTGTTACAGCCACATGAACAAGCTGATGATCAAGGTGTTCAGAAACATCAGCATTTATTTTGTCATATTCCTCACTTCCTTACACCTTTTTTGTCTGCTAGTCCCTGCACAGTGCCTGAGATCAGCCACAGTATTGCAATGTTTTTAAAAAGGTGTGGCCAGTTAAACCCCCTTAAATGTTTAGTTAGGAGCAGTGACCTGTCAGGTGTCACTTTCCAAAAAGACCTTGCTAAAGTATTCTGGGCCAAGGTACCAGAACAAAGTCGGTGCCGCAAGGGACCTCATCCAGATGAGTGGGCCCCCTCAACCCCCCCCTCCCCCCCCCCACCACCACCCAGTCGACACATCAAGACCTGTGGCTGAAACTGGTCAATAATAAAGAATTTAACTTTGAAAATATCCAGCAGTATAAATTATGTAAGCAAAAGCAAACAACTGGTCAGTACCTGGTAAAAAAAATGTTAAAAGCTAATTGCTAAAGGCTTCATTTAAATCATTAAACCAAGACACCAGAGAGTAATCAATATATTCAATGGAATATAGAGACACAACATACTAGCATTGTATTTTTCAGGTGATGGGTGTGCAGTACATAAATACCCTGGAGCAGTAGCACACAACATTTGTACTGCACTGACTGTGCACATCATTTATAAAGCGTTTATTTATGTTATATTTATGTTTTATGCTAACAGAAAGAACGGTGCCTTGGTGCCATGCATCAATGACAGATAATCAGACACTTGTGTTTCACTGACAATGCTAACAAAAGGAACCCATTAACACTCAAACCTTCAATTAGCAATTGCAGTTAATGGAATCTCTGCACACATAAACAAACAAACAAGCAAACAAACAAGTAAATAAATAAACAAATAGGCAAACAAATAAACACAAATTGTTTGATGCCAAATTTTATTTAGGTTTATTTATGATGGAATTACATGAAATGTAGCCATATGAAAAGAAATTTTTATAGATTTTTCCTTTATTTCTGAAATGAGAATATAAATAATAAATTATAAAAAATAGCCTAATTGCGGTGCTTTAAATTCAGGTGTGCTTTTGACAAGTTCCTAAGTGGTTTCAAGAGCAATTACATCTGTGATCTAAACATTACAAATGACAACAGAGCCATGTCACCATTCTCTTAATTCTCTTACCGCTGTACAGTGATGCAGACAAGTGGGCAAAATAATTCAGCCACGGAAAAAATTCAGAGACCACAGTACCATTTTTGTTTCACTCATTTCTCAATTTTTGGATGTGCGTCTGTGAAAAATATACATGTATTATTATTATTTTTTCAAACTGCAGCCTGGTTTTTCCCTGCTTCGCATTGATGAAGGGCTTCTTCCTTGCTTTATGGAACTGCTTCTAGGAGCCTGACACGAACTGCCCTAGCAGTGCACCTCACACCTGCACTTAATGTTTCTCATTCCTTTTGAAGGTCACTTGATGTCATCCTATGGTTCATGAGAAATTGTTGGATGAGCTGACAGTCATTTCTGGCATTAGAAAGTCGCTGGTTTCTGGTCGTTCCAAGTGTCTCCTGCTTCACCTTGTTCTTCTGTACTGCTGTTTTAGAAATTTTGAACCTGGAAGCAACCTGCTGCTCAGCGTAGCCTTCTGCCAGCAGAACCAGGATTAAACCAGCATTTAAAAGAGCAGATTTTTTTGAAAATATAGAGTGGTCCAGAGTTGTATATTTGCAGCTAAAGGACCTCATCTGATTTCTTTAGCTTGAAGAAATAAAGCTATGGGCCGTCATTAATGTAAGAGATCTTTCCTACCTATCGTTATGAACATCTCCACTGACTATTGTAGTACGTCAAAGAGCTAGAGGACTTCTACTAAAAATACTCTATTGGAATCTCTTCTGAGTTTTGGGATTAAATGAAACACATTTGGGATTATCCAGGTTTTATTAGTTAATTAAGAGGGAAACTCTTTCATGACTATGCAGGTAATTAACTACTAGCAATTATTAAGGAATACATCATCGTTCCAATAATTTTCAATGAATTTTCTGCACCCACTTCTCCTATTTAGGGTCATGGGGGGTGCAGAGCCTATGACAGACACTATAGACTCGACACAGGAAGGGGCACCGACCATTACAGGGCACATTCACACACCATTCATTCACAAATATGGGCAATTCGGTAACTCCAGTTAATTGTTTTTGGACTGTGGGGGGAAACCAATGTACCTGGAGGAAACATTACGATGACACAGCAAGAACATGCAAACACACATGGAACCATGGCGGAGACTCAAGTTCAGGACTTGAGTCTGACCTTATTTGACTTGATTTCTGTAACCTCGACTCGAACTTCACACATCTGCAATGTGAACTTGGCCTTGGATACCACAGAGTCAGGACTTGGATTTGGACTTGACCATGTGAAGTGAAGATCATGTTGTTCTAAGCTTATTAAGCAGCACACATTAATAAGAAACAATTTTCCGAAAAACAGGTTGCAGTATCCATCTGGCGTATTGCCAAATCGTGGTTTGTTACTGTTGCACGTTCCATCAAGTGTAGTTACATCACGATTGAATTCAACATGCGAATCAGCTTTATTTGCCAAGTACTTCACTTACACATAATCATTAAACAAAGCTGTGCAGAGACTTTTCAAGGTGCAAGTGCCCAGCCAGGCGGGGGTGTCTCCTCAGATTAATTTAATATGATTGTTGTCGATCTGCAAATTTAGCTGAACCGGGGGGGGGCTTGGTAAAATGTGTGTGATGCCTTTTGAGAACCTCAAAAGTGGGGCTCATGCAATCGTTCAGGTAAAAGGGGTAGGTAGGCATTCAGCCATATACCCCCCCTACCCCCCCTGCACATGTATTCCATTCACGCCCAAGACATCCCCACTTTCGTCATTAATGGTGTAATGATGTATAAACGCATTAATACTTGAAGTTACAGTTGAATGAAATGAAAAGAATCATGATTTCCACCACTAATTGAAACAACAATGAAGTAAGCAATGGTACCGTCTTAAAAAGTAACAGCTACATAGTTACTGAACTGGACTGGTGACTCAGACTGACTGCACCAGTGTCTTGATATTTCACTAGAATTTCTCATTAGGAATTAAGCAGCAGGTCTGACTTGTAGTGGTATTGATTACACTGCTACGGTCCATTTGGGTCAATGGGGGACTTTGAACATGGAGCTGCCTGGTCACCAGCAAGGGCTTCACCTGGTTCACAACTGTACTGCATAGCTGCTGGTCCACTCATTGTCATGGCAACAGCAACCTTCATCACAGCTGTGCTTGAAGCTGTGGTCCAAAGGAGCTGCTAAACTACAGTAAATGAGATGCCAGCCTAAGTGCTGGACATCACAATTTCAGACACGCCACCTTTAATTACGTAAATATGACAGGGCCGTCTCAAGCCAGCTTTTGGAGACAACCTCCATCAGACCATCATGCATCCATCTTTCTATCCGTCCATTTTAATTGCCGCTCATCAAAAGTCATTAAGCCCGAGTTCTGCAAAGTGAAGGTTGCGTTGAGAACAAGGCAGGAAAAGAAAGTTTGACGATGTGAATTTCAGGAGTTTCCGTGTGTTTTGAAAATCCCAGTTGTCCCAGAAACATGTTCCATGTGGTGCACAGTTGTTTACGTGCATAGGAAGCCTTATGTATCATTCAGACCGAATGTGCCACAAAGGATCTAGTTAAACTGTAGATCACTGTAAGCTTACACTGACAGCAATATTATTCAGTCTGAAATCAAGGCAGATAGTTACATTTCATGCTAATCAATTCCATCTTTATTAGGGGAATGGGATTTGTGCCTTTGCTATTACAGGAATACCAAACAAACTGTGTGGGTCAGTAGGGGAGATAGACTTTAACAAGTAAAGTTGTTGAAGCATTCAATACTTATTAGCACTATAAACATTACTGTTGTACTTTTACCTTCTGGCTTTGTGAAAGGAGGATCTATATTTAATGACAGACACCCCTGACCACTGAAGCGATGATGAAGTAAGATTATAAATGACAAGCAGTGATAATGATAGTCCTATGGCTTATTCTCACTTCTGTCACTAGAGGGCGCAGTTTCTCTTACAATGTCCTATTCTGATCTCTCGAGCATGTGAACAGGGATGCATGACTTCAGTGTTAATTAGTAAATTGCCTGACAAACGTAATCATTCAATGATATGTGAGAATATTATTTGTCGCAATAATAAATGCTAATGTCAGAATTAAATGGTGATTGCCAAGCCGTGCCATGGGGCATATTTCACACATTTTCAACGCCAGAATTGTTAGGTATACAAGTTCCAGGGTCATTAAATCCACCCTGGAAATGAGCCAGGACCTAGACCTGGTGATTAAAAGCCTTTCACCCAGACACCCATTGGAGATTCACCTTCAGTGGCTTTCTTTGATTTCCAACCTTAAATCTGCATATTCCGTACGGGATTTCTCTCTTTCCACTTCTGAAGCATCCAAACTTCCACTTGGGTATATCTCATCAACTTTAGACCTGGGTGATCAATAAGCTGGTGGTTAGTGATGTTCAGCTACTTGAAAATATGTTCTACCGCCATGTTCTGCCAAAAGAAAATATCTGCAATGGTGTTGCATTTAAGCCCAGTAAAAAAAAAAAAAAACTTTGTGAGTTCTAAAAGCAGCAGAAATTCAATCATCACCCATTACTGAGTCGTGAATTAATGCAAATCAAAACATTTTTTTTAATTAAGAGGTTCATTATACACAACTGTAGCAGATTATATCGTTTATTATTAACAATAAATAGAATAGATAGGGACACCACATTTGTTAGACTGTTTTTATATATAAATGCTACAAAGCTTTTGTTGTCACTTTTTGTAGTTACTTTATTCATGTACTATAAGATCCAGCAGATAACGCGATCATCCATAAAACACATTCTGCTATGTTACCGGGGACTTGCCTTAATCCTTATTGACATAAATCTGTTTGTTCGCTTTTAAGAGATGCCACAGATGCGGTACTGACCGGAGTATGAACCTGCAACCTGTACAATTTACTTGATTAACCTGCCAAAACGAAGACTGGGTGCCTGGTTCTGGTAGCCACCCTCGTGCCATAACTCCAGCTGATGACTTAGCCGTAGCAACAGTCAGTCAGCACCAATGCAACGGACTTCCGTCCAATCAGAATGTGCGCCTGGACTCGTTTGGTCCGGTTGTATCTCACGCAGCAGCTCATTCTGCACTTAGAAGTACAAGATACTTGGAGAGTAATGTCAGAGATAGGTGTATCAGAAAAATGTAAATGACACATGGAAATACAGGGGATTTCAAATAATCTTACAAATTCCTTTGGGATTTTGCAATTAAATTATTTCATTTAACGGTATAGAATACAGGGTACAATGGTTCGTTAATCTGCTCTCCTCCTTGTGTTGCATCGGTCTCCTCTGGCAATCTAAAGACACACTTCGCTGTCTCTGATTTGTCCATCGTGTGACTGGCATCTCATCCAAGGTGACAGTACTCTGTGCTTCTTGGGCTATGCAGCGGTGTAGCAGCTGGAAGATGGATGGATATAAAATGCAGATTTCTTTTGTATTTTTCAGACTGTGCATGATTTGTCTGTGATGTACTCCTCTATTAAGCACGCTGTGGCAACTATTTTGGGAAGGGTGCTATATAAAAATAAACAAATTTGAAAGGAATTGAATATTTTTAATGCTTGATTTTAAAATCCATTACCTATTTTTTCATTTATTTAGCCACATGCAATACAGACATTCTTTCAGCAAGCTGACAGATATTTTCAGTTTTGGAAAAGAAAAGTATTTGACCAGATACATGCGCAATATACAACAATAGCTTTGGACCAAATCAGAAAGTTAAGACAGAAGAAGGAATTGGTGTATGATCAACTTTATTGTTTTTTTTTTAATCACTTCCGTTCACAATAACAATGTCCAGTTGACACTGATCTGCAGGTGAGATATCCTAAAATATGGGTGTAGAAGCAGCTCTAGCTCTGTTTGTCATTTTTGACGTTTAATCGTTTGGGCTACGGAGAATTCTGTGTCCAGTAGTAATTAAGAACACAACGCAGTGCAAGAACAGATGTGATTAGTATGGCATTCAAAAATTGTCATTTAAGTCTAAAGTTATTCAGAGCTGTCTTGGTGGCACCTCCTTCTGGCAGAGGCAGGAAATGCATACGATGTATGGCGCGATGTACAGTACTAGAGGATTCTTAAGGCAAGGTTATAACCTATTCAAGTACTAGCGCAACACACCTTTGCACTGTATAAGCTAAACGAGATGTATACCAAGAACGCTAGCTAGAGTTGTTCATACAAGTACTTGAACGGATGCCTGGTCAAGAATACTTTGTTTCTGACCATAATGATTCTGAGCCAGATGCAATGAGGGCGTACTAATCTCTCCATGTCTATCATTGGGATGCCTTTGGGATCTCGTGCATTTGCACGGTAACATGCCTTGTGTCCAAACAATGGCTGAATCCCTTCTTGCCTCAAATTGAAGCAGTTTATATAAAATGCAGCTGTCTGTGTTTTCAAATGGCAAACATTTCACAACGTTTCCCTCAGTGCCGCGCAACCTCTAGTTCAGGGCCAACGGACGCGATCAAATACTGTAAGGAGCAACAACAGCGCTTCTGCCAGCCCATCTTGCGGATGGCAACAGTATGCGAGTGTGATACACTTTCTTTGGCTGGCGATTTTGTCTTTGTGCCAAGGGAGTCGGCCATTTTGACAGAGTGAACAATCTCCTGGTCAACCAGGTGGAGCCAGGGTTGTGTACGTATATGAGCTCACCTCTTGATCGCAAAGAGGCAGGTTGTTCACAGCTCCATAGCACCAAATAAGCCTCATCGTAGCAATGGGTCTGTCAGGGGAATTATATACAGTTTGTGTGGCTGAAATGATGGATTTGGAGCGAGGTGTAAGGAGGGATGACTTAGTTAGCAAGTGGCTGCTTTCAGACAGAAAATCTTACATCTAATAAAAGATATTTACAAAGGGAAGGATTAACAAGCATCAAGTCAGAACTTTACTTTAAGCAAACACGCCGGGTTGGCATAATGTCTTTGCGGTGTTCCTACGCTGTACTACTATCACTGCAATTAAGACGAAAAATTTGGCTCAAGCGATTCTTGCACACACACTAATACATACGTCAGTAAATATCTGGAATGGTTAAAATGATACTGATGGTCGTTGTTTTTTTTAATGGCTGAATTCAAATTGTGTCCAGTTTGTGGGACTGTTATTGTATTCTTTGTGCTTTGTGCAAAGTGACTTAATTAATTAAGAACAAACACATTTTTAATCCCAAACAAACATTCATTAGATTTAGGTCACTGGAGTCGTTTGTTCGACGATCCTCTGGCTGATTTCTGAACTACATTTTCAGGCATGCACAAAATGAGATGCCCTAATACTTCCCTGTTCCGGTTTCTACTTAACTTTACCAAACTTGATGCTCCAGAGCGTTTTTGTCTCTTGCATCAAAAGCTATACGCATTCTTCCAAGAAGAAGGTGTGTGTTTTGAAATTCAGCAATCAAAAAATGCAAAAGCCTTAGTCTGAGTAGAATGGAGTACCTTTGCTGGTAGGTATGGATCAACATGGAAATGGTGAACTAGTTGCAGTCTACTTGTGAATCGGTTTCCTATTTCATGACTAATGAGAACATTTGATGCAGAACAGTGTATGACCTTAGATGAAAAGATATTTTAAAAAGTTGCGTTAATTTTTTTTTTTTTTTTACTAGGCAAAACTCTTTTGGACATGGAATCTCTTGCGAAAAGTAGAAAATGGCTTCAGCCAGACAGGTCAGCCTGCAGTTCCTTGTTTCGGCGAACTTCAGCAGCGTGCAGTTCCTGGAGTGGCAAAGCGGTCATCAGAAACATCACACTGAACGTTCAAAGACAAACCACCGTGAAGCATGTCGGTAATTATCATGCTGAAAAACTTCTTATTTTTTGGTACATTGAACCTTTGTAAGATACACAACATAACGTAATGTAACATAACGTAACGTAACATAACATAAACACCTTATTGATCCCACCAGGACTCTTTGCAAAATATCTGATTCTCCTTGCAACTACATTTTGAACACTGCTCATATGTTTAGATAATATGTTTGTGTATTTTGTTTTTAAACACATGTACAAGTGTCAAACATATATATGTTTCGTATATAAGTCTGGAATATATGCAGATTTTGTACTGCTTATCGGCAATCTCTGGGATATTCATGGTGCCGAGATATTAGGGGATAACACAGGAACGGTCTTGCCTTCTCCTGAAGCCGCTGCTTCAAGGCACTTAGGTACGCCTTTCGGTTCTCCTCATTCATCTCCATCTTGTAGTTGAGCTTCTCCTCAGCCATCCTGCTGAAGTTGTTGTTCTCCTCCAGGGCTTTGTGCAGCACCTCCCGCTCGTGCTCCCGCTTCTCTGCCAAGTTCTTCAGCACCTGGGCCTCCTGCGACTGTGAGACCAGGAGATGGTCACTCAGGAACTCACCCAGGAGAAACACATGCAAGGATCTTTTATGACTCTTGACTCACTTGAGGGACACATTTAAACCCTTCATGACACCTGAAGGGATGTGCGACACCTGACTGACTTACAAGACGCAAACACGGTGTGTCCAATTCCTACCTAACTTTTTAATGGCTTATCGAGAGCAATTTTTGATTGTACTCATGTGCACACTTTGACAGCGATACATCAACAGGTCCCCATGAGGGACTTCAGTCAGCAGCGTTTCAGTCCCAGGAGTCTTTAACTGTCAGGCTGCCAGCCAGACGATTCACCTGCGCTGATCCACCCACTGATTCCTTGTGACAGAGGAGCCCCCAGTGCCCAACGAAGGGTCTCTTTTCTAGGAACAACCAGCATCTCATTTGCACCTGTTTCTCCTGAAAGGTGGCTAGACTTCGGATTCAGTTTTGTCAGAAAACAGCTGTGCCGTGAAGTGCAATTGTGGAAATAAACCATAATTTGCTTCCGATTACTTTTTTTTTGCCTCTTGAATCCAATATTCCCTCGTAAGCATCCACTGGGAGGCATAATCAATCTGTGCAGGTGCCATTCGATGGGACCAGTGGCTGTGAACTGCACTACCAGAGCACGTTTTTGCTGACTTTGTCCCTTGAAATCTCACCATAGGACAGAGCAGTGAAGTGTCTACAACTCTGATCTCCAGGCTCACAAGCCCTCACACATCTAGTTATGCTTCCACAGGGGCTCTGGGCCTGAACTCCTCATCCTCCAGGAAGGCTTGTGTCACTTAAAGAAGAGGCAAATATTTATTTGGCTGAACTTTTGAAAACGAACACCAAACTGTAAAAAATACACCTCGTATGTAACTTCACTTGAATTGGAAGCATATTTTAGTATTTAAAATGTATCGTTTATCGGACGGCTTCACATTGCATTGCAATCAAATTACATTTTAGCTTTGAAAATCTCAAAACGCTGTTCATATGTCCAGAATAATCTTTTTGTGGTTCCCGGCTAATCCCTAGTCGACAGGTGATTCAGACAGAAGGTGCGGAGGATGAGCCAAAAAGTGGCAGGCTACACCCACTCATCTAGCACCCACCCACGCCCCCATCCCCCAGCCCCCAGCCCCGAGTCTGCGGTGAGCATCTCCCCCAAGACCACCAAGCACCAACGTCCGTGTTTAATATGCACAAAGGCAGGAGACAGATTGTCACGCTGAGGGTGTAATTGGCTGTCGGAGCGCTCATTACAGCTGAGATATGCAACGGCAAGGGAAACTCCTTAGAAGAAAATTCCCTGAGCATCAAAAATAAAATGCTGGGGGAATCTCAGCAGATAAGGATTCAGCTTTTTTCTTTTCCCCCCCCTGATGAGCTATTTGCATAATGACGGCGAACATATCTGAATGCATCCGTAAATTGAAAAGTAAGTCCTCTGTCTGTTGCGTGTCATCCTTTGATGAGTACACCCTTTGGAAGCTTTCTCTGTCGATGATGAAAGTGACCCGACTGTAGACATTTACTTGCTAAAGTGTATTCAGCAGGAAGTACGAGGAGTATCGGAATGAGCTGTGTTTAGGTCCCATCTCACTGTTTAAGCCTGAGAGCATGCCGGTGCTGCCTCTTTAGCTAGGCTGTGTTCACACTTTGTGATGAAAGCCGGGGTGCATCAGAAGAACATCACGGGGCTGATTAGCTGTCATGACTGGTACGTTGATGCTATCGTCATCATACTGTCCTGCTTATAAAACATATTGTATTTTTTCAAGAATGACATAGTATCTGAGATTATTTACGAACTGAGGCATGTTTGTGAACCCTGATGTTTGACGCAGTGGGTTAGGATGCAGTGCCTGTGATCAGAAGGTTGCTGGTTCAAACTCTGTGGTCAGCAGAGTGATTTAATCATTGGGCCCCTGAGTGAAGCTTGTAACCCAAACCCTAGTTGCTTTGGGGACTATCTGAACCCGCTCGGCTGCACTTGTGGGTTCGCAACTGTCTGATCCTACTTTCTCAAAGATGTACATCTGCTAAACACAGGCATTGTCTTTTGTGCCTCTAACCTTCCTCCTTTCCTCAGCTGCCTCCAGCCTCTTCTGGAGGTCGTCTAAGGATATGTCCTTCTTCTTAGGGGGGGAAGCCAGTGGCTGGGGGCGATCCGGGGACAGGTCAGCAGGAGCTTTCAGGATCACCTCGAAGGACTGGCCAGAGAGACGCTTATTAATGGGCTTCACCTCCATATCTGCAGGGAGATACACAACAGAGACACCAGGGCTGATCCGTCCGCAGGGTTGCCAACTCTCACGCATCTGGAGCTTTCACTCACACAAGAAATCTTATGGCAAATCTATATTATTCTATTATAAACCTAAAATTAGCTACATCAAAAAGGTTACATACATGTAAATGCAAGTGCAGACTTTCTGAAATTGAAAATTTCACTTCACCCAACTGACTAACGTTAGCAGCCCGGCAGGCAGGAGTCCTACTCTGCCTCTGTCTATGCCCCAACATCTCCATAGATATGCTAACTGGACTTTGGGATTTAAATGCTTTCCCATTATGCTATTGAGTGCTTGGAGTGAATATAATAATTCAGTACTGACTCAATATAAACTTTCACAATTGTATCTCTAATTCTTTTGAAGTTGGCAAGCCATCATCTTTTTAAATATCCACTTACATTCAATGCCAGTCAAAGTAAGTAAAAATATCAACATTGATCTGTGATTAGCATTTGAAAGGCTCCCTGGTCCTCCGGCGGACCAGGACTAGACACTGCTCTGTGGTGTGGCTAAATGCATACTGGGAGGAACAGAATGACCAGCAACAGGCCACTGTATTAAAAAGAACTAACTATCTGACATGCAACGGCAAAGAAAAAGCTTCTAATTAAACATCTGACTGATTCATATTAAGTCACATGTTGTAACACCTTCATCCACAAAGTGATTTGCTCTCACCAAGCACTTTTTACAAACCTCCATATTTGTAGATATTGTTGGGATGTACTTGTGGGTAAAAACAGGAACAAATCAGGGACAGCATAGACATCTCCTTCATTTTGTCCTTGTAGGCTAAAAGATGGGGGGGGAAAAAAAGCTAAATTAGCATATAATAACCACAAAAGTCCAGCCAATGCGAAGAGACCATTATAGAAGCTGACATGTCTTATATTTTACATACTGATGCCCACATTGGCAGAGAGTCTACATGTGTTTTGTTATATTCATTAACATGTATATTTATGTGTATTTACTATGTGCATTTCCTATGTTGATATCTGTATTTGCTGTATGTTGCATACTGAGAAATCTGTACAAGAATTTCAATGCCTTGTACAGTACATATGTACGTGAGAAAACGGCAAATAAAGTTTTCAGTCCTTGAATCCTTGAATGCATATGGTGACGCATTATTGGTATCATCCAGTTCTCATAATGTAAGTGTGATTTGTTTTTTTTTCTCTCTCTTTTGCTTGCCTTGGATCTTGGAGTAAACGATGGGACTGAAATTGATCACATGACAAGACACATGCTCTGGTATTTCAGAAAAAAAAACACGTTTTCACTCAAACACAGAGATCTAAGCGACGTGGATCTAAAAAATGGTCTACACACAGCTTTTGTGTAAAAGCCACAATCCAGTACAAAAGCAACTCCCCTTATTCTGTTTCTGTCAGTCTCAAGCTTCATGGGGGAAGATCAACCCATTCACATGAGAGATAATCAGCAATTCATGTTGTCCTCTCTGTTTATTCAACTGAAAAGGCTTGCTAAGAATGTAAAAAAAGCCACACGTATTAGCATAATTATGGCATAGTGGCAGGGGGGGGCATTGGAAATGCATGCTGGTTCACACACCCAGTGTCTGAATCATTTAATGTAGTTTTTCCCAGTCCGATCCTTGAGGACCTGCACACAGTCCACATTTTTGCTCCTTCCCAGCTCCCTGCCCTACCTACCAGGGGTTGGCAGGGAGCAAAAACATGGACTGTCTGTGGGTCCCCCAGGACCAGGCTGAGAAACACTGATTTAATGTATCAAATGTACACTAAGCTTTCTGAACATCTTATTGCGCGATGCATTCCCAGAGTGTTCTGGTATTCACCACAAAGACATTATTCTCCCAGGGAAAGCAGCTTGACTCATGAAATTAAACGGCCCCTCTCGACTGAAAGCAGACACTCACAACTCTATTTGTTTCTTGTGCAGCAGAGAGGCTGGCCAGATAGACAGATAGATTTGTTCTAAAGAATGTTGTCACTTTTGGTCTCACCGGCTCTGACATACAACGATGGCGTATCAGAGAACGGCGTGAACGGTCATCTGTTTAGGTGAAGCACTGCCAACAATGCTTGATGAATCACAAACAGTCACGTAAATATTCTCAATATAGGCTCAATATAATGGCACAAAATCACACAAAGACACACGTGTTTGCGTGACTGTCAATGCTTCTCTTTTTCTGTTACAGCATGTTCCGATTTCCAGATCACCAGGAGTAATCTCTGCTATTGACTGAGAAAAATCATATCGATGGTTTAAGTACCGAGGCTGCTGTCTGAGTCCTTATATTCCAACTGAATCGAGCCTTACAACACCCACACATAAGCTGCTAATACATATTAATGAAGCAATCTGTGCCTGACCTTTCCCATATGCATAAGGCTGAAAACGGCATTAATAATTTATCACGCTGAGAGTTTAGTATATATTTCATTTTCCGCCCAGCCAAAAAATTACTAGAAAAGGAGGTCAGGCAATATATAGTTAAAAACTTTATTAGAAGGTGTTTTAATTAGTTTTGATGCGATAATGAAAGGCCTCGAAATATATGACAAATGGTATTCACACAGATGGGTGGTTATTCATAACCAGACAATAATGATATTATTATCTAAATGGGGACCCCAGCAAAATTGTGACTGGTGATAAACAATGGTTGACATTATGGTAAAATAATAATGGAATGGAAGAATGGAACATTTAAAAAAATGATTGCACAGGGAAGGAAATGCTTGTGGTAAGGTGATTAAACGGCCATTATTGCATCTGGTTTGTGAGAAATACAATAACAGCTTCGGGATAAAAGCATATAACTGTTGGTCGGTGGCTTCATTAATGGACCAGTTACTGTTGAACTGGGCAGAAAAATGCATTATTTGGAAGAGATCCAGCATAACTGTATATTTCAGTTTTTTGTCATATAAAAAATGTCAATGCTAATTTGCGGACATGGATTTGAAATGAAGACTGGGGCTGCAACCAAGAATTCTTCTGCCATTTTTGCAAAGGAGAGTTCTGGCCAGTAGTGAACCTGCCCAGGGAAGCTCTCATGGAGCCGTTTGATGTCAGATTCACATTCTTCAACACACTTGGGTATTTTCTTTTTTTCATTCCAGATTGGCTGCTCTCTGCGATGGACCTTGTTTCCTGTTAAAACTCTCTGGAGCAGAGCTCAGTTTTACGGTTGGATGGCCTCCCATACAGAGAGGCCTGTTAGCCTATTTGCAGCCTCCTACTACCCTCTCCTTCACCGCACTGGACGGTCGTGCGATATTAATTGAGCTGGCTAGCAGGAATGAATTCCTTTTGACAAACGGTCGACTTTGGAAGGCCTGTAGATGGGCACTCTTTCGATCAGGACTGGCACGCGACGATGCCTGGCGCTCCAACTCAATGAAGCTCTTGTCACATGATCAACAGCAAATGAGTCAAATGATTGGCAGCAACTAGTGTGATTTCAGTTCATTTCATGGGTCTTCAGCACAACAGGATGTATAAAACTGGCCTAGTTTTTATTATTAACTTAATATAGTTAATATATCATAGGGTCAGCACTGTTGCCTCATACCTCTGGGACCAGGGTTCGAGTCTCTGCCCTGGCTCTACATGTGTGGAGTTTACATGTTCTCCCCATGTTGTCATGGGGATTGATCTGGGTGCTTTGTTTTCCTCTCACAGTCTAAAAACGTGCTGAGTTTAACTGGAGTTACTACATGGCCCATAGGTGAGCATGTGTGAGTGACTGGTGTGTGAATGTGCCCTGCGATGGGTTGAAGCCCCAACCCGGGTTACACTTCTGGGATAGGCTCTGGACTCCTGCGACCCCACATAGGACAAGCGGGTATAAAAAAACTGAAGGATGGATGGATGGATGGAAAGTGGAAAATTAATTGTTGATATTTACTCACTAATTTCTACTTGAATATGCATAAAACTATAGTACTTCTCACATACCTAACATTTACTCCTCTCTGTTGTGTATCTCGTGTCTTCTTTTTATTCTCTGTCTGCTTTATCCCCTAAGGGTTAACTGTCTATTGTCATGGTATCTCTAGCAGTGTTAAGCTGTGCCAACCAAAATTTCCACCTGTCTTGGATGCGCGGCACCAAAGATCCTGATTTTGATTCTCACGATGAATTCCTTTGTCGTCTTTGTGATTTCGGACGTATAACTGTCCCTGACTGCCGATTCTTTCGCAGACTCTTGCCCGTTACTGACACTTCCAGGGGAAATGAACTGCCATCCATTAACACTCTTCCCTGCTGATCTGTGATTTGTTGTTGGCTGGTTTTCATCAGCCGCTCTGGGCTGGGGGACGTGTTGCCATCATGGTGACCCAGTTTAGCTATCAGCATAACTATGAGCCCATCCAGTCTCGACGGCCTCCTGCAGCCCATGTTTCCGTGTGGGAATATGGAGCTGCAGTGCATTGTGGGCCGGGTCGGGCTCCTCTTGGCCGTCTAACAAAATCCTGATGCAATATTAAAGCACTGCCCATCGGGACCTCGAAGGAACAGTAAAGACAAACGGAGAGAGAACATCTCTTAGCATTTAAACATAGCACAGCTCCATGCTTTGTTTTTATGGCTTATTGACCTGAGTTACTGCTAATGGCAGCGCAAAAGGTCATATCTCTGCCTGAAGGGTGTCTGTCCTTCGGTGAAGGAGGTGTTAGAAAAAGGGCAAGTCTATTTATGTTGATGCCCGGCCTCTGCATTGTCTTACCGAGCGGCGGGCTTATCGCTCGTCTCTCTGTGCGGCAGTCTTTTGTGCTAAATGGCACCTGTAAATCAGGGAGGCTTGTAAACCACCTCTATAGGTTTTGAACAGACATCGCTGCTCAGGGCTCTGCTCTCTGATCTGCTCCATTTCCCTCATAAAAGCTGCTTCAATTGTGAAACATGAGGGAAGGGAGGAAACAGAGAGAGCGAGGAGAAGAATACCACAGGGATATATTCAGAAGAGAGCCAAGGTTCCCACAGGAAGACGTGCAGGACGTCATGTGACACCTCATGTAAATGAGGACGGATATTTCAGTTAGCCTTTATCGTGTCGTAATCTTGCTGGGCTCAATGGGGTTCGACGTAATGCACTTGTTTAGGAAAGACTGTGACAAGTGGACAAGTTTTCCTCTTTTTATGCTGCCACGCTGGAAGTCGCATGCCTGAATTATTAAGGGTCCGTTAAAGCTTCCACTGGATGCGGCAGGTTGTTAATTATTAAAGCGCTCTTGTTAGAAACTCAGCCCTAAAGGCCATTTTCTAGAAAGAAGGTGAGGAGAGAGAGAAGTTGTGGGAGAGTTCGGGATGTGACACAGTCCCTTGGTATCTGGGATTTTCACATCTAAAGAACAACAATTAAAAAAAAACAAACATTAAAAAAGAAAAAAAAAAACAAAAGACTATGGCATGGCAGGAAAGTGGGTCCAATCAGAGAGTCACTGCACTGCAGATGGCAGATGTGAATGTATGGGAGCAGAGAGTCACTGCACTGCTGATCAGTCAGTGTGATTGAATGGAAGCAAAGAGTCACTGTACCACTGATCAGTCAGTTTGACTTTATGGGAGCAGAGACTCCCAGCACTGCTGATCAGTGAGTGTGACTGGATGGGGGCTGAGTGTCACTGTATTGCTGATCAGTGAGTGTGACTGGATGGGAGCAGAGAGTCACTGCACTGCACTCAGCAATAGCTGTATGAAGCAGTAAGTTGACTATTGATCAAGAAAAGCTGCCTGTACACTCCATAAGTTGTAGGGTACGGGGTACTGTATACCTCCAAGCAAGGAATCTAACCTTAAAAACCCAACCATATAATTACGTAAAAACAGTAAGTTGCTTTGGAGCAGAGTCAGCTAGGTGACTGAATTTAGCTGGGGCTCAGGGGGGCAGTGTGTGGCTCAGTGGGCTAAGCCTCTGTGCCTGTGATCAGAAGGTCATTGGTTCAAGCCCAGCCTTGGCACATCTGCAGGTCCTTCAGCAAGGTCCCTAACCCTCAGCTACCTGGGCACTGCTATGGGTTGCTGCCCTTCACAGCCACCTTGCTGTTGGGGAGGCATAGAGAGAATTTCCCCACAGGTATCAGTGATTATTATTTTCTTCTCTGTTGTCTTGAATCATTATTGCCTACTGGAACTGCTCATCAGTCTGGCATCACAATGTTTCAGTTTATCAGAATATATTCACCCCTCCCAAGAACTGAAGTCACCTAACATTGTCACGAGCTCAATAGGATGGAATCTGCCATTTGAAGATCCCAATGGACAAATCTGTTTTGCCACATATACCCAGAAATGTCATTAGCTGACATGCAACATCCCAAATTGACCCACTTACCTGACACAACAGATCAATACACACACTGCTCTGTAGGTATTCAATTAGATTTTTAAAGTATTATTTGTTTGTTTGTTGCAATTATTCATGTGTGGCACATTACAAATAGGAAGAAGGCTGGGTCGAGCTGAATAGTTATATCTCCATGCAGGGGCGCCGTAAGGGGGAGGAAAGCTAGGACGATTCCAAGGGCCCCTGAGTGACAGGGGCCCTAAAAAATTAGGAAAATAACTGGATTGGTTTGGACTGGGGGGCCTAATATGATATGCTTTCATGGGGCCCAAAATCTCTAGCAACGCCCCTGTCTCCATGTGTGCATGTCTCGAAGGAGATCAAGATGGGATGTGCAAAAACGAGCATTCCAATGTACTTGTGCAAATTTTTGATGGTGATCTCCTTCCCTAGTATGGCATGATTATATAGACAATGTTTAAACTATATATTACGTTTCATAAGGATACTTGTAGATACAGCACTGAATGCACCCTGGAAGGATTGTGTCCGTAATTATCAGAAGGACGTGAAGAACACTGGTGTTGGGGAGAGATGCTGTGTGTGGCCAGTGGAGGGTCTGTGAGCTACATTGTTTGCAGTGTGGCCCCTGGAACTTCTGTTGTGAGCAGAATACAGATACAGAATATGATTTTAGGCTAAAGGTCAAGCAGAGCTGCAGTGAGGTTGTGCTTAGCATCTATCTATCTATCTAATCATAGAAAAATAAAGCTTGAATTCACCAAAAATGTGCTTCGCCTATAGCACATTCAAATAACCATACTTTTTTCCCCCAAAGACAGTACAGAGCACATTCAGATTAGAAATCTATTTTTACCAAAAAAAGACTATGAATCAACAGCAGACACCAAACAGGCTCTTGGCAGCGTGTCATAATATCTCCCCAGGCAGTAAATCGCCTAGGGACAGTCATCACGGAGGGACAGGGCTGCAGTGTCTGGTCTTTACCGGTCGGAGCTGGGCCCGGTGGCCCCTATACGTGTTGCTGTCTCTGGCAGAGCTAGAATGGCCATGGGGCAGGTGGGAAGGTGTCCTTCCCTATGCAACGTTCTTCAGGGCTCTTTTGAGCAGCTGCAATGACTCAGTCTTCTGTTAGAGCGCTTTTTCGGCAGAAAGCCAACCGCTCCGGAAAAATAGACGCCTTCGTTGCTGTCATGCACAAGCCTCGGGGCCACTAACGCAGCCAGGGTGAGACTGTCTATTATTGTACAGGAGTCATTCCCAGACACGTGCCATAGGCTGTGGCCCTGCCGGGATGCTACTCGCCGTCCATTCCCTGCGGCCGCTGAGCCGAAGCGCATTAGAACATTCATCTTCACCAGCTGACCTTTGACCCCCCTCTTGGGAGACAATCTATGAAGCAGCATCAGATGATTTTTGTGGCTGTGGCACGTGGCTCTGCCAGGTCCTGCCTTGCCTCTTCTAGCCTCGCATAAACACTGGGCTTGATGGGGCTGATATTTGAAGGAGGGGCCAGATCCCCATTCAGGGATCCATACAGCCAAACTCTCCATTTAACACCGGCTCTGTATTGCTCCTGGTTACATTAGTTGTAGTCTAAAATAACAATTGGCCCCTTATCTCCAGCTGGCTGCTGACCATCCATCCTCACACCCCTTTGACTGCTAACAATCCCCAGTCCCTCCGCCTTCCTCCTTTTTTCCGCCTTTATATTCTATTTGCGCTCTGGAACAGGCTTATTATTCACACATTTTATGGATTACATGCAGATAAGGTTTAAATCTCCTCTTCCAGTCTGCTTTATCTTTATACTTCTTTTCACTGGGCAGTAATTTCAGCTCCTTCCCAGCATGCCTTTGTAAAACCCCCCCCCCCTTTTTTGCGGCCTGTGGTCCAGCCCTTCTCTCATATCGCCGCCGTTCACTCATGCAACGCCTTGCCCGTCTCGCTCGCTGATCTTTCATATGCAGATGCACTGGGGAGCCGCGGGCAGGCGGTGGTGGGAGAACATTCCGGAAGCATTCTGAGAATGCCGGCTGGCGGTGGGCAGGTGGTGGGGACCACGGCTGCTGGCAATATGCTCAGTGGGTCAGACAAGACCCCCAAATCCGAGCGGCAGAATCTCATCTTTCAACCTTGTTTTCATCAAAATGGCAACAGCCTCGATCAGCTAAATCGCAGTGAAAGACCTGGGAATCAAAGCCCCTTCTCTTAAAGTCCATGCGGGAGATTCATTTTGGTTATTTATGTAATGAATCAACATTCGTCTTGTGCATTTATTGTGCAAATATGGAGTGATCCGTCAGAATCCTACTGAACAATGTAAAGTCTCACTGCTGAGAAGTGGAACAAAGTCCTTAATCCATTTTTATGAAACAATGACTAATGATGTAGAATGATTCTAGAAGCTCCTTTCCTTACACACCAGAGGACTGGATGTTAAGTGCGTGTCTGACCGGCCGGATGGCAGACGTGAATCGCCGCTGGGCGGGGCACATGAAGTCTAATTATCGGGCACCCCCTCGCCAAAAAGGCGTGGCCACCGCCGCTCTCCGGGTTCACCGCTTCCCTGTCTGCCTGGAAACACAAGAGCTAGAAAAGGCCGTGCCCCGCCTTGTATTCACCCCCCCCCCCCCCCAGCTTCCCTGGAATAAGCACGCGTGTCCGAGGGCGGATTCCCGGCTGGATCCTGGTTCCGTAGCGAGCCCCCTATCAGGGAGCGTGACGTCGGCTTGGTTTGAATGCACCACCCACCCCCTTTCACCGTTTCCTTTTGTTTCACCTTTTCCTGCCCCCCCACCCCCACCATTCCCAGGTTGGATCTGAACGCAGACTGGGAATCAGCTGCTCCCCTGCTGCACGTCCGCAGGGAGGTGCTGGGAAAGGTGGCACCAGCCCAGCGCCTTGTGTCTGTGGCTTTCTGCCCCTTAGCTGAGCCAATTAAGGCTGAGTGCCGGCTGAACAGCGGAGCCCAGCTCGCCCCCCCACCTCAAAACCTGAGACCGGAACAGCTGGAAGACAAGCCCCCTCCTCCGCCCCACACACACACACACGCACACACACACACAGGTGCACACAGCACCCCCACCAACGTCACACCCTCACTTATTCAGACCTCTAGAGCAAATCAAAATGTATGATAAATTTCTTGCACACACACACACACACACACACACACAATGCTTCAGACTGCCATGTGCCGCAATAATGAAAAACCAACACCCCAGTATGTATGTGAATCAATACATGTCTGGGAAGCCACAGGATCCATCATGGGTGATTTATAGGACGGACCCCGAATCGTTACCCCAGTGGCGTGAGCTGGCATTTCGACGGCCGCCTCCCAGATGGAAGCCCATCACGGATCCCCCCGCCTCTGCAGGGGTATCATACTAGCCGGGTTACAGAAAAGGCAGCAAACTGCAGCCCCCGCCCCACCACAGTGCTGCAATCTCTGGCTGGGGGGGGGGAAAAACAGACCTTTTTTATGTAACGTAAAACCAATCAACACTGACTCGTGCATACATCAACCGCACTTTGGAGCACAGCCCAAGGAGAATCAAAGCAGATCTAACGCGGGAGATCAATCCACCTACAATGACACTGGTTACAGTGTAACAGGGCAGCATATATTTCATGTTATTGTGCTGCGGGGATTAAGACATTTATCCCCAAACCTTGCCCTTACCCCAACAATCCAGCCATTAATTACATAATTTAGGTGGCAGAAAAACAAATGTTTAAACATCCGTGATGATAAAGAAGAAAATACGGGTAACAGAACATCCCACACAGTGCAGATGCCACCTCCTCAGTCGGTCAGATCCGCAGTGTCTCGATCTGCTATCTATATATCCTGGCGAGCTCCTAAAAGGAGCCGTCCCAGCAGCCGCCCGCGTCCACGGTAGAAAGAAAGGGCATCGTCTCCCCTACCTGCCATGGTGCTAGCCATGATTGCCGGATGCTGTGGACAGAGCGGGTTGCCGTGGGGACAGAGAGGAGGCAGAGGATGCTGAGCTGAATCTCCCTCTGAGGCTTCCAGCTGAACAATGAGGAGCCCACGGCTTGACCAGGCTTGGGAGGGGAGATCGGGGCGGGGCATGTGGGCCAGCCCCTCCCTCCCTGGCGCGTGCATGCAGACACACGCACACGCGGCCCTACCCATCCGCGAATCACAGCCAGCCCCCTCCCCCCTCTTG
Source organism: Paramormyrops kingsleyae (assembly GCF_048594095.1). Lineage (NCBI taxonomy): Eukaryota > Metazoa > Chordata > Actinopteri > Osteoglossiformes > Mormyridae > Paramormyrops > Paramormyrops kingsleyae. The sequence goes on along the minus strand of NC_132802.1, from coordinate 8,379,912 downwards.
CACTGTCACACGTTTTGCCTCATGAATATGTAAGCGTTTCCCCAGCCACCGGATTCACCGAGGGGTGGGGGGGGGGAGGCCACGCCCTTTGCACACGGAAGCTCCCAGTCGGCACTTAGGATCCGCCGGCGTTGAAGTCCTTGGCACACTGGAACCGGCAAATTTTTTCTCTTGTGTGTTTCGCCAGATTTTATCCATAAAAGTTGATTTGAAGGACATATGGCTGCAGGGGAAGCTGGTGGGATCTAGGGAAGGTGCAGCAGAAGTCAGGGAGCGGGAACCCCCCCGAGGCCGACCGGCAACATGGCTCTCGTTAGCAGACAAAGAGAGAGGGAGGTGCCGCCTGCTCTCCTGCTGCTTACCAGGGTGAGGATGCAGAGAGGAGACGCTGTATGAGGAGAGCAAGGAGGGAACGACATAATGACACGACATAATGACACATGACACACCCTGCGGAGCACGGCTGAGCCTCTGGGTTCCCCCTCCCTCCTAACTGGGCTACTGCGCATTAATCCTGTCACCGCACATGAAAAACATGTGGATCTGCGTGGCGCAAAACAAGATTTTCACAGATAATTAGGAAGATGGGGGAGGGGGGGGGGTTTCCTCTGCCCCATACTTGTCCAAAACAAAGAAATACGTGTGTAACGCATTTCAAGCTGGAGCGTGGCTCGTTTCGTTTGATGAATCTTCTGCAGAAGATTCCTGGGAGAGGAAACGGGAAGGGACTCAGAGCCGCGCTTTGAAGAGCGACCGCTAAGGAGTGCCCTCTCAGATCCGCGCCGCGCCGCGCTGCTCTCAGGCGCTGCTCACAGGCCGCCGTCTACCGGCGCTGTGACTGCCTTTGAAATAGTCAGGCTTTTGTTTTCATCCGGCGTTTCTGATCAGTCGACCTCGTCTGTGACAATTTATCAGACATCAGAGTCTGCATTGCGAAGGGAGTGAAATAAGCAACAGTCATTTATTTCATCCTGGTGACACCTTGGCTAATGATAATTATCCCATTCACATAGCAACATCTGTAATTACATTCTCATCTCTTAATTTAGTGGTCATTGTTGACACACCACCAATAAAACATATCCTCTGCATTTAACCCATATGTGACAACGTGACATAGCAGGGGGCAGCTAATTCAGCGCCCGGGGAGCAGTGATTGGGGGCGGTACCTTGCTCAGAGTAACTCAGTGGTGCCTTGCAGGTTGGGAATTTGAACCAGCAAACTATCATTTACAAGTGCGCTTCCCTAACTTTTAAGCCATCACTGCCCACTGAAAAATCAGGGGGAGAGTGCGAATGCAGTGCCCCCCCCTACCAGAAATTATGCAGTGGAGATTCCCACATTTGGGGAATTCACAGGGGTCAGCACAGCAATAGCTGGGCCTCACCCTGGGTGAACCTTCATGATCATGATGTCTCTCCCGCCAGGTAAGTATCTATATGTACATACAATATATACATGTACTGTATTACATTAATACACACACATAATATAATACAGGTATAATATAATATAATATAATATAATATGATATAATAAATTTGTGCAAATTGATTTAATAAATGATTTAATTAATGGCTGCAAGGACCGTATGTGGTTTCTTCGGGCTTATCTGAGCATGAACCGCCGTCAGCGAGGCCCCAAACAGTAGTATTAGGCCTGCTTCATGCTGGACTTTCACCTGGACTGCAGCTGCTCGTGAATGCACACCAGTACTGGAGACGCTCCTTCAGAAACGTGAGAGCGGAGGTTTACATGGCAAATGGCCGCGTCACGTTCAAATGTCTTTTGCTGTCTTGCTTTGCAGGAGAGTCACCGCAGCTCCCCAGGTTCAGGCGACGGGGATGAAAGGGAATGCAGGAATATGCTGAACTCCGTCGCGCGGTGCAGCGAGAATGACACCCACCTTAACATCATTAAGACAAAGGCGCTGGCTTGTAGGGAGAGGAGCTGGATGCAGTTACACAAGTACCCAGGGATCCACATTAACAGCACATCTGAGCGGAAGAACAACACAGACACTGCCAGCATGAAAGGCCAGAACAGGCTACTCTTCTTAAGACTAACAATTCTCAAAGCAAGATACTGGGGAGGTCCATAGTGGCAACAACTCGTACCATATATTATGTTATTGTTCTGTATTAAAAAATAAGATGTCCCATATTTTCAGACACATTTCATAATTTCATACCCGCTGGTTGGCAATTTTTATTGCGTGGGAACTCATATTGGGGTGGAATCTATATTTCATTGGGGGGGGTCCTGTGTTTCTTCAGATTGAAAGTGGCAACCATCATTAAAAAGGATTCAGGATGACTAAATTAATTGGGCAGGAGGGCTGACCTTGGATGTTGCCAAATGGAGGGTAACGGCAAGAGTATCAGCCAAAGTAAGCAATGCTGTCCATCCCCTTCGCATTGCTGTATCGATAAGCTCCATTAGCCATCGGCTCATCCCACTGCATTATGCCAAGAATCAGTACCGGAGTTCCTTTCTGCCAGAACCCACGGCTGGGTGGCGTGTGGCTCAGTGGGTATGGGAGCAGCCCATTTATCTTCAAAACATCTATATCGATATGTATTTCTATAGCTCGAAAATAAGTATCAATTCACTCCTCATTTAAACACCAAAATGTGTTTAACCCTGAAACTCAGTTACACATTCTTAACAGCGTTGGGAGCCTCAGCCATCATAGAGAAATCAGATTAAATACGATCAAATTTGCAGATGCGGTACGATATTGCGAAGGGAAGCCTAAGGGAGGTATCAGAGATGAGGACCGATTTCTCAGTGCCTATGAAGAGAGATGAACAAATTACCTCAGATGTGGCATGAGAACAGCAACGGAAAAAAAATCAACACAGACTGAATGCTTGATAAATGCACCAGTTTTCCAAAACATAAACTCCTGTTTTACTGTATAATTATTCCACAGAGCAAACCTTGGATTATGCATATACATGAACTACAAAGAGAACAGTACACCCTGGAGAAACACATGCCCACGAATAAGTCAGCAGACACATAAAACTGTGGATATTAAAACTGGGCCTTTGTGACAGAGCGACAGAGGGAGAATCTCAGTTCTGAAAGTCAAACGGCCGTTACAGAGACAGAGACTGAGATGGATCTCATTCCAGTCACACTTGGGGGTTGAGATTTTCCCTAGGCGAGAGTCAGGCACTGCTCCTTGGGCATGTATTAATAAGAGCAGACAGGAAGAAGAGATCCGTCCCTGTCGGAAGCGATCTATCATCGGCATTGAGGGAACGGCAGCCCTCAGCTTTCAGACTCGGGTCTCACGCATGGCCATGTGAGTGAGGCGCACTGCTGCTGCAAATCACTGCAGAGCATCAGCCAAATGAAGCTCACAGAAGCACTTAACCAAAGCTGCCCATAAAAAAATCACAGGTACACGCAACATGCAAGAAAGGTCAACTGTCAAGCGAGGTCAACAGCAAGAATGCTCCCTTAAAAAAATCAATTGAAAGTCATTTTGCAAAAGAAAATCAGAGAAAGCATAAGACATCAACTTCCAGGCAGCAACAATGATTCATGCATTATTAATCTAAAGAACTAAAGGGGATCAGCATTTTCATTCTGTAAATGATGACACATTAATAAAGGTAGCAACAGAGCATTTAATTGAGCCAATCCTCTTATGGTGGCTGGCAGTCAAGACAAGGAACAAGAATTTTCCAACAAGCCTTTGTCCAGATATCTTTAAGGAATATTGAATAATGCTTTCTAAAATAAACCCCGTTTACTTGAAGAGGCCTGTGAGTCTTCTTTTCTCGAGAGAAGAAAACTTCTCGGCTGAGCTGACGATATTTTTGCAGTCAGAAAAGAGACGACCACAAACCCATCAATTTCCAGATATTCAAAGCTGTGAGGCTGGAACATAACTAAAATACAGTTAGAAGAGCAACTGGCTTGGGATAGCAAATACCTGAAAATTGACTTTAGCGACATCATTCGGACTGACGAAATGAGAGTGGGATGGACCCATTACAATTAGATACTGGAGCTCCTGTCTCACTAAAGCGGCAGGATGGTGTCATGATATGGGCAGGAATTTATAAGATATGAAGTTATAGGCCTTCGTCAACTTTCTGAGGGGATCGGAATGTTCTCACAAGGATACTGCAATTTTCTGGAAAAACAGTCCGTAATCTGATCAATAAACAAACCATGTATGCTACATAAAGGTTTGCAATGTCTGAAATTCACTGAAAGCATGACTGACAAGCTGGGTGGTTACATCTCCAAATACACAATAAATCATAGGTCTAAGCTTTTGGGGGGAAAAAAGCAGGTTCAAGTTCCATATAATTTTTTTGGTAAGGGAATTTAAATTACTATTCTTTAGTATTGTATGTACCTTCTAGCTGCAAAACGCAGGGACACACTTCATACACTGTCTTTTGTGATTTCCCTGTATTAAATAGATATGACAAAGATCTTTCTACAAATTATAACTGATATACGTTCTGATCAAAACAATTTCAATGTTTGCCTCACTGATTAAATTTATCATAAAATTATTGTTGCATAATAACTTGGGATGCAGTGTAGATGAGGAATGGAGGGGAAAAATGTTTTAAGACAGACATATGATAAGTTTTGATAGAAATCAATATCTTAAACCTAAGATTTCGCTCCTTAATGTACCACAGTTTTGATAATCTGTTCAGATTCAAGGTCAGTAAATGTGTGTGTGTGTGCATGTGTGTGTGTGTCAGATATACATTACAATGTGGGGACCAAATGTCCTCACGATGTGATAAAAACCTGTTATTTTGACGTTGTGGGGACCATTCAATTTTATAAAAATCTGTGACTGCAATCAAAAAACTAAAAATGCCAAAAGACTTGTACTTTGTTTGGTTATTTATGATTAAGGTTAGGGCTGGGTAGGGGTTAAGGTTGTCATTATTGGGATTAGGGTTTTGCCCACAGAAATGAATGGACAGTCCCCACTAAAATATGAATACAGGGCTGTGTAAGTGTTGCATGTTCTCCCCTATGTTGCATGGGTTCCTGCATTGATATATGTGCATGTGTGGTTGATAAATATATATAAAAAATGCAGGAGTACATGTCAGTGCAAGAAATGTTGGGATAAATACAATATGTACAGTGAAATTCAACAACTCACTGTAAGGATAACATTCAGATTCAATAACTGTTGGAACCTATAAAGCACAGCTAATCTTTGCTGACACATAAACATTTCATTAACTCTATTTGACATTTTATCTTCAAGTTTCTATGTTGTTTTGGTTAACTGTATTTCTCAATAGGTATACTTGTGAATAGTATTCAGAGCTAGCATGAGGATAATATAGAAGCCCCTGACTAATTGAAACAATTCCCAGAAGGCAGGGAGAAAACACTTTGCCTACAGGACAGCCTACCTGGCCAATCAGATACTGCCTGGTGAGCTCTAAAGTGTTTACAGGCGTGGTGTGATAATCTGCAATAAATGTCACGCAAGGCTGCTGCACCCCCACTCCTTCCACCAACAGCAGGTGAAGCACAAACAACACAGACTGGCCCAATGCGGCAACATACTGAGAAGAGCTCAGCAGTATTAAAATAGGAAAAAGAATCCTTAATATCTTCTATACCACAGGGAAATCATTCCAGGCTGGTTGCGGAGTGCAGTTACTGAGGGAAAGAGGAAAATAGACACATAAAAGTGATGATTATGCCTCTGGCAGTTTTTCCTGTTCCCACCCTCTAACGTAATCATCATTCCAGGTTCTCATCTCGAGATGTTTTTCACAAATGAATCACCACACTTTCTCTTTTTTCGCCTTAGGAAATTCATCATCAATCATTCAACAAATTTCCCCATATTACAAAGAGGAAGCAAGTCTGTTCTTTCTTATTAATTCAACCATTGCCAAGATTGTCCCGAGCTAATATGCTAATGTTATCAGTGCTTTGGATCCAACTCTAGGAAGATATCCTTCCTCATGTGAATGAAACACTGACTGTGCTGATTGGAGTACTGTAATGACAATTCTCCTTGTAGCTTTCATTAGCATGTTCTGCATATCTAAAAAATGGCAATTAAAATTGAATTGCAGGATAAGAGCAGGGGCAATAAAACGTGAAACCCTTTTTCTGTTTACATACATCATAAGGTGTAATTAGACAGGCATAATTAATTTTGCACCAACTGAAGTCGCTGTCTAAGAACATTCTGACGTTCCTTGTGACCTCACCTTCATGAGAGACACAGCTTTTGGTGAGGGTAGGGTGGGGTGTCAACCAGCATGCACCAACTCAGGAGCAGTTGGGGTTAATGGCCTTACCCAACGGTTGTGTGATCACTCTACTGGCCATAGAATAGGAAAGAAGCACAAATCCTTAATGCAGCGAGCGACACACTACCACGCCACTACCAAAGACGGGGTACTACTTCCATCAAGAACGTATGACTGGGAAAAAAAAACTTCCAGTGCATATTTTTTTTTTTGAGAAAGCAGGGTCAGAAAAATCCTGGAGCAATAGGGAGTCAAGAGCCTTACTAAGGGGCCCAACAACGAAATCACAAACCCAACTGTGGGATTTGAACCAGTGACCATCCAATCTCAGGCATGGCATCCAAACCAACAGTCACACACCATTGTCCCGGATGAAGAAACTCATTTCAACTAATATTATAACATGACAGTTTAACCATCTTTTCTCTAAGTAAAATGTTCAATTTCTACTTCTTTTGTGTGCCAAAAGTCAAATTTAGAACAAAAACCTTTTAATTTATAAACACTAACATAAAACGAACTAATGGATTAACTATGCAATATATCGATATCTTAATATAGCGAACATATCTTAATAATGAATTTGCTGTGTAATCTTCCCATTGATTATAGTTTCTATTTTTTGCAGGATGTTCACTAATTCGGCATAAGAATTTAGGCTTCCTTATGAACTCTCTGCTTCTAATTTAGAATAGATGTCAGTCTTGTTTGGTTGCATAATTTTGATTATTAGTGGCTTTTTGTCCTTGTAATGCTAATTTGACTAAAAGCACAAGGGTAACCATGTGTAGGCTACTGGATAATAAACAATATTTTGAGTTTTGATATTAAATAAAAGATGCGGCTCCCACTGAAATTAAAATTAAAGCCCGGAGATTACTTTCTATTTTGTTCCTAAATTATACTAATGTGCGAAATAAGACGTTTGGTTTTCGTCTCAGGCTCCGTTGCAAATAATGCTGAGGCGCCGCTAGCGGAGTAACATGCGGACCTTTGCCGGCTGCGAGCGTCATTCGGCGCTTCCGCTATCATGCCCCGCCTACAGGTCCGGCACCGGAAGCGTCCGCTAGCGCCGGTTGCAAATGTCATGTTCGGTTGCAGCGGAATCACGCGGGACCGAAATAGCGGCTTACTGGCACTGTAGTTTACGCTAAGTTTGAAAATAATACGTATTTAATGTGTTTTATGTGAACGTAGGTGAGATATGGTGTGCTTTTGTTTTCTGTCAGTAAAATCTTATTGGCTGTAGTTACTGCTTTACTCCCTATCGAATATTTACTGCACAAAATAGGTGGATTCGCGAGTCAAATTATAGTTGCGTGAAGTACGATGCCTTTGATAAGTCTCAGAGGGGTTGCAGTGGATTTTCCTTTCCCTCCATATCCTTGTCAAGAGTATTATATGAGAAAAGTAATTGAGTGTCTACAGGATGTAAGTGGTCTCGTTTAACTATTCACAGCTTCTTTTTTATTATTAAGGTCGTTGTTCATATGAAGATTATTAGGTTATATGGTAAAGATGCAGCTAGCCACTTAAATGAATTTCTTCATTGCTTATTTCACCGTAGAATCGAGTAAATATTGCTCTTATTTGCCGGGAAGGTTTCGAACATCTCTTTTTATATTAGCCAATCGGATAACACACAAGTGCTTGAGTGCAATTTCATTGGTGCGGGCTCCTGAATGACATTTCAGATGGCCAATCTTTAAGTCTGGTCGGTCCGTCTTGAGCATCTTCAGTGTTAATTGTGGTCGTTTTATACAGTTGATTTTTGTTTGTTCCATTGTAAACGTAAGTTTCATTACACTGAAAGTCTCCGTGCAAAATCTTTTTATGAGAACAACATGTGTTCTGTTAAACTATAATTTATACTGCGCTACACTGTTAAACAGTTTTGAATTACATTGATGGTACAGTAAGGTTTCCAATTCAAAAGGGAAGAACAGGTTTCATGTGGAGAAATAGTGAGAAATTGCTACTGGTGGTAGCCAGTGGTGAATTTATGTACTTTGAATTCAGAAGGTTGCTGTTTTAAGTTCCTGCTGTTGTCCAACGGAGGAGGTGCCCAGTTGGGCTGCTACAGTGAAATGAGCCATTGTATAAATTGGCAACCAAACCGTGATGAGAAAAAAACGTTATGGGAAAAAAAGCACAGTGGTTCAGTTAGTAGGGGGTTCAAATCTCACACAACTCCTTGCTGTATGAGTCTGTGTTCCTCAATGAACTGTCATCCCATCCAGGGTGTGCCCTACCTTGTTCTCTGTGCTGCTACGGATAGACTCCAGGCACACCACAACTTTGTACTGGATAAGAGGTTATGGAAGATGGCTGGATGTTTGAATGAAACAGGATACCATTTGTGATTAAAACATTGATGCACCTGTCAGACCTAGGTCTTGGCTTTGCTGTTTTTGCAGAAGGTCAATGGTGTTCTGGAGAGCCCAACTGGCACAGGGAAGACACTGTGCTTGCTTTGTGCCACACTGGCCTGGAGAGATCACTTCAAGGACAGTATCTCTGCCCGCAAGATCGTGGAGAGGATGGGCGGAGCCGAACTCTTCCCCGACAGGCCCATGTCATCGTGGGGTACCAGTGCTACCGATGGGGACACACCAGGTGAGGGTCATGTTTCCTTCAACATCTCCATGTCTCACTTTTGTCCCTTCCTGTTTTGTGTAGGCAGGGCTCCATGGTGTCAGGCTGACATCTGCAGCGATGACCCTGTTTCCTTTGTCGGTTTTATGGTCTATTCAGAGCAGTTTCACTTGAGCCACAATAAGCATTAGTATGTAAATTCTTTATTTTTGTATGTCACTATCTCTTTTTCTTTGCATACCAATGTCATACATAACACTGCATTGTGTAAACCAGGGGTCTCCAACTCCGGTCCTGGAGAGCTACTATCCAGTAGGTTTTCTGTCCCTCTTGGCTTCTGATGAGCCACACCTGTTCCTGTTATTTACCTGAGAAGAGGTGTGGCTCATCAGAAGCCAGGTAGGATAGAAAACCTACTGGACGGTAGCTCTCCAGGACCGGAGTTGGAGACCCCTGGTGTAAACAGACCTCGTTTTACATCTGAGGTCATTCTTGTCCTGTTCTTTTGGATGAAGTTTGGAATTTTTTCTTTTAGCCACGCAGAAAATGCAGAGAGGGTCCTCCTTTAATTTTTGTTGTCCTGTTACTTCAATATAAATAATTTATTCACTTTTTGTAATTTGTGTTTTGACATCTAGAGCAATTCCTTTGAATATGGTTTGTTTTTTGCAGTTTAACAGAGGCATGTTTTGGTTACTAGGGGTGTATCGATATATCGAGTAAACGGCAAACGATCCGATTCATCGATGTGACCACATAAATATCGATACATGCGTTTTTATTTTCTGGCCTGTTCCAGTATTGTTTTCATGATCAACTCCGACATATACATGGTCTACCCCAGGGGTGCCCAATACCTCGATTGCGATCTACTGGTCGATCACAAAGGTAGTGTGGGCAGATCATATGGCATAAAAAACAGAGGATGGATGACGTGTTCAACCGCGCCAGCTGCTGCAAGCTACCGAGTCGCCTAGTTAGCCTCCAATTTATTTCTACTAAACTTAAGAAAGGGTATAAAAATGAATGGGGGAGCTGGACCAAGTAAGAAGCCTCTAGCACAGGAGAGGGTCATACGAGCAGCTCATGACAGTTATGGACATACTTTTTGTTACAATTTTGTATTTGTCTGGAGAAGACTTGATTCAAAATAAAAATTATTCACCATGTTAATCTACATACATCCAAAGTTTTTATTGTTACCTTATTTTACTTTATTTTGCTTGATTTATGGGACTTACTTCACTACACTAGATTTTGTTTGCAGTTCCCAATAAAATATGATAAAATACTAATTATATTTACCTTTTTTAATCCATTCAAATGTAAAGTATTGTGTGAAATTTCATCATTTCGACTACTATCCCCAGTATCGAACTGAATCGAATCGAATCGTATCGCATCGTATCGTGGGAATTTCTGAGGTATCAAAAAAAATCGAACCTTTGGGTTAAGGAATCGATACTGTATCGTATCGCGAGGAAAGCTGTGATTTACACCCCTATTGGTTACCCAACACAAAGTGATTATGCAACCACATTTTGATATGCTTAAATGTCCCAGTGGTTCCAGGAGGGTCTTTGCCTTACTAATGTCGATTGATTTGTTTCTCCTGCACTGCTCAAGTGAAATATCTGTTTGTATAATTGGATCAGATTGTATGTTATGGTAGCATCAGCTAATGTAAGGTATTATTAACATGGACTGTGCAATGCATCTGAATGGTGGGGGGGGGGGGATTTCAAGGCAGGAATTGGGGACATATTCATTGAAACAGACACATGTTACTCAAGTATGACTCAGAACAATTCAGGCTTTTATAAATAAAGTTTTATCAGTCTGCTTTAAGGAATTGGTATGTCATTTTTTTCGTAATTGTACATCACTGAAATCTTAATGCCCCCCTCCCCCAGCTCCAAACTCTGTGATTACATATCAGTATAATTTTTAGCCGTTAGCCTTTTCTGAGTGGTCATGCAGCACCTCTCATACGCAGGACTTAACACACCATGCCTATAATTACATTGTAAATGTGCAATTTTGCTAATGCTACATTGTTTCTTTAACTCATCCATTTCAGATAGTTTTCTGAATGCTTTGGCTTAAATCACTTTATTTCGCTCTGCATCCCTGTTGAAAAACTGCCACATGTATCATTTGATGCAGTGCTCGTTCTCCGTAACCTCTTGTAGCGGCTGGTGAGGTCACAGCTGCCGGTCACATTAAAAGCTTTGGTTATTTTACAGCTTATTATACCGACATTCCGAAGATCATTTATGCCTCCAGGACTCATTCGCAGCTAACCCAGGTTATTAATGAGCTGAAGAACACTTCGTACAGGTAGCCTTTCATATTTCTCACTCGCTTTTCTTGGTCCTGCTGGCACTTTTAAAGGACATTTTTTGCTATTTTAATTTTTTTGTAAAATGTGGAGGTCATTGGAGAAATTTGAAGCCGAATGGGGCACAGTGGGTAGGATTGGGTGGTTCAAATCCCACCTGGCTCTGTGTGCAGAGTCACTCTTCAATTCAAGCGCATGCAATTAGGGGAACTAGCATGTTCATGTTTGTGTCCCGTGAAGGACATTGATCCCATCTATGGTATCTCCCACCCTTTTTCCCCATGCTGTCTGAAATAGACTCCCCCCCCCCCCCAAATTGGGGGTGTATTTCCGCTGATTCATGACATTGTTTTTATAATTAGATTTAACAGGTGGAGTCATTTTATGATGGAAGGCGTCGTTGCTTAATTGTATTGGGAGGAGAACATTCTTCTTCTGGGCTTTTTCTTTTGTCATCAGCACAGTAGTTTTATGTGACAATATGCTTCTGCTCAGCAGTCACCCGAATATAGAGTCCTATACAATGTTACTGAGGCCAGGGGTTCCCACTACAGACAATCACTTATTTAATTTGATACATAATTGCCTTCTTTTATATTGCTTTCTCATCTTGTTTGTTTTATGATAGAGCTTTGTAGATTGTGTATGTGTTTTTTTAATTTTTTTTTATTTTGTGATTTCTTTTGATTATGTACTATAACAGTTGTACCTTAATGAAGGTTAAAGCCCGCTATACAGACAATGTGTTCCATTTGAACTGGTGGTTATTTAACAATAGGAAAGTGTCTTTCTCATGTAATCTGCACCACAGACATCTTCGTGTTCCTTCGTTCTCAGGCCCAGAGTATGTGTCCTGGGGTCCAGAGAGCAGCTGTGTATCAACCCTGATGTGATGAAACAGGAGAGCAACCACATCAAGGTAATCAGTCAAGTCCAGGTTTCCCTGTCACGCTGAGAAGTGGGTCCGATCTCTCGGGTCGCTATGGCCTTTTCTTTGAACGGAAGGCTGAACCTGAGGCTGGTTCCGGCATCTCAATTCCGCGACAAGAACCTAGTAATTCATGCGGTAAAATGGTTTTCCACCTAATTTTCATTGGTTATCGTATAAAAATGAATGACGTGTGTATACGGGTTCCCCTGCTATATGAAAGTAGAACTTTCCCGTGAAACCTTTTGTAAGCCGAAGTGAAGAATCAATTACCATTTTATATGGGGAAGATTTTTGAGCATTCCCAGACAGAAAAAATAGCCTACCAAATAACACCTAAAACTTAAAATAAGGCTAACTTATAGTAAAAGCAGGAATGGTATGATACACACCCTTTTATTTTACTGGGCAATTAAGTAAAATTGAGGCCACGTTTGTTGATTATGTAACACCAAGCCTAAATTAAATCTGACCATAAACACTGCTCACGCAGCAGACGACTCTGAGTTGTAGCCATATATGGGACTTGTAGTTCAGAATATATAAATCCTCTGGGGATGATTTGTTTTTAAAAAGCAGTCTCATCGTTTTCTGCTTGCGTTTGGTATGACACTGCGACGGTTAATGCTGCCTCAGGTGAGGAAAGTGGGGGCAGTTTCTGTTCTATTGTTCAGTCTAACTGTCCGTAGTTCTGCTAAACTGTGCTGACGTTCTATTTAGTTTATGGTGATTTGTCATGTGGTGCCGTGAGCAGCACTGTCACCTTCCATCTCTGAGGTCAAGATGTCTGTGCCTTGTAGTCAGGTGCTTTGGCATCTCTGAATTACCCATAGATGTGTGTGTGTGCCCTGTGATGCACTGGCATGCAGTTCAGGGTGCTTCTCTACTCTCTGACCTATGCTGCCTGGGATTGGCTCCAGGCCCCCATGTGACCCTATACTGGACAAGTGGTTGGAAGATAGATGGATAAGTTGTCATGTGAATTTCCCCTCAGGGATTAATAAAGTTTATCTATTCTATCTCAAGGCCTGCTGTGGCTGACCTTTATGCTGCATCTGTACCGGTTACATGTAGGTTAACTCCTGTGGTTCTAGAAGCAGAGCATTGTGCTAAGGTGGTCGGTTCCAATCCCTGGCAGCACAGATAAATTGTAATCCTTCCTTTTACCCCAAGTCACTTTGGATAAATGTGGCAGATAAATGGACTAAAATGTAAGTATTGTCTGTTGCTCTCGGTATTCGGTTGTTTACCAAGCATGATGCCGAACAAGCATCACCTAAACAATGTATCGTGTGGATGGTGTGCAGGTTCCCATTTCATGGAATCTTTTGTCGCTCTCAGGTGCACATGTGTCGAGCGAAGATCTCCTCACACTCCTGCATCTTCTACAACAACGTTGAAGGTACGGAAGAGACCGTACACTGCTTCTGAACAAATCCAATCGGTTATGCAGTTCCTTCACATTATATTGGCACTAGCTTTTCAAAAGGCTTACTCTTTATTTGCTCGTTTTAGTTAGCTTAGTTCTTTTAGAAATGAAACAGCACAGGCTTTATCCAGGAACTTGACAGCATACGATTAACTCTAACGCGGCTTTGTTAATGCATCACGCCATTTGACTTTCTCTACTTACGCTTTTCCAAAGTGGCAAATTCCAAAAAAAAAAAAACACTTTTCCCCAATTATTTGATTAATTTTGTATTGGTGGGTCTGCCGTTGTTGAGTCGAGAGTGATGACCAGTGACTCCCAGATCGCCTGGAGATCCTCACTGATGCATGAGTGGCCCTGTTTTGCGTTAGAGAAACGCTGAATGTCTTTGGCCGGTGGATTTTTCAGCATGTTAATTTGATGCAAGAATTAAAAATTTATCTCACACAGATGGAGCTTTTTGTGGTCTTTAAATGCACTCTTTTAGATGGCTGTCACAGTGTATACTGTGACTTATCCCTGGGGATTAGGGGGTTGGGATCAACACAACTATGTTTTCCTGAAGACCCTGTCCACATCCTTGCCTGTTTTAATTGTCTCTGTGTCACTAATATCTTAAAGCAGTGGGATTGAAAAGCAATGTGAGGGTTTTTGGAGGTGCACGACGTCTGGCTTATTTGCTAGTTTTTATCATGAAATTTGAACAATGCCGCGCTACGCTCCGAAATCACGCTGACTTTTTTATTGTTGCTTTTCTGTTCCAGAGAAATGCACCGACAAGGAGCTTGCGAACACAATTCTGGATGTGGAAGATCTTGTCAAAGCTGGAAACAAACAAAGGTCAGCTGTTTGCTCTGGACTGAGAGGTCCTCCAAGAAATGATGCTTTTGAATGGTGCTCTTAACATCCTGTCCCAGGGCTTTTAAACCACCCCCCCAGTCTAGACCATCAGGCACTTCTGCATGCATTCCTCAGTCAATAAGATGACTCGTATATATTTTAGTATTTATTTTTATTATCTCAGGATTATTCCTGATCTCAAAGGGCGCTGGATTAGGATTTAAGGCCAGGACTCAAGTTATTTACATGATTTTAAAAAAAAATTCCTGAGGCCTTCCTGGGGCCTTTATTCAACTCAGAAATATCATCAAGGGAATCGTAAGTGACGGAGCTTCCCCCCCCCACCCCCCACCCCATAAAAGTCATGTGTTATGCGTGATTTATTTTTGCGACATCAGTCCCAAATCCGTGCGTGTGTTGAATGACAGGTCAGCTGTCCTTATTAATTCAGCAGTTAACTCATTAGCATGTCACCCCTGTTTTATTTTGCCTGGTGATTTATGTTAAACCCCCACTGTGTGATGAATAAACATCTGTTAGGAGCTACAGCGTGTATCATATGGTTTAGTGTGTTAAATGACTTGTTCATCTGCGTAAAAAGAGGGCGTGCATATTGCCGTACAAAGGCAAAATGGCGTAACTGCGTGCTTTATCAAAATTCAGCTATGCTCTGTTTCATCTCATGATAAATTATTTTAATGTGGCTATGCCCGGTTCTGTAGAAAAGAGTGTGAAGATGATAGTAATTACAAAATTCACACTAAAACCAAGGCAAAACATCTCTCTTCTCAGTTTGTGTCAGAGTTTGCACTTTTTGTTACCTGCTGCTACATAACACATTTCTATTTGTTACATAGTTTGCATTCTGTATATTGTGTACAGAACGTTTGTGTTCAGTATTGCTATTACGTACATATAGTCACATCATTCTATTCATGTTACATAGTTTACATTCTGTATATTGTGTACAGAACGTTTGTGTTCAGTATTGCTATTACGTACATATAGTCACATCATTCTATTCATGTTACATAGTTTACATTCTGTATATTGTGTACAGAACGTTTGTGTTCAGTATTGCTATTACGTACATATAGTCACATCATTCTATTCATGTTACATAGTTTACATTCTGTATATTGTGTACAGAAAGTGTGTTCAGTATTGCTATTACGTACATATAGTCACATCATTCTATTCATGTTACATAGTTTACATTCTGTATATTGTGTACAGAAAGTGCCACATTCTCGCTGCTATATTCTGCACAGTCTGTTCATTTATACACTGTGTGTCTGCCCTCCTGTCGTGTCGTGCACTTTGTGTTAATCTGTACTTTACCCCTGTCATTGTGTACATACACCCCCCCATGTGTCTTATGTTGCACCGTGGTCCGGGTGAACAACATCTCGTACCACTGTATACTTCTGTAAGGCTGGCGCAGCAATTAAGTTCCACTTGATGTGATTTGAGAGTAGTTACTGTGTTTTGCCTTTAGGGGGCAGTATAGGCAACCTGGTTGATGTTCCTTAGTGTTATGTTCCAACAATTATACCTTAAGAATGAAGATCTGTTTAGTTAGTTTGGTATGTCCATGTTTGCTTAGCTAATATTCCCTCTGTTCTGTAGTAGCCTTTCTAGGGAATTGCTATTCCTGGTATTGGAATTGCAGGGGTCTGGGTTACGGGATGACCTTCATTCCCCAAAATCTCTCTCTTCCTCCTTAATTGCTTTATGTGTAAAAATAGGTGTTGTTTGAATTGTTCCCAGGTGTGCCAGAATATTTCACAGAGCACCGTAGGTAGTAGTTTTATAAATATGCCTGCCTTGTAATGCTGCTCCCTAAGGTTTTGTATAAAAATGTCCCTTAGAACAAAATTATACCTTGATAAATGAACTGAAACTAAAAAAACTTGTTCTGGAATACTGATCGTGCATGTTTATGTTAGTAGCGTCACGTTTTCCCGGGGGTGTTGGTGTTGGGGTGTGGTGGGGGGGGGCAGCCTGGCCATTGTCGCTGAGCTCTGCTCTCCTCGCTACTCAGGGTGTGTCCTTACTACCTGGGTGTGGTGGGGGGGCAGCCTGGCCATTGTCGCTGAGCTCTGCTCTCCTCGCTACTCAGGCTGTGTCCTTACTACCTGGGTGTGGTGGGGGGGCAGCCTGGCCATTGTCGCTGAGCTCTGCTCTCCTCGCTACTCAGGGTGTGTCCTTACTACCTGACTCGCTCCCTCAAACAGCAGGCCGACATCATCTTCATGCCCTACAACTACCTGCTCGACGCAAAGGTAAGAACTCGCTCGTCGCGCATGCTCACGCCCAAGAAATGAGGCCACTTTTTTCAAAACCATAATTTACTTAATCATCCTTATTTTATTTTTGCTGCTTTTGAGTACAGCCTGTAAAAAGGGGCCGTTTGCAGAGCTATTGAGCAGCAGTGAACTTGCAGGAGGAGAGTCATGCTGTATGTTGCAGCGAGATGAACGCATTTACGTTACAGTCGACCCTTCCGCATCGCGGCGTTCCCCATTCCCCAGTACGCTTTCAATATATTGCGTGGTCGGCATAACAAGTTAAATTGGATTTTTTTGAGAGTTCTGCAAATGGCGCAGATGACACTCAAAAAGCTTAATAACTCATAAATGCATAAAATACATAAGTGCTGGTTTGGAGGACGCCAAGCGTGTTTACGGCAGCCTCCCATGATATCCCACGGTGATCTCGCTTTGTATCTCGCGGTTCCCGTATTGTATGCTCTATGCTAACCAAGGGAAACAAAAGATTATATGAGGTTTATCCAGGTCGCATTATACTTATTAGTCATGCAGTCCCTGGAGTTATTGGTGGTTGCGGGCCTTGCTGAAGGACCCGATGATGAAATCCCACTGCCAAAGCTGGGATTCGAACCAGTGACCTTCTGATCATAGGCGTGGTGCCCCTAATCTGCAGAGCTGTGCACGGTCCGCTTTGGCTCCCTTTAAAATAGAGTTAGTTTAGCATCTTTTATCTTTTATTCTTCGGCAGAGTCGAAGAGCGCACAGTATCGAGCTGAAGGGGGCTGTGGTCATTTTCGACGAGGCGCACAACGTGGTAAGTGATGGGCGTGTGTTCCACTGCCCCCACCCCCTCCCCCACGCTCGGCTTCCCCAGACAGGACGCCTGCTCCCATCCCGGGGGCCGTGTGACCTATAAAACACGTTGGCCTCATGTTTGCCGCATCACCCCAGCGTGCTGCTCCTGTCACATCAAAGCCTCACAGACCTCACTTTGCTGGTGGTCTTTTATTTTTTTTGTTTAGGTCTCAGGGTCAGTGTTGAATCTGTGTGACCCCCTCCCTGTTTTTTTTTTCTTCTTTTTTAAGCCTTTTTTGGCCAGCCCATCCCACTGGGCGTTTCCCTCCATCCTTTCATCACAAATGCACAAAGGCTTCCCGTGTCGCCAGTGTGTAATTTAGTATGGTTGAGGTTGGGGGCTCGAGCCCCCCCACCTCCCCCCGTACCAGCTGCCCCCCACCCTCAGTCACACAGCATGCATTCTGTTTAAAACACCTGGGACTTCAGCAATCATGGCCCTTTCCATTAGCTTCCTGTGTGTCTGCTGCCTCCTTCAGGGCTGGTGGGGGGAGGTGACTTTTATGACCGTCCACTTAAGCAGGGAGCAGCCTGGTCCACATCTCCGTCACATCACAGGCATTGATTTTTGGTGCCGTTGGGATTAGCCTGCATCCTGCATCGGAGTATCGACACACATGGGGGAAGAGGTCACATGGTCCCCCCCCCCCCCCCCCCTTAGGATGTATTCCACTTGCTTATTTAATGCATTATTGACGTATAGCTCTTTAGAAAGGTCTTTTCACCAGGTTGTAGATTGTGTGCTTTGTGTTTTTAGCGACTGTATGCTGCGCTTGTCCCTTACCTCTAGGCACTGTCCTCACAATGTTACTAAGCTGTCTAGGACTCTAGGATGCAAAGCTTTATGGCACTGAAATGGCAAGATGCATGACCCTTTATTTGCCTTTTGTACATCAGTACTTTTATTTGATCTATCCAGTCAGTAACATATGTCATCTAATGGGATTAGACAGCATAAACCACGACAGGTGCTCAAAAATATCACAGTAGACATATATCTAGGTACTGAAGTAGTATGTATGTATGGAATAAATATTAAATAAACTGAAGAAATGGCTGAAACAGAAGATATGGCAAAATAAATTGTAAATATATGAAAGAAATAGCTGAAGTAGGAATGTGACAAAGTGACGTGCAAAGCGTTTCTCTGTCCTGTGAAGCACACTGTGCATTTGTGAAGTAGAGTTATTGCTCTGTATCGCGTTGTCAAATTGCAAAGGGATAGAAATAGTACCTTAACCATTTGGTGGCACAGTACATCTCTGGCATTGCTTACCCTGGCGAGCCCCCTTACCTGCTCTGTAACTAGGAGAAGATGTGTGAAGAGTCCAGCTCCTTTGACCTCACCCCCTTCGACCTGGCGTCTGCCATCGAGACGGTCGACAAGGTCCTCGTGGAACAAGCGCGTGAGGTGGGGAGAGGAGACGTCACCGTGGACTTCAACGTGGAATCGCTGGACTCGGGTGTGAAAGCCACAGATGTTAAATCATTTTGTCCTGAAATGATCTCCCATTCTGAAATTCTAATCTCATCCTTTCTTCCAGAATTAAAACTGAACATAACTACAATAGCTAAAATAAAACGTAAGTGTTACGTATTTTTTCACATGAAATATTTCAGGCATATATGACAATACAATATTCTGTTCTATGTACAGTGAAACTGTGTTGTCTCAACCAGTGCTACATATAAAAAAATAAAATAATAGTCATATATTATTATAATCGCATATTTAACACAGCCAAACACATTCCTGGTGTTTGGCTCTATACTTCCATTGCAACAAATTAGAGAACAGAAAGTGCCAGATTTATTGGTGCCTTCAACAAGTAATAACAAATGCCGTCAAGGGCAACAAAACATAGCTGTCATGAATAACTGATTCCAGAATTGTGGTATAATTGATGTCTGTTTGCTTCAGCACTGAATTCATTTTATCGTACACTGCAAGTTTTGCAGTTTTTGCAATAAACAGTTTTTTCATAGCTTGTGAAAAATTTAGGCAACATTTTTGTGTTGGTGCATCACAAAAATAAATGCTGGACAGTACCCAGTGTCACGTTGGAATGTAACATTTGAAGTTTGACTGCCACTGGTGGTTTTCTCTAAATGTGCAGAAATACTCCTGGATCTGGAGGCTGTCATCGATTCCTTTGAGGTGACTTCCGAAAAGGGGATTACGAAACCGGGAAGGTGGGTTTGGCTCAAACATGCCTGGGCTGCCCATCTTGCCCCCTGGTGGTGGTTTTAAAAAATGTGGCAGCTGGCACTGTATGACCTACTGAAGGTTATGTATACATTACATTGCACCCACAATGTGATAAAACCCTGTTATTTTGACATTGTGGAGACCATTTTTTCGATCCCCACAAGAGGAAACTCAATTTTATACAAATCAAAAAACTAAAGATGTCTTGTATTTTGTTTGGTTACTTGTGGTTAAGGTTACAACTGGGTAGGGGTTAAGGTCGTCATTGTTGGGATTAGAGTTATACCCATAGAAATGAATAGACAGTCCCAGCAAAGATATGAACACAAACGTGCGCGTGTGTGCATGTGTGTGTGTGCGCGTGTGTGCATGTGTGTGTGTGCATGTGTGTGTGTGCATGTGTGTGTGTGCGCGTGTGTGCATGTGTGTGTGTGCGTGTGTGTGCGTGTGCGTGTCTGTGCGTGTCTGTGCGTGCGTGCGTGTCTGTGCGTGTGTGTGTGCGTGCATGCGTGTGTGTGTGCGTGCGTGTCTGTGCGTCTGCGCGTGTGTCTGCGCGTGTGTCTGCGCGTGTGTCTGCGCGTGTGTCTGTGCGTGTGTGTGCGCAGGCGCGCACCTTTTTTCAGCCGCTGCTTCAGTTGTGTCCTCGTTTACCCCTCTGTCTCGCCAGCTTCTCATGCTGTTAGGCAGATCGTTTCCTTATTTTTTATCACCGCCCCCCCGCCTCCTCTCCTGTGTGTCACGGCCTGAATGCAGAGGGGCCTCATTGATTTTGCAGTCGGCATGCATGGCTGTACATGTGAATCATGTGGGGGCCACGGGACAGATATTCTATCCATGTGCCCCGACTGATCAAATCCTCACCCCATATCAACCCCCAAACCCCCCCCCCCCCCCCCACCGAAATTCTCCACACAGCCCAGGTTCCCTTATATGGCCAAGTCCCGCTGGCTTACGGAGTTATAATCCTAAATGACTGCTGCAATTTTTTTTAAACAGTGATTCAGATTGCTGGGTATTAATTATTTAATTCATGACTGCAGCTTCATATACGAGCTGTTTCAGAAGGCTCAGCTGACATTCCACACCAAGGCGGACATTCTGGAGGCCATGGAGCAGATAATCGGCAACTTGGCAGGACGTGAGTGACTCTCTCTCTCTTTCTTTTTTCACTTTCTCTGTTGCATGCTGCTGCTTCCTTGAGGCACCTAATGATCCCTTTTACTCCCGTGTCTCTCACCCCCATTTAACCTCCAGAAGTGAATCGCATTTAACATGCCATGTTTAAAAAAATGTTGGCCTGGTTTCTCTCGCATGCCCGGAACAGTTGAAATGAAACTGCAATGGAATTTGAGTACGTTTATCTTAATAATCAAAACTGAGCCTGGGTGACGTCAAACAGATGTGCGTGCCTGTGTTTGCGTGTGTTTAAAGGTTATTGATGCTAACCAGTGCCTGTTAAGATAAACCATTTCTAGAAGTTAGAAAGTGCCTTGGAGAAACGTCATAGCAGTCAAAACCGGGAATGCAGGAAGGCTGAGCAGAAATGGAGGAAACAGGACTTGATATCCACTGTCACATCTATCAAGACGAATTTGTAACTTTGAAGTAGCCAAGGGTAGACCGTCGTATTTCTTTACAGCCATTAATGGAAATGCCAACCATAGGTGTACATTTGTATTAAGTTAACTAAGTATCAAACCAAATTATCCTCTGTAGTTTAGCTGCTCAAATAGTGTGATGAGTTCATGCTATTCTTCTGCCAAAATATTGAAAGTATTCGATTAGCCATAAATTCAACTCCGACAAACACGGATCATCTTGCGTCTGTAACACCAATTAGGGAAAATATGGCTACTGTGTCTGAGTCTGATGTTGACAGCAGCCCTTTTCTGCCTGAAAAACCTCTACTAGTACTCTTGATGTTTTACCTACAGGCTTTAAAAAAGTTTTCCGAGATGCGCGCTCTATCCCACGCCTGAGCTCCGGTCAGTACCGGGATCTCCCCCTTTCTTGTACTAAATTGGGCGCTGCGTGTGGGCAGGGGACGAGCTGGCCAGGCTCACCCCTCCCCCCAGGCAATGCGTTCTCCAATTCCCACTTCCGTCCAGGTAATTCTGCTTGCTCAATACCTTCCTGACCCTGCTAAACAAGATAAGGTCCTCTGTTTCCTAAAGGCAAGATAAGTGTCCCGCATACCGATCCTCCCCTTTCCTTGAGGACGAGATAAGCATCTCACCAGTGCAACATATGGAACCACTTATTCACCCCCTCAGGTAGAACCCCTTATTCTTTATAGCCGCCCCCCCGCCTCCTCTCCTGTGTGTCACGGCCTGAATTCAGAGGGGCCTCATTGATTTTGCAGTCGGCATGCATGGCTGTACATGTGAATCATGTGGGGGCCAGGCGTTACAAAATTTTTACGTTTATCAGTGTCCACACTAATGCATTTACAGAAAGATTAGTTGTCGGAGAGCGGTGAAATTTTTCTCCATTTCTGGGAAAAAGGATCCGTGGTAGTGCGGATGGACGGCTAAATCGCAATAACTACACAAACTAAACAGCATAACTAAACAAAACCGTCAGAGTGCTCAGGGGCCTTCAGTCTAACTAGACTGAAATCACACGTGGAATACCACAAGGGACCTATTTTAGATCCTTCCATTCTGTAGAATTCTATAAGTAAGCAAACATGCAGATGATTCTCAGATTTATTTGCCTCTTCTCCAAATGACCTAAGTCCTATTAATTCACTGTGCAAACATCTCTAACTCATTAACATGTGGAGCAGCAAAACTTCGTCAATGAAAGACGAAACTGAAATTGTACTATTTGGAAATAGAGAGAATACATATGCTGCAATTACCTTGGAGGTAGGAAATTGTAACCAGGCATGACGTCACACCCGAGTTAACCACATTCCAGTACAGCAAGTCAGAAAGCCATTTAGGAATACCAAGTACCGGTCACAAAAAGCAAGGTTTCTAGCTTAGCTAGGTAAGTTATTAGTTTAAATGACGTTTATCTTCCTTCACTTACATTAAGCCCATACTACTTTTAAATCTGACAAGTTATCCAGCTAAGCAAGAAATCCTGGTTTCTGAAATGGGCTAAGTTCTAGTCCGGTAGATTGTTAGCAATATCAGTTGATAACAGCACATTACGTGGTATTTTACGCATAAAAACACCTTAGCAACACGTCCACAGATAGCAGTTGGACAGTACTGTGTGTGGTTGATTTAATGAACCACAACTATGATGTAAGTGCTAAAATGTATAAAACTAAATTAAAAACATTTTTTTCTGTGCATTTGACTGATTTATGTACTGTACTGCACTATTAATTGAACTGAAATGCTACTGTAAGACCTTTTAATGTTCTTATTTTATTGTCTTTCTGATTTGCTTTTTACTTTATTTTAGTCTTATTGCATTTTATTTTGTCATTTTTATGTTGAGCACTTTGAATTGCCTAATGGATTGAAATGTGTTATACAAATAAACTTTGTGTGCGTGTGTGTGCGTGCCATTGTCTGTGTGCGGATAGGGATGTCGTTTAATGGGGTCTCTCACCACCTCCGCTCTTGCCTCATGGGCTGGTTGTGTAGGCTGGTTTCCTAGCTGGTGGAACTACTAACGGACTTATTTTGCCCACCTCTAAAAACCCGAGGGGGTCAGTGGGGTGATAAATGGTTAAACCTCCCTCTCCCCATACCCCTTTTCACACAGGCCCTGGAATATTCCTGAACACTTCTGGGCTACAGAAGCTGGTAGACATCATACAGGCAAGAGACCTAGTATTTGTACAGTTAATTTACATGTCAAACTAAACATTTTTTCATATTTTAGTTCTACAAATCAAATGTACTGCCACTTCTGCCAAGGTAAGCAAGCAAACAAACTAACCTTACATGTCTTTCATGTCTCAATAGTTGGTGTTCGCTGTGGACTCACTAGAGGGCAGTGCAGGGTTGGAAGAAAACACAAAACAATTCAAGGTTTGTGTTATGATGCCCGCCGCAGTGACCAGCTGACTCAGCAAAGCCTTGTGGTTTTTTTAAGCGTTTATTCCACTTAAAAATTTTGATGTGGTAATTCCAGTGTTTTTATACTTAATGGTCTGTTTTTATATATAAACCACTTCCAGGTTCATATCCATAAGGACACTAGCAGTCATAAAAGAAAAAATGCCGATATTTGGGCATCATCTTCCTCCAAAAAACAAGGTACAAGCAACGGGTGAATTAATCTTAGAAATGACTTTTGTGTGTGTGTGTATTTTATTTATCCTTTATTTTACCAGGTAAATTAGGAATAACAGTTTCAGTTTTGCTAATAGGGAGGTGTTGTGACCCACATCCTGTAATTTCAGTGCTTATACAGGTTACTTTTGTGTACTGTTGCTTCCTCCCACAGTCCAAAAACATGCTGGTTAGGTAAAGTGGTTTGTCATAATTTCTCATAGATTTTTAGTTTGCTTGCTCTGTGTTAATCGGCATCCTGTCTGCATTTTTTGCTTCTTGTGAAAGACTTCATTGGAATTGAGGTCACAGATAAGGAGTGGTTGTTTTTGGAGTACCGTAATGCTTTCACATGAATTAATAGCGTGATAGTTTATCTTCTCTAACAGCATGTCAGTGGGAATGGAAGTGAAGGTTACTGTGATGGCTGCAGGGTGGGCGTTTGTCTGCCAGCTTCTCTACCATCTGCACCTTCCTCACCCGCAGGGAACATCCTGAGCTATTGGTGTTTCTGCCCGGGCTTCGGCATGCAGGAGCTGGTGCACCAGGGAGTGAGGTGCATCATCTTGACCAGCGGCACCTTGGCGCCCCTCTCCTCCTTCACCTCTGAGATGCAGATGTGAGTTCCTAACCGGGATCCCGGCCACATTCCCACACTAGCCCTGGAAGCCCGGTGGGTGAGGACTGATGAACTGATTGTGAACGGGTTAAAGAAGTTAGTGTTTCGTAGCACCTGTCTCACCCACCGAGGCTTTCGAAGACCATTTTCTCCTGGCAGTACCATGCTATTCCTGTAGGTGGTGCCATGGCCAGTATCAGTGGTTTTGTTTACATCCAAATTATGAAAGAAAAAGTTGAACCACTTATGTAACATTAGGCAAGCGTGCCAGCAGAACCTGTGTCACCATTCAATACGCACAAAGCTGCTTCACACCAAACACAAACACAAACCAACAAGGCTTGACGTTTCAATGCCTGGAGTGTGCAATACATCAATAATTCCAGCAATTTAATAACTTAGGTATGGTGGTTCTCTATCCAGTTGGGCTTCATTGAGTCATCCTTAGCATAGTTTTTATGTGAAGGTTCTTAATTAGTTTGGTGCTCACATTTTCCTTTTGAACTCCCCTTAAAAACAGAGGACGTTGCCCATGTCCAGTCATGTCCAAATGACCAGCATTTAACTTCTTATAAACCCTGTCTGGGAAATCGTTTCCAAAGAATATTTCTGGAAATATTTATGAAGGAGCTTTAGGGAAGGTTCTATTCTTATGCTTTTTATGTATAGAGCAGAGAACAATGGTTGGCGCCTCAGTGGGTGGCACTGTGCCTCATACCTCCAGGGCTGATGGTTCCATTCGTGCCCCATGGCTTTGGGTGTGTTAGTGCCGGCTGCTGCCTGCAAAGTGCCGCTTTGGAGTCTCTGAAAGGCCCTGTGGTGTGTGGACCTGCAGTGATCTGCCATTTGGTCCCAGGTTGTACCTCTGCCCTCGACATCCTGAGCAAATCTCCAGTCTGGCTGTGAGCCTTTGCTGGATAAGCAGATATGAGAGTATGTGAGGATGGATTTTACAAAAAATAGCTTCAACTTTAAGGCTAAACCAAAAGGAAATGACCATTCGCCAAGCACAGGCAATTTAATAATGAATTAAAAACGTTACGGGCCATATAATAAAGTCTCAGAGGGTTCTGAGACGTCTTCAGATTAGAGTTGCCATCCGTCCTGTATTTTACAGGATCGTCCCATATATGCTTAGCCCCTATTTGAACCAAAATGGGACACGATTTGTCCTGTGTATTTGGATGATGGTTTTTTTTCCCCAGGACCTCCCCCCCATTACTGTGAAAAGCTGTGAATCCTTGACTCTGCCATAGAAATGCAAATTGATATTAGCTTCAATTTAAAGGTCAATTATCGAGATGTTCCAGGAAGTGAAGCTGAATTTGTAAATATCCAGTAGGGCTCTACATTCTGCAAAAACATCAGAACCCAGTTGAGACAGCCTTTGTAAACATGAGTGTGATAATGAACTGATGCTTATGGTCTATGTGTCCAGCCAGTTTCATCTACTTCACACGTTATAGTTACTGGCTTCTGTGACAAGTTATAGACTTTGCTCAAATGTTGGAATGCTTCCAACTTAAACCACTTTTAAAGCTTAATATTCTATGTACCCTTAACTAATCTGAGTAGTTCTGATATGCTTTTGTTTGTTTGCTGCCTTATGTATTAGTTTGTTTGCTAACTTGTTTGCTTGCATGTTGGCTTAATTATTTTTGTGTTTTCTGTTTGCTTGCTAACTTATCTGTTTGGCTGTTTATTTGCTTGCTAACTTATGGCTTTGTTTGCTATACAGTGTTTAAAATTTTTGTTCATTTGTTTGCTAGCTTATTAATTTCTTTCTATATTCACCCCCCCCAGCCGGTTTCAAGTGCGCCTGGAGAATCCTCACGTAATCCAGCAAGACCAGATCTTCGTGACTATAGTTGAGAAGGGGCCCGATAGTGTGCAGCTCAGTTCAGCTTTTGACAGGAGGTACGTGTTTGAGGTTGACTCATTGGGCGGTGTTGAAACAGGGAAGTGCTGGGACGTGCCGTGCTGTTACGCTGAGCAGTGCGAAACTCATTTCAAGATGTTTATTATTGCTTATTGCCCAAGTTAATACAAAACAAGAAACCCTGTTGACCTCAAGAAGCTATTTTTGGAGTAGGATTGTTAAAACATGATTAATAAAAATAGAAGAATACAAACTAAAACTGGTTAATTAATAGCTAAAGCAATTGATGGCATTGTTTTACATTTGCATATAGCTTCCAGAAACCTCTGGTTATGGATTCGCTTAGATTTGATTTATTGATCCAAAATTCAGGAAATACATAATCAGAAACTTTATTATCACTGTACAAGTACAGAGAGATTGGGTGCATTCCCTTTCAGTGCAAAGCGATTTTAGAAGGGAAAAAAAAGGACAGATGAAAAAACATTTAGTACAGAACAGACAAAGACAAGGACATAGAGCGCAAACAAACTGAAAGCAAATTGATCTTGTGGATGTGTAAATAAGTCGCTTATTAATATATTTCATTTTTCGCAGGTTTGACCCAGAAAACATGGCATCTCTTGGTAACACAGTTGGTAAATGTTTCATCATAGTAGAGTTTTTGGAGTGCAAGAAAACAGTAGTTTAACATCAGTACATTGACACGGGTACATTGCTGACTTGTCTGTCGGTTTGTTTTTAAGTGAACCTTGCACGTGTCATTCCCCATGGCTTGCTGGTGTTCTTCCCCTCCTACCCAGTGATGGATAAGACCATTGAGTTCTGGCGGGTAAAATACATTGTTGACGTAAAAATTAAGACAAATGTGGGTGCTTATCTTGAGTCTCATGACCATTTTGCCCTGATCTTAGGCCAATGGACACGCTGACAGAATCGAGAGCATTAAGCCGATGTTTGTGGAGCCCAAAGGCAAAGGAACGTTCACAGAGGTTGGCCTGACCCGGCTCTTTTCTTTCCGGATTCCAGTTTTTATGTTTTTCCATCTGCTGAATTAATAGGCCACCAACTTACTGTACTAGGTTTTTCTTTTATTTTTTTATTGAAAGTGAATATAGCTTTCTTTGTAAAAGTAGGGTTGAGTGTACAGTGTGTGTTTCTCCTTCCTTTTGCGTAGATTATCGATGGTTACTACGACAAAGTGAATGACACCAAATCGAAGGGAGGCAGCTTCTTTGCTGTTTGCAGGGGGAAGGTGAGCTTATCTTGGCTCTGGGGGTCCATATCAGGTTGGGAGCCAATCCACTGCTTAGTCCTCTGATCGGTTCGAGGCCCTGATTTGTGTTTCGGGTCATATTTTTGTCTTTCTTGGCGGTTGGATTTGGATACAGTAGAAATTTTGCAAGCCAAACTCCAGGAAGTGTTTCCCTTCCGCCAGGCCAGCGAGGGGCTTGACTTTGCAGACACCTTCGCCCGGGGGGTCATCATTACCGGCCTTCCATTCCCCCCAAGGATGGATCCCAGGGTGATTCTAAAGATGCAATATCTTGATGAAATGTGCAAAAAAGGGACTAAATGTATGAAGGTAAGGGTTAGGGGTGCCCCCACGCCCCAGAATGTTCTTCATCATCATCATCATCATCATCATCGTCATTGTCATTATTATTATTATTCAGGTACTTGTGTATCTTTAAAAACCTAGACATAAACTCAACACAATGGTCTTAAAATTAACATGTTTTTCACTGGTGTTTGTTAGGTGTGTTTTAGTGATGAATATGTTTACTCTATAAAAATACAAATAAATTCCTGGAATTAATCCTGATTCGTAGTTGTAACGTGGCTTCTGAAAATATATGGAGATGTGAAGTTGCAAATCTGTGACTTTAAAAACACAAGTGTGCAAAACTTTTTTTTGTAAACAAACTTAGCTGCACAGGTATACGAAACTAAAATACAAGAGCACAAATCTCTTCATGGATATAGAAAATCTATTTTGCACATCCATGGGATCGTCATGGTAATCACTCCATAATTATTAGGGGTCGATGCAGGATCCCAATTGCTGTTTTCTTAATGAAATTGTTTTATTTTTATTATTATTACTTTTATTTAACTTAACACAGTCACAGTTGATGTGATAAGTGTTTTATTTAATTTTAAACGGTAGTTAAATGTATTTGGGTCCAACCAACGTGTAATCAAGCATTCTGCCTGTATTGTTTCTGAAGCATCCGTGCCACAGTGTTATGATCCAGGGTTGCTTTGCTGGTGGCGGTTAGTTATCTCTCTCAGATCATAACATGGCAACTTTCCAGCAGCGTGGCTTTCACAGCAGACATGCCGTTCCCTCGTACAGCCAGAATTGGGCAAGAGCTGTCTGACAAAAAAGGAAAGTGAAGAACTATTTGGCATAATGACCCAGGCTGACTCTGCTCTTTGAATTTATACCATGGAATTATTATGGCATTACTGGACTGAAGAATCAAAAGGAAACAAGCCTCTCCCATCTGAATCTGGGAATCTGCTACACAGATACTCCCCACTTAACGACCTGCCTGTTTAATGAGCTCCTGGACTCATGACCAGCTCTCCTACCAGTCGGTATTTTACGCTGTATGAGAAATTAGGTCGTAAAAGCGACATCTCAGACATGGAAGCAGCAGAAAATTTTGTTGGCCAAATTGATTAAATCATTGAGATATGCAAATTAAAACAAATAATAAAAACGACTTCCTTTACATGTTGCATACGTTTACAGTATGCAAGTCTAAGTA
The DNA here is from genome assembly GCF_048594095.1 of Paramormyrops kingsleyae. Classification (NCBI taxonomy): domain Eukaryota; kingdom Metazoa; phylum Chordata; class Actinopteri; order Osteoglossiformes; family Mormyridae; genus Paramormyrops; species Paramormyrops kingsleyae. The sequence continues at coordinate 8,350,653 of NC_132802.1, read as the reverse complement.
ATGTATATTACAGCTAATTTATTCTGTTCTGTTCATTACAGTGTACAGTACACTACTGTATAAACATTAATAAATATACTAAAAATGTTATAAATGGTGGAAAGATGACATTAAAACAATGTGTAAAGATAGTTGACATAAACTCACTACCAGTACAGTGTGCTTGAAATATCAGTAGGGGGCAGCTCCTTGCTTATTGACTAATTCGCTAAATGACCTGGTCGTAGAAAAGGAACTGGGTCGTCAGATGAGGAGTGTCTGTATCCGCACTCTCCTCCGCATTCTGAGTAAGCCAGCTGCTTCATTCCTGGCGCTCATACAATGTAACTTGGAAATTGACTAGCTATTTTTGTCCTTTGCTCAATCACTTCAAGACTAGCCCAGACTTACGGTAACAGAGTTAAGTGCATTATTCAAGCATCGTACCAAACATCAGAAGCTAAAAGAAGGGCTTCAAACTGTACATTTCCAGTAGAGGCTGCGTTGGACTTTCTCATTGTCTTAGGGAGACTATATATCCTCTCTTTCTTGCACTGCTTTTTTTGTGACATAAAAATGCCTGAAATGTCTGGTATTTCTCTCTGGCCCCGTTCACACCTGGCGTTAACATGCGTCCTGGGTGATCCGATCACAAGCGGACAGCGCTAAATACGCCCGTTCACACCTGGCGTTAACATGCGTCCTGGGTGATCCGATCACAAGCGGACAGCGCTAAATACGCCCGTTCACACCTGGCGTTAACATGCGTCCTGGGTGATCCGAACACAAGCGGACAGCGCTAAATACGCCCGTTCACACCTGCCGTTAACATGCGTCCTGGGTGATCCGATCACAAGCGGACAGCGCTAAATACGCCCGTTCACACCTGCCGTTAACATGCGTCCTGGGTGATCCGATCACAAGCGGACAGCGCTAAATACGCCCGTTCACACCTGGCGTTAACATGCGTCCTGGGTGATCCGATCACAAGCGGACAGCGCTAAATACGCCCGTTCACACCTGGCGTTAACATGCGTCCTGGGTGATCCGAACACAAGCGGACAGCGCTAAATACGCCCGTTCACACCTGCCGTTAACATGCGTCCTGGGTGATCCGATCACAAGCGGACAGCGCTAAATACGCCCGTTCACACCTGGCGTTAACATGCGTCCTGGGTGATCCGATCACAAGCGGACAGCGCTAAATACGCCCGTTCACACCTGGCGTTAACATGCGTCCTGGGTGATCCGATCACAAGCGGACAGCGCTAAATACGCCCGTTCACACCTGGCGTTAACATGCGTCCTGGGTGATCCGAACACAAGCGGACAGCGCTAAATACGCCCGTTCACACCTGCCGTTAACATGCGTCCTGGGTGATCCGATCACAAGCGGACAGCGCTAAATACGCCCGTTCACACCTGCCGTTAACATGCGTCCTGGGTGATCCGATCACAAGCGGACAGCGCTAAATACGCCCGTTCACACCTGCCGTTAACATGCGTCCTGGGTGATCCGATCACAAGCGGACAGCGCTAAATACGCCCGTTCACACCTGGCGTTAACATGCGTCCTGGGTGATCCGAACACAAGCGGACAGCGCTAAATACGCCCGTTCACACCTGCCGTTAACATGCGTCCTGGGTGATCCGATCACAAGCGGACAGCGCTAAATACGCCCGTTCACACCTGGCGTTAACATGCGTCCTGGGTGATCCGATCACAAGCGGACAGCGCTAAATACGCCCGTTCACACCTGGCGTTAACATGCGTCCTGGGTGATCCGAACACAAGCGGACAGCGCTAAATACGCCCGTTCACACCTGCCGTTAACATGCGTCCTGGGTGATCCGATCACAAGCGGACAGCGCTAAATACGCCCGTTCACACCTGCCGTTAACATGCGTCCTGGGTGATCCGATCACAAGCGGACAGCGCTAAATACGCCCGTTCACACCTGGCGTTAACATGCGTCCTGGGTGATCCGATCACAAGCGGACAGCGCTAAATACGCCCTTTCACACCTGGCGTTAACATGCGTCCTGGGTGATCCGATCACAAGCGGACAGCGCTAAATACGCCCGTTCACACCTGCCGTTAACATGCGTCCTGGGTGATCCGATCACAAGCGGACAGCGCTAAATACGCCCGTTCACACCTGCCGTTAACATGCGTCCTGGGTGATCCGATCACAAGCGGACAGCGCTAAATACGCCCGTTCACACCTGCCGTTAACATGCGTCCTGGGTGATCCGATCACAAGCGGACAGCGCTAAATACGCCCGTTCACACCTGGCGTTAACATGCGTCCTGGGTGATCCGAACACAAGCGGACAGCGCTAAATACGCCCGTTCACACCTGCCGTTAACATGCGTCCTGGGTGATCCGATCACAAGCGGACAGCGCTAAATACGCCCGTTCACACCTGGCGTTAACATGCGTCCTGGGTGATCCGATCACAAGCGGACAGCGCTAAATACGCCCGTTCACACCTGCCGTTAACATGCGTCCTGGGTGATCCGAACACAAGCGGACAGCGCTAAATACGCCCGTTCACACCTGCCGTTAACATGCGTCCTGGGTGATCCGATCACAAGCGGACAGCGCTAAATACGCCCGTTCACACCTGCCGTTAACATGCGTCCTGGGTGATCCGATCACAAGCGGACAGCGCTAAATACGCCCGTTCACACCTGCCGTTAACATGCGTCCTGGGTGATCCGATCACAAGCGGACAGCGCTAAATACGCCCGTTCACACCTGGCGTTAACATGCGTCCTGGGTGATCCGATCACAAGCGGACAGCGCTAAATACGCCCGTTCACACCTGGCGTTAACATGCGTTTCCGCATGTGTCTCAACTGCCTGCTTGTAATCGGATTTCACTTTCCCACAACTTATTTAAATAAGCACATAAATCACTTTCGTATTCAAAAGAAGGAGAAGAAGAAATCAAAAGCTATTGCCAGGGTAACCAGTCCGTCTTGGATGTTTCTAATGAACGCCATAATACTCAAAATGAAATAAACTAATAAATCAGTATTTTAAAAATCAATGTATCCTTTTAATTAAAAAAAATCCATAAAGGTTATTATATTTCTTAATATTAATTTTCTATGTATAGTCTCTCTAAATTGTGTTTCTTAACTTTATGATTTTCATTCGACATTCCTTATTATAAAATAGTTCACATAATGCAAATGTGACTTCTATATTAAATAGATTATAGATATTAAATAACGTTTAACTTTTCATGTTCTAGGTATGCATTTTTATACCACATCAACACAATACAAATGTACGTGTTAAAAAGGACTTTCAATCCTTAGGTTAATACCATTCTATTCAAGGACAAAAAGTTTGGTGTGTAATGCATTATGTTGGTTGCCATATGATAATATTTCAGCTTTTAATCATAATCAGTGCAGCTCAAAATTTGTGAAAATTTCAATGAAGAGGTTCATTGTTTTGTTTGATATGGTTGAAAGCTTGTTGTCAGGACTGGAATGGAACAGAATTTCTGACCAGGAGTTCAATCCCAGTATAAAACTATATAAACAATCACACTATTATTTTATGTTTCTATTAACATATATTGTCTAGGCTATTGAATGTGCATTCTAAATATAAGATCTGTGCAAATTTCAAAACATCTTTGGTCTCAGAAAAATATGTTTAAGGTTGAAAATCATAGCAAAGGTATGGATGGTGGAAGTAGCAGACTGACATTGTGTCTGTCTGTGTCTGTCTCAGACTCTTTGTGTGTCTGTCTGTGTCTGTCTCAGACTCAGACTACACACACACACACACACACACACACACACATGTAGGGTAAACATATCCTTATGGGGACCGCTCATTCATTTCAATGGGAAAAATGCTAATGCTAACAATGACAACCTTAACCCCTACCCTGCCCTAACCATAACCATAAGTAACCTAACAAAATACAAGAGTTTTTGCATTTGTAGTTTTTTCATAGCAGTCACCAATTTTTATAAAATAGTTTTCCCTTATGGGGACCAGGAAACCGGTCCCCATAAGGGAAAAAAAAACGGATATTTATCACGTTATGGGGACATTGTGTCCCCATAAGGATAGGTAAACCCGCACACACACACATGTTGCATAAAAGTATACATACAGTACCATTGGCCAGCAACAGTAATGGTTTTACGTTAAAATAAACCTCAAGATGGCTAAAGTCCTGTTTTGCTGCTCTGTGTGTGTATAGTACTTGTCAGGGCGGGAATGGTATCGGCAGCAGGCTTCCCGCGCTGTGAACCAGGCAATTGGCAGGGTCATACGGCACCGGGACGACTACGGCGCCATCTTCCTGTGTGACCACAGGTACTTCCACCGTCAGTAGTGAGCCACTGACTTGGGCTAAGTCACCATCTTATACTCGAACAGTAACAGAAAACTACAGAATAAATGACTGGTGAGAAAACAGTCCCAGCTGGCATCGTTTAGGTGCTTTCAGCCCATGCTTTACACATGCTTTTTCCCTGTCACAGCCTACTTTGTTTGTGAAGGTTTACCATATCGTCATTTGGCAATCTTAACAAGCATGCCATATATAAGCCATTTCGGTAAATGTTTTGCCGAGTGAAGCTTTAACAGAACTGTGATTTTTTTTTTGAGGTTCAAGAGCAGTGACGCAAGGGCCCAGCTGCCATCCTGGGTCCGGCCGTACGTCCGCATAAACGACACCTTTGGGAATGTTGTTCGTGACGTGGCTCAGTTCTTCAGGGTTGCTCAAAAGCTTGTAAGTAACCCTTATAAGTAATCAATTACCGTCACAGAGGAAATTACTGCTGTTTCTGTGGTGTTCAGTGGGCTGTATGAGGAAGAAGGAAACAATAACTGCTCTGAGTAGACACTGGGGGTTAGTAATAGCCACAACCCGTCTTTCCTATTAAGTTTTTATTTATTTTATTTACTCTGAGATTCTGAATTTCAAAATGTTCAATTGTAGTATGAACCACTAGAATAATATAGCAGTTATATATCATGCCAAGGGTGTTTCTAAGGCTGTTTAACCCCCCCCCCCCCCCCCAATAGATTGACTCTAATTAGTGTAAATGGTGTGTTCTTATTGATTTTCATTAAAATCAGACCCCCCCCCCCAGTCCCCCTTCCCATAAATCATATCATGCTCTATGAATGTATGAGAACAAGTTAAGTCCTGTGGCTGAAATATACCAAAATTGAAATAACTGACATACATTTTTAAGTAGAGTAATAATTTCAGTTCCTGAAACGACTGACATGTTTCAGTGAATATATTACTTTGATACTGGTTTTATATTGATTGAATTTATGTATTTTGTCTCATTTGATAAAGAGCTTAAAAGTTCAGAGCTTATGCCATGAGTTTATGTTGTATTCACATTATATATATTGGTGTTTAACAGAGGCCCCCCATACGGAAGAACCTTCCAGCGACTGGCCACGGGACAGTGTTCTCGGGGGCCCCCTCGGGCCCGATTCCGCCCTCCTCCCCAACTCATAGCACCAGCCTGCAGAAGGCCAAGGCGCTGGACTCTCATGTGCCCAGTCTCAAGAAGAGGCGCTTGAGTGAGTGCACACTTTTCCAGGGACAGGCACACTAGGGCGTCATCTAAAGCACCGATGCCGTCATTCTGCATGGGCGACCGGGACAGGTCTCTCTGTTCCCCCCAGAGGCTCCTTTGTTTCTTTTGGGTAGAGTCCAGGCTCCTGGGGTGAATGGATGATTTCGGGGAAAGTGTGATCATTCATGATTTAATCATTGCGTCAACAGTTTCATTATTTATGTATTATCTTTTATGTATTTTACGTATTTTTTCAGCATTCAGCCATGAATATTGAAAACTGATTTTGAGTACAGACTCCACATGCCCTCTTCTCCTTGTAGCTCACGATGAATTCAGGCTGCTCTTGTTCATCTGTGTTCATGTGGTCTGACAGATGAGGCTGCGACAGGGGAGGGGGCTGAGACAGGGGAGGGGACCGCCAGGCTCTGTGTCCAGTACGAGGCCCAGATGCAGGCCGGCAGGAGATGCCCAGTTGGTCTCTTGGATGCTCTGGATAATAGTGATATGAGGGCCGTAGGAGAGGAAGAGCACTTGTTCGGAGAGGAGAAGGTAAGAAAACTGGCTTCGGAACTTAGTCCCTGCACTGTAGAATGCATATGCATAATGCCATTTCTGAGAAATGGTGAGAGCTTTCAATTTATGGTTCGTCACTTGGGAAACAAAGGTATTTTATAGGGCTGCTTTGTTCTGCAGACTAGCAGACTTAATAGTCTTGTCATACCAATTTCTAGTTTAAAATGTATAACCTGTGGATTTTCCCAAAAAAGGAGAGATTCTTGTAATTCCCTGCTTGAACTGAGGCTTATCGCCTTCCTGTAAGTGCACGTGCTGCAGAAACCCAACAGGAAAGACATTAGAGGGGCTTATGTTCTTTCCCTTTGTCCAAAAAGGAACTGCTCTTTACCGTAAGCTGAGCATTACCGCTGCATTTCTGGCAAAGCGCAGCATGTAATCTGCATTTCCTCTATTACAAAACATCTTTCATTGAGTGTAAAACCAGTCAGGCAAATTGATTGAGTAGAGAGTGTATAGTGAACTTGTGCTTGAGGCAGTCTAAGTCTGTTCTGTGTTTTGTTTCTGTTGACTGACTTAGATGGTAATTGATGCGACACGTTCCCATTGCTAACAGCGACAGCTTTTGTCTGCCTCCGCTTTCCAAGGTGAGCCGCTTCTCCACGCTCTCCCTCCAGCATGACAAGCGACTCGATGATGAGTCACGAAGAGGGAAGCGGAAGATCAAAGTGGTGTACGAGCAGGTGGGAACTGTTTACAAAGCCACCGTCAGAGGGGAATTCTTTGCTGCATAAATATAAATATATCCTGACGTGAATGCAGGTGGCTCCCTTAGCAAAACTTTCCACCCTGTGATTTAACAAGCAGTATTTAGTCTACCTTGTATTGCACCATTAAATTGGAGTAAATGTGCACTTTAGACCAAATTGTGGCATTCCTCTTCAAAAACATGAGGTCATTCCAGTTACTTTCGAACTACCTCAGCAGCTCTTAACAGCTTGATCAGAGTAATGGATAAAGTTGTGACTCCTGCTAAACCAAGATATAAAAACACCAACCAAATATATTGTTTTATACCTCTGACCTAAAATCTCTACTTGACTATTCAGACCATCCAGTTTACATCTAGTGGTTTATTCAGGTATTTATGATATTTTCGATCTTACCTTGTCATCATACACACAGCTACGGTTCACAATATCATACTAAGAGCTGTTTGGCCCAGTGGGTAAGTTTTGAAAAGGTGCATTGATTTTACAGGGTTAATAATCCAACCCCGAAAAGCTGAAAAGGATTTTTCAGAAATTCTGGGTTGACAGTAAATTTTAATTATTTTTAATTATTAATTATTTTTTAAAGTCCGCCCTCGTGGAATTCCTCAACTTCATTTCCTTCTCATTCTTTTTCTTCCTTTTTATCTTTAGTTATTTTCTCTCTTTGCCTGTCTCATAATGTTTCCGTCTTTCGGTGTGGTTGCCTGTCTCATAATGTTTCCGTCTGTAAGTTATGACATTTACCTCAACATTTTTTTGGTTCAGTGAAATTTCAAGTCATCCCTTGTTTGCTGTAGTCACAAAGAAATAATTTCTCATTCTCATACTGTTATTCAACAGCCACAGCAAAACAACCCATATCTACAATGAGTCATAGGGTTATTCAGCACTTTTGTTTTCTTAGGTTTTTATCATTACATATTTTGTCAACCATACGTGGTGGATTATTATTTCTGTTATATTAAGAGCATGCCATTCACATTATTTGTATCTTCGGGTTCATTTTTGGTCTATGGGCATGTGGATAAAGTGTTACCAGGTTTGTATGATGATAGAATCTGTGAGTTTTACTGATGAATGTGATCAATTCTAGGAATTTTGATTAATTACATTTTTAAAAGGAAACCCTTTTCCTCACATTTTGTGAGAATGCATTATGTAAAATGTCAAGGCCTGGGAATGGATAAGCCATAATAGAAGATTCTTAGATGGATGAATGTATTATGTGATCCATAAAAAATTCTGAATGGGCAGTCCCAAAGGACAAAGCATCCTTGGGTCGTTCATGCGTCATGTATAATTTGGAGGGTATTGTGGTTTGATTATATTTTAATCTCCTTTTGTATTTGTTTTCAAGGAAACAGCTCCACATATGACTACGTCCTGTGAAAGCAGGGCTGACAAAGCACGAGCCTTTTTGGGGGTTATAAAGGACACTTTGAGTCAGCTGAATTTCCAGAAAGTTATGGAAGCTCTTCAGCAGTACAAGAAGACTGACGATTTGCAGGCATTACTGACTGACATCGTGGATGTTTTTGCCAAAGACTCAAACACGCATAACTTGCTCAGAGGTATGGATAATGATGATTCAGACTTACAGTTCAGTGTGGTTAGCATCGTGCCAGAATAACGTAACCACTCTATTGTAAAATGACTACTTCGGTTATATGATACTGTGGTTTGTTTCTGCTCAGATTTCTACCAGTTCGTCCGGCCTCACCATAAAAAGGAGTTTGATGCGGCATGTCTGAAGCTGACAGGCACTGGTTGTGGATACAAACCTGAGCACTCTCTGGCCAAGGAGGAAAGAGACAAGTTAATGTCTCGATCAGGTGATTGTTTTTCTTTAGGCGGTATGTTTTGTACTGATTTAGTGTGTTATGCGGAAGCTGTCATCGTTTAAGGTTAAACAGTGACTTGTTTGAATTACTTTTTCCCCTCCTTTTTTGCTTTTGGTCCTTTAAAGCTGTGGTAACTGAGCTGGATGTTCGTGCCACTTGCTCCACTGATCCCAGCTCAGCTTGTGACCAACTGAATGCTGTCAGCCAGCTTAACAGAGGAGGATCCCATCTAACCACAAGGGGTCTGAGCAAAGGTGGGCACAGTACCAGCAATGAGGGGAAATTCCAAATGTGAGGAAAAATACAATAAAAAATCTTCCTGCAAGAATAATTGTGATATTTCTCAGAACTGATGCCCTAAAAACATATGCTATTGCACTTTGACTTGTTTTTCACTCTGGGTTTTTGGTTCTGTCCCAGTAAACAACCTAGAAGGTCAACCTGGATGTGCAGAACAGGCTCCATGTCAGTCTTCCCAGAAGAGAAGCTTCTATTCTGCCTTCCTGTCTGATGTGAAAAAGGCCATTGGAGTCGAAAAATCCAATCAGTTGTTTTCGGCACTGCAGAATTATAAAAACACAGACAACTATGAAAATATGGTTTCCACAGTAGTGAGTCTATTAACTGAGAAAAGTGAAGACTTTCGTTTTATTAAAAGTAAGTTGTAAATAATATACTATATTTCATACCCTACTATGGCGGCCAACCCAATATTATTGGGTCATAATTGACATACTAAAATCAACTCGCCCTTCATTTTGCAGCTTTCGCCATGTTTGTCCGGCCCCATCACAAACGGCAGTTCCTGGAGCTGTTTAAAGATCTGGCAGGTACTACGATACCCGAAGATGTCAAGGCAGATCCTGCCATTACTGTCGAAGGTAAAATAAAATGTAGACCTTGTTTATCCTTTGACCCCAGCGTCAAACTGCAAATGTTCCATACTAGTATGAAGTTACTTTAAAGTGATTCAGTGTGCTCTGGGTTCAAGAGGAACAGGATGATTTCAGTTACATTTTTTGTTTGTGCATTTTTGGCTATTGTGCCTCTAACAAAACGTTTATTCCGTGTTCACAGCTGCTAATCCAACTCAAGTGAGAGCACAGAGCAAGATATCCTCCTTCTTCTCATGCAGTCAGAGAAAGTAGGCTACCAGACCATTTTTGCACAATCACTACTTCAGATGCAGTACCTTCCAGTTGGATGACACTGGCTTCCTCTTCACACATGGTGTCGATAATGTACTGGTTCTGAAATCATCTTTTTTCAAAATAGACTGCTGTGGCAAGACCCATCAAACCATAATTATACAGAGTCCGTATTATACGTCTGGGACTCCAGAGAAGGTCATTGTGCATTCAGAAGCCAAGTGCCTTTTTACATTTTTTGGTTCTTCATTTTGTTGGTGATTCGACATGGATTTTCTCACAGAGTAATTTATTTTACATGCTGCTATTCAGACAATGTAAAGGATTCATAAAGGAGAGTATGAACATGCCAGGTTTTATTTTTTATTTTTTTAATCAAGCTTTGAAAATGTAAAAATAAAGAATGCCTGTTATAATATTCATGTTTTGTGTATTATTTGGAGACCTAACAGAAGATATGCAAAGAGCTAAATACATTCATAGTAGTGTACTGCAGGATGTAAGCTAATTAATGCAGTCCATCAGTCCTCTAACCACTTAACCTGGTCAGGATTGTAAAGGAACCTGGAGTCTAGGGCACAAGGCTGCGGTACACCATGGACCGCAGATATTTTGGATATCTGAAATTAAAATTAACTAGTAACAATTGGATTGTAGATATCTGAATTAGGAAAAATAGGAATTTGTCCTAGTAATAATTCCATTTCAGATATCGAAATTGTTCATTTTGGATATCTGACATGTAAATGTAGATATTTGAAGTAGAAAGCTCAGCAGACATGATTTGCAAAAATCACATTTGTCCTAAGCAGAATAACGTTGTGGATATCTGAAATGCTCTTCTTGACTAGGGTTGCTGTATTTGGCGAGATAAAACAGAGGACGTCCACTATGAATATTAATGAGTTTTTTCTAACCACGTAGTAAAACGAAAATTCGTGTGCGGGGAAACCCGGACGTATGGTAACCTTACACTTAACTTTCGTTTTACAATCTACACACGACCGACACGATATTCATGTATACAAATCCTTTTCAAAAAAAAGTTACAAAACACTAAGCTAAAGTTCAACCTAAAGCAAACGACGCGATCCACTTTTCAAACTAAAAGAAAGCGTCACAGTGCCAGTGGTTTCCGGAAGCTGACATCACTGGTAACCAGCGTTACAGTTTTGAAGTAAACGTGTGTACGAGCCTGTCAAACGCTTTCCCATGATACTGAACGGCTGCCGCATATTGAAACTTGGTCCCTTTTCTTTTCATTGATACTCCAGTGAAACTTGCAGCGCAAAACCCGGACCCGCTGACTTTTTAATAACCGCCCACACGGCCGGACAGGGACCCAAAAAGAAGACTTTGTTCGGGGAAAACCGGACATATGGTGACCCTATCTTAAATAGAATTTTGACTAGAAAAAAATAAAGTTTTAGATATCTTCAAATACAATATTTCTAATAGTAAGAATGTCATTTTAGATTTTAATTCCCATTATCAAAAGTGAGAATACAATTTTGACTAGGGTAAACTGTATTATGTATATCTGAAATGTAATTACAGATATGAGTGTGACTTGATTAAATGTTAAAACGGCCTGCCGTAGTCTGCCCTAGATGTGTAACGAAAAATCTATTCGAAAGCATGTCCAAGTATGTACGATACGGTTGTATTGATTTAAAACCTCTAATACGCCTCAAATAGGGGGTGGAGGTTCGGTACGTGTGACTCATAGCAGATGGATATAAAGCGCATGCAGTTAGTGCACAGAACCGTATACAAGCGCTAAGCAGCAATAGTAACATAATGGTCACGGTAAGTGGAATTTTATGTAATTTAAAACTAGTAAATTTACGGTCTTCTTGACTTATTTATTCATTTACGATTGTATTTTTTGTTTATTCGCCGAGTAATCTGTAATTTTTACAAGGAAACTGTTTATCCAGTTAAACTGCGCGCTTCACTCATTAACATAACATTTTTGTTTTTCTTTTTCCCAGTTAATAGTGGTGTTCTATCTTCTGTCGTCGTTTCTGACAAGCGGCGTTAGTACCCAGGCTGCACACTTTTACAAGTGGAAGGATGACGTGACGGGAGAGCCCGTTACGTGCGAGCGGTGTCCCCCTGGGATGTACGTAGTGAAGCACTGCGGCCGCTCTACGAGAACTCAGTGCGCGGCGTGTCCCGATATGCACTACACGGAGTACTGGAACTACGTGGAGCGCTGTCTCTACTGCAGCGTCTTCTGTACGGCGGAGCAGTACGAGAAAGTTAAATGTAGCCCAAATCAAAACAGAGTGTGTGAATGCAAAGATGGATTTCACTCGAATAGTGGATTTTGTGAGAGGCACCGTGTTTGTCCTGCTGGAGAAGGTGTAATAGCAAATGGTAAGTCATAAAAAGATTCTACAGATTTCGCTTCCAGTGTTTCATTTGCTTGTTTGTTTGAAAAGGTGAAATCGGGACAGTTTGTGTCATTTTGGATAAAAAAAAAATGTTTTAATTTCTACTCCGTTATAAGACACAATGTAATATCGAAAAACAAATATTGTTGTTTGCTAACATTTCCATTCCTTTGGGGAAGGCACTGTGCAAATGGACGTGAAGTGTGCACCATGCTCAGAGGGCACCTTCTCCTCAAAGCCCTCCAGCACAGAGAGCTGTCAGATGCACTCTAAGTGCAAATCAGGGGAGACAGCTATTCCAGGAAACTCCAAGCATGACACTTTCTGTACTACCTGTAATATTTCCATGAATGGCACTGTCCAAGGTGAGACTCCTAACTACAAAACAAGACTCCTAACATATAAGTAAAAATGCTGTGTTGCAAATAGAGTTCTGACAGCTAATCTGTTCTTCTCCAGACAGGGCAGTTTGCGACAAAGCTGTCATTGACTACCTGAGCCTGCAGAGTCTCTCTGCAAAGAAGCTCCTTAAATTGAAGAAGGATGCTAGGAAAATCTTGGATGAAAGCACAAGCAACATGTCTTTGACAGAGCTACTCGTCTTAATTCAGAAAAAATACCATGACCATATATTTGTAAATATCGTGCGGGAACTTCTGAAAAAAGCAAACCTTCACACTTTGGAACACAAAGTTAGGAGATGGTTTTCAGATGAGACTAACAGGGAATGGCGTGAATGGATGCATAGACTTTACATTGACTAGACTTCTGTTTCCAGTCAGTGCTTCTCCAGAACAAATTAATTTCAAACATTTAATAATATTATCACCCCAGTTATGGGGTGATAGTCATTCCATACCTCTGTGGTTGTGTATTTGAATATGGTTCTACAATTGTGTGTGTGGAGTTAGCAGAATGGACATGTTTACATTGTGTGAAATTGTCAGCATAACTGCACATTAATTTTAATTGAAGAGCAAATTTCCAAAAGTCCCTTAGTTTTACTTGTTTATGAGATGAGACCATCAATGACCTGAAGTCAGGATTTCTAATATGTTATGGTTAAGTCCACAGAAGTTCTCAAACAGGTATCCCATAGACTGAGTGAGTTGTGGAAATTTGCTTTTGAATTAGAATCTATCAGTAGTGTCACTGTCATTTAACCAGATGTAATATTTTCTTGTGAGACATTTCTTCCGAGCTTAATTTATTCATCTTGTTATATTTTTATCAAAATATTTTTATATATTTGTACAAAAATATTGAACATACCTTCTGATACATTGTCACATGAAGACAAAGTTTGATAAAAATTCACCTCTGTATTTGAATACTGTTGATTTTTTTCAGATAATATAAAATGAACAGCATGAAAATCTTGTCTAATAAGCCTTATTTCCATCTGATTTATAAACACCACATGTTAATGGAACTGTACCATATAAAAACATATAGGTACACATTCAGATACAAGCAACCACAATAATGAGAGGAAATGGGGGAAAAGTGCCTAAAAGAGAAAAGTCCATTGGGGTTATCACTAGATTCCATAACCTCACTGGCTAATAATGGTAAATAAGCCCCAAATCTGAATACAGAGCCCCAAGGTGTTCATGCGAATTACACACTAATACCCATTCTGCCATTTTGTTCATCCTTATCAGCTTAGAATGGTGCTACAGATAGGAGGCTTAATTGCTAGCACTGTAACAACTGTATACCTGCACCAAACCGCAACAGTGACTCTTTTCTGGGGGGTTTGGAACCATCTTCAACCTCTGCAGTGAAGTTTGCCTGTTCCCTCTGTGTTTCCATGTTTTCTTCCCAGAGTGAAAGTTGAGTAAATATTGGCCTGATTTGTATTTTTTAATAATAACTGACATTTGCTTTATAATTATGTTATACTCTAGGAACATTTCATCAATGTGCAAAAATCAAACAACAACTGGGATTTGCAGTTTCATAACAACATCAATGCATACTGCACAGCAGTCCTTAAAAGCTAAGAATCTCCCAGGTTGGGGCTATGCAGTCTTAAAGTTGTATGTTTTGGTCTTTCGTATGTTTATTGTTTTGTTTTATTATATGTATTGAATATTCTGCATTTAGGTAATCCTTGCTCTGATGATGTTGCTGTTGAAATGATCAGCTGAAGCAGTAATTCTATATTTACCTGTATTTAGTGGATACTTTTCCACAAAGGAACTGTTGATTATTAAAGTCTCTTAGCACTGCTGCTCTTAGCCATTTGCAATGTAAGAGGAAAAATGTATTCAATTAGTTACTAATCAAAACATAGGTGACTACAAATGGGTTACATCGAAATATATTCTTTTCAGTAAAAAGTTTATATATGGAAATCCAGAGAGGAGATGCATCATAATTATTTTTTCTTCCTATTATCTCAAGATCACAACTTATTTTTCTTGTGCCCTCAAGATAAGGAGTCAATTTTTGTATGATCTTGAGACTCTCGCTACAGGATCTGAGTGAACTGTTGATGTGATTTTCGCTTGCGCAAGCATTAAAAGCCAAATTCAAAAGCAACTAAAAACTAAAAGCAAGCCAAATACAAAAAAAGTAATATTCATCCAGTTCTTGTGAGGGGCTTTGCCAGTGTCACTACAGACAAAGGTAACACAGCTCTTGAGCTGAATCATTTCTGGTGGAACAGGGAAAGAACTAAGCTACACAGGGCTCCGGCCCCCCAGGACTGGAGTTTGGCACCTGTGATATAGAGCATGCACGACTCACATACACAGTTGACTCAGATGCATAACTTCTGTTAAGTCATGATCACAAGTTAATTTTCTCATGATCTCGAGATAACTTTCAATATGTAGAGATCACAAGAAAAGTAAATCATGTAAGTCTTCCATTTATCTCCATCCCACTGTTGACCTTTGATAACTATAATACCTCATTATTTTGATTTTGCTTCTGGCCAAGCATCCATAGACTATTGCACTAAATATTAAGCAACAGGGAATTTCATGGTAGATTGTAAAGGTGATGGAATATTCCGTAAGTAAACAAATATCCTGCCATCACACACAACGCTCATCTTTTCCACCCTTCTCACATTCATACTAAGGAAACCACAGTAGATCCAAGATTATCCATCCTGGTCATTCCAGTCATGGGTTTATGACTATCACCTGAGCAATAGATACCAATGACTTGTAGTCAGGTCTTTTTTAGGTTAACAAGTTTTCAAGTCAAATATCACATGCGAGAAAGGAATTCACCCTGACCACAAAGGGTGAGAGCTATAACATAGGTGAAATGTTAGGATAATTAATATGACGTCACAATCACCAAGAAGAAGAGAATCAGTTGGGCGGCTAAAGCTAGACTAGATTAGTATCACATATTTAAATACTGATGTGGACGTGATAACCTTTTCAATACCTAATAGAACATTATTCAGCAAATTATTTTCGTCTTGCGAGTTATGCCTCACGCCCACCTTTTTCATACTTCTAAAAGACATGGAATGCATTCTGAAGGTACCAGCATATTAGAGGTGACACTTCCCCCACATGCCATAGTGCGTAACTTACTCAACAGTCATTTCTCACAGTTTAATCAGTTTCTGTGTCTTGTGCAATGTTTCACATCTACGATGGAAGTTTAATTCATTTCATTATGATGCAGGTAAAATGTAAATCTAAAAAGATATAAACCTGACATGTTTATGGCTTATTGTGACACAGAAGTTATAACTCAGGCTATGGATATAGTTTCACACTGATCACAGAAAGGAATTTTCAGTTTCCAGTGACAGAAAGCTAGGAGGGATTATGACGTGCACTAACAGCAAATAGTTAATTGGTTAATTGGTCAGCTAGGAACATAAATTACTTAAGTGACTTATGACTTTACAGTTGAACAGTTAAAAATATCCATTCTATGTCATTCATTCATCTCCTTCATTGCTTGTACCCAATTATTATGAATAGTAAAACAACAACAAAATTGTTGTACATTCTGATACATTTTCACATAGCAATCTTCAAGTTTGCCCATCACAATCTGGTTCAGATCAAATACCAAAAAAGTCAAGAACAGGCTACACCGAATCGTCACACCTGGGCTCCCCTCTGGAAAACACTATAAATCAACGAGCCCTCACACCTGGGCTCCCCTCTGGCAGACGCTATAGACCAGGGAGCCCTCACACCTGGGCTCCCCTCTGGCAGACGCTATAGACCAGGGAGCCCTCACACCTGGGCTCCCCTCTGGGAGACGCTATAGATCAGGGAGCCCTCACACCTGGGCTCCCCTCTGGGAGACGCTATAGATCAGGGAGCCCTCACACCTGGGCTTCCCCCTGGCAGACGCTATAGACCAGGGAGCCCTCACACCTGGGCTCCCCCCTGGCAGACGCTATAGACCAGGGAGCCCTCACACCTGGGCTTCCCTCTGGCAGACACTATAGACCAGGGAGCCCTCACACCTGGGCTTCCCTCTGGAAAACGCTATAAATCAGGGAGCCCTCACACCTGGGCTCCCCTCTGGCAGACGCTATAAATCAGGGAGCCCTCACACCTGGGCTCCCCTCTGGCAGACGCTATAGACCAGGGAGCCCTCACACCTGGGCTCCCCCCTGGCAGACGCTATAGACCAGGGAGCCCTCACACCTGGGCTTCCCTCTGGAAAACGCTATAAATCAGGGAGCCCTCACACCTGGGCTCCCCTCTGGCAGACGCTATAAATCAGGGAGCCCTCACACCTGGGCTCCCCTCTGGCAGACGCTATAGACCAGGGAGCCCTCACACCTGGGCTCCCCCCTGGCAGACGCTATAGACCAGGGAGCCCTCACACCAGGCCTCCCACCTGGCAGACACTATAGACCAGGGAGCCCTCACACCTGGGCTTCCCTCTGGCAGACGCTATAGATCAGGGAGCCCTCACACCTAGGCTCTGGCAGACGTTATAGATACAGATCACTGCGTGCCAAAACAAGCAGGTACAAGAACATTTTCTTCCTTCAAGCCATCACTCTTATGAACAGCTGAGACAGCTGCCTGTTCAGTCACACTGTACCCGACCCCCCCCCCACCCCCACTCTCCGCCCATTAGCAAGCAATACCTCATTGTTTTTATTGTCTTCCTGCACTTTTTATACCTTTATCCACCACACGTGCACGGTGACTATATTATATGAATTGGCCAATAATTCAGATTCTGATTCTGTCTCCAGTCTTATGTTAAGTGATGACTTGTAGGCTGTGCCTGTACATGTAACTGCGAAAATACCCCCATCTAGTGAGTAGCAGGAAGCAGCACATCTTTTTCACGAAAGGTGCTATCCTGAGTATCTTGTCCGTGAAAAGGACTGCCATTGCAGTTTTGCAACTGTATATATGAACATTAGCATTTTCTAATAAAAAGGACTCAAAGCAAAAATTACAGGCACTTGTTCGTCAATAACAAGTTCATTTTTTCAACATCCAAAACCCTCCAGCAGTGTGGACTGTGGTGCGCAGTAAATTATAAATAATATCCGAATGACAAGAAACAGCAGGGCCGTGCAGCGGGCGGGGGGACGACGCTAAAATGAATATCACGTTGGATTCTACTCAGTTTACAGGATTTAGTCTGTGGCTGCTTGTTAAACTGTAAAGATAATAGTTTACCACATAAAGTATAAATATATCAGCACATACAGATTTTTTACGTCATTTGTCAGAGGCTACTTGGAAGAAGCAACATTATCTTTAAAGCAATCACCCAAACTGAAATCTCCTGCTTACCTTACTTTGGCTGAACTACACTTCCCGACAAGCCTTTCGGCGCTTCGGTGAAAGGTGACAGGTTATATCCAGGTCAAAATGGTGGTTTGTGCCGGGTAGATAATTGCTATAGCGAACATTTTACGTAGTTCTGTATCTTTTTAAATGGCATTTGTTGCTATTAACGCATATACCGTTTGGTTAGGGTTATGTTATATCAAATAAGGGCAAAATTAATAGTCCATTTACGTTATATACTATGGAGTTAAGTAGTTGAAATGCAGTCCTAGTTTTAGCTAGGTAGCTTATTTGATCTCAGAAAGTTGTGCTTAAGTGACGTTAAATGTAACGACGGATTTAGCAGCTCACAAAAATAAAGCTAGGTAGCTTACCACTTTAATTTGGCGAAGGTATGTTATGCATCAATACCTTACTTTGATATTGTTTATGAAACTGCTCTGTTTAAAAGTACTTTGCAACATGCATATTACACGTACTGTATGTATCCAGCTTGCTTTTGACTCTGTCACCTACGTTTGTGCTTTTGTTTTTCCAGAGCTATTTGTTTTACAGTGATTATATAAAGTATATATAAAGTCTTGATATTTGTCTTAAATAGTTATTTTACGTATTTTTATTGCCGCGTGAACAGGAAAGCGTTTTTTAGATTTATAAATATTTATTTTGCTAAAAAGAAACTGATCAATGACACATAAATGATATAAATTGTCTAATGTAAAGTGTTTATTATGTTTGTAATATAAGTCACATGATTGTCAGTTAAAGCACACTGATTTACATAACCAACTGTGTAGATGAGGGGTATGCAGTTGCATCTTCAAAGGGCGATTGTGTATGTAGGTTTTTGGAATAACCTTTAGGTCAACTGTTCAAATCCAGGTGTGAGAATTCTTCAGCCAGTAAGTCCTGAAATGAATCATCTAATTAGAGCATTGCAGCGAAAATCTGTGCACACAATGACCCTTTCTGGATAATTGCTGATGGAATAAAACCAGGCAAGGATCAACCATGCTAAAAAAGTGAGGTTGTGGAAGGTTTTACCCAACACCGTGACAAGAATGAGTATAACAAGACGTAAGGTGATCTCTCCCAAGCAGAAATTTCATACAGTAAAGTGTTTCCAGATGCCATCCAAGCTCTTTTGCAGAAGCATAAACAAACAGGCACAGTTTAGAACAGGGGTACCCACACTTTTTCAGCTTGTGAGCTACTTATAAATGTCCAAGTCAAAATGATCTACCTACTATAAAAATGCAAAACATATATTTATTTATAAATATATAGAATATTCTATATTATTATTATTAATTTCCCTTTGGGATAAATAAAGCATTTTTGAATTGAACTGGGATTTTAGTTCCTTCACCTTTCTCAGCTCGCTTTTCGGAGGGAAGTTAATGTCGTAGTTTCTATGAACAGTCCGAAAATGCCGCTCCACATTTCCCTTCTTCGGAATACCAATGGTAGACTGACAGATGAGGCAAATGCACTTTGAGTATGACATGGTGGAAAAAAAGTCCTCCTCCCATTCCGTATGGAAGTGGTAGGTTTTTGGCTTCTTACTTGGTCCAGCTCCCCCATTCATTTTTATTCCCTTTCTTAAGTCTAGTAGAAATTAATTGGTGGCTGAGTAAGCGACTCGTTCGCTTGCTGGAGTTTTGCAGCAGCTGGCACGGTTGAAGGCATCATCCACCCTCTTTTTTTTATGCCATGCGATCTACCCACACTAGCTTTGCGATCGACCACTAGATCGCCCTCGACGTATTGGGCACCTTTGGTTGAATGAATAGCCGCCTCACTGCTGAGAAGTACAAGCAGATTCTGATCCATTATGCCGTAACATAGGCATGCAGATGCTTAAATATCATAAATGTGCTGATGTTTACTGGTTTAACGTTGAGTGCTGGAATGTTCTAACTTTACTGTGGTACATCTGCTTCTAGACACCTATTTGCTGACCTATTACTCTTCATCATGGATGAAAGCAGTTTGGAAGCAGCCATAGAAACCTACCATGCCCAGCTGAAGCAGGTGGAGTCTGCCTTAGGTGCCGGACTAGATTCTTCCCAAGAGTCAGATCTTTTGAAACTGAAGGATGACTTACAGCAACTGATTCAACTCACCGAGTCCAGCTTGGTGTCTGTAAAGAAAAGCCGGCTGCTCGCTAGCCTAGAAGAAGCAACTGCACCTCAGAGTGCATCCCGAGTAGAGAGAACTGAGGTTGGCAACATGGATGAAGAATTTGCTGCTTTTTACTCAGAGGTTGGTGGGACCTCTGTGGAGTGCATGTCTGGCAGCATGGAAGAACCATTCAATTCCCAGATAGCTTCCTCTTCTAGCCCTGGTCACACTAGTGAGGTTGATGATGAGGATGGTGATGAAGACATTGATGCTAATGCTGATGACGACGGGGATGATGGGGAATCTCTGAGTGGGTTGAAAGTCAGAGCGCCATATCGCACCTCCTGGGGAACACTGGAATATCACAATGCAATGGTGGTGGGACCAGAGTACTCCGAGGGGTCTGAGCCCCACGTCAGAGTGCTGTATGTCTACCCAACCAACAAATCCATGAAGCCCTGCCCCTTCTTCCTTGAAAACAGGTGTCGCTTCATGGAGGACTGCAGGTAGTCCGTTTACGGTCAAGAATTCCTCTGTTTAAGCGTTTCTCTTCCCTCTGTTCCTCGAAGGCATGCTCTTTCCGTCAGTGGTGCCGTTGCAGCTGATTTTCCTGTTGTTAGGTTTTCACATGGTGAGGTGGTATCTGTTTCTGAGCTGAGAGACTTCCAGGATACAGACCTGAGTAATCTACAGGAAGGTTCCTCCTGTTTGGCCAGGCACGAAGATGGCATATGGTATCCAGCGAAGATAACTGGTCTGTCATTCCCTCCCTGTTTGTACAATTTGATCTATACTACTGGTATTTTGAAGTATTGCCTTATATCTTATCTTGACAAAAACCCATTTAGTGACTCCCAGAAAGTTTTTTTTTTTTCCCCCTAAAATTCTGGATTGGCCAAAAGGGCCTATTGCAATCCAAAAATAGATTTGTGAATATCTGGCACTAAGTGAGATTGCTTACAAGAAAAATGAGTTTCTACTTAAGAAAAGTTGCTTTTAGGCCCCACTCCGTAAACAGTGTTCTAATTTAAAGATAGCATTCAGTCTTGTTCATGTAATTTCTGTCTTTTTGTGGAATTTTTTCTGCAAATGTAATGTTATTTTTATATATAATGTAAGTCAGCAAAACTAACAACATTTATTTACATTTATTTAATTAAATTACCCACTTTTTATGCAGAAATCGATGGTGGTTATTATACAGTGAAGTTTGACTCGCTTCTTCAGAAAGATTTGGTCATAGAGGCTGATGGGATTATTCCTCCGATGAGGGAAGATGATTCTCCATCTTCGGAATCTGACGACGATGACCCAGAATACTCTGCCTTTGCTAAAGGTAGCATTCATTGTCGCTTTGCTGTACAATGAAATGTCGTCGGACAGACTTCAGAAATAAACGGTATACTGAATGTGTAATTGGGGTATGTTTCGGGGAAACTTAAAGCACTCAGAAATGGTTTTGAATGTCTAAGCTTACTCCTCAATGTATTGTCCATCAGTTGTAGATTCTAATGAAACGGAGACATGGGCACCCGGAAGTACTTCTGATTTTGGTGGCTGGGAAGCTCATACGCGGGGAATTGGTTCCAAACTGATGTCCAAGATGGGTTATGAATTTGGTAAAGGTAAGCGTTTCCCAGATGCCAAAGTGAACTATTTTTGCCCACAAAGTCGACTAAAATCGAAATGGAGAACTTCTAGATAAGGAAAATGAGATGAAAGAGATTAAAACATTATTGTTACTTGTAAGGTAGATGCATGACTTGTTCTGGAAATGATAGGAGGAGGAGAGGAGGTGTGTAAACAAAATACCCCCATCTAGTGAGCAGTGACAAAAAAACGAACAACAAAACAAAAAGATCGTGGGCTTGATACAATATGGTTTGGGTTTTCTTTTGAAGTAGATAGTAAACACACCTCAGTTCTATATAGGAGTGGTGATGTGGTACAAGTAAAGTAAATGAATGTTTATCACCTGATCTCGTGCTGTCCGGGGGCTTAGTGCTGTTAGTGCACTACTCTACCGCACTTCCTCTTTAAGCATGGACTGTACTTCCTAGTACTGTCTTTATGGTTGTCTAATGTGGAGTGTTTATCATGTTTGTAAGATGATACAGGTAGTAATCGTCCCTCTGTCTCCCCTCCTGTTACGTTATTGATTATTGTACAGCAGGGGTGGCGAACCTGATCCATGGAGAGCCGGTGCGGGTTTTTGGGATGACCTCTCCATCAGCCAATAACAGTGAGTCTCCAGGATTGGAGTAGAGAACCACTGTTTTATTATGGGCTGATGGAGAGGCTATCCCAAAAACCTGCACCCACATCGGCCCTCCATGGATCAGGTTCCCCACCCCTGTCGTACAGGACGTTTTTTGTAAGTTATTCAAGAAATCTGTCTTTTGGTTTGTAAAGTATGTCCTGTCATGAATGTCGCACTGTGGGTTCAGGAGGGACATTATTTCGGTTTGCTGTGTATTGTGCTTGGCTGAGTTGACGAAGCATGCCTGTACTGGACTTGACTTAGGCCTGGGTAGGAACGGAGAGGGCCGAGTGGAGCCAGTGCTGGCTGTAGTCCTGCCTAAAGGGAGGTCCCTGGACCACTGCGTGGAGACCGTCCAGAAGAAGGCACTTGGGAAGGGTGGAACGGAGGCCTCGGCGAAGCGCCGTAAGAAGAAAGCGAAAGGAACGGGCGCCTCCCAGGGCCGCAGGGACGTGTTCGATTTCCTGAACAGCAAGCTGGGTGACCAGGAGCAGAAGGCTGTGGATGCTCCTGCCCCCCAGAGGAACAGCAAGGAGGTCTACAGAGGCGGCAAGGGCACCAAGCGCTCCATCAATGTGCGGCTCTTCCAGACCGCTGAGAGGGTGGCCCAGACCGAAAGGGAGATCGACAGACTCACCGAAGCCCTGGGCAGGAAGGCGGGCAGGTACTCGTGTCCTTAGCTGACCTCAAAACCAAAAGCATTATCTAACCCTCCTCTCACTCTAAGCAGCTGAAAGTGCTCTAAAAAGCTCCTGTTTGACAATACTGCGTAATGTCTCAGCTGCAGTATGTTGCCATGATTAGTTGCACTGGCGCTGTCTTTTTCCATAAATTAAACACCTGTGAATTACTGTCGTCTGTTAATAAAATGGAATGGCTTCCTTTAGGCTGCAGTAAAATTGAACATCTGGGAACTGGCTAAGCACTCAGCTCCTTGGCATTAGGTTTAGTTAGGGTGATTCTTGGAGTTGAGCAGTGTACACACACACACACACACACGCCTGCCACGTCGCCGGGGAAGGCTTTCCGTGTAGAAACAGTGGGTACTCCTGCACAGTGTTCCGGTCATGCCTGGGCTCATTTTGGGAATGCCTGCTCTCCCTGAGACCATCACAATAGCCCCTCTCTGCTCGCGCTTTGAGCCGCCAGTGCTATTCATGGCAGTCTTCACTGTATGTGACAGGAAGCAGGTTAGCGATAAACTTTTTTTCCATCTACTGTGAAAATATGCTTCTAGACAAAAAAAAACCAGAAAGCCGTAGCCTCTTGAGCCCTTCAGCATATAATCCGTATCCTCACAGTAGCGTGCTTTTGCTTTGGGGGTTGACAGTCCTGCCTCTCTTTTTGATAATGTAGGAGAGCCCACTGGTACCGCATCATACATGATCAGGGATCCATCTCTCGTTGCTTTACGACTTGAATCGTTCCGTGGGAGGTGCCTCTCCTCTTTGTTCGCCTCTGTTCCGCAGCCCTTGCGTGCCAAGTCAGACGTTCCCGTCTTATTTTTCCAGAGATAAAGCGATGATTAGCCATCTGGAAGAGAAGCTGTCTGGGGCGAGGAGGTTGCTGTCGCAGCTGAAGGCCCAGGAGCTGAGCATTCAGATGGAGCGGAAGAAGGCAGATACACACAAGAAGATGACAGAGTTCTGACTCGTCACTGCGCTAATGATTCATGACCAGTGGGACGCAGTACCGTTTCCAGGCCACTGTCTCATACTTATTTATGTTTAAAGCTGATAATTACTGTCTGTTTGTACAATGAAGAACACTGGCTCAAGAATACGTTTGATTGTTTTACCAATTTTTTTTCATTTTTTTTATCACCGACAAGGATATGGATCAGATACGGATTTTTAGGAATGAAGCTGTTTCAAAATGTTATTTCAAAAGCACATTTTAATGAAATATTATTTGTGAAGGTTCTTCATTTAGACTGAGACATTAAAGAAATTCTGTAAGAATCCATATCAGTAGTAACTGTAACATTCTATTCACTGTGGTATTTTGTCAGGGAGTACTTGTTTTTGTGTCCCTGTTCTCGCCTTGAATTTTGTTTCCTTGTCATGGTCATGATGTAAGTTTTGGACCCGAAAGCCACCCTGACCTTCACTTCTCCTCCACTTCAGATTTCTTCAAGTTGGATTGTAATTAGCAGCTTTCAGCAAGATACTGACACTTATTAGCCCCATGGTGAGAAATGTGGCCCAGCCCACTCATTCCGCAGTTGTATTTTTAAGTTTTCAGAGTAAACGTCTTTTCTGAAGAAAGCTTATGAATTTGTGGATCCTCAATGTAAGTGTGTATTTGTTAGAAGGAATGTTTTTCAGCTGAAAGCAGTAGATTTCTCTTGGCTTGGAAACACAAATCTTGCAACACAAATTTTATTTGTGCCTCGACACACTCAGTTTTGGTCTAATGTTTTAGAATTACACTGATCATGCTTGATTATTATTATTTCTTGTCACTAGTATGGCAAAAGCAGAGATGGTCCAGGATGACCTAACAGTCTGGAGGTTAAATATGGAAATGCTTTTGCTAATGGGATGGAGGACCTTGGAGTTCTTGGGTACAGTAGACTAGAGTCCTGATAACTGCCAATTAGCACCTGGTTGTTATATATATTGAATGCTATAGACACATTTGATCTTTCAACTGTTTATGCTGGCCAGTCACCTAAAGCCTTTCTCAGGCAGAATAGGCCACAGGGCTGGGGTATAACCTGGATGGGATGCTAGTTAAAGGATGCACACAGCCATTCACTACAAGCAAATTTGGGACACCGGTTAGCCTAACTGCAACTGGACTTCAGTCGGTACCCAAGGAAGAGTTGACAACTTCTCATACACAGAGCAGTGGTGAAATTTGGACCCTCAACTTGGAAGGTGAGAAGTCACCATGCCACCCACCTTATCGGTATATTCCTGAAATCTATGATGATGCAACTGAACATAGTGGTTGTAACAGTAGTCCCTAGTAAGCACATTCTTCAAGCTGGTCTACATTGATCTGTGCTCATCCTTTGAAACAGCTGTTTCTTAGTCACCCAGCTCTCTGAATCACAATAGACAAGGCCAGTCAAGAAATTGTCTTTGTCAGAGATGCTGGGATTTAGGCCTGATTCACAAGTCTTTACCTTCCATGAGTCAGATGTCTTTCCTGTCAGGTTGGTTGGCTTCTGAGCACACTTTCTTTCCTGTATTGTTGAGAAATGTGTTTGTATGTCTTTGAGCTGTATAGATCAATACCACAATTCAGGGACTGGATGTGACCTCAGTCGATGTCCTGATGCTCTGGGTGTTGAGAAATGGATCAATAGTTTGTTTGGCTTGCAGTAAGCTTAAATTTTTCATCATTTTAATTCCGGTTTGGGCCAGAGGGTAATGATGAAAAATGCTTCTAGGATGTGGCATGGAAAAAAAAGCAGCTGGCATTTATGATTCATCTACACATCAGATATTAGAAATAGCAAGAATTTCAAGCTATCCTTAAATGCCCTTAACGTCACATAGAGGTCAGAGGAAAAAGGAGGCTGCATAAGAGTTTGCAAACAGGGCAGGGACAAATTCTTTTTTAGAATGGGGAAGGACTTTCCCTGAACCTTCTTCACTTCACTGCAGCGTAGAAATTAATTCAGCAACCAGACCAGCCTGTCATTCCATTAATTACAAATTTGGGTGCTCTTTTATTAAAGACAATGCCAGAGGGCATTTTCTTCCTTGTGCATCTGTGCTAAGCTCCCTATCTGCTGGTAGTTCTTTTCAGTGAGTGGACAGAGAGCCTTTACGGTGTTGGATTAAGGCTGCATGCCACCTATAGATAGTATTTTTCCCAGCTGCATGGTAGCTCAGAACAGCCCTTCTAAGTAGAATTACAGATGAGTGAATGTTTCACTGTGTCTCTTTTAAGTACTGTTAATGTACTTTTATGGTCACACTTTACTTGAGGGGACATTAATAATGTAGTAGTACATGCTTGTTTAATGCATTAATTAACCAATAACTAAGTGTTAGCTTGTACTGACCCCATTCTTGTTCATCATTAATCAATTATGACAATTCACATATTCCGTTCAGGCACTATATTTGTTTATTTAGCTAAGAATGGTAAGACTTAACTTGAGAGGGCAGAAATAACTCATTTACTACCAGTGGTGGAGGAAGTACTGAAGCTTAGTACTTAAGTAAAAGTACAAATATCCTGCAAAATATTTACTCAAGTAAAAGTAGAAGTGCTACATCAACAATATTACAGTACTTAAGTGAAAGTACTAAGTATTTACTTTTAAATTTACTTTAAAGTATTTTTGTAAGTAAAAGTACTCACACAATGGTTTGTCTCAACGTCTGGGGTGTGCCATTTTGTAAAAGAATAGTAGATATACTGACTTACGCCTCTACCGATGTCATTGCTCATAATTATTACAAGCAACTATACAGTATATGTGTATTGGCTCTGGGTCCATGTTGAATGTCTCGTCTTCTTGAAATCAAGCCAGTCTACCACCTCGTGCTACTAATTGACGCGCGCTCTGCCATCATTGGAGCTAATAAAGCCACCTGATTGGTAGGAAATGGCAAACAACGCCTGAACGCAATAGGCTAACTATTTTTTCATGCAAGATTTTGAGGAAATCGTGTTCATAAAAGGTAACAACTGACGGCATAAATTGTAGAAATGTAGTGGAGTAGAAAGTACAGATAATTGCCGCAAAATGTAATTGAGTAAAATAAAAAGTATGCATTATTATTAATTATATAAGTAAAGTACAGATACGTAAAAATGTACTTAAGTACAGTAACGAAGTGCAAATACTTTGTTACATTCCACCACTGTTTACTACTCAAGAACAAATCATGATAGGTTTCCGCATGACATAATGAACTGTCATGATTGATTACATTTGAGTGTACATAGGATCAGTACTTAACTAACACTTAGTTTCTGATTAATGAATGCGTCAAGTAAGAGAGTACTACTACATTATTAATGTCCCCCCAAGTTGAGTGTTACCAGTTTTATTGAGGTGATGAGTATCTCTTCCAGGTTTTACTTCAGTCTTGTGCCCTATACTGTCTGGGATAGGCGCCAGCCTGCCTGCTCGGGTCCAAAGAAAAAGTCATGTCATTGTGTGAATCTGTGTAGGTGCTCTGTTTGTTCACTTGTTCCTTTGCTCTGGTTGATATCATCTGTGGATACCATCAGAGGATTCCCTACAGATCTCTGCAGGGAAACCCATGGTAGGGTAGGAAGTGCTGGATTGCAGTACACCCATTGGTTAGACCCTGATACAAGACATGGAACCATAAAGAATGTAATCTGTGTCACACAACCTTCCTACACTAAATTTCAGTTTTGGTCCTGTCATTCAACACACTCCATGCATCACAAAGGTACTGATTATGCTTTATCTGATTGATACCAAGACCTACAGATACAAAGAGCTGTTTTGAAACTTGGTTTCCCACTGAACAGCCATGCAAATCTAGGAATCCAACCTAAAAACAAAATTCTAAACTCCCAATTTGGATCTATTAATTAGATTAGATAAACATTTCCAAGGAGGAATTTCTTGGAAAAGTAATCCAGCCCCCAGAATATAATATGGTTTGTCGTAGTTTTATTTACAAGAATGAGTAACTTTTGATAGGGCCTATCATAACAATTATTGAGAATATAAAATGGTGAATGTAAAATGGGTTTAACCAGGGTCAATGATGTCAAATTCTTGACGGTTGCCAGTGTGTTTTATTTAATTTGCCTGAGTACCATAATAATTTAATTTTCAAGGTATTGAATATCTAGTTACTTCACATGGTGCTGTTTTTGCTCACCTGTTGTCATAGTTACCTACTGTAGGATTACCTCTTGTCATTCAGCAGTATTGTAATTCTCTATTATCATGCTTAGGTACTCAGTAGCAACATCATTAGGTTCACCTACAGAGTACCAGTTAGGATTCACTTTTTCCTTCAGAACCCTTAAAGTGTAAGCGAGTGCGTTCAGATAAACCTTTCTGGACAGCATTGTTATACTTAACTGTTATTTTTGCACTTGTGGCTTTCCTGTTAGCTTTAACGAGTCTGGCCATTTTCCACTGACCTCTCTCAATAACGAGGTGTTTTTGCCCCCAGAACTGTTGCTGACTAGATGTTGGTTGTTCTGTATAACATTCTCTGTAGACTTTCAACACTGTAGTGTGTGAAAATGATTATGGCTGTTTCTGAAATTCCAGAACCACCACGTTCGGCAACAGCAATTACACCACATTCAACGTCACATCTTAGCTTTTTTTAATGTTCAGCAGCATTATTAATGAAGCCCTACGCACTTTCTGTGTGCTGAATGTACTCAGTTGCAGATACAATTAGTTTTTTATGAGAACACATAACTAATGAACTAGCCATGTGTTCCTAGTGTGAAGTCATGCATTTTGTCTACAGTAGGTCAGAGAACACAGGAGCACATTGTCATACTTTACAGTTTAAGAAAGTAAACTAAAACAATCAAAGGAGAAAGGCTTAATCTTCATAGCATATTGTTCTGAGGAAAAGTTTAGTTTTATAATACATTTTCAGTTGACAAACAGTACAATATAAAAGCAAAACTGATCAGCTGATTCATCTGTAGTTCTTATTGATTCTACTTGAGATGATGCAGACATCAGGTATGGGGGGGAGCCTTAAAAAGCCCCTCGTGTAATTAAAACATTATACATAATCCTTCCGACTGTGTTTTTGGATTTGGAGAATCCAAAAGAATCAGAATCCTTGGATTGGACAGGTTTCAGAAAGCGAATGCTGGATACAGGTTCTGTCAAGGCAATTTGACAGTAATTCCCCCAAATGATTATGAAGTATGTTCATTTTGCAGTGAACTTTCATGCCTGCTGAATTGATTGTTGTTATTGTGATGCTCAAAAGTAATCAATATGTGTGACTGGTATAACTTCAGGAATTATTTAATAAGAGGTCAGGAAGTCGGTGTATACCTAAGGTATGTCTGATCCAGACAATGTAAGCAATGGTAACATTTATATCTGTTTTGTATAGAACAGTTTCAAAACCCAATTTTCAGGGATCTGCAGATAGTCCACATTTTTGCAGAAATAAGCAGGGAGCTGGGAGGGAGCAAAAACGTGGACTGTCTGGGGGCCCTCGAAGACTGGGTTGAGAAACGGGGGTCTGGAATACCCCCTAAAGTATCGATGACTCATTATTACTCTGCATGTGTACAGCAGGAGATATCTTCACACACATCACATGTGTGAAGCACAGTGATGCAATTTTATCTTACAAAAAGATAAGAACCACAGTATCATAGAGGCAGTGATACCATGTGCAGTTGCGCTTATCTGGATAATGTTATCTGCTGCTAAATTGAAAGTGTGGCCCAGATCTTTACCAGAAGTACCAACATCTTTATTGGGATATGTTTGAAGTTCAAGCAGCTAGGCTTATGCAGTGTAAATACCACTGTATGCGGAAAATATGCAAAACAAATATGATAATCATATTGATTAGGTCTCACTTAAAGGAGCCACAGACAGGTTTTGTTCTACCTGCATCGTTTATCCTTTGTAAATATCAGTTAGATGCTATTTTTCTGTTTGCATTTGTACCATGTGACTGCAAGCACACAGCAGGTCTGTTTCTATGTTGAGAGTTAAGGGCATGCTCTGTTATTAATGATGCACCTTCCCTGGAGAATCACAGTACAGAGGCAGAGCTATGAGTTTTAGGCTTTTTGTAGAGTTGTAGATTTTACCCAGAATTCCAGTGTGACTTTGTTCTATGTTGAAAAAGGTCTGCTGTGCTTTTATTTGAATGCACCTTGACCCGAGTGTATTTTCATGCACTTCCAAAGGGCCAGAGTAGTGATGACCCAGACACCCTGTGAATACAGAAGGTCCCTTTTCTTCATCTGTTTTTCAACACAAAGTACTTCGTCTATCAAACTGCAGATAGTGATGACTGAGCATTTTGCTCTGAATACATCAGACCTTTCAAAGCCTGTCACTGCAAGTCTCCAGTACTGGTCACATTTCCTTCCTTTCTGGGATTATTGTCAACAGCTGTAAGGTGTTATATTAAAGCAAAAGATGTTTTTGCATGATCCTTCACTCACTTCCAGCTGCTTAAATTTCAACACTCACAAACCACACTGCAATGTCAAATACTCAAGGTCAACACTACACCAGTGGTTTTCAGCTGGTTTGGTTTTAGGACCCATATCATTCTTTAGTCAATAAATCATGATCCAGATTCACAACAACATTGAGGCGGGGTGGCAATGATAAAAGTTGTCGACCGGGGTGGAGATGAAGGCAGTAATACCCGTCAACCTTGATGACAGTACGAGTCGTCAACCAGGAGGTGCTGATTATTATTAATTTTGTATTTCATCTTAATATTATATTTTTTAATGTTAAACTACACCAGATAAAATACACTGCAGTACACAATGACAAAAACTTTCAAATGCAATTACAATAAAAATCAATTAACGTTGTAGCAGATTGCATTGGCCTCTGCAATTTCTGCTTTCAGCTAGATTGTTTTACACAGGGATAGTTTAATCTGCTGATTTATATGGATCAATGACGTGTTTGCTGAGATCAAAGGCATGTGATGCGTCTTCTTGTACGTATCTTGGGGTTGAGGACTATAGTCTGAATGAAGTAAATGTGTTTATTTTGGGGGACAGCAGTTGTGTGAATGATGATTAAACTCTTTTGTTCCAGTGAAAAGCAGAAGCTATGATATAGTCATGGCAAAGGGAAGGGACTATTTGTGCAAGACTGTTTAACCTGATCTCCTAATCAATGGGACAGGGGAACCATCTCGATGTATCCGACACCTGAAGGTTAAGCGGCGGGGGGTGGGACGTGGTGATGGGGAGATCACAGCACAATGAAATGTTTTTGTTTATTCCAAGTCAGCAGTTTGTGGTTCTATTTAAAGGTATAAATATGAATTTAAAAAATGAAGTGAGAATAGTTACTTCATGAAGGACTTACATCACCAGTGAGAAACTTG
This sequence comes from Paramormyrops kingsleyae, assembly GCF_048594095.1. Lineage (NCBI taxonomy): Eukaryota > Metazoa > Chordata > Actinopteri > Osteoglossiformes > Mormyridae > Paramormyrops > Paramormyrops kingsleyae. Next base: position 8,319,244 of record NC_132802.1, on the reverse strand, counting down.
GGGATTTCCCCAAATGAGAAATGTTTTTAGAACCTAAATAACCCACAAACCAGTTTCAACAGTCAAAACAGTTTCAGTCTTACAGTGCTGCCTGCAAAGTGCCTCCGTTGTCAGAGACCTCCGGCAACCCCCACTACATAAGGAGCTGCAGCGAACTGACTTCCAGAGATGTCACACACACACAAATCAATCTTCCATAATCAACCATAATGCACTATTAATTACTTAAACACAACAATATTTTCTATATATTTTCTATATATAATCTCATCAATTTTAGTGACCAAAAAGTGGATTTTTTTCCCTTTCAAATCAAAAGTCAGAGAACGAAACATACATGATTAAGCGGACGGACCGATTTTATAAATATGCATTTCTTTAGTTCCTTTTGTGTTTATTCCAAAGTTTTTGTTTATTTAAACAAAAATGTCAAGTTAATTTTAAGTTTAATGATCCTGGGTGTAGCGCTTGAGGAGACAGAGTGTGGACTGAGCTCTGGCAATCCCCCACACAAATTTAGTGCCAATTGCACCTCCACATCTATAAAGTCTTCAAGGGGTTTGATTCATGCAGCTGGACCACAAGTCAAAAACAACCAATATTCCATTTCATCTGCTTCCTAAACCTTCTGATTCTTGAACTTAGATTTGAATAGACAAACACTAGGTCAAATAATGATTAAAGCACCCCCGATGAAAAATTAACAGAGGTAGAGCTGTTCTGATGAAGGCGCATGACATTCATTATGGGCGTTAATCACAGAGCCAAACAAGCAGTACAGACAGTTATTCTGTTTGGCCTTTACCAGGGAAACAACAAATAGGGAAAATATGAGTCTCTCTGGCTTTATATTATGATTTCAAGCTGGTTACCAGTGAGTGGAGGGGCTTTTGCCCTGGATTTGTCCCCTCACCTTTAATCACTTCATTGTGATCACTGCAATTGTCCACCACCCAAAATGATTAAGTAATGCACTGAGTTTGCAGAATTACGTATTTAACTGGCAGGCTATACAAGTAGCTTATTTGATGTTTATTGCACTTTGTAAATTGACAGTAAAGAGAATGAAAATGAATGCAATAAATCCTGGGATGGGCAGTGGGCAGTCTGTACTTTCACGTATAGACTGCCTGGAACACAATGCTACCCGGCACAGGCCCACAGTGACTCTGCATTAGATACACAGTGTGGAAAACACTGCGTACAGTGTACAGAAAGACGGATAGATGAATGCAATGATTGTAGGTCTGTGCAACTCTTCTGTACACATCTCACAGTACATTGGGTCACAATACTTATTATGCATATTGCAGAAATTATTAGTTTGTGTTTAATTGGGTTGTCAGGATTCTGATATGTATATGAGGCGATAAAATGTGTAATAGCCTATTCTAATTATGGTGATAATGTGTTTGTTGATGAGGCATTCATTTATTTCCTAACCTTTTTTATTTCTTTTTACATGACATGGCTGTAAATACTGTACTTTCAGTAGTACAATAAACTAAAGCCAACCAATTTGTTCATATATACAGCCAGGCTAGTTTTTCTTTTGCTATTTTTCTGTACAGAGCCAAAAGGAAGAAATTACACTTCTGATAAAATGCTGCCAATGCTCAATTATATATGAAATCAAGTCATCTAAGAAAAGCAATAAAATTATGGTTTCAGGTGATCATTTTTCACCATAAGGGAAAAAAGTGCCATTTATAGCATTCAGGAATCATTGGAAAAATACCTTTTGGGAAATGAAATGCCAAGAGGAATGCTGTGTTTCCATGGCAGGACGGGGCACTAACCAGAATGAGTAAAAATGTGCAAAAACGTTGGATTTACAGGTAACATCAAAGCAAAGCTAAACTTCAATCAAGTACAGACAACTATTTATGTCTGATATGTTTGTCTTTCAGAAGAGTTGCTGGGATTAATTCATCTTCTGTAGTTCTGGATTGTTCTATCGCTCTAAATCATCCCAGCCAACCAAGGAGGCAGGAAAAGTCCCACTGTTCCCAGAACACATACCAATATAAACATCCACAGGAATATCCTGTCTATGACCATCGCCACGTACTTCCAGTCTTCTTTCACCTGAGGGGGGGGCAGATGAGACAGAATTATCATTTTCATATCCCATGGTGATTCTCACCTGCCTCCAATTTTCTCACTTAATTGTCTGGTCATGAATGGTTGGTTCTTTTTTTCCCCAGGATGCTGCGTGAATAATAATAATTTGTTGATGCCTGTCACTCACTGGTCCTTTCAAGTCCAGTGAACACTGTTCCCATTTATTTCCCAACCTCGGCCAGTTAAGGTTCCTTCAGAAAATGCTTAACTTGCAACGCATGTGTTCCAGAGGTAATGGGAACATGAAGAGGGCTGCAGGTTTAGCATTAACAGTCTTCGCAGTGAAATGCCAGCATCTCCAGAGGAACTCGAAACATTTAAGCTGAACACGTCTCACTATCGTACTGTTTTTGTGCTTTAATTCATATTTTATTGAATATTACTTCTGATTTACATGTATACAGTAGCTGGTAATGATGTGAAGCCCTGAAGTGCCGCCCTGGGGAGAGTCACAGTGGGCTTTTTAGGAAAACTATGTAAATGTAAATGTTAAGACTAATACTTTCCTTGAGGGAGCAAAAAATACTTATTAGCAACTGCATTAACTACTGGAGTATGAAAATCATGAACCTTGAGATAAAAGATGTATCATGATTCATTAATGATGAGCAAACATGAGATCAGAATTTCACTTGTGTTATTCATTACTTGTTCCGTCAGTAGTTCCTTCTGTGGTTCCTTCAGTGGTTCACAAATATGTACAGAATTAAGATAAAAGATGCGTCATGGTTCCTTAATGATGAACAAACAAGAGCAGCATTTCATGTTATTCATTATTTGTTCTTTCAGTAGTTCATTCAGTAGTTCACTAAGGTTTACAGAATTAGATAAAGGAACTGCTAGACTTAGTTTGTGGTTACATAATACACAAGTAATAGCATAATATTACATTATTTGTGTCTCAAGTGTTACCAGGTTAAAGGTACCTATTAGTGACTAGATAAAGAGCTTTACAAGAAGATAGTAGGTATTGCTCTGGTTAAGGGGGTAGATCAGTGGGCTGAACTATTAGCTGGTGTGTTTTCAGCCATAAAGCCACTGAAAAATCTTTGCTTAGGTGGCTGAAAGTCCTTTCGCAGTTTAAATCATCGACAAGACTTTCTGCTGAATTGGATCCTTCTCTGCACCATAATGTTAGACTAGATGTAGAATTACCTCCTAAATAAAAAAGCTGCACAAGTTCTGCAGGTTTTAAGTACATGCAGTAAGTCCTTAGACCGCAATGAATGGTTTCCAAGAGGAATCAATCCTATTGTAATCCTTCAAGACCTTGATACATTTTTGTAGAACATTTATTTCCCAATTTCGCAGTAACTGGTAACATTTCTCAAGGGCCTTGATTATTTTAAGCACCCTAATCAATTTTAAAAAGAATGATGAAGGAGATTTTTCATCGGGTATTACAGATGAGGTTAATTTGGATTTAAAGACTACAAACTGTCATAGAATCACCTTCTAACATGAGCTTGTTTTTACAACACTGCTATGTTGTTATAAAAATAACCTTTAGAACATTTTTTTCTGACTTCTATTCACTAACAGCATTTCATTTCTCTCACTTGAGAGTGTACACCAGGCGATAATCTAGTTGTTACTTGTGAAATGTCAGATCATTTAATGGTGCTGTTAATTAACTGCCCCCTCACAGTGTTCAAACTTCATTTATGCAGCTATTTTTAAAGGAGCTTGTTCAGGTTCTATGTATAAAATGAAAGGGAAGCTAAGAGAATTCCATTGTTAGAATGTTGTTAATATATGTTAGAACAACAACAATAATAATAATAATAATAATAATAATAATCCTGTACAAAAGGAGAAGAAAAAGTGTGCAAATGTTACTCTTTCTTACTTACAGAAAAGTCTGCATCCTCAGCTCTCAGGTGGTCTGCGATATACTGAATGCCCTCAATGGCTAGTTTCATGGATGGGGACATCACCAGGAGCGGTTGCTCCTTGATCCCGGTTTCTGTGACGGGCCTGGTGGATGGCACGGATAATTCAAGCGGTCCCTGGCACCTGCAGAGGGTCTGGATGCTGCAGGACGTCTCCATCAAGGAGGTGGACCGGCTGGGCCTGGAACTGCCCCGGCCATTGCTGTGCGAGCAGTCGTCCCTGAGGCAGCAGTACTGGATGCTCCTGGAGCGGCACAGTGCGGAACCCTGGGGGGGATCCCGCTCATCACCGGGGTACTGGACACTCAGCGAACGCAGCTTGGGGGGCACCTCCAGTGGGAGGTGGTGCACGGGGACTTTTGGAGGCTCCTCCAGGAGGACTGAGTACTGGCTGGAGGGAGATGCACATAGCAGTGGTGTCCTGGGCACAGTGTGACTGTCCAGGGGAAGACCCAGGGTTGAGGACGTTGAGGTGGCCAGAACATCTGGGTTGTTACGGACTGTGTCAGGGGACGGTCGAGGGGACTCCATTCTGGGCCAGTAGACTGGTGAGTTACGTCTCCTGTGCATCATCTCTATGAGCTTCTTGCAGTTTTGTTTTACAGTGGATGGGCGCTTCATGAAGAGGATTCGTGGTACCAGGTCCAGGAAGACCCTTCGGACCCAGTGCGGCATGGTGTGTGTGCGGGGAGAGCGGTGATGCACGTTAAGCACGAAGACGGTGATGATGATGGAGAGGGTGACGAAGATCATGGTGAAGAGCAGGTATTCTCCGATTAGTGGGATTACCAGAGAAGTAGATGGGATGATCTCTGTTATGAGGAGGAGGAAGACTGTGAGGGAGAGTAGGACCGAGATGCAGAGCGTGATCTTTTCGCCACACTCTGAGGGCAAGTAGAAGACCAGGACAGTCAGACAGGAAATGAGCAGACAGGGAATGATGAGGTTGATGGTGTAGAAGAGAGGCAACCTTCGGATGATGAAGGAGTAAGTGATGTCTGGGTAGATCTCTGTGCAGCACTCATACTTCTTGATGTTGTAGGTGCCCACAGCATTCACGATGACCCACTCTCCGCTCTCCCAGTAGTCCATTTGGTCCACGTTACTGGCCATGCTTATCAGGTCAATCTTAGCTTTATCATAGGTCCAGGAGCCAAATTTCATAGTGCAGTTCTGCTGGTCAAAGGGGAAGAAAGTGACATCTATGCTGCAGGAGCTTTTATAAATGGCGGGGGGTGTCCACTTAATCCTGCCATCGTGGAAGAGGTGGGCCTTGGTCAAATGGGTCACCGCAAAATCTCCATCAGCGCTGAATAAACAAAAACACTAATCACTGATGGCCGCTATTGCTGTCTCTCAGGAAAGAATCCTTTAATGTAGCTCAACGTTTACATTAAGAATATGCATAGACAGGCATATCACCTCTATGTTTAAATAGTGCTTTATACACTATATTATGTAGTAATAAATGTATGAAATATAGTAGAGCATCATATTGTCTTTTAAGACAATTAAAATAGATGGTTACATCAAAAATGACGACAACCAGGTCTCATAACATCCAGCTGCCACATTCTGATTGGCTGCAGCCTGAAGTGTAATAACAGCACAGGCTAGCTCTGTAATCATGTATACTTATTGTAGAGGACGATGTCCGGCCTCCAGATGAGCTCAGACGGGATGCGTATGGATGTGACGTTGTCGTATTCTTCTGGATTCCATCGGAGTTTGTAATCGTTCCACTCCTGTCATGAAACATGGTGCGATGCTCATGTGAAAGATGACGGTCCCTTCAGGACAGAGAGGCGAGTGGAGAAGGCCGGTCAGCCTACCTGTTTCACCCAAACATTGGTGGTCATCATTTGGTTCTTTTCATCCTGTGGATAAACACATAATCTAAACCAATTTGCATAATGACCATACCTATTTTCATATTTTTATTAAGAATTTATCTTTGCTTAGTGCATGTTGTAGTTATTTCTAGGAAAATTCAGATTGTTTAGGTAAAAAGCAATAAACAAGTCTTTTCAAGAAGTATCTGAGGAAATGCTTGCTTGATTTTGGTACTGAACGCTGTAATTTTCCTTCGAAAGAACTGTTTAAGTGCCCCAAAAATAGATGCCTGTAAGACACTAGAAACCGATTGTGTCATATCATCTTCGCTCCGTAATGCAAACTCTTTTTTAAAAACCGTTGTCATTGTCCCATGGCTCAGAATTTACACAAACGTATTAAAAGATGGAAAATGATACCACCCAGGGATAGGGTAACCTTTGAAGTGTGTGCTTGTGTGAAAAACATTCATGAGATGCTAAAGAAATAAATAAAGAAGCCCTCTTGAGGGGGAGAAATCAGAGACGATGCTTTCCACATATTGGCGGTGAATGATTTAACGTGCTAAAAGTAGCCTGACGCAATAATCTGACTGTGAGGAAATAAATTTTAGAGCTTAGATGATAATTGCATGATACTATCTTTAGCGGTTTATTTTTTCAAATTACAGACGCTCCTCTATTTACGAATGAGATATGTTCCGAACGGCCGATATGTTCGTAAGTCGTTATTCAACATCATTTAAGGGTATACGCAAGTACAATGAACTAGGATGCTGGGAGTTCGCACGCTACGCTGCTGCGCGGTGGGAGTAGCGGGCAGAAGTCGTGCTAGGCGGAATTGGCGCACAGAAAAAAAAATTGATGTTGCGGACAGGAAACAGGAGCCCAAATGAACACAATTTGGACTTACAGTCCTCTTCCTTCATATGTCTGAAAGTTCGTAAGTTGAAAGTTCTTAAGTAGAGGGTGTCTGTATATAAATGTTACTGAACAATAGTGTATAAAATACAGATCACAAAGGCAATAAGACTAGAAGGAAAAAAATCAGCAAATGAGGAAAATGCTAACAATGAAGGAAAGACCTATGGCATGAATTCTGGGGGAATTCAGTGTTTTTAAGATACATTGGTTTATGGTTCAACAAGTGAAACTTATAGAGTATTAAAAGATAAATTCTAAGAAATCGTATTTCTTCCCTGAAATGTCTCGGGTTTTGTTTGCTTCCACCAAATATTTTCCCATGAGTCAGATTTCCAGCTTTGGGGTTTAGACTGGGAAGCAGACTATTCATCAAACTGCCTTTTATATGAAGTGAAATAAAGACAGTCTGTAGTACTTCTGCTGCCTGAATGGTAAGTCTGACTACAGACTTACCACTAACTACCCTGACACCACACCCTGCGTAAGAAAGGGAATCAACTCAATCTGTTTATTGAATTTGAAACACCCCTCGTGCACGTTCAAGGTTGGCGGCTGCAGAATCTCACCACGTCGATAAGCTGGGCGATAGACAGGCCGAAGCGGACCAGCACCACGTCTGAGATGTTTGCGACTGGCCGTGACAGCTTGTTGTAGTGAACAAACAGGGTGTTCAGGAGACGTTCCTCAGCATGGGCTCGGATCCTGGAGCTACAGACTGCAACAAGAACAAAGAAGAAGAACCGGCCGTAATCAACTGTGAGTCTAGAGTGACCCTCAGTCACAGATTTAGGGAATCGGCAGTCTGACATTAGCCTAACGGCGAGCCTTGGTCAAATCAGCACCCAAACGTGCCCCATCCTGCCAAAAAAAAGAATGATATTGTGCAAATTCAGGTGATGTGTCTTTCACTCTCTGGGCTGTGCTGCTGTTCAACGATCACCATCACCCAAGAGCACAGGTGCAGTTTCACTATTGGAAGGGGCGAAAACAGCCTCAACCCCCACCAACCATAAACACATGCCCCCCCCCCCCCCCCCCCCCCCGCAATATCGGTAGGGACATTTTCCTGCCGTCCATACCTACATCTACACCTTTTACACTAATGGCAACATAATTTCACTGCTCCCCCACCACATGCCCCCCCTCCAAAAAAAAATCTTGGGCCTGGCCATCAGATTTGTTCTGGAGGCCCCACTGCACCTGACTCCCAGAACATTACGGCTGGCTGTGAATCGCAGTTTCAGCAGTCTTACAGCTCAGCCTTACAGTCCTCACCCCTGTCCTCCAATCACAAAGCCATAACTCTGTATCATTCTCTACCTTCTTGTTCTTATAATACCATTTGTTACACTTTCAAATGCTCTTGTATCTGGAAAAGTGTTAATGCAAATCCTCAAACCGCTTCTGACTTTTAAATCCGTCCCTTGTTGTAGCAGAGTTCATTTATCATTTATGGAAAGGGATTACTACAGCCTCTCAACTGATCAGTAGTCCATAGAGGTACACATGCATTTATTTATGTGTTTTCTGTATATTGTATGTGTGGCATGTGATGAGCATGTTGTGATGTGTTCGGTAGGTTGTAACACCTTGGGTGTGCTGTGACATGTTGAGCATGTTCTGACTTGCTGGGCCCGTCGTGATGTGCTCGGTGAAAAAAAGCGATTTGTTAGCTGGTGCGTGATTTGGGGAGCTGCAGACTTCCTGCCATTGGTGGTTTTTGGTATCAGTTACCTTCACATTTACATATCTATTGGTCGCATTCACCCAAAGTAACGTACAAGTGAGGCAGATAGTACATTAGACTTATGCATGGTGTTGAGGCATAACTAGGCCGAGCTTCCAACGAATGGCTGCTACTAATGTAAAAAGTATTGGGGCAGCAGTTTGGAGTGAGAATACATCTGTTAGGGGCCCAGCGTGTGTCTCACAGTCAATGCGTGACACTTTACAGCCCAGCCTACTGCATCCATCAGATCTTGCTCTTCCACGTCCACCTTGTCTGCACGCTGTGTGCGCATGCAAGTAATAATGTGCTTGCAGGGAGATCTCATGTAACTTATTTTGGAATTTACCCAGAAACAACAAATGCTTTTTTCTGATTGGTTGATATGTGGCTATTAACTCTGCATATCTCGGACAGCTGTGAGCTCAGTAGAAAACTCCACCTCGTATGCCTGCGCCTCGCCCATTAATATCACGGGACACCTTGGGGGGCGTCATCTCTTACTTCTCAGAGTGAGAAGCACAAGGTGTGGCGTGTGAACTGGTTGAACTGCGTGTTTCTGGCAGTCAATGTGTGAGACTCAAGAGCCCTGCAAAGCAAGAAATGAGTGTGACTATTCCATGGCCCAGTGTGCAGCCTTAAGAACATTCTGGGCATCTGGCTAGTTAAAGGCAGGTTAAAGCTGAGATCTGTTCAGCTGAGTATATAGTGAATATATTTGAGAAATATATTGTGGTACAGGCTCTGACAATTGTTAGAAAGATATTACAGTTAACTGATCTATTCTTGTCTTTATAGCATTTCAGTAACATGGAACCACAAAGATACTGATTTCGAGTGTACTGTGTAACCTTAAAAAAAGATCTTTGTCCTGGTCTATGCCTCATTAGGGACCACAGATCAGTCATCCATGAGTTATAGAAATGGTATCTATTTGTGGGATGACTGTTGTCAAGGAAACAACTTTGAAATGGATTGATAAAGCCAATCATCCAATATATAGGTGTACCGACACCAACTGTTTTCCTCACGTGATGTAGGATGCTTCATTGCTCATTGGAAAATTATTTATAAGAGATAATTGAGAAGTAGCATCGCTTTCAGGGTGTTCCTCTGCCTTGGGTCCTGGGTTCGCCCCCAGGCCCCTGTGACCCTATACTGGATTAATAGATATGGAAGATGGATGGAATTGATGGATGAACTTGAGAACTACTGCATTTACAACCAAGAATGGTCGCATAAAGATTTTTGTGTGCATACTGTAGCATAGTATCAATTCAGGTAAACACAAAAAACAAATAAATAAAAATAAACAAACCTGGAAAAATAATATAATTCCAGCACATTTATTATATTTATTTTTGCTTGCATTCCGTCTTGTTGGTATCCTGTGTGAAATACCTATATCCTGAGGCAAGGTACCTGAATGTCAGGCCGTCTCTGGGGAGCGAAAGATCTTGTATGATTCACCAGAAGAGCTACAGCTGGGTAGGTTACAGCTGATTCGCCACTTTGGAGACCTCTGCTTGGAGCTTATCTAATGGAGGTCCAAACGCACACACTTTTGGGAACTCTATTGATGCAGGAAAATGAGAAAGTTGGAAAGAAAAAAAATTACAACTGCTTCAGTCAAAAAGGGCATCAGCCTGCTGGGACTCAGGTGGTTTTGCCAGAAATGTGCCTCATTTTTAGCCACCAGCTTAGCTGATCTTACGACACGATTCTAGGCGGACGACTCTAAATTTAGAAAGCAACCTTGTCACTGTCACTGACCTCCAGATTTTTTGATCGAGGCGTTTCCTATTTCGGCTCCTTATTCATTACCCTTAAGCTGTCTGTTATCCATTAAGAGGCAGACGGTATAGCAACAACCTGCTTTGACAGGTGATATTACATCATTAAGTGCGATCACTAGCCTGATTCCAATAGGCAGTGGTAATGATTGCCACCATTATCGTTACCATCACCATCCAATTGTTTGCAAAAATCGATACGTTATATAGCTAGGGTCTTTAAGTTGTGTTTATAATCAAAAAACATGACACATCTCAAGGACGTGGAGATGTGACTGTATGCAGACTTAGAGGATGCAATGCTGGGGCCAGGAAAATATGATTTTGATGCTTTTTAATATTTAAATAGCACATATAATCTATATTGGCATCACATTCAGGGTTTACCCCAGCTTTGTACCCTATGCTATCCCTCTGCAACCCTGGCCAGTAAATGGATGGATGGATGGATATTTTTTTCTCTTGTGAGACATCATGTCTATTAGCAGATGGAAATAATTAGAGTGAGGTTAGGAAAGTGTAGAATGTTAGAATTTAAGGGCTAGAGGATTCAAGATTAAAGGTTTATTCATCACGTACCCAGTTGTACATATACAACATGTAGTGGAATGTAACCCTGGTCACTCCAAGCAGCTGTGTATGATAAGAGAATAATAAAATATAGAAAAATAACAGTATAAAATAAAAAATATATGAAATGTTCAGCTAGTGGACATGTACATGGGTGAGTTCATGGAGTCTTTGGAAGGGTTTTAAAATATCTATATGAAAACTGGTTATTAGTGATGATAAGAGTGAATTTTTGCTATTTGCTACAATTTTACTCCATGAGTGTCAAATTAATTCAACATTTAACTTAAGTAAAGTCTGGAATTCAGGGCAAGAACAAAAGAATACTTGTGCTTGACTTTTACTGGCTTTTTTGTTTTGCAATTTTATGGGCAGAACAAATTCTTCTGAAAGGTAATAAGAGGAAATCCCCAAAATTTCACTGATATTTGGATGTGCTTAAAGAGCAATAAGGAAGAAGGTTTGCTTCCTCTTCCCTCCCCAGATTCCTCTTCTCACTAAACAAGAAGTTGTGTAATCTGCTGTCCATAAACTATGCAAAAGCGTTTTTTTTTTAAATGCGTATATCCGTTAATAATAATTAATGGGTATATAGATATACAATCACAGAATCACAATAAGTTGTTATAGCAAGAGTCTTATAATTTAAAAACCTTTTTTTTCCAGAAAATTTATTTTTCCCTGATTTTTATCCCTAGATGCAAAGTTGCAAGCTTGATTTTTCTGTCCAGCAAGTGAGATCATTTTACTTTGATGAAAACCCTGAGTGTCATCACGTCTGCCTTAGGGTTGCATCATATATATCCATCATCTATCTATGTTCATGTGCATGTCATTGTAAAGTAAATTCAAGGCCAGCATTTTACATGCAAGTAGAGATTTAAAACCAGTTTTAAAGGATCACCAGTTTGACTAACAGAATTATACATGGATTGTTTTAATGTTCAGAAATAATAGAAGGCAAATGAATTAAGATTATATCTGGAGAGAAAAATAAGTGAAAATGTGTCTTATGTTTGTCTAACACAAATATATGGGTAGCTATGACAACATGGGTTGTGTTTTAACTGAATACTAGAGATAAAACATAAGAAAGCAATACAATGTGCAAGAACCAAAACCAAACCAAAACCAAAAAACATTAAACTGATCAGTGGTAAACTCTTACATTTTTTAAATTTCAGTCAATTATATGAATATATATATTTAATCATTTACTGTTTAAATGTCCCATTTAATCCTGATGTTCTGTACACTCATTGGTCTCTGAGGATAATGGTTTAGTACTAAACTGGTCAATGAATTTATATTTACATGTTTTTGAAAGCTTCCTTAAAAAGAAATTTCCAGGTCTGACCTTCAGCATTTTGTATTAACAAACAACACCTGAACTGTGGATATTAACAAACCAGAAATTATTTTCCCTAGTTGCACCACTTTTATTGCATTCATTACTATATAAATAACACATTTATGATCATACAGTAATGAGCTTTTTTTGTTGGCAAATTATGCTATAATGGAAGTTGTTTTGACATTTCATGAGTTAAATATTAAAACAATGCTACAATATATTCAATCAGCTTACTTCTTTGACAGATCAGAAGTTAAGTTAAAGGTTAATTAAGTGTGGTTCAGTATGCTTAATGGTTCAGAAATTAATAAAGGTCTATTATCAACCAAGTGTTCAATCCCCTTTATTTTTTAACAGTTTGTTTATAATGAATTGAGAGATATACCTTAGAATTGGCCAGTCAACATTAATGTTGGTAACTGCCAACACTGGTAACTGCTGCAATCTTTTTTGCTTATTAGAATACATAATAGTTGAATAAATAAATGAAAACCCCCTGCTGTAGACAAACGTGAACTGCAAAACAACAGAACATAGCTTGGACAGTATATACCACAGTAGATAAAGAACCTGCGCTGAGCATACCTACACAGTGGATGATGAACCTGTAATGTAAATACCAGCAGCATTGTATATTCAAGCACTGTGGATAAAGAACCTGCTCTGTACTGTATATACCAGCACAGTGGATGCACTGTATATGCCATTACAGTGGATAAAGAGCATGCACTCTAGATAAAGAAACTGCTCTGTATAAACCTGGACAATGGATAAGAAACCTGCACTGAACATACCTACACAGTGGATAAAGAACCTGCACTGTATATTCTAGCACAGTGGGCAAAGAATCTGAACCATATATAACATTGCAGTGGATATATAAGGTCACTACGCATGCCAGCAGAGTGGATAAAGAACCTGCAATGTATTGACAAGCACAGTGGTAAAAGAACCTGCATTGAATATACCAATGCAGTCAAAAAGAACCTGCACTTGTATATACCAGCGCAGTTGATAAAGAACCTGCATTGTATATACCTGTTCAGTGGATAGTGGACAAATAAATGAATGAATGTTACATGTACTGTATATAGCACGTTTCAAAACACCCAAAGTGCTTTACAGAACCAATGGGGAGCCACTGCAACTACCACTGTGTAGCCCCCACCTGGATGATGCGACAGCAGACATTCTATGCCAGTACGCTCACCACACAGTAGCTAAGGTGGTGAAGGGGCAGGAGAGAATTCACCACTTAGATATACTGTAGGGGATGATTAGGAGGCAGGTTTGATAAGGCCACAGTCGACAGTTTTAACCAGGACATTGGGGTACCTAAGTGGATAAAGAACCTGCACAGTATATAGCAGCAATGTGGATAATGAATGTTCACTGTATATACCAGTACAGTGAATAAAGAATACCAGCACACTGGATAAAGAAACAGCTCTGAATATACCAGCACAGGAGATAAGGAACGTACACTGTATATACCAGTACAGTGGATAAAGAATACCAGCACACTGGATAAAGAAACAGCTCTGAATATACCAGCACAGGAGATAAGGAAGGTACACTGTATATACCAGTACAGTGAATAAAGAATACCAGCACACTGGATAAAGAAACAGCTCTGAATATACCAGCACAGGAGATAATGAACGTACACTTTATACACCAGTACAGTGGATAAATAGCTTGCTCTGTATATTCCAGCACAAAGGGTACCTGCATTGTATATAGCAGTATTTCTGTCTGCTCTTTTTGGAAGTATCAATTTCGTTGTACCTGATGTGTGCAATGACAATAGAGTCATTCTGTTATATGTCAACATAATAGAAAATTAACCAACTTTGCACATACCAACTCAGCAATCTGTACCTACAATGCAGGAATAAGCTTTGTACAGTTATAAAGTGTTCAGTCTATGTATTAAAATCATAAGGATGCACTTTATAATCTGAATTACAAAAAAATTATAAAAACAAAAAATCCAATAAGCAACCCAATTGCTTATCCAGTGCAGGACTGAAGCCCCCGTTTGAAATTGTTTTTAAACAATCGCAATTTGTGAATTCCAGTGCCACTAACTTACAATAAGGCATATTCAAACAAGTTCACAAATTTATAATACAGTGCATGTCAGGATCACTTCCCTGCTGTTTATAGAACGTTTTCCTTGTTTTGCAATATGTATATACGTAAATTCCATATTGCTGTGAGCATTCAGTTCAGACATTATAAATATAGAATGACAACAGAAATGCAGCGAAGGAAACGTGTTCAGAACGGATGTTTGTGAGGTCAGGCGGGTCTCTCACCGGACGGAAGAGGCAGGGAGGTAAGGAAGCTCAGCAGGTGGAAGCACCTGACAACGGGCATCCATAGCGGGCACATGGCTTCACCTTGGAGCTCACCTCCAGCCACCTGGTGGGTGGGGGTCTTCCCCGCAGTCCCGCTCTCAGGTGTCGCCGGCTTCACTTAGCATCCCCGTCTTCCCGGCAGCGAGCTGTCCAGTCCACTTTCGCGGGGAAGCAAAACACGAACGAAGGGATGAAAGTAAAAGTCGAACACCTACATGCAAGTCGAGCGTCAGTGCGATTTGGCAAAGGGCACGTGAGCGTGACCTCCGTCCTGATCAGCTCCACACCCCACCCGCTCTGTCCTCCTGCTCATCACCTTCGCCCAGGCTGAGCCGCTCCAACCTCAGGGGAATCACCTCTCACAGTTTCTTAACTTAATGATCAGGATTTCTGCTGTGGCTCTACCCAGAGTAGCCTGTGAATCCTCTCCCCCCATCCAATCTGCTATCTCTTTCTCTCTCTCTTTCTCTCTCTCTCTCTCTTTTTCCCTCTCTCTCTTGCTCCCTCTCCCCTAACCAATTCAGATGCCTCCAATACTGTACTGAGTAGCTGTGATAATGTGGTAAAGAATTTTGGAGAGCTGTGTGTGTGTGTGTGTGTGTGCATGTGCATGAGTGAAAATCTGTGTGTTTCTATTTGTTAATGAGACTGTGTATCTATTGCTTACGGCAGCAATATCTTGTTTTGCAAGTCAGAGTTTCACTGAAATGGCATGTGATGTTAGACATTTAGTCTGTCTTTCCTGTATGGGGGTGCATTTGTTACATCGGTGCATGTAATTTACGAAAACTTTCACAGCAGAAAAAAATGTCTTCATTTTGAAATATATTAAAACACAGCATGATATAATAGCACTGCATTGGCATATTTGAGAACCTCCTCTCAGGTATGACATATCTATTCCCATGTTACATCATCAAAAAGAATGCATTGAAATTCCACGGGGATACCCTTCAACAAAGAGTGTATGAATTCTAGAATCAGCCGAATATTGATTTTTAAAATCAAAGTGTTCAGTGTAAAAATGGAATGAATGGACCTGTGCCTATATAAAAAAGGTTTTCTTAATGCTGTTTTAATGAAATCTTACAAAGCAAGTATGAGTGTTTTTGGCAGACATACAGGTAGACACTTATCTAGGAAGGTGTGTATTGTATTTTAAACTTGCTAGCTGGATTGCAGTAAATGTTTAATTTCTTTAAATACATTTTTATAGCATCCTCCCCAACAAAGGTCTAATAACGATTTAGAAACAAATACTGGAAAATTCTTAAGAAAAGGAGCACAGACAAGCCTAATAGCAGTTGGTATTATCTCAATGTTTGAATGAAGAGCAAAGCGTAAAAGACTGTCATGGTAGTTAGAGGAGAAAAAACTCAGGGGGGCCATGACCAACTGGGGGGGGTACCCCCCCTCCCTCCCTCTTCCTGGGCATATTAATGTTATTCTGGTCAGAAATAGGTGCATTGGGACAAAAAAATGAGTCAATGTCGGTCTCTGACTGCGGAATGAGATTTTACTGGAACAAAATGTTTTCGTCATTGTCTAGGAAGGAGCAATGTGCGTTTGTTTTCTCCTGGCTGGAGTGGGGTCAGCCCACCGTTTAGAGATGAAGAGGGGGCTCGCGCTGGCCAATTAAGCAGGCATCCGGACAGGCCATGTGTGCCCCCCCCCCCCCAAAGGATTTTGGCCATCTGCACTACCTGTATGTCAGGGGGCTGTTTAATTAAGCCAGGGAAGCTGAAATGACAGGAGGGACTTGCCCTTTGCACTTCGCTTTTTGACAATTCTGCACGCGGCTCCGGCTGCCCTCTCCGCCCCACTTACGCCTCACCCCTGCCCCTCCGTCCGCCACCCACCACACTTTTTTTGGACAAGGGCTGTGTTTTGCATAATTAAAATGGAGAGCTGGATCTTGTTGAATCAGTTGGGTACTGCATTCAAACGGCCAGTGGGTGTGTGCCGTATCCAGGATGGGCAAAAATACAAACAATGCCACTGGGAGCCTCTCAGCACCACATCTGCTGTAGATAGGACAGCGTTGTCTAAGTTATGGATTTTGTTGTTGTCCAGTTATAGTGTTGTGACTTATGTGTTTACGTCTCAATGGAAACACACTGTATTTCATTCTAGCGCCTGTCACGCGGCAGATGAGGTCTAGCTAACGGTACGTAAAATTGGCGAAATCAATACAACTCGGTCAGTTCATTCATTCACTCGTTCATTCATAGACCATGTCTGCTGTCAAAATATGATCAGACACTAGAAAGATGCCCATGAGCGAGAAAAAAGAACATCTCAGTGTTTGGCTGCTCCTCACCCTTTGATGATTAAAGTAATAACAGAAAAATCCCCAGATCCTTTAAAAGGCCATGAGGTTAAATGTGTTTGAGTCCCAGAAAAAATGACGAAAGTCACCGATTGTAAACAAGATCGTGTGACCAGAGCTGCTATTGACAGCTCTGCCTCTGTGACTAAAGGTCATGTCATTTCTCCTCTTTCCTTTTGAATTAATCAGAAAACCACATTGGGAAAAGACAATGAAATTACATAAGATCTTTACAGATACTGTTTTGAAACTATTTGAAACTATTATGGAACCATCACAAAAAAAGTATTGTTTACCTATTATTTGTTTATTATTATTTGTGTTATTTAGCGACTGGGCTGATACTTGGCAGATGAAATTTAACACAGATAAATGTACGGTAATCCATGCAGGGAGCAGAAATATAAAGTACCGATATTTTATGGGTTCCACTGAAATAAAGGTAGCTGATTACGAGAAAGATCTCAGTGTGTATGTTGATGCTTCCATGTCTCACTCTCGCCAGTGTGGGGAAGCAATAAAAAACGCCAATAGAATGTTTGGTTATACAGTATCTCTAGGTGTGTGGAGTTTAAGTCAAGGGAGGTGATGTTACATTTATATAATTCCTTGGTAAGACCCCACCTAGAATATTGTGTGCAGGTTTGGTCACCATACCTTAAGAAGGACATTGCTGCCTTAGAAAAGGTGCAACGGAGAGCTACGAGAATGATTCCTGGTCTTAGAGGAATGTCTTATGAGGAGAGGTTAGCTGAGCTGAATCTGTTTAGCCTTGAGCAAAGGAGATGAAGGGGGGGACATGATCCAGGTTTATAAGATTCTAACGGGTCTGGATGCTGTTAAGCCAAGTGACTATTTCAATATTAGTTTAAATACTAGAACTCGTGGCCATAAGTGGAAATTAGCGGGAGAACATTTTAAAACAAATTTGAGGAAGCACTTCTTTACACAGCGTGTAGTTAGAGTATGGAATAGTCTTCCTGCTAGTGTAGAGCAAGCTAAAACCCTGGGATCCTTTAAATCAGAGCTAGATAAGATTTTAACAACTCTGAGCTATTAGTTAAGTTCTCCCCAAATGAGCTTGATGGGCCGAATGGCCCCCTCTCGTTTGTAAATTCTTATGTTCTTACAGTATGTGTATTACGAAAAACATTACAAAAATGATTATGTGTTGTATTAACATGAGACAAATATACTCACATTCTGTCTACTCACTTTGTTTTCAGGGGGCTGATATGACCGCAGCATCATCTGGACCCTAGATCTTTGGGTTTTTTGAGGTCCTCACCACTGAACGGAGAAGCTTCCGGTCCTCAGCCAAAAGAAGCACCAAGCATCACAAAGACCTTGGCCATGTGCACCTGAATCCAGTGGCAAGGTCTTCACTAGCTGTCAGGAAGACCAGGTGCTCGCATTTCTGCTCAGGGAGAGCTGAATGTCCTCTGACAGGAGGGTGAAAGGGAAATATCATTATGCCAGGAGCATGGACACATTGTTATGCACCAGCTGGTGAAGATGTGCACTGTTATTTTTCAGGAGACTCGCTCAGCCACATTCTTTGCAGCCTTGGCTAACAGTCCTTCATGGCAAACTTCTACATTAAGGGCAATTTATGGTTTGCCGGCTCACTGGAACTGCATGTCTTTAGACTGCAGGAAGAAACTGAGAGGAAGCCCAGGAAAACAGGGAGAGCAGCCATACCCTACACACATGCACCTGGGGCTGGAGTCACACCCCCAACTACTACTGGGTGTAGTTACCCATTGAACCTGAAATGAAACTTAATTGAAGCTAATCTGATTTACTAAAAAAAATCTCAATGGTACAATAGAGCAGTCGACCACATGCCTTCCCATCTCTGACGATCAATATACACTAAGCCACTAATTAATTCAATTGAGCCGATTTGTTTTAAAATTGACAGAACACTGCACAGCTGGTCCTGAAAACGAATTTCATTCGCATGACCTAATACACAAAAAAAGTGCATAGTTTCTAGACAAATTGGAATGTTCCACCCATGGTGTCACTCGGCCATCAGGGTGACTGGAACAAATGTGAGCCCTACCAGAAAACTTGCCTCGACAGTCCTCTTAAACTTTATATGGGATTTGTGAGTGTTGCTCCATTGCAGAGCTTGTTTACTCAGAAGGCAGAATGACGCAGAGTCATTCATTACCACCTGTCAATCATTATATTCCTTTTTTTTTCTTTCTTTTTATTATATTCCCTCCGGCAGCCACATCGCAGGAGCCCCAGGGGGCCGTGGCGGCGAGCACCGGACCCCGGGCCCAGAGGTCCAAGGGCCTCCCCACCCCCCAGCCGGGACCCGACAGAGCCGGAAGGACCAGGCCCCGACAGGCAACCGCGGAGAGTGAGCCAGCACACACCAGAGCATCCAGCCCCGGACATCGAGAACCACCAACGCATCGGCAGCCGGGGGCCTCATCCACCATTATATTTCAATATCAGTATTTGCACATTTAATAGTGGTTAATCTTATTGCAGTGTTTCCCTATCCGGTCCTCAGGGACCCACAGACAGTTCACGTTTTTGCTCCTTCCCAGGTTCTGGTAGGGAGCAAAAATCTGTACGGTCTGGCAGGGAGTTCAGAGTAGTGCACACATATTTATAGTATTTAACAAACCTTGTACTGCCTGACGACTGTTTAGTGAACAGCTGCTGTTCAACAATATAATCCCAATAATTGTTGTATATCGAAAGGACAATTATTACGTTGCTAATTTACCAGATGGACTTGCTCGCCATCTGAAATGTCAGGGAATATACCCCTGTATTACAACAAAATGTCTATGTTTAAACGATTCCTTTGACTCTAACCTTTATTCTTCTTGAAAGGTCTGAAATGCCTATGAATGCCAAAGAAAATTAGGGAAAAAAGTAATTATCGTCACCACAAAGGCACAATTGTAAAATAGGGAAATGTGCGTAATAAAATTAATGCTTTCTTTGTAGAGCTTCATGTTCATGGGTGAAGCCAAGGGAATCACTGTTTTGGGTTTAATCTTCTCTCATTTTCACCCAGGTTACCATATCGGACTGGACTGTCTGTCTCTCCTCCAGACTCGGCATAGAGAGGAGACCAAATGACATTCTCTAATCCAATTTCACTCGGCGTGTCACATGATCCCGTTCACTCAGCCTGGAACCCCCACAAGCTTGTTAACTCCTGCTTACTTTTCAGATGATTGTGCTACTGCAGAACTCCCTGACACAATCCAGGGGTGACATAAGCGAGATTCCGACGGCGTTCCGAGCTGCAAAAACCCACCAGCTCTGGGGAGGATCATTTCACCGAACCGGTAATAAAAACGTATTACAACGCAGTGTGGTTCTGTTGTTCACTTGCCAGCCAGGGATATCCAGTATTACTCCACCTCTGAGTTGATAATTTTCTACTATCCTGCAAATCTAAGGGGAAATGAGAAGTGCCTTCCTGAACAACCTGAAGTTAATTAAATACCCCAAACTCAGTATGACATGGTTACACATCGGTCAGATGGGAATTTATAGTGTGACTGGTTTGTTTAAGTGCAGAATTTGTTCAGCAACAGGTTTACTGTCAAAATGTTTTATTATTATTATTATTTCAGTCTTTGAAGTTCACAGCACAAAGAAATGCAAAAGACCATCACAAAGGCTGTATCTTTCACCACTGCAATGTCTAAAATACAAACAGAAACAACCTCTGTTTGATCGATTTGTGTTAACCAAAATAAACTAAAAGAGTTAAAACCTGTCTGTAGTGGTGATCTGTTTGTTGCGTTCATGCATGCTTTGGTGCGACTTTGTGTATTGTTTAGGTTATTCTTCAAATAGACGCCTTACTATCAGCACACAAAAGTAAATAGCACCATGATATATAGGTGACATATCAAATAGACTCATTATTATCAGTACACAAAAACAAATAGCACTATGTAGGTGACATTTAGGTGACATCTAAGTGATTTTGAATCCTATAAAATATTATTGCACTCAGCAGGTCAGTGAGTAGGTTCCTCACCTATCATTCCCTTGTTCTGGCTGTACACTCCTCCATAGAAATGCAATTTCATTTTATATGTGAGAGATGACAATAAAGTGACTTTACTTGACTGAAGGGCATGATGCCCTGCATCCGATCTCAGCTCCCTTGGCATATATATGCGGCATCTTCCTGTCGCATTCCTGTGGATCTCACTGCCCTTTCCCCTTCCAGGCATGTGACTCTGTACATGGATGCACTCCAGGTCCAGGATTACCTCAGTGCTCAGTGGACAGAGAGCTTCTCACTGCTGGGGGATTGGAATTGTAAAGATTTTATCATGGGCAGAAGTTGACCGGACCTTGTTGTTGGAAAGGCATATAATTGAAATTTAAATGTGCCTTGCTCAGGAATCATCAACCTATCCATATATAGAGAAACATGTCCGTGGCAAGATTCATCTGTGTCTGTAGCAAAATGTTGTGATTGAGAATAAAAAAGAGTACTACATTTTCAAATACCATGTCCCTGATAAAAATTGCATTTTGACCAAAATGTCCATCAGAATCCTCCATGGTGTTGGCCCCTGGTCCTGCTTACTATATAAACCTCTACAAAGCGATTTTGCTCCAGATTCAGCTTTCCATGGGTAGAGATGGGACAGATTATATGGGTGTGGAGAGCTACTCCATGGCTACAGCTCTTACAAAGAAAGTAACTTGCGCCAAACTCGATCATCCTCTTCTGTCTTCCCCTTTTGTGAAAGTCTTTTTACATTATAGCTGTTACCTGAGTTCCTGCAATGGCTTAATACACTGTTTCCGCATCCTTTCCTCTGGGACCTACATAGAGTCCATGTTTTTGCTCCCTCAAAAGTGTGGACTGTCTGGCAGGGAGCTGGGAGGGAACAAATTCATGCACCTTCTGTGGGTCCCGGTAGACCAGGTTAGGGAACACTCACTTATATATAATATAATGTGTAGTATGTCGGAGATATCCTCATCCAAACCTTTTCATTCATTGATAATCCAGTGCAAGTTCACAGTGGGGCCTTGAGCCCATCCTAGGAAGCTGAAGACCCAAAGCAAGGATTCACTCTTTGGATCGGCTGCCAGTCCACTATGAGGCACCCACACGCTCACACACACTGTCACACACCTCAAGCGATATAGAGGTTCCATTTCACCTCACTGCAAGTTTATCAGTGGTGGCTAGTTCAGGTCCAGAGAGTGAAAGTCCAGACCATGATTTTGTTTCAACCAACCAGTTGAATATTCTGTGACTGTGACTCCTTATACTCAACTGCTTGAAACAAAATTATGGTCTGGACTGGAATTACACTGTCAGGAAAAAGAGTACCAATTTGTACCCTAAAGGGTCTGTCAATTCTACCCTAGCTGTAGGTAAATGTACCTTTTCGTCTATTTTAAGGTACAGAAATGGACTCTGAGGAAAATCACCAATGTATAAACAACATTAATTTACCCGCAATGGTATCAAAATTTTCCTCATAGTCCATTTGTGCATCTTAAAATGTACATTTGTCCTTGAGGGTACAGCCCCAGTGACAAGCAAAGGTACAAATTGTTGCTCTTTTTTCTGACAGTGTACAGTACCTACCTCTGAGGTTTACAGGCTATGGGGAGGAAACCAGAATACCTGGAGGAAAGCCACCTGAAGACTGGGAGAACATGATAACCCCCAGTCCTGGAAGTGTGAGTCCACAGTGCCACGCAATGAGACAATCTTTCATGCTAGGTTTAATTTTTCATACGTCTATTGCAGCTTGTTATCGATTGATGAAGCTCATACTTCAGCTTTGGCTGAGAAATGGTAGGGCAGGAAATGGAAAGGTAATAAGGACAAATGAATGAATGAGTATGGAAATGAAAAATTACATTTGTCGCTAATGCTGTTATTACAGAGGGTAATTTTCTTACAAAAAGAGGTGTACTAGTTTCAGCTTATGCACAATGAAAGGTCCTAACGATACTGAAACGCACAGCTATCGCAGACCATGAAGAAGAAGATTTACATGTAGAATCCATAACCAGTGCAGTTTTCTAAGTTAATTTAAACTACAATGGTGAACAAACTTCACTCCATGGTGGTCTGTAATGAGTAGCTACTGCACACCTATACCATCAACATCAGCATATAGCGAGAAAACCACTTGATGACATTTTAAAAGCATTTTTAAAAACCCTCACAATTAACAAAAAAATAAGTTTTCTAATTTTTTAATTACGACATTGCTAAAAGATGCCTGATTATACTCAATTTCACGTAACTCCTTTTCTGTCAATTATAAAACCCCTGCATTAAAAATTATACCTCATTGGAATGTGGTACAATTCTGAAAAAAGCACATATTTAATACCGGCTTTAATTATATTTAATACACTTTAAGACCCCCTCAAACTGATTATTCCGGAAAGGCATAATGAATGTTGCAGCACTTTAGGTAACACAGAACACATGCTGATTATCTCTATATCTCCAGTGGGCCTGCAGTTACGCGAATACCAATGTAAGCAGAGAGCAGCCAGTGCAGCCGGAGCCCTTCCTGCTTTCATTAGGCTGCAGCTGAACTGCGGAAAAAAAGGCAATGAGGAGGTTTTCATTTTCACAACAAACATCGAACCTGAAACTGAGATCACAGGTCAGATTTAATGGCTTGAAATAATGGATGAAATCTAAATGAGAGCCTCTTTCCACTTTTTATTCGTAGTTCTTGTAGTTTTGTGTAGTTGGTAATAACCGTAATATAAAGAGGGTTTTTTGGCTGTTTTTTCTGTTCTGAGAATGATTTAGAGAACGTTAATTAAAGTGGTGTATTTGGATACTGAGGTACAGTGACAAATGCTGAGCTAACTGTGCACACTGACTGTGATAAAGCTGTTTATTAGGCTGGGTCAGCATCGTTTTTATGTCTAAACACCAATCAGCCGTAACACTAAAACCTCCTGCCTGGTATTGTGTCGGTCCCCCTTGTGCCGCTAAAACAGCTCTGACTCATTGAGGCATGGACTCCACAAGACCTCTGAAGGTGTCTTGTGGTATCTGGCACCAAGATGGTAGCAGCAGGTACTTTACATCCTCTGAGTTACATCCTCCATGGATCGAACTTCCCATAGATGCTCGATCAGATTGGGATCTGGGTAATTTGGAGGCCAAGTCAACACCTTGAACTTTTTTTCATGCTCCTCACCACTCCTGAACAATTTTTGCAGTGTGACAGGGCGATAGAGGTCACTGCCACTGAGGGTTGTGACTGCTGGCCATGATTACTTCTGCCATGACACTCACGCTTTCAAATCAATAGTATTCCATTATAAACCTGAAATTAGCTACATCAAAAGCACTGGAATTGATTGTAAAACCAACAGACTATTTACAAGGTACTAAAACTGTTACATACATGTAAATGAGTGTGCAGACTTGTCTCAAATTGAAAATCTCACGCCAGCCAGCTGACCAAAGCTGATAACCTTGCGACTATCAGGAATTCCCCTACAATTGCCCTCCTTGCCCAGGTCTATCTGCGCTTGCTGTCAGTGCAGATGGGGAGTGATTTTAGCT
Organism: Paramormyrops kingsleyae; assembly: GCF_048594095.1. NCBI lineage: Eukaryota > Metazoa > Chordata > Actinopteri > Osteoglossiformes > Mormyridae > Paramormyrops > Paramormyrops kingsleyae. Next base: position 8,294,767 of record NC_132802.1, on the reverse strand, counting down.
CCACCACTGGTCACAGTGCTCAAATCAGGCTACGTCCACACTGCTACATTTTAAGATGCAGAGATCAGTCTGTGCAGTTCGTCCACGCTACCACGGAGTTATCAGCCCCACAAAACAGAGACTATGGTAAACACTCTCACAGCCATATACAGGGCTCTCAAGTTTGGAGTGAGGTTGTATCTGATAGGGTAAAGTGTGTGTCTCATGGTCAACTGCTTGCCGCATTCATCGGATCCTGCCCTTCCACTTCCACCTAGTCTGCATCCATGTAATAATGTGCCTGGATCACATGTAACTTATTTTGGAATTTATTCAGAAACAACAAATGCTATTTTATGATTGGTTGATACGCAGTTATTAACTCAGGAGAGCTATGATCTCAGTAGAAAACTCCGCTCCGTATGCCAGCGCCTTGTCTGTTAGTTCTATATAACGGGACATCTTGGTGGCCATTATCCCTTACTTCTCAGCGTGAGAAACACAAGGTGTGGCTTGTATGCGTGTGAACTGGTTGAAATGTGTGTCTCTCACGGTCAGTGTGTGACATTTGAGAGTCCTGCATATACTTCTGAAAACTGTTTTAGAGTTGCAGTGTGGATGAGAAAAAATGGGGACTTTCGAAAAAGTGGACTTTAAAAGTGCCACAATTGATTGGTCATCTGGTCACCCTACACAGAAGTAAACAGTATTCCACCATCTTTCAATTATATTCATTATGTCTTAAAGTAATTATGACAATGCTATTTTTTTTCTTTTTTTATCAGACATCTAATTTTTTAGGTTTTATTCACCTGACATGTTTCGACGTTCGCTGTCGTCTTCCTCAGAGTGTTACCGGATGTTGTCGGTAGCTCATTAGTCATCAGCTGATGTTCACGAAGGCGTGACCTTCCCGTCTGGATTGACGGATCGGTCACGCCTTCAGCTGTCTGTTCGTCCCCTGTAGGATGTCACTCCAGGTGTGCGAGAGCATGTATGCTCCCTCATCCCGGTTGATGGTCCTCGGGCTTCGTTTCCGGATCTCCATGGCCTCCCTGATCCAGCGCTGATGTTTGTTATCTTCTGTGCGGATGACTTTGGCATTCCCCCAGTCCATGATGTGGTTCTCCCTTTTGCAATGATCTGTTATGGCTGATTTGTAATTTTCCTGTTGTGCCTTTTCTTTTATGGTCCGGGTTTGTCTTATTGCTGTCTCCTTTTCACACTCCTTCTTATGTTCGCTCTTCCTTGTAGAGAAACTCCTTCCTGTCTCCCCAATATAAGTTTTATTACATGATTTGCATGGGATCTCATAAATAGTATTGCATTTGTTTTCCGGATGTACTTTATCTTTAGGATGAACCAATATCTGACGGAGTGTTGTGTGTGGTTTGACAATTGTATTAATGTTATACTTCCTCAAAACTCTTTGAATACGTTCTGTTACTCCTCTGATGTATGGCAAACTCACCACTCCTCTGTGTTCTTGTTTGTTGCTTTGTTTATTCTCTTTCTTCGGTAATTTTTTGTTCTTGACCTGTTGTTTCGTGAACATCAGCTGATAACTTATGAGCTACCGATAACATCCGGTAACACTCTGAGGAAGACGACAGCGAACGTCGAAACATGTCAGGTGAATAAAACCTAAAAAAATTAGATGTCTGATAAAAAAATTTTAAAAAAAAGAAAAAATAGCATTGTCAGTATTCCACCATGGCGGATATAGAGGAGCTTCTTTCAGTGGTGCTTTCCCTGTTGCTGGCCTGCATGCAGCTAAATAGCATGTTACACAGTGTGACTGCTGCATTGTTGTGCAAAACAAAACTAATTCACTTTATTGATGCGTACATGCCCAATGTAAGTGTTTTCACTTGTTTCAGTGTGTATGAAAATACTTTCGTAAATGACGGGAAAACGCCTGTGTGGATGGAGATCGTTTTTGTTTGCCAATTATTCAGAAGTGAGTCATTTCCCCGCTTCACCACTATGCTGCATCTTAGGGTTCCCCCATCTATCAAATCCCACTTTAACCCCTGCTGATTGGTGTATATTACAGTCAAGCCAAGATACGTTTTTTGCCATTTTAAAAATAAATTAATAAATAGATTTTCATTTGGAATATACAAGATGCTCTTGCTGACATCTTACACTATAACAAACTACATTAATAATCAATGAAAGCTTGACATAATTACACGATTAGGCAATTTAGCCAATGGATAGTTAGCATTGACGTTTACAATTGCTAATTTATCAATAACTGAATTCATTTGGGATATTAATCTGTACTGTCAACAGCAAAACAGCTGAAAAAGTTCATAAACGTTAGTCATGCAACATAAAAGCATTTTTTTCCTGAAGCATGGATAATCTAAAACATGCATTCCTGGGGTATTTTCTTCGATTATTATGTAATATGAAGCCCATCACCTACAGTAAAATATTTGGCTCTACTGAAGTATTTCATAAGTGTATTTTCATGGATGGATAATAAGGTTTTCTAATCACATTTCTAATCTAATCCTTTAACCAATTATCCTCCCATTATGAAAAAGGCAGTAGAGCTGTAATACTGGCAAGTTACGACAAGTAGTGAAGATCGTTAGAAGCAGGCAGGGAGACAGGCAGCCCGTGCCTGAGCACAGACCCCATCCAGACAATATGGCGGAGCAAGGAGCCTCAGGGGAACTTTGTTCTACAGCAATTACAGAACACTAATCCCAAGTGGTAAGAGTTTTTTTCTACTGCAACGCATTGTGAACGAAGAAAACTCCTGCCCCAGATACAGCAATAAATGGCTAATGTGGGTTTCAAGGAGACAGATGAATTGAGGCCTATTGCCACAGCAAAGTGAACATGGCAAGACAGGAAGGATGGTCCATGTCCCCTGGGAACACACAATAGGAAGAGCTTCATCAATACTATCACCTGGGTGCCTTGATTGCCTTCGAAGAGGGTTTCCTACAAGAAAACTGACTTCCCGGAGGCCAACATCAATATATCAATTCTTCCACATTCATGCAAGGCAATGGGACTATGAGTGCAAGGCAAGGAAAAACCCCGGATGGGGTGCCAACACTTCAGAGAACACACTCATATACCATTCACTTACACACACATACATAGCTACACATACCTACAGGCAAGTTGGTAACTCCAATTAACCTCAGCATGTTTTTGGATATGTGTGTGTGTGTGTGTGTGGGGGGGGGGCGAACCAGAGTACCTGAAGGAAACCCCACAACAACACAGGGAGAACATGCAAACTCCACACGCAGGGCTGAAAATTAAGCCAAAGAGTTCCATATGACTTGATTTGGGTGTGAAATGTATTGCTTAAGTGATTTTTATCTCAAGAGAGCCTGGAACTTCATCAAGTGAGACATCTGGAAAAAAGACAAGAATAAACCATAAGGTCAGCAAGTTGAGAATGTGGTACTGGCTATTGTGGAAGGTCTATATGCAGTATTCCTATAGCTTTTTTTAATATCAGCAGACTGGAGCTTGAGTAAACATATAACTTCCTCAAACTTCAGACCAAAACTGATGATTTTTTTCCTTGGAGATTAACTTAAGTCACAGGTCACATGCTACATGCCTGAGATTTCTGCTTCATACCAGCATTCCAGTCTCAGAGAAACTGGGACAAATATAATGATGCAAAAGTATGTATAACTCAGATCTAATCCAGATCACAATCTCATTGGACAATTGAGTATAATGTTTAACAGCTTAGAATATGAGGAGAGAAATCAAATGTCTTCATGATGGGAATTTAGGTTTTGTGCTACATGCAAGGATTTTTTTTTTCCTTTAGGCCTAATTGCGAATCACGATTATTTGGCACAAGATTGACTGTTGGAATTTTTAATATTTTGAGTTGATTTGGTGACATATGGAGTATTGAGGCAGAAGTTGATCGTATTTAGATCAAACTGATCTACTACCTTCAAATATTTTTGGGTTTAAATTACTGGTGGGTGCCATTGTGAAATGTTCCAGAATGCTAATGAACTAGATTGCTATGCCGGAGTCATTTTCAAGGCATATGTGTATGAAACTGAACGGTTACTCAAGTTTCAAGATGACCAGCCTTTTGGACTGTAACTGTGGTAATCGACAAGATCAACATCGACGTCATTGATTCTCATCCTGTTGGACCTATCTGCAGCCTTCAGCACGGTGAACGAACAGATCCTCTTGTCGATACTCTCACAGTTTGGCATCACATGGACTGCTCTGAGATGATTTGAGTCTTACCACCCTGGAAGATCCTGTCTTGTTTTGGGAAACAGAGGTACCTAACTCACATCTAGTAACATCTGTTGGTTACTGGGTTCTTCTCTCAGTACACCACCACTCTAGGTCCATTCATCCATTCCCATGGCATCGCCTTGCAGGAGCGATTGCCACTTCTGATTGAAACGTTCAAAGACTAAGTATCTCGTCTTCCTGCCAAACCTACCATTCAAGATGACACTATGAAACTTGTATCGTCAATATTGTTTCTTTCAAGGAAACGAGGGGTAACACTAGATGATCAACCTGCAATTCATTTGTTGAATGCATTGCAGCATCTCCAAGTGATGGTGAAGACCTGTCAGAATATGCAGCTTCTTTACTAACAGGGCTGCCAGAATGTACCGTGGAATGACTACAGATGATGCCAATCAACAAAAACAAACATGCTATATTTGCCATTTACACAAGCACAGGTACTTTGGAATGCCTCTCTTTGCCAACCCCATCTTACGCTCCACAGCGTGGGGGTCACAGTGGAGGGTCAGCCAATGTGCAGCGCCCCCTGGAGGTGAGGGTTAAGGGCCTTGCTCAAGGGCCCATGGACATGTGATTGTTCTGCTGAGGCCGGGGCTTCAGCTGGCATAGGCACACAGACTTAGCCCGCTGAGCCATAGCAGCACCATAGCAACATGTCTGCTATTACGTCAGCAAAAGTGCACTTACAGTATGTTGCACCTCTTCTTGTCTCCCTTTATTGGTTCCCTATGGGTGGTCAGTCAAGTTCACATCAGTTCCTTGGTGCTTAACTTCAGAGATTTTAATGGAATGACAGCGTGATGGAAGGCATGGGACTGACACATATCTGCGGTTGTATTTTGCTCACTCGTATTTTGTACTTATATTTAATTCCTACCTGGCTCTCTCGTGTGACATTTGTATAGCTTAGTAAGGCTCTAAGCAATGTTTTGCAAAGATTTTATTTGATCTCATCTGTGTTACTGGTCACCCATTGGAAACTTTGCCCAGCAACACTCCAATGGTGCTTGCGAGCTGTGTACTTGTTATGCACCAGTTGCCTTGGTCATCACATTGTATGAAATTGTCTACTACAGTATGTAAGTGAAAATGTAGTGTTTGTTGTTTCCTGAATCAGATCTACATTACACATTCTTTTCTGTAGTGTTCATATTACTCGAAGACCACATAGTTCCGCTATCGTGAAACGGATTAACGATTAAATGTCAGGGTCATTTTGTTGTTGACTGACTACCTCTAGCTAGTGGGTCAAAAAGACGCTGATATGAAAAAATACACCAATAGGGTTATCCTGAAGTAAGCTGTATAATTTGAACTTACTTTAGCAAAGTTTTGCATCTGGATTTAAATTAAATTTCCCCTAGATTAGTTTCAGCTGTTGCGATACTGTAAGAACAGACTGAAAACCTGGCATGTTCTCTTCATTAAAATGACTTGTGCTGCACTGAGGTACTTTAATCAGATTCAGTCAAAAAGAAGCTGGAGCCAAATGGAAAATACTTCCAATTGTTTGTTGTAAAGCAGCAATAAAGGAGCCAAATAAGCACATGCAGCGAACAGGCCATTTGTCATGAGCGAAATTCATTTTCAGACCTCATGCAGATCTCATTAACAGCTTTACTTGTCCTTATTTTCAGCATCACATTTGAGCTAATTACCATAATTGTTTTTTTTCATAATTAATGACAGGTCTGGAGACGAGGATCGTCTCTAGTTACTTTTGTATGTGCACTGAAAGCAGTTTGTATATAACATTCATTTCCCCATTTCAAGAGTCCATCTTTGAATATTTTTACATCAAGCCAGGAACTGAAAATGTAAAAATGTGTGCAGGTTCAATGGCAATTTACAGTGGATCAGTGTCCTGAACGGCATTATTGTTACATCGTTCTGCAGGTCAGAATATACAGTACTGGATAGAAAGAGACACAGGGTATTAGAGAAATCTGTGGTAAAACCAGCAGAATTTCATTCATATTCAATATTTACATCTATACAACTCCAGTTTATTTAAAATTAGTTTGTCAGCCTGACTTTAACAAGAAATACATTTTCATACCCTCATGTGAAAGCTAACTTTGGCTGTCTTTACTGTTCCTCTTCCAGTAGAGTATAAAGTGCATTTTACTGTCTCCATTTTTTTTCTATTCTTTTAACCTGCACTTTCCCTGAGGGCATGTATGTTTCAGCTCACCATAGTTACAGAAGTACACAACATTGTAATGCAGTGTATTACCATGAAGAATCCAAACTACAGTATTTGCATGACGACCTCTGCAATGGAATTTTACACGCATTAAGGATGTTGTGCTTTTCTCCTGTGGTTTAGGCAGTGATGCATGCTTCCTGCCATTCATGTCTATTTCATTTCAAGTTTGGGTCAGTTCACGTCTCCCTTGTCACCTGACTATGCAGGACAAAGTCATTCTCTGACGTATCTATGGAGAAATCAGACGGGCCCTATGACTAGGCACCATAGCTCTGGGTTCTTTATAGAAATCTGCACATCCTCTTACGTGTTTGTGATGTAATGTTTATACCTGAGGAGGAATTATACCCGAGCCTAGCAACGAAGTGAGATTATGGAAAAAGTCTGCATCTGGCAGAGACTCTTTCTTTGCACAGCAAGGGAAGCACAGCATGTTCTCTGTAGGTAGTTAGCTCTACCAGGGTACATCGTGTAAGAAAACCACATGTTCAGGAAGACTGAGGTTCAGACTCAGCAGGGGCTGGTGTGTGACTCAGTGGGCTAGGCTGCTGTTCCTCTGATCAGAAGGTTGCTGGATCAAGTCCCATGGCTGACTGAGCGATTCCCTTTTTGGGCCCCTAAACAAGGCCCTTTAGCCCCAGTTGCTCCAGGGATTGCTTTCTCGATTATGCTTTGCTTTGTATAAAATCCTCTGCTCTTTACTTACATCTATCCAGGCTCCTTCATCACCTTTGATCTAGCAGAATGCAAAAATAAATATTGTCAGCACTACAGTACTTTGTGAATACTGATGCATATTCTTACAGGAATTTTTGCCTTTAGTCGAGGCAGGGACCACCATAAAGGCTCTGAAAGTTAGGCCTTCTAAATAATTTGGAGCATAGTTGGATTGGTCTGGGGTGGGGGACATTTGCGTTTGCATTTACAGCATTTGCCAGAGTGACTTACATAAGTGCTTAGAAGTCTCATCAGTGAATACATCTAATCTGTAACAGGAAATTGGAAAAGTAATGGCATTATTAACAGCATAAAGAACCTCTGAATCAGGCCACTTTTAAATTGTCTTGCGTTTTTATCTTTCAAAGATAATTCCATCATCTCCACTCTCTGTCTTGATGCATTTACACCTGATTACATTAACTTTGCCATTTTTGGCAGCTGTTTGTGAGAAAACAGAACCTCAGAGAGAGGCCGCACCTTCAAAAACAAAAATCCAGAGATGATAGAAAAATGTATCTTATACAATATTTGTCCGAGTGAACAACCAATCTCATGTGTCTCTCTCCTCCGGTATTCTGTGTGAAATTGTTCATATGTGTCTCACACCTGTAATTGAAAGAAATGAGATTTCAGGCCAATTTCCAAACAACGTGTGTTTACAGACCCATTTTCATTTGGTTCCTTGGCAAGATGAATCTGGAGACCCGTTACTGACCAGCTGCACGCTGTGTCATAACAGTGCCTGTTTTTTCAGTCTCGTAAGTGTTGTGGTAGGTAACATTGTGGTTCTAAATCACACAGTGGTAGTCAGCAGCTTCTGGTTAATAAAGGAACATAAGAAATTTACAAAGGAGAGGAGGTCATTCGGCCCATCAAGCTCATTTGGGGAGAACTTAACTAATAGCTCAGATTTGTTAAAATCTTATCTAGCTCTGATTTAAAGGAACCCAGGGTTTTAGCTTGCACTACACTAGCAGGAAGACTAATCCATACTCTAACTACACGCTGTGTAAAGAAGTGTTTTCTCAAATTCAGTTTAAAATGTTCTCCCGCTAATTTCCACCTATGGCCACAAGTTGTAGTATTTAAACTAATATTAAAGTAGCCATTTGGCTGAACAGCATCCAGACCTGTTAGAATCTTATATACCTGGATCATGTCCCCCCTTAGTCTCCTTTGCTCAAGGCTGAACAGATTCAGCTCAGCTAACCTGTCCTCATAAGACATTACTCTAAGACCAGGAATCATTCTTGTAGCCCTACATTGAACCTTTTCCAAGGCAGCAATGTCATTTGTAAGGTATTGTGACCAAACCTGCACACAATATTCTAGGTGGGGTCTTACCAAGGAATTGTATAATCGTAACATCACCTCCCTTGACTTAAACTCCACACACCTAGAGATGTAACCCAACATCCTATTGGCCTTTATTATTGCTTCCCCACACTGGCAAGAATGGGACATGGAAGCATCAACATACACACCAAGGTCTTTCTCATAATCAGCTACCTTTATTTCAGTGGAACCCATAAAATACCTGTACTTTATATTTCTGCTCCCTGCATGGAGTACCTTACTGTGATGTCCGTGCGTAGGGCTAGCGAGCAGGCAGCAGAGAATCAGGGTCAGGCAGACAGATCTCCAAAAAAACAGGGTTTAATGCAGGCAAAGCACATAAACACAGAAAACACTTCACAACACTTCAATGACCGGACTTGGGTAAACTGACTTGAACGAAGACTAAATACACATGACTAAGGGACGGAAATACAGAACAGCTGAGAACAATCAGGAATTTACATGAGGTAACAAGGGGGACGTGGCACACATGAGGATCGGACGAGCAGGTCATGAGATTTATCTACGTTAAATTTCATCTGCCAGGTAATGAGGATCCCGTTGTAGCCTCTGTGCTGCTAATTTAGTATCTGCTACACCACCCACCTTGGTGTCGTCTGCAAATTTAACCAGTTTACTGTATGTATTGGTGTCAATATCATTAATGTAAATTAGGAACAATAATGGTCCTGAAATTGAACCCTGTAGTACCCCACTATGAAAGCAGGTCCACTACAACATTGTGCCTCTGATAACTACCCGCTGCTTCCTGTCTGTTAAACAGTTTTGATCCAAGCTGCTACAAGTTCCTAAAATCCCTGCAGCTTTGAGCTTAAGCAAGAGCCGTTTCTATTGTGGGGGACAACATCAAAGGCCTTCTGGAAATCGAAGTAGATCACGTCGTAGGCTTTTTTGTGATCAATTTCTCTTGTAGCTTCCTCAAAGAACTCAAGTACCTGTACATTAGTTAAACAGGACCTACCTCTACTAAATCCATGTTGGCTATCCCTCAGAATGTTATTTGAATCCAGGTAATCTACCATTTTCACTTGGATTATAGCTTCCATTACCTTTCCAGTTATGCAAGTTAAACTGATTGGCCTATAGTTTGCTGGATTTTATTTTGAAATCGTTAATGTGGAAGTTTATGACATAGTGGTAGCATGAAAGGGCTCGCTGATATGTCCTGTATTTCATAAGAACACGTAGGTTTTAATTAATTCAGTGCCTGATTACACTACATACAGTTGGGAAAAATACCATCACCAAGGACTTTATTGAAAACAGACCCATGGAAACTGAACAGGACTATAAGAGGGCAGTAATGATTATTTGTAGGGCATTTGTGCAATAATCTGTGTAAGGGTAGGTGCAATATTTCAGTGTAGGGCATTTGTGTAATATTCTGTATTATGTAAGTGACAGGTATGTGACTGGGACGCATGTATATGTCGAATTTCTCCTGAAGGACATAACAAAGGCTGACCTAACCTAACCTAACTTAATAATCATCACAGACAGAACGAACCAAGAGACAATAATGCGGAAGTAGGATTTGTGATTGTAGCATGGCAGGGAAAATGAAGATCTAAACAAAATATTGTTCAAAAAAGCTTAGCAAATCAAGTTGGTTGAAAAATCCAGGACTCATGGTTAGTCTCTCATTGTACTAGTCCAGTAGCACTGGAGGTGTATGCAGTGTTGTGTAACAACGCACTGGATGACTGCCGCTCATTGAATGTGCAGTGAATTTTTGGTGAAAGGTGAACTGAACATATCAGTTTGCAACTAACAAATGTGAACGTAAGCATCATTCACTCTGGTGAGAATGATGAGAATGAATGATGCTCACACACCAGATAGGGATAATAGGCAAAACCGAACACCGGTGTTTAAGGACGGCACCCCAGGATTCACGGCCCTCGGCAGGTGTCCGGCATGGCTAGTGCTAATGATTCAAACAATGCTGCCACCGGTTCCACTGAAGCCGGTTAGTAAGAACATTTGAAGGACTTTTATGAAGAAATCAGGATAGATTTCTCAAAAAAAACTCAAATTTTTATGCAAATTGTGCCTGTCGGGTCTGAAAAAAACATCAGCAACCAATTTGAAATGAGACGTCGTGAACTGAAATGACAACTGAAATGACAGCACGTCTTACAGCCAGCGACTGTAATAAAGCCAGTGGAGCCTGTATCATCCTGTAAAGTATTTAATGCTTTTGAACTGCTGCTTTAATTTGGTTCATGAAGGCTGAATAACATTTCCATCGGATCTGCAGTCTAGCTTTACTGAAGGTATTTTTTTTCAGTTTCTGCATAATAAAAAAAACGTATATAAAGCTATATATTTATAAACTAATCTGTTTTAGTTGAATTTGACTCAGCTTGGAGTTATCCCTTATTAAGTGTACACCGTGAGTGTAGTGAGAATACAAAACCACAGCTGTGCTCATTAGACAGCCCTGTGGAATTTGACCTGCCCAAGATTCAAGATTCAAGATCTTTATTTGTCACATGCGTAGTCATACAAGTACAACACACAGTGAAATGTACCCTGAGCCGCTCCTTGACTGTGCAAACATTATGGACAAAAGTAAAAAAATAAGTAAAGAAATGAGTGCAATTAAATAAGTATAAATGTATAAATGTAAGGGCATTGTGCCATAATAGAACCGCAATATAAAAACAGAGTGCATATAAAGTCCTGTTTCAGTCCGTTAAGGAATGCTATGAGGGGAGTGGGGGCATGTACTGATTTAGGACTCAAATGGCCTGAGGATAGAAGCTCCTCTTGAGTCTCTCTGTTTTTGCCCTGATAGTGCGGAACATTCTGCCTGATTGTAGAAGTTGAAATAGTCCGTTACTGGGATGGGACGAGTCCAAGCTGGGATATTGATTGGAAGCAAATGACTTCTCATAAACCTTACTGGACAAAGGATGATGATGTGTAATAGCTTGTTTTATATACTGTATATATATATATATATATATATATATATATATATATATATATATATATATATATATATATAGATGTAAAAGTATATTATTATGCCTGTCAAAGTGTGTCAGCTTAGCCATTTCAGAACCTCTGCTAAAATCACTCCAGTATTTGCAGTGACCGTCCAGTGCAGCCATGTATTTTTTGACTTGGCCACTAGCACACCTCATACAGCGAGTCAATCTGTCACTGAGTTTTTAAACCAATTTATTTGTATCACTTAATTGAGCTGTTGGTGAAATTTAACAAAATCATGGAACGGCTGAGGTGCCCCTGAGGAGAAGTTTGGGAACTGAAGCAGTGTTCATCTAGCCATCCAACTAGATATCAGTAACTTTTTAGAAAACAGAAGAAATTATTACTAGTTTTATTGTTACTCTTAATTTGCATATGTTCTAATGTTAAATTGTGTTTTTTGTTCTAAGCCAAAGTACACTTGCTACCCAGATAAACAGCAAACAAGCTTCTTGCACTTTCTGTGCGCTGTTGTCTGGAACAGACACCTCGGACTTCCTGTGCACTGCTGTCTGGAAGGACACCTAGTTGCACCTTCCGGATAAAATGCCGAGCATGTGAAAATGGAGCTGCACACGTGCCCTGCTGCCACCTATACTGTGTTTCTGATGGGTACTCTGGAAGTGTAATGCATTTGCCTGCAGAAAAAGTAAGGTTGCAGTACAGCTATGTGAGGTCTCTGAATCATACTGAATCAAAGTCCTTGCGCAGGATTACTGTAGTAAGTGCAAGCTGAGTCATGAGGCCAAGCCCGTTTCAGCTCCAAGTATGTGATGGAGTCAGACTGGTGCGTCTTGGTGTCGTGATTCATCCACAGAATGACATCCATCTAATAATTTCCAGGGCAATTCGCCAAGATCGTTGCAAGAGAGTTCCAGAAGGTGCTGAACTCTCCAGAAATTACCAGAGCTCTGACTCCCTTTTCCAGCTTGGCTAGTTTGCTGAGCTCAGAGAGGACAGGAAACTTTAGATAAATTTAGCAGAATTGTTGCTTCAGCACAGTGCCAGGAATGTAAAACCGGAGGGCAGAATTGCTTAGCTTAGCGATTTCTGCTTCATTTCTACACGTTCCGGGCTCCTCGGAAGGAACTCCCTGTGGTGTGTTAGTTGTCAGCCGCCATCTCACAATAGAAAGCAAAAGTATAGCTAACCAGTTAACTGAGTCTTTATTATACTTAAAACAATACATGAAAGATTACAGCAAAAGATAAGATAATGGTTTAGGGAAGTCCAGCTAGCACAAGGCAGGGGTATATCTGCCAGCCTATACCAATGTACACACACACACACCAGATGGGAAATTTACAGTCACCTTTTCTTTGGAATATCCACATAACATGTGGTCTGAAGAACTGAAAAAAGGTTTTTCTGGCACTCTTGGGTATACAAATGGAAATGTTAGTCAAACATATACATTACCAGTAAGAAGGTTAGAACACATTGACATTTTCTACATTTGCATGTTACTCACTTAAAATTTAGTCATATACTCATTATTCTTTGCTAACAAATACATTTACAGTATGTTCTCCATTTGAGTACCTTTATTAGCAAGAAAATGTCATATCTTTGACTGATCAAAGTGACCTGCTCCAGCAGTTATAGCAGCAGAGCAAATGCGAGGGATTCTTTCCACAAGGGACATTAAATACTGCTCTGATTCATGGGCTGAAATAGTTAACTAGTGCATTTAAAGGACAGCCTAGAATTTGGCTATGCCATCACCACACAACCAGTTAATAGGATGTCAGACATGCACTGTTACATAAAGCGAAATTGTTTTATTTTACTTAAATTTTCATTTATAGTTGTTCACTCAACTTTCCAATGCTTAGCAAGAATGAAAAATCTGCAGTTTATGAAATAAATGGAAAAGTCGTAAAAACCTGTTGTGTGCAAAAACTTTTGACTTTTCAGCCTGATACAAACTGTCCTAGCAGTGCACTTCACACCTGCACTTAATGTTTCCGTTCCTTTGGAAGGTCACTTGATGTCATCCTACGATTAATGAGAAACTGTCGAATAACGGTCATTGCTGGCATTAGAAAATCGAGTCCACCCTTTACTTGGCTGGTTTCTGGTCGTTCCCAGTGTCTCCAGCTTCACTTTGTTATTCAGTACTGCTGTCTTAGAAATTTTGAACCTGGAAGCAACCTGCTGCTCAGTGTGGCGTTCTGCAGAATTAAAAAATGTAGATTTGTTTTAAAATATAGTCTCTTCATTTTTTCCACGGCTGTATAAAAGCCTGCTTGCTCTCTATCCAAAAATGGGCAAATAGGAAACCCAAATCACTGCTCTTCCTTGCAAAATACAAAATGCATGTATTGCTGACTGTTTATTAGGGGTATTGTCCATTGACCCCCCCCCCCCCCAGATCTCAAGATAAATGGAAAAGACAGAACTATTTTCACCACGACTATAGGCAGAAATAATCCATCTGAATGATTATGCAGAGCAGACACCTGCTTTAATGTGACAGCACGATGATGTCCATATCACTGCTAGATTGATGGCTAACAGATAGGATGATCGCACAAAATGTCACCCGCACCTTGGGGTTTCCAGTAAAACTTTCCTCCCGAGAATACACGACATCTCCTGGGTGGAAAGCATTTTAGGATACGTGTAGTAGATGCGCGAAGGAACCTCCGGTGGCCACCTCCGTGCTTCACGGCTGCTCAGACTTTACACAGGAAACTCCTTTGAGGGATCTGCTGTTAAAAATTGCAGAGTGACCTTTCGAGCTCCACGCTGAGCTCAGTGGACGACCAGACAGCAATGACAAATGAGCAGGACAAAAAAAGACCAAACATGTACCTGGTGTCACTTCTGTAACATTTCTAAGAGTATTAATTCCTTTCTACAGGCAGAGAACATCAGACGTACGTAGCCTGCAGTATGGTAGAAGATAACGTTCTTCATACAACAGTAGCTCTACATTATAGATGCAGTTATGGACATTACAGTCACTTTTGTCAGTCTGGCAAAGGAATCCATGTGACATATGATGTGACATTTGATGAGGAAAGATGAAAGGAATCTTCCTAGGCACCTGATGGCAAGAACAACGTGAAAAGTTCTAAGATGGGGAACGATCTCTCTTTGGAAGAATTGATGCTGGTTGGATAACTGGATTTGTCACATGACTTCATGCCACCCTAGGAGTCCCCTCCCCCATCTTTTATACAATTTTCACAATTTGACTAAACCCAGAATTATTAGTACAACTTGTCAAGCATGGTAAACAAATTATATGAGTACTGCATGTTGCTAATTTTAACCATCAGTATGTCCGAAAGGCCTCAGAAAAGAAGTTAAAGAAGAGTTAAATATGGTAAACAAACTCTGAGTCTATCTTAGCTACTTACCTTAAATCGCACGTCCATATGTCATGAGGGCATAAGAGAAGAAGTGTTCCTGGACACATGGGAGGCTGTAGGGTGACCACCTAAACCATGTCAGGAGGGACACTATGAGCTACAACAGGATTTGTAAACCACCATTTCATACATTTCAATTAAAAGGAGCAGGATTTCACTTAAGCACTGGGTTCTTGCCGTATGCTGATTGGTCAGTCTCCTATAATCATGCATATGTGTCAGTAATGTTAATGCGAAACAGCTGGATGAGTCTTTCAATCTAGGAACTAACCAAACATTTTAGCAGAGCACAGAACCCTTTCAGCTTTAAAGTAGTTTGTAAAAGCTGAAGTAGCTCATAGTGTCCCTCCTGACATGGATTAGGTGGTCACCCTAGGAGGCTGTAATACTGACATCAGGGCTTCAGGACACTGTCACTGATCTTATTGATTAAGGTGCACATGAGCATGCTGACTGTTCAGTATTGGGCTCGTGACATTTCAGGATCCCTTGGAATTGAATGGTGCTCTATGACACATTTGAGATGGACCAACCCCTACATTATCTCGAGGATTATTTACAGATGGATTAAGAATGAGCCACTAGCTCAAGCCTTGATGACTGAAGTACTTACTGCCTTTTTAGAGACAGAAGCAAACTGAGGTCATTTTTTATTTGTTTAATTTGATGAGAAAGTCAAGTTAGAACCATTGTAATCATGCTGAACATCCTGAAAGGCAAATGCTTGATATTTCACACGTTTGATAAATTTGGGTTCTGTAGGCTAGATAAAGCATAATCTATATAAAGGATGAAATGTAACACTTTACTTGAGGGGGTACAAATAATGTAGTATTATGCTGTTATTTATTAGTATTAATTAACCACAAACTAAGTCTTTGTTACATAGTGATCTCATGTTAATTTACCATTAATGAATCATCATGCATGTTTTATCTCAAGCATTTACTATATTTGTTACTATATCTATTAATATTATGTAAACCATTGTGAACTACTCAAGGAACTACTCAAGGAACAAGTCATGAGTGACACAAGTGAGATACTGATTTCATGTTTGTTCATCATTAATGAATCGTGACACATATTTCATCTGAAGAAGCAACTATACTTTTTCGGGATTTGTTCATGATTTGTACTTCATTAGTAAGTTTACCCAAGAGTTATTACTAAATATTTCTGCCCCGTCAAGTACAGTATAACGTTACAAGATGAGAAGTGTGAGCAATATGGCATACTCAGTATCAGCTGACTTTGCATTAATCACACACAATGACATCAATGACTTGCTTTTTATTGCCTTACCTGAGATATTTTATTGCCTTACCTTTGTTGATTTGGTGACAAAGGTAACTGATAAATGACACACCTTTTCCCTCTTATTTTGTATTCCTTTCACTGTCATATTTACTTTGTCAGAAGACAAATTTACCCCCCCCCCCACACACACACATTTAAATATAGACTAATAATGCAAAGTCAGTGCCAGATTTCTGACTGACACTGATGATATAAGTCGTCCTCAGATGATGAATCAGAAAGATTCATTTCACATGCAAATTGCCCTTGTCATTTTCATCCCCTGATCCATGGTGTCCACCCCCCGTGCACCAACCGGAAGGTTCTGTGTGTTTGCTGTGAATCTTAATGTAGGCTTGTGCTTCTACTCCGAGGCTGTTAGCTTCAAACAACGAACAGAGTAGTGAGACCCCTTTCCATTCTTCAATGTGGGTCAATTGAGTTTAACCTACAAATTCGCAATCATTTTAAGTAAGGGAAATGTGATTTACCATCACTGCTATGAGTACTGATAAAAAAACATTACAAAGCAAAACAAATTCAACAAACTAGACCTTTGACTGCCAATAAACACACTGCTATTGACTTTGCATCTAATCAAATAAAGACCTGCCTGGGAACAAGTATATTTCATATAAAAAGGATTAAAATGGGCCTTGTGTTTCTGATGCTTCTATGTTGCATCAGTGTAGAAATACTTGTTTTGATCTAACAAACTACACACACATTTTCAGACTTAGTTCACTTTGAATACCATTCTGCTTACTCTATGAAAAAATACTAATAACTATTTACCTTAGGGGGTGAACAGTCCATTCAATAAACAAAGAAATTAATGGGTAGGACATGAAACAATATCTTGTCATGGTTTCCTCAGTAACGGTCTCTATTTTCTCAAACCTCCTTCCGACAACATATTCAGTACAGGGTCATGGAAAGTTTGGAGTAAATGCGGGACTGCACATGCACATAAGGCAGGGGGGGCACTCTGCTCTGGATAATCCAAGGCACACATACACCCACATAAAATGGGAGACTTAGGAGATTCCATTTTTCTTAACTGCATGTCTTTGGACTGAACCCAGGATTGAATCAGAGGTGTGAGACAGCACTACCTACTGAACCACTGTGCCTTCCCAAATATGACAGTGCTCAATGAATATACATTTACCCTTTGTATACAAGAATTTAAATAAGCCATTCCTCAGACTTTGAAGATAGTAAACAAGTGCTTTTTGGCTGATTCCACCTCTGACTAGCATTTCTTCAGAGCAAGCATGTACTAGTCCAAGTACTGGAGTCCACACAAATGAACAAAGAACAGAGACAGTCCCCATGGGAACTCAAAGCGAAGAGACATCAAAGATCCTTATCTATCACAGAAAAGAGCCTAGTTCTTTGATATTTTGCTGGTATTATGTCTGTACACTGTGAGTCATATCTTCCTCTCTTTTAGTGGACAAGTTGTTGACAGATTAGGTCACTATTTTCATTCATTTGATTGATGCTGCACTTCATTTAATTGTTAGTTATCTGTGGATAAATTGGACTGGGTTTTGGGAAGCCCTGTATTATCCATTTGCAAGGAAAACAAAGAGAGGATTACTCAATGTACAAATAAACATACGTAAGCGTAGAAAGTGTGTGTACAGAATGAATGGATGAATGAATGGTCAAATTGAAGATCATCATGGACATTATGAGTCATCAACATGACTATTTGCAACCCAATGTCACAGCTAATTGTTTACATACTTCACCAAAATGCTCCATAACCTGAATAAGGAACATCTGAAGAAAACAAAGAAACTGTAGTGTTTTTATCTACAATTAATCGGGGTTTTTGCATCTGGCTGTACATGCACCCATTTACTTTTGACTACACACTAGCCTTTCATGCTTCATGTCTAATATCACATCCTGCACTGATACATTAGACTTCTTCTGTAAACAACTTCTACTTATAAAGTTCCATACAACTCATACTGCATACAGTATGAGTTGCTACCTTCCTGATGCCCTCTATCATTCCCATAATACTTACATACATACATACATACATACATACATACATACATGAATACTTCTTCACGGGTGCTTTTATCCAGATTCCAGTCCACAAAAAAGTGGAAACACCAGTATTGATTTGTTTCGAAGGTAATGTTTCTGGACAGGTTAATTTAACTAGTTGACCGAATTGTCTGGGCTGATGAGTAGATTATGAGGTTAATGTAAGACTTACCACCAGTGTGGCTGGCAGTCGCTGTACATTCTATCTCTCACATGACCTTGATGGACACTGTGGGTCAGCATAGCAATATATAGCAAGACCATTGTCAGCAAATGATGCTTCGCTAATGTTACGACACTCAATCTTGGGAAGGGAGCACTGCACTGACCCATGAAGGACACTCTCACGGGAAGTAAAGCTCTATTTCGGCCGCTTCGGGAGGTGCACTAACTGGAGCTGGTGGAAACAGCTCAGGTGATATTTCCTGGAATTGACCCAATGTCCTCTGTATGCTTGGTCTTATAATTGGAACTCGGCGCGTTCGCCTGCGCAATGTACCTTCTCCACATCTCCTACAGCCGTGACAAGACTTCTTACGAATTTTCTCCCTGGAGCAGAATAGTGTCTATGTAGCATGAGAACCGAAAATAACCAGGTAAAAAGTTCCGGACTGTGGCAGAGAGGCAGCTAAATTGTGGCAGGGCCTGATTTCCAGATGAAGAAAAGTCCTGATGTAGAAAGCAGCTTTTCGCTTTGCCTCACAATGTCAACCTTACCTAGAGGCATTATAAACACAGTTATTGGAGAAATATGGCTCCTCATTACCTACAGAACAACTTCCCTAATGGGACGTCTGTCACACACAAACACATTAAACATTCGTATCTTTGTGGGGACTCTGTTCATAACTTTAATGCTAACAATGACGACTACCCAGCGTAACCTTAACCATAAGTAATCAAACAAAATACAAGACTTTTGGCATTTTTAGTTAATCGATTGCATTCACAGATTTTTGTAAAATTGAGTTTCCCCATGTGAGCACCAAAAAAAATGTACCTTCAATACAGTATATACATGACCCCAAAGACATACACGCTACAGACACAAACATATCTGAACATCATGCAAATATAAACGTGGATATGGTGCATGCATCACATGCAATTTCTATGTGCTTGCTCAGTGTAAACTATGAACTAGTTTGAGTGCATGCTACTGTATATGACATGTTATTTAGACATGATGATGTGTAATGAGGCCCTATTTGTAACATCCTGATGCAGCATCTCTTAAATTATTCAAACTTTTTAAACTTCCATCATATTTTTGCAAGTGCGCAGACAATTTGACCACCCTGCTGAGAAAGCAGTATTTAGTGCTATATTTGCAATAGTCTGACTTATTTTTAAACGGCTCCCAGAATGAGCTCACCGACTTTGTAAGAGTTTGACAAAACACTTTTAATGAGGCATTAAACCGGCAAGGCCACCACCTTGCCATCATATCTGAGTGGACATGTCAGGAACGGTCACATTCTTTTCAGTTAACAAATTACATTGGCCACCAGTGGAAGGGAAACTCCTCTTTGTTACGCTTCTGTTGAATTTATGTCCATCTAGTTAGTTTTTTGACTACAGTCACAGATTTTTATGAAATATTCTATGCTTTCATGGGGCCCAAGATCTTCAGCAATACTCCTGTCCTTAATGTGACATATACATGCCCATGTGTGCGCGTGCACATACCACACACACACACATGTGTGCACATACGACGCACACACACGTGCACATACAACACGCACACACACATTCACATACAATGCACATGCATGTGCATATGCGGCATACACATACAATGCACATACAATGCACATACAACGCGCACACATGTGCACATACAATGCACACACACACGTGCACATACAGCGCACACACATAACGCACACATGCACATACAATGCACACACGTGCACATACAACGCACACACACATACAATGCACATACAATGCACACACGTGCACATACAACGCACACACACATACAATGCACATACAACACACACATGCACACATACAACGGACACACAATGCACACGCACACACAGTCACATGCATAGACACACGCACATACAATGCACACACAGTCACATGCACAGACACACGCTCACACGCACATACAACGCACACACACATACAATGCACATACAATGCACACACGTGCACATACAACGCACACACACATACAATGCACATACAACACACACACATGCACACATACAACGGACACACAATGCACATGCACACACAGTCACATGCATAGACACACGCACATACAATGCACACACAGTCACATACACAGACACACGCTCACACGCACATACAACGCACACACAACATGCATACATATGTGCACACACAGACTCATGCACACACACACACAATGCGCACACATGCGCAAACACAACACACACACATATACAATCTGTTTATTATTTCCCACAGACTCAGACCATGACGGGCCTAAATAAACTGTATTCTTCACTAGTGTCATCACTGATTGTGGCGATAGTTTTTTTTTTTATGCTAAAATTTGAGGTCCCAGCCATTCCAGAGAAACCACAGGTACTGCGTATCTTGTGCGTATCTTTCCAGACACAAATGCTGATTTCCCGCACCGATCCGTATAAATCAAACAGCACCCCCCACACTCGGTCTTGTCAATATCCATGTGTGCAGAAACCACACCGCAAACAGAAAGGAGAAGAGTGCTTTGAAAACACCAAGCATTTTATCTGCAGTTGAGTTAAATGTTTGTGCTTGTGCTTGAATTTCGGTAACTTTATGGTATTAATTAAGCAAGCAAAATATTAAAAATAAAAAAAGATTATTGTAAGAAGGATCAAAAGCATACAGCACATGCAGAAATTATGTTTCTATTGGAAACCATCAAAAAAAGCCTTCAAAATAAATTAAATGGTTTATATTCCCAAAGCGATATACCATTAAATGTTTTCCTGTAAGGCATAATAATCAATAAAATGGAATGTAATTCATTCAATGGGCTCCACTCTCTGAGGAGCAAGAACACGCAAATACATGTTCAAATAAATTAACCAGTACATCAATTCCCTTTTAAAATGCTCCTGGTCCTTTATTAACCCTCGGCAAACTGTTCAGTCTAAATCCCTTCTGCCTCTTTGGCACAGTCCACATGCAGACCACACGCAGTCCACATGCAGACCACATGCAGTCCACATGCACACCACATGCAGTCCACATGCACACCACACGCAGTCCACATGCAGACCACATGCAGTCTACATTTTTGCTCCCTCGAGGGGGTCTGGGGGTCCCTGAGGACCAGCTTGGGAAACATTGTCCTACAGGAGGAAGACCATCTGTTTTTTGTAAAATGTCTAGTGAGTGGGAGCCCTCCAGTGGCGTGCTGTGCTGTCCAGGGTCTGTCTGTGCTGCCTGCAACTAAGATTAATGGTCAGAAGATGCTTGGTTTGGGAAATGTGTCATATGGAAATGGTTTTATAATCTCAATGCCGTATTTGAACTCAGAACACGTTACGTTAAGTTAAAGTCCCAAATCCAGAATTATTTATCTTAATATTTGTGTTTCTTAATTTGCTTCAAAGATTTGACAGTGAAATTTTTGCATTATCTCTTTGTATAAATATTACAATTAACACAACAAATGTGAAACACAAGCTTTTAGTGACTCTAACCATGATAACCAGTTGGAAGATGGATGGATCACTTTTACTCCATTTCATCCAAAGAAGGTCACATTTAGGTTCTAAGCTGTTTCCAGCTGCACAGCCTCTTTTAAAGGAAATTTTTTGCTTAGTTCAGCGGGGCGTTAAAGGACCTAGACGATCAGAATGGCTTAGCTATGTGTTTAAGCGCTATTCAAATTACCACTTAAGTCAGGAGAAAACCCATATTAGAATAGCTTAAATGGAGAACAACGCTGCCACCCTGTGTAACACTACTTGGCTGATTTTATGATAAAACTATATAAAGTACATTTAAGTCCGACATATTTTGCCATTTTCTTTATCAAGCTAGTTTTTGGCACCATCTAGTGGCACAGAATATGTGCCGTCTGTGTTCATAAATACTGTCGCGTATGGCTGTGGGACAGGTTTACGTCCTGAGAAATAACACAATTCTGGGTTTACGGTTCGGACTGAAACACATTGCGACACAGTAGGTACGCACATGGCTGCAAATTTACATTTATTAGTATGAGTAGTGCAAACAAACAAAAATTGGTCAACCCTTACAAAAAAAAAATCCCGAGATTGTCCCAGGGCAAGAAACGTACAACCGTGATGCGTGATGTACAAATTTTTATTGTACATTTCCCATGTACCCATGGATCCGAGTGCCAAACAACACAGATGCTACATAGTAAGCGAATGCTATACTCACGGCATTCAGGTGTCGACGACATGCTAGCAACCAGTTGCTTCGAAATAAAAATCGATATATTCCGCTTTTCCAGAATCTAACACATAACGTAGTGTCAAATATTTTTTTTTTGTTTGTAAAGGCTTTAGTAAAAAAATGTTTAACAATCATTAAATAAAAAGATAAATGGTTATTGACATTAAGTGCCGGAGCTGATGCAAATATGAACAATTTGATTTTATATTAAGGCTTGCTTGAGCTATTTAATGTGTTATTCTGAAGTTGGGTTTAAACTCGTGCTGGTCATCACTCATGCTGGGCCTTTTTTACACTTGTTTGCACTAAACGCATCTGCAGCTCCTTTCTGATGAGTGGCGTCCAGGTTGCACTTAATGTGCTGAATGGTTACTGGGGGGGAAAAAAACTTCTCGTGATTGAGAGATCAATGCAACTGATCTTAATCGTGAATTTTTAGGCGTGATCGTACAATGAATAGGCCTACCTTTACAAGCATGTTCAGTGTTCAAAACCAGAGAACCACGTGGACATAAATGACAAGTAGATGTAAAAAAAAAAAAGATAAAAGAACTCATTCAAGGCATCAGAATGGTATTCTTTGGAAAATGGCCAACAAAAATGAACTTGAAATCAGCTTTAAATACCAAGTTAAAATGATTCCATTTCTAGACTGTGACATGTTTTGACAGGTTTGGATTTCATATTACACAGTACTCAGCTCCACCTAAGCCTGTCTGAATCTTATTCTCGACCTCAGGTTAACAAGCCCACACATCGCAGCCATTAAGAGGTAAGAGGGCTGCACAAAGCCAAAGCCAGTTCATTTCTACACAGCGTATGCAAAAATTAAGGTTCAGGGTACGGCAGAAACGAGGACCTTACTCAACGAATGACGTGCAGGTCTGTGACAAACCACACATCTACGCACAGTAAGTCAAAATGTTCCATCAGAAGCAAACCCAACCTAGGGGACAAGGCACAAAATAGACTGCATCTCATTGGCCACACGAGAGAGGGCATAACGGGATCTGCAGCATGAAATAAGCAGCACATTTAGAAAATAAAATATTATGCACACATATTTATCTTTTTTGTGATAAAATTTAAACATTTCCAGCTACTCAAAGACATTTGATTTTTCAAAATGAGACACAAGATCCTAATAACGTTTAAATATCGTCACGGACCTCTGCTTTTCATGGCATTATTTAAATCCGCCTTAAGATATGTAGTCAACATGGTGACCACCATTCCGGTAAAATTCTCTAGTGGCTATGAACAAAGGTTAAATAATATAGAAAATGCTTTTTGTTCTTGGCGGCAAATGTATCCTTTGAATCATAACAAGCATACAGTATATTGAATTGCTTTATATACTGGATGCAGCTTGTTCTAAATACAAAATTCTGTGTTAAAATAACTACATACTCTGCTTACCATCCAATGACAGTACTCAACATTGCACTGAAAACATGAATATTTTTAATAAAACAAAATGAGCTTGTGTCAGCAAAAAATAATTAAAAAAAAGGTTTTGGGTGATTTGATCATGTTTGCATGTATTCAAGAAACTGTGAAATACAGAGAAATTAGTAGTGGCAATGAAGTAAAATCCCTTCTACAATTTGATGGCCTGTAGGTCTGTTTTTGTGGGTGCTTGAGCAAAATACGTACAAATATACTATGGCATGCTGTAGATAGTATAGAATATATCTAATTTGCTTTTAAAACAAATCTGAAATAATTAAATCAGATTTTAAAAACTCTATGAGATGCTCCTTGGTTTCATATTACTATTGGCTTATAAATATTACATGTATAAAAAAAAAACTCTGACGTAAAATATAGATATTTTTCCTTGTGGAGAATTCTTACTAAATTGCACTCTTAACTCAGTTTAAATTAAACTGTCATGTGACATGCTAAATAAGGCTTTTCATTCATGAAAAAAAACAAAACTGCTAAAATTCCACCATCCTCCATCGATTCTACGTCCTCAGTTCAGTACAATGTGTGGGTCAAGTGAAAACCATGTGATCTTTCAATTATTTTCAGTTACAGTGGTGCCTATATACAGTATGTGTTAGCTTATATAGTTAAGCATCTTGTAAATTATTATGCTTAGTGTTCATTATATAAAAATGGCTTCAGAAGGTCTTGAATTATGTCATCTGCAATACTTGCTAAGCAGTAGGCTTTTTTCCTAAGGATTTCACTGCTTGACCACGTGAATGCAGTTTGGTCACACGTGTAGCCCCTGTTCCGTAATGGGAAGTGCATTTCCATTAATAACATGCTTTAACTCATGCAGACCAGTCCATGTTCAACTTAATATTCAGGTCCTAACAGGTTTCTTAGCATTATGACATGACAGAGCTCTATTGCCAGACAGCTTAACCATACCACAGATCTGGACAATACTGAAGAATTCTGGGAAACTGTATAGATTTGGTGTGTGTAATCAAATATTTTCTCTGGGTAATTTTACTGGTATTATGTGTTGTGCATATATGTGGATGTCCTGCCCCTTTCAGTACAGATTTTTTTTTTCTGTCCCAAGATCACAACACAGTCTGACAGAGGAAAATACAGATTCATTTCTATGTTCCTGATCAAAATGATAAACAGTGGCAAGATGTCCCACGAAAGTAGAACAAAAGTCTGAGTTGAGTAAACGGCTGCCATCCAGACGAAGGACCCGCGACGTGCCCGGCCTTTAACAGCAGTAAACGTGGCCTTGGCTTCTCACCAGCTGTTCCCAGAAGCTGTCAAACACAAGGACGTGTGTCCCCTCATTCTCCAGGCGAACGAGCACCTCCTGGAGTGGTCGACCCAGCGTGCTTCAGAGCTGGTTCACCGCCATTGGCCTACTTTGTGCCGGACCACCCCCTATCTGAGTAACCCCCCTCCCCAGGCCCCGAGAGCGGCGAGTGGACACACGGCGTGCAGAGGTCGGAGTCGGTGTCCGATTCGCCCTCTGCGATGTAGGGCCGCACTTTGGCACACATGCTGCCAAAATAGCTGCTGCTGATGAAGTCCAGGTTCTCCCGGGACTGGGAGATGCTGAAACCACTGAAAGACCTCTCCAGTTCCTCGTGGTCCACGGAGGGAATGGAGATGGACGTGTCGCTCTTCTTCAGCCTGATGCCCTGATTCCTGTCCTCCGGCACGTACCGGCCGATCCCACTGTGGCTGCTGGAGGAGCGATCATGGACGGGAGGGGGGGGGATGCGCACCAGGGAAGGATCCCCTATGGGGGAGGCGATCAGGCTTAGCCGATAGCACTCACTGATCGGGTGCTGCTGCCAGGAGGTGGACGGGGGACAGTGGCTCTGGGGGGCCACAGATGTAGGAGGGGGGTCAAAATTCTTCTGCCCGGTGGTGCTTATGGAGCGGATGATCTTGTTGATGGAGTTGCTTTTCTCCATCTGCTCCCTGCTATCCACAGGGCTGTGGTACGGAGGAGCCGGATCAGGCTCCTTAGATCCAAAATAAGCGTCCGTCTCCGACTGGGGGATACCCAATCTCTGGATGTAAATGTTTACCAAGAAGTCCAGCTTCCTCTCCATGGACACCACCTAATGGAAACAAAGAGCTTTTGGTCCCCAAATCTGAATTTAAAAAACCCAAGTACCTTAAAGCACCTCCTTACCTGTTTCTCTACCTTCCCCAGACGTCCCATCATGCTCGGGTCCTCTGATACCTCGCCCTCCGTGGCACCTTTTGGTCGATCCTTATCTGTCATTTGACCACCTCTGCCAACTATTTGGTCAACTCTACCAACCAGAAGAAAACAACAGCTGGACTGACGTCCAAGGCTTTTCCTAGGAACACGTGCCCCCAAATACAGACACAACTCTGTTGAAAGTCAAAAATCTTGTACTTCCACCTTTAAAAAAGGATACAAATTATACAGATACATACACCTGACATCTGAAAATATGAAAGATTTAAATGGGGTTATAATAAGTAAGATTAGAAAGATTTTTCTCCATTTGTAAGACTGGTGATATATAAACGATATATAAAGTGCATTTTCTTTTCAAAAGACTGCAGTTATAACCAATAACCTTTATATATGTCACCTAGGCTACAGCCTATTACTGAAAAATATTTTGACACTTGTTCTGTTTGATGTGCCATGTAATCTCCTTCTACGATTAGTCATGGCTAAATGCCCAAAAAAAAAAAGAAAGATCAATGGAACAGTTCGGCACAAGTTTTAGAAGCACATTCACTATTTGGTGCACCATTAGGCGCAGGGAAATGACACAGTGGAGAAATTCCCTGCAGCTACTGCTTGGTTATATGACCCTATATCACGAGGAGCTGAGTGCAGGCGTGCAGGGGGGAGTGTGGGACCAGGTCCTCTTGAAGACAGTTGTCATTGGTCAAGCTTGTGAGCATTGAGCATGAAAGCGTGATGAAGCACGTGCAACATGAAGACACTGAAGACACAGATGGAAATGGGCGGACAATCTGCAGCTCCTTAGAGAAGCTGAACCTGCCATTCTCTAACCAGACCAGGGTCCGGGAACAAAAAAGCGTTTTACCAACCAGTGGCTCATCGCAGGGCAACGTCCTGGTGAACTACACGAGAAACATACTGGTCTACGACTGCCAGGCAGCAGCCGACACTCCGGACCGCGGGCAGACGCCCCACTCGTGCCTGCGTGAAACAGCTGGGACGATCTGCGTGATCAGGCGTGTGGTGCAAATGGAACGGGGTTGGGGGGGTGGGGGGGTGGGGATGTGCCATTGTGACACGTGCGATTCTCCTCATGCGTCACCATGCCAACATGCAGCACACTCTGGAAAGATTCCATCTGACACATTCGGTCAAGCTGACGTCTCGTCTATTACGGAGGAGTCTTCTGTGCATCAATCACAGGCATACAAGCTTAACCCTTTTTTTTTTTTTTTGCTGGGCTACATGTCCGGACATCTTTAGTCCTTCATGTAGGCATCTGAAACCCTGACACACCGCTGGGTTTTCATCGACTGAAGGATGTCGGTGTACACTGAATGGAAGCACGACCTCCAGCTCTACCGTTACACATCGTACCTCTTTTTTGATATTCCTGTGCAGAAAAAATAATGTCACAGGTCATCTGCAAAAACTGCATGATTCACTTTAAAATACTTTTCAATTATTGTATAACTAATTCTAATAAAAATATGCTAATTATAACTAATAGGTACTGACAGATGTTTGAGTCAAATTTTTTTCATTAAATACTAAAGAACTTTTTTTCACCGCTAAGATGACCGCTAAGATGGCTTCTCCTGCTCTGGGTTCTGGTACCGATGGGTTCTGGTACCGATGCACTGCCATGTAGCCCCAATCAAAAAAGGTTGGTATCACTTCTGACCAACAGAAAGAATGAAACTATCTGACAAGAGAGATGCATTCTGGTGAGGCCTAACCTATTAGGGGATAGGGTTGAATCTTTAGGTCCCTTGGTTGCATACTTCTTATGGCTGGGAGTTGAGGGTGCAGGGGGACCCAGAATGATATCTATCCTGGCAAGGTAAATAGAGAAGACACCAGCACAATGCCCCATGAAGGCAAACATGACAGCTGAATAGACGCACAAAGATATGAACCAAACAAAAATGGAAATAGGTGAAAATATATTCCATAGACACATCGTACAATGTAAATGGAAAGATCACTGGCCTTTCTCATTGCATTGTAATTTCAGTATTATGCTTTTGAAGCACATACATTTTATGTGGGGTATAGTTCTTCTCCCCCCCCCCCACTCCCCCCACACTCACATATACCCCTGTTATGAATGCCTCCTAAGTTTTTATGGTTCACATCAGTGACTCTCAGTTGGAATATATTTATGATTATGTGTATCTACTTGTGAACTCAAAATATATATTTAGTATTTACTGGGTGGAAAGGCGGCCCCCTTGGATGAAAGAGGAGGAGCCAAATTAAATGCTGAATGATGACTCCCATTTTGGACAGGCTTGGTTCCCCACTACGGGAGACTTTCAGATGGCCACTGCAACTTCTAAAACAATGGTTAATCAGATGTTGTCAGAAGACATGGGTGCCTGATCAGGAGAAAATGAATGCACACTGATCTGTCCCATCATGCTTGCCGTAGACAGTCAATGAAAGGTGTCAATAGATACGTGAGCCCCCTCTGTTCAGCCTGGCTTCTAAGCTGAACTGTTTCAGAGATGTTGCAGATGTTGCACTGTAGGGTGGGTGCAGCAAGGAGACCATGTAGGTGTCTGAAACCCTGAGACACCGCTGGGTTTTCATCGACTGAAGGACTGGACCCAAGGAGACAGTGGATTATTGCGTCCTTCCTAACAACACACTTTAGGTGGAGAAGAAAGTGGTCAGTAGGAATCTAGGGAACTGGTTTCACATCTTGCCTGGACTGGAGGCTTTTAATCCGCGACAACATGTCCAGGTGGCCTGCTGAATATTGCTCTATGACGTCCATAACGTCATAAGGCCTCAGACTCTCCTTGAACTTCCTCTTGGAGACCATGAATCTCATAATGCTGAGAAGGAGAAGTTGAACACATGAGCACCTTTTACACAATAAAACAAGTCAAAGACGTGGAGTTCATCTTTCGCTCTCAAATCCCACATTTTACACCTTGTACTCCAGTTTCATAATACTGGTTCGTCCATTTTCAGAGTAGACCTTTGATGGCCTTTACACATATAACTGTCTCTAACGTATTCTTCTTCGGACCTCGCAAAACGAGATAATCAGTCAACAGAAGTGGGAAGTATTACATGATTTACTTGCTAATCACAGTTTACCACCGCTAATTCAAATTACTTCAAAGGGCTGTATTTTCCAACATGTCAAGTTTCTGCTTTCATCCTGAGAATTGCTCTCTTATCTATTGAATGGATTTGAGTCCCTGTATTTGTACTGTTTATTTAAGCAAGCACAGGGGTTTGAGCTGAGTGATTTAAATAAGAGCGGAAACAAGAACCGCCAACAAGGACTAAAACTGGTCTTGGCGACGCCAACGAGAGTGCATACAGGCTTACCACACAGCCCTTATGGTGACTTTCAACCCTGGTGTTAGCTCCTGTGTGACAAATTCACAGTGGCAGCTTTTATTGTCATCCATGATGTCCTCTCCAGGAAGGCTGGCCTCTGCAAAACAAAACAGACACGTCAGAAGCCCACAAGCCCAGTGGCACTGGGGACACTCACCTGCAACCTCTTAACCTCTGCACATTCAGTCTATGTCTTTGCATGAAACCAAGCAAGGTCAAGACAAGGGCATTTACTTGCAGTCCCCAGCAACTGGGCGAGCGATTAGTCAGATGGGGTTTGCGAGCGGGATGCAGGGGTTGCTTAATGACTGTGATTGTTGCGTTCAGCGGCTGCTGATGTCAGCAAGTCCCAGTGCAGGACATGGTGCTGGGGGGGGTGGGGGTGGCGATGACGCCATTTCAGAGGTTAAGGGGTCACCTGTTCACTGTGGCCCAAAGCTGCAAAGACATTCCATGACACAGCCATGGTGCTCTGTGATCAGCTTGGTGGACCATCGCCAATCCAAGCCAGGAGAGGCGTGGCCAGCACCAAGGGCTAGGCCTCGGCCGTCACCTGCATACCTGTCGTGTGGTGCTTTATATACGCAATCTGCATTTGGGGTCTCTGAGCACAAGCGCAGAGGAAACAAGCACAGTGGGAATGGAACTTCTGACAAAAGGGGTGAGTCATTATCTACTGCAGATTACCCATATAAAAGCAGCAAGGCCACTGCAGGGAGAAACATGGGTAAGTTAGCAAGCTGACAATGCAATTGGAAAACAAAGGAATACGCCCAATAGACAGCGACTGCCAGAGAGAAGGCCTCTGAGGAGATCTCTGCTGTGGGCCTGTACTGCAAATGCTTCTTCACAGCGGAGCTACAGGGAGCCGTTTGGTCCATGTAGAACATGCCAGTTCAATTGGTCAAACCAGCATAAAAAAAACACTGTAGGATTTTCATGACTTATTTATAGTTTATTGTAATCGTAGAACAATGGCTCCTTCGTTTACCTTCAGTATGGGAGATTTAGGACATCGGAGACAAAAGGCTGAGATGTCAGTGCAGGTTTAGTGGGCAGAATAGAATATTTAGGATACGAGTGTTTCTCTTAGTGATTTTTTTCACAGAATGAATAACAAATCCTGACAGAGCTTCGGAAATGCTTTTACATCTCAGGATATTGTTAAACACAACTGAACACACTATATACAATAATCAGAAGAGCACAGACAGTGGGTGTTGGTGAAGTTTAATTTTCATTCGTAAATTCCAATCATCTTATGCTCTCCTTGATTCTAAGAACTGGTTTTGAGCTGGCATGCCTTCTGTTGACCAAATGCATGGTTGTGTTTTCATGCACAGAAACTATATATATTGTTTTAAAATGGACACTGCTGTGTATAGAAGTTGTAAGGTGGCAGGTATTAAGTTCAGTCAATCTAAGAAACAGTGTTTTTACTGCTTTTATTTCCAACCATGCAATGATCACATGATTGGAACACAAGTCTGAGTCAATGAAAGTTCTTAAAAATATTCTTAGTATTATTAACTGTAACTGTTACTCAGAAAATAATTTCAACATGGACCATACATAATAAATCATACAAACAAGTCTAAGATCTTGATCATTTTCATAATTTATAGATACCAACTTTTATTCATCTAAACTACCTAGAGAGCATTAAAATAATGTCAGAACAGATAAAGAAAAGAATAATAATAATAATTTATTTTGGAGGTTACATGATGATTTTTCCCCTGGTTTCCTGTGCCTCAAGTTAACATTTTTATGAGATATTTGCTCCTACTGTTGTGGCAAAAGATGGTGCTGGAAGAACGATCCAAAGCCCAGGAAGGATTTAAAAAACGGAACATAATCTTTCCATAGACATATATTCAATGTTCATGCAGGGGGGGGGGGGGGTTCTTAGGAATAGCGTTGGTTTGGGCCACAGCGTCAACCTCATTTCAAATTCCCAGCTTACGTGAGGACAGGAGGACAGTAAAACATGCTGGAAATGCATGTAAAGCCACAGAGCAGTGAATCAGCGAAGGACAGCTGTGCTGGGGGGCCGACACATGCCCAGCCGGGGGCCAGTTCACTGCTCTGCGGGCCCCGGGGGGCTTGTGGCTTAACCTGGGTGTATTGGTTAGAGAAAGCCGAATCTATGGGACCGGGGTGGGTGGGGGAGGTGGATCAGCGTTCTTCATGCAGGCCAGAGTAACAGGAACGGCAGCCACTTGAGCACACGGGCCTGGGACGCCTCGCCCGGGCAGTCATGGGGTGATGAGGCCTTCCGGGGTGCTGATGGGATGTCCGTAACACCTGGCATGCACGGCCGACTCTGTCTACTCATTCTGACAACTAGAGCACCCTCTGCTTCACACTATCAGCCCCTGGCAGATGCAGAACATGTTCTTACTGATTAACCCCTCAATTGCTGCAAGGAGGAGGAAGGAAAGGAGACACACGGAATAGAGGCGGTTAAAGGACCGGGAAGCCAGCATGAGGCTAAACCGACACACAGGATCACTTTCACACAGGCTGTCCTCGAGCGTGTCGAGATGCGAGGGCCCTGGAACCCCCCCCCCCCCCCAGCAGAACTGGCGAGACCCCATCGTTCCCCACCGCTGTGTTTAGGTGCGGACTGCCTGAAGGTACAATCCGACACTCAGAGCTATTCCTGCTCCTATCAGTGGAGCCACACGTTTAACATTCAGTGCGAATGTAGAGAAGGTGGCAGGTATAATCAGAATGAATTAGCGAGCAAAGGCTAGAGAATTTACGCAGCTTTTCAGACTGATAGTATAATTATATAGTTACTTTGGGCAGTACCACACAGCCTATGTATATAATTATTTGAGAAGGAGGACAGCCATGTATTAATATACGCTTAAAGAGAGATCAGCTGAGAAATGAAGCAGATGATTAAGCTTTGAGGAGCAGGACTTTGCAGCCGTACCGGGCTTCCCTAAAGCATGGATCACCTCTGTGCGCTTTCAACAATGACAGCGAAAGTGCCACAAGCCATGGGATGGGCTCACGAGTACCTTCAGGAGTGTGACATACTGTGGCTCGCAGGATACAGAGCATGGCAAGGAGTTTATTGTGGTCACCTCCCTTTACAATCAAGAAGCGTATGCCTTCACTGATAACCGGAATGTGCGGCAATGAATTTTAATAAATATGATACATAAAAATTATTAGTGTTTTAATAGTTATTTTTCTGCTGGTAACTAGTGTATATATCTGGAACCAATCATTTCACAAAAGGCCTTTTTATCCAGTATGGAACCCCTGTTTCAGTAAATAAAGCCGTGCAATATTCTATTTTTTCTCCATATATTGTATTAATAATTGAATAACTTCAGTCTGTAGTGAGTAAGTCTGACGGAATTTTAAAAAAGCCAGTTTAACCCAATTTCTATGAGGAAAGGAGGAAACTCATTTTAGATTCTATTATCAGAGGAAAGTAAAGTGCATTAATGAGTCTTAGAAAGTCAGAGACACGCAGCAAGACCCCAAATAGACATAACAGAAAACCAGACACCAAGGTGCCTGATCTCTGTTTATGAAGAAGAATAATTTGTCTTGTTTTCAGAACAATTAATTATAATTACTGCATATATCGGCCATAAAAGGCTCTATATTTGTTTTCTGTTCATACCAGATATTGAGGAAATTTTTGGTCCAAAAGTTTACAATAACTAAGTAAGTGAATTTCCCCATGACAAATATACCTAGCTGATTCTCAAGCAGAAGAAACGAACCATGTAGAAGATGTTGAGAAGTTCAGTGTTTAGAGATGCCTGAGATCATGTGCTATTCACCTCAAACCAGTTTTGTGTGCATGTACTATGCTAGATATCAGAATAGAGGTCTGTGCGGTGAGGCTATGTGCAAGAGAATGAAATTCTGTAAATTATACAATCTGCAATACATTTTAGTAAAATTATACGTTTTTCAAACACTAATTTTAGTCAAATTTAATGAAACCATATAACAATATTAAAAATTCAAAGAACAATGAAGTTGAATTTTTTTCAGATTCTGGAAATGTGGTTTTTAAAGACCTGTGTTTTTAAAGACCAAATCCGGTCCTCAGGGACCCACAATCCCGATCCAGCTCCCGATAGGTCTGTAGTTCCCCAAGGACCAGACTGGGAAACACTGCTATAGACTAATAAATGTGTTCAGGATCTGATTTCACGTGTATGGAATAATACAGATTCCTCATGCTATGTAGTTTGCATTGCATTGCAGTTCGAGTTCTAGCTGACGAAAACTGGCACTACAGTCACATTATAAGTAAACACAGAATCAACAGCACATTTCTTGTTATAAAAACTGTGGTGCTTTACTGCTGAATGAATGCAAACCATTAAGTCAATTTCCTGACCTGGAGAGCTCTTCAATCTGAGTTCTTCATCCTGCATCTCAATCAGCACTTTAGCACGGCATTAAACAGAGAAATGAAAAGGAATCGGTGAGTATTCATATGGAATGCATATTTCATACGAAAAAAAGGGCTGAACAAAAATATATATGCAGAAGTATGTATTTTTGTACATACATCATGATCCATACAATGAATAAGGAATGATAGCTACATAACTAGAACAGAACTTAAATACTTAAATTAAATTAAATTAAAAGTTGAACAGAGATACTTGATGATGCTGATATTTCTGTTTTTAATGTTCCATACAAACTGTAGGAAGTAGCCCCCCCCCACCTCGTAAAAATATTTTAAAAGAAACCGACTGAAGAAAAGAAACAAGTTAAATGATTACATTTGAAGAAGAGAAATTCACCACGACCTGGGAAAAGGGGACATTGTTAAATTAATCATCCTATAAAAAATGGTGCAAAGAGAATATATTTTGAAATTCCTGGCCGTTAACTGTGCAGAGTCATGTGGCTGGTCTACACTGTATCACATGCAGAATATTTAATGTTTCAATTGTGGGGGGTCTCAGGAGCCTGTGTGACAGGAGGGAGTCAAAGGTTCAACTGGCGTGGCTGCCTGGTCTCCCACTGCCAGACACATTCACACACACACACACACACACACACACAGAAAGGGGAAGACTTTCAGTGGCCCAGACACTAAGAAATACTGCAGTAGGCGAGACAATAATTGTTGAATTGATAGTTAGTTAAAGCTGTTAAAGCAGGTTTAGTAAGTTAGTGTCGATAATGGAAGCTTTGGTTTGGGGGGGGGGCATTCAGTAGAGACGCAAACCCACACAGACTCGGCGCATGGCGATTGGCCTCGGCTACCTTCTGAGTTCTGCCGGGATCCGCTACCCTTGAGCTGGAAGGCCTGCCGGGCTCGGTTGCGGTCCGTGAAGCTCCAGCTCTTGGGCACCTTATCGGGACTGTCTTCGACGCTTTGGTCGGCGCTGGGGGAGCGGCGCACTCCCGGCCCCTGGGGGGAGCTCTTCCCTTTGCTGGCCGAACTTCGAGGACTGGAGAAGACCCTCTCCTTTAGGCTCACTTTCTGGCTGTAAGGAGGGAGGGGATGAGACAAACGGAACCAGGGACATGATCATCCCAGAACGTCGATTGGTGGCCTTGCATCAGAAAATCACGCAGAGTTGGAGGCCCTTGTTTTTCTACAAAGCAGTACATAGTACTTTTCATTTGTCTAGTATTAAAATTAAATTACAATTAAGAATAACTGAATATTTGAGTTTAAATTCAATTTAGTAATTTAGTAGAAATTTAAAATCTGTTATTTAGCAGAAAATTTAATTCCTCTATAACAAATTGTGTTTCCATAACAAAGTGACATCACTACTGGTGTGAAAACATAATAGTCTGCCTTACCTCCACAGTAAACTCAAAAGGGACTCTGTGCACTACACAGCAAACTCACAGCAAAGTCCGTTTTAACAAGAAACACGTTGAACATTCAACGACTCGGGGAAAAGTGAACAAAAAGAAGACAGGCATGGATCAAATAAGCCATTCAGTCAAAAAAAAAAAAGGCATCAACCATGATTTCATGAGGTCACCACGTCATGCACGTGCATCCGCCCAACAAAAAAGGCTCCAACGAGCCTCCCAGCTGCCCACGGCTTCCTGGCACTGATCTGCTCGCACGTAAATATGTGCCAATATACAGCACAGAAACCTAATGGTCCAGCCAAAAGCAGCTCAGTTCCGAGAGGCCAGGACCTGCTTTTCACTGGTTTCACACCAGCAGCTCCGCAGCTTGGCAGATGGACGAACTGGACTGGAAGGCAGAAGCATTAGCGGAAAATTTGCTGTATTTGGCAAAATGGCTCAAGGGCTCAGCTGAGATATAAATGATATTATAGCAAGCAAGAAATAATACAAAGAAAATATGCTGCAAATATATGTGGATGGTATTAGCAAGATGCACAGATGGATAAGCTACAATAGCAATGATTATACAGAGACATACATA
Organism: Paramormyrops kingsleyae; assembly: GCF_048594095.1. Classification (NCBI taxonomy): domain Eukaryota; kingdom Metazoa; phylum Chordata; class Actinopteri; order Osteoglossiformes; family Mormyridae; genus Paramormyrops; species Paramormyrops kingsleyae. Next base: position 8,258,624 of record NC_132802.1, on the reverse strand, counting down.
AATACAATTATTATTGCTATTGTGTGGTTGTTATATTTTTTCTAATTTTGTGCTCGATATAATAATAGTAACTGTCTGATACAATACGTGATAATGTTATTAACAATAATAATAGTGTTTGCTGTATTAATAGCAGGAATGCTAGTTGCACAGCTGCCCTTCCATTCCAATTGAAAATGTTTATATACCTATTGCTCTTATTTCAGCTGGTGAAAATTCATACTGAAATCAGATCAGTCAGGGTTTGTCCCTGAACATTCATCAATCAGTTAAAAACGCAATGCTTCCCTTTAGCACAGATACAATAAAATTACTTATTTGTGAGCATTATATGGTTTCATTTTACTCTTTTGCTCAAAAACGTCTGACCGTGAAAGCCATCTGGTTTAAGATCAAACTGTAAATAATTAAGTGCTTAATCTCACGAGCAATCAAAATACTGATTACTTGCTGAAATATATTCATTAAAGACATCAATGCATGCATTTCAGCAAGTATCCCGAAGGTGGCGCCTTTCTCAAATCATACCGATCATTCGGTTCCACATCAATGGCATTTTCTTAAGAAAGCGGTCTGGAAATGCACGTATACAGTCTTACGTTTTTACCATATCGTCATCGTTAGTGAATTAACTGTGCACTTCACCGTAGACAACTGTGTTGCTGAATCTTGAGTCATTTGCAGCAGTCTTGTGATCAGCTAGAAAGGTGTTGCTTCTAACACATTATCCTGAATCTCTGATTTGAAGATGTTATAAAAAGATGAGGCGGGGCTGATGTTGCCATGAGAGACTAAAAAGCGATTCTGATAGTGATATACAGCGGGAACGGTGCTATCGATTAATCAGGAAGGTTTTAATGATACGGGCGGCTTGGAGCCGAGGAGTTTGTTGGAGTTTTTCATTAAACCACGCAGCGAATAAAAAGCATGCTGTCCATCATCCGGGTCAGCATGCAGGACATAGGCTGGGACGCATGTTGGTAAACCCATGCATGCTTCTCGGCACACGCTACCCTGTCCCTCCGGTCGGCTCCGACGCCCCGTGCAACGGAGATCACCGCATGCAAAGAGCTCGACCGCGGCGCATCGCAGCATGCCGGCCGCCGTTTGTCCTCTTCTCCACCGCCGTGCGACGTCCTTATCGACGGGAGAGAGCACATTTTCAAATGCATGTTGGGTTTCTGTTCCTTGTTTTCGCATGGGCATGATGCAGGCTCAGTGCGATATATGTATTTACCAAAAACAAAGCAGCAGAGACAATTAGTAGATCATAAAAATAATATGAAGTCACGGTGCTATGATAGGCCTAAATATAATGTTTGTGATTTTAAAATGCGGCAAATTTCATTTAAAGTGTGAGACATAGTGTTTTATATAGCTATGTAATAATAATAATAATAATAATAATATATTTAAATTATATTGCGCTTTTCAGGAACTCGTGCGTAATACGTGATTGTAAGTTTTCCCCTCTTTACATAAGAAAATACCGTATGTCCTGGAATAGTGGAGACAAGTGAGGACATTAAAAGCGATGACCATGAGTTAGTGAAGATTAATAAGCGTTGGGATCGCACCTGGTGGGGTCGTGCACCTCCGTTAAGTAGGTAAATCGTTCAAAGGAAGAGAACAAGGGAGAAAAAGGGGGGGTTTGAGGGGGCGGGGCAGACGCAAATGCCGTGCAGATGTTAATATTTGTGTGCCACAAAATTCCTGCAGTACCTATTTGTTCCTGGGCAGCAGCCACAAAGTTTCTCTGCACATGAATTCTCATTACTAGAAATAAGGAAGAAGAGGCATTAGTGTGAGACAGGTGGCGTCCCGTGCGCCGACTGAAACGGCGTCGCTGTAAAGAAGGCACCAGTGCTCTTACACGGCATGCCTTGCTATCGGAGATCCAAGGAGAGCCGCTGGTCTCTGCGAGCCTCACCACAAGGAACATAAACAGAACATGCCAGTGTGTGTCAGGAAGTCACACTCGCACCGTGACGTGGCCTCCTGGGTGTGATGATGTACCGGGCCGTGCCATTCCGTGCCAGGCTTCCTCCTCTCGAGCGTAAACGTTCTTTTGTACGCATGCCTCGGGCCCTGGCTTAGGAGGGTAATGTGGCAGAGAGCCCTGCCGGGCATCCACAGGGACGTGCCATCTCGCTGGCCGTTTAGCTGACTGCAGCAGCCTCCGCCAGTGGGCCCCGCAGCCCCGGAAATGAAATCACCGGGGTGCACATTCCACGTCGATCACTTCTGCTGTGAGATCGTGATCTTACGAGATTTATCTTGCAGAGCATATAGACAACTGAGCTGCTGGGGGCTTAGAGCAAGCGGGACAATGATAATAATTATTTCCCTCCAGCAAAAAAAGAAAAACAGGATGTCACCTGACCTTTTGATTATTTTGCAATGAGTGGTGTGGTCTGGATAAAGGAACCACATTCAGCTCTGCAATATAAGTCTGTTTCAAAGGATGTCTACACAAGACAAGCATTTCACAGGACATTACTGGTCCAGCACGTCACATGATGTGGCTACATGCTGTAATATGTAAACGGGGAACCATCCGCAAGGCTTGGGTGAGACTCCATGCTGTTTGCAGGTACGACATAATCTGTGCGTACACGGCAATCAGCTACACATAAAATAATAAAAAAGAAACATTCAGATTTATTTTCACACCAAATAGGTGCTGCTACGTATCAGAAGTGAGAACAAAGGAAGCCTTTTTGGCATGAGTTCAAGAGCAGGGCCGCCGAACTAGACCCAGCAACCTCCTGGTTACGATAACTGCACTGCTGCAGATCTAGCTCTGATTAGTACAGTAGCAACACCTTCTGTGGGGGGAGGGGGGGTGGGGGGGTGAAATCGAAAAATACCACAGTGAAACCGAAATGTAACCAAGACGACGTGGAAGGAGGAGAGCGAGCAAGCGGTGACGCGTTTCACCGACCTGGGAGAGGGGTCAGCCTGGGGCTCCTTTCTTTAAATGACACAAAGAAGGAAAAGCAGACGGTTTCAATTCCGACCGGGAAAGTCTCAGAAAGTCACTCACACAATGCGTGAAAACGGCCAATCAGAGAGAGCCGGGAGATTGCATTAAAGCGGGGGTCTTTCTTAACCCTGGGACCCCCCAGAGCCATGAGCACTAATCCGTGATTATACAAGTAACTACCTTACATTCATTTAGCAAATGCTTTGGTCCAAAGCAACACACGAGTGGGGATCAGAGAGCAGGGTTAAGGGCCTTGCTCAAGGCCCCCATGGTTACATAATTCTGGAAGCCAAGAGATTTGAACCAGTGGCCTTCTAATAATGATAATTGGCAAAGTCCTAAGCCACAGACTGGGGGGGGAAGGAGGGGGCTTTAATATTTCTTACAATGTTTCTGTGGGCTCCCTGTAACCGCTGTGCAGGGCCCCAGGTTGAGCATCCCTGCATTAAGGCAATAAAACACCCCAGGATTCGATAAAGAGAGGTTCAGCTTTAGATTCAGCTGCACAAAGACAGCAATCTGGTAACTAAGTAGGTCTGACCTGAAGGAAAGCCCAGACTTGCTCTTCAGATTGCGCAGAAGGTCCAGCTGATTCAGCGGAGGGATGAGCCTGGAAACAGATCAACACACAGCTCTTATGTGCATTTGCCACTGGATCATTCGTTTGTTTTTAACAAAGCCACCTTTCAGTTCTTTCAATAATGAGAAAAGACAGCAGATGGCAGAATCTCACAAGGAGTTAGCGCTGGAACGTCAGTTAGAGATGAAATGAAGATGTCTCTGCAAGCCACAGGGGCCTGCAAATTATGGGCCAGATTAAGCAGCACATCTGACTTCCAGGTATTAAATAATGCTGGTCAAATGTGTGAGTTTCCAGCACATTTGCAGAGTCAGAAACTTCCCTGAAATGATTTGTTTTCATTTTCCTCACTTATTGTTACGATAAATTCACGTTAAATCAATATTGCAATAAAAGTTATTGAAAAGTGTGATGTGTGCATTTCAGAGTGGGATGATAGGTCAGGCTGTGCTATGAAAGGATACATGGTTTCGATTTTACTACTAGGACAATACCATGTTGTCGTTATGGCTTATAACCGCAAACAGATGTCAAACAAAACAAACTCGGAAAGTTGACACGTATTGTAGGACGGACTGAGGGCACGGATGTCCCAGCGTGAGGTTAACTCAGGTGACAACACCTTCATTGGCCCTCTGCCATTTCACTGTTGATATAAAAGAGTTCTGTTTTCACTCCCTCACCCCCTGACAGACCAATCAACATTCAGCCTCGCGTCCTGATGCCTGTATTGTTCCCGTAGCCTGTCATCCATCTTTTGCTAACGCTGAATCAGCTGTCGTTTGTGTTCCTTACTCTCCCTCCAAATTTGTCAAACTCCACAAACTCCTAAAAATACCAACCATCCATCTCTGTGTCGCACGGATCTCTTACAAACGTCGGCCATAGCCTGGCTGTGAGGCTGGGGGGTTGGTATCAAGTAAACTTGAGAAACTGTCAACCACACCAGCAGTCAGACTTACAAAGCAGCGGCAATGATGTTTAACACTTAGCAGTTCCTCCAAACTGGCTTTCACTCCATATTTCTTGCAGATTTGTATGACAGCAGGAGCAGTTTGCATTCAAATTTCATTTAAAGCTAGCATGACTAATCACAATGGATATTATAATGCGCAGTACAAAATGAAACGTCCCTATATATAGTTCATGAGCAAGACTGAGATGTGCTTTCCAAAGTACTTAAGGTAACCGTGATTTCATATCAGCTTGAAGTCACACTTCCAGTTAAAGGCATCAAGCAGAGTTACAGCTAGACTTCCAGAACACTATAAATATTGACAAATGTATCTCATTTAATGGGGGTGGTCAACTGCCAGATATCCATCAGTGTTTCATTTTGGGAAATTTCCTGAGACAACCAGAACACTCAGCTCTCTGTGACGAACATACGGTCTGTCGCTTTAATGCAAGGTATCTGGGTTGTGACGTCCTTCAGACTTAACTGGTTAAATTCAAATAACCCTTTGAGTCATTGTGTAAGAATCACTTTACACCAACAGAGGGCTTTCGGAGACAGCTAAAAGAGCATGTTGTCTGTGTAAACAAGAACAAACTGAAGTTTGCATTGACCATGACGTCCTCACAAGAAAGAGTGTCGTTTATATATTCTATATCTTGTTCTTGTGGTGATGTCACTGTTAGAATAAGTTGCTGCTTACAGTGCAATCTGGAATTATCGCCTTAGAATCTAATTAGCTTAACAAGCTATAACAACATCTTCTTTCTCGTGACCTAATTATGATTTGCCAAATTTCTTCTGGAAAATGTGCGGGGAATATAAAATCAGCCTCAGGTGAAGTCTCTCAGGAGAGAATGACTGGAGATGCAGCGTTGAACAATGGTGCTGCAGGGATTGTAATTTTCCTAAAAGCACTGTAACAGGTCAGAGAGACCATTAGTTTCCTCAGCGTTATTTAATTGTGTTTGTCGCTGTGATCTGAAACAGGGGTCAGTTCGCAGTGTGAAGCAAGGAGAACTTGATAACAAGTCAGAATTTAGAACTTAGGGCAACATTCCAAACACATGCATCACCATGGAAACCATTTTGATATGTCAATATGGAACGGGGAAGGGGCGGATCTTTCATTCCATGGAATGAAGGTCACTTGATTTACTTTATAAAGATTACATACTTGTCCAATCGCTTGTATACCACCACAGTCTAAAGAACTTGAAAGAAATACTAATCAGAAAATAGCTTCCTCCCTCATTTATAATACATAGAACGTGAGTAATTCTACACCTGGCCCCCTATAAGTGCAAGAGATGCCGGAAAGCGAAAGATGACCTCCCCCCCCCCGACCATCTGAAAAAATATCGGATCATATGAACTAGTCGTTATTTCCGTTTCCCAACAGGAGAACTTGTCGTCTGACTGCAGAGGCCGAGGGAGCGTGTCAAAGGCAGAGCGGGGTCCGGTTCCACTCCAGGGAACCCGGAGGCATACCTGTACATGGGGATGGCGACGCAGCGCTCGTAGAATTCCCAGGTGGACAGCAGGTCCGTCCGAGCCAAGTTGGTAGCGTAAAAACGCCAAGCGGCCTGGTTTTCGAGAGCAAACGAAACCATGAATCACAGAGCACTTCCGCAGCAATCGGCATCCCGAGAGACGGTCGAGCGGAGCCCGGCGTTCTCTCTCAGAACAGGCATGTCAGCAAGCATCTGGCCACTCCGTCTGCTGCTGAGGGCCTGACGCAGCCCCCCCAGCCCGGCTCGGAGAAGCACGCCGAGGCTGCCTGCCAGACAGACACCTTCTTCCTCTTTACACCTTTGAGCACAGACAGCTACAACCGGCAAGCTTTTAATAAATGATCAACATTTGTAGCCGTACTCAGCACAATGACAGAAAAGTTTAATCTTATCTAGTCTAATTTAAAAGGTAATTGTTTTCCTTATACCCACGGTTTGATTTAAAACAAGCCCAGATATTTCAGTTGAATATAATCTTGACCCCATTTACACTGTCTTCACAAGGAGCGATATAAGAAGCTTTCACAAACGTACAATGGAGGAGACAATGGCATATTGGGGGGACACAGCTTAATAATTTAAATACAAATGCAGGGGCACAGGAACCAGGGGAACGGGAGGGACATGTACCCCCAGTATTTGATTTGGCTTCATTCGTCTGACTCCCCTGCCTTTAGTGTTTGTCTAATAGGCAGTGGTGCCCTAATGGTTAGAGATGTGCACTTTTGATGTGCAATTGAAAGGTTGCTGGCTCGAAATCCCAGACCAGCAAGGTCTGCCCAAGCACTACTCCCTGGCTGCTGAATTAGCTGCTCTCTGCTGAGTCACATATGGGACAGATTAGGGTGATTCCAAGGGCCCCTGAGTGACAGGGGCTCTAAAAAATCGGGAATATGACTGGACTGGGGGGCCCAATGTAATGCTTTTATGCGGCACCTCAACATGCAGAGGACACATTCTTATCAACAATGACAATTTTTCACTTCCAAAAACTCCTGGATATGCTTCTGGAAGGAAAGCGTTATGCCGACATCGCTCGCCATTATGGGTTGAATGAATCGACGGTATGCTACATCAAGAAGGATGAAAAGAATATAAGAGCCACTGCATAATTTTCCTTTAGTCAAACAGGAAAGAGGCTGGCATGTCCTCAGAATAAATCCATCGTTAAAATGGAATCACATTATCACGTACTGTATATACATTACATATTATTATTATTATTATGTTACTCATATCCTTAGCCCGACATCCACATATATGTGTTGTTTTAATAAGTTTACATGTGTTTAAAGCGTGTGTGTCTGTGTGTGTGTATGTGTGTGTGTGGGGGGGGGTGGGGGTATATTTTAAGGCTTAAACTATAAAAATATATGTTTTATATGGTCTTTCTATATACCGGATTTTCACCTTTCGCTGATGGGTCTGGAACGTATCTTCCGCGATAGGCGGGGGATCACTGTATATAAATTATTATTATTAAGCTGTGTATCAAACTCTCTCCTACAACCCTGTATAAAGGTCTGTTTACAGGGGGGGTGAGTGAATCTAAATTGCGGAGTACACGTCCTCCCCGCTTCCCCCTGGTTGTGCAGAGATCTTCCAGGCAAACCAGGAAACTTCAGCTTGCCAGTACAGTCCATTAACCGCTACGGAACATGCCGGACCAGGTCTGTGCGAGCAGGAGGGTGCTAATTGACCAGAGTATGAACCGCTGGGCGCCTCTGACGCACCAGCTGCCAGCGCTCGAAGACGCTCTCCACAGCAGCTCAGCGTGGACTGTGGCGTGACAAATGACAGACAGGCGCTGGCCGCGAGATCGCGTCCGGGATACACGGACTCCGTCGACGCCTCTTGGCAGACGCTGGGGAGCGCGGCAGACTGCCAAGTGCAAAACACAACCAGACACGTCTAAATTAAACCGAACGATCTCTAAATTAATTATATCAGAATCTTTGAACGACTCACAGATCATTCATGAAACAATTTTTTTTCTTTAAACACGCTGTGCTGTGACATCTTCAGGGGCTAATAACATAAAAATAAAACTGATGAAAATGAAGGGTAATAACCCATGAGTGCAGCCTGCTGAGAGGGTGCCTCTGATACCTACGCTTATATGACCGCGACTGAGTTTGCCTTCTCAATCACCGCTTTGGGTCTGAGTGGCAAATAGGATACGAACTCAAACAGCTGGGCTCAGGCAGCCAATCAGAGGAGGGCTGGAGTCAGGTGATGGATGAAGAGGGAAAAGCCCGTTAGCTGCACCAAGCAGATACCGTCTCGTGGTCAATCTCAGTGTAGATTTCATTTGGGGATTTTAACATGCTTTGATATCTTTAAAGGGGCAGCACCAAATCAAAATTCCCTTTGCTCTAAAAGAAGATGCCTTTGAGTTCTCTTCTGTGTAAAATGCACCCAGCTTCTGTCTGCCTTCCTACTGCCCCACGACTGACTTCAGCCCATGTGATTCTCCCATTTGTTTAGCACTTTCATATCTTAACGATCACTTTCCTGCAAGTGCAATGCAATGCAATTTTATTTATATAGCGCATTATCACAACATTACATTGTCTCAATGCGCTTTACATTTCTGCCACGTAAGGACCCCCCAGTGAGTAAGCCAAAGGCAATTCAAGTCCGCGTCTTACCTGTATAAGTCCGGCTGCGGGGTTCCGCCGCTTTTCAAAGTGTTTTTGCCTGTGCTGTTCCTGAACCTTCAAGGCAAAGCCTGAGCCCAGGATACCCTTTTGAGAAAAAGACAGCTGTCATGTTTCTCTTCCATTCTGCGATACATCACAGATCCATTACTTTTTCACATATTTAGCAGATGAGGCGTAAAACCGAGGTCCTGACTCACTGAGGTAATAAAAGATCGCTGGGCCTATTTAGAAAGGGCAGGGGTGGTACCCCATTGCCCTGGCTAAAATTGCCCACTGTGGCCCTATCAAAACCTGCCTCCTAATCATCCCCTTATATCAAACTGGTAAATTCTCTCCTGCCCCTTCACCACCTTAGCTACTGTGTGGTGAGCGTACTGGCGCAGAACGGCTGCTGTCGCATCATCCAGGTGGGGGCTACACAGTGGGGGTGGTTGAAGTGGCTCCCCATTGGTTCTATAAAGGGACACACATCTTGTGTGAAACTAGGGTCAGGCAGCCGTGGCAGATTAGGGAAGCTTGTTCAAGGGCTTCATAGTGAAGTCACTCTGCTGACCCTGGGATTTGAACCAGTGACCTTCTGATCACAGGAACACATCTTATTCATAGACTAAACATTTTCTTGTGTGATTATTCTTCTATAATATGATTTTCTAGGGTGTACTCCGACAGTAAGACTGTATTATATAAGCACAATGGATGGATGCATGCATGCATGCATATTGCATATCTTTAGATTTTCCCCTCAACTTACTGCTGGAAGAGCAAAGAAAGACACTCCGATCAAGGTAAAGGTGGCAGCAAGCAATCGCCCATTCCACGTTATAGGGTACTTATCACCATAGCCGATAGTAGTCAGAGTAATCTAAAACAGGAAAAAATGCTTTCAGTAAAGTACCATTTACATTAAAAAAACAGCAGAGTACTCAGTACTCAGTACTCGGAGGCAACATTTCTAGTGTGTTTACAGATGGCAACAAAGCCAGACGGATGCCGGTTATTTCGTCAGCAGCTCTAAATGCAGACTTACAAGCCCCCACCACAGGGCATCTGCATACGTCTCAAACTCCTTGTTTTCCTCCTTCTCGGCCAAGTAAACAAGGAAGGAAGCCAGGATGAGGCAGAGAAAGCCGATGTACCAGGCAGTGATCAGTTCCTGTGTGGATAAGAAAACGAAATTTATCAGCAAACAGCAGACAGGCGTGAGACGGTACATTAGAGGCAGCGACACTCAGGGCTAAATCTGCACACATTTTGTCACACAAAAAAGGTGGGAAAACTCCAGAATAAAAATATGAGATCTTTCTAATGCCTTCCCAGTTACTTGATGTTTTAATAATATTTTTAATCTGCATTCTACTGTACTTCAAAGGGACATTAAAAAAGGTGTTTTCTATTCGCTAGATTGAGGGAAAACACTATGCAAGTGATTATTTTAAAGGTTAAATAAAGAAACACAAAACCTGTGTGGCAACAGCAGGCTTACCGAAACAGAGCCTGCATTTACTCACACCGTTAGAGAAGAGGCCGATTCCGATTTCTACAAATAGAAAGTGTTGACATTTCGGACCCTGACCGACAACACCGCCAATTACTCCTGCATGATAATAATATCGTAGATACTGAGCATAACACCATTAATCTAACAAGAGCCTTGTCCAGCTCAGCAAAAATTTACTTCCTCCCCGAGAAAAGTACCGAATTTGGGATATTCAACTCCTCTGGGTTTCTGGTGTCACTACCCGCTCCCATTTCCAGCTCTGACGGCCATCTGGTCCTACGCTGTCTGCACAATTCTGGCACTGGCAGAGGATCTCTCCTGCATAATATTAACGAGGGTGCCGCTGGCCTCGTTTTTCTATCCAGAGTGCTGAGATCTTCAGAAGCCGTTTCTGTCGCTCTCTTAAATGTCGAGGTATAATCAGAATATCCAGCTGTACCTTCTTTCAGTCGGTTTAAACAATTTTATGGCCCAGTGTGAAGTAGATCGGTACTGTGCAAAGGGATGGAGACCACTGTCTGGCACAGCTAAAGTCGACACCTCACGCATTACAAAAAGCTTCCAGCACTTACAATGCTAACTACATTAAACAGGTCTGATTGAAGTTTTTGATACATTTGATGTATCTAAGTGACATGAATCATTACCTAATTATTAAGAAAATAACCAAACAAATTAAATTAGCCAAATCAATTCGGCAATGCTAATGATTTCACTGTCTTGGCAGTTACTAGGTAGACGCATATTGTTAGCATACAGGATACATCATTGATGTAGGACAGGAAATAATGAGAATATAGGGTGATATACTGTAGGATGATGGGACGATGATGATATATGATATAGTGCAGGTATAAGGGGTCCAGCAGGATCTCAGAATAAATCCACTCTCATATATACTGAATACAAAATCTTTCACAAGGTCTGCATGCATCTTACGATACGTATACAGTACGCCATTGATTGGATAGTCAGTCAAAGCCGCATTTTTGCAGAATAATTCCTACAGCTGAGTGCCAGGGTATCCCTTACAACTGATATACACCCGGACTTCGGGGTGTATATCAGACGGATCAGTCAGATCGAAAGAAACACTGCAGCCTCACTGTAATCCGGCTACTAGAGAAACAGAGCCTCAGGAGGTCTTTAAAAAAAAATCAGGAAAACGGATGCTCATGTCTTCTTAGACCATAAAGGGTCACATAAAGAGTGCTGTGAACAGGAAGGCATACATTAAAATGAGGCAGCTACCTGAAGGAAGCCATACTGCAGAAACCAGTCTGTACGCTGCATTTATAGCAAACAGCAGTGCATATTATACATATTCTCCAGCGGCCACGAGAACAATATCATATGTCTTTGGTTTTTTGGTTGTAAACTTCAATCAATGCAGCTGAAACTGAACACCACTCCAGATCCATCAACTCTAAAAGAGCCGGAGGTAACCCTCTGCGGACCTGGGGTGGGGCTCTTCCCAGTGAAAGACCTGCCTTGGTCTTGTCTTTCCCAGCTGGACCGTATCCTTCGGTTACCATAGTATCCCAGTCTGCTACAGGAAAGTGATGCTCTCTACAGCCCACTAGTTATCAAATCGTGATTACATCACTGATAGCACGGCCTACAGCAAATCGTGATTATTTTTTTTGGACCAACGTCATGGATCTGGAGGACATCGTGACAGAAATCAGTGTCATCAATCAGGATCCAAGCAGGTTGTTTAATCCAAAAAGGAGTCAATTCTATAAAGTACAAGACCGATAATCAATAAGAGACAATGAGAGGCTCACAACACTGTGGAAGAGTGAAATTTCTGCCCCTTGATATATTTTAAGCATCACAGACATCTTGATTGTCCTCTTCTTGTTTGCGGCCATCCTACCACCGCTGCAGTAATCGCAGAAGGGGATTTAAAGAATGGTGCAGGGCTCTCAAGTGCATGGTGATGCAGTCACGGGAGTCCGCTGTGCAGGATGAATGCGACACTTCAGCCGCAAGGCGGGCATGGGTCACATGGCCAGGGCTGTCACATGGTAGCATGTGTGGATAATGGGCCGTAAATGTTCTGCAGACGGTCCGTTAGACAGGGCCATAGCAATTAAAGGCATAGAGTTTCCGGCTCGGCTGTTTTACCTTTGAGCGGGACAGGGACCAATAAAACAGGCAGCAGCATAAATGTAAAGATGACATCAGCTAGCGGTAAAATTAGCACAGGCGCCACGTGGCGTTAGCGAGGTAGATACGGGGTGTCGGAGATACTCTCCCCGGCCCCGTTCCCCGGTCCCGCCGGATATCACCTTGCTGTGTGCGTAGATAACCGATCCCAGCAGCTTCCATGTACCACCACGGCGGTCCATCCGGATCATCCGTAAAATCTGCAGAAATCTCAAGCTGCGGATGGCTGAGGTGGCGAAGACGTTCCCCTGGGTTCCCGCTGCCAGCACCGAGACGGAGGCGATCAGCACCATGATGTCTACAGGGACACAGTCCAGAAAAGTACTGTAACAAACGCTTAGGTTAGCTACTTAACAATCCTAACACTGATGCTAATAAATAAACTTAGCCATCCAAACATCCGTCTATCTGTTTTATAGAGCTGCTTATCCAGTGCAGGATATTGGCAAGTCAATGGCCCATTTCATGAAGGACAGGCTGCCAGACAGGGAACACGCTGGACACATGTACGGACAAACACATTCAGAACATTCTAGAAACACCGGTCCACCTGAACAGCACATCTTTGGAGGAAGGTGCAAATCTGAGACACACAGAGCTAAGGGAAGAATCGAACCCACAACCTCGGATCTCTGAGGTCTTTTGTATAGTGATTATGAAATTATGCCGTTGAAACAAAATGGAAAATGAGCCGAAACTTTAGTGTCTTAAAATATAACTTTGCTGGCCCAAATTGAACCATACTGCTTGAACAACTTCCAACATGTGTCAGGATGACCTGGTTGTTCACCCAGCTGACCACAGACCCAGAGTCCCTCACCGATGACACAGAAGGGCTTGCGGGCGAATTTGAGCCGTCCTCTCCATCCTCGGTAGCGGCAGCAGCAGCCGGCTGCCCAGATCCTCACAAAGTACTCCACTCCGAACACCACGATGGTCACGATTTCCTGCACGTGCACGGCGCAGAGAGGGACAGCTCATAGGTCTGGGTGCTTCACACGCCGTTGTCCGTATTACAGCGCGTGGCCTCCAAAGGCATGCCAGGCGTTATTTATCACTCTAGCACTTCATGGGATATCAAACTATAAATACAATGAAAAAACACACCTCTCCCTATTAATTAGAAGAGCAGCCATGTATTCAGTATCACAATTCTTGTCGTTCGCCCATTTCAGCTAGCCATAATACAGACGCTTCCCGGTTACCATGGTTCATGTCATGTTATTTCGACTTTACGATGGGTAAATGTTTTTCACTTTCAGTACATCCATCCATCCATTTTCTGAAACCGCTTGTACTATTCAGGGTCATGGGGGGTCTGGAGCCCATCCCAGAGGCTACGGGCACAAGGCAGGGAACAACCCAGGATGGGGCGCCAACCCATCACAACTTTCAGTATATTATTCAATAAATTACATGAGATATTCAACAATTTATTATAAAATAGGCTTTGTGTTAATGATTTTGCCCAACTGTAGGCTAATGTAAGTGTTCTACGCATCTTTAAGGTAGGCTAGGCTAGGCTATGATGTTTGTTATGATATGTTCATCAGAACATAACCCCACCATAACCAGGGGAGAGACGGTAATTGCATGGCAGTGACAGAGTTTGTAAGTGACACTTTTACCCAAAAAACTTTAACTTTTAATACTCCTTAAACGTAATAAATCTGAGTATTCCTGCTGCACATACATACCAAGATGTACAGGGCATCTTCTGCACTTTTCTCATACTCCTTTATTGTAGAGAACACAGAGAGAACAAGGCAGGAAAATACCAGGAGGAAACTGGAAGAAAGGAAAACAAAGTGAAAAATATGAAATTAGCTCTGGACACTGCATTTACATTAGAAGGCTTGCAATTTGAAGTGGTTGCAACAAAAGCTAATTGCAAGTCTCAAATAGAAAACCAACTATCCCCAAAGACGCCTTTGAATGTATCGCCATAATGTGAGAGGGGAGTAGGCTGGCCTCCAATCCTCTGGAGAGGGAGAGTCAGCTGACCACATTTATTCATATTGATTGGTTCTACTTTCTCTTGTTCTCTGCAATATGAACAGTGCTTGTATTTCATGCAAGACCCAGAAGCCCAGGAAGATCCCAGTCTCCGTTTACGATATCAGTCTGGTGTGTAAAATTTTACTTCTATCAATTCCTTTCCTGGATTTTCCATTCTGCTGACCAGCAGTTGGAAAAATATCACTAGCTGATGACAAGTGAAGATTCATTACCATCCAGAGAACTTCAGAGAGAGTTTTTTAATTTGTCTACATGCAAACTCCTGGACAGAGTTTGTTCATTTCCCGTGAAAACTTTGGCAGTCAAACTGCCATAAATGCACTCCATAAATGCACTCCATAAATGTACTTCAATTAAAGTGGCGCATAGCATACCATACGGCATTCGGAGAAGTCAACTGAAACTTCATTTATTTCTTCGTTGGGGCAGGGGGTGTAAATAACCACAGCTTCCTCTGCAGAAGCGAGCTCTCTTATTAAACGCAGAAGCCCCACCCGGATCTGCCGACTTCCCGGTAATTAATGTCATCTCCAGAGGCCCACCCCCCACCGTGAGTAAGCATTTCGGCAGCCCCATACCCAGTACATATTTCTTGATTATTTCGTAGGTTGGATTATAATCAGGGGGGGCTCTAGACCTCTTTGAGGGGGCTTTACCCCTCCCCGTTACATATATACTAATGCACTACTGACTTTGAAATAGTTACATTGGTTTAAGTGTGTGCTCATTCATTTTCATTGAAAACAGACCCCCTAGTAAAAGCCTACCCCCCCTTTCAAAAACCTCTAGTGATACTCCTGATTATAATTACCCTCCCAACTTTTCTAACAAATTAATTAATGCACAGACTGGAGGAGTCTTCTTCCATTATACAAGAAAACACTATATATGCAGAGTCCGTATTAACATAAACACATGGAGATGTAGATTATATTCAAGGGTGACCAACATGTGATGATGATCATCTCTTTCTTTTTCGTCATAATTACAGTTAATGGTAAGATTTCAGTGATTATTTACATCACCTGCACATATAGTTTCCGTTCATTGTATGCAGTGCAGTGTGAAAATTCAGAAAGATTTATAATAGTGTTACCAGTTCCCTGGTGATGATGTACAGTCTTCTCTCATCTTTATTACATTATCATCTGAAGCCTCACAAATATGCTCTCTGTGAGCTGAACAGCATACGACTCCAGCAATCACTGGTCTTTCAAATCATGACATATTCCACAACACATTTATTTTGTGCTAAATACAGTTAGTCACTGCGTTGAAAAAGCCTTTAGCTAGTAACCTTAGACTCGTAATGACGGACTATAGTGCACGATGCGTTATTTACAGTTTCTGGTGCTTCGAGCCTTAATTAGACGTTTTGTCACAGTTGACAGTTTGGGGCCAAACTACAGAGAGACGGAGAGACCCGACTTGGGAAGACATCACCAAGGCGAGGTGGAGATCTCCTGCAGGACCCTGCAGCTCAGAGAAGCGCCTCACGCGACGCCCATGATTACATCTACCACGGCATCAACATCCCACTACAGTCGCACAGAAGCAGCCACTACCCCCAAGGGAGGAGCTGCGGTGAGGGACACACAGGGGAGCAGGTGCAGGAGTGGAGGGAGTGGAGCTGGAATACCAGACGTGCAGACGGAGGGACCACACCTACGCTGCCCCCACAGGAATAACACCCTGCACCACTTTCAGGAGCAAAGACCAGAAAAAGAGACACCGATGCTACTCTGACTATGGATGCAATGGGCTGCTATGTCAATTTTGGCAAAAAATTTAGGGTTAATGAAAGCAAAGCTTCATTTGCTACTTGCACACGAACACTGGAATGCTTCTTTTCACACATTCCATCCTGCTCTCTTTTGAGACACACATACATACAGGTGAGAGTAACACTTGGGGTCTGAGCACGGGGTCAGCTGTTTATCTGCCACACCTGGAGAATTTCGGTGGTTAAGGGGCTTGATCAAAGGCCCAAAAGAGATGTGACTATTCTACCAAGGACAGAATTTGTACTAGCAGCCTTCCAGCCACAGGCTGAGAAGCTTAATGCGTTGAGCCACACGCCAAGCATTTCAGAGCGTCTGTAAACTCCATCCACTCACAGGTGGTCCCTTCTTTAAGCTCCACAAGTATTTTTTCATCACGATTCCTCACAAGTTTCCTGGGTGAAGCTCAACTGCCCGTCGGCAGTGACTAACACTGTTGAAAACAGTGTTTTATAACATACTGCAAAATCTGACGAAAAATGACCCTGTCAGCATAACAGTCAAGGCCCTTCAATGGCCAAAGCCATTAAGTCATGATTCATTCACATAGTGAGCGAGGAAGGAGCCGAACACAGTCACACAAATGCACAGCCTACTCTGAGTTACAGCTGGGACAATGGCCCAATTTAACCGGCTGGAGAAATCTATCATCCTTCACAAAGTCTCATTAGCAAGAAGTACATCAAGAGAAGGACCCGGCCAATGCTGCATCTCGCCAATTAAGCCCAGCAGGAGCTCAGAATTGTCCAGCAGAACACGCATGTGGCCTACTTTACAATGTGAGTATGTACCACATTGATGTCATCTTTGGCTATGAAGTACCAGGATTACTTACAACGGCACATTAACATGAAACTAAAGGTCTTAAATCAGAACACAGAAGTGAGAGGGAGAGTACATGGAATGGCGATCAAGGAAAAAACAACAATAAATCAAACAAATCAGAAAAAATCTACAAAAAAATAACGAGCATATAAAATATATAGTTCTGGTTCACTGAAGAGCTCTCTCCATACCCATAAATTTTATTAGACCACAATATTAAATTTATAGCTATTGAAAGTTATTGTAAAATGTATCAACAGTAACTCTTCCCACAATACACTACTACGAATTGCATGTTTCATCGATAATTCGTTAAATTTATTGCACGTCATCATCTATACTAAGAAATAAGGTAATAGGATTGGGGTTATGGTTGTTGTTTAATCTAATGGACAAACACTGATGCCTAATCCCTTCACAAAGGGCACGTGAGATTATAAATCAAGATTAATAAAACAAATCAAGATTATAATTCTCTTGGCCTTTGCTTTTAATGACAGCTTTCATGGGTCTCTGGAAATATTAATTTGCCACACTCTTATATTTACTTAATAAAATTCTAAAACATTAATGATGGAAATCCTAGAACATGAATTGAAGAGTTAGAATTTCTGGTATAAACAGCAAGGGGTAAAAGATTCAATGAGGTAGAATTCATGGAGCCAGAAACATGGATAAATGACTCAAGGAGTTAGCATTCATGAAGCCTGCAGCTGGGATAGCAGATTCAAGGGCTTGGCGTTCATAGTTCAGCTGTGCATTCGTGTTGTAACACATAGCGGGGCACTATGAGCTACTGTATCCATGGGGGGCATTTTCAATGGCTAGAGAGAAAAGTCCTCACTACTTCCTGGTTCAGTGAACATGCAACAAAAACACAATGACTAAATAGGGAAGCTTCTTCCACTCCATGCCAGCACAGCGTTTGAAAGTGAAACATGTAAAGAGTGCATCGCATGCTGATATCGCACTTCTGTAATAGGTGCCAATAAACTGAGCCAATGAAATCCCAGTTTCTGATTCATGATCAGAGGGTTCAACTGGGATGGAAAACTGAAGATTCAAAGCCTGCTGAAGATCAACAGACCATCGCTTTTCGCATGGGTCTGGATTTCAGGCACAATATAAACCCTGAACCAAAGTAGCGGGAATGTTGGGGCGCACTTGCACACACACACACTCACAAACACACACTCGCACGTGTAAACACACACGCAGCTAGCTAAATTAACACCTACAGTTTCACCTACAGCTGTCCCGCTATTGTCATGCAGTTGCTGTGCCACACGGTCCCCAAGCTACATGGTCACCAGGTCACAGGACAGTCCTGAGGAGACCTGCACTCCAACAAACACCATTAAAATGATTTATGAGTTTCTCTAAATATATATGTGCCGTTGCTGACATTACCTGGAATTTTACACATTCAGCACAAACATGCGAGCTATTAATTTTTAAATCCACACTCTTTACATCCGTCCCGATTCATCACAAAACCAGCAAATTAGCAAACAATGAATCAATAATTCATGAGGTGACCATTCTGCTAAAGAGAAATGCATTTGTGGGGAATTAGTCTGAAACTCAGGCCGCAGCAGTTAAGGTGTCAAAATCCTTTTGCACACACATGCCTGCTGGTGACGCACTGGGTATTCACCAGCACATTCTACAAAAACATGCAGGCATCCATATACAATGAGACACACAACTAAATGCAAAAACCGTATGGCCAAAAGTATGTGGACACCCCTATTAATTTGAAGTACTGGCTAATTAAGCCACACCCATTTCTGACACAGTGCATCAAAAGCCGAATGGGTGTTACTATAGTTACATGCTATCGGCACAGTTATAGTACATCACCTTTCCATCAAGTCAGTTCACCACATTTCTGCCCTGCTACAGCAGCCCTGGTCAACCGCAAGTGAAGTGACTGTGAAGGTCAGAACGTCTGGGAGCGAGTCCAAGTTATCATCAAACAAGCTCACAGAGAGGGACCTGATCTCCAAACATCAATACTCAACCCGAACGGCAGTAAATCCCACCAGCATTGTTCCAACATCTGATGGAAGGCCTTCCCAGATGAATAAAGACTATTATACCAAAATAGGACATCCAACTTCATATTAAAACCCTTGGTTTGTTGCTTTTGCCCATATAATGTAAATAAAATACACTCACTACATACAGAGACACAAACACACACAGGTTTGTAATTATATCTTTTTGGGGACTCTCCATTCATTTCTATGGGAAAAACTAAACAGGACGACCTTAACCCCTAAACAGGACGACCTTAACCCCTACCCAGCTCTAACCTTAACCACAAGTAACCAAACAAAATATGACTTTTGGTATTTTCAGTTTTTTAATGGCATTCACAGATCTTTGTGGGGACCTGAAAAATGGTCCCCACAACGTCAAAATAACAGGTTTTTATTACATTGTGGGGGACATTTGGTCCCCACAATGTATTAAAAACACAATACACACACACTCACCCAAACCCAGATACACAAACACTCAGATAAACATGGCAATCAATATACAGACACCCAAAAAGTCCACAAACACATTCACAACCACATACATGAAACACACAAGTGTTCACATCCACATTCTGACCTGCAGACACACCCACATCCAGAAAAACATACCCAGGCAGTGCTCACACCATTAGACACATGTTTTTACTTCTTCAATCCCTCAGGAGACTTTCTGTTTACACAGAGCAGTCAAAATGTGCCCATTTCACTGAATGCAGGCATATTGACAACGCACTGTGATAGAAATTCCGAAGAAGTCGATTTGTTTAAAAGTCGGACAGCACTTTATTACCGCAAAGCTTTGGGGGAACAGACACTCAGCAGTCTTTCATGCGTCCCGTGATCTGCTCCCCGAACAACAAGTTCATACATCTTTTATAGCCAAAAACCTGACAGTTTACAGACAGTTTGGGGAGGAGTCAGATATCTGCAGAGATCAGTTACTTCTGTTAAACTTGATCCAATATCAGGTAAAGGCAGGGTTGACCTTTTCACGATCGCTCTTGTGATTACGTCACCTTGCTCAAACAAGTTCATCTCACTTCCCCATACGTTCCTTAGTTCTCTTTCACGAAATCTTGACCCCCAATATAGACACTTCACTTATAAATGTTTACTGCAGCAGCCTTACTTCTTGAACCAGGTCTGGATCTTGACCTTTTGCGAAGCAAGCTTTTATGCTAAAATATGTTAGTTCCCTTTATCTAAAAGAAAGGTTTATTATATGCTCAGTGCGTTAAATGTATCAAATTATAAATCAATCATTACATCATCATATACAGTATGAATCAACAGTTATAAGTTTCATCATTAATTGCTGATTGAATCTGCATTGGATTTGCATAATCATGGATTTTTCTAACCCAGCACATCACACCCCCCCTGTGGAAGCCAGCAGTCAGACTGGCACCAGTCACGTTGGGAACGACACGATCGATTTGTACTCATTAATAAACCAGCCAAGGGTTTACACACCACCTAGTCTCAGACCAAAATCCCTTAATGCCTACTCAGTTTGTACCGGAAACCACTGTGGGAAGAACAGATCACAATCCAGTAGGGACTGAAATTCATGATCGTGGATGATTTAGATTTTTGGTGTTTTTTTTTTTACCTTTAGGGGATTAAAATCTAATAAAGTTCAAACAATGAAACATATTCTGTACAGAAGTCAATGTTTCAGTCATGGAAAAAGGTTTAAGGACCATAAAAAATGTGTCCTGGGCATTTTCTTATTCCAGTTATAGATTCTGCCACATATGTGAATTGTGTGCTGCAGTTGAAAACTGTGAGGATTTTATATATTTTTTTGTAACACTGACATAGAAATACCTCATAAAAACTGAATGGATGAGTGGGTGATGGATGGATGGATGGATGGGAAGCCATGTTTTATTGATGCAAGACATAAAAGAAATAGAAGAAAAGAGAGGATCCAATCATGTTTCAGGCACTAGTTTCAAGCATCCAGTACAGGGAGCTGGAAGGGAGCAAAAACATGGACTGTCTGACAGGGAACTGGGAGGGAGCAAAAACATGGACTGTCTGACAGGGAGCTGGAAGGGAGCAAAAACATGGACTGGGTGACAGGGAGCTGGGAGGGAGCAAAAACATGGACTGGGTGACAGGGAGCTGGAAGGGAGCAAAAACATGGACTGGGTGACAGGGAGCTGGGAGGGAGCAAAAACATGAGCCATCTGAATGTCCCACCTAAACTCTACATCCAAAAAGTGCTACCCACCAGGCCACCCAGAAATGAGAGGTGCTCAAATTCGAGGTCTGAAGCCCATCGCTGGTGTTACAAATGGCCGTAGCACAGGCACATCAGCCGTGCATCTGGATAGTCGGGACTCGTTCTGGCTTTCGTTCTGCTGTTGTCAGCGATTCCATCCTGCCACAATTGACAGAGCCATCCTGGCACAGACAGTTACCCCGAGGGCAGGTGCAGATGATGATAATAGAGAGCTTTCCTCGTGTTTCCTGGAAGTAATAAAATGTCTATCCAATTTTGCGAATACAGTGACATGGATCATCTCTGAATGACAACTACGCTGCCATACCTTCTTCCTGTAATTACGCCTTCTGTTTGTCATATGGTGCAATTTAATGACAACCGACATCCAGATTTTCCCCCATAGAGTGCTTGGGTCCCGTATACTATAAATCCTTCAGCCTGTTGTTACCGGAAGCTTTTGGGAAGGGAACACCACACGCCCACAGAGAAGTGCCACATCAGAAGGCCGCGTCAAAGGCCTGAGATCACGGAATTTGTTTAAGGTCAGGCGGCTGCATCCAGAATGCCTGATTGGCCCCTTAATAGGCGCTACTCACAATAAGGAAGATCCTAGACCCTCATACCAATTAGTTGTGTCCCCTATTCTTCTTCTTCTGTTATAAATAATCACTCCTGGGAAATTCAAACTGTCTGACAATTTGCTTACGTTTAAGCTTTCTGTCCCTGGAATGAAAGCAAAGCCCAGGGAAGGAGGTAGTTGAGCAGAATCCACAGCAAACAGCTTCATTAGACAGCAGCCCAATATGCAGGGTGCTGATAACATTTTCCTGGCTGCGGGACGCTAATGAATTTGAAGCCAGAAGTGCCACTTTCAAAACTATCGTCAATTTTGAAGGAAACCAGGGGCATAGTAACCAGGGGGGAAATGTACCCCTTAATATTTAATCATTTAATTTGGCTTTCTTCATGCCCCCCCCCCCACACAAAAAAAAAGCCCTTAGCATTTAAATTGTTAAATTGTGTCTCCCCCGCCCCCAATATCACAATCCCTCCTACGCCCTTGAAGGAAAAACATGGTCTCCGTTTCGTTTTTACGCGAGGACGACCCAAAGAAAGGAGCTGGTCTGGTTAATTGATTAGCCAGTCGTCACCTACAGTCTACAAGCCAGTACGCCAGCACACACATCACAGAAATACGGCCAGCACCCATCATGAGGATGCATCTCGTCCAGTCAAATGTCTCCGTTTTAATTCCTGTCCTTTTCATTGGTGAATTACGGCTTGGGCCATGATGCGTATGGCGGAGGTGTGTGTGTGTGTGTGTGTGTGTGTGTGTGTGTGCGTTTGGGGGGGGACATCATAAGGTTCCTGTCCAGGGGCCTGTGATTTCTCACTCCTCCAGTGGTTCTATCAGGTTCTTCCTCGGTATCATCTCTGTCTGACTGGTCGGTGTTATCCCTGGTGTCACTCTAACTCTGTTTTATCATACCGTCCTTGTCATCTTGCATTCTACAAGACTGGATCTCTATTTCGCTATCATTCTGTTAATCTCGTATATCTGCTTTACCGTTCTATGACTGGCCTTTCATCTTCTGTTTCTGTGCTTGCAGCTTCAGTGGAAATATCAGACGCTAAAGGAACTCTGGGGTCATTACAGTTTACTTGATTAGCTTTCACATTATTAGCTCAGAGAAGCTTTTACAATGGATGACTTACACTGTTGCAAGTTCACACTCTCTTCATTTATGCTATTCGATATGTAGCATCTTTCAAATGGAAGCAAGATCAGACACATATCAATGATTTCTTCCTAGATTTTCTCAAGCTAACGGCTGATTGGTCAAGCCTCGTAACCACAGTGCCATTGGTTCAAAAATAAAGATACATGCACGCACAAATGAAAGCTTTCATTTTCTACATGAGTATTATGCTGACACAGTAAGCAACACATTACCCTATCCAGTCATAGAGTAAAAAAAAATTCACTGATGTAAACACTTTCACAGATCTAGCGGACCGAAATAACTGATAAACTTTGTAAGAGTTTTTCATTTAAAGGAATAAAACAATGTCAAATTAAATCCATACTGTGGCATTCTGGTTACTTCTGAAAATCTGTTATGTAGAATCGCAAACAATCCCAGCTACATGGTTCAGCTGTAACATTGGCTTATTCACATGCCAGGCCAAATGCCTCTGAACAACTGCCAACAGTAATACAGTACTTTTGTTCTCAAATGAACATATGAACTTCCAGAGACCTTTTATAAACCACTCATGCTTTTATCGAAGCTACTGTAATATAATCACTAATGTAGAGATAACAAATGTCTTAGACAAGAAGCATGGGAGCAGGTTTCAGGAACTAGATTTATTGAATAATTGTTTGGAAGGATTAGTTCAACCGCCCAGGCCCAGTTCAGCCTGTTTTGACACTGACCATTAAAAGTGAAAACAGGAGTGTGGCTAAAATATAGAAAACTATGAGAAATTAACACTCTGAGCAAAGTGGCAGGTAAGAGCTTTGTCTGCAGACATGAAGTCATTGATTGGCCAATTTGTGCAGCTCAGCAAGATTCCAGACTCCCAGTCTTGATTTCAACACAAGAACTTGGCCAATGCAGCAGAGAATGAGAGAGGGGAAAAAACGTTCTCGAAAGCAGCCTTGTCTTCACTGACCTCCCAAATCACTCTTCAGCTGCTGCTTCTGAATATATAATCTACTACAGGAACATTCTCTGACATTCTGAGTATGGTCTGTTGCATCGTGCTTGGTAAGCCCGTTGCATTTGTGGGGCAGAGAAATTGAGATGCTGTATTTAGTGAGCAATGCATTGCGTTCAAGGAAGACCCAGTGATCTGGGTGGAGGGAACATTGTGTTTAATGGGCAAAATAGTCAAATATAGACCAGAGAGAGAGTCATTGCTTTTCGAGGGTCCAAACAAAGAGCATTAAGGTCAATTATCTGTATCTGTCCCACAGCATCATTAACTGATAGACATGGTGATGTTGTGGTTCAGCCTCAGATGGATTAATTAGCCAGTTATTCAGACACCGATCATATTCAGTTATCCATGAAACACTGGGGCAGCTATCAAATATTCTCTGTATTTTGTAACTTTTTTTTTTTTAATTGAAGAAAATATCTGTATCAGCAAAAAATGTCACATAAGATATATGCTCCCCATTTTCCAGTGAAGCCCAGGAGCATTCAGTGGATTTCAAGGTGAAACAGACCTTGGTGTAGAGGAGGAAACGACTGGACTCTTGGGACAAGGAGTGTATTTAGGGCGCTGGGGCTGGGTATCGATTCAGTGGTTTGGGTTACAAACGAAAACCGAGCGTGCAGCGGAGTGGGATGACCCATGCATCCCGTGCAGTGGCGGTGTCACTCCTGAGGCGACGTGGAACACTGCAGGCACACGATGCTACGCTTGGCAGCGCGTCTGCGGAGTTCCGCACTTAGAGCTGCCAGCGGGAACTTTTCTTTTCTGCTTGGTAAGTGCGATTCGTGCATTTGGAGATTGTCTGGGTGGGGGAGGCGAAACACTAAAGAGATTGTGATGGACTGAAGACAGCCCCATTTTATAAATCAGTAGCTGGAAAGAAAACAAGAATTTATAGGTTAAATTAAGAGGAGCCATACAAATTATAGATAAGAAGAAAAGAAACTGAATAGGGGAGCTGTTGGAGTGGCCCTCCATTATTTACTAGCCACAAAAATGAGCATTAAATATGGGGAGAACTTGAATAAGCCCAACAAACCAACATGCCGATTTCGGTCCCAAAATCTTTCACTGTGCTTATATATGGACACATGCACAGCGAAATAAATAGGCTACTAGATATGATAATCAACCGCCCCAACGAATGACAAGTTAGCTTAATATGTTAAAAACGGTGTCTGGGACATATGTGTCACATTGCTAGTAAAAATGAAGCGCCCCCCCCCCTCCCCTCCCCACAGGAGTGTATCGCTCAGCATCTTTCGCACCTACTAAGGCGTGACAGACGCTTCGACGAGTAAGCAAATCAAAGATCGGCGCGACAAACACAACACGAAGAGCACAAACCTCCAACTTTGTGTTTTCCTATCAGAATAAAACAGTTCTGTTGGAAAAACTACTGCTACCGATTGATTTTATGAATGTTTCTCTCGGTGTTTCCCAGTGGCGCTGGCCAGCCGCGGTAGGTTCTGAAATAGGGAAGGAAATCCCAGCCTAAGTAAATTTATCCTGTATAGAAATGAATCCTTGTATTCATTCCCTTCCCCAGTTTTACCGTATGTGTTTGAAACAGGTTTAAGCTTTACAAATCATATGTGGCAATGTTATTACAAACAAAAGACTAAGGATGTACCGTTTTAGCGATTTTTATTCGGATATTATGCGAATAATTAAACGAGATTGAAATTATCGATCTAAACTGTTTGTATCGACCTTAAATAAAGAAGCACTTGACACTGGTAGGTAGGGGACTGTCTGCTGAAAATGTGTTTAGACCGGAGCGGAGTATACATGAAAAATAGGCTATACAGATATTTAACACAGTAACATTTAGGCGTATAGGCATATAACAACGACAATAATAATAATAATAATTATAATAATAATAATAATAATAACAAATAACAATCATATTCATACGAATATTCATAATAATAAGAAGAATGAACTATTATTATTATTATTTGCTTTAGGCGTTTATTATATTTCTCGAAAGAATGAATCGTTTTATTAGACAGAAACTCTCAAAGCATGAAACCAGCGAGCTTCTGGTGCACAGTAAAATCGTTGGCAAGACAATCATGCATGATGGGCTTGAGTACAGACATGCTGTGCACTTTGTATATAACTTTTTAAACCTGATTTTACACTTCGGTCCGATCGATATAGACAGCCAGAAAATGCTTGCGCGACATATACCTCTCAAAGTACCGGACCCCGGTACATTTTCTAGCAATGGTGATATTCCCCTCTGCAAGGAACTGAAAAAAACCACTACTTACACATAAGCGTGATAAATAAACGCCCATCCCCTTGGTCTCTCCAACACATTGTAAAGGAAATTCTGCAGCTTTCGGTAAAATGCGTTTCTTTTGGGAGGTTTCCGCGCAACTGAGATGCTGGACCTGGGCTTGCTCAGAATGCTGCCCCGCTTGATGGCTTCGGACCCCGCGATGAGCAGCGCCCCATCTCTGCTCGTGTCGGCGGCTCCAGCATCCAGCCCAACAAAGCCGACTTTCAGCTTTTTCTCCGCAGCTGGACCTGGGTACACGCCGCCGTTGCTGGGTTTTTCTACCATGCTTTAAGATCTTCCGTCATGAAAGGCCAGCTGGGGAGACATTCAACCCTTTGCCGGGTATGAGCATCGCAGGGGCTGGGCGTGTGGAGACAGTGGTGCCTTTGTGGGAGCTGAAACACAGTCTCCTCCTAGAAAACCAATTGAAACGCGCTTCAAGATCCGCATTGAGCACGGTCTCCCACCTCGCCTCCTTCCGGCCACCTGACAGCGAAGTGAAGGGGGCGGGGGGGAGCCTTGAATTATTCAGAAACAAAAACTGATATAACGTCAGCAAAAATACTCTCCAAGAGCCTTAAAATGGGCTGCACTGCCCAGAAGCAACACCGGATTAGGCTTACCGCAAATGCATGGAATCAGACAGGATCGTTTGTTTGATTAATAATCAATAATAACGATATACTGTTATTAATAATAACATTTCAAAATAAGCGGTATGTTTTCAGTTTACAGATATAGAGTTTGAATTGTGAGGAGACTGACATTTTTTCCTTAAAGTTCGTTCTAACAAATGAAAAATTACAGTAAAATTGTAATCTACTTTAAAGCAACTAAGAATCCGTTTTTCCCTTCTTATTTCCATAAACAGCAGCAGGAGGTAAATTCAAATCCAAGGTCTGAAAGTTAGAATGAAAAATATGTGTTTTCAAAAGACCAGCTGATCAAGGCTATCAAAGCATGCTGGTCCTTGGTCTGTAGTCTCAATAAATTCTTACCAAAAAGCAGCAAAACTCACACAAATGAAACTGTTAAGATGAAACTGTTATTGTTATATGTTCCTTCTTAAACAGTAGGTGGTAATATTCTTATTTAGGGCTCCATTCACCCATTTTTCAGAACTGCTTATCCTGTTTGGGTTGCAGTAATCCAGAGTTTGTCCCAGGAAGTACAGAGCATTAGAAACTGAACATTCTGGATGGGATATCCAGCTTGTTCACTGGGGCACCATTTTCCTAGATTCTTTTCAGTGTGTCCCCACTTATGCACTGAGCTTAGATTTGATAGTTTCCTATTTCACTGTAAGCTTTCCCCCCCTCATTTCCCCCAAAATTTCTCACTATTCATTTGTTTCTCACAGATTCATTTGTTATAGAATGACCTGACCATTCAATACAGGTTATGTGAGTTAATTTGCTTTGTCAAGCCTTCTATTCGAGGGTAAACCTTCACGAGGGAATCAAAGATAAAAAAACCCTGACGGTCTATGTTGACCCTTTTCTTAGTAAACAGTTATGGAAATGGGATGGATGTTTAATATATGGCGCAAAAAATGTAGAATATGTTTATGTTTACATAGCGTTTGTGTCAGACAAGCATGTCAGATAAACAAGAATTCATAGAAATTGATCTTGACAATATTATGAATCATTAGTTCTGAGGAGAAACACATTTCCAGTATGGTCAATACTCAAGTTCAGATTTTTTCCTGTAAAAATCAAGCTACAGTTACTGAATTTGATCAGTAACAATTTGGAAGTCAACCCCTGTTTAAAACAATGTAGTAATAGATTGCACACACTCTTGTCAGGCATCTTGGGCTACTCAGTAAAGATATACTTACCCACGGGCATTACTTTAGGTCCCCCATAATTTCTGCAAAGGTCCTTATCTGACACTTTTATCCAAAGTGACTTACAACAGAGGGTTACCATTTACATGTGATCCCGGGATTCAAACCCACAACCTTAGCACAAAGTTCTATTTATTGAGCTGCAGGAACAAACAACAACTAAACAAATGGATTCGCATGCTACAGCACTTTACTTACAGCTTTACCCCCTACAGGTACTCCTAAGGTACCTGTGCAATATTTCCCTCCAAGACACAAACAAAAAAACCCTATACACTAAATAATATATAGCCTGTCTGTTACAAAATAGCACACAGCATCGAAATTGCCTACCATCACTTATATGAGAAAATGGCACTTTATTATATATCAATAGGGAGTTGATACTAGGGATGAAACAACTCAAAATAGGTAGGCTGGGGTAACCATGGAAACTCTGGATACTTCCATCTATGTGTTCATGTCGGGTAATATGATGAGGACTGGGTGACCCTGTTGTATGAAAAGCTGGTCAGAAATGCCTTTTCAATCTCCACGGTCTGGTACTGGCAGATCAGGTGATGTGTCCAAATTAGTCTTAATAATGCCAGGTTGCTGAAAGCCATTTTCAAAGGACATGAAAATTATTCTGACAAACCAGTAGGTGCCTTGGCCAAAGTACGCCTCTTCAGTTTCAATGGCTACTTTCATTGGTTTTCAGAATATTCTGGGTGGTACACTGGCAAACAAGCAAGCAAATGAAGTGTCATGTCATGTTTCAAAATACCTTCTAATTAAATGGCATACATAATGAATAGCACAAATGCAAAAAAGTGCACAAAGGCAAATTTTCTATCAAACTGCCGAGACACCCTAAGGGACAGTTTTGTACCAGCTGAATTATCCCGGTATTCTGATGATCTTTCCAACTCAGCTGAACTCACTTGTCTTTCCGGAGAAATGAATGTTGCCAAACAAATATCTCTGCCCAGGTCCAGCAAAGCTGAGAACCTTAAACCAACCATGCTGTCAGTGGAGCTGCATGCCAACTCCCCCCCCCCCGGGAAGCGGCGTCGATGCCTTCCAGGCTCAGAGGGTAACTCTCACCTTTCCTTCCCTTGGAAATATCATCCAATGGTGAAACATTCGGCCGAGTCCGTAGCAGCACATGTGGGCATCATTGGCCTTCACAAGCTCCTGATCGAGAGGCACTCACAATGAAACACTTAATATACTTTTGGGAAAGATGGTGGGTGGGGGTCAACTATAGCTATAGCCCTCAGCTAAGGAAATCAGTGCTTATTGGTACACGTCCCTCCTCATGCTCTCCGCCGTGATTTTTGCAGGGCGTGAATCATGTAAATATATGTCCATGGCTTCACAGCCTTGGTTCTCTCTGTGCGATGCGCACACCCAGGCAGAAAGGTGCCAGATATTTACAGGCTCACACCCACCACACACAATTCATTTCGATTTCATTCTCTCTGGCACCATCGGTTACCATCACCTCTTCAAGGGAGGGGAACTTGGTGCATTTCCAACAGACCACTTTTAACTTCAAGGCAGCCTTGGACTCAGGAACAAGGATTTTCCTTTTTTGTACAGGATCGTATCTTTGTAGGTGCAGTAATGTGAGGCAGAAACAAACTGCAGTCAGTAGAGGAATGTGATAGAGATACATCTTCATAAGAATCCTCTAGCTCTCTGGCCAGCTCTAGTACTGCAGGTTGTATTAATTCCCTTCAAGATGCCTGAATTGCATGGGGTTTTTGTTTCCCCCTTGACACTGTTATATCTTATTGAATGACACCAGACGGTACATGGGGCATTTAAGATACCATGTGGCATATAAAACAGCACCTTCTAACCCCATGAATCTGCTGTGTATTCCTGGAACACGCCGCTGTGAAAGGATTTTAATGCTGCTGACACTTCTGACACATTCTTGGTTTTCTTACGTATACTTTTTTTTCCTCACCACAATTGCTTAGTGCCTGAGAATATCCAAGAATGCAATTTGAGGTGTCACTTATGGACAGAATCTGAACATGGCGAGTTGCATCGTATCACAGAAATGAAGACACCTCGCTTTTTGGAATGGAAACATATAGATCGCGTTTGCTTGCTGGGAGATCCAAATGAAATGAAAAAATATATTAACCTGAAAATGAATTAGCAGAAGTCACAGAAACTAAAAAAAACAGAAAGCATAGCTTTATTTATAGTTAAGGGAAGAAATCATTACTAAGCCTTATGAAGAGCTCACTGAAAAGACTATTACTTCTACTAAGTTGACTTAGTTGAGACCAAAACCAGAATTGGGGTCATAACTAAATGGAATTTAAAATGGGATTAATTTTATATTCCTATACACATTCTAAATTGAAATAAGCTCTACATAAAGTAGCTCAATTTCTCAAATGACTAATATGCAGCTGTACTTGAAACGCATTTTTCTGCATTTAGAGAAGACTCTGTAAATCACATACAGAGTAGCCAAGCATATATATCAGGCATATATTAGTCACAGACCGTGGGAGTCTCCTTCTGGTAAGGAAAAATCACCTGACTACCCAGATCATTTGATAAATGGCTGGAACCGGGGAGATCAGTCAGAAATGGAGCTGCACAGTAAAATCTCATTCCTGGAAACCTGGAAGAGAACCTTAGACAGTCCTGTGGTTCTATTGTGCCACAGAAGGTACTTTGACAGAGGGAGTTACAGAGCAAATAAATCAGACCAAATCAGAAATCAGTTTACTGTTTTGTAAATATTTTATTAACTAGCAAATAAAGGTTACATTCACAACAATAACTATAATGATTTGAGGGGAGAAATTAAAACTTTTCTGTACAAAGTTTTTAGACCACAAATAAAAATATATACAATTAATATTTAGAAAAAATACATAATTATTACATATAATTATGCAATACGTATCCAGGCATATTGATAACTCAAAGTTAACAGATTCTTGGTTCGTATATAGGACAAGTTACTTTCAATAACAGTACTGCTTGAAGTTTCTAAGACTGGCCAAGTAACTGCTTATATTACATATTGAGCTAATGGATGTGGTGAATGCATACGGTCTGTCCTTGTGGATTAAATTGTGTTTAGTACAGATATGAGAACAAGTTTGTCAGGCAAGTTTCTTCAATAAAAACCTATTTTGGGTAAAGGCATCTGGCATCTAACTGTATAACATTTTTGTTCAAAGATCACAATCTTAAGAAAAAGTTAAAGTGTACAAATAGTTTAAAGATGTCTGAGGGAGGTTTACATTTCGTAGGTTACCAGCTGGTTAACAGAGAATAAAATGTTCAAAAGTGTTACACTGTTCAGCATTAGGCTTTACACTGGTAAGGTCAGATACACGGTCAGTGCACATTCACAGGCTTTTGCAGTGAACCCTGACTCTAGCCTTTCATAAAGGACAAATTCAGGGAAAAACACCAATCAGAGGACATAAGGGAGAAAGTCAATTTACTAAACAGCAAAGTTAAGCATTAGAAGCCAATTTTAAAGTCCATCATAGTTCAGCTTATAGAGACCTTTCTGTTGTGACTTAAGCTCTTATTATAACATATAAAGCAAAAAAGTCCTTTATAAGCAGTCAAGGCTTGGATACTGCCAAATATAAATCCCACCCTCTAGCCCACCGTCTGTTTTGTTTGTTATTTATCAGTATTACTTATTATTATTTTATCTTTACACAAGCATCTTTCCTTTACTTCCCGAAGAGCCATTTACCAAGATGCCCTGATCCAAAACGAGAGGCACGGTAACTGAAACAGAACCTTCAGAGCATCAGCTGCACTGCAGGAAGCAGCACCATCTGTGCTCAGTCTCAGCTCGGGTTCAACAAGGGAGAGAAACTTCCAGAAGTTGCACACTGACAGGAGAGACGTGGCACATCTGAGAACATGCGAAACGGAACGAGGCCCTCCAATAACATGGCAGGAGAGGAAGGAAAAAAAAGGCAAATCCAATCAGATTTATTAAAAAATTAAACAAAAATTGCTGTGTGGTTTAATAAAATATTTACTACTTGAGAAAAAAAAAACAAGTACACTTTTTAATTCAAATAGGGAAGACAAACACTTATGACAGAAAAAAATACACCAATAATATTTATTAAGGGTAACAAAACAATTTAACTGGATGTAAATAAATCAAATCTAATAGTAAAAAAATAAACCTTCAAAACTGGACAATTGGACAATACTTGTTAATTTATAAATGTATAAATTTCTACAGAGTGCCACCTCAAAGAACAGGCAGAAAGAAAGACATTAAGTCACAGTGCAAATATCTGCGTGTTTAAAAAAAAAAAAAAGAAAGAAAAACTGTCACCGGCACTTGAATGGTCACTGCACTAAATCACATTTAAGTCCTGACCGAGTGTTAATCACTGTCCACTTAATGAAAATCACGCAGTAATAGTCCACCAAGGTTACAGCTTGCCGAAGTAACCAGCGTCCATGTCGTTCTAAACTCGATTGCTGTTTGAAGAACCATCTCAAGACAGAGAGGGACATGTAACCTAGCCCAGCTCAAAAAGAGCCCGTTGTTAAATAAGAAGACTGTCCTCCATATAGGCAATGCCATCCTACCAGGAACTTAGGCTTTTGTCAATTAGAAATACTCATTCTGACACCGATTCCAGTTCAATGCACTCAAAGTGTCAATGTCTGCCCTTCTTGTCAAGTTACTCAAATGTACAGTATTATTAAAAAGAAATACATGCTTTAAATTAGACTAATACAGATTCACAAACATTTTTTAAACACTGTCCTTCAGTAAACAGCATATACTATACATGGTGGTCCCTCTGAAAATAAAATCTGGTTATAAATATGTACACGAAAATAATACACCATAGCTAAAAATTTAACAATGCGAGGATTACACCTTTAAAATTGAGTGATCCCTCTTCCCTCATAATTGTACGAATGTGTTTATAAATCTCTCCTTTCCTTCAGTAAATCTTCCGAGGAAGGTTAAAGAAACAGTGCGTACGTAAGAATGATGATATGCTTTAAAAAAATCTTGAAAAAGTTTATGTCTGTGCAGGCTGGGAAAAGCAACATTTAAAATTCGGTAAAGGGCATGGCTATGAATATCTTCATAATGTTAAACAGTAACAATTTCCGCAATGCTGCACTGCTACATCTTGCAATACTCAATAACAGAAAAAATTAGAGAGGAAAACAGATTCAAGCATAGGATTTAAAGGCAAACTTCCTTTCTGTTAAATACTGTGACATTTAACTTGGAATACTTCTAGTTTTTTTCAGTCTTCTTAATACCTGAAATTACTAACAAATTTAATGCCCCTTTCAGTACGTTGACAGACAATAAATAGCATGTTAAGATACTAAGATACCAACTCTGTATAGTGCAGTAGTACTCAAGCCAGAATACACTGATTGCACATTCTCCACACACCTCGGGCAGTGACCCAGGGATGGTGACCCCAGCGGCCGTGCCTGGCGTGCGTTAACTGAGGATGGAATGTTAGAGCTGTAGCCACAGTCCATTGCGGGGGAACCGGGGGGGGGGGGGGGGGGGGGGCTGGGAGCTACTCGCAGTTCAGCCATTATTTGGACCCTTGCACTCTCCCTTTTCACATCACAAGGCACGGCCAGCATGAGGCGAGGTGGGGGGGGGGGGGGGGAGCTCATCCCTGACAGCGCCGATGACCCAGGCCCCCTGTGCCTTGTCCCCAAAAGGTCTTAGGTAATCAGGGAAGACCGGCGGTGAGCTGGTCTCTCGTGGCAACTGCCTAAGCCGGCCTAGAGTCTGTATTTTAATCTTCAACTGTCACACTGTCTAACCCCGACACAGACTCTGCAGCATGAATCATCTGCAAGCCCCTCGCCCCCCACCCCCCCCCGGTCGCCCCTCTCCAAAAGGGTCCAGTTTCTGCTGCGCCCAAGTGACAGACATGAGGAAAGGCGGGTAATTGAAGCAAAGGTGGTCTTTACAGATCCCCATCAGAGGGGGGCAAACACAACCTGTACAACCTGCAGAGAGGGGAAAAAATAATATTAAAGAATGTCTACAAAAAGGCCTCGTCCAGACACAATTTTCAACCTGGAATGTGCCTTATATAAACCTAAAGCAGTGTTTCTCAACCCAATCATATGGGACACATATTTTTGCTTCCTCCCTGAGCACACATGTACCAGGTATGGGGTTCTTCATTGTCTGGTTCAGGTATTTGGGGCTCTTCATTGTCTGTTTTGAGAATATGATGTCCTTGATGTTCTTGATTGTTTGGTTCTGGAGTCCGTAATGTTGATTGTCTGGTACAGGAATTTCTATTTTTTGCTTGTTTGGTTGAAAAACACTGAACTACAGGCCCTAGTTAGTGCATATGATTCAGCATGAATCTGCATCCTCTTAACCCAAGTACTGCCATCCTTCATTGAGCTACATAGCAAAATGAAGTCATCATTGTTACTGCCAGAAATAATTTATGGATGTCTTTCTCATAGAAGAACCTCCTACTTGCACCAAATAATTTCATTCCCAGTTTGATTTCAGTGGGGCCACAATGAACGGTATTCGTTTTCCACAACACACCACTTCTGAGTGTGAGAGGCCAGAGTCGCATGTTCACAGGGCACTGCTGTCATACCACTGATTACGGCGCTTGACCAGTAATGATCTCATGCCAATAAAGTACTCACTGCAGGATTAGCAGATCCATGCATTGCGTGGCACCATCTCACATACAGCCCACAAAGCCATCTCAAACTCACCTTGGTGCAACAGAAGGCATCTGGTCCATCACTTTGAGATTTTTGGCTGATATTTCCACTCGGGTGCCCTGTTAAAAGACATTCCCCTCACGGTAAATCTCACTTTCTGCTCCTCTTCTGCCAGTGCAGTCTGAGATCTCCTAAGAGACCCCCAGGCAGGGTACTTCACAAATGACTACTTCTAATCGACTCCCTTTAACTAAATTTCACAAGGCCGATATTTATGGCAAACGGATCAACATGACAGATTAACGTGGGAAGCGGAGGCACCTGTTTGCGCATGATGTCAGTGGCTTGCATGAGGCAGCGTGGCTGCAGGCCGTGGTTGCGGGCCAGGAGGACGGCCTGCTCCAGGGACACGCTCAGGGTACACCTGTGTGAGAGAGAAGGTCAGCTGGGCCCTGAGGAGGACACAGACATGGAGAAAAGGCACAAGCAACCTCGCTGCCCGGAAGACAGACCAGCCGAATACAGAGAGCCGATCCATTCATCCCAACTCCTTTGGGCGTCGCCATGATACGCGAGAGACAGAGACACACACAGGTTCAACTGTCTCATACTGGTTAAAGGTCTAGACCAGAAAAACATAAGAACCTGTCTGTTCCAGTGCATGCCCTCTCCGCACTCTCTCCCTCTGGGAAGCAGGACCAGGGCTTCGTCACAAACACTACCGATTTCAGAGGCAAACCATCCAGTCCCTAAACAACCTGCACCTGTCCGTCCCACAACTGCTGTATTACACTGTTCTGTTCTCACTTATTTTGTCTTGCACTACTCCGGTATCGCACTATTGTTTGCACTACCCCCCCACAATTGTGGTGCAAGAACACCATGTTCCCCCAATACATGCGAAAATAAAAACTTGAACTAATTGTACCAGTCTGCCAAGGTACTTAACCTGCTTAATATCCATTTGAATAAATAAATGATACTTGCTTCACACACTGCGACCCTTAAGAAAGTGGTCTATGGATGGATGGATGGATGGATGGATGGATGGATGGATGGATGGATGGATGGATGGATGGATGGATGGATGGATGGATGGATGGATGGATGGATGGATGGATGGATGGATGGATGGATGGATGGATGGATGGATGGATGGATGGGTTTTCTTGGCAGGAAGACAGGCAGCCAGGGAAACGTACTGAGCAGTACGCCAAACTGAGGGCCATGGAGCGGGGGGTGGTTACCTCTGCATGCCCGTGGCACACATGGTGATGTGACAGGCTCCAAGCCGGTTGCAGAACTCCGAGGACACCGACAGAATGCTGACCCCAGACGGGTGGCTGCTGCCGCCACCTGACGCGCTGGGCTTGAAGTTGATGTAGGTCTGCATCAGACGACAGAGGTTGTCCAGGGCATTGAGGGGCCGCAGGAGCTGGGTGGGGAAAGACCAGTTAGAACCAGGGTGAGGGAGCACCAGCGCCCAATAAGCAGAGGAGATGGAAATCAGCTTCAAAGCCCAACCCCATTATAGCTATTATAATTAATGATTAAACGATATCTTAGAAATGTTGCATTACTTTTATTCCAGTGTTATGGCTCAAGGTATCCTATAGAGCAGGGGTGGGCAAGGTTTCTGCAAAGATCCGGTGTGTATGCAGGTTTTTGGGATAACCTTTAACCCAGCCGTTCAAACCCAAGTGTGATAATTTTTCAGCAAATAGCAATTTAATTAGGCAGTTGTGATGAAAACCTGCACACACAACAGCCCTCTCTGGATAAGACTGCCTACCCTTATTCTAGTGCATGAGAGCTGTCCCTCATGTAAAAAACCGTGTTTAAAATGAAGTGGACACCAGTGTAATCTGTGACTGACCTCTCGTCACTTCACATTGGTGCTGTCTAGAGTCCAGGCATTTGTCTGCCATCAGAATTAGCTAGGTAACACGCCAACACCGTGAAAACGGCCGAAGGACACTCAGTTTTAACAGCTAGTTACATGCGACTGGAAATGGTATTTTTAGGTTTTAAAGTGCAAGCGTGTTTAAGTGTTTTGACTGCCACGCTCAAATTAATTTTTATAGTTAATTTGATGTTGTTATGCTTTTCCCAACCCACTTCATAACGTTAACAATCAATTTGCCTTTAAGTGGTTGTCACGCACCTGCCGTTTAGAGTGGATAAAACTGGCAGTACTACAGAGAGATTTTTTCAAATACATTTATCATCATTT
Source organism: Paramormyrops kingsleyae (assembly GCF_048594095.1). Lineage (NCBI taxonomy): Eukaryota > Metazoa > Chordata > Actinopteri > Osteoglossiformes > Mormyridae > Paramormyrops > Paramormyrops kingsleyae. Next base: position 8,221,546 of record NC_132802.1, on the reverse strand, counting down.
TTTTTTTGTTAAAAAAGGGAATTTAATTTCTGCTCATAACTGTACATGCAAGCTAATAAAGTTTGCTATTCGTGGTGGTGCCTACACCAATCTTCCAAGCGCCCTCCCTCAGTCTGGTCACATTAGGAACTGCAAGCACAAAGACTCACCTGATCTATTTTCACCGCTGTGCCGTTGGCGTCTGTGGGCAGGTTGGACTTTTCCAGGTAGAAAGCCCTAGAGAAGACACCATGATTGCGGCGACTCATTCCATGGCTTTAACGTACGTAACGTGGGCTGTGCGAGAGGCCTACCTGAGCCTGCGATAGTACAGTTTGACCTTCTCCAGCGAGACGGCGTTGATTTGCAGCTGAAACTCCTCCACGGAGACACAGTCCTGTATCGCTGGGCCCTCCGGTCTCTCTAAAGCTGATGTCACAGACACATCGATACAATGGGGACCACAGGCCATTACCCGCGTGGAGACGACACTTTCTAATACCTAAAATAGCTACAATGAGTTAGCACCAATTCTACGTGGACTGGCCAGTTGATGACAGCGCTACGTAGCACAGTCGCTAAAGAACTGTGAAGATATCATGAGGGATTCAGATTAGAATTCTTACAGGCATTGCTGTTGAACACCTGATAAATGAATTTAAGTTCTCCAGTAAACACCAATTTGTAAAAATTTATAATAATAATTGCAGGTGTGTAGAGAGTGGGTGATTACTATAAACATTTACGTTTACTTATTTAGCAGATGCTTTTGGTAAAATTGAGGATCTGAGGTCCCCGGAAGCAGCTGCAGTTAAGGGCCTTGCTCAAGGGCCCAATGGTGAAACGATTACTACACCAAGAGATTTAAACCCATGACCTTCCACGGGGACAGACCAGTCAATGTGTGAAAAAGGGTGAGACAAATTTGTAATGTAAACACATGACCACTAGATGGAGCCGGCAATCAACCGTTCCTTCTGTCATCATCCAACACGGTTCAATGAAAGTGGATGGCTTCATATTAGTTTACACGTCTTGTCATTTGTTTTGGACACAACAGAGCCAGTGTAAAATCCATTCTGACTCTGTCCTCATAAACACTATGGACGGGAGCCTGTTCCTGATGGCGAAAAGCCACCTGTGGCGCCACCTCTGGCGGACGCAGACTCACGTTTCGTGAAAAGCACCGTGTGCAGCTTGAGGCTGCCTCCGTTCTGCAGGCGGGTGGGCAGCTCGCTGAAGTGGCAGCTGTCGAGGTACAGGGTGACCCTGAGGGCCTGTCTGCTCCCCTCCACGTGGTAGCAAACCGACGTGTCTGAGGAGAAGCACAGGACCCCACTTACTTATATATACACTCCAAATACAGGTATACAGTATGCCATCCACTCCAAATACAGGTATACAGTATGCCATCCACTCCAAATACAGGTATACAGTATGCCATCCACTCCAAATACAGGTATACAGTATGCCATCCACTCCAAATACAGGTATACAGTATGCCATCCACTCCAAATACAGGTATACAGTATGCCATCCACTCCAAATGCAGGTATACAGTATGCCATCCACTCCAAATACAGGTATACAGTATGCCATCCACTCCAAATACAGGTATACAGTATGCCATCCACTCCAAATACAGGTATACAGTATGCCATCCACTCCAAATACAGGTATACAGTATGCCATCCACTCCAAATACAGGTATACAGTATGCCATCCACTCCAAATACAGGTATACAGTATGCCATCCACTCCAAATACAGGTATACAGTATGCCATCCACTCCAAATACAGGTATACAGTATGCCATCCACTCCAAATACAGGTATACAGTATGCCATCCACTCCAAATACAGGTATACAGTATGCCATCCACTCCAAATGCAGGTATACAGTATGCCATCCACTCCAAATGCAGGTATACAGTATGCCATCCACTCCAAATGCAGGTATACAGTATGCCATCCACTCCAAATACAGGTATACAGTATGCCATCCACTCCAAATACAGGTATACAGTATGCCATCCACTCCAAATGCAGGTATACAGTATGCCATCCACTCCAAATACAGGTATACAGTATGCCATCCACTCCAAATACAGGTATACAGTATGCCATCCACTCCAAATACAGGTATACAGTATGCCATCCACTCCAAATGCAGGTATACAGTATGCCATCCACTCCAAATACAGGTATACAGTATGCCATCCACTCCAAATGCAGGTATACAGTATGCCATCCACTCCAAATGCAGGTATACAGTATGCCATCCACTCCAAATGCAGGTATACAGTATGCCATCCACTCCAAATACAGGTATACAGTATGCCATCCACTCCAAATACAGGTATACAGTATGCCATCCACTCCAAATACAGGTATACAGTATGCCATCCACTACAAATACAGGTATACAGTATGCCATCCACTCCAAATACAGGTATACAGTATGCCATCCACTCCAAATACAGGTATACAGTATGCCATCCACTCCAAATACAGGTATACAGTATGCCATCCACTACAAATACAGGTATACAGTATGCCATCCACTCCAAATGCAGGTATACAGTATGCCATCCACTCCAAATACAGGTATACAGTATGCCATCCACTCCAAATACAGGTATACAGTATGCCATCCACTCCAAATACAGGTATACAGTATGCCATCCACTCCAAATGCAGGTATACAGTATGCCATCCACTCCAAATACAGGTATACAGTATGCCATCCACTCCAAATACAGGTATACAGTATGCCATCCACTCCAAATACAGGTATACAGTATGCCATCCACTCCAAATACAGGTATACAGTATGCCATCCACTCCAAATGCAGGTATACAGTATGCCATCCACTCCAAATACAGGTATACAGTATGCCATCCACTCCAAATACAGGTATACAGTATGCCATCCACTCCAAATACAGGTATACAGTATGCCATCCACTCCAAATACAGGTATACAGTATGCCATCCACTCCAAATATAGGTTGATGCCTTAAATGCAGAGCAATAAATGATCTGCGAAACCAGACGTGATTTCCCAACAAAAATGGCCCTCATGCAAACAGTACTTTGGCTTTCGGTTTTCTTTAGATTTCATTCAGCTTTGTTTTTCGCAAACATCACAGCTCTGAAATTCCCAAGATACCTCAATGTGCGGGGAACAATAAAAAAAAAAAAAATGTGCCGGACCCTATTAGGAAATCCCAGGACGATCACCGAAGGGGAAGTCCTACCAAACACAGGCTTGCGACACATCAGAACTCCACAGTAACACGACATGACGGTGAGAGCACAGTGAAATGCACACAGCTTACTCGCAACCAGACATTCGTCCTCAAGCTGCCGGAAGTAAACAGTGACTTTATCCAGCTCCGTCAGAGCAGCCTTGGTGTCTTCTAGCATGATCCGCTCCTCTTTCTGTTGGCAGAAGAAATGAGTAACCCTACCCCGCTTGTCAGAAATAGTCCATTCACATTTAACATTCACGGTACTGGTGCCCTCTGACTCTCTCAAATCTGACACTGGGCCAAACAAATCCATTAACTCCAGAGTTACACGTAGTTATTAAACCAGACTCGCTTTGGGTACTCTTCAGAGTAGCAAGATTTAAGACCCAAAGGTCATTGTCACCACCTTACGCAGTATGGAATGATGCCACTAATTTTGAAAGCTGATGGAATTTAAAATATACAGCAAAACATACACAAGAGGTAAACAAAATACAAACGAAATAAACTATATATAGATGTGAATACACTGTTAAAGTAACAAATTATAAAGAGACAAACAACAGTGCATGAGAGACAAGTGGCAATATATTTAGGTTATTGCACATATTGCATAATGTCTCTGAACGATAATGGCCATTTACGTTACTTATGTGAGAGATGTCTTTGGGTCTTAGAATTTATTATGTGAGATGGTGCCTTGGGTAGGACCCATTCCAGAACCTTCTTACGTAGGTGTGCATAGTTCTATTAGTGCCTGCTGCATGACAGGAGGACACGCAGTTGATTGATCTTTACTAATGTGGAAGGCCTCCCTCAGTGGCTGGGATGTACAGGCCAATCCTGATGACTCTGTACAGCTCTCTGCTCAATCTTAATAACGATAATGATCCCATGTGAGGAAATTTAGGTGAGAGCAAGGTGAGAGCAAGCTTGGCAGCAAAGGGCAGCCACCCGCAGGGCTGGGGTTTAAGGGCCTTGCTGAAGAGCCCACAGACGTGACTGCTTGGAGCGGGCGGGGCTCGAACCAGCGACCTTCTGCTCACAAGCACAGAGACTTAGCCTGATGAGCCACACACTGTTCCGCAGTGAATTTACTATGCTCACCTAGGTACTCTGTCAGTACAGTGCCAAGTGCCACCCTGGGGTGACTGGAGGATTTGAACCTTAAAGGCTGCCATTTTCAATCCAAAGATATACAGGAAGCCACTGCTTCATGGATTTAGAAAAAATATTTTTCAGGGGGCTGAGACAAAAAAAAAATATCACGGGTTGAAGCCCCTTAAATAGGGTCCAGAATGGCCTATTGTACCAACATCCTGCAGAGACAATGAGATGGTTTCCACTGCACTGGCAGCACTATGGAAGGACTAGTCTTATATAGAACCCCTCAGTGGGTAGTTCTAGGGCACCATCGCTAGCTGGGCACCAAACTCAGAGTCCGAGGACACGGCTCTCACCACATAAGGCGACAGCGTGGACTGGAAGTTGAAGAGCACGCCGATGGCCGCCACCTGCTCCAGCCATTTCCTGCTGACCTCCTTGCTCTCCTCCTCATACTCGCCGTTGTTGTTGTAGCGGAAATTGAGGGCGGCCAGGAGCTGCTCGGTGAGGGTGCAGAGCGCCCCCACCACGCTCTGGCAGAAGATCACGTCTCGCCGGAGCTGCAGGTCCGTGTCTGCGGAGAAGAGTGCGTGCAGCCCGTTGGCATGTGGCCAAGGGCGGCTAATTAGCACCGCCGGAGTAAATCCTCCACAACGATGATGCCTCGTTTGCAAAGTCGGAAGCAGCTCAGCATCAGAGTGACTAATTGTATTAATTGTAACAGCACATAAGAACTCATTAATTGCTGTAAAGCTTCTTACAACTGTTCAGATTCAGTGTTTGTTTTTGTTGTGGAGATTCATAAGATTGATTTAAATTGATAAAAGTAAATATGAATTACTAATCTAATCTAATCAATTGCTAATTCAAACCCAATTTATATTTTAATTCTCTTAAAAAGCAAACAAAACACTGCTTTTTATTGAATCCGTAGAAATCTATCTTTCTGAATTGCCTGCAGCTACATGAGGACCATGGAAACTGTGTGTTCTGTTTTTTTCATGGAATGTGAAAGGCTGCTTTCGAAAGACAGAGATATTTCCTGGAAGGGTTACCTGTGCATTTCAACAGGGCAAGAAGCAGCTGATTTTTCCCATCTAGAAACGAAAGTCATGGAAACAGATCAGTGTCACTTAGGAAGCAGAGGTGAGAAAGACACGGGCAAAGTCAGCAGCTGTCCTCGGACGCGGCTCGCCCACCTTCTACAAGCCGCTGCAAACTCTCCACCAGGGTTTTGATGGAACTGGGGAGGTTCCACGGATCTTCCTGGATGTTCTTATGGATCATATAGCGACAGCGTGCTGTCCAGTCCTCTGTGTTACGGTCTGAGAGAAACACAGTTCAGCTCCCATTACAGCCTGACAGTCAGAATGGGCTCTCAGAGTAACCAGAGTGCCTCAGTGCATCTGCAAACATCACCTCCTTAGTCAGCGAGTTTATACTTGAACTCTGAAATGGGTGTGATGCCATCTGTTAAGGCTAATAATGATTAAGTAGGATACAATACATTTGTGTTTTTTTAATACATTTCAAAAGTAGATACATAAAAGGTTGTCTCTAATTGCACAATCAATGTCCTCATCTACAGTAACAAATACAAACGTAAAATATAATTATTTTTGCTATGAATCATCTATTCATCCACATATCTGGAACAAGATTAGCCGGAAGCCTATCCCAGGAAGCATAGGGCCCAATGCAGGGGACAGTCTAGATAGAACACACAGACAGACAGAGACAGACAGACAGACAGACAGAGACAGAGACACAGAGAGACAGAAAGACAAAGATACATAGACAGACAGACAGACACAGATACAGAGACACAGATACAGAGAGACAGATACAGAGAGACAGATACAGAGAGACAGACAGGCAGCCAGCCAGCCAGAGACACACAGACAGAGACACAGAGACACACAGACAGACAGAGACAGACAGACACAGATACAGAGACACACAGACAGAGACACAGAGACACACAGACAGAGACACAGAGACACACAGACAGACAGAGACACACAGACACAGATACAGAGACACACAGACAGAGAGACAGACAGACAGACAGCCAGCCAGAGACACACAGACAGAGACACAGAGACACACAGACACACAGACAGTCCGAGATGGAAGACTTCTCTACCGGACTGACTGTGGTCCATGGGAAAGTGCTTGGTTTCTTCACAGGCCTTGACCATGACCGGACCTTTCAAAAGGCTGTTAATGGAATCAACCTGTGGAGAGAGACACGGTGAGGCCCCCGTGTGACAGGTGGAGGACAGCCGACAGTAGACAGAACACGCATGTGGGATAACTGATAAAATCGAGGCAATTCACTAAAATGTCGACTGGTTTTATCAAACACATCTGCACAGAATGTTCCTGAAAGGATTATGGCAGGCGGACGCAGGTGCGTCTGTGTATTCAACAGGCCTGGCGCAGGAGAGGGAGTGGAAAAAATAACAAATAAGATAAGAGTCATCGAGTCAGGTTCAGGAACCAAGCTGCACCTGGGAACTGGGGACTCCTCCGAGCCCCGGATGCACTGACACAGAAAATTCCCCAGAAAGCAGAAAATTAGCCGAAAAACGCTGCAAAGACACAGGTAGCTGTATAATGATAGCTATCCCCACGGCAACAGCACACAAGCCGACACGGGCAGCTAAGCCCCAAAAGGAAGCCGTCCCCGTGGCCGATGGCTGACCTGGTTAAAGAGGTGCTCCAGGCAGCCATGCAGCTTATCCTGTTTATCGGAGGGGATTCTCATGTCACAGGGCAGCTCGTCACCTGCGGGGAAAGCGGACATGCTCAGTGGTGGCGGCCGAAGCCCCTGTGACACAATGTTTGATAAGCCGGCGCCCTCTCAGAAGATGTTGCCCAATGTCCAGCACCGGACCTGTTGAAATTCAAACCAACCGCTAGGCGGGCAGGAACATAAGTGCCCAGGGACGGCACATCATGTTTGCAGAGTCACATCTGACGCCCGAGTCTGTGCCCCACCCCCTTTTCAGGGGTTAGTCATGTGTTCTTGTGCCACTTCCTCTGGCTGAGGCAAGATGAGGGGGGGTGGGGGAGTGAAATAAAGACTAGGGCTGCTGAACCTTACAGGAACCTGCAGTGAACTGTGCCACTTGACAAGTCAATGGAGTGAATCATGGGCCTCTAATGGGTCCTGGGGGGGGGGGGCTGGGGGTGCAGGAGTGCCCCCTGGGGATGGGGAAGCAGAAGAACAGTAGAGAGGTCCTACCTGAGCCCATCTCGTCGCTTCCCAGGTAGGAGCTGTTGCTGCGGACGCTGGTGTAGGACAGCACTGAGTCCCGGTTGCTGTTGCACTCACTGGAAAACACGGAGAAGGTAGAGAACTCAGGACCCAGTGACAAAATGAGAGAGTGGCGCATAATTACGCTGAAACACAGCTGAAATACTTCATTGAGGACGGCAGCTTTATGCAAACCTCCGGACGTTAATTAAGCTGCGATCGCAGCGGACTCCAGAGCGTTCTGACAGTCTGGTAAATACACTCCTCACAGCTGTCCTTTTGAGTCCCATAAAACATCTCAGAAGCTCACCAACCCAAAAATATTCACACGTGGGGCCTGTTCCACCACACTGCATGACTTATTTCAGCTGTCACCGCTCCAGACTTACATATGGCCTGTTGTCATGACGGCGAGCGGCGACGGTCTCCAGTTCAGGCTCAGGAAAAGCAGTGCCATGAAAACCCAAAGTCTGCCTGCCGCTTCCCAGGGTTCGGTTACGTCGCGGTAATTTGGGACGCCCCGGCTCCGATCCCGCATGTGGTAAGCATTACCCCGGAAAGAAAAACACTCCTCAGAAGTCTGACTGTAATCCACTTGACACGGCGAGGGGTGCAGGAAGAGGCTGTGTGGGTTACGGCCTACATAGAAGGCCATTCATAAACAAAAAAAAGGAAAAAGACTAAAATGGCTCCTAAAGAGAGGCCTGCCCTGGGTGGACCAATTTAAACGCTACTGCGATCTGTCCCACCGCCCATGTGGACTCCCTGACCATCCCACGTCTATTCTGGGCTCAAAGCACTGGTTTTCCTTCATAATCTGAGCTTTTTATGTATCTGGTAGGCATAAAAATAGCAGCAGGAGCCGGGCGGCAAGAAGAGCCGGCAGCACGGCATTCAAACAGAGAAATTCACGTTATATTTGCGTCGAGGATGCTTTTACCCGAAGCAACATACATTATTTTGAGAAAACAGGATCAGACAGTCCCCTTAAGCGCCATGCTCAAGGGCCCAACCGATTCGAACCAGTGACCTTCTGATGCCAGACAGAGACCTAACCCCTCCCCCACTCCCCATGAGCTACATGAAGAGGATTCACAGGGAGGGGGATGACAAGGCAAAAACAGTGACACCGGTCCACTTCCACGGAACTCAAGGTGAAGCTGGGAGGTGGCTGGATGGATATCAGCCCCCCCTTAGGTTTGACGACAGGCAGTTCCTGGGATAAGAATGTCCAACCTATAGGCAACTCAGACTTTATGGCAGTCTGTTGTAAGTACAATTAAATACAAAATGTGACCTAAACATAATGGTTCATAATAACAAAGGCTTTGTGATGCCCATGAAAACATCCCATGGCTTCAGCGGTTTGTTGGTGTTGAGGTACAGCACAGTACCATATACAGTTACTTTTATTATTTCTGTATAATTATTACTGTATTATGTATGTACGGTATTATTATTATTATTATTATTATTATTATTATTATTATTGTTGTTGTTGTTCCGACTTATCTACAAATTCGACTTCAAGACAGACTTAAGCAATGCATCTCGTTCGCAAACTGGGGACTGCCTGTATTTGGATTCATTCAAATGCAAAACAAAAAAATGGCTGACTGACCTCATCCAATAATGGCTGGTATTCAAGCACATTTACACACAGATTCAAAACAGACGCCATAAAACCTGATTTTTTTTTTTTTTTTTAACAGTTTACAGAGGGTCATGACACAATCTTACTCAGACTTCATAAAAGTAGGATACACCCACTGTCGCACAGAGTAACTGGGAGAAGGCAACATCTGAAAATGTGTAATATTAAGTAAAAAGGCCAATATTACATAATACGCTGACTTCAGTCACCCTGCTGAGGATGGTCCTGTAGGGGGCGCCAAACCACATAGTGGCAAGCAGAGGGCTCTGATTCAAACCACATTGACACATTCCACTCGTCGGCTGCCTCGCCACAGGAATGCTGCCCTCGGGTTGTGGAAAAAAAAAATGATAAAACACTGCCCACATTGTTTCAGTCAGCCAATCTGGCGTTGCCATACAGACATGCACGTGTGCTGGTTGTTGTTTTTTTTGTCAGGTGTGTCTCTGACACATGTTTAATGTTGATAGGAAAGCTAACACTCTGTGACAGGAGAAAGCCTTCACTCTAGGCGGATCTGCTCACGGGGCTGATGCACCATTCAGCTGCGACGTGAAACCGCGTACACGAGCGGTGCGTAGCCCTTAGCTGCTCGCACGGACACGGCGCCGTCCTCATCAGCCCGGACCGGACGCACACAGAGCCCCGGCAAACGATACAGCGTTTCACAGCAAAGGGTCGACTCCTACTGTCAACAGAGGCCTCAATAAAAACAGACCGAAACAATGCAAGGGGGGAAAAACAAACACGGGAAAAAGCCAAGTTGTGTTTATACGAATAAAGCACTGTGGGCTTTTTGCTCCCGGAGATAAGGAACAGTCCGAAGTCAAACGGCTTGCTGCTGGGAAAAAGCCCCCCCCCTCCCCCCCTCCGGAGCCCTGGCTGACATAATCGCCACGGAGATGACTGTCGCTTTCCCACACTGATGGTCCCGCCTTGGCTGCAGGCCCCAGATTTCCAAGCCCTCCTCTCAGCTGGGTCCACGCTCCACTTAACGCCCACCATGCAGCCGGCGGTGCCGCCATCAGAGCCTCGTTCACAGGGCCTTCTGGGCAGCGGGCAGCCTCTGCACGGCCTTTGCCAGCCTGCGGGGCGAGCGCCAGTAACAGCAAAGGCCTCGCTGGGCCGGCAGCGGCGGGCCAGGTTATATGGAGGGCAGCCGGCGGCTATTCCGAGACATTACTCGGACCGGAGTGGAGCAGACACTCCTTTGGGTGTAGAGGACATGGGGTTTTACTGACCAGAAAAAGGCAGCGTCGCGACATTTCACAGCCAGAGGCCAAGCCGGCAGAGAACGCGTCTGGGACATTTTGGGCACTTCCCAGGTTAGACACCGGAAATTGAGCCACAAACTAAGCCACAAATATGCCAGCGAAGCAGACACTCTCCTGGAAGAAGCCTTCTATCAGCGACCGTTAAATCTCATCTCTAGCGATCACCTCTCATCAGTCTCCATTGATGGGCCGCATCACTTAACCTGAGGATCCGCTGACGTCGGCAGCCACGTTGGGAAGGCTCCGTGATCCTGATGGAAACCGGCGGCTCAGAGGACGGGAATCCAAGCGACGCCACATGCCTCACCTGTACGAGTCCCTGTAGCTCATGGTGTCGTGACCGGAGTCTTCCTGGTCCTCTTCGGTCACCTTGAAGCAGACCTTCTTGATGCCGCCGTGCTCCGACTTGTCCAGGTCGACTTCCTCTGTTACCGGCGACGTGGGTGGAGTATCTTCTGCAGTGGGGGGGGCCTCTTCTACAGCGGGGGGGTCGCAGCTCTCGGGCTGGGTGGGCTCAGTTATAGAGGACAAAAGGCTGTTGGATTTTGGGAGGGGGGAGGAGAGAGAAGAGATGGAGGATGACAAAACACTTTTAGGAACATGACCCCGACAAAACATCTGAACTTTGCACAGTGGTGTTGTGTGTTTTGTCCCTGGTCTGTTTGGCTTTTTGGCGGAAATATTTTCAGGAAGGCGATTCCTTCCTCGGGCCTTGAACGTAAATCAAAACGCTCTGTGGACGATAAAGCAGCGAGCAGACGCGGTGTGCCGTGCAACCAGTGACCGTCTCGGCCTTTCACTGAACCCACTGCTACTCGCTTAAATAAAAACATGAAAGTCCGTGTCTGCGGGGAGGGGGGGGGCATCTTCAGTACTTACACGTCGATCTGGGCCACATACTGCTTCATCTCCTTGACGGCCACATCCATGCGGCTGAAAAGATGGATGTAGGCGTCCTGGGCCTCGGTGTCCTCCTGCTTGAGGAGGAAGCTCAGGCCGCCCCCCTCCTGCTGGGAGCGGCCGTCCAGGCTGCGCTCCAGGGGGCCGCTGTCCGCCTCCATGTCTCCGTCCTCCTCCAGAGTCTGGCAGCTGAAGGAGGGGGCAGCCATGCTAGTGATGCAGTGCGTTGTTTGGGACATGGGGTTCAGGTTGGCTGCAGGGGGGGGGGGGGGGGGGATGTGGGGGGACACAAAAAAAGGCAATCAGACTGTTTGTACACTAATTCAGTTGCCCTGCTTAAGAAGCCCTGGGAAACATCCCCCCCCCCCCCCAAAGAAAAAACAAATCTCCCAGGGCAGAGGGGATGAAGGCAAACAGAGTGCTGGAGGTAACCATGAGAGGTGACTGTGGAAACTGGCAGGATTTCCTCAAAAGCGCATCTCCAGCAAGCCAGACTGAACTGCTAACAGGTCTCTGCTAATTAGCCATGTACGTAATCTCAGAGGTTCACTGATTCAAAGCAAACCCCCTATTTGGAAACAAGTAGTACGAAACATTTTATGGGAAGGGAAATGAAGATTCTCCCTTTAACCACAGCGAGATTAATCAGAAAACCGAAACACGAAAAACGGACCACTTTCACTTTGTGCGACTTTCGAAACGCCCAACAGTCACGGTTACTGCCTTCAACCGGCGTGTCTAGACGCATACTGGAGCTGATGCCCAGGAGGAGAGGCCTACCCTGGTCGGGGTCCAGCCCAAAGAAGGAGTTCTTGCGGCCGAAGCGGATGCTGAAAGTGCGCCCGGCCGATGTGCTGCTCTTGGGGTAGGAGACCTGCATCAGGTTGACGTGGCAGTTGGTGGGAACGAAGTCCAGTGCGCCCAGCTGGTGGGGATGGCCACCCGCCTTCTTGAACGTCGGCCAGGCCTTGTCCTTGAGCTCCTGGGAAAACTGAAGAACGACGCTATGAGTGACACGGCAGAGCAGCGGCGGGGCCTGGTCCATCACGCGGGCCGAGGCACTCACCTGTCTGGGCTGCTCTAAAGCAAGTCAGACCCAAACTCCCACTTGGGCTGAGGACGGCCCAAGGTGCACACAGTACTATAAGCACAGCTCGCACACAGTACTATAAGCACAGCTCGCACACAGTACTATAAGCACAGCTCGCACACAGTACTATAAACACAGCTCGCACACAGTACTATAAACACAGCTCGCACACAGTACTATAAACACAGCTCGCACACAGTACTATAAACACAGCTCGCACACAGTACTATAAACACAGCTCGCACACAGTACTATAAACACAGCTCGCACACAGTACTATAAACACAGCTCGCACACAGTACTATAAACACAGCTCGCACACAGAGTACTATAAACACAGCTCGCACACAGTACTGTAAACACAGCTCGCACACAGTACTGTAAACACAGCTCGCACACAGTACTATAAACACACCTCGCACACAGTACCACGATAGCCGTGCTGCTCACCAGAACAAACCGGACAAACCGGCAGCTCTTTAGACAAAATAACGGATAAGCAAGCGAGGCAGCACAGGACACATGACTTGTGGTAGCAGCTGGATGGTATACAACTTTGCCGACAACGTCAGAGATGGGGTTGAGAAAAAAAAAAAAAAATATATATATATATATTAAAAAGTAGAACTAAAACAAATTACAGCCTCTAAAAGCAGAAATAAATCAGCATAGCAGCCATGGCAACAACAGATACAAAGCATTTTGCTGACAAATGACATCACTGTTCAGAACTTTGGTGGTTTGCCCATTATTAATACAACGTGCACTTTCGCTATGTTATTCTCACCATGAAAAATATTTACTTAATTACATTTTGTTTTCCTGCAATTGTTAGCTCATATACACAGTGACGACACCATGGACAAACAGTTGCTGACGGCGCTAGACAGGACAGAGAAAGTGCAGCACGCTATTTTAAAAATAAAAGTTATAGCCTCTATAAGCAGAAATAAAGAAATCAGAATAGGCGTCATCCTGCAGTAAAGCTCACAAGTGACATCAGACAGACTGACTATTATTATTATAATGTGCACTTGGGCATCATTAAAAATATGTAGTTCAGCGCCTTTCTGTGTAATCGCTGGTTCATAACCACAGCATCACAATAAATAAGCAGTGTGAAAGCACTGAAAAGGAGGAATAAAGGAAATCCAGTTAAACAGCTGCATTTCTGATTCAAACTTGGGGGGTGGGGGGTCAATATGAAAAGGACCATTTGGGACAATGAAGGTTCTCTGTCTACTAGCTCCTAAGTTTGAATTGTACTTAACAGTACAGTTCTGTATAAAACGGATCTGAATTATATCAACTATTTAACGCTTAAGAAATGCCTGACCCCCGCAGGGCAAGCGCGCCGGATGCATACCTGCTGGTAGTACTGCATGTGTCTGCAGATGCTCTCCAGCTTGGCGTCGCAGATGTTGCGGAACTCGTACTGCGGCATCGTCACCATGGTCCTGCTCTGTGCTATCAGCTGCCGGCAGTTTCTCACGAACAGGCTGTCTTCCTCGGCAAAGGCCCCCAGGATCTGCCGGCCACAGAGATCCCCGGTCAGAGGAACAGCAAATTGGGCGTGTGGGTCTGAACGCTACTCGCTTTTCACATTTTCACTTTGACATTTATTTAGCAGATGTGTTTGTCTAAAACATCACCTCTTTGTCAAAGTGACTATTTACTATATTTATGCACATAAAGATAATTTCCTGAGGGTGGGAACCATCTGCAAAGGGTTGTAAAGTGGCACCGCGGCACTGGGAGCGCTCTCATCCACCCAAACGGTGCCTGGCCCACCTTGGCCGTGAGGCTGAAGCAGCCCTTGGGCTCCACCATCTTCTCCAGCACGTAGCTCTTCACGCCTGCCGTGCTGACATACTCGTAGAGTACGCCGTGCTCCAGGTGCACGTTGTCCACCGTCAGGCTGACCAGCGGCCCCTCTTCTGAGAGGGTCAGTTTCCCAAAGCTCTTAGCTAGTCCAAAACAAAGCAAAGCAGAGGGCAATTAGGACTGAAATGACCAGTGTATTGACTTTGGGAGGGGGGGGCTTCATTAATCATCTGAAGCAGGGTCGGACATATTTTTCCAGTTTTCAATGAATATCTGGCAGCCTGTTCAACATGAACAGGTTTCCTTACATCATTATAGTGAAGTAATTAAAAGTGGGAATCTTTGGTACACGATGATACAGCAAGAAATAATATCCCGAGAGAGAGAGCGAGCGTGACTGAGGGAGAGAGGGAGAGATGCACGTTCCTGTGTTATAGCAATGCAATGGCGCTCAGTTTTTCAAGCAAACAATGCCAGCAGAACTGCTCTCTCAACTCAAGCCAGCAATAAGATCATCTCCCCAGCCTTAAATAAATCACTAGAAAGTCAAACATGCAGAAATCGCGGGCCTGGGTGTGCGTGTGTGTAGATTATGCTTATATATCACTGACATATGAACCTGTTTTTCTGACATTGAAGGGACCGTTTTTCAGGTCCCCACAAAGATCCAGGCGGGGTGTAGGCAGATAGGCCCCAGGCTCAGTCTGACCCTGTACTCCATAAGAAGTGCACGTTTCCATATAAATGTAATAATAAATGCATTTGCATGAACTGCAAACCCCAGGAAAATTGAAATAACTCCACGCCCCAAGGATTAGATGTGCACAGCCTGGGAACATGGAGTCTGTCATCCACCAGCAGGGGTGTGGGGTCACTGCCCAGAGCAGCCCGGCCCTTAAAAGGTGACCTATGATTAGCCTTGGCTGTAACATGAGACAGGGGATGTCCTGCAGGTCCCCTCCCCACCCCCCCCCTTCCTGCCTCCCGGGGCAGGAAAGTGACAGAAGCAAACAGCCTGGCTGTAAGGGGGTGTTGGGGGGGGGGGGTCATGACCCCACTGCCATAATGAACTCAGTGCAGGACCATCATTAGATGTGTGTTTAAAAAACAAAAAAAGTTTTACCTCATACCCTGTCAGCAAGTCACTGACATGATTCGAGAAAACGAACCTCGTTAAATAACGGAAGCGACTTAAGTGCAGCCTACATTGTGGAATACTGCCTGGTTTACGATGAGATTTCACCCCCAGCTGGCCCTTTCCGGATGATCGGGTTTCGTCGGGGGACACGCTGTTCCATGACAGGCTGCTTCACCAGCTCGCAACCCGCCCCCCCTCCCCACCCCCCCAAGAAATCATAGGAAAGAGGAAACAGGAAAATAAATAGGAAAGCATGTCCTTCTGACATGTTTATTTACATATGCGCACAGGAACCCGGGAGAGCTGCATTGTGGGAAGCCGCAGTAAATAATAGAAAAGGCTCCTTTCTCTCCATTTGCCAATGAGGCCTCGGGTGCATCCTGCCTGCACACCGCAGGAACATACTCGACCACTCACCGGCTTCCTCGCTGACAGCCCCCGCCTCCGAAATGCCGGGTCTCCGCGCCCTTTCCTCTTCCGCATCCTCAAACGTCCGGTAGACCCACTGGGCCAGCCCCTGTGTCGGCAGCACAGAGAGGGGTCGTCACGCAGAGGGGAGATCCAAAAGCATGGGAAAGACCTGCTCTATATTTTAGGACTTATTTACATTGGTACCTAATTATCTGATGCTTTTAGTCAAAGCAACTTAAGGAACACAATTAAAAATTTTTTTTTTTTTAATTTAGGATTTGAACCCATGACTTTTGCATTGTTAGCACAATGCTCTACTTGTTGAGCAATAGCAGCTAACAGGAGCTCATGCAGGAAGACTGCTTGATTACATTAATTAGGCAGTGTGTTGAGCCACTTTAAAACGGTTTCTGGTCACGTTCAGAAAAGCAGAGTGAAAATACAGCAAACCGACAGCAACACAGCAGCTAGCTGATAAAAGATTGTCAGTCTGACAACCGAGCATGAGAACAGTCAGAGATGAATCAACAGTGTATGGAAGGAGCTCTTCTCACCAGCTGCCTTTGCTCTTGGCCAGTGCGGTGTGCTGTAAAGTGTTCTAGGACCTCCAAGTGGCTGTCGTTGTTGACGTTGTTGCCGTTGACTTTGAGGACACACTGTCCCGGCTGGAGACCCGCGGCGACGGCGACCGAACCTAAAGCCGCAAGGAGGAGAGACATGACCAACGCTGACCATGTTCAAGCTGTTGCCTGGATACCTCTGAGCTGTCTGATAGGCAACTTTGAGAATGCGAAGATTCACCTTTTTGCAGTCAATAATGCTTTCACTGACATTATCTGATAATTCATAACCACACATGCATAAACTTACACCATTAATTACACCATCAGCATAACCAAAATATAAAAAGCTAAATGCAATCCAGTTAACCCCAAACTCACAATTTCACAAGACCTTCAGAGCATTTTCATTAAGGAGGCAGTGTTTGCAAGCTTTATTTGCAGTTTCATGTCAGCTAATTTCATATATACAAATGTCAGTCGATTTTTAAGTCACTGTAATGATCAGGCCATAACGTTTCAAACTAATCAGGGTAACAGTCGTGTGTATTCTGCTATGAGACCCAGGAGTGTAGGAAAACATGGAGGTAGAAAGATCAGACCTGGATACATTTCTGCATGCTGTCATGTACTGCTGACAGGGAAAGGCAAAACAGATTAAACCACGGCAAATATATTCAGACACAAGTCACAGCTCACACGAAATTTGGCCCTTGACAGCTCACCAAAGCTGCAGCGAAATGAATTTAACCTGAAGACACAGGTCGGTCTACTCTGGCTCAACACCCAAGAGCGTTAAAGTTCAGCTCAGACATTCACTACTTCTGCAAGCTCATTTTTTGTTGTTTTGTTTTTTCTGTGTAGCTGGTGCTTCCTTCCGGCCCTGAGCGGGGTGGCTTTTGACGCCTGGTCTGTTTTGGCAAAAAATGTGGCTCATTCGAGGCCCGGATGCCTTGTAGATCAAAGTGCAGCCGTGGCACCAACTGAACGAATGAAAGCCGCTTTATTTATCATCTGCATGCCGCGATGTGGCACACAGTGAGGGTGAGCAAGGTGTGCTTCCTGCACGAGCTAAGAAAGCAAGCTCACTTCCTCCAAGGCCCAGCATTCACTGGGTGTTGGCCCGGAAGGGGGAGAAGGTTATTTCTCCCCACAAGCTTTCGTCTGAACACCAGCTGTGCCGCAATGTGTCCAATTCGCACGAATGGCTCATGGCCGAGAGAATACCAGCCCGCGGGGTCCCACTGGTTCAGCTCCGGTGCAGAGTGCATGAGGGAACGACATGTGAATAGGGCTCAGCAGACCCGGCCCCGCCCACCTTTCCTCACAGCTTGCACATGAGGGGGAGATTGACCGCAGATTTTGAAGGACAGGGCGTCCGGACAATCTGGTATCTTCACCATCCTGGAAGAGAGGCAACCCGAATGTCAACAGCAAGATAAAAATACCATCAGAACCACAAACCCAAACCATGATGATTACATGACTAAACGCTTGATTCTCCCCGATGACGTCAGTCACAGACATGCATTTGAAACAGTGTTAACAGCGGTTAACACAATTAAAACTTATACTACCTTCACAGTGTAGGACAATTTGAGGACAGTTGTGGTTAACTTTGCGTATGAATGAAAGAATATGCAAGCTAACCACATGTATTTTGCACTGAAGATCACGTCACATTTGAAAACTGTGGAAACTAGCTTTCAGTGGAAGGCAAAATTTGTAAGAAGCAGCGCATCACGACTTGGGCTGCTGCACTTCCCTGCTCTGGAGCAGCAAGAGATGCACCAGCATCATTGAAATTACCAGTGACATAGGGTGACGTCAAGGGGTGGAGACATGGCCAGAGTGTGGCCTGGGCTTTCGCTAGCAGTGTGACCCGTCCCACTCACTCTTTAGCTTTGGTGGCCACCAGCAGCCGCAGAGAGCGCCGGATCCCGAACGCCTGACTGATCATGGTCTCCACCTCTGCGATTGGCCTGAGGAACACCAGATCCTCGTTGATGGAGTAGATCTTCCTACCAACCTGCAGTCCAGCCATCTGTGGGGAGGCACAGCAGAAAAAGACTGGAAATCGGAGCATCGAACAGACCGCGGACTATCGGAATACAGCCATGATAAGGCATAAATCACCGGCTCACGCACGCATGAGCTCACATACATGAAAGCATACTGGTTGAATAGCTGGAAGTAAATTATTTTGGGCGGCAATCCAGGGCGCACCGCTGAAACAATTTATAACTGCGGGGGAGGGGATCCTGGCTTTGAACCTTAGCTATCGTGTTACCCTCAAGCGGCAGAGGTCTCTTGTAACGGCAGTTTAGTGCCTGAGCGGGAAAAACCCCAGAATAGCCAAGTAACCGCGAGCAGGACAGTGACCACCCAGCCCCAGTGTGAATGGAAGCAGGGGTCATCCTGCAGACAGCAACATGGACTGGGGCAATCTACCAACAGCCAGCGGCAGGCCCTTTCTGACAATGAGCCCCAGCACATCCGCCCGCATTCATCTGAGACTTTATCAGATGGGGCCGTCACACATAACACCATTTTGTGTGTGTGTCTGTAATTATGCATGAGAGGGAAATGGAACAAGTGACTGTGTGTGCTCACAAGCGGATGAACAAAGAGCGTGTTTGTGTGTGTGTCCACGTGTGTGTGTACCTTTGCCTTTACCAGCGAGTTAGCTTGTGTTCGGCTGTGTGCGCGCCTTCATTAGCGACCAAGTACCCCAGAAGAGATGTCTTCGTTCATTTAGCCAGAGCCCCTCCCACCTTCCCCAAAGGACTGATCTACTAAAGAATCCCCTAATACCCAGGGCCAGCAAGAAATAATGACATTTCTCTGTCTCTCAGCAATAATCTCACACCAAATGGGAAAAAAAACGGAAACACACGCACGCACGCACAAGCCCTCCCTATATAGACCTGACTTTGATTTATAGTTCACGCAGCTCAGGAGAGTATGTTGTGAACAAAATTCCGTTTTATCATCCGGCTCCAGGGAAACTCGTGACGACGGGGGCATTAATAATGCAGGGCCAGCATCTCCTCATATTTAACTACATGGCTCGTCCACTGGGGGAGGCATATCTGTGATTAGCCTCCACATATGAAAGCGTCACTACTGGGGGGGGGGGCTTGAAGGGCAGCTCTCTGTCGGGGTATAGAGTGTGGGCCTGGCCTGGTCCCGGGTGCCAGCAGAAAACGGTCCACGTAAAAATACAGTTCTGGTAATTTGATTATTTTACAGGCCTGTTTACGGCTGCAGAGCGCAGAGAGACCCCCTCCTTTCCCAGAGGCCTCACTGTTGTGGCAGGAGCAAGGCAGACAAGACAAAGGCCCTGACATATTGGGGACACTGAAGACACCTGACGGATAATGGCTGCTCTGTTCCCCTTCATCCGCTCTCTGGGCTTGAGTTCCTTTCATGCTTATCTGTCGCTCCTTTGGGTCGTTTCAGCCAGCCCCAAAAGGACGCCCCCGGGGAACAAGTCCTTGCTTTCTGACGGGGGTGTTTAGTATTCCGGTTTCCACGTCCTTTAAGCCGGAGCTCCGATTCAGCGGCCAGTCTGGGTTTAAAGGGCCAGGGTCCATCCCGGTCGGAGTCACCTGCAAGGATGTCCCCTTCGCCGCCGCACTACAGCGGGACTGGGACCAGGACCGGGACCAATGCGCTACATGGTGTTAATGAGGGCCTGATGAGGCAAGCCTAACTGCCGGGGGGAATCTGGCGGTGATGAAAAGCAGGCAGAGATGAGAGCCTGCCTGGAATAAACTAACAAAAGCCCGCCCTTTGATGGCCTTATCGGGCATCGGGCCTCTCGAGAGCCAAGCGTCGCCCACAAAGGCTGAGAGCGCTGAGCGGTAGGGAAACGTCACCTTCAGCTCCGACGCCGGCTTTCACCGCGCACCACCGTCATTATCCGACAGCCCGAAGCCTTAGGAACCACCCAAGAAGAGGACGAGTGAAAGGGGAAGAATGGGGAGGATGCCGATTAAATGGGTAACCAATTCTCCCGACTCTCACCTCGGCGCTGGAGCCCCTGGTGACCGACTTGACCACGACGGCCTTGTTCTTCTCCTCGATCTCGAAGCCGTAGTCATCCTCCTGGGGGTGGATCTGAGAATGAAAGTCATTCGTTAGAGTAGCCCTGCCCACACAGGCCGCTCTTGGGGAGACCGGACCGACGGGCACAGATTTAAAGGTGATTCGTCTCCATGAGTCCAGGTGACAGCTCATTTTGACGCTCATTTGTCAAAGATGTCAGCTCAGGAGTCCTACAGAGAGCATCCGATGGTCCTCTTGGCATGACTTTCTCCCTTGGAGGGGTTTGGGCAACCCGACTGTGATTCAAACTCAGCCCAGTCTGCTGGGACCCCCCAACCCCCAGACAACCCACAATTTTGCTCCCTCCTGGACTATGTGTGGGTCCCCAAGGACTGGGTTGTGAAACACTGCTCTACATTTCCCTGCCCTCCTCAGATAAGCCATCTAATTCCTATTGCCGGGTTAAAGCACTCCACATTCCAACTTAACTGTCAATACCATAGCAAGAGTGGAAATAATAAGCAGAGCGGCTCGGTTGCTGGTAATCGATGGGTAGCGGATGGAGGGCCTCAGGGTTTTGGCTCTAAACAATACCCATTTCCTGTCGGCTTAATTTGGCGCTTGCAATGGCTCTGCTTGGGGGGCCCCTTTCTCACACAAGCCGGTGCCTTTTGTCTCGACCTTTCCTCCGATTCTTAAGACACCTGCAGGAAAACATCAGTTCTTATACATCGCCAACATTCCAGCGGGGCGAGGGAGCAAGAGGTTCGGGTTTCTGTTGCATGCACACACAGAAATGAAACCACTGGGGAGAGTGACCCCAGAGCCACGGGAAACAGGTGGGGGGGCAGCTCGCCCTCACATAGCGCAGACACACGCGGGGTCTGCAGGGTGCGGACGGGGGCGGTGGGAACCGCATGCACGTCCGCCCACTTGCTTCCAGATCGTGTTCTTCATGTCAAACAAGCACGGCAGATGTGGAGAGAGACACACTTAACGTCGGACATTCTGAAACGCTTTAAAAGCTGGGGTCTCAAATACTATGAGTGGTGAGCCCCCTGCCCCCACAGCAACAGAAAGACAGACAGAAAAATACAAACACAGACACTTGCAGACAGGGAGACACACAGTTAGACAGACAGACAAGCATACACACAGACATGGACACATACACACATAAAAAAAACGCAGACACAGATCGACAGACAGACAGACACACGCACACAAATACAAACAGATGCCTACAGACACAGAGAGATAGACAGACAGATACACAACCGCCCCCTGAAAGAAAGATCAGTCAGTCACGGGTGCATCTGCTTATCACGTTAAAGCCCCTCTCTTTGGGAACTCACTGTTCTTCTGTGGACTTCGGTCAAACCATGACTGTCCTTCATTACCACATATGCACCATGGACATTCTTGGCCCAGCAATGCTTCCAGATGGGGGGGGGGGGGTTGGCTTTTCGAACCGGTGTCAGGAAGGGCTCAACACGCAAGCTAAATGCAGCTGATAAAGTCCGTGCTAAGCCCTATCTTTTCACGATGACGGCTTCATTCGATAAAATACACGCAGCTTTTACCAGAGTGCGAAAGGCTACTTCCAAAGGTCAGTGCAATTACGCACCAAAAGAGCATTAAACGCTTTCTAATGACTTGGCTATTACTGGAAATACATGTCACCACAGGATTAAACGAAGACAAAAGCAACCAGGAAAAAAAAAAAAAGCCTTCCTGTCAATCAAGTCCAAGCGCGACCTGAGGTCCGCTTCCCTGAAAGCGCTAAAAGCTGCTAATTCCGAAAATCAGTTCCATTTCATGCACTTACGCTGGTTTTCTGTACAAAGCATTAACGTGAAAAGGGGAATGCATAAAGCGCCGCTGCTTTGTTCAGAGGCGATACCCTCCTTTTATTTAATCTAAAATGTTAGAGGATTAGCCGTCCCAATACAAAGAATAAGATTAGCGAGACGCTTCTGGGCTGTATCGTCTTTGATGGGGTATAAAACACGTTTTGTTCCTCACGGGGGATTCCGGCTTGACAGACGCCTCCATTTCATACCCCAGCCAGCTGACATCCCCGACGTTCTTTTCTCTGCTGACCGCGACCTCTAATTATGCTCTTTTTTAAGCTCATTGGCCAGGGTGGCCCCAAGATGGCTGCCTGCGTACGCGCACCCCTTCTCCGCGATCACAAACACAGATCTGGAGCCTCGCAGCATGCTGGGCCGGGCAATTTAATAAAAGGGGGGCTCTGAAAAGTGCTCTGCTGAGGAAGATGGGGCTTAATCCGCTTTGTGAGGGCTGGGGGGGTGAAATAACATGCTGATGTCTGGAGGCGAGAAAGGGGACCATGTCTGCTGCACGACGGTACAGAGCTGTAAACAGGATACGGTTATAATGAGAGACACATAACAAAGACAGACAGGGGGAAATGGCCGATTCAGCAGCATTGCGTCAGCTTCGCCGGGACGGGATGACCGGAGCGGGCTCCCGCAGCAGAAACCCGGCGGGTCAAAGACGGGACGGCCCGGAATGTTCTACTACTTGGCACGTGCATAAACATAACCGAAAGCAAAAGCAGATGGTTTGAGCGGAGCTGGCTATAGATCCTCGGTTACTGTGTGTCCTTTGGTTCTGGGGACTGAGCAGCCTTGGCCAGTCATGGTCCTGCCAGTCCAGATTAGGGATGGTCTGATTAGGTCATCCAGAAAAACCCCAGGACCCCCAACTGCAAGCTCACCAGGTACTCTCTCAAAGAACACGTCTTTTCTGTTGGTACTTGGTTCCTTGGACACAGCTGGAATCTTCCTTTAAAGTTCTGAGTGACGCAACTTTAACAGAGAATAGTCACTGAGAAATAAGACGAGGCCACCAACAGGATTGCTGTCACTAGCCCACGTGTCTACAGGTAGATTTTGCATAGATACTGGTCCCTGCGGATCTGCTTTGGAGGAACAAATGATAATTGCCTGTCATTTAAAACAAAAAAGCCTAACTGTGTTTAAACACAGCTTCAGGGAGACTGTTGTAACATGCCATGCAAAAAAAATAAAATATCACTTCACATGGAAAAACACTTGTTCTGGAAAGTTCACACGTGCCGAGATCCACACGTGTTTCACAGGGCAGAGATCCCTGGTCTGAATGATCTCACTCATCCAGTCAAAGGATCTCCTAAGGAGCATCACCTCAAGCTGGTATTTATCTACTAAATTTCCTTATTGAAAGTGTCCAAAAATTTCTCGTCCAGCCAACACGTACCCATTTTAGAGAAACTTAGACACAAAATTAACTGATACTATTATGGGGGCTCCGCCATCTTTGCTGTTCCAGAGCAGCAGGTTAACAAACAATAAAATATGAAAGGGCTCATTCATCTGTCCATTCACTGTTAATGTTATTGCTTCCTGCCTTTGTTACTGCGCCTAAAAATGACCTTGCTGCACAGCCAAGTAAAGTCATCTGGGATAGTTGGAACATACGCTAGAATTATTAGCTAGTGGGGGCTGGGGGGTGGAGCTTGAGGGCACAAACGGGCATGAGCTATAAGGCATAACAATGGCAGTTACACGGGGCACGGATCCGAGTGCACGGAGATAAGCAGAGACTCACCTGCACAGACTTCGCCAGGATGTTCTCGATCAGCTTGAAGTCATTGCGCAGCTGTTTGTTCTTAGAGCCTGTGCCCTCCATCTCCTCGTCGGCGTAGAAGCGGAAGAACTGCGACTCGTCCTTGAACTCGCTCTTCTCCAGCACTGAGGGCGGAAGGGTCAGCGTGTCAGAGACTTTGCGCCTTCAGGAGGACAAGTGACTCCACGGTCGACCCCGTTTTCCAGGCAAATATACCTCCGAAAATCAATTATTTAAATGTGCCGGCAAAGTAAAAAAAAAAAAAATTGCTGATGCACTGAGAACACATTATTAAAAAAAAACATGCCAAATGCTTTAGTGCATTATAAATCAAGGTAAAAACAAGGGAAACGCAGGGCAAAATCATGGTGAAACGATAAAACTGTTTAGCATAAACTAGACAGAACGGGGGAAAAGCAACGTAATCCTGTATGACCTCAAAACTGTAAACACTGTTCCTCTTTTGAAGACGAGACATTTGTGTTATTTCCTATTTCCATGTGTTTTCAGAGACGTTCTGGAAGCACAGACTGTTCCTGTGTTCGGGCCTCAAAAGCAGATCCAATAAAAACATCTCTGAAGGTTCCGAGTGTAGAAAGCAGACGCCTCAGGGAGCACCCCCCCGCTGCTACACCGGGCCCGGGGTCCTGCTACCAGGCAAGACTGCTTCTCGCTTGTTTATTTGCGGAAACCTGACTACAGCACCTCCCCCTGGGCAATGAGGGAGTAATGCCTCATACCCTTTGAAAAGCTTTCACACTTGCAGGCTGTTTGTTTTTCAGTACTTGCCCTTCCTTGGCGTTATGGGAATGCAGGCCCCTTTGATTAAGGCTGTCAGGAAAATGCACGTATGGAATAAAACAACAGGTCCCCTAAGTAAGTCTGCCACTTAAAGTCGACCACGGGGATCAGATCCAGTCAGGTACGGGAGAAGCGGTTTGGGCTGCCGTGCATAAGGGGCTCCAAATGAGGCAGGTCGGTGGCCGCGGGGGATGGATTTACGAAGCCCGCCGGAGGAGTCGCGAGAGCCGAGTTCACAGGAACCGCTGGCTGGCCGGCATCCAAAGAGGCACACTTAACCTGCAGGGTGTCCCCCGGCGGCCTCCGGCCCGTGGGTCCGTGCAAGCCAGCCGGGTTTGGAAGGATGGGCAGGCTTGCTGGACCACATGTAAGTGGCTGCAGAGACAGCCAGATGTGTCAGAAACAGCTTCATTTTAAGAACGATTAATAAAAACTATATAAGATACTGTATACTACGCAAGTGAGATGAACGTGAAATGTTGTAGGCCTGCCAACCATCTTCTAAACTCTTCTCCAGTACAGGATCATGGTGAGTTTGGGACCTATTCCAGGAACCCCAGGATATAAATGCACACCTGGATGGGACACCAGGCCATTGCAGGCCACACCTACACACTGACCACACAAACACACAGTATATGTGGGATTCAAACCCCAAATCCCACTGGTGTGACTAAAGGGCTTAATGCTCTCAAGAGTCACAATGCAACCCTGCTGAAGAAGTTAGTGATGGTGTGTTTCATATAGAAAACCTGACAATGTGTTGCCAGAAACAAAATCAGAAGATCCTTATTAAATCCCAAAGCACACAGGTTTCCAGAGCATGTTGCCCCTGGAGCAGGACTGACCATGGTGCATGAAACCACTGTTGCAGAGTCCCACGCCTAGCATGACGGCATCCTCCCGCGAAGAGCAGTCACCCTGGAGGAGAAACAGAGGCACGCGGTCATAAACGAGTCATGTGACACAGCCTGCCAGCACTCACCCCACGACAATCATCCCAGTCTTTTTTCTTTAAAGGACATCCTCTGTCTGCCTCCATACGCCCGAGGGGACATCATAAAATCAACACATGCAAACCTGGGAACGAGAAGGACCCCCTTATTCCACTGCATCGTTTAACGACCTGAAGACAAACGGAGGAAGCGCCACACGCACGACCTGACCAATGAGGGCGCAGAGACTCCAAGGTTCGAACTTGGGTTCGAATGGCTCCGGGCGGCAGCGACTGGGGACCATGATCACATCCCGTCCACCTTCTGGTGAAAATGCAGCACTGCTTGGGAACTGGGCCAAGCATCTGGAGGAGAGGTCCTATGGACCGTGCCAGAGTGGCGTGCGTCCATAAGGGGGGGGCAGTCAGGCCTTGTTTGCACTTGGTAAGGAACCCGTTGACAACAGGCCGCGGGGAACCTGACCCACCCCATCTCAGCAACTCTCCCAGCTGGACTGTAACCTCTATTCGCGAAAACACAGCCAGACTCCCAGCCTCATGCTGGATTTCAATTTCAAAGACGCGCCGCGGAACTACAGAGTTTTCCTGAATAAACCCAAGACATCCCATTGATAATTAAACGTCCGGCACTCTTGTGGGAAATTGAGGATGCCCCTTAAACCAAAAATGACTTATTTTTATCAGAAGGAAGCAGACGATTAAGCCGTACCTGTGACAGCAGCCAGTCCACAAGCTTGCTCGCCGGAATCACCGATTTGAACGTTTTCAGGTGATAATCTCTGTCCCTGAAGGAGAGAACATCATCAAAACCGAAAGGGTAGCGAAAATGCTTAAGAAAACATTCTAGGAGACATACACAGACTGCCCTGCGTGGAAGATAAACTTTTTAAAAAACGAAATTTCAAATAAAAGCGCTTCTCTAAAGTAAGATTTGTGTTGGCAAGTCACATTTGCACCTAGGGCATTGTCCAAGATCGGTGTTTATCATGATGGTAAACAAGGCTGCAGACTTTATTTTGACAGCTGATAAGGCTTTGTAATAAGTCACCGAAAAATTTTAAACACTGGGGTCTGAACACACTAGAAATGGGTTGTTTTGCTGATGCTGGTGAAGCCAAACATATTATTTACAGTGTCACAGCACAAGCATCCTTAATGAAGGATGAACATGGGCCTGCTACTCATAACAGGAACGGGTCGGGTGAATACAAACAAGCTGAATGCCGCAGACTGAGCAGCACTCGCGGATAACTAGCGTATCAGTCAGAACATCTGTTCCAACATTCTGTCATCGATGGTGTGGTCTTGGCCACCACTGTGAAAAGCAGGGAGGCCGCCTCTGTACCTTTAAGAGCACTGCAGGGAGTTCTAAGAAAACAGTCTGGTTTGGGGGTTTAAAATAGCACTTGAGCCACTTTGTAAAATCTGTAATAGAACGATCCAGAGGATTTGGGGGGTGGCGGGGTCACAATTTCCTTTTACAATTGCATCACACCCTCCTTTATCTGATTATCTTTTTAAAATCCATTCAGCTGCAAGGAAACAGTGACAATGCCTGACAAAACTGTTCAGCCCGAGATTCTGATGCATCCGTAGGACCGCCACAATCCTCAGCTTTGGGCGGAGGCTCTTCTTGAAAGTGTAGCACAGGTGTTTGCTCACGGCCGTATGACACACCTCCAAAATACGCATCTCACCGAAACGGCAAGTTTAAAGTTTAGAGGCAGTGTAATTTTATTCGGCCAAATGAAAGTCCTTTTTTAATTTCCGTCAGAAACAGCCGAGGATGCAGTGATGGCTGATCCTAATGTATCAATCTGGGCCTGGGAATTGGGAGGGCGGAGGTAACGACACACCGTGCGGAACAGGATTAGGATCGATGAAATCACCATTTGAAGCCCGGGGTAATAAAACTGCCCAGGTTGTCTCGGTTTAACCCATTACCCAGAGGGAATTCAGAGCGTCCCAGGTCAGAGGATCTGTACCACACTGAGGAACACGGCCACGGAGAATTGTGGATTGAGGCGGCCATGATAGCCATGAGCTCAAACGAGTTTCCCGGCCCAGTGGCAGGTTAGGGCCACGCCCATTGGTGATGGATGAGCGAGAGGGCACTCACTTGACGACGGGCGCAAAAAGGCTGTGGAGCCGACAGTAGAGCCTGACGCCCTGCGGAAATGATGGTATTGTTAGTCACACTCTGGCACATGCTCACAATTGACAATTCCAATTGAAAATAATTATAATAAATATACAGGGTTATTTTACAAGAGTGCCAATTAAAACAAAGGAAGCTGGAGATCACCAAGAGCAGAACTTCCTTCAAAAGCTTTAAAAAAAATTAAGCTTTGCAATCATGTAAATTCCAAACACTTCAGCCTATTCCAGAACAGCCAATCACTTCCCACTCAGAAGCACTGCCTGCTTGTGATTGGCTCATCTCTGTAGTTATACATGAATGGAAATGGAATCGGTGGTTCTACGTGTTGGTACAAATACCTTTGACATTATGTCCTCCATCTCGCTCCTGGCCTTGTATGTTCCATCGTCATAGCGGAAACGATACAGGACCTGCTCATTCTTGAACTGATGCTTGTCAGACACTGGAAAAACAAAACAAGAATCAATAAAACAATCAGACTACAAGAATCATAGTCTTGTGGCACTATAAAGTCAGCCCAAATAAATACTTTCCTACACGCAACCATTCAACTTCACCTAACCAGTATCTCTCAATCCAGTCTTTTGGCTTCCCCTAGACCGGCCTCACCCCTGAACCAAACAACCAAGAGCACCAACTACCAGGTACAGGTGTCTTGAGAGCTGCGAGGGGGGGGGGGGGGGGGCTCAGCAGGAGGTCCCAGAGGATGATCATACAGAAACTCTTTCAATTTCTGAGCTTTAAGCAGAAATCCTAAGCCAAGTACATACCAGATATGCCAATACTCCAGAACAGAAGTATAGAGGGCGGTAAGAATCCCCAGACGACGTTCTTGCCTAACCCAAAATATCAAGGATGCATCAGTTGCATCCTTGACAACGAGAACAAATCCCATGATTCATTGCATCCCGAGTTCATTCTTGGGAGGCAAGTTAGCAAGAACACCCTTGCAGAGAACACAAGTACGATCTTGGTGCTCTTGATAATGAGAAACACCCCCCCCCCCCCAACTACCTCCAAGTTCATCACAGCAAGTTATGATGGTATAACAAGGACGTGTGCTCCCAAGAGTAATGAGATCCAATGCTTGTTTATTTTCGAATCATGAGTGACCTTAAGTCTGTTAGATTAAGGGAAATTCAGAAAAGCAGGCCCATAACCTCCAACAGCATAATTATTGATGGGCTGCAAGTGGGATTGTCAACGTGCGGAGTTCATGGATGGCACAACGTTTCTTTCGAATCAGTCTATTCAGTCAGAAATTCCCATCACATATCAGCTCTCAGAATATGGCAGAATTCACACTTCTGTGTTGAATCATAAAGGGATTTTCTATCCTCTTGGGCCTTAGAGCCATTTTGTCCGCAGGCACGAAACCCAAAAAAAGACATCAATAATTTACCGAGGCAGAGTAACCTTTCATTTTCTATGTATGATATGCAAATTACAGCACTTCAAAAAACAAAGGGAGGACAAACACAGGCAATAAAAATACCCTCCGGGGATTCCAAATGGCATCGTAAACAATAATGCACGAAAACCGCTTCTTTCCGCAAGTCTACAATGACGTAATGGTAAAAACTACAAGCTCATCCTGGCTAGTCTCTTCTTTCCGGCACCGCATGCCATATCATGCTAGAGAGACTGAGCTTCGGGGCAGAGTGAACGGGGGCGTGTTCACGTCGGTGCTGTCTCACCGTGATGGATGAGGCCATTCTCCAGCAAGGCCTGGCCCAAGTTCACGCCCTCCTCTGCTTTGCTGATCTCGCCGTTCTCCAGCAGCCAGGACACAAACTCACTGCGGGGCATCAGAGAAGAGAGGTCAAGGCGGTAAGTGTCTAAGAAAGAGACTCCTTGTGCCAGTCTTTTCCCCTGATAGTCTGTCAGACTCCTCAGCGCCCTGCAGCTCAGCACCTGATCAGGGACAGGGACAGGGACAGGGACAGGGACAGGGACAGGGACGGGGACTGAACCCCTTGCCCCCCCCCCTCCCCACACACAAACCTGTCCACCCGCCCGCCCTATCCTCACTCCTCTACTTCCTCCCACCGCAAATACCTCATCCCAAACTCACTGCACATGGTCACGTTTAAACAAAAACCATTCTGCATCAGGAATGAGAACTCGCACTGCACCGCCTACAATTCCTATTCAGTTCATGTCAAGTTGCAGCGCTGCCGTGTCTTGTCTTTGCACTTCACGTCGTGTAGTACGTATCTGAAGTTTGTCTAGTCAGTGTGTAAATGTTAGCGTTTCGGAGTATATTGTTTAGTAGATGTGTAAATGTAGCACCATGGGGCTCAGGAAGGGGAAAAAAGACGTTCAGTCATCTAGACGGGGGGCAGTGGAGAGCCTTTCAGCTTCTCCAGAGCTCTAACGTCACTGGTGGCTTCACATAGCTTAATGCTTAATGGTCATAGGCAGCATGCATGTGTAACAAGTACAGTGCCAGTGAAAAGTTTGGACACACCATGCCGCCTACAAAGGAGAGTGATAGAGTGTCACATCACATGACCTGGCCACCTGATCTAAATACATCCATTGCCACTTAGGATTGCCACTTAACATTTATTTTTTTTACTTTTTAAAACTTGGCACGTTTTACAGAATTCGATTTATTTCACATGTTATACAACATCACCGAGTATGAAAAATAATAACACAATCAACAACTTTAATCAGTTTTTCCCTTAATAAAACAAATGAAGGTGTTCGCCAAATAAACTAATTAAGGAGCAAAATGAGCTCTGTCTCCCTTTGCATCTCGTTCGTTAGTAGATACGCAGATGCCAGTTAAGTTAGCGCTACAGCAGGAGAGAGTGCCCTCTGATTACCACAAGACTTCGTTTCCGCTCTTAATGCTGTAAACGCCTCCGTTTTGTCGCCTCAGATGGGAATGCCAGTTTCTCGAACCCGTGTCCATGGGGCATGTACTGTTGCACATGGCAGTGCATGGTGATGCCAAGTGACATGCCACCGGAGAGAGGTATACCGTTAACGTGACAGGGAGCATGCAGAGTATTGCACAATTTCTCGTACTTCACGCATCAAACGAAGAAGGCATGGCAATGAATGATGCATCACTGGGGGCTCTGTACCAGAACCCCCCCCCCACCCCCAAGCTCTCTCGCTACTGAACTGTGCCTCCCTGTGCTCCACAGCAAATTAAAAACCACCACAAGTTTGTGCCCCATGGGACTACAGGCGAGTCTCTTAACAAACACCATTTCTGGGCCAAGAATGCGAGACTCGAGAGCTTAGACAAACTGAGGGGCGGAAGGAGTGATTTCTCTCTACTTTTTTCCCCCCCTTCAATGCTTTTCCCTCTCTTCTGAGTCTGGACATCGGTCAAATGCTTGGATGAGAAAGTCCCCACATTCCCGATTCCAAGTTCATGACTTTGGCCGTTTTCTCAGTCCTGTCACTGCTAAACCAAACAAATTCCCTAGACCTCAGCGAGGTCTGCGGAAACGCAGCTGGAATGAGTGCGAACTGATATCATTGTTTGTGTGTGTGTGTGTGTGTGTGTGTGTGTGTGTGTGTGTGTGTGTGTACGCATGCAAATATACCTATCTGAATAAATATGGGTCCATGTATCTATTTAAATTCTTTTTATTTGTCTTTTTTGCTGACTATAGATGTGCCCTGATAATTAAAAAAAATTATGTGATTTACAAAGATGTGCATCTCAGCCAAACTGGGGCAATGCAGAAAGAGGGAAGGTTAGGCTCGATAACAGCCAGAGGCATTAGAGGATCTATGCAGCTTCCAAAGGCACGATCAACACTAATCTAAGCTAAAGGAGCCAATCAGCTTTCAGCTGAGGCCATGCGCCCTTACGGTGCCGCCCCTGTAAACACCCCCGGCAATTTCAAACAAATGGTCTATCTATGTGAATCACTGCAGATCGCTCCAGAAAGGCCAGGGGCAAGATCAGTAGACCCAACCGAGGGAGGAGAATAAACATTGTGTGCCGGTGTGTTCCTCTTATACCCTCACATGAATCTTTCACACCGTGTGTTTTTATCCCAGCTAGTGTATTGGGGAAGGTTAGGCCTACTTCTGCATTCTCATCTGGCCTCAGAGAAAACGGCCAAAGAAAGAAAAAAACCAGGCATGAAAATCATCTCTGACCGTTATAGCTCAGATATTTGTAAGCATTACAATTCTGCTGTACTCCGGAAGGCTCTGTGACAGCAGGCCCATATGGCTTTTATCAGCGTGCAAAGGTTCAAAAATACCAAGTTCCAGGCTATTTTAGTCACATCTTGGATATCTATTATAGGCACGAACTGGAGAAAAATATGTCAGATGTTCCAGCAACTTGTGAAACGGCCACTGCAGAATACTTCATGCCACATCATGGGCCCGGGAAAATCTATCAGTAAGATCTGGAAAACATCTTTATCACAGAGCAGAAGCACAAAGCTCCCAAATCGAATGCAGCACGTTCTTCCATCCCCATGTAGATGTTTAAGGCCACGCTTCTGCGATAAAACACCCATGAACCAAACTGTAGATGGAGACGAGCCGGAGGCATCACGCTGAAGCGTTACCCAGCTGAGGTACAGAACGTGGCCACGTAAATAGAGAAGATCTAATGCTAAAGCCTGCTCGTTCAATCAAGGCGTTCAGTGAAAGGGAGGAGGCCGCAGATTCCTCACGTCTGGTTCTCTCACAGAGACCTGGCTATCATCGCTATTAGCCAAGCAGCGGTGAAAGATAGAGTGCTCATGAGTAGGTGGGCTAGGGCAGTGGAACAGCGGTTCCTAACCTCGGGCTTCCTGTGCAGCTCTAACCAGCACTGTACCTCATCAGGGGGTGGTCAAAGGTCACGCCATCTCAGAACCTCAAGCAGCAGAACAGTCTGATGTGCATGGCTGTGTGTGCGCTGTGCTCTCTGCGCCTCAGCACCTGTGCATCCTTGCTTGTGTCATTGCCACATTGCTAACCTCGCATAACACCACCACCCATATAATATAAGCTCACAATCAGATGAGTAAATGTGACCCATCTGCGTCTTTTGGAGACTTAAGTGTCATTTCTAATAAATAAAATGAATGCAGAATGGCAATATTACTTAGTTCTTGCTTCAGACTCTCTATGAAACAAATTTGCGCGCTAAACTGTTTATCCGTACCGAGTTGAGAGGAGTGCCCCACTCCCTCTCGGGACTGTGGCAGGCATGCTCACTTTGAGCCAATGAGTAACGGAAAATGCATTTTCGCCCTAATAAACAGAGCCCTTGTTCATTCACTGCTGGGAGAGCCCAAGCTGGGGGGGGGTGGGGGGTAGGGGGCTCCCCATCACGTCACAGAGCGGCCTGTCCCACGGCAAGCATGGTGCGCCCTCTAGCACTGACCTGGGTTCAGTGCCTGCTATGCAACACTAAGCATCTGGGGTAAACAAAGTGGCTTGGGAGGCTCCACCGGTTCAGATCTACAACACTGTTTAACGGTGAGGACCACTGCATACTACCTAGGGGCCTTCAGATGCTGCTCAGATCCCACCCACAGCCTATATGGGGAAATGCAGGAGAGGCGTGACTTGGGGTCTAATTATTGCCCTGGTTGGCCTCCAAAAACCATATTTAAAGCTCAAAATATTAAAGTGCAAATCATCTCCAGGGTGACGGATTTTACAAAGCAAATGATCTGGAGACCATGAATCCAGGGACAGCTGAGAGACGATGTTTTCCAGTTCTATAAACCAGTGTTTCCTAGTCCGGTCCACATTTTTGCTCCCTCCCCAGCTGTCTGTGGGTCCCTGAGGACAGGATAAGGAAACACCGCGAAAAAGGCTTCAAGCATCTACCTTCCAGCCGCTAATCCTGAGCTGGGTCACGGGGAAGCCTGAAGCCTATCAGCAGCAGCACAGGGTGCATCCTGGACAGGACATCAATCCATTGCAGGGTACATATTCACACTGTTTACAGATTAATTAGCCTAGCTGCAGGTTTCTGCTCTGTGGGAGAGACCTAGAGTATCCAGAGAGAATCCACATGACTCGGGGAGAACAGGCAAACTCCACGCTCACACGGTGGGAGTGGGATCGGAAGTCTGCTGCCCATAGCGCCACCTACAGAGACCGCAGGGAAATGTGATATTTAACCAGCCTCTCAAGGCTGCGATGCTGCTTGCCCCATGTAGCCTTGCCCCGTGGCAAAGCCTCACCACCGTCTGCCTGCTTACTTTCCAAAGAAGCACTTGGGCACGACAGATAACTTGCGCCGGCGGTCCTTGATCAGGTGACGGCTCCGGCTCATGATCATGTGGTAGAGTTTCTCTCCCTTCTCGGCGATCATCATATAGGCGTCCCGCTCCATGCCCAGCTTCAGGCCTGCAACAAGCAAAGGGGACAAAGGTCACAAGACACCTCACAGACTGCCATCTGTCTGGCGGAGTCTGCTGGAAAATACCATGCAGTACAGATATGGCCTGGCTGCTGATTAGATGAGTAATGTTTTCTACAGTAATTAGCACAGGAAATACCATCTAACATCTGTAATGCATCGATTAGTCTTTCGATTTGTTCTGTGGCAACAATCGGGTAGTTCGCCGATCTGGAAAGCGGATGTGCAAGAGGAGAACACCGCATGTGGGAGACCTTGAACCCAGCTCACGGCACAACGGCCGTATCGATCCTGATGACTTTCAGCCAGATTGGCACGGTGTGGCACAGGAACCTGGGCGATGCCAATCTAAACAAGGTCTGGGAGACCAGAGTCCCTCGGGAAACGATGCCAACTTCACAAATCTATGCTCTCAGCAGAAGGGCGGGAGTCAGGGAAGTGTCGGTCCGTCACAGTCTGGATGCAGCGCACGGCGCGAGGAGGAGACCGTGCCGGCTCACGTCTGGGGTTGCCGGCCAGAGGGAAAACAGATGTTTATCTCACCAGGAAGCACACAGACCAATGGCGGAGGTGCTAATGCAGTGTTACGGTAACTGGGAATTAATCTGCAAGGCCAGTGCACAGTGACTCAGTTCATGCCAAGTTCAGAGCGGGAGCTCAGGAAAATCAACGGAGGGCAAAACAGCAAACAGAAGACATATAAGTCTTATATTTTGGCCAGAACAGACAGGTCACGGAAAAAAAGGGAAACTTTCCACCGATACAAGGTTCACCCAAAGGTCAGATTCACAAGTAGCGTGGGAGCCGTGGACCCCCACATCCCAGTTGGAGAGCCCCACTGGGGCGTCTCAAGACCAGTCCCTGTGGCTGGTGCACAGCAAAGGGAGGCTGGATTAAGAGCCAACAGCTGCAGGAGAGGGGCAGGCTGGGGAACAAAGAGTGGCTTTCAGGGGAGGGGGCAATTCCTTGCAGTGGCCCCACCCACAGTGTGAGCACCAGCTGCCTCTCACTGCTCCATGGCTGCTCCATGAAGCATAGCACTGCAGACCCGAAGCTGCCCAGATTACACCATCCCACTGAGAGGGTGTGGCCACTCCTAGTCTGCTAATTGGTTAGTATCTTGACTAATGACAGGTGTCACACCCACTTAATGGCATCCAGCAGCCACGTTGGCTTGTCGGCATCTCCTTCCTGTTCTAGACGTCTGACGAGATATCAGATCACATTCTTGTGTAAAGCACTGATTTCATCACAGGCATTAAAAGACTTGGCAGTCCACCGAAGCCCCATAATGCAATTTTCAGCACACACTGCCTTAACAGATCAATAAGCGAGCGGGAAAGCAGAGCCGGCCTGGCCGCTGAACAGCGCCCTCCTTGTAGGCATTGCGGCAAGATGGCAGGCCACCGTTAAACAGGCAGATGACGCTTTGTAAATCACACCCGTGGCACTGGGGAGAGGCTACAGCAAGCAGGGCCCAGCCAGGGGGCCGCTGCCACGCCTCCCAGAGGCCCCCAGGGGCAAGGCGTGACTGATGGAGCATCTGCTGGCCAGGATCTGCTGCCAGTGGTTGAAAGCTGATACACATCCTAAAAGGGGCACTGCAGGCGGGGTCAGATGCAGAGCGCAGTGGCTGCGGCGGGCTGCACATCAAAGGGCCGACCTGAGACCCGCCAGCATGGTCAGTGAAGACAGGGGTGAGGATCACGGCGGCTGCATGAGTGCACAGAGGGTGATGGTCTGGAGCAACAAACATCTTTGTTTCCACTGTGTACCACAATCTACCACAACAGTACCTTTGCGCATGTTTTGATAAGGAACAATACTACAGTAATAACGGAACCCATAAAATTAAAACAATCTAGAAGCTTTTGTTTTGTTTATCGAATGACAGAGAAGCCAACGTTTCGGGGGCATGTGTTATTGTCTTGTGGTTACCAGTCCACCAGACCAGTCCACGACACGCTTCTGAAACCTGACAGTAAAAACCTTCACATCAAAGGCACAAAGTCAGTGCAGAACAGGTGCTCAGAAAACGCTCACGAAACGCTCCTTTGAAGATTCTCAAGCAAAAGCAGTAAAAGTTTTAAGGACGGGGGGGGTGGGTGGGTTAAGGGGGTCAGATGAACGATGCTTCAGAAGGGCCGCGTTTCTCCGGATTAATTTCCAGGCCATAGAAGACATGGAACTGTGTCTGTAATTTAACAAGAATGTAATTAAATCCCCTGTATTCAAAGGGTTAATGGTACAAAATGGAGTTATTTACAAAGAGAACTGGCACAAACATTAATTTTCAATTTTTGCTTGTTGCTCCATCCATCACAAGCAGAAAAACACTCTCACTGTGCCTCACAACATGTGGAGATGGCTCAGTTTTGCTGTTCGAACGAAAATTTATAAAACAATGCCATTTGCCATTAACATAAGTACATCGGAGTGCCTCTTTTTCACATTTCCCATCATGCTCTGCTTTGTAACAGAAGTACACAAAGAAAAATATACAGGTGAGAGCGAAGCTTGGGGTCTGGAGCACAGGGTCAGCCATTTGTTTGTCGTCTTTGGAGCATTTCGGAGGTCAAGGGCTTTGGTCATACACCCAATGGACACGTGAAAATTCTACTGAGGCCAGGGCTGGAACCAGTAACCTTCTGATCACAGGCACACCGGCTAACCTGCTGAGCCACACTCCACCAGTGCAACGCTGCCCATTAGCTCATGCACTGTCAAGTCAACGAGCTCTGATGACACACACGGGCTGCCAGACAGGAAAGCACAGACTGACACACTGACATTTCGGTTGGTGAAGCTGCAGACCCTTGGAGGCCCCCGTTCCAGTCCCACGGAAGCCACAAAGCGAGGGAAAAGGGCAGCAAGCCCCATGCGGGGCGCTGTTCAGGGGCGGAGAGGTGGGTACAAGCAGGTCTCAAGGGTATGAATGACTCATGTCTGACCCATCGTCCCCTATGTTTGGAACAAGCCATTTGCCTATATACTAGTAAGCAGGGTAAGAAATTAGCTAAGTATCAGATTTGAATACCTCCACATCATTCTGCCATATTATAGCATATTTGTTGTTATTTTTCTGCAGCAATTCATGGTAAGAACTAAATAAGAAATAAGAAGTCAGATCAAATGACATCATCCCTGCCTATGTCCACTACTGTATGCCACCTGCTGCCCGCTAACCCAATACGACTCATTGGTAAATTAGCCACTTTCAAAGGTTTATTTGATCCAAAACTGCTTTTAAAAAAACACTTCAAACTTAAAAGGGCATGTTTATGTCTAGTCAAAACAAAACAAAGCACTCTAAAACTGAGCATCGGGATGATTTCTTGATCAGTGTACTGTCTCGGCCTGCAGCCGCTAATTTATTTCAGGACCAGGGTCAACAGTTCTTTTTTTAAAAAAAATAACATTATAGCTGTTTGTCTGCGAGCTGCCCAAACAACTGGCTGCTGTTTATTCTTCCTTCCAGACAATTTAAAGAAATAAGCCTACCTTTGCACCCAAAGCTATTTCTGTACAAATCTGCAGCACAACACGAACAAAAAAATACTACATTCCAGTTTTCACTGTTCTGTGACCGCCTAATTAAAAGACCATTCAAATTAGGGCGCCAGACAAAACAGCATTCAGTTTTCAGTCAACTAAGCATTTACGTGTTCTAGAAAACATAGGAAAGAATTGCATCTGGAAACCTAGAAGAAGTACATGCTTAAGTTAGAGTCAATTTACAGTCAATCTGCATTCTAAAAGTAATTTTGAATTAAATTAAGTTGATATTCACACTACACACACAAAGACGTAGTATATGTCAAAACTAACGTAAAATCACATTTGGCAAAGACAAGGAGGAGATTGGTGAGATTGAGAAGCTGAATGAAAATGGTTTATAATAACAGCCCTTGTTTGTACTTTCCCCTCCTGAACGGTCAGACCACGTTCTGTTGGGAATGGCTGCATGTGTAGTCTGACCAGAGTGTTTACCCGCTAGCAGGGTAAATGTTTCCTTTAATGAAGCAAAGAGAAAGATGGTAAAAATGGCCAACTCACTCTCCCTCTGCTCACGCTCCTTCAAGATGGCGTCCAGCCACTTCTGCTTGTCCTCCGCGTTCTTTGCCATGCAGACAAACCACTTGTTCTTGGCCGTGTTGTGGATCTTCCAGCCATTTGTCACTGTATAGTTATTGCTATGATAGTCAGCTGTGAAATACAGGGAGGAGAAATGTAAAAATATATATCAGAAATGAAACATTTTATCAACTATACTTATTGGCATACCAAAGTTCTCACGTCTCATACAGCATGCGCAGCCTCCTGAATACTCTAGCCTAAATCACTAGAATGTCCCACAGAATTTATCAGCTTCTTTTAATCACTCCAGATCGGATTGAGCTCCAACTTGCCTGTGAAAGTTTGTAGTCTATCAGTATTGGGCATAGAATTCATATCAGTATTGGGCACAGAATTCATATAAGTATTGGACGGAGAATAAGCACAGGTTTCATTAAGACCTAATTTCAGTCACACTATAGAAGTGAACACGGCTTTGCCTAGTGACAGCTGCATTTAAACTGAACAAGGCCACAGAGAGCAGCATAAATTCCTGAAAGCGGTTAATTCAGTAAAAAAAATTATCATCCTGGAGGAATCCAATTAGTACCAATGGTTCATATCAGTCAAGAGATTTTGCTGGTTGCCGCTATAAAATGCTATATGCACAATATGGCTTTTTCCCCAGTAAGTGACTAATGTCGTTCCCAATACGCTAATGCAGCTTCAGCTACACCTGTCTCATCTCATCCAATTCCAATACAAGAGGATACAAGGTGAAACCTCAAACAAACTATGAATTAGTAATAAGTCTAAACATTACACCAGTAGCTAGGCATATAGAATTTTCCCACAAGTCCCAGTGAGGTTTTCGGCTTTTTTCCCCCCGTCTACATTAAAACTGTGGCAGGTTTTATTGGACCAATCCAGACAGAGCTGCTGAATGGCATAGTCATCCATTTATCACATCGGTGCAACGGTACATTCCGTCCAAGCAGAGAGGATCGTCACCCAGATGCAAGGCTGGCCTGCGGCCAAAGGAGAAAATGACTAAAAGCATAACCTGCAAATGAGTGTACAGCAGGTTCCCAATGCAAAGGTCACATGATGCTGACCTGACTTGTGAATGATTCTGGTGATTAGCCGCAGTTATCCAGCTCACTCTAAATGGCACCAGTACACTCTCAGTAACCTCAGCAAAGGGCACGGGCATCCCCCCTGGGGGCACGGCCTGCCGCCAACCTGACCTACTTTTCAGCAGAATTGCCTGAATTACTAGATGAATTTTGCATTTACTTTTTACATTTTATTTAATTTAGCAGACACTTTTACCCAAAGCGACGTATGATTGAGAAAGCAAGGTCAGACAGTCCCTGGTGTAATAGAAGGTTAAGGGCCGAGCTCAAAAGCCAAGTGATGGAATCACTCGGTTGACCTCGGGATTTGAAGCCGCCACTAGGCCTGGACAGTGTTACAGTAATACGCTGTACTGTTTTATTTTGGATAAACTGCGGTATTTTCAAATCTTGGCAACAAAACTGGAGGCCATGATAATTTACCTGCCTGGCACGTTACCAAAATAGCGCTGGTTTTGAAAATACCATCGAAATCACATATACCATGGTAGAATGCCGGGAGGGTATGACGGTATGAAAGATTAGATACCACACAAGCCTACCAGCAACTTTCTGATCACAGGCCTTATTAACCAGACAAGAACCAAATGATTTTTTTGGCTCAGATGTTTTCACAACCAAGGTCTCAGTGTGAGAATTCCATACATCACAACAGTCTTACTCCAGTACTATGCTTCCCAAAACCTTTGCAGCGCTACGATGATTGTAACTTCAAAGAGAGAGAATTCGATATGATGACCCTCAGACAGCTTTGGTCTCTCATATAAGCCCCCTGATGTCTTAAGACATTGTTTCCCAACACAGTCCTTGGGGACCCCCAAGTCTGTCCATGTTTTTGCTCCCTCCAAGTTCCTGAGCAGAAACGTGGAATGTTTGTGAGACCCAGTGGACCGGACTGGTAAACACTGTCTTAAGGTTCTAGCAAGGCCCCAGGTCCTAACCTGCTACCTCCCACATTTTATTCTATACATATAAATATTGTATATATTAAAAGCTACAAAGTTATCCAGAAATGCCAGCTTCCAGCAAAACAGATCAAAATAATTAAATGAGCACCAGTTTTTGGAGTTGTTCATGCTCCCAAAAAAAAAAAAAAAAAACTTTATGCAACATAATTTTCCAATGACTAATTTCAATCTCAAACAAATAAAAAGAGCATTACAAACGAAGTCTCACAATTTATCGGCATTTTTTGCCCTGAATGTGCACTAGAGCAGTCATTTGGCATTTGTTTTGTGAGAGGGCACTCTCTGGGAGGGGGGTGGGGGGGTGGCAGCTATCTGAAGTTACGAACTGGCAGGTTGCTCTGTTTCTCACGAGAAACCCATCACAGATATTTCTTTCTTTTTCTGCGACTTCCGTAAAACATCAGCGAGCCCAAGAGGCAGTGCAGAGGCGGCCAATGTTGACGCTGGCAGCCCCTGAAGAGGCCTGGTAAAGGCGGCGAAGTGGCAGACGAAGAAGCTCCCTCCGGCACTGCCAGCGACGCCGCCGTCCTTGCGACTGCCGTCTTCAACACTCGATCGTATCTTCCTCTGCTCACGATAAGCAGCGCTAGTTGCATAGCTTAGACTTCCTGAAATGGCGCATGCTTCCCTAACCCCTATGCTCTTGCAGACTCAGACCCAGTTGCGACATCCATCTATTCGGGTCAAGGTCATATGTGGGGGGGGTGTGGGCGGCTGGAGCTTATCCCAGGCAGCAAAAAGGCACAAGGCTGTGGTACACATCCGGCATGAGATGCCAGTAGTTGCAACATCAACAGAAGGGCATTTATTATGCATCAGTCAAGGTACTTGGATATCTAAGAAGGGCACGTGAGCGACACAGACCTGTTCCGTCTTCCACGTTTTCGACCTCCATCACTTCCGTGTTTATTCTGCCTCTGAATACGTACAGAGGGCCGTTAATGGACTTGGTCCTTTTGGTGGACTTCTTCCCTGAAACCCTGAAGAACCAAAATAAAGTCATTACAAGCATGAAACTACACAAAGGAAAGTACGTCTCTTTTCAGAGACCCAGGACTCTGGCGGCTGGCACAAGAGGCCAGCTGCATACAGCCTGCTGCAATTAAGCAGCTTTCTCAATTATACGTCGCCTCGGGTAAAAGTGTCTGCTAAATTAAAATTCAGAAAGTTACGGCCTACGTGTGCATGCAAACGATCTCAGCAATTTTTGAGGACTGGTGAGGGAGCATGGCTGACTTACCTGGATTTCCGTTTGCAGTACACCAAGAGGTTGTCGAAAAGGAAGAAGACCCGCTCCTGAATGTTGCCTGCAGAAATCTTCAGCAGATTTCCATGGAGAAGCAACTCTGTACAGATGTCGGTCAGATTGGTTCCCTGCAAGACAGCACAGGTAGAAGGTGAGCATTTCTGATGTTACGTGCTAATATCAAAGATATGTCTGGACCCGATTCTGTGGATCCAAATAAAAAAATTATGTAATCAGTTAAGAACGGCAAATATGCAGTTATTTTCAGCTTCTGTGTGGACTTTCACTGTGAGGAAAGAGACATAAGACAGGGCAAAAAACGAAAAGTTACAACACTCATTTTGGGAACCATCCATGTGACCTTTCGGCAAAGACCATTGCGTAGTTTCTTGGCTCATGTGGAGGAGGTCAGAATCTGGGTGAATGACGGAAGTTTCACAGGACGTTCAGAAACAGCCACCCACCCCAACCCAAGTCCACATCAGTATATCAGTAACCACAGATATTTAAGCCACAAGAATTCAGACTTCTCATGCTGTGAAGGAGCCCAAACCTAACACCAAAGCAATGATATCCACTGTTTAGGGAGACTCTACAGCACAGCATCGGGGGCTGAGAGATTTCGAGGGAACCGTGCGAATGTGAGAAAGCGTCCCACCGCAGTTTGTCACGGAAAGAGCTCATGGTGAAATATCTCAATCTCACGTCAACTGGCTTTCTGAAGGGTCACAATGAACATTACATTAGCTCAGGGCAGGGCAATCTTATCCAGAAAGGGCCGCTGTGTATGCGGGTTTTCGCTGCAACTCCCAAATTAGATTACTAATTAGAGGACTGATTGGCTGAAGAGTCCTCGCACCTGGGTTTGAACAGCTGACCTAAAGGTTATCCCCCAAAAACCTGCATACACACCGGCCCTTTGCGGATAAGATTGGCCACCACTGCATTAGCTGGTATGCAGCCCTACATAGACCCTCAGTGTCAATTACTGACATTTCTGACAAAATGCAGAATTTAATTGCAACCTGTCAAGTAGTTTCAAAATTCAGGTAGATAAATAAAATCTAACAATACTAGCAATCCCATGCACAATTTGAATTCCACGTATTTTTTTAAAAATAAATATAATGTAGCCAGCAAATCTAAGCAACTCCATGTGGACAATTTAAGTCTCATTCTAAAACAGCTTCTTACATTCCCGTGGTTTCACAGGGCCTAAGACTTTGATGCTGCCTAGGAACACGATGCCATTGAAAACATTTTGTCGGTCAAGAACATCAGCGTCCCGACCCGGCAAGCTATCCATAATTGATCCCCACACAGAACCAGACCTGCAAGGCCAGCTAGCAGCACAACAGACTGAAACCTTCTCCTGGGTTTGCACCGAGCGCGGCATTTGCAGGAGTTAAGTGCGACTTCCTGCAAGCTGACCTTTACCTCATATACGATCCACATCGACTATATTCTGCAGTACCGACCTCGGCCATCGGGGGCCTTTCTCCGGCACCCGTTTCCAGAGTGGGCCTGATGCCTGTCCGTTTCACTTGCTATCGAGTGGGAAGTTTTTCCATAACAGAAAACAAGGGCTTCATTGTAGGAAAGAAAAAAAGAAAAGGCATTATTCTTGCTGCAGTGTTCTCTTTTTTTCCCCTCTGTCAGATTCTGTGCGATAACCTGCCTGCTCGTCTGAGGCGATTGCCCTCGCATGCCAATCATGTTAAAAGTGACTGCGCTCGCACTGCGGTGAAGCCACAAATGCGCTGCACCAGCCTCCGCACCCCGTGGTTCACTGAAAAGCATCAAAACCGCTCGGTGCATGCATGGAGCAGCTGGAAGAGAAGGGGCCAGTCGGACGGCCCCTAGAGGGCTGACACTTCCCCTGCTGCTGTTTTCGGTTCCTCCTTTCAATGCAGCAAAAGACGATGCTGATTAGAAGACCTAGGTGACTATTGTTTTTTTTTTGGATAGTCTTGGCACCAACATTCTATCAATTACCTATCAAATCATTCACAACAATAATCAAAACTGGGAGGTTTCTCAACAAATATCTACAGTTGAATGAACGTGCTGGCAAACAGGACCCATTAAGAGAAAATAACGTTATGGAAGCAGGATGAGAAAGACTAAAAAGAAGTAGTGTTTAATTTATTCACAGCAGCTTAGGACAGCATTGTGATTGACACTCTTTCTTTTCATCAGCTCGCGGGAGCATTTCCTCAGTGTCGCTGGGTGCGAGCAGCACTGGCTAAAGCCTCTCAGACGACATAATGGCACCTTGGGGGTTTGCGTTTCTTGATATGTGGCCACTGTGCACCTGCATTTATGCTCCATGTGACTCCCAAGATGTTTCTCTTTGGGCCCTGTGTGCGACGGAGCCCCAGACGGCCAGAGAGGACCTCTTACCTCCCAGCCCTCGATGTGCGACTGCAGCTGCTCCAAGGCTTCCAGCTTCTCCATTTGTCTCTTCGTCTCGTTGATGTTGGAGCAGACGGTCTTCATGGCCTGCAGGGCCTGCTCCACCGCCGGGTAATCAGCGTGCTTCTTAGGGGTCCTCTTCAGCAGCTCCTGTAGGGAGAGCTCCAATCAGCTGCAAACCTACTGGCCTTATGAAGATGCAGTGGCAAAAACTACCTCTAGGTGAACTCTCAATATAT
Organism: Paramormyrops kingsleyae; assembly: GCF_048594095.1. Classification (NCBI taxonomy): domain Eukaryota; kingdom Metazoa; phylum Chordata; class Actinopteri; order Osteoglossiformes; family Mormyridae; genus Paramormyrops; species Paramormyrops kingsleyae. The sequence goes on along the minus strand of NC_132802.1, from coordinate 8,177,085 downwards.
GGGCAAAAAAAAACAAATAAATAAAAGTTATGGTCTTTGGCCACTGAATATGAGCTAAAAATAATTTTACGCAATTGTTTTGCAAATGTGGATGGCAGGTGAGATCTGTGCCACATCCAAGCCAGTCATTTTAATCAAACACTGACAACAACAGGCTGGATCACTGAGGTCTCTCTCAGACGGCCATGGGGATCAAATCACTCTCTCACGCTCAGGTCTGTAAAGGTGTGAAAAGCAAACAAAAAAGACACACACACACACCCCCCCCCCCCCCCGCCCCCCAGCTGGAAGCTCATGGCTGCCTTCACCACGGCATTAATGACATAGGATCTACTTTGATGGGATAATCAGAAACGCCAACAAAGAGGAGAAAGAGGAACTAAATCTGCAACCTTAATTAACCGTAATTGCTTGCTCTTCAGATTCTTAATTAGGCTGTCTTAACGGGCACAGAACACTCCAGATCACCCGCAGGGCCCTTCTTTGTGGTGTCCGTGAGAAATGGGTGAGAGAGACCTCCTTACCTTCAGCAAAAGCGGGTATTTACAAATCCTCTGGATGGGTGTCAGCAGGTAGCCCTCCAGGGGGATGTCTGTGGTCTTCTTCCCTCCCAGCAGCATGCAATGCTGACAGAACGTGAGCACAGAGAAGCTCACCGTGAGAAAGTCCAAGAGCCACAGGAACATCTAAGCAGCGCATATGTTTGTAGGACTCAAACATTTCAGTAGCTCCCGAGACACATCTAATCAATTTATAGGAACTTCACAATCATAAATTCACAATCAACTCAGCCATATTTTATTATATATATATATATATATATATATATATATATATATATATATATATATATATATATATATATATATATATATATCCACTACAATTTTATACTCTGAAATAATTTTTAAAACTCCTAAAACACTCAAAGTCTGTGTACTAATTTCATTTTAGCCATTGAATCTACAGTGGAATGAACAGAGAAAAAGAAAGAGAGGCCCGTTTTTGGTCATTTCAAAACGTTAATGGCAGAAACAGTGATACAAAAAAATGAGAACTAAAGCTTTAATGACTGACTGTCCTTAAATGTTCCACTGCTTCCACTCGATGATTCTTGTGGTCCAGAGCAGATCAAAGGCTTACTAAGGGCTAAGCAATAAATATACATGAATTTTTAATATGAACTGAGCTCAGTCAGCAGTAGGATAGGGCCATTTCCATACAATTACTGATAGTCCAGGCTGAGTGCTATCAGCAGCCAATCACATGACAGTGACCTCAGCTGTGATGGGCACGTCTCAAAATAGGGCAGATTCTGCATTTCAAAATGCAATTTAGTTTGAAATCCTGCAATGCTACACGGCCGAGGACATTAGACACAGTCGATGCAAATGCCGCATTCTAATTTAAATTTCATTTGCACAAGTCCAAAACAAAGAATCTCATTACCTAACTGGGCCCTTGTTTATTAAGATGGCAAAGCAATTACTTTCAGATCCACCTTTAATTTGGCTTCATCTCCTGTGTTAACAGGTTTTCGTTTTCTAATAACCTGCCGGAGTAGAAACATTTATCTTACAGGAAACACAAATTCATTCAAGGCCAACCAACGTTCATGTCAGCAGTGACAAATTTCTCTGCAGCTGACAGTAAGTTCAGGCAGCATCTAACTTTTCATATCATCCAGACATAATACTGCACTATACGGTATCTGGACGATATTTTTAAATCAATGATATTTCTGTATTTTGAAGTCTTTGCATTAAAATTCAAATTTAATGATACCACGGTCTACCAAAAATACCATGTCACACCCTACTGTAATACCCAAGCCTAGGTTAGAGGAACACAACTCCTGTAACCCATGATGCAGAGTGAGCAGACCTCCCTGACTCTAGAGCCTGCATTAGGAGGGGGGAGGCGGGGGACAGGAGCTCACCAGCAGGAAGGTCCGGACCTGCGTGTTCTTGTTCAGCTCCATCAGCAGTCTCAGGGCTTTTTCATGGTTACTGCAGTACTCGCCGTACACGGAGAAGTGGCCTTTCTGAAATGAGGAGCAGGTCAGCACATTACACGTCGTCCCTGGACACGAGGCGCTATAAGCGAAACATTAAGTCATCGCCTCCCACAGTTACTTAGATGGAAAACCACTGGTAAGAATCATTCGTCTGGGCTGGGCAGATGCTTCAGGAGAGCATTAGTGGATAGTTCATTAATTCTAATGTATTTATTGGCCATAACCCACACTGAGCTCTATTTCACGGTGTGTTCGCTTTAATAAGAGGGGTTATTTTGATAACTGCCAACCTGGTCCAACACAAATAATGAACAGACTTCCACCTGCACAGCTACATGCTGCACAGAGCTGAACTTTCTGCAGGAAATCCATCCCGTGTCTGAAGCAGGTCAGTGCCGGTCGGATACGGAAACTCAAGTCGTCGGATAGGGTTTACAGACACCCCTGAAAGATGTATTAGACTCTCGGTAGTGAGGCCCAGCACTCAGACCAAAGAAACTCTGTGACCGCCTTGGGTCTGCCCCAGACGGAGTAGCAAGTGAAATGAGGAGCCGTGCGCTGGCAGCAATTCAGACGCCCGGTGTGGCTTTAAGATCACAGCACGAAGCTAAAAGCTGCACCTTAAGAAAAGCAGCCCTGTCTTATACACTAAAATTCCAGACCAAGAACGTGAGGGACATAAAACTCAAATATTTTCACAATGGAAAAGAAGTCATAAAATATCATCTGTCATTTTGGCAGGCAGATACTCATTTCTTCACTGATAGAGTGTTTTTTCCCCCCATACAAGTCCTGCAACTGTGTTTTACAACATTTGTTAAAACTGGATTTCTCTAATCCACAATTTGGACACAGAAAACCCTGTTAGTTTAAGATCCCCCAAAAGAGACAGGATTATTTGCATTCTCCGCTCTTTTGTGTTCCGGTGTCACGTGAACAGACAGAACTAGCCCAAAACTTGCAGTTCTACAGAACACAACAGTGGTGTATCGCTTAGGGCCAAATTAAACCGCCATAGCACCCTGGCAGCAGTAATGATGATGCTTTGCTGGGATAAACATCCACCGTAAGCTATGGAAATAATAATAAAAAAAAAATGTTTATAACTGTAAACACAAGTGCTGCAGTAAATGAACTAAAAAGTCTAATAAAAATTAAACTAGAAATCCCCCTTTGTACTGGAAAGTCCTCGATAATTGCCAGAAATATACCAATTACCTACCGCAGAAGCCAAACTGAGAAAACAACAGCTACGGTTTTCCTAAATAAGAGCCTTTCAAATTCAGCTCACATTATAGGTAAAAAAGAAATCAATGGCAGACAATGAGCCTCGACAAAGGCGATAAGTTAATGCAAAGGAACCCTTGGAAGAACCTCAAGGTGAATTTCTCGTCCGACGGCAAGTTGAAGGCCGTTGGCTCACCGCGCCCCATCTGTCAGTGGGGCACCACTATCCAACGAGCCCCTGGCCGTCGCCACTAGGCCCAGAATGGCAAGCAATTATGGTTCCATTAAAAAAAAAAAATGTCAAACCCTACACTTTTTTTCCTATTACCAAGATCATTAGAGTGAATGTATATGAGGACCTTAGAGACAGGCAGCCTGAAGACCACAAAACAAAACAAAAAAATTAAGGGATCGATGCACTCCAAACAATATACACAGACTGTGATTCAAACAGCCAATGAAATAATCCAACTCCCCCCCCCCCCCCTAATTGGCTGTTGATCTCGCCCACTTCAGTTGCCGAGCACCTGTCACTGTCACCTTGACCCCCCTTCTGGAGGTGATGGCGGGCTGGGAGGGGGGGCATCATCTTTACTGCAATGGATACAGCACCAGGACTTAACTTGTGTTTCTACAGAGTCTTCATTTGTGTGACCAGGGCAGCCAACACATCTGCGGAACGTTCTGGGTTCCAAGTTCTGAGTTCTACACTTGTACCCAGAATAGCTCAAAGAGCTAGCTAGAGCCCTCAGCTATTTTTTTTTTCCTTCATTGGAGACAGGGAGAGGATACACCGCCATGGAGGGCAGTCAAAGAGACAAATTACGACACAAAAAGTTTACTTATGGAGCCCACAGTGAAAATGCAGGTGGGGGAATGAATAAACTCAGCTACGGAGACAAAAAAGTAAAACAAATAATGTCAGATTATGCCTAAATCCTCCTATGAGGACCTGGTCGAGGTTGTGGCCTGCGGTTGCAGGCATTTTACCCAAGTGGAACCATTGACTAGGAACAAGCAGCATCTGCAAGAAGCATAATACTAAAATTACTCAATCTGCCATAATAAAAGAAAGATGGTGGAGCCCAAGCCTGACTTAATAGAGAACCAAATTTGTTTGCACATCATTTGAAAGAAAATGTAGACAAGTATCGGTATCAAATGAAGGATTATGACTTACACATGACACGTTCTGCGAGGGACACATAAATGTAATTGCCACCAGATTTCTTTAAGCAATTAAAGATAATTTATCACAAAAAACAGTTTTAGGGACAGATAAGTAAACGAGTTGGGAAAGGTCCCCTGGTGGTCTGTAGAGAACTGGGTCAAAGGGGAACCAGGAATCAGACATGGACAGTAAAATCCCAGGCTGTCCAAGGGTCACGGCTGGCAGGGAAGGGGGGGGGCATTTACTGGAGTACCAAGTTACATCCTGACCACTCCACTCCCCCGACACCCAACTAAGATCAATAGGACCTGGCTCTCAGTGACTGAGATGGGATGCGGGGGTCAGCAGCAAGCTCAAGTCCCAGCTGAAAGTCTCATGACACACCGCACAACTCAAGCGGTCCCACAGACCAGTCCTGCGGTCCAATGCTGGCCCTAAAGCACTGCAAAGCTTAAGAGTCAAAATGTCTAGAAATGCCGTCCTGCCTAGATCTGATGACCTGCCTGTCACCTTCCTGCGACCTTCCGCACAGTGCGACTCCTACAGAGAACGTTATGGTGAAGCAGATGAAGGATGCTCCCCAGGAGTGGGAGCGCTCCCAATTCCTTTTGAACACCACGCCTCCTCCAGTGGGAGGCCAACCGTAAGAGAGCGACATGTTCGGTATTAGCGCAGGGGCTGCCCGCCACGTCATGTCAGACTCCTGCTTTCAGCCCACGATGAGAGTAGAGCGGCTTCCTGGTACAGAGGTTAGTCTGGTGCCTCAGGCCCTCGAGCCCCTCCATGCTACATCAAAGGCCTCGTTTTCAGCCTCTGCTCGTCAATGCAGCAGAGTGTCTTTCACAAGGTCCGAGTGGAAGCGAATGTGGGCAGGACCCAATAACACTGGTCATTTGCCAACAACGTTGAACAATCAGCCCCGGAGGATCCAGGGGCATTTTCATAAATGGACTAACCACCACATGATTGGGACCCGGGATTCCTGTGTGACGACAAAGCTTGGAGGATTGCTCAACACAGAAAATACAAACAGTAGTGCACACAGCCCTAAACCCCCACCCCAGCCAACCCCCCCCCCCCCCATCAAGAAACACAGACTTTAATTTCCTTGTGGGATCTTCAAGTTAAGTTTTACATCTAGAGTTCTACCCTTGGCGGCCCAGCACTCTACCCATTGTCCTACAGGGGACCTGCCCAACCACTCTGCCCTGATACAGATGGGCCATTGTGATCATCTAGGGGTGATGAGTTCAAAGGGAGGGGTGGTGGAGGGGGGGTGGGTTTGTGGGTAGATGGAGGCACATCCGCCGACAAGCCTGCCAAGCTCACCCGGGCTGGGAGGGGTGAGAGCTGGGCGCTGGCAGGAAGCGGGCGTCCATTGAGCTGCCGTGTGAGGCCATTGTACTCACAAACTGCAGGAAGACGTGACCCAGGGTGTGCTGCGGATGGGGCTCCGGCTGCAGGCTGGACTCCAAGGCTGCCAGCACCTTCTTGTGGACCTCCAGGATGGCCTCGATGTTGGAGAAGAGGATCTTCATGGACGGAGGAACAGAGAAACCCCCATTAGCCAGACGGCCCCATTCCCACTGGACAGGCCGATCTGTCACAGTGCCACTGCTGTGGGAGCCTGAGCTCCTCGGCTTCCTGGAGAGTTGAGAGCGCCACAGTACCATGGAACAAAGAGGGACTGTGGTCCCTTCAGCCCCGTTCCTGGCCAGTAAACACCCGGACATCTCATTAATATGGATGCTACCAGCAGGAAAACAAATACATACACATGTACACAACAACCAGCGAGGCTGCACAAAAACATGGAGGGTTAGCCTGTGCGGAGGCCGCAAACCAACCATGAAAAATGAAGAAGCTTTTTAAATAAAAAAAAAATTTAAATAAAAAAAAACAAAAAAAAAAAACAGCTCTTGCTCTATTGAATCCCAAGAAGATTGGTTTCCCCAAACGAGCTTGATGGGCCGAATGGCCTCCTCTCGTTTGTAAATTTCTTATGTTCTTAAGATAGCAGGAAAGCCATCAAGGTGTGTAAGGGTAACTGGGAGATGAGAATGGTGGACTTCAGCTACACTACCGGAGTTACCAGCTCGCCCAGTGCCTCAGCGTCATAGTATGGTTAGAGATTCTGTGACTCTGTGTGGGGACAAAACTACACACATCTGGAGGGAATGCTACGCGAAGCCAAGTCCAAAGCAAACAGAGAAGTTGCATAACTTGTGTCGAGAAACTGACATTGTTGGGAAAGTACAGGGGGGAAAGAATAAGCTAACGTGCTCCAATCAGCACCTCTCGGTAGTGGAAAGTGGTGCAAACGTGGGAGATCTCGTATTTCAGTTTGGCGACACCGCTTGCGTTTCATGGGGGGGGGGGGCAGGGTTGGTGACCAGGGATCAACATCGTGGTTGTAAGCTTGGGGACAGTCTTCCATTCCATCTGCTCTTAGGTTGGGTTACACTCTATTAAACTGGAGGGACAATGATCTTGGGAATTAACGATTAGCCGTTATGTTCCTTTTGTGCTTGGGAGTCCAGCAGCAGAAGCTTGAGGGAGTACACCGCCCAAAACAAGTGTAGGGTTAGAAAGGCCCCAACTGAGTGCTCAGGTGTTTTGTTAACACCTGATGCCATTATTTCTTCTTCCTTTGTGTTCGGTACATCGAGCTACTGGCCGTTTTTATTTTAATTTTTTTGAGCGTGTCGTGGAGATGCATAGCTAATCCCCAAAGGGAAAACACGAAGGGAGACGCTCACCCTGACGTTCTCCGGAGAGAGGCATTGCTGCTCGTCTTGGGTCTGCCGGATCCTCTGCAGAAAGGCCTGAAAAAGAGACGCACGGCTCGGTTACAGCGCTCACATTTCACGCTCAAAAGAAAAGGAAGAGTCTCCTTAAAAAGAGTGATAAAAAAGGAGCCCCATCTATTAAGTTTTTCACACGCAGCCACAATCGCAACCGGTTTCACCGGCACAAGTAGCCTTGTGACTGAAAGCGATTAACCAAGATCATTAACACTCGCTGCAGATCATTTTCACGGATGGCCTTCAAGTTGGCAAACCGCGTGCTATAAATCCAGCTTAGCTTCATAGAAGGCAGTATGTACTGTAATAGTACTGTATCGAGAATAGAATTGTTATTGTAACGATCATGTTCAGGAATAGTCTTTTTTTGTGTGTATATCAAGAGCAAATGACCAAAACTCAATCAGCCTATATTTTTGTTGTTGCTGTTTTTGAGATGACACATCCCTGGATGAGTTTTAGAAATTCCCTCTTCAGATGGGACGAAAAACAAGGACATAAAAACATACATACATGTTTTATATTATATGTTAATTATATAATATATAGGCTATATTATATTTAAGTAATAACATATGAGGAGTGTGGCTGTACTCCAATATATGATGGCCGTGATTCGCTCGTAGACATGAGCCCGCAGACTGAGTTGTATAAATGTTATACTACTACTACTACTACTAATAATATTATTATTATTATTATTATTATTATTAATAATAATAATAATAATAACAACAACCAATACTTTATTTATCCCCTTGGGGAAATTGTCTTTACACCTCCATCAACTTGCTCTTTTTTATAGAGTAAGCTGTGCGTGAAGGGCAGCCACCCGTAGTGTCGCCCAGGGAGCTGGGGGTTAAGGGCCTTGCTCAAGGACCTGCAGATGTGCTGAGGCTGGGTTTGAACCAACAACCTTCTGATTACAAGCACACAGGCTTAGCCCACAGAGCCACACGCTGCCCCCCATCGCCACACGCTGCTGACACTCACATAGGGCCGCAGGATTCTGAAGAAAATTTGAATGACGATTTTTTTTGCTTAGAGCTGAGATCACGACTTTTTGTAATGATTTCCCCCCCTCAAATTTCAATGTCTATTGCACTAATTAACTAGCCTGCCTCTGAAACGCAATACAACCACCGTCTCAGAACTCAGACAATAACGAGAACAATAAATAATAATAACAACAACAATAATAATAATGGACGCGTGGACAAATGAAGTGACCCAAGCTTTAACTGTGATCTGGTCGGAAGAACCAGAGATCAGGATATCATAAAAAGAAATAAAGTATTTTGTATAATAATCTAGGACAGCAAAGTATTGGGAAATGTCTAAGTATTGCAAAGTGATTTTGTTGTAAAAATTATTGGGGTATTTATCAACATAAATTTCTCACAAACTCGTCTAGGAGTGACCAGCCAGCCGCTTCCTAGTGTTTATTGTTGATTTTCCAATTGGTGCTTTTGAACTCTGCAGCAGATGTTTTGCATTACTGTCAGTGGTGGTGGTGAGGTGTGTGTGTGTGTGTGTGTGTGTGTGTGTGTGTGTGTGTCAGGTGTCTGCATCTGGATGTTGTCAGTGAAGTGAAGAAAGAAATGAGCAGGGGTGTGAAGGGGAGGGGGGACCGCGGTGAGGTTAAGGGTAAAGTGCACATTGGCTGATATCTCCATGCAATACAACTGAACTGAATAAAAGTTACGGGGGGAATGGGGGGGGGGGCGGGGGAGATGGGGCAAAAACCTTCAAAAATGACAAAACTGGAAGCTGTGACACTTTATTGGGTTGGTTGCCCCTCAAAGTGTACTTCAGCTCTAATGGCATGTTGTAGCTACATGGTGTTCAAATTCATCAGTAGGCAACCACTTGCTTTTCTGCTCATTCATACAAAAACGTTCATCTTACTGTGATTTTACTTATTTAGCAGACACTTTTACCCAGTTTTACCCAGGGGTTAAGGACCTTAACTCAAGGCCCAGTGACGACATTACTCTGCCGACCACTGGAACTGAACTGATGACCTTCTGATCACGGACACAGTATTCTGACCTGCTGAGCCACATACCACCCCCATGCACTGAACGGGCACTGGAAGTAGGAAGTGAGAAATAATATCAGCCAAAACCTCATCCTAACTGTGTGTGAAAAGCAGGCAAAGAACTGCAGAGGCCGCAGAGAGGGAGGCAAAATCTCCTCTGAATGGCCTGCAGCTTGGATTAGCTGAAATAAAGCCGAGGGGAGCCCCTTGGACAGCCCTGCATGAAACACAGCCACTCAGCTACTCCCCATTACTCACAAAAAAACAGCTTAGGTTTCTGCTTTCAGGATTTAAGTGGAAAAAAACATTTTGCATCAAGAGAAAGATAATCTACCAAGCGGGATGCATGGCTCATTTCTCGCTGTTAAGTTGAAGTTAAATAGATGGCCAAAATCCCATGGAAAAAAAATTCTAAAACTAAGGAGTGAAAGTTTGCGGCCACATTGAAGAAGTACCAAAAAAAATTATTATGGCCACAAGTGACAGGTTCTGAATACAAAAACTTCTCAAAATAGTATGAATTTGACAAACCTAATTAAGCTGAACCCATTAAAGCTCTCTCTTGTGTTTTGTCCCTCCATATATAAGCTCCATTTATGTGACATTCTCCCAAAATAATATTGTATTATCCACATCATTCCTATAAATCCAAAACTGCTTACTGGGCAGACGGGCTGGGTTCAGATTCAATGCAGCAGTAGTGCCAGAGAGGATAGCATGACTCCCCACCAGTGACCACAATGACAGGACAGCCACTGGCTAGTCAAAGCCCCCCCCCCCCCCACCCCCACCACCACACTGCCTCCCATCCTCAAAGCCTCTATTCCCTGCCTTTCATTAAAAACCAACAAGCTAAATCATGGAGCCGTTAGGAATGCAGACCACCTCTCCCCCTCAGTCCTTGACTGGCGTCTCCTGCTGCCACTTGAGGAGCTCCTTCCTCCCTGATCTCCTTCGGGTTTGTAAGTTCCCTCCATGACACACCAGAACTAGCAAATCAGTGGGCGGCAGTAATGGCTGCCCTCTCTGACAGACGGCTTGATTGTCACCCTGCTTGGAGGTCCCCAAGAAGGTGGACCCCTTACGCCCTGTTTGCGGCTTAACGTGTGAGCACCAGGCCGACATCGAGAGGGTCGAGACTATGGTTTATTAGTAAAGCCTGTATGAACTGAGTGCGTCAAGGCATAGTGGAAAACAGAACCGAATCTTAGCAGGGATCCGCAGTCTTCCCGAAAACCACAAAACAACACTGTATGCAAGGTGCATAAAAATATTAACCAAATCAAAAATAAATGACTACCAGGAAAAGAATGAATTTTAAAGCAAAACAAACGCACATGGGTAAGTTCTAGCGGCCTTACCACAGAAACCAGTTTGAGAAATTGTTCTCATTCAGCACTAATTTAAAAGTACAAACTGCAGAGCGAGCTAAAATGAAAAGAAAAAAAAAAGCCACAGACATTGTTCCACATTCAGATATTTGTGACACTGTAACTCTTACACGTCAAGTGAGATATGGCGACTCCACTTGAAAACGATTTGGGGTTTTTTCTACGTTTCAAAACAGGGTGGCCATGGTAACAGTTGCTACACAACAGGATTGGGAAAGAGTGACTGGGGACAGTGCTGGTCCGGTCACTAATGATGACGATGCTGATGCAGTAGGGTTTCTTAAGTCCTATGGTGTTCTCACTGGTTTTCCACAAACCACAGATTATGACTTAAACATGAAAAAATTACATTTGTTTTAAGTTGATTTTAATAAAACATAAAACAATCTGACGAAAGGTCAACACCATGGTGAATTCTGATGGACATTTTCATCAAAAACACATAGATTACATTGTTTCCCCCCCCCCCCACTTCAATGAAAACGTGTCACAGAAATGTTTGTTTGTACAGGGACAGATTGTGCAAATATATTAAATTTCACCTAAAAACCATTTGGAAAGCATCTCCATAATTTACATATAATAAAACAAATAAATATTAATTAGCAGTAAGTAATATTCACATACTGTGTTTGTTTGCTCAAAACATATTTTGCAGTCTCACATGCAGGACCATTATCGCCAGTCAGCGACTGGTCCAACTGGCAATGTTGAAGCCACTCCAAGCTAATTTGCGGCGAGCCAGCCTGAAGGTGCCGGATACTCCCCCACAGCGATATGATTCTGTCCCCATGCTAACCCGACAACAACCCCTAGCTGCATATCTCCGTTCAGTACTCATTTCACACGGCTCACTAAGAAGGCCCAAAGTGCGGATGAGCAACAAACAGGTGTAAGCGATAAACGGAGCCATATGAATACTGCCACTGTGACTTTACAATAATTATCTCTAATCCCTCTGATTTGTTCAACAATCAGTTCTTTTTTTTTTACATTTTTGCACGTGTCCAGGGTGAATCAACAATTTTAGGTCACTTGAGGAAATGAACTTCCCCTCTTACTTAAAGACGAAGTGATCCACCGCGAGAAGCTCTGCATGTCCGGTTCCCAGTAGCTGCAGTGTCTGACATACAACTATACCACTGTGCGCCTTCCGGCAAGGTCAGTCCGGTTTTTAAACCAAAGCGGGCTTCATTCTGGGAACCAGCATGCTCTGAAGGTACTGTATGTGTTAACTTCATGGGAAGGTTAAAAATATAGACTGATTATAATATTTTCTGAGAAAAGTAGAATTTAACTGTGGCTATAGACACACTCACACCAGTTCGAGGAAGAAGGGAGCTGAGATGTTAATGATAAAATGCCCTGTGTGTGAAAACAGTACAGACTTCTAGTATCGGGGGCAGCAATTCAGAAGGCAGTACCACAATACAAACATCCTAAATGCAAAGGAGTTAAAGAGGTTATCGGCTCGCCTTGCCATCAGTTTTAAGTAGACCACGGCGCGCAAGGTTACATGTTGGCACAAGTAGAAGTCAGGGGTTGCACCCTACTGCCTCATTGGACGGCACGTCCGCTAAACCAGATGGCCCAAACGCCTCTTTTGTCCTTCGCTTTCATCTGGCCCGTTCTGCATTTCCAATTCGAGATGATGACCTCCCAATGGCAACAAGCTGAAATTCAACAGGACATTTCCATCCATTCACTCATCTTCCATAACCACTTCCTCAGCACTGAGTCACAGGAAGTCTGAAGCCCATTATATGAAGCAAAAGGGAACTAGGTGTTTAACTCCAATATAAATGATCAAATAAAGAGCACATTTTAAATAAAGGAATGAAAATAAATAATACAAACATAAAATAAAAAAGTAAACAAAACACTCCACTGTCAATTGCTTTGTTCAACAAACTCTTGAAGCTGCCTGAACTCAGTTGGGTTCAGTTTGTTTGTTTGTTTGCCGAAAGGCAGCACGTTAGCTGTCACAAAAAAGGAAGTGAAATAGTTAACACAGCACTGAGGTCAAACAAAACCTGCCAGGTTCCCTTTACAGGACGGAGACTTCCGAAAAGCTCCTCTCATCTCAGTAGACGTGCCTTAAGCAAATTCTAAAACCGGAACAAAAATGCTTCTGTAAAAGTCTCAAGATGTGCTTTTCTATTCGGAAAAAAAGACACCCCACAATGTAACCCAGAATTTAAAAGAAAGCGCAGAAAAAAATAGCACAGATCCTACATTAAAACTCCACAATCAGAAGTGAAAACTGAGTTGGTGTCATCTGACTCTGAACCAGTGACAAAAAGCAGCAAAGAGGACAAACATGAGAAATCTCAAGAAGTCTGGAACAAAACACATGCGGGAGGTGATTCCTGGGCCCAGAGATTCGACAAGCATCTGCAAAGTATAAAATATATACAGCACAGTGCAAAAGGCTTAGGCAATCAAAGAAAACAATGTTTAAATGATCTTCATGTTTGTAAAACTGTCGGTCAAAAGTGTTTCAGCTTAGCCATTTCAACACCTCTCCTAAAATCACACCAGCAACTGTCCAAAACAACGCCTTTTTTTTTTCTTTTTTTACTTATTTAAATAATTCAGTAAATTGCTTCATTTGTGGTGAAATAAATACATGGAATGCTGGGGTGTTTAAAATATATTTGTCCTATTTTCTGAGCAAATACACTTTTACTACCCAGATAAAACAACCTTAAAATTTTTCCTTGACTGCACTTCCAACAAGCCACATGTCTGTAGGTGACAGACTGCCACCAAGACAGGGGCAGGCAGACACAGCCCTTGTGTCACACATGGCCTGGCCCGCCCCCAGAGTGGCCATTTGTGTCCCCGTTCATGTCCCCGTGTGCCCCCCCCCCCCCAAAACACAGGGAGGCAGACACAGCCCTGGTGTCACACATGGCCTGGCCCACCCCCAGAGTGGGCATTCGTGTCCCCGTTCATGTCCCCTGCAAGCCCGCCCGGCCAAGCGATCAGATGCCCACGACAGGCCGCGCCTGCTGAGTGCCAGCGGACCGAGGATGACCGGGCACCAAGGTGCAGGGACACAGATCCACCATATGTTCTAGCAAGGGTCATCTCTTTTGTTTCCCTCTATTGGCCTGGGGGTCGGGGGATAGGTGGGGCAGCCTGCTGGTCTGACATTCTGCCGTCCGTCTCCGCGAAAACGCATCGCCGCTTAATGCGATTAGCGCAACTCCAAGCTCCATTTCGGCAGGAAGACGAAACTGCTGATTGATTGCTTTGGCTGCGACCGTGGTGCCTCTTGACTTTAAGGGTCTTCCTCATGCCCTTTAAAGCCGAGCTTTACTACCAGAGGGGCTGAACTGCTGTGGAGGAAAATGCCAATTAACTTCACACAGAGAAAGAAGAGACCTTTGGTTTTGCGGACGGCAGCACTGAAAGAACGCCATGAAAGACGACACAAACGTCAGTCTGAACAAGTATAAGAATATGCCAAGCAAACGGGTAGTACATCCCAAATCATATGTTTAGCTAGGTACACTGCATTAATAAGCCCAAACACTGCTGTAAATGACAATAAGCTCTGCATAGTTAAACTGCATCCAATTGCTTGACCACCTGCATGCACCCATCTAGTATAGGGTGTTGGGGGGAGGCACGCACTCTGTCCGAGGTGAGGCACGCACCCCCTTTCATGTCAGTGATCAATAATAGACATGAGAGACGGGCTAATTTATGCCTTGTGAACTTGTGTTCAGCTTCCTGAGAACAGAAGAATACGTTTCAGTAGCAGCTACTTTCGCAGCCCATTCCCTCAATAGCTCATGACCGAGGACACGGCTGATAGGACACAGGGGTTGCGAGATTCTGATGGGCAAACACGGAAATTTCACTCTGAGGTGCATCTGCAAGCAGGGGCTCGCCAGAGTTACGAAGGCGAAGAGGCCACCATGCGAGAAATCGGGTGGCCTAGACGATGCTGATATTAAAGCTTCTGTGGCCAGCGCTTGCGTGACAGCAAGACTGGTAGAAGAACAGAAGTCACCTCACAGGGGGCTTTACACGCTATGCCACTGAGAGGTTAGCTCTCTATCAGAGGGCTTTGTGGGGACTCGAGCTGCCCCTAATCCTATGATCCGGCCCGGCCGAATTCAGTTTGGGTCAGTCGTTTTGTGGCTCTTGCCATCAGTAAAAAGGATCATTCACAAATCACACATTTCAAGGTGATTCACAGCTTTCGTCTATGTGGTGTAAACAGCAGCTTGAATGATCGAAAAGAGAAATATGTATGATTATAATTTTATACTAAGCCACCAAGCTGCAAAAATGCATCAATGTGAGCAGCTTCCAAACAAAACAGGAAGGAAGCAGTGGGATTTAACGAGCCAAACCCACCCCCACCCCCGCTGCTCACATGACCAGAAGTGGTCGGATGTTTGAGGGCTTGGGTCGCATAAAAGTCGGAGATTTTAATTTGTAGGGTGCAAGGGGTTTTTGGGGGGGAGGGGGGGGGGGTAAAGAGTCGTGTTTTCGTGAGTGAATGTTATCGGCACAGTCCAGCCACTTCCAAAGGCCCCTTTGTCTGAGGCGTCGGTGCTGAGCCACAGACAGGGACAGAAATAGCCTCTTTTGTCAGGGCGGAATGAAATATCACACCTTCCAGTTTAAGAAGCATGCAAGATTTTCACATAACCCTATAAGATCCTATAAGCTTTACTCCTGAGTCAGTTTTTGTTACTTCCCAAAATTGTGTGCTTAAATAAAAATCAATAAAAGGAAATCAAAAACAAAAATTCCAACTTAAAATGCACAACTGAATAACTTTTATGCATGGTAGGGCTCAAGCTGGCAGCCATCAGTTCTGCAAAACTTAAGCCCTAAGCACTCGTATTTTTCAATTCATTTAAAACACTGGCCAGCAGAAATAAGCAGAAGCATTAATACTTCTGGACGTGGGAAATGCTTTCCAGCACAGAGGCCAGACAGCCTCCCCCTCCCCAGAACAGGCTGTAGTGTAGCTGGGTGCATGAGTACATCAGCGGGCCAATCAGAAAACTGACAATGCAGGTTTTTGCATTATATCTTTTGCATATATCATATGAACTTCATAGCACAGTGTCAGGGAATAGGGGAGGGCATCGGACAGTTGGTTAATTGAGTTCACACACCATGCAGGCAGCTAGTGCTGTATTCACAGCAAAAGGAAGGCCATGTAAAACGGTTAATAATCATTAAACAACCAAACAAACGAGAACTTGAGAATGTAAAAACTTAACACATAGAAAGCAATAATGAGATAACTCAACAGTTAAAAGACTGTAAATGAGGTGCATGGGAAAGCAAAGGAACCATAGGTACCAGCAGGTCCGATGTCATTTCGCCGTCCTTCGAACCCCATGACTTCAGAGTTCAATTTTCTCCGGGGCTTCATCTCATCTTTTTTCTTTTCCTCCAAGCCAGTGTTAGGGGGTCATGAATATTAATGATGGCTGTCCCCCCCCCTACCCCCGAAGGTCCTTCACACAACACAAAAAGCTGAAATTTATCAGGAGTACATCTTGACCCACAAGGTCAAAATGGCAGCAAATGCTGCCCCTTTCCATTTCATTCACACCACTGAAGCCCTGACTATAACGCATTTCGGAAACACAAGGTGCAAAAACAACTGGGCAAAGGCTGAAATGACAGCCTGGATGCACGCTAAAGCTGTGGTTTTATTAGAGTCATCTGTGATAATACCTCATCTACATTATGCATTTAGCACAGACAACAGCAGACAAACATTAAAGGGCCAAACAAACATTCCTGCCCTTGGTGGGATCACAAAACCTCATCACTTCCAACACAAAAAATGGCTTAATTTCACTCAAGCAAGTCTCATCTGACCTTACTGTGCAGTAAACTCCATCCATAAAACACATTATCTCCCAGGTCACAAAAGTAACAGGCATGGTAACACGAGGAATGATTCAGCTTTTCAATAGAAGTCTTTTTATTAAATTGTTAAAAAAAAAATATATATATAAATTACTATTGCACCCATTGTACCCCAAAAGAATTGTCGTTCTTTTCAACTTTTCTTCTTCTTCTTCTTCATTATAAATTAGATTATGGTATTCAGCTGGCAGAAGCAGCTAGTTAATTGGAGCTCCTGCCCCATTCAGGCCTGCGTGATCCTTTCAATGGTTCTGATGATTCAGCACTTTTCTTGAGACGGCCCCTTTGCAGCCTGGACCCGCTACAATGACCTGCACCTCGGACTGGGCTATTAATGCTCGAGAGCCACTCCGTTTCATTCTGGTCCGTTCCCGCCGGCTCCGGCGAAATGCAAATGCGTCGGTAGACACTAATTGGGAAATCGCCTGGCCGATCGCTACAGGCAGAGCCACAGCGCGGGGCCAGACCCTGGTGGCTTTTTGCGTGGCCCGGCGAGGGTTTCGGAGGAGCCGTCGCCTCCGTGGTGCAAGGATGAATGGGGAGGCCTCCTCTGTAGGGAAGCGGAACAAAGGCCCAGCAGCACTACGCTGAGAGTGAATGCAGAGGAGCCCCGCAAGCCCCAGCCCTGACTGGCAGCCACGGCCCCGGGGGAAGGGGAGGGAAGGGGGACAGAGGATTTATTCATTGGACAGTGCAAAACCTATCTGGCCCTGGCGATCCTCCCGCCAGTGCTCTTTCCCCCAGTTAACAGAACCGGACATAACAATGTCCTCCTTCAATGTCGGCCCACTTCCTCTCCGGATTGGTGGGTTCATGGGTGCCTGAGCAGCTCACGCGGGCCGGAACAGACAGACAGGGAGTGGGGGCGCCGGGAGGATGAGGGATCTGCGCCTCTGCCAGGGAGGGGAGCACGTTGCCTACTGAGAGGGACACAACGAGGCCCAAACTCTACCCACGGTGCTGGGACACTTGGGGAGGTGCTGGGAAGGGCACAATCAGCTTCCCAATAAAATTCACCTCACGCCTAAGTGCGGAATGCGGAAATTTCAGGAGCTGCATCTCACAGCAGATACCAAACACCATGCGGAATCATAATAGAATGAAAGTACGACGAGGGCCTCCAAACATCGCGATGCAAGGAGCTATTGTCTGGGGCTCTCGTTTCACCTTCTGGTTTACAAACTGTGGCATCTCTTTCGCTTTTGTTTATCTTTTTTTTCGTTCCATTGCAGGCAAGTTTAAACATTTTCATGGGCTGGGCTGGAATGATGTAGTAAAACGGCACTCCCAGCTTCTATTGGGGTGGGGTTCATTCAGTCTCCCATTGGTTAAGTGCTCAGCACTTTACAAGACTGACTTTGTAATCATTTAATGCATAATTGCAGCCTTGTTTATATATATTTAGCACTTTTACAAGTGACTCCTTTTAAAACGAGGTTTCCTCTTACTTTTCCCCACATAATTACGTACCCCTGCCCCCAAGCCCCCAATCCCCCCACCCAGCCCCAAAACACAAACGCAAACATGTGCATGACGTGAGCCTCAAGGTGCCCAGTGGAGCCCACATCGCCGTGACTGAGGCTGGCACGTGGCTCTCCGGATAACATCTCCTCAGTGATCTTAAAACCCGCCTGGCAGGTATGAGCGAATCTGTCATTGGGGAATAAAACGATCTGCAGGAATGTGAGGCTTCGGGGGCCTGGCTCCCTGGCAGGCAACTGGTGACCGCGCTCAGTGTCGACCCGGTATACACTGTGGGATCCGGCTGATCAAACCGGCACACGGACGCCAAATGGCCAAGACACCCCTGTATACTTCCATCCCAATTGGGTGTCCTGGCATCAAGACCTGCACCCTCGGCGGGTAAAGGCTGTGCCGGATATCATCAAGGATCGTGGACAAGCTTCTCCTCATCAGTAGGACGTGACGGATACAAAGGGAGATGGAATGACAGAGATTTGCTTTGGTTCAAATTCACGTGAAGTCAAGGATGTTTGTGGTGTTTGACGTGAACAGTCACGGACCACTGGCAGCGATATAGTAGGAGTACAAATGCTTCAGTCAGACCCCATCCAGCGGTAGGGTACAATCGCTTCACTTCTGCACCATCACATCTTTCAAAGGTGCAAAAAAAGGTTCAGTCATCGTCTCACCATCCCTCACCTTCTGCCACATCTAAACGCAAACACTAAAAAGAATTCCTATCATTGCAATGTACGTCCTGTGCCGGCAAGTAATTCAACATAATCAGAGATCTAAGTGTGCAGCATCAAACACACCCAGGCAGGCACTGCTCTCGAGTTGAGAAAAAATCCTAAGTCGAAATCAACATCCATGGTACAAGGCTCCAAGTAGACCACAATCCTGTGTTTCTCAGTGGCAGATTTCTTTTAAAAAAAAGAAGCTATATTTTTTATGAAGTTGGGCATAGGCTAACATATATTCTTAGAGATTTTGAGAATATACAGAAGATGTCATCTTCAGAACACTAAAACCATACAGACATATCATGGATCCTGACAAAAGAGAAGATCAGCTCTGTCATTAAACCGAGGATTTATAGAAGGGTTAATCTACAGCTCCACCGAAAAGAAATCAAATACAGCTTTGGCTTTCAGTGGCACAGATTAGCCTTTCAATTATGGGGACAATAAATCCATGGATGTTTATCATGAAACAGGCCAAGTTAATCGCCAACAACCACAATGCATCAAAGTTTTCTGGAGATAAAATTATGGAACATTATTATCATGGCCACTATATGACAATGAATTCATCCATGCAGAAATTACAGATAGCGATAAACGTATTTAAAAACAAAGAGAGAACAACCTCATGTAACCTGTAAATCTAGGATAAAAATATTCAATTACATTCTGCTCAGGATGTGTAAAAATGCATAAGTATACATTTCAGGAAGTAGAACTGTTTCTCATCTCTATATATGGAAGAATAAAAGCAGTGATTTTAGACTAACATAAGCTGGTTTCTCTGCAGTTAATCTTCTCGATATATTATATCATAAAATAAGCCAACAACCAAAACCCACTGAAAAGCTCTTTGCATCAGACACAACTACGTGAGATTCACGTTAAAACACAGATGTCCTTTTCCAGATCATCGAATAAGATGTTAGACAACGGCGTTCAACCAGCGGGGCGTTCATAATCCTCTGTGAGAATTTTGCTCCCCCGCCCCCGTCCAGCTCCCATGGCATGGCGGAGCAGGGAGAGACATGGCTTTAACGCTGCCTGCTGCCTCTGGAAGACAGTGAGTGTTGCAGGATGGTGACCGTAGTTGGAGGCCACAGCTGGACACCAAAGTTCAATCCCCACTTCCACTGACCAACATGATGGCCACATTTTCAGTAAATACTAAAAAGAAAACACTGACCCCAGAAACACTGGGTCAGTACTCCTAGTTTGGCAGTAAAGACCACACTGGTTGTTTCTCAGTACTATATATCTTGAACTATGAACCCTTCCGAGCTCTTTACTATGTCTGTGGCGTTGGCTGATGTAATTTTATTTAATTTTTTTTAACAGGCAATAAATTACACCAATCCAACTGCCTGCATTGGAGTCATGTTTTCATAAGGAAGCTACATTCAATTGACTCCATATGGATTCTCCCTAGACTAACTTGTACTTTTGTGTCGGGTCTGTTTCATGCCTGAAATCGTAGCCGTTTACCTAGAGGACCAGCAAAAGTTCTGACCTCTAATGCCACCGAAAAAACCACAGCACCACAAGGGACCGGGGAAGCCTTGCAGTCAGTCACCTACTAAAAAGACAGAGCATTTATATGTCAGATTTGGTGATGGGAAACATTGAAGCACTTCAAAGGACCCAGTTAGGATGTCTGTCAGTCCTTCTTCAATCTGCCTGATTGGCCATGTTGGTCTATCAACTGAAAGTAGCGACAGCCTCTCACTAATTACACATGCAAGAAACCCATGTCTATAAAAAGAAACAATTACTGCAAATATTCATTGCAGCTACTTACTGGTACTTTCCCAGTGGTCCCACAGTGACCTGCCACATCCCATTCCTGTCATCCACCCCACCTTGGCTGGGTCACTCGGTGCACCGCGCCCTGTCCCAGCTTAAACACAGCCTATGGGGTAAAGCCTGCTTTTTGTGCATCTGCGTTCCCGCATAACAATCAACTTCACCCCACAACACGCACCCATGAACAACGAGTCACCATATGCCAGATGTTTCCCGCTGCTCGGAGATGCGTCTTAACTTCAGTTTACGTGACACTCTGAGCCTTCACCCAAGACTTCGTTACACACCCTCCATGAATCCACCAACCATTTCCCCCATAAGATATTTATCCAGAAAACCACACAAATACTCCACACTGCTTTTGAGCAGAGCAGGGAAGAGCCAGGTTTTAAAATAAACAAACAAAAAACAATTTTGTTAAAGTCATCAGGCTGACTCATACAGAGATTAGCTGGAACTAAATAATAATAATAATAATAATAATATTTCCTCCGGGTACTCCGGTTTCCCCCCATAGGCCAAAGACATGCTGAGGCTGATTGGAGTTACTAAAATTGCCCATAGGTGTGCATGTGTGAGTGAATGGTGTGTGAGTGTGCCCTGCGATGGGCTGGCCCCCCGTCCTGGGTTGTTCCCTGCCTCGTGCCCGTAGCTTCGGGGATAGGCTCTGGAACCCCAGCGACCCAGAAGGATAAGCGGGTTGGAAAATGGATGGATGGATAATATTATTATTATTTAAAAAGCAGTTTTCAACCCAGGGTGTTGAGTTTGAGGCTCCACCCCATGCTTAAAATAAAGTCATCTTGCCACAGCACAGGTCAACTGGAAGGACCCCACAGAACATCTGATATTGTTAAGTCTCTCATGGTTGGGATGAAAGTTGTGGGAATAAGGGGATTTCTCAATGACCCTTTTCTACATGAAAAAACAACTTCGGCTCCAATAATCATCTCTGTCAGGTTGTCAATCAATAGAATTCACATTACCGTGCCAAAGAGACAATTACAATATTCAAAAGACTGATTTCCAGGCAGTTATGTGAGGCATGTCCACAGCTCATCAAAGGCTTCAAATACAGTCGAATTTTAACAGTTACACAGGAAAGGTGTAGAGATTAGGCAAGGGAATATCCATTTAGAAGATAAACAAAACCCGAACGTAATCTCAAACAATGAGAAATGATAACCTCCAATGCAGCCATAT
Source organism: Paramormyrops kingsleyae (assembly GCF_048594095.1). Lineage (NCBI taxonomy): Eukaryota > Metazoa > Chordata > Actinopteri > Osteoglossiformes > Mormyridae > Paramormyrops > Paramormyrops kingsleyae. The sequence goes on along the minus strand of NC_132802.1, from coordinate 8,155,305 downwards.
GTGGATTCCTAAACCTTTTTTCCTCCCAAGAGTCATTGCAGGATCCCCCGACTGCAATGGCTGATGGGAGAAGCCCTGATTGAACAGAGGACCCTAAACCTCTGCTGCTACTTCATTCAAACTCCATCGCAGCTAATCAACAGCCTCTCTGACATACATCAAGACGGGCAGACGAATCAACATCCAGTCATGGATGATGAAACCATGTGGCATGTCAAGCACTGACAGGCTCACAATGACAGATATGGAGGCATCGGTGTAGAAAGGGCCCTTTAGGACAACAGGCTGCGATCTACACTTCCCGTTCCACATGCACCAGCTGGCTTGCAGACATCGACAGTTTCACAATCATCCTGCTCGAGCGTTCCCTTAAACATATAAAAGTGACATTACATTTCATTCATTCTCGATCCTAATACGAAAACGAAACAGCAAATATAGTGAACTTCCTTTACAAAAATATATATTGCTTTACTAGGCATCTTCGTCAACACATGATGGTGCAGGGCATCAAAATCATTTTATCAAAAGTCATGGATGCTGGGTTAGGAGATGGACACACACAGAATATCTGATAGTCAGCCTGATACTAGTATGAGTGGTCCCCTCAATTCAATGCAATTACATATATCAGTTAGAGACTTTTTGGAGTTACATTCCAATTTTAATTTAAAAAGCATAATGTTGCAAAACCAGTAATACTTTTAAATTATTCTCTGTCATTATTTCTACCACATCTCCTCAAATGCCATATTTTCATCAGCAAAGTCAAAACACTGCAAACCATATAGAGGATGAGGGAGTTTGTCTCATTTCCAAGAAGAATTCCACTGAAAATGACTGGGGCCAAATTAAGGTCATGACGAGAATCTCCATTTCAACAAAAGCCACTCTATCCAAGATGGAGTTCCACCCCACATGTGACACGCCACAAAGTCCTGCAAGATGAACTGCTTGGCCTCTTCTCCATACCATTGTACATCCAACCTCAGCACCATGTGCCATTGACACCAGGAAGCTCAAGAAAAACAGACTGCTGACCGTGTGCCCTGCCTCTCATCTCCCATTGTGCCGAACACGCGAACAGGCGTTCCGCCCATGCACTGTGGCGCTAAATTCACACAAAAACTGACCCGTTTCCTGAACCACCAAGTGACAGTCTTCCATATGTACACATCAGTAGGGACAATTTATACAAACTATTAGAAGCTTTAGATGATCGTTTTAGGCTCATGTATCCCGGAAATATCAGAAAGAACAACAAAATAACACTTATGCCTGCAAGAGAGACTAATCTGGACACAAATATTTGTGTAAGTAAAACTGGGTTAGAAAATCCAGCATTATACTAGGCTGTTCTTGACCATTCAGTCCAATATCTCCTGATTGAGACATTGGTCTCAATGTGCCACTTCCCTCAGCACAACCCAAACAAGAATACACCTGTTTTCCCTGCAGATAGGTGGAACAGGATGCACTTCCAACAGTTCCCCCCAATTAACCCAAGTATTCATGACCATCCCGGTTTGTTAAGCCAGAGAGTTGGAGGTCAAACTGCGGTAAACTCGACCTCCAGATGCAAAAATCCCCGAAGAGGTTAAAGTAACAGAAGGAAGGCTGTAGCGCAGCCATAATTCAATGAAGGCACTAAAATGGGAATGTGGGCTTTTCAGATGATGCGGCAGCAATAAATGGAAGCTAGAAGCTCAGCCAGCCATGCACAGCGCCAAGGAGAACATGAGACGCCTTTCACACATACAGCTGTAGCGGCAGAGAAGCTGCCAGCTCACGATAGGACAATCAGCAAGCATGGTATGGAAAATGGGGTCTGAAGACACATTGCTACTCAGTATCTTATGGAGGGGGACCACACACAGCATCCTGCAATAATGTTTGCAGAAACAGCAACACGTCACATGATGGGGATGTCACGTGCATGGCCAAAAATGGGAAGAAACTATAATTTCACTGCGGTGAAAGAAGTAGCTCGAAACCACCACCACCCAAGAAAATCAGAGTGGAGACCTGGAGTACTCGCTCGTTACTCACAGGGTAATGACACGGTGGCAGAGCTTCATCAACGACAGGTGGCAATTATGCCATTTCAGGGGGTGCAAGGGACATATTCAGATGTTTCCAGTTCTCCAGCATCTCGTTAGCCCCCCACGTGGGCAGGAGGTTCATTCCATGGTGATATGTTTTAAGGCCTGTTACACGAATGTTCAGAACATACAGTGACCCGCTATGGGGGAGCACCGATAAAGAGCACAATTCGCTCAGCAAATCAGTGGAAAAATTAGCGTGAACAAATTAGTTTTAAGGTGACATTAATTTCCACATTGATTGTCCTGGAACACTAAAGCTGTTATCAGGATTGCGGAATCACCTGCCCTTTTTTCCCGCAGGGTTACCGAATCTCTGCATCCCCATAAATCCCACCTAGCTGACCGACAGCACATTGGCGTCATTATTCACACCTATCGCCACAAAGGCTTGCAAAAGGCATTCCTCTCACACAATGCCCTCCAAACTGGAATGCATTTTTGGCTTCTTGCTACAAGAACAAAACACACACAAAACCACTCAGGTGTTTTACAAACAGGCATATGCTCGCAGCAAGCGAACATGACAGCCAGCATCATGGAGCCCGTTGCCATTTTCCTGGCATGTTTGCAGCTAATGAAGCAAAGTGTTGAATGTTTCAAATTTCTTACAGGCAGGACCCTCAAGTGCAATCAATAGAAGACAAACAGGGACAATCCATCAATCTGATTTTTCTGTACCTGCCCTGCAAGCGGATGAGCTGCCGTGCCGAGCAACAGCAGTGACCCAGACAACAGGATGGCTCCTTAATGAAGAAAAGATGTCACATTTAACAAGGATTGATTCAATTTCCCCCCCACCACCTCCTCCCTAACCCTCCCTCTGTGAAGTGAGGACAGACACAGCTATCTTTACCCAAACCATATGGCCTCCCCTCCAGCTTGGGGCCAGACGCCTTATCTGTGCCAAATGAGGCCTTTAATGATAAAGCATGCACTACTTAAAGCCACGTGGAGGAGAAAGCCACCTCACCAATTTTATGAATGTAGTATTTGAGATGTCACACAGACACAGCAGCACATGCTCGGCTGAATATAAACAAAGAAACAAATAAAAATAGATAGAGATAAATAAAATGCACAGCTAAATAATAAACTACTAGGAAATGCTGCAATCAAGACAAGGAAATAAATTCATCCCAGATACAAAGGGTATTGAGTAGAACGTAGTTTATAAAATATATTACTGCAGATTGCGGCATCGTAATGCTTAAAATAGAAAAAGGGCAAACAAAGTCAAACAATAAGAGTCTGTTTCTTATTCTCTCTCAGCCAATGTGACCTACGCAGAATAACTGGCGTGATCAGAGCAGCCTCACCCTCCGTCTCTCCCTCTCCCACACCCACACACACACACACACACACACACACACACGCACACACACACACACACACACACACACACACACCCCAACCTCATGATCCCATGTAGAGAATGTGGATTAAATCAAGGGATTCCACATAATGCCACGGGAGAGGAGCCACAGTGCCTGACACATCACTCGCATCAACAACCCAGTCCACAGATTCCCTGCCTATCTGGACCCCCTTGGCCCAGCAAGACCAGAACCTAGAACTCTGGTGTTCAGGACCATCCACACAATGCATTTCCAACATCTGCTCAGGAAAGTTTGGTCTGCAGGCAAGGTGCCGGCGTAGCTCGTTTTGAGACGCCTTCCAGCTCTGCGTGGTTGGGTATTTAAAGACCGAAAGCCGGTCCTGATATGAATCTGACTAATTTCTTTGATGGCTGAGGTTTTTTTCCGTGATACAGAGAATTCATTACACATCTTGATATTCACTCTGCGAAGGACTTGATTCAAATACACCTCTCAGAGATCTGTTTATAGGCTGTGACAACAGACTGGAATTTTTTGGTGATTTTTTTATGTTTTATACAAACAAACAAACCTCACTTCTGTTCAATAACCACTTTCTGTTTCCTCAACTCTTTCATGATCTTCTGAGTGTGACAACCTCCCCAATCCCACATAGTTGTAGATTTTTTTCTTTTTTCTTTTTTTTTTTACTGGAGGTGAATTACCCGTCTTCTACACTACACGCACCGGTCACGTCCTAGACTGATCATGCACAGTAAAAGGCAGCAAGATCAGAAGCCACAAGCGTGGCTCTTTGTTTACACTCACTTGTGCCCCTAGTAGCCAGTTTCTCTAATGGGGAAAAAACAACCTGGAAAGTTTTAATCTGCCCCACGATCACACTGTAAGGTAATGAGACACTTTAAAAGGATTCCCCTTTCGTGTGAACAGACACGCAACATCAAAAGACAATCAGTGAATACGTCGCGAATTCATTTACATAATCCCCCGTCAAAGGATCATATGGCCTCCCTATGGGCCGTGGCACGAACGTCCATAACTATACTTAACATTATCACAGACAATACAGGGGGAACGAGACGGAGACAGGTAATAAAGCAAATGGCTAATACGTAACAACTTAAGCGGTGGAGATAACTCTGGATCGATAGAGTTCCTGCCCTCCGCCTTGCGGGCGGACGATTTACTCAGTGGTCCGTATCAAGATAAAACACAAACAAGGCTACAAATCGCAGTTCGGCATTTCATACAAGCACGACTAATAAGCAAACTAGGAAGTTTAGTCTGAGCAAAGCAATCAAATTCCCCATCAATGAAAGTAAGGCACCTCGGCGTGTTCAGGAAAGCATTAATATACTTGATCACACACATGCTTTAGGAAGAAAATATCAGATAGGCCTATAATAATTTTGACGAGACAAAAATTAAACTTTGCTTGTTCGTACACATGGTTAGTGCATCAGGTCCCTTGACTTCGTTTATGCATATGGGTGAGAAACTTGCATTTCCATGTGAGGCCATTGGGACACCCATGGAAAGTATAAAGACTGTTGGCGTTTTATTTATGGAGACAGATTAAACATATTTAATTATGCACAACATAACTGCACTGTCGATCACAAGTATTGCACATTCATTGTACATACGTTTGCCAAGCAGGAACGTGACTGCGTATACTATACTGACAACAATACGATATTTTAATTATCTTGCCTGAAGATTAAAAAATGCATAGCTAGCCTTTGACAGAAATAGTGTTGGGTTATATTTTACAATGTGCTATGCATACATATCAGCAAACACTTACCGACTGGATGAAGAGCAATGTTCCCACGTAATCCCTCTCCGTGTTCAGGATCTCATTTAAAACGCAAAGTCTCAAACGGAGCTGCCGATCGCAATCTTTGGTGGTCTGAACCCCGTTTTCCAGCTGCCCTTCGTCCATCTTTAACTCGATTGCCTCTTTTACTTAGAAACACAGCCAGCAACAAGAGACAAACTCTCACACTTCTACCAAATCCTGGGATGCGCGTTTTTAATCCATTCCGCTATAGTTACATCACCGCATCTTCAAACAGCAGGAAAAGGGATGCGCGGGTCTTAAGATACTGAAAAAAACTTTCCTTAAGTATTAGAAGAAACAAACAAAAACGCAAAAAGTAGTTCCTCGGTTCACCTCTTTGCTGTTTTATAAAAGCATGTATTCATAATAAGCAAAAACAAATAGCCGCCGGCTGGCGAGAGCTTCTGTTTTTCGGGCTGAACGCCTTAACTTTGTTTTTCACAAATAAAGCTGTTTTTCGCAAGGCAAAAAAACTGCGAGTCTTTAAAGGGATGAATATCCGCAATGTTATTTTTAAAGAAACGGCCAAAGTACTAAACGCCTCGCTGCTGAAACGGGCAGCGTCAGAGAAGGAGCGGCTCGCTTTAAAGTTGCCACACTCGGCGCGCGGACTCAATGGTGAACGCCGGAGTCTCGCGGCTCAGAGACATACAGTAGCGCAGGGATCATCTACAAGACACCGCCTCAAATACTTATGTGTTGCACCGTTCCAGAGAAAGTGATGCAACCTATTTCAATATAGCACGTTATATTTATTTATCTCAAATGTATTGGGTCATATATTCGTTTATTCTCTTTCATCTGGCAGCGTTTCGAATTGTTTGCCGTAAGATTGTTTAAAATGAGAAGTGTTATTAACCTCGACAGAACGTGATTTTATATGCATTAGTTGTAACTTTTAATATAGCACCATATGAGCATAGTATCTTTATTATGATAACACACTTATCGGAACGAGGTGATTTTTTAATATAAAAAAAAACTTATTTTACGTTATTTCGAAATATGAACATTGCGCGACAACCCCTGCATCTCCGTTATCAGGGGTGTGTGTTCGAAGGTGTTAAAGAAAAATAATACGCTCTGAATGTTTTTTTAATTGTGATTGTGAGCAAAATAGGAACCGGGTATTCAGGGACGCATAATAAATATAACATGCATTTAAATATTATCATGTGTTTTAATTGTTTTGAAATTATGATTTATTTTCTTTTATTATTCTATTTACTTTACTTGAAACTGTACCTTTTTAAACTGAATTAGGAACCGTTACGTCCAGTATTCGACTAACGTGAAAATAAGGCACAAAGCAAAGAATTGTAATTATTTTTAATAATAAAATCATATAAGTATGTTGGGAGTTTGAATTACACAAATGACAAAAGGTATATAAAAACTTAAATGGTGTGACAAAATGTCTGGCAGGTGCAAAAAAGTTAGCTCCCTTTCAGAATTAGTTGTGACAGCTGGGGGGTGCCCCCTCCCAGCTCTTCAGTGACCCCTGCTGGACTGGAATTGCTTTGTTTTGTGTGAACGCGATTTGTGAAACACATTGCAACTTAAAATTCACCTGTCAAATGTTTACCGCTGCAAGCAGCCAGCTAATTGGAGTTGCGAAACAGTTTGTATTATTTAAATAAATAAATGTGGTCCCTTTTTTTTGGGGGGGGGGCGCTGAATTAGGCACTGGACACTAATTAAACGCGAAGAAGCTGTAGTTCTGAGTCCAATTTAGGAGTTAAGGGTGATTTAAGTTGCAGTCAGGACCTTCTATGGGTCTGTCGAAGATGAAAGATACCAACATGTCATTTTCGTTTTCGCGTCCTCGCGTCTCAAAGATAATGGCCCAGCCCTTTAACGTTTTTTTTTCGTTTTCTGAACTTCCACATCCTGTTTTTCTTTGGGTGCGTATTGCATGAAAGCAGTGTAAACCCCTAACCCCAAAAAAGTTAGGACCTCCGCCCATATCATACGTTTCATAATCGTTAAATGACCGTTTTACATATTTTCGACAATTACTCATTATAGTACTAGCTTGGCAATATACAAACTTAATTTGACAGGGGAATATTCCACTTTCTAATCTTTAAATTACCTACTTAATATTGTTCACACAATAAAGACCATTTCTGTCAAGTATTGGCCAAATGTATTTTCAGGTTATATATGCCTATAAATTAGGAATTTGACTTCGGTTGTACACTACACATTTAAATTCAGAAACGAGTGTCTTTCTTTAACCAATAAGAAATCGTAAAATGGAGCAAAGCTATACAACCATGAATCTAGGTTTAGTATATTTTCCACATGCATTCGGATGCGTTAATTAGGAATTTAATCATGTAAAACCTTAAAGAATTCAAGTCAGACATCTCAAAAATTTGAGGGAACTAATGCGTTACATACCACCTGCTGGTTGAAAGCGGTATTGTCTCACATTGGTGAATGATACCAAAGAACCGCATTAGCACTTACGTACTGAGGAAAAACATCTGAGCTTGTATAACCGTTTTAAAATACAAACTGTAGAACTGCATCTAAAAAGGACTAACTATACTAGCCATATATGCATTGTTAATTTATAAGGGTTCTGTTAATAACCACAATAAAACGCAGCTATGTTTTTATGATAAGAAGCTCTTTAAAATTTTTATTCAATACATGTGTTACATTCAATATCCAACGGCTTATTTTTGGACACTTATTGTTGGCATAAATACAAACACGCATTTTGTGCCTTTCCTCATAAAGAGAACCAACAAATGAAATAAACTTCACATTTTCATATTTACACATAGACGTCCAGCTCTATACACCTCAAGTTAAAGCCAGCAATATTTACAGAACACAAGCTGTTCAAAAGGAACAGGACAAAAATCAAGTTTGGGCTGTTTTAAACAATGTACCATTATGTTTCTAGCAAATAATGGCTTTAATAGTATACCCTTTCACATTCCTCTGTGCAATCTCTTTCAAAAGTTTAAAATGTGTATCTTCATTGACATGACAATATCTCTGCTGAAAACAATTCTCTTTGAGTAGTAATGTTTGTTTTAACCAAAAATGCCACAGTATTTTTAAATGGAGTGTTCAAAGAGTAAATTAAACAGTAACGGTAGGCATTCAGTAGGTATATGCCAAGCAGTTTATTTTTCCATTTTTAAAAAAGTACTTAAAAACTATTGGTACATAGACTTGACACAACCAGCTGAAGATACATGAACAGTGACGTTCAAAGTCTTTCATTCTAGGTGTGTAACGATCATGTGTTGTAAGGCCTGGAGTGGGCTAAAGGGTTGTGACACCTTCGGAGGTGTAAATTAAGGGTCAAAAGAGAAGCAGAATGTGCACCGAGCCAAAACAGCAGTGAGGGCAAAAAAAAAACACAACTACTTTCAACATAAGTTAACCTTTCACCCTGGAGATTTTATAAGTGTCCGTGACCACTGGCACTATTAAAAGAGTAACAAGTCTACCCCTCATACCTTTAATTGTGAATGGTTTTGAAATACATATTGCTTTCAGTTCTTATTGTGAGCCAAAGGACTGCCGAAAAGAGAGGGAAGACTTGGTGGGCTAAATTTGCCATAATGATGTTTTTTGTTATTCTTAAAACAAGCAAATAGATAAACACCCACAATGGGTCAATATGGACAAAACACAACATTGTGATTGCCAAGAACAGTCCTGAATTAAATCAGGCTAAAAGCAGATGATGACTGTACTGAATTCCACAATGTAAGAAAATTGATTAAAAAAAATTACCTTAATTACACAACAATGAAAGGGGGGGGGATAATGATCAGCTTGCAGATTAAATGCATGACCAAACAGAAATGCATATGTAACATGCAGGATAAACTACCTGAGACTATTAACATGAACGCTGATGAATGTTGACGGCTGAAATCAGGCGTAGAGGAGTTAATCTGGGTTTTACTTTACGAAAAGGCAGGTCTTTTACTTGTGTCTATTGCAATAACTGAAGGAGCAACAAAAGTAGCATAGGAGATTGCTATTATCTGACTATTTGGTTGTTGTACAGAATATTTGTCCATAAAATAAGTCATGGAAAAGCCAACTGCTGATCAGTGTCAGATACATACAGTGAAACAGTGGAAATCGCTCAGAGATCTACAGGACACTGTTGGATTCTCCAGGGAAAAAATGATTCAGCTCCATCACTCCCCTCCAATCTGCTACTTAACCTCTTTGGCAGACTCTCTCTACTCTCTGATACACAGCAGCATGCCCACTGCCCCCCTCCCCAGAGCTCCCGGGGCTGTCCTGGGGTACCAGCAGGTTTGGGTGGGCCTGGGGCGGCTGGCAGACTGGTGTGGCCATGATTCTGTGGTAAACGTACCACTCTACCGTGGACATCCCCTTTAAAATGACATAGTCGTGTACTGAGAGAAGTAACAAAAATAGTTTTAGAAATATATAGGATTTGGTGCTGGTCCAGCAGTAGTCCGGTGTTCAGTGGGCAGGGTCAAGGATTCAAGCTCCTCCCCCCTACATCCTGGAAGAGTGAGGTATAGAACTCGGGCTCCAGCTGTTTGCTGCGGTATTTGTTGAAGATGTCGGCGATCTTCTGTTTCCGCCGCACGTGCGGAGGGTTGTATGAGTCACTCTCTAGCCTCTTCCGCCGGCACGCGTTGATGACCATCTGCCTCACTAAAAACCCTGTGGGCCGGGCACACACGAGAAAAAGAGATTAAAAAACTCTGGTGGAGCTAAGAAATCAGGTGGTGATTTCGTCACCTGGAGCCCATCCTCACCTAGCGCCCTCCGGCTGACCACCATGCCGTCCATCAGGGGGATGACCATGCTGAACTTGCCCGTCGTTCCATGCAGCTTGATGCGGAACAATCCGGTCTTCAGGGGGTGAATGAAAACCACTGGGACGTCTTTTTCTGAAGCAACCGGCCTGTGGAAAGAGCAGCGAGGCCTTTAACGTGACACAAAGAACAGGGGATGATCCATTTATCAACAGCCCAGGCACACAATGTATGACAATATGCCACACAGTGACCCAAGCTCGGCAATGCAGAACCTCAGACTGCCAGTGTGAACACTGCTGTTATCATACACCAAATTAATGCTCCAGGAAACAGCCAAGATCATCTTTCAGATGCAGTCTTCAAACCTGGGTGTTTAAGCATATAAAAATCGCCGCTAGATACCTGTATGATGTGCTGCTGTTTGACGACTCGACTCCAGTACTGGTTTCTGACAAAAGATCTGAAAGCGGAAAGTTTTCTGGGGGAAAAAAGGGGAGGGGAAGTGGCAGAAATGATGAGGTAACACACAGAAAATGCCAAGTAAAGGTATTCCACAGGACATTAACTAATCACATTAATTACTGGGACACCACCATTGACTGCTTGACAAAGCCAACCCTCTTCAGTAAAGGAGCTTAATGCTTCAAATGATAGATTGGAGCACAAAATCCACTATTGTTCTTTAAAAGAATGAATACAAAGTGATTGTTAACGCTGACCAGTGTACAACCCTCTTCCATTCATAGTTGGCATGTCTCATATTGTGTAGTAAGATTAAGTACATGCTGGTGGTATATGAATGTAAAGCAGGAATAAAGGGCTTTACTTACCGATGTCATCATAGCGCTCCACCCAAACCACCAGAACCTTTGTCTCTGGGCCCAGAGGAGGTATGTTCCTTCCACAGTGAATTTTCTTTGTCTTTGAAGTGGGGCTCATCTAACACACACAAAAATCAAAATTGCACATCCTAAACCCACCACATATAAATCTTCCATTTATGATTAGTTGTACTGGAGGAAACTGCGTTTTGAAGCCCATAGTTGGTTGTACTGCTGTGTGCTGGCAATCAATCATGGCTTAATTTCAAGACCTCTCTGAGATCAACATTCTACAAATCTACCAATCCAAAGTCTTATCTCTCTAACTGATATTCAGCAGTGAGTTACAAGTACCAAAACAACTTATTGAATTTTTAAAAAAAATATGTATCATGAGAAACAGAGTATCCCAGTCCATGCTGGGCTTGGGAATGCCCAAGACAACTGAGGTAGCGGCCAGCACCAGCACAGCATTACCCTCTGCGGTTGGCCGAGGTTCTCAGAGTGGTTTGGGAAGAGCTCCAGCGTCAGGTTGGACTGAATGCCAGGCAGCAGGCCCATCTGCGAGTCCGTATCTAACGGGGTGTGGCCATTTTCCGAGGAGTCACCTGCATCCACACACAAAGCAGCACATCAGATCAGTTACACCTAAACTGAATCCATGTAACTGGATATACAGAAAGTCACTATTTACCACTGAGTTTGCTGAAAAGCACTCCGTAACAGGACATGTCAGACCCCTGACAATGACCCTGCATAAAATTCGTCCCAGGATTCACAACTCAGCTCTTAACATTAATCATTAATACAACAATGCACACTAAGCAAATGACGGTTTTAATAATATGTGCCAGACGTCTGTGAAGGTACAGGCTTGTACACATGCACCTTCAGGGTATATATACCTTCCACCAGTTCAAGACAGTATCAAATTAAGACCAATAAAAAAAGAGCAACAAAAGATCTTGAAATGTCAAAATCCTGTACTTTATAATGTAACAGTTAAATCTAATGGAAAACCTTGAATACCGAAATGACTACAAGAATTAATGTACAGGATCAGGAAACCTTGGGTAGGTACTTACTGGAGGCATCTGTCAAAGTCGGAACAACAAAGGCAATTTCAGTCAGAGCATCAGCGTAATACAGGACTTTCTTCTCGCCATTAAACATGGATCCACTGGTGTCATCTACCGGGAATCCTTCCTCTGTTAAGATGGAGCACATCAGATAGCCGTGAACGCTATGCGCAGAGGGCTGCTAATGTGACACGCAGAGGGTCAAAGACCTCCAAAAGCAGGAAGGAGTGGCCGCGCTCACCCTGCTGCTGACCTTCGCCATCAACACAGGAGTTGATGGACCAGCTGGTGTCCACATTCCCCGTCCACCCTGGGTGACTACCCACATCTACAGGCCAACCCAGGGACAGCAGAAACTCCAGGAAATGTGGCTGGATGTTGACTGAGGATTCCGCGTTCCTCAAGATCTGCAGATCCCAAAATGCCAGGTATGTAAATTACAGCAAAACCACAGGCCTAAGCAGTGCATGCAGAATTCATATTGGTGAGATATACAAGGCACATTATGATGTGGAACAAAAATGTATATTCATGGAGCAGCAGGAGTATAGTGGTTTAGGGCACTGATGGTGCTTTTCCACTAGCTTACAGGAACTGAGCTGTACCTGAGTCGTGCTGTGAAGACAGACTACTACAGCGCAGCTGCAACTTGCTTTGGTTTTCTACTGCAGAAGGGTCAGCTCGTTAAAAGCGTTGCCGGGTTTGGAGAGCGACAGTGATGTAAAACCAGACACACTTATTTATTGTTCATCATGATTTACTGCATGCAAAATTTCTGCTAGCAAGTCTGAGAGACTCTTTGTCTTATGTTAGCATCAAACGCTAGTGGAATTTGCATTCGCTTGGGTAAATTTGCATTACAAATCCATTCTGTTCAGCTGTTCCACATTACTTTAAATAGATGTACGTAGTGGAAATTTTCAGGTTGAGTTATCGAGAATGCATTAATACACCACAATGTACAATACTACTAACAATAAATAATGCACAATATGCCTTTTTTTCCCTCCAGATAATCCATGCATATTGACATAGAACACCGGTATCTCCATGCATTTCAGCCAATCAGATGCAGATGGTGGTCACACAACTAGCTTGGTTTGGTCATGCTTTCAGCCCTGCTATTAAGCAGAATAGCAGCATAGGTACGGCTTGGATATTTTACCATGAAAAACTGTCAGTTCGCAGTACAGTTCGGTTCTTGGCGCCAGTGGAAAAACGCCATAAGGTGAAGTTTTAACTCCCAGGAATACCCCTGCTGTTGTACTCTTGAACAAAGTACTTAAGCTATCCTGCATCAGTAAAGCATTCAGCTGTATAAACACAAGCACACTTGTGGTATAGTATACGTAGATTCAGCAATATGGTGTTTTAGATTTTATTACAATAGATCTGATATTTTTCGTGCAACACACCGTGCATGTTCCATAAATAGTGAAACAAGTGCAAAGGCCATTTTAGCCCACAAGTACCACATCATTCATCGCAGGCACGTGTAGGACGTGTGGGACACAGTCCATAAACACGCAGCTGGCCTCTCTAGATTGCCCAGTGTGCATCTGAGGTGTCCCCTGCATTGCGCTTCTGAGGTCAGGGTCCAAGCGCCCCACGACCTGGTCCTGGATAAGTAGATGGAGGATGGATGGTTGGTGCAAGTTTGTACCTCTTGGCTGGTCTTCTGACCCGCCCTCACGTAAAAAATGAACACCGTGTCAAACGGCCGGCAGGGGAGAAGGTCCAGGTACTCCATGTCTTGGAAGAAGCCGGGCAGGGCGGAATCCAGAGCGATGAGGTTTGGCGGCAGCCGGCTGTTACCCGATTCCTGCGGGAAAAGTCGGGTCAGCCAATACAGAACGGGCAGGTGGGCCTGACATGCCGAGAAGTGGAGGCCTCCTTCCCTACCTTCAGTGCTTCTAGGGACAGGAAACCGAAGTGTGAGAGAAAGAGGCGCGCGGTCTGGAACTCCTGCGAGGGCGGCGGGGGCTTGCAGTCCACCTGGGGGTCGGGGAAGGGCTTGCTCTTCCACACCTCCTCGCTTTGGCGCTCCAGAGCCACCTCGTACTCCATCTGCTTGACCATCAAGTTCCTAAGCTTCTCGTGCTGCACCTCCAGCTGGTGGGGAAGGGAGGCGTCTTTTTTTAGAGGGCCCCACCAACTCACTACACATTTACTCAAAGTGCCAAGACCTTGAGCAAATGAATAACCCACCTTAATAAAATTCTACTTTACAGAAGGCTCCCCCCATCAGTCAGGGGAAATAAAATTTTTAAGGTAGGTGGCATAAGAGGGACCATAATTCATACAGAGGGGCAAACATTATAATTAGCCAATGATATCTTTTGAATGGGTGAGTGATAGGAGAGGGGGCACTCCAGTGGCCAATCAACTTTCAGCTGGGGTCAGTGCTCCTATGGCCCCACCCCTACATATATCCTTGCTACAAACCAAACATTAGTAATTACACACATAATTAAAGGGCATATTTTCATAGCAACAATTTTGATTCTTCTTCTCTTAGTTATGCTTCCCCCCATCGCCAAGCAACTGCGATAAACACATTCCTGTGTTAAACGCAGATTGGAAATTCATACCCCGTCACAAAAAAATTCCAGAAATGTTTTCGATTTCAACATCACTTCAATGACTCAATTCCAGTGTTTACAATGCCTCGCTTTCTATTTGCGTCCAACAGAAGAGCCACCTCGCCGGTAACGGTCGAACCGGCTGAACAGCAAGTGCTCACCGGCTTGCTTACGATGTCATCCAGGTCCGGAATGCTCATGTCCGCCTTCACAAAAGGGATCTTATCGACTTCCTCTGGGAAGGCTCTGTGTTTGACGTTGAAGCGAATGCCCACGTCGTTCTTAGGGGTGGGGCGGCGCTCAGGGACAAATACCTGCTGTGAATGAAAAGAAGGCGTGAAGGAGTGTTCATTAAAAGCTACGCCCTGAGAGGCCTCCGTGCGAAGTGGAGCAACAATGGAGGAGGAACAAAGAGATCGGAATAAAGGAACAAAGCCAGTCAGGCGCACACAGCATATAGCTTCATGCATTATTCATGGGAGGTACATTGAGTACCACTGCAGCGCAGCCAAACACTTTGGGCGTCACGGAACCACCTTACCTTCTGATTGGCACGCGCTACTCTGGGCTGGTGGTACAGCTGCATGGTCCATGCGTGTCTGCCGGACACGCCTCGGATCAGGATGGTCACAGCAGGACAGGGGTCTTTGAGGAGGAGAAAAAGCAGGAAAATGCCATCCTTTGGCTCTACACGCACGGCAAGATCCTGCCATCAAACACCGCTGCCACGACACCAATGCCCTCACATTTCATACGGCCTCTGTGGCTGACCTCTGTCAGAGCCTCTCAGGCACCATGCCCACCCACTTACTCTGCTCGTTCCCCAACGGCTGCTCCAGCATGGCCAGAATGACGGAGTTGTCCAGGACGAAGTAGCGGAAGTTGTCCCTGCTGGTGGAGGTAAGCCTGGAGTAGCGGATCAAAGTGTCCTCGTTGAGCAGGCTGCACATGGACGAGGGGCCACTGAGGGAGGGGAAGGCGGCCAGCACCTGCATGATGCTGTCCGGGGACGGGCCAAGAAAGGGGCACGCCTGGTTAGAGAGACCCTGCAAGACGGCTCATCTGGAGCCATCATTATATACATATAAACCAGATTTTTTTACTGCCATCCCACCCAGGTTGCACTCCAGCCCCAAGGCCTGTGTTCTGCCTGGAACATGCCCCAGCAGGGCAGTGAATGCAGTTACGGCGTCCCCAGCAGGGCAGTGAATGCAGTTACGGCGTCCCCAGCAGGGCAGTGAATGCAGTTACGGCGTCCCCAGCAGGGCAGTGAATGCAGTTACGGCGTCCCCAGCAGGGCAGTGAATGCAGTTACGGCGTCCCCAGCAGGGCAGTGAATGCAGTTACGGCGTCCCCAGCAGGGCAGTGAATGCAGTTACGGCGTCCCCAGCGCACTCACCAGGACAGTGTGGCCTCCGCGGCGTCCTTCACCCTCATGGAGGCCGGGTTGTGCTCCTTGTCCCCCTTGTAACGCACCTCCTGCTCGCTGGTCTTCGACTTGCTCCCTGAGATCCCCAGCTCCACGATCTCCAGCACCTCTATCAGGCAGTCCTGTGAAACACAGATGGGGGGGGGGGGGGTTTGAGTCTGGGTTCTGAGCCACGGCCCCTCATTCCCGTCCCCGCCTGCACACTGAGGAAAGGGCGACCTGCCTTTTCGTCCAGCATGTCAGGGTGCTCCGTCAGCCAGGTGCACAGGCACTGGAAAGCCGCCACGATCATGGAGTGCAGGTCCCGCGAGTGCAGTGGTGCGGGCCGGCTGCACTGATACACGATGTAGCCGCACACGGAGCTGACGGCGCACTTCTTGTCCGAAGATTCCAAATTGGCTCTCACCTGAAAGGTGGCGGCAATCAGAAAGAGAGCACAGGTAACAGGACTGGGTTCCCAGGCCGACGGCCAGCGGTGGGAGTCTCACGGCGTTACCTTGGCCAGGCCAGCCAAGAGCTCCAGGGCAGCCAGCGACACGCTCATATCGGACCTCCACTGCTTGTTGAGTCTCTGGGTGACCAGGTGGATACTGCGGACCAGGAGGCCGGCGGCTGTATCTGTATGAAGAGCTATGATGTAACCCCATATCCGCATGCACACCACAGAGAGGGAGAACTCAGCATTAGTAACCACAAGCAAAGCAGTCACCCTATAAGCATCAGGCACACTCAACCAGTCAGCCAATCATACTGCAGCGCTGCTATAGATGCTGTAGCATCGCCCACTGTGAGGTCCAGAGCATTGCAAAACAGACTGATGTGTGTTAAGAGGCTTCTTCCGCAAACAACCAATAACTACTTTTTTTTTTTAAATGCTTGGCTTCCCCCAGATGGGAAAAGAGCTTGATGCCCATTGTGCCAAAGTAACAGTCCCTGGTCTAAAACCTGGTGCAACACTGGGTACTGTCCTACAACAGCACCTGCTACTGGCTGGAAGAATGAGAACGACACTCTCCGCTAAGTGTGTTCTCTCAAAGCCTGTAGCCTGTCTGGTGAAAAGTGGTGGGGGGGGGGCAAATAGTGAAATTATATACTATAATTAATATGAAACATTTCAGATGAAATTCATTCATTCATTCATTTTCCAACCCGCTTGTCCTACTGGGTCACGGGGGGTCCGGAGCCTATCCCAGAAGCAATGGGCATGAGGCAGGGAACAACCCTGGATGGGGGGCCAGCCCATCGCAGGGCACACACACACACACACACACACCAGTCACTCACACATGCACACCTATGGGCAATTTAGGAACTCCAATCAGCCTCGGCATGTCTGTGGACTGTGGGGGGAAACCAGAGTACCCGGAGGAAACCCCGCGACGACACGGGGAGAACATGCAAACTCCACACACATGTAACCCAGGCGGAGACTCGAACCCAGGTCCCAGAGGTGTGAGGCAACAATGCTAACCACTGCACCACCATGCCGCCCCCCATTTCAGATGAAATACAGTATAAAAAATGTACAATAACCTACAATTGTGGCACAGCAATTTCTTTTCCCTCAACAAAAGTAATAATTGTTCACTGTCCTAAAGCTTGAAGCTGATGACCTCAGCAGTGTCACCAGGACAGCAAACACACCACGTCACACATGCTGTTAGTGACACATGGAAACACGCTGACATTTATAGCCTCATAGTTTCAGCACTTTTAGTCTGACAAAGCCGATGCAAAGTTGATTAATAAAAAGGTGGTTTTATTTTGATAAATCTCAAAATTTGCCCCCAGGAAGATCACAACATGAGCAGAAACCCGAATGTAAAATTATTCTTAAAAAAACTTCATGTGGTACTGACACTATAAATGTACTTATGATAGGAAAACATCCTGAAATGGAACACCACAGCCTCACTGCAAACTTGAAATAAAAAACAAACCCACTGTCCATACAAGTACATTACAATACATAACTTTCTATACCTGCTAATTACTTTTATAATGCAAGCTAAAAAAAAGGAATCACAGTTAAACTGATTTTTCCCCCCCAATCAGCATCACCAGGAAGGTGTAAAACAAGAGCTGTGGACAAGAAGACAGGAATGGAAAATCGGGTGTTTAACCTAGAGCTTGGAAGATGGCTGTGAAGAAAAAAAAAATACATCATGCTTCACTCATATTTGGATGATATCAGAGCAAGTTAATCACACAAAAAGGCCCTAAAAACCATCCATTTCCCTACATTCAATGTGCAAGAAAAAAAACTGGTGATTTGCTGGCTGCTTCCCTGGATGGATCCCGCATGGGTCTTACCGTAGTCCCGGAGAAGGGCCTGAGCCGGACGCTCGCTGTCTGGCGTTGTGGGCTGCGAGCTGCCTCCACTGGTCGTGCTGATACTGCTGTTGTTACGGCTGTGGCTCTTCAGTGTGCCATTACCCTCGATGCTTCCCTGCAAGGCAAAACACGAGCAGACATGTGCGATGTGCAGAACACCTGTCTAGAGCCGCTTAATGACCGTATAAATCCACACGGGAAGCGAGCAGTCTGTTGTGACTCTTAGGCCTGAAAAGGTTTTCAGACTGATGACTACATCCATTCAAATGCAGAAACAGGCATCCGTCAGTTGGGAATATTTTACTCCCCTTACCATTTCAGTTTGCGTCCCTATCGACTCCAGAAGGGCAGAATCCTGGACGATGTTCAGCATCGCACCTTCAAAAGAGAAGACCAGCATTGGCACATTGGCCTTCCTCAACATGCGTAAGCGAATGTGTAAGAGAGCAGCTACAGCCAGAGGGACCGACCCAGGATCATCTGCGTGTTGATGGAGTCGGTCTCCGTCTGCAGGGCCCCGATCAGGATGTTCACCAGCCGCAACCTCAGGGAAAGGAAGGTCTGAGCTTTGTCGGATACTGAGTTTTCATCATTGCTGAACTTGCCCTCCAGAAGAACCTGCAGAAAAGGAAATGACCCAACTGTCATCCAGTTCTGCACCGCAGACATTAAGGGACCAAACATTCATCTATCTTGCAACCGGACATCCGAAGTCAGAGTAATGGGGGCCTACAGCCAATTCCGGGGAGCACAGGGTACAAGGCTGAGCTATGCCCTGGATATGTGCCACATACATGCATACAATCACATACTATGGGAAAAGATGCCAATTAATCTGTCTATGGATTGCATATGGAAACTGCAGCACCTATAGGAATCCCACAAAACAGTGTCATCCACAGGAACCACAGGAATCAATTATGGTGAACCAGGTACAGGACTCGACAGAAGAGGGGGAGGGGGGCGGGCTGGTCATTCTGACCTCAGACTTTATATTCCCAAAGTGGTGAGGAAGAGGAAGCATTGAAAGCAGGATGCTGATGGAAGCTCGTCTCAGGTCAGTGGGGTTGACATAGGATTTGAACTTGGAAAGCTCCCTGGAGAACAGAAGAATGATCAGCTGCCATTTGAAGATGCTCATTTATTTAAAAGAACAATCTACAGAAATTCTGTCCATTCCAGAGTAAATATCGGCAGCTAATGATATTCTGACCGTCTAACAATGACAAGGCATTTCACCCAACATTTTGACCTTCTGTGAACAGTAACACGATGACAGAGGGCAAATCACAGACCTGTCCGGCAGAATGTTTTCCAGGGCGGAGATGAAGTAGGGGACCACGACGTTAACACCCTTTAGGTCAGAGCAGAAGAGCGACGTGGAGTTCAAGATGATGCTGGCCAGCACAGGTCTACAGATGAAGTCTGAGATCTGCAAACCCTGGACCAGGACCATATAAAACCTACGGGAGAAGGCAGACACTATGAGAAATATCGCGGATGCAGGGACAACAGACTCTTCCAGTGGCTACCAGAAACTATAATGGGCTATGAGTGTTTATAGCCACAGCATTACGAGGTGCAAGATATACCAACACTGCAAGTCTATCAGATGGCCCCTATGCTAACCATGTTTAAATATTACAGGCAATTCAGAAGGGAACATGAGCACAGGGCTCTGCAGGTTAGGAATTTTGACCTTTTGATCAGAAGGTCACACATTTAAATCCCATGGCCAGCAGGGTGATGGTATCATGGCTGAGCCCTTAACTCTGAAAACAGCCCCTCGGGTGCTGGATAAATGGCTGTGTTCAGACCCCAAGCTTCACTCTCTGTATGTGCGTGCATGTCACAGAAGACACAGAGATGGGACTGCAGCCTAAAAACCAAAGAATTCCCAGACATTTAAACACCACACTCACCTGGAGAGATAGACAGGCAATATCTCCTCCCCGGTTCGCTTGCTGCAGAAGATCCTACAAACCGTCCCACAGGCCTCGGCCCTGCCGGACTCGTAGTTTTCGGGGAACTCGTTAGTGTCGAACATGGGGTTGGACACCATGGTGTCAGTGGACAACTGGGATCCCTTTCTGCGGAGCTCCATGCCAGCTTGAGTGGCCAGGGCTGAGAGCAGAGATGGGGAGAAAGGGAGAGGAGGCCTGAACGGACCTGGCCTCCACCAATCTCAGACTGCAGTGACCTCTCGCACAGAACACTCGCCAATGCTGACACAATGAGGGGCACTGGCTAGGCTAACATGAGCAGTTCCAGCAAGCAATAATTACTGTGACCTTTATGGTAAGCAAGGCGCTGGTTTGACAAACAGATTTCTCCATCCAGTGGTTTTTAAAACGCTTTGAAGCTCTTGTGGCTCATGAGGTGCCTTGTATGTATTTTTGTCTATGTCAACGAAGAAACCAGAGAGGACACTGGAGAGTTTAAAACACTCTACTAAGGGTCCTCACGTTACAGTATGCAGCTCAGATATGGAACAGGAGCAACTGCAAAAATCTGCCACTTGGGAATCTGTCGTCAAACGGATGTCACCAGCAAGTTTCAAAAGACAGACATCAAGATCATGCATAAGATCCATTCAAAAATAATACCAACCAACAGACAAAAATAACCAAATCAACAGACCAAATTAAGATCAACTCAGAGCAAATGCAAAGGCTCATTTTGGGGGGGGGGGGGAACAATGGCAAGTAAGTGTAAAAATCCCAGGACAAATGGAGTGATGACGAAATGTCAATGGGACGGATTAGATTAACAAAGACGGGGTTGGCACTGCCGCACTGGCCAGCAACACAGGAAGGGGAGGGGCAGGTCCACATCCCCAGGATGCAGTGCAAACAGCGAGGATGAAATGGCAGCAATGTTAAAGTAACAACGGTGGCAATGGAGGGGAAAAGAAAATACTAAAATACTGACTGCAATTTAAGAGAAGCTAATGCTCCTACTTACAAGATTTATAAGAAAGAAGAATTTGGATAAAAGATGCTGCAAGATAATAGAAATAAAAGTGGAAACAAATCAAAGGACAGCAGTATTATAAAATATTAAAATGGTAAAACCAATTTTATTTCTGAAAAGCAGCCTCTCTTGGTTTTTGTTGTACAACTTCATTAAAAATGAAACCTTGGGTTGTTCTCTGAAAATATATATGCCTTTTTAATTAAAAGCCAAAAGTCCAGAAGTCCAAAATGTAATGCTGTACTTCATCAAGGTTGCAAAATGGTGGGCAGTTTGTAAATTTTCAGGTAACTGATATATAAACTTTTTTTT
Organism: Paramormyrops kingsleyae; assembly: GCF_048594095.1. Classification (NCBI taxonomy): domain Eukaryota; kingdom Metazoa; phylum Chordata; class Actinopteri; order Osteoglossiformes; family Mormyridae; genus Paramormyrops; species Paramormyrops kingsleyae. The sequence goes on along the minus strand of NC_132802.1, from coordinate 8,133,709 downwards.
TCAGAGAATAAATGTTGGTAACTTTAGAGAGCCTGCTATCAGGCAGAGACTTAAACACAGCAGATTAGCAGTCAGATACCAGCCAGAACGCAGACATCCAGCATGCAGAACAGGACGAAGGAACAGAAAGGGACGACGGGGAAACACACGCTGGATTTAAAGACAAAAAACTTCAGCTACTGAACGCACACAGGACTCTTCAGCTCAGAGGCATTTTAAACACAGCAACGAGGCACCGAAATGGCAGCAAGGGGCACCCAAAGTGAAGCCAGCACCTTGACACTGATGAAGTAGAGCCTTGATGAAAACGAAGTCAGGAAGGAGGCCCCCTAGAGGCAGCTAAGACTCAAGGAGGGAGCAGTCACGTCCGTATGCATGGAGACTGGGTTCAATTTCAACAGCACGTGGTGTGTGAAACGAGAGAGTGAAATCATCCGAGCAGCTGACCACATTCAGTTCACTTCCAACTCCATCCTATCCGTTTCAACTGACGCACTTGGCAATTAACCAATTTTTGTCTGGCAATCACCAGGGAAAAATGATAAGGAAATATACCTTGTTTTCCTTATTGTCATAATCATGTCTCTGCTATTGCCCCAGTAAAGGTACTGCTCATTATTTAAAAGTTTATTTTCAAGCTGGAAACCTTTGTATGTTGGAAAAAGTCACCTAAGTTTAAAGAGTTCAAGCAGGGCAGGCTGCTTGGAGTTGAAGAGGTGGGGAACTGTGCAGCAGTACATCCAGCAGGGGCGCAGTGAATATTTGTACAGCATATTTGTAGCAAATCAGGTTAGCATGAAAGCTGAGGTTTTGGGAGGCCTCTGAGCTGAAGTGTTCAGATGGAACTCAAACGGAGGCCACGGCAGATGGTGCGGTTAATCTTTCAGGTAGGAACTTGGAAAAAACAGAAGAGGAAAAAGGCACAGAGCAAACAAAACAGTGAAAGAACAAAAAAAAAAAAAAAAAGACCAAAGGTGAATGGCAGGCCACCACAGACCAAAAGCCAGCCTTACCAGTCATGGTGTTGTCCCTGTTGAAGCCATCATGGAGTTTACAGTGCACTAGTGAGGCATCAAAAAGCCACTGGCCAAAAAGGTTGAGGATGCTGTTGACCTTTGGTCTGGAGGGGGCTGGCAGAGGGCGAGGCTCTGCGTTCGTTTGGTTGGGACTGGACAGGGGGGACGAGGAGGTGGTCGGGTGAGACACTTTGGGCTGGTGGGGAGTAGTTCCCTGGAGAGGAGATTAAACATGCCAACAGTTACACTGCAGCTGGCAGATGCAGAACAGGCTACAGGGAAACAGCTAAACAGACACTGCAAGCATGCAACTGTATTGAGTGAGACTAAATGTCAACTCAACTCCACGAAATCTGACAACTTCATGAAACTTCCTCTTAAGTTTAGATGTGGAAGTCACTGCTACTCTCTAAAAATGTCTAAAAAGAAGCTCAGTACAAGCTTGTGGAGTCAAGAAGTGGGACCCATTATAGAGGTGGAAAATTCAGGTTCAGGAAGTACAAATCCAGAACAAGATTTGGTTTCAGCCAACCAATTCAGTATAAAGAGTCACAGTCACAGAGTACTCAACTGGCTAGTTGATACAAAATCTTGGTCTGGATTTGTACTTTTTGAACCTGAACTTTCCACCTCTGATTATAGATATTGTAGTCTGTTGTTAACATATGACTATGACCAGGGGGGATATGGTATTTGCCATGTGTGTGGCTTACCGTGGAAGCTTTGCTGGTCGTCTTGACCACTGTGGTCCGATGCCGACGGTTGTGTGGGGGTGTGGTGTTTATGGCACTGGGGGGCAGTGGCATGCTCAGCCGGTTCACAGGTGTGGGCGGGGCACTGTCTGATCTCGGCCGAGAGATACCTAAGGAAGAGATGCAGGGGTTGAAGGAGGAAACTGCATTAGCACCTTAAAATATGCAGCGTAAAAATCCATTACAAAGCTAACTGGTGAAGACCCTTTAACCAAAAAGCAAAATCACAATCTGCAGAAGTCCCTCTGAACAGGGTGCCATTCACCACTGTCAAATGATCTGGATGCTAGTTTAAAGTCTCCCATGACCATAAAATCACAGAAACCCAAGAGTTCCTGATTCACTAGGATCACAGCCTAGATCATTCGGTAAAGAAACAGCAAGCCCTCTAGGTGCACATGTTCACGGACCCTTCACCAAAGCCACTTTCTGCTGCAGAGGATCACAGCGACTTACCTCTCTCCATGCAGCTCTCAAGTGTAAGCACTGCTACTACAGTTTTTCTAGTGGTGGAGTGCATTTTATATCCTTTCCGGGATACAAAAGCAGCCTCGAAACGGCACAGAGTGCACAGCAAGCGAATCACAATCAAGCAAACGCCACTCACAGACTACAGGACCGATGGGGCCTTGTGCTCCTGAAAGCATAATGTTTCACAAACACAGAGTCTCTGACATTCGGCTGCATACACAAACACTGATTTAACATGTGCCGCTAGGACCACATGATCAATTTCTGCCAATCCCTTGAAAACCAAAGTCCAACCCTCATGCAGTGCTGAATACCATAGGGTAGCCTCTCTCGAAAATTGTTCCTAGATGTCACGAAACCTAGGAAAGACAGACATCAGTGTACCCATTTACATGTCAAGCAGTCAGAAGCATCCAGACCGCGCCAGGCATGCTGGGAACGGATGCACGCCTGTGTTTGTCTAGGGGCTCTCTGGCGGATTCGTACCCGGGCACCGTGACAGGCTGTAAGGCTGCCCCATAAAAACCAAAACACAAGGCTGAAATGTGGCAGGGGAGTGATGCTCTGAGGCTTACAGAGCAGCAGAGGTTTGAACTTTTAAAATGCTCATTTCAGCAGCTGCTCTGTAGGCTTCCTTCCTAATAACGGTCTGAATGCTTTTCTTCCAAATTTAACGACTTATCTGCCATTAACAGTCATGCTACTGAATTGAATATTTTTTTAATGATATTCTGTATTCTAATTTCAATCAAGATAAAAATCATTGAACTTATGGACCTAACATCCACACAGGCATTAAAAGGTGACCTTGCTGATTGGATTCACACAAGCTTAATGTACCTAAAGAGGGTAGTCTGGTGCGTATATAGGTCCTACTCACTGTAACCCCTAAAGGAGAAAGAGAGAGAGGGTGACAAGTATCTGCAAAAAAAACAAACTCAGAAATGCACACCCATTTTTCAGTATAATAAATAATAAAATTTAAAAACCGCAAGGTGGGTTTTGAACCTGTGATGTCCTGGCACATACACTCACAGACCGACGCGTCATACACCTGGCACAGGAAACCAAAGTAACAAAGTAACAGCCAGGAAGTCAAAGTAATTTCCATTTGCGCAGAGGTCTAAACTAACTGCTGAAAGTCAGAGCAAGAATGTGGAAGGACACCATGTGAAAAAGATCTGGCTGAATGTTTCGGGCCACAGTTCGCACGTCAGGCCACAGCAAGCAGTCACTCGGCGACAGGAAGATGAAGCATTTGTCTGATTCTTAACGCAAACACAAAATCATACAATAATCTCACTTTAACAGGTGATCTAGCTGGTAGGGATACTAAGGAGCTCCTGAATATCGTATTCTTGGATGCCAGACAAATGCAACATATTCCTGCTCTTTCTGTGACCCGTTTTCATCATTGGAAAATCAGCCACGTCGTCCAAAAACACCACAGCCCCGATTTGGCAGACGATTTCATTCGCATTCGAATAAGTACCATAAGATGGCAGATGGTCACGGGTCTCTGACTTTGAGGCCGCAACACCTACAGCGGAGAGCAAAGTGACATTTGCAACACCAAACAGAATGAGGGTGGTCAACTTCTTTTTCCAGAATGAATTACCCTTACTGTATATAATACAATGACACTTTATTGATCCCCGTGGGGAAATTCTCTTCTTGCCTACCCACTCTCGTTCCCCGTGACACACAGACAGGTATGTATGCAGGTGAGAGCAAGCTTGGCAGTGAAGGGAAGCCACCTACAGAGGCCCCCATGTAGCTGCTGGTTCAGGGCCTTGCTCAAAGGCCCATGGACATGTGACTCTTCTGCAAAAGCCAGACTCGAACCTGCGACCTTCCGATCACACGCACAGAGGCTTAAGCTCACTGAACCACATGCTGCCCCAAGGAGAACCGTATGCCTCAAACTGCCAGACTCGTGGGCCAGGTCCCTGCTTACCGAGGAAAGCATCCACAAGAAAGCTGACTCCCCTCATGGCACGGAAGAAGATCTGGGGCAGCTGTTTGAGGCAGGGGTGCTGGACGATCTCCTGGGGGACCCCACTGACGTTGAGAAACTGCTCCTGGAACTTGGGCGTGGTGCTGATGATGGCAGGGTTGCTCAGGTCCACTGGGTTACTAGAGAACACCATTCAGGGCAGACAGTGAGGCTGCATGCTGGAGGAACCTGAACTCTGGAGGAACAGCCCTGACCTAGCACAGTTAAGCACAGTAATTAAACTAAACTGCTCCAGTTAGAAATCCAGGAACAGAACTGATTTTTACTGTAAGTTTGATAAGCATCAATCACGAATTATGAGGTATTACACAGTTTGAGACTGCGAAGATTTCAGGGTGTCAGGAAGAAGCCCCATAGCTGCAACGCCCTCACCTGAGCATGTGCAGGAAGCGCAGCCAGGTCTGAGCCACGCAGTCGTCGTCCATCTCGGTGGGAATCTTGCTGGCATCGTCATCTGGAACTTTGAACGGAGGGAATGAAGGTCCATAGGTGAACCGGAGCAATCTGGGGGGGAAAGGGTGGAGGGCACCAGGGAATACAGACAAGTGTCAATAAAACTCCTCATACCAAGACGGAGATGAGCAACATGGGCACAAAAAACAAAACCCATTACAGAAAATGCTCATCCTGAACAGCTACTGAACAGCTACAGCACCCAACAGCACCCAACATTTGGTAAATGCCAAGAAGAAAAAAACATAAATATCATGAATAACCAGATACTGAAGCCAAATTATTGATTTGAATAAACAAAGCTTCACTTTTTTCATGAGACAATCAATGGAATTTCATACCACACTCACTGCCTTGCGTCTACATTTTTTCTTTGTTCTGATCTGATCTCAGACGGTTTCCTTCAGTGGCCTTATGTTCTATCAATTTCCAGAACCTTCCTCCCCTGATGACAAAGTGGTCAACAGGTGTCATGGGCCAACCAGTGCTTACCTGGAGGTAAGGGCACATATAACCTTGTTCCACTGCTCCACCACTGGAGGGTGGTGTCTCCAGTTGGCCAGCATCTCACGGGCCGTCTTCCAGTAGGGCGGCGTCGGAAAGCAGCGGGCGGAAGCCAGTAACCACACCTCGAACAGCACGCCCATTAGCTTCCCTGCTAAGTTTTCTGCTATCCCACCTGAAGGAAATGGACATTTTTCTTTTTTTTTTTTTTTTTAAAGTGCTTCCAGGATACAATTAGCTGCATTAACTTTTTCCACAGCTGATAGAGCAGTTCTGCTGACCTGAAGACCACATTTTATTACCCTGCTCCATTTGACCCAAAACACAGGGCTTGTTATTAGTTTCACAAAAAATTTAACTGCCATCTTTGCTGTCTGATTTTACCCTTCCAAGCCTACCACAAATCCTTGACTCTCTAAAAGAAAAAAAAGTTAATAATCATACTCAAGGCAGTTTTATGCTAATGTTCTTGCTCTTTAACCAGCTGAATACCACAAGGGAATTCAGCAAATTCTGGAACCCAAAACAAAAAATGCTCAAGCTTTTATAAAGCATATCACTCATGAACTACTTACCATCCCCAACTCTCTCTACATAATGCTTTTACAGGAATCCCTGAACTAATACTACATCTATAGTATGGTACACACAGGCTTAAGCAGTAACTGAACAGTCAGGAGAGCGTATGGAAGCTTTGGTGGGACCAACCAGCAACGGTGGGTGGGGCCAACAGGGTGTCACAGATCCTTAGCAGGAAGAGGAGCAGAACCTCCCAGGTCTCCCGGACCATGGTGCTGGACTGCTTAGCCAGCATCTGCACTGCCGAGAGCACCTGCTGACACAGGCGGAAGTGAATGGGGCTGCTTGGCTCCTGCCTGCCACATGGGAGAGATGGGAGAGAGCGTTAAGGGCCGTCTTGGGACAGAAAAGAGCGGAAGCAAGGCTACCAGGAACTCCACAGTACCTGGGGAGAAAGAGATTGTGTAGGTGTCTCAGGATGGTCTGAACATAGAGGTTGGGTTCATTAATGATGGGCTGAGGGATGGAGTCCCGAGGGGCCACCAGCGCCATCATCCAGTCCGTGTAGACATCCACACACAGCTTGACGGTGTCTCCCTCCAGAGGTAGTGACAGGCCATAGCAGAGCACTTCCATCGTCCATTTGACCTGGGAAGAAAAGAATATATTGATATACTTTGATCCCGGGGGGGAAATCGGTTTGCACATAACAGCAAAGGAACATAGTGCAAAGGTACATACAGAAACACAATGCAGTGTTTCCCCTATAATTATGTTAGGGGGGCGCCCCACCCCCCCAACGGCACCTCCCGCCCCCCCCCTTGAAGGTCAAGTTAATTTTATTTTCTATATAGCGCCAGATCACAACAGAAGTAATTTAAGGTTAGTTTTCCTATAGAACAGGTCTATACATTGTCCTTTTATTAAACAAACTACCCCCCCCCCCCAAAGCTCCCCAAAGCTGTACACCTAGGGGAAACACTGCAATATAAGCAAGGTTGTGCAAATTTTAAGATATCCATGAAGAAATGTGAACATCAATTAGCAGGGTTGTACAGTGTCATATGCAGTTATGTATGGTGTCGTCCATTTCTGTAATGTCAGGAGGAGGTGCTGATTTGTCTCAAGGACGCAGGCAAAAAAGATCCCCAGTAATGCATCTTAGCACACTGGGGTGAAATGCTGGGGACTAAAAGGTGAGGTATGGGTAGAATTGTTTATAATGTTGATTTTGTCAACATCTTCTTCTCTGCAACTCCCTCCAGAGGGTCCAAGGGCAGTTCTGACGTGGATTTGACTTTCCTGCTAGATATCTGGCATCTCCTGAGCTTATCGGACTTCCACAGTAGATTGGAGTACACTGGCCACTATACACTGGTAAAATATCTCCATCAGTTTGCTCAGCTGAAGACCTGACCTTCCCCTGAAAGTTGAGTCTGTTCTGAGCATTCTTTGTTGTTCGCCCAGTTCAGTCTGCTGCCCCAAGTACTTGTAACACTGCGCCACCTCAATTCACTCCCTCCCAGATGGTAACTGGTCTCCAAGTCTCCCTGGCATGCTGGAAACCCACCACTGCTGAGCTGCAGGTTGATCTCCCTTCACCACAAGACAAAAGCCTCTGACTCCATTCTTCTGCTGATGCACACTACAATGGAGGAGTTGTCAGAGAACTCCTGTAGGTGGTGTTGTACTGGAAGTCCATCGTGCAATGGATGGAATGGAGGGGAGACAGGAGGATCACTGAGGTGCCCCGGTGCTGCTCAGCACCATCTCCGACACACAGTCCTCAAGCCTCAAAAACTTTTGATCATGTAGTTCATGATCAGGGAGGCCAGATGGCATTGAATGCACTGGAAATACATGCTCAGAATCCAATGCACCCAGAATAAGTAAAACAGATCTCCTAAGAGAGAAATTATATTTTAATCATTTTTCCATATTAACCATAAATTACTCAAGATTATAAATACTGTGGGTTAAGGAAGATCATTGTGGCTAAAGAAATTTGAAAATATAATAAGGACAAGAAGACCTAAGATGTTGGTACTCCTGCAATAAGAATGCAGACAGCCGATGTGCTAACACAAGCTAATTAATACAGCTGCTGTTGCCAAAAAGAGTCAATGGATAAGTACGTAAGAAATTAACGAACAGATTAATGTCTTGTGAGGCTGTAAAACAGGCTTCTTCCATCTATGCATTCAAATCAGTTGCACCCAGACAGCAAGAGACATAGAACTGAGGCTTTGTTGAAAGGAAACCATAACAGACCATAACAGCATACCTCTTTGTCGGTTTTGAGGATGCTTTCTGATCCGGGGTTGCTGAGGGTCGCCCCAAGGGGGCGCACCACGGTATTGGCCACTTCACGGCCCACCGTTGGGGGATACGTATGAAGGACGCTTAGGTGTCCCTGGTCACTCTGGAGCGCCAGGTGCAACGACCTCCACTCTGAGTACATGGCACTGCTCTGCTTCTACTCGATCCAACGACGACCTGGAACAAAGCACAGAGCTTTCTTTAGAATCAGGGCCAGTGGCTCCACGTCTACGTGTTGTTGTTAAAAATACACCCATTTAAAATGAAGTTAAACAACCAATATTTGTCTGTAACAGTCCAACTACCCCAGTCGATAATCTGATGATCTGGCAGCCTGTTCTAAAAGTGTAAAAATGAACACCAAAATCCAGCCATTAACCAGCAACATGTGAAACATCCATTAGTTGACTAGCTGAATTCGTCTGGACATTGTGCAGGTGTGTGTGATGATCTTAATCTTGACCATGACTACAAAGACCACAGACAGGTACAACATCAACAAACCTTGATTTTCAGCTGAAGTGGGGAAACTAAGCTCTGCTGAGGAGGGGTGACAGGTGGCAAGCATAAAAGGCCAAACATGCCTTCAACAAGGCAATCAAAGCTGCCAAACACCAATACAGTGACAAAGTGACAAATTAGAGGAACATGTTTCTTCTGACTGTTCCTCCACCTGGAAGATAATCGGCACCATCACCAACTACAATCCAAACCCAACAATCATTTAGAGCAGACCTTTCACAGCCAAACCAGCTCAACATGTTTTATTTAAGATTTGAGAAGCCTGACATGACCACACTCCCCTTGCCCCAACCTGACCAGTCACCCTGTGACACGTTGTCTGCCTCCCCATGCCCCACCACCAGATCTTGTCAAAGACTCCTCTGACCCCACCTTCCACTCCCACCATCACTGATCAAAAAGTGAAATGCATCTTCAGAAGAAAAAAAGGACCAGAAGGACAGCTTGCCTCCTCACCTGCGACACTCAGGCACTGTGCTGATACATTGGCCTCCATCTTTGCCGACCTCTTCAATCAGGGTAGCACAGTACCTGCTCACTTTATATCCCTAATCATTAATCAAGTCCCTAAAAGAAATCTTCTGTCTGAATGACTAAAGACTGACAGCCCAGACCTCTGTGGTGCTGTGAAAGTTATCCAACAATACCACAAGACTACAACTAAAGCTCTCTCTATAGTTTACATATAGATGAAACTGATCAGTTAACGATCATCCTGCACTACATTGAACACCACCAGGACATCTCTCAGACTTATACCAAAGTTCTGTTTGTGAAATTCAGCTCTTCCTTTAATACTATCAACCCTGGCCTACTGTCTGGGAACCTCATGAATCAGTGTCCAGCCATCTCTTTGCTACCAAATCCACAACTTCCTGACCAGCCGGAAACAGGTTATGAAGATCAGAAATCACATTTCAAATCCCTTCCTCCTCATCACAAGTGCTCCACCAGGATGTGTTCTCTCTCACCTGCTTTTCTCCTTACAAATTAACAGCTGCACTTCACACAGTAACTCTGCAAAGCTCTTTAAGTTTGCAGATAGCTCCACTCCAATTGGACTCATCAGAAAGGAGTCGAATTACCGAAAGGAAGTCGACTGGTTTCATGAACACACAAAATCTGAGGAAATGATCACTGACTTGCAGAACCCCTGCCCCCACCACCACTTCCACCAGTCATACATGGCACTATAGCCAGCAGAGCAGAGACCTCCACATTTCTAGGCACCACCATCCAACAAGCCTTCAAATGAGACAAAAACATCACATGCTTAATTAAGAAGGCCCCACTGCACCTGTACTTCTTGTGTCAGCTGAAGAAACTAAAGCTGTCACAGACTATGCTGGCTCAGAGCTACATGGCCAAAACAGAACCAATTATTACATCCTCCATCTCTGTCTGGTTTGGCTCTACATCAACATCAGCGAATTGTGTGATGTGCAGAGAAGACCACTGGCTGTCAGCTCTTCCCTATTTATGTCCTGTACTCATAAAGGATGAGGAACAGAAGTCAGGGAAAAAAAATGTCTGGCCCCTCACTCCCCAGGTTATTGCCCTCCTAAAGCGCCATGAAATGCACACTAGCACTTAGGGAACTTTTCCATATTAAGTCACCCTTTTTGCTTATTTGTACAAAACCCAAAGCTGATTGTACCCTATATCTCATCTGACCTTTATTAGGTTTACAATTATTTGTATTTATGTTTATGTTATTTATATACTGCACATTTTCAATTTCTGTCTTATTCTACTTGATTTTTTTTTGTCCCGATTGCATGCTTACTTGTAGATTTAATGCCACTGCCGCCAACAAAACAAATTCCTTGTACATGGCATTAAAAAGATTCTGATTCTGACATGTTTTATATTTTCTGGAACAAGTTTCCAGGAAAGACAGTTTCAACGTCTCTTCTCCAGCAGTTTGAGTAACAGTAAAGCCTGTATGTTTCAATCATTTAATTAGATGCAGGAATGCCTTCGACATTCTCTGTATCAATACATCAGAAGTTAAAATGTCTTCACCATCACCATTCAGTCAGCTTCCAGTTTAAATGTAATGTGTGGAGGGAATTGTGAAATAAGGCTGCAAGCCTCCCTGAAATGTCCGTCATTTCATATACAGGAAGGTCGCTTGCCAGGGTGCCGCACTAATAAGTGTTAAAGGGGAGAGAACAAAAATGTGGACTGTCTGGGGCTCCCCCGAGGACTGGTTTGAGAAACAGTGCTTTACAGTAAAAAGTAAGAGAGACAGGTAAGCTCAAGCAGCTTGTATATTTCAAAAAGTCTGCAGTACGTCCGCAGTAAGTATGAACCAGGCCTTATGGTGGTGTCATTGTAGAAAATGTCACAATCACCGCTCAGTTTTGTTCTCAGCACAGGGCGATATACATGTGAACAATTTATCAGTTAATGTATCAGGAGTGACCGATACTGATTAAAAATCAAAGATGTGAGTTTGTTGTTTGTGTCAGTCTTGGTCGATATTTAAACCATATCAATTTCAAAATTAACAAATCCAAAGACATTGCTGCGATAATAATAAAATGAGCAGCCATTTTACGTAATGCAGGAGGAAGAATTTCCTCTTAGCGAAGGTCTCAAACTGAGAGAGGTAGATTTATATGGAAATGTGCCTGGTAGAAAATTTTGATTGGGGTGGCCATCAGAGGCCAGATGTATTTATGGGGATGGCCAGGGGCGTGTCTTGTTTATGGGGCCCCATAGCCTAAATAAGAGAACGATTTGACGTCAATAATCCGCTAATCAAGGCGTGGACTGAATTCCCGAATGGGGCATGTATCACCAAGCCGGATTTCTTACTTAGCTGTATAAATTATCGAATTTAATACTATTAATAATAGGATTGATTAGCCAGATTAATTAACGTGTGGGGGGGGGGGGGGGGGGCATCGGATCCGGACCTGTTTATATGGCCCACTGCATGTTTTCAATTCGTTACTAAATCTGTTATTGATCATTTTCGCAAAGAATTAAAAAGCGATGTAACGTTTTTCCGCAGCAATCGGCAAATGGCTCAAAGTTTAGTCAGTTATTTGTATCGGCGATATTACGGGAAAATATATCGCTTATCAGTATCGGTCAAAATTATCACACCGCTGCAGCACTACATAGGTAAATTTTAGAAGCATGCGGTACTATTTTTTAAACAGTTTAGCAGTTGCTTAAACGACAGCGGTGCGGCAAAATGCAGAGTGCAGTATTTAATATTGATTAAATAAATGCTATAAACCGCACGCCAAATAAGCAAAACAATGAGTCACACGAACAAAACAATTTCTGTACTGGCCAGTGGACACTGCTCGACAATATCAAGTACAATAAACTATTAACTTGCGTCTAATGTTGCAGTAGGCCTACATATAAACAAATTAAAACACAGAAGCGCAATAATGACCAGAAGCGAGCAGTAAGGACGAATTCTTAATAATAAAAAATAAGTACCTGCGATATCATCACATAAAACATTTATATATACACTAAAGAAAAACGGTAACATCTATCATTCCTTCTACGTAAAGACCTATCTGGTCCACACAACAATAACGCAGTTTATGTGGGTGTAACAGCTGTCTGAGTGAATCATACACACGACCACGGCAGATATCCAAATAACAGAGGCGGGCCAAAGGTAGCCGGACTATTAATCGGTCTGAACACACAAACAATTAACACAGGTCGTCATCTCCCAAAGAAGTAGCTTCCTTCCCCCAGCCAATTTCGCCCTCTTAGACGCCACTGGACACCGAAAGCCAAAGTTAGAAGATATATGTCAGAGTGTGAACCCAGCGGTGCTTCCTGAATTCATACTGACCTGCTAGCTATTCCAACCTACCCAGGAAAACAAGGCTGGGCTCGTTACTGCTGGTGACATTTAGCGACAACAACTCAGAACTGGCCCGTGAAAAGCGATACCTCCGGGCTTCGGGGACGCCAAACTGCACCGCGATTCGGTCCCCGGAGCGCAGGCTGACCTCGTTCACTACGAACAAGAGGGATGTCAAAACGTAAACAACAGAGCCCACCAGCAAATTAGCAACCAGCTAGCCACGGGGCTACGACCACTTACTTTTCACGTACACAAAAAAATAACTCGAAAAAAACTCAGCTGACATTTATACACCTTGGTTGAACAGAGTATGAGTTTTTGATGAACCTAGCTGTAGAGTTAGCTGTTAGCAAGGTGAAATATTCACCCTGGCTGAGACTGACATGTTGTAGGCTAGTTAATTAGCCAGCGACCGACTTAATCCCCTCATTTAAGACATAGCGCCTATATATTAGGACAACCTTATGAAAGTGCCAGCAGAGATTAATGACTGTAGCGATTAAAGTTGCTCATAAAGCCAGCTGGTGGGTTGTGTATTACAAGCGTTGGGACGGGGGCCGTTTGCCGCTGCCCCGGTGGATGCGAGCCCCGCTTTGGCTGCTAGCGCAGGCCGCAATGCGGGACAAACATCCCGTTCCATTAACAGCGATGCCAGCATATTAAAAACGTCCCTACCTGGGATACGAGTCAAGGTTGACATATCAGTCCGATATATCAGATTCACAAACCAAGACCTCGGAACATCATCGCTCCTGTGGCGAAATCCAGCGACGAGGAAAGCCCTTTATGCTCCGTCCGGCGGAGTCCGGCACTGTCATTCACTGTGGGGAAATCGGAGGCCACGGAAAGTGCCGAGGAGAACCGAACACGGCTGGCTTACCTGCGCGTGGAGTTTCCGGTTCCGGGTTTTTCCTCCCCAGGAAAGAGAGTAGTGTGGCGGTGGGGGGAGTGTGTTTATTTGTAAAATGAAATTTAACAATATTTTCTGCACTGGTTGCCAACCGCCAGTAACTCCCACGGAAAGAAGGAGAATAAGAATAGTATTTTCTCAGTTTTCATCTTGTCCCCTGGCATGAGCAAGACACACGTCGGGCCTGGTTTAATCAGTCAATGAAATGCATTGTTTGTTTTTTTAAGGATATTAAGATATTATAAAATTGTCGTAGCAAGTAAAGTAATACGTAATAAAAGAAAATATTTGATGTACAAAATTGGAGGATAAATACTAATATTTAATGAATATCCAAAGCTTTATTTATTGCAGGCTTCTTATGAGATACTTTTATGACGTTGACTTAATTGTTTACATTTTATGAACCTAACCGTAAACCATGTGCAAATTTCTTTCTGGGACATGAGTGGAAATAACCTTATACCGCAGTTAATTAAATGACTAATTTTTAATTATTTTGAATAGTCAAAGTAAAGAGCAGCAGCTAGTTTCAGTATTTTATTGCTGAGTTGAGTTGTGTGATTTTATTTCCTCTATGTTGTTCATTTGTTTCTGCACATACCAGTGGTCAGCATTTTGCTGTTCACAAACACGGGGGTGATACCAAAGTTTTTAGTAAAAAAAATGTAAAACTATTTATCTGGGTAGTAAGTATATATTTCCTCAGACCAAAAACCCAGTTTAGCATTAAATCATGTGCAAGCTAAGAGTAACAATAAAAACCAAAAGGAATTTAATCTTTTCTCCAAAAATGTATTGATGGATGGCATCAACAACCTTGGTTTCCAAACCTCCCCTTAGGGGCACCTCAGCCATTCCATGTATTAAATTTCACCACCAGCTCATTCATTCATTAATTTCCACAAGTTTAAAATCTCAATGAGACATTGATTAGCTACATGAGGTATGCTAGTGGTCGAGTCCAAAAATACATGGGTGTACTGGATGGTCGCTGCTAATATTGGGGTGACCTTAGGAGAGGTTCTGAAATCGTTAAGCAAGCACACTTTTACAGACAATATAGTTTTAACCAATACGAAGATCATTTTAACATCATGTTTGTTGACTGCTTAAGACTTGCCTGCACACACATATATATATATATATATCTCATTGTGGGGTTTCCCCCTGGTACTCCGGTCTCCCCCCACAGTCCAAAAACACACTGAGGGTGATGGGAGTTACCAAATTGCCCACAGGTGTGAAAGTTGTTTGAGAGTCCTGTGATTGGTTAGCTTCCCATCTTGGGTTGTTCCCAACATTGTGCCCATACATAGCCTCTGAGACAGGCTCCAGACCCCCAATGACCCTGAATCCCTGAATAGGACAAGCAGTTATGGGAATAAATAAATATTAGGCTTGGGGCCATTCTGGAATGCATTTATCAATTCAAGAAATGGAAGTAATTAGTAATTAGTAAATCTCCCTGAAATTTGTATTTAATTCCAGTTATGTTCCTCATAGTTTTTCCCCCAGTCCTAACTGCAGTTCCCTTTACTGATTTGAATTCGAATTGATCAATGAAATGGGCCCAACCCTAATATTTATTTATTTATATATACATATATAATTCTTTGCCTAGACTGCTACCCCTGGCCCCAGATAGAATGGCTGGATAGATGGGTGTATATTCAACTAGCTAAAATGATGGAGTAGTGCATGCATGTTTCAGGGAACTCAACAGAACAGACAGAATGGATAGTACCCGTTTGAACGGGACTCTAATAAAACCTTCCCTTCATTTGTGGTCCAACATATGCTTGGTGATTAGCACAATAGTTTAACACCTCTGCAGCTGTGGGTTTGATTCCGCCCCTCTGTTTGTGTGAAGTGTCTTCTCCCTATGTCCCTGTAGCTACCCAGGCTCCTTCCTGCAGTCCAAGGACGTGCAGTTAGATAAATAAGCAGTTATGGAAAAGGGACAGATGGATGTTTTAACAATGTTCTAGAACCCAAAAACCCAGCACCCAGCCTGATAGGCTCTGAGTATGTTTGAGCTTTTTGAGGAAATTTGCTACAGTCAATAAGGGAGAAGCAGCAAAAACTGAGCATTGGCTCAATTAATTGGGCCCAAGTTTAACAACAGAACCAGAGGCTACTGATGCAAGGCAGGGAACAACCCAGGACACGGTGAAAACCCAAAGTGCAAAATATACATTTTTAAAAACATATATAACACTATACAGTATATTGTTAAAAACATTTTTCCTTGAAATTGAGCAGATAATGTGACTGCTAAAATAAACTGTTTTAGGGGTTTTGTTTTTGAAAATAGATTTTTTTTCACAATACCATTATAGGCAACTGTAATCCAAGTAGGTGAAATCAGTTGAAAGGAACTGGTTATTTGAGAAATGGTATAGTGGCAAATTCAGAGAAGATTTTTTGTTTGCCATTAGTGTGCATAATGGTTACACTATTCATTCAAAGAAGTCTTAATCGCTCAGCTTGTGGCTGTTCCACAGAGTGAAATATTACTGGCTTGGTGTGAGAGAGAATGGAGTGATTTAGTCACCAACGTCTGGCTTTCAGTATGTGAGAGCTGACAGCCCCGAATCTGGTACCTGCCCACCCTCAGCTGTTCCTCCGCATCTGAACGTTTTGCCGCTAGAGCTGAAAATTCAAGGTGAGTAATGTGCTGATTTAGCTTCCTGCTTCTTTGACAGCCTGGATTCAGTGATCCGTCGTGCAGCCCTGTAAATATGAGAAATTGTCGCCCTAGCTTTCCCCAGCCTGTCATACTGAGCAGAATGCAAACATTCTGTGAAACTGTCCTTTGAAATCATAAAAAAATGTAGTTGAATATGTTGCAAACCCAACAGCTGTCTGTGATATCTGCTGTTCACTAGCTGTGAAGTCTTTAGTGACTTGTTAGTTTGAGGGATCATCTTTTCTTCCATCATCTTTACCCACTGGTGTCTTGATCTAGCATTCAACCGAACTCCATTTTTTTTTTTTGGAGTTTTCCACTTCAGTGCTTAAAACCAAAATACTTACTTGGCATCAGAGATACCCTGATCATGCATATGGCAGCCCAGGGCGTGGTTCAGCCACTGCACCACAGCTGTGCAGCTCGCAGTGAACTTCCTAGGTGATGGGATTTTGACTGATTAATTTCTGGTAGGGGGGGAGCTGTGTCCACGTTCTTCCACGATACTAGTTTGTTTGCAGTGTATGTACTTGTTTGCTCTATGTGTAATGTCTTTACACTTTGTCTCTCTTTTGCACTGCATGTTTCTATCTGTGCACTTTTTGTACTTTGCTGCTCTTTGCAAAACAATCTCCTCTAAGATCAATAACGTATAAATTCTGTGTTTCTGTCTGGTACAGCTTAACATCTCGTGTGGCTTTTCTGTAATTACCCCTTCTCTCTGTTTCTGTCCTCTATCAGGGAATGCCAGTAGACAGACAGCAAATGCCCCTTTGTAACCTTATTTTGCAAGTGCAGAGAAAATTCTTGGCTTTGGCCTTGAATAAATAATTCAGCTCACTAGCCGCCTTTAATGGCAGTGTTCTGTTCAGTATGATGAGAAGCAGGTTTCAGAGTGCTGTTCCCTGACATCGCTAATGACTGTTATAGTGAGGCAATAGAGGCAACCCGTAATCTATGAGGCAGTGGAGAGGGATCAGAAGGGTGCATCCACTTCCCAAAAGGCAGGCTCTTTCTCAGTAGCAGTGCAAATTGTCATATTAAAGTCTATAATTTGTTTGTATGTTTGCCCTTGCCGTTTGAGGTGTTAACTAAATGCAAAATGAGTAATCTTACTGGAATAGTTTTTCACCTCGAAGACCAGACGATACGGATATTGTCAAGGGCATTCTTAAAGGGCATCCAGATTTGTTTTTATGAAAGATTTTGTATTTGTTCATGCAGGCATCGCACATAAATTGGATTTGTCATTGCCTGATCGATCCATTACATTCCTTGAGTTGTGCTAATTTGTAATTTAAGGATTTAATCCTCGTACGCACACAGTGCACCTGGACATACTTAGGAAGCGTGGAAATCTCTGGTACAAAACCATGACCAGCATGGATCTATGTTTTACGCTGCCAGTGTGGTAATGATGGTACCTATTACCTAACGTAGTAATTGAATATAGTATAAAATGTGCACTTAAAAAATGTATACATTTGAATTGTATATAATAAACAGGCAAGTCTCTTTTT
This sequence comes from Paramormyrops kingsleyae, assembly GCF_048594095.1. Classification (NCBI taxonomy): domain Eukaryota; kingdom Metazoa; phylum Chordata; class Actinopteri; order Osteoglossiformes; family Mormyridae; genus Paramormyrops; species Paramormyrops kingsleyae. The sequence goes on along the minus strand of NC_132802.1, from coordinate 8,116,164 downwards.
AGCATGGGGGGGGGGGGGGGGCACTGGAGGTATCAGTGTCTTGGCACCATTCTTCACCAAAAGCAGTGAACTTTAATGACCCCTGATGGCACCACACCGATTCCTCTCCTCTGTGAGTCACCATCCTGCTACGTGCCACCCGCCCTTCCTGGCGAGCTTGATGGTGGGCTGCTCTCGCGTCTGCACACTTAGCACGTATCTTCTGAAACCGCTCGTGTGTGTCATCACGTTGTCTCAAAGATGTGAGCTCGACCATGGGCTGAGACACAAATCTCAGTTTCTGTTTATCCAAAATGACCAATAATTGTACACATTTATCCGGCTGGATACTTATCAGGATACTTGAATTAAAAGTGTGTAATATTGGGCGTATATTTCAGTTCACTCTGTGCATGTCGCTCCATACGCCCTTACAGCATACACAGCGCGTACAAAGGAAAGCTGTGGCATTAAAGGTAAAAGTACAGCATAGGGGGGATTTAGCTTATCGCTAGAGCACTTGCTTTGCATGTATGGAGTCCTGGGTTCGATCCACAGCATCTCCATAGTGCTGCGCTCCTTGCCATGTGCCAGCTGAGTGTTTTTTGAACAGTCACGTCTCCACTGGGATCTCATGCGATGCCCTTAATCCCCCAAAAATGTTCTGGGGACACTGGATCAATGGCCTGACCCTGTGGTCAGACCCCAAGCTTCACTCCCACATCTGTGTGTGTGTTTATGAGAGCACAATGGGATGTCCGATGTACTTCTGCAAATAAGCATCAGCTTTGGTTCACTGAATGAAATGCAATCATACATGTGATTTTGTTTTTTTTTGTAACGGATCATGAATTAAAAGCCCTGCAGTGTGTTTATGATGTTAAATATAAATGGCAATATTGAAAATAAGCTTGAGGATGATGAGACTATCTACAGGCAAAGGCAGCTGCTGCATGACTGAGACTGAACACAGCTGCTGCATGACTGAGACTGAACACAGCTGCTCGCATGGTCACACATAACAACACAATTGTAATATTATGAATTAAGGTGAATAAAACCTTAAACCATTACTTGTTTTTTTCTGTGAGTTTTCTTTGTTGTCCTCTTGCACGTCTTTGTTTATCTGTCTGATTTATATGTAAATGGAAATTGTAAAAATATATGAGTGGAAACGTCTCTAAGCATCGGTTTAGCTTCTTAGCTGATGCCAGCCATTCACCCAACAGCCATTAGTTTACAACTGTGTGTCATGACCAAGTATAATGTCCAGAGCTCCACGTGGAAGGCAACATCCTTAACCAGTGTTACCTGCAGATAATGTCATCCTGAGCAACGTTTTAAGGCGTATTCTGTGAAAGATGATAAGGGAGTCACAAGGTTGTCAACTCTGGTAAGCTGGCCGGTGAGAGGTTTTCAATTTTATTACCTTGCAAATAGTCTGTATGGTTTGCAAATTACCCCAACGCTTTTGATGTAGCTAATTTTAGGTTCCTAATGGAATAATATAGATTTGCCGTAAGATTTCTTGCCTGAGCGCGAGAGTCAGAAAGCCTGAGAGTCACGCCAGATGCGTGAGAGGTGGCAACCCTGGAGTCAGCAATACAAGATGTACCGCTTGCGACTGCATCTGTATCTCATCCTAATATTTTCCAGCGCAATACTATGTTAACAACGCTAGATGGACCCCTTTTCCGAAACATTGACAGACAACTAGCTGGATTACCGATCGCAGGGACAACAGTAACCATATAATACAGAGTTGTGTACATAGTACATAGTGTAGTTTAAATACGCTATCTATTTCCTATCTATATATCTATATAGATGTAGTTTAAAAAAGTCAGACACATTGCATACACGTAGAATTGTTAGAACATAACGTCCACTGCTTCTCCCCCAAAGCACGCTGACAGAACCGGTTCTATATTTGCATGGAACCACGTGTACTTCTATTGCGAATGTGTTGCGAATGCTCTGCGCCCTCTGCAAACACGTGCTCCTCAGCATCTCTCATTTGCATAACCTGCGTCACATGGCATGATGCCGTCGCCCTAGCTTCGCCATCACCGCCACGTGTCTGTGGAGGACCAAAGCAGAGTCGGGGCAATCTGCGGCGTGTGGAACGGATAGGGGGGCGTTAGATTCAGACCCTTGCGATTTGTGCTTCATTGTATTTATTTTTGAAAAATATTTAAAGTGTAATGTAAAACATTTCTATTAATTTCGTTTAAAAGGTTTCCATATAGCCTAACCTGAAATATGTTACATAAATATGAGACCATCTTAATCATGAATTTATTGTACATAGCCTGCATTTACATCTTCACTAAAAATCAGCAGTTTCACTGGTCCAGTTGCAGAAATCAAAATATAAAGTAAGAGAATGATATAAAGTTCTTAATTCATCATATATTCTGTATGCTACTGAAATGCCTGAGAGTATTGTGTACACTGTTATTCTGGATTATAGGTCTGTTATTTCTAGCATAATTTTTTGCGCAGAGTAAGAATTTTTAAACAGCATCACAATATGCTGAGCAACACAAATGTTTAATATATACACACGTGCACACACACACACACACACACACTGTATAGCCATGATTTCATACCTCACCCCTTAGCACTGACTGTTTTGTATTCCATTTCTCACAAGGTGCGAGAGTCTCATTTCTGAGTTACACGCCCCAGTGTCTCTTCGGATTACAGTCAAGCACTTAAAGGGTTAAAGGGTTGTCATATAAATCTGCTGAAATTGCTTCGGAGGTGAAAGGCATGCATAATATTCCGAAGTGGAGCGAGCCGGACTGGAAGGCAGCACCATGTCCAACTGCTGGGAATGAATAAGGGGGCAGCTTTCCTTTTCATTTGCTCAGGTTCTTCTGGGAAGTAAATGGGGTTTTTAAATTAGAATTTAAATTTCTGACCAGATTCCAAATGTTGATATATATGGATGTTTTTTATTATTATTATTATTATTATTATTATTATTATTATTATTATTATTATTATTGTTGTTGTTGTTGTTGTTGTTATTGATGATGATGTTTTTGTAAGTATTACTGGTATTTCCCTTTTTCCTTCACTGAGAAGACAAAAAACCCAGAGAATGACCATCTATGGCATTAATAATTTATTCAACCGAACCTGGGAGTAAAATGAAAATAAATGTGTTGTAATAAACCCAGGAAGATAAAGTGATTCTTCAGTGATACTTTCCCAATAAATCAAAATAAGAAGAGAGCAGGGCTGCTCAAAGTCCTCTCTCCCGAAAACAGGAAGAAGCAGACGGATCTGGGGAGTTTCCATCCCTGGAAACTAGCGGTTGAAACAAGCAATGATGCACTGTTTCAGAAGACAGATGCAAATGTGCCGCTCAGTGGAAAATTTCCAGGACACTCAAAGCAAACTTAGAAGTTAACATTATCTGAGAGGGTTTCCTCTGGGTGCTGTGAAGGCCACCTACAGTACTTGCATCCTCTTCTGCTGAACTGGTAATGCTCTGTCTTAACGCATGACGTGCGCGTGTGAAGACATTTGTGTGTGAATGCTATGTGTTATAAAGCACAACTCATTCAGTCATATTTCAGGAATCATAATGGAAGAGTTTTAAGTCCTCAGACAGGCTCCCTGCCATCACAGCCCTGATTAAATGAGCAGTTATCAAAACCTGATGGATGGACAAATGAAAGCAGTGTATTCAGTACCACTAAATGAAAACGTACCTATTTTACATAAGGATGTCCCAAAATTGTACTATAGAATATTTTAGCAGGTATTCTCAGTCAACGAAACATCGATTTAAACATAAACAAGGTTAAATAACAACAGGAATTTCCACATTATACAGCAGGAGAGGTTTTCACGTTTACGAGTAGGATTCGACAACGAGACAGGATTACGTGCTTCAGTACTGTGATATGCGTCACTGCACCAGCCAAACGTATTTGTGTCACACTAAAGTTACACCAGTAATATCTTGCCATCCAAACATTTCAGCAATTATATTTATCTGAAGCCAACTGTGAATGACTCACACTAGTCATCTATATTGAAGGCCATGGCATATCTGGACTAATGGGAGACCGTGATCAATGTGCATTCTACCTTGTTTATGGCTACGTCATTTTACAAATAGCTTTTAAGCAGCCTTTTAATGATCTGCAACAGCTTTTCACTTAAGTAACTGTTTGGGCCCAATTATTTAGAGCCAACAATATAGCAGTAGATGGATTTGGTCTGGGAGTGCAGTGTTCCTTTAAACTAGTCCTAATAAAAAAATCAAACTAACATAACATGTTGCAACAGATTGCATTAAATATTTGTATGTGATTATTTATCTTCTGACTGACTTCATGGTTTGCTGAAAACCTCAACCGCCAGTAGAGAACACCGTAATTAAGGACTTAGCTATACCTAGGTCATTTTATTTGTTCCACTCAAAAACTTCTCAAATACAGAATATTTCTAATCTTTTGTCCTTTCATATTTTTTTATTGCTTTGAGAATACTAAGGGAAACACTGTATATGTAATTGGTGTTTTCATTACTGTTACTCATGTATTGCTAGTGTTAGTTTAATTCTGAAGGCCAACTTGTGTGTGTGCGTGCGTGCGCACGTGCACGTGCACGCCTGCGTATGCTCCCGCTTTGTTCACATGGCAATGTCATCGTGACAAAGCCGTAATGCACCTTCTGACTATGAAAGACCGATAACAGGCACAGTTCGAGGCTTAGTCCGCAAGTTTTAGTTTTGCAAAATGGTTACCCTGCAGGTAACTAATTGCCTAAACTCTCCATCAGATTTATTATGTAAAATAATTGTATTGCGCTGATTGCTGGGTATCACCGCAATGACTTACTATTTCCTGGCGATTTCCCAGCGCAGCTATTAGGAACTTACTCTAATCACTTCTCAGAAGTGGAAACGCGTCCCACACCGCAGCTCACCATCTTCGTGGTTTCTATTTCATTCCTTCTCCAGGGGATGGGGGAGGGAGTTCCCCCCTTACACCGCCAGTTTATCTCCCGCCCTCACTAGCACATTACTTTAAACCGCGGACAGCGTTGGCGGCGTGTTAAAGTGGGGCAGCGTGAGAGGGAGACACTTAGGCTTAGCCTCGGGCCTTCTCCTGATCGGCGCGCTGGACTGAGGAAACACGGGGCTTTTCCTCCGTTTCCTACTACAGACGTGAAGGAGGACATTATTTTTCTGTAATAATTCACTGAGCAACCTTATTGCGAAGTGCCTTCGCAGCGAGTCGCCAGCGACGGTTCAGTGCTGGAAACCTAACAAATGGCATGAAACCAAACAGTCACAGCTTTTGAGTGATGGGCATTATTCTACCCAGAATCATTCCTTAATATAGGAAATAAAAGCAGCTCCTTCCTTGTCTATACCATATACATTCTTTCTGTTATGATTACTGTAGTGCCAAATACAGTCACAGTAATGCTAAATACAGTATATATCAGTAATAGAAAGAGAATATAAAATCAAATAAGCTGGCTCATGTAATTTGAAAATTGTTTATATTTTATGAAATTATTACAATGTGCATATCTTCAGATTTTTTTGTCATAGAGTATGGTCAATCTTAAAATAACTATGTAAACATAGAAATCTTTTGATAAAAATATTTTTAAATATCGTATTCACTCATTCAAAGTCCTGTCCGGATGTGCAGATGACTGCGTGGTTTTGCGCGTACAGTATGACCTTGTACGTGCCTGAAGTAGCCACGTTACTGTCTATGTACAGAGACGCGTCTGCGGCGTTACATCCGAGGCGAGGTGTGTATTCTTATGAAACGCTAGGTGCCGCTGTTGTGCAAATAACGTGTTGGGGAGGGGGAAGCGTATCGGCGGTGCAGGCTGTTCTTCAGCAACGTTTCAGGCGACCCATCTTAACTTAGGAGATGAAACAGCTGTGGTATAAATTTGAAATGTGACAGCGGGGTGGCAGTGAAGTGGGGGGGGGGGGGGGGGTGGAACAGCAAGAAAATAACTTTGAATAATAAAAATAAATTATCGTTTTCAGAAAATCTAAAGATAAGACCCTGCTTCTGATAAGGCTATCAATTTGATAAAAAGCTGAAGGGTTTTTTTTATGGGAAACTCCACTGGGTTGTGTGGATTTGAGGATAAACGTGCTCTGTTCATTATAGTGGCCTCATTTATTGCTGTAGATGAGAAACTGAATGTTTTTATATCCCCTATCAGGTGTTAATCCTCCCTCTAAATCATACGATTTAGTTCAGTCATCACATTGTCATCATCTTGTTTTTTTTTTTTTTTTTTAAAAAATAACCCAACGTAACTACGTAATGAAGCATGAGTGCTTAGAAGGTAGAAATGCAAGACACTTCAACTTTTTTTTTCCCCTCTCCTTGGTCATATCCCTCTCATTTTATACGGAGTGAGTCAACAGCAGACGTAAATGATGTTTCTGACACAGGGAGCAATGAATTATGCATGTGAATTTACCTTTATGTTGGAGTTGGCCCTCTTTCCAGTTCTGCCTTGGCATGGAATCCATTTTGACGACAGCTATATTCAGAGCTGGGGAGAGTGATGAAAGAAGATGGGGATTTCTTTAGCAGGGATACATCAGGCACCTTTTCACTTTTTTTAAGCAGTCCTGCAGACATCCATTAAGGGAAGACAGCCAAAATAGCGATGTTTCAGGAGAGAGTATGAAATGTTTCACATTTTGTAATGTACCAATGGGGTGCTTTAAGACAATGCATGCAAGCTAGCAATGCCTCTGTAATGGGTTTTTGGAAACGGGAGAAAGAATTCATAGATTTTGGCACAATAATAATTGTAATCAGAATGACAAGCATCTTCCAACTGTTTGTAAACAATAATCTGGATTCACCTTGAGTATTTGATAATCTGAGCTCTTTATCTGTAAAGCTCAGGCAATCACCTGATTTAACAAAAATATATCTACATTGCACGTAAAAAGAATTATTCAAAACAACAGATATTCATCTCATCGGAGTGTGCAGTCGATTTATATCATGTGAATGAAGGCCTCAGATTGAATAAATCAATTAATTTAATGATATATATATTAACTATCTATATTTTTCTTCACTACAGTGTAACACAGGATTATTCATGGACAATGCAAGATACTCACTATTACTAGTAATCATTAATGTTGTTCCTAATATCCCATGATGCACTGCTCCAGAGACATACGAACATGTGACCCAGTTTAGCCTGTCTTTCTACAGTCACCCTTGACTTTAAGTATCGCAATTTGTTTTATGTGATACATTTTATTCATAACATTTCTTGCATGATTTGTATTTTATATGTAACAAAATCTAACAGTTTTTGTTCATCCATTATAATGCTGCTTTTCAAAGACTGGCATATTCTTTGCACCTATACAGTACTGAATAGTAAGCAGTATGTGTGTTTTAAATAATCTTTTGAATAGAGCAATTTCTTAGGGATTTGGTACTGGATACTGTCCAGAATGACATAATATTCATAAAAATATATCTTATCACTTATAATCAACAATTTCTTCTTTAAAAAGCTACGGTATAGTTTGAATCTCAGTGAATCGAAAATGTCACATTTAATACACGTAACTGTAAAAAGGAAATTAATAGTTGACTAATTCGAGGCAAAGCATAAACACAAGATGCTAATGCTCTTTGTGTCCAGTACATCTCTGTCATTTTCCGCTAAATAACATGCATAATGTATAACACATTAAAATATTTCCCCCAGAGGACCGATACATTACACCCACTTAGATATCTACCTCGAAACCTATGTGTGTATTAATGTCTTTTTGAAGTTAGTTAGTTAAACCTTCACAAAACTTTTACCTCTGCTTTGGTTACAATGAAGTACACTCACAGCATGAGCCCTGATTTGAGATATATTTTATTTACTTGCCACAGACATCCCAGAGACCTCTTTTTTAAATCATAATTTAGGGCACGAAAATATTTTCAGGTAAATTAAAAGCGCATACAGTGCACATGTCTGCTTTAATCAGTGAGGACATCCCAGAAGTTCAAAATGTACTGAAAAAAAGAGCTTTTGTGACTCATACTGCGTGTTGCAGACTCGGCAAGATTAGCAAACTTGGCCTATAGCCTAAGCATGAAAGCAACCCTACTCCTACGGAGACTAGTAATCTTTTTAGGTACTAATATTACTTGGTCCACAGTTTTCAGGTCTCACGTAGAGTGAAACTGTACACTAGAACTGGGGCATTTTCTCATGGTGTAGTTGTACATTTCTGTCTGCAGCAGTTTTTGACTGAAGTGAGGAAGCGTCTCAAAAAGCTCATTTTAGCCCCCTGGCTAATACCACACTTACGCAAAAGCCCCAGTTGTCGGTCCTGTTGGTAGCCATGGTACGCTAACAGGAATTTCATGCAGCTCTTTGTCAAAGGACTTCAAATGTACTGTGAATGGCATTTGGGAGAATACCTTCCATAATTTATTTTAGCTTAAACATATGTGTACACATGTTGTATAAGTCGTCGCACATAACATTCCTAGAAAATGGCTGTGTACTGGTCTATGTCACAGTAGTGGCTCTGATTTAAACAATTCTTCATAGGGACTTAAAGCAAAAAGAGACGTTTGTTAAAAAGAGAGAGGTGAGCAAGGAGATTCATCCCACCTGTAATGTGGATGTTTTCATGTTTTTATGTTGAACTAAGACTTATCGATACACGTACATTTATGATGACCTGTTAAGGACTATGGTTTTTATTATGCTTGAATCACTGTGCGTTTTTAACATCCACGACAATGAATGTAGTTTTCTTGAAACATAGATTCTAAACATACTGTGTTCTAAAGTCATTAGTCATGCAGCACATTCCATGAAGAGTCTTCCTCTCCCACACACACAGCTCCAAACTATTGCTTATGTCAATAATCAACCCAACTTCAAAAGTTCCAGGATCCCTTTGAAATACAAGCATCTGCATCATTATGGAGAAATAATTGTGCCCACTTTCATCCCAGTGTAATTAGAATCCTTTTTGTGAAGTCATTCGTTAGATAAAGAACAAGAGCGAATATAACCAAAGTCCTTGCTCAAACTGAATTGTAAATCAAATATCTAACAGCTTAGTGTTAGCATCTAAAATTTCTCTTTCGTGCCACTGAATGCAAGACTTTGACCTGAGTTAATTAGTTTTGCCCCCTAATTTAGACCCCTTTCTGGACCTTTAAAAAACATGTATTTCAGTCATCCATAGGGGCACTAACTTTTAATTAAGCTAACAAACTGTAATCAAATTAGCCAATACTAAGTGCACTACACTATTTCTTAGGCCATAGCTAAGGTCTATTGACAAAAAAAAATAGACTGTGTGTTCCACTTTTGAGCCTCTGCAATGAGAAGTAATCACTGAAACCAGATTACTCTTATCGTTTATCATTATAGTAATTTGAAGCTTGGGAGATTTTAGTTCGTCGTCATGTTCCTTCCTTGTTAACTGACAAGAAAAACAACACTTCCTGTTACCAGAAGTTGTTATGAGGGAAACATCGGCTGTATAATCACTTTGTTTCCCCTTACAAACATCACATCGGCAAGAATATAAAGAGATGAGCTGCCGTTGAATTATCATTCGCGAGGATGTGCTCACGCAGAGATTCGGCTCACCTATTATCCATTTTAGGACATTCTGAAATACCAGTGTATAGCCAGAAAGGGGTTGTGTCTTTGGGTAACAATTGACAGGGCCAAGTAAAGAGTGTAGGTGACTGAAGTGCGGCACCGCTAGCGGGCGGCTATATTCATTCTCAAGGACAGAATTCAGAAGTTAAGCAATGCAGGCAATACTCAAGGTCTCTTTTCTCTACTGAGATGAGCCAGTTGAGCTGTTTTAGGCACATGATAATGATGACCCTTGAAAGACTCCCTTTAGAGTTTTTTTTCTTTTTTTTTTGGTCAAGCCACACTCTCAAAAAGCCAAGGGGTTGACCCAAGACCCACTGAAAGGATTACATCTCTTGGATGTCCTGGGAGCATGTTGGAATTCCCCAGAGAAGGAGATGGAATCCAGGGCCTGGGAAAAAGAAATCTGGTCTGCCGCACTTAACCTGCTCTTACCGTGACTCTTAAATGGATGGATGGATAAAGGTTACCATGGCAATGTCTGTGTATATCACATGATTATGCCAATGGGAGTAAATAATTTTATACATGACTATATATCGTATATTCATATAAGTCAAATTTATGTTAATAGCAGCAACTCATCAACAGAAACTTGATGCAATGCAAAAATTGAAACAAGTCTAGAATATGCATTGATGATGTCTGTAGCACTGTTATTATGCAGCTTTATAATATTTGTAAAAATATATGGCAGCTATTTTTGCTCTGTAGTGTTTATGTTGTGCTCGTAGAAATATGTTTTGCTAACTCTGGCATCGTGTTGTTTCTTTTGAGGATACAACTTCTGTCGTTATTAAATGATGAATTTGAATGTGAAAAGAAGGATGGAGAGGAAAAAACAACTATAAAGTGAAATATTAGCCATTAAAATAAAACATTTCCCAGGATGTTAAATATGGAAGAAAATTCCATATTTAAGATTTAGTGGAAGACAGAAAGTATAATCAGTTAAACAATGGATTAAACTATGCTACGGGCTGACACTTAAATCAAATGAAATTTGACTTACATGTCTAAATGGGAGGGAAATAAAGCATATTAATTGCTTGTGCACAAGTTTAAATATTTTTCATAGAATATTTTTGTGACATAGTTCAAAATAGTTACCAATCCGAATATTTTAACTAACATAGCACAGTTGGTGGCCACATAACTGCACATTGTGCTCATTTTAAATCATTTAGCAGGTCAGATTGGCGATTTTCTGCACATCCTACTAATTTTAAATGTTATGAAACATAAAATAGCTACTTAGTTTCTGGAAGAAATTTGATGACGCTTATACAGATAGCAAACTAGCTATTAAATGATTTCCCCCAATAGTGTTGAATCCATAACAGTTATACAGCTATATAACTCGACCTGCAACAAATAAAACAGAATAAAAAAGACTGTATTCAAGTTTAAAAAAGATGACATTAAAGAAGCCTTAACCCCTCTAGCAATATGAGGATAGAAATGAAGTTGGCTCTGCTGCTTAAAGCCATTTCCATCAAAATAAAAAAATAAACAACAGAAATATAGAATAGTTTCCTTTGAGACAGTTTTATTTATTATAACATTTCAGACCTTCAGGACACAAAATAAGATCAATACATTATTTTCATTTTTTATGCTTAACTTACAACATGCAATCTTATATTGGTCCAGATGTATGAAACAATCAAGATAATCTGTTACGTAAAGCAGCGATTAGTATATTCTTTGATTATAAATTGTCACTCTAGGAATATAAATAAAATATAAATATTTTTTTATGTAGCTGTCTATATAAGTTTACAAACTTGAGTTGTTTTTACTTATGGAAAAGCTCATTAATTGCATTTCAGGCACTTTGTCCCAATGTATCAATACTGAATCATTTTCTTAATGATTATATTTTTTTGATATTTGATGTTTTCTAATATTTTTACTGTGATTCTTCAGCCATGGATTCTATGTGTACACTTAAGACTCATGTTTGTCTCCTTGCCATGTTTACATGAAGATTTACTGCTCCATCTCTTTGTCCCAGAACAACAAGCTGCCTTGAAGGACTATCTAATTTGCCTTTCCATTCAGTTGTGGCTTAAGGAAGACTCTTTCTGAATTGACCCTTGAGGTTGTTGGTTGGACTGAAGAAAACAACTGGAAAGAATTGGAATGCAAATCAGGAATCTAGTTCAGCTCTTGAAATGTGGCCACTAATCTTTTAGTGAGCATTGAAAACAGCTATTTTTTGTACATGGTGCTTTTGTAATACACAGACTTTTTGAACTGCAAGTACTTCTAAATATTAATTTTAAGTAAGATGCTTTTTATAAGTTGAGCCATTCTTGCTTTTCTTCATTAATACATACAATATTTACATTTTTCTTTGGATGATGACTATACTGCTTGTTCTATTTGTTTAATTAACAATTTGCTTGTATGGAGAAACCAGATTGCTTGTTCTCATGTATATATTTGCAGCCCACAATGGCACCACATATTCGGTGATTTTTAAGTACTTCATCTGAGCCTCAATGAACTGCTTACAAGTTCCTAGTATATCTCGGAGTTTGCTTGGAGGAAGTTTTAAAGTGGTTATATTATGTGCAGGAGACATGACTTTCCTACATTCAGAGCAGGGCACAGCCTAACTTCGAGTGTTAAAATCTCCCTTGAGATCTCTACTTCTGGTTCAGTATCACACCAAATCAAACCTAAAGCTCCCAACACGAATGCAAATGCCCAGCAAGCAATCCGCGGCCCAGTCACATACTGTCAGCAAATGCAGCCAGGGAAGAACTGCATGCCCTAGGAAATGCAAAGAGCACAGAACACTGTACAATCAACATCAATCATTCGTAGGTAAACGATCTCATTTCAGAGCACATAACATATATTTTGCCAGAAGTCACCCAGTGACAGATATATCAGCCCTGATATTTGCGAGGGTCGATAGATCAGGCCAGATGTAACTGCGATATGACCTATTTCTGTAACGCGTGGTCGGAAGCACGCAGCGGCCAACAAGCCTGAAACACACCAGAATGCGAGCTCATGATGGGGAGTGGACCACCCTAAAGTCACGACCCATGGTGGAAAAAATCTGATACGATTCATATACAGTATTACTATTTAGAGAAGTACACATAACAAAGGACATGAACACATATGCATCTTCTTATCATTTACTTATGATGATTTATTCTTCATTTTTAGCCACTATATTTTACCCCCCCCCCCCCGTGTATAAACCTTTGTGTCCCGCCTTCCTGTTACACACTGTCCGGTGGTTTTGCATTTAAAGTACTTTGAAAACCCTCACCCTGCCTCTGTTGTATGTTGCACTGTGGTCGAGGGGTGGGGGGGGTATTTTGTGGCGCTGTTTACCTCTACATGGATGGTATGACAATAAAGCCCAATTCTGAACTACCGCATACAGTCTATAAATATATTACCCATGGCAAAACATTCAAATATAAATTAAAATATAAAATATATGAGATATATGAATGCATAGAATTGACCATAATCATTATAAAACACAGAATTCCATTTCAGTCTCTTTACTGTTGAAGGTTGGAAATCCAGATTGATATTCCAGTGGTCAATGGTGTTAACAATTCCATGAGTAACGGCTTTTTTCTGTCTTTTCTGCATTTCTGATAATCCTCACTTTTGTAATTTCCCAGCACCAAAAGAAAGTATTCCATCTTTCTTGCTGTATGTATGTAAATATAGACACACACAGACACACACATACATATATATAAATGTGGATATAGATATACACCGGGAAATTTACATTGAAGCTTGAATGATTCTTTTCGAATCTTAAATCCAACATGATCTCTTAACTAGAAAATAAAAAAAAACTTTCCTTTATTTTAATTTGAACCATGCCTGTCTCCACTATAATTTGTCATTTAATAGTTGTTTTTTTCCATCCACATAATATGACATTTGTTAACTCTGACTCAAATTCCAGGAATGTCCCAGTTAAGGCCGTGACACATCACCACCAGTGTTGCCGGGAGCTCTTCTGCCATACCGCTACCATGCTAAAGATGAAAATATCCAGCCCACCACACACAGTGACATTTCTCTGCCTGTGCCCAATTACATCTGCTAACTAATCATTAATATGTATTCACCGTCTAACGTATTCATCATTACCAATGACTCAGTTAAACCAGCACCCACACATTGAGGTTACAAAAAACAACATTTCTATATGAATAAAATAAATGCGGATAAAAATGCACACAAGAAAATGATGAACTGCAGGAAACTTAAGTTGTCTGTAGGACTCACTGTGGTCCAGGTTTAGAATTTGTTATCACATCATGTAAGCCTACGATCCTCTTTGTTGATGTCAGTTAAATGTATGTTCTTGGACTAATTTATAACAAATTCTTATAAAAACCTGATTACTGAGGAATAAAGCACATCTGACAAGGCAGACTTACTAACAAACAGAGACATGGATTTTATAAGGTTGAGGTGTTTACCTGAAAGATGAGGTCCTAGTTTTAATTCTCCAGCTGCTGAATATTTAGATTCGCCTCCTTCATTTGCTTCTGGTGTCGCCCTTTATGTCTCTAGAGCACTACATTCAAAAAAAGGTTTTATGTGTTAATGTTGCTGTTGACAGCCTATAAAACATTATTGCTTTTTTAGGTACCCCTAAAGCATGCATGATTTAATATTCTTACTTTTCTGAATTGCTGCCCACACTGTCATCCAGAATTTAACAAAAGTTACTTCCTTCCATCCATCCATCCATCCATCCATCTTCTGAAACCACTAACCCTAGTCAGGGTTGTGGGGGGTCAAAAGCCTATCCCAGAATATACAGGCATAAGGCAGGGAACAACCCAGGATGGGGCGCTAACCCTTTGTACGGCGAGCACACACACACACACACACACACACACACACACCCAAGGGCAATTTGGTAATGTCAGTCAGCCTCAGCATGTTTTTGGACTGTGGGGTGGGGGAAAAGTTGAGTATCTGGAGGAAACACCACAACAACACGGGGAGAACATGCAAACTCTGCATCCATGGAACCCTGGCAGAGACTCAAACCCTGGTCCCAGAGGTGTGAGGCAATGGTGCTGACCCCCGTGCCGCCCCCCAAAAAGTTACATCAGTTCCTCAAATTAAAAATGCAGTTATTAATCCATGAAAAGAATTAGTGCTGGTAATGGTTCAGTACTCATGAAATAAAATGACGTTTTTCTTTACTGGGGTATGTTCATAGGTGCCAGATTCAGCAACAGAGACCACTGACTTTTTTGTGATACTCTGCTCAGTTCAGAAGACATATCTCCTCACAGAAACAACCATAAGCGGTTCTAGACCTTATTTTTTTTTTGTTGCAGCACCCCTGAAAATACTTTTTCTAAAACCATTTAGCGATTTGTCACAAATTTTCATATACATTTCATACCCCCAGCTCGGCAAACTTTATCGTGGAGATCCCCCCTCCTCTCGGCAAATTTAATAATGGGGACAGGGGGTGATGCCCCATATTTCTTCAGTGTCAAATCCTAGAACTGCCCTTGTCTGCAATCACTGCATTGAAAAAAGAAATTCATTTCACAATCAAAATCACAATAGAAAATGTTAAATTGTATTACAGTTAACCGTCAATGATTTGCTTTAATTTTATTTGTCACTGCTTATTTCATGAGGACTTAAGTGCAAAGCACATAGATTAGCCTTCATTTACAGTACTTACAGACACACTTCCAAAGTAGTAGCCCAACCGAACATCCCGTACAGGACTATTATGTAATACATGGCACTAGCAGTCATATGTGTAATGAAACACCTATTGCCATATACATACATTAATGGCCTGTAATAGTAATATTACCTCGTCCATCCACTGTAACCACTTGTCCCATTCAGGATCACAGAGCCTACAGGCACTAGGCAGGGAATGACCCAGGATGGACCATCTAAAGCACATCTATGTACCGGCAATTTGGTAACGCCATTTCACCTCAGAACTGTACATTGCTGGACGGCAATCCGACAATGACACAGGGAGAACATGCAAACTCCACACATGGCAGTGGCTCTAACCCTGGTTCTATAAGTGGGAGGCCTCTCTAATGAGAATCTGTTTACAATGGAAATTCTACCTTTATTTTAATTTGACAACAACTGCGACCCTTGATGACATAGACAATGGGTCGACAATTGTAACATCCGTTTCACTCAGGATGGGCGGTAACAAACACACACCATGGTAACACATAGCACGATAAAACACTCGCTTTTTACAACACATATTACAGTGATTATGCAAACTGATTAATGAAATAAACACACTTACATAGATAATCTTTGCACCACAAGCTACGCTAAGTACAGAGACTATATATCCATATATGCACCACACTATATATCCATCCAGCGCAGCGTTTCGACAGACCTGGAACTTGGTTCGTTTACATTTTATTTACTTAGCAAGCACTTTTATGTAAAGTAAAGTATATTTTAGAGAAAGCAGTGACAGGCAAGTCCATAGAGCAATTGGGGGTTAAGGCCCTTGTTTACAGGCCCAAAGGTGAAATCATTCTGCTTGACCCTGGGATTTAAACTAGCGACCTTCTGATCAACCCGCCGAGCCACACACCGTACTGTGTGGGTTCATGATATACTATAATATGTGATGCAAAATCAAAATGGCTTGTGCTCATATTAAAACCTCTTAAAACATATATGAAACACATTTCGCTGTTAGTTGTTCCAGCCAGTTCAGCAGCCAGCAAGTGATTTTAAAATATAAATCTAATCTAAATACATCTACATCTTTTTTTCTTTTTGACTAGGATGGTCTTGCTAACAAAGTCTAATGAATTGACTCATTGTGTACATGTGTGTTTTATGTAACCAAAAGCACATTAAATGGCAGAGTTTCTCTGTCGTCCTGGAGTGAATTAGACAATGTGGCTGTCCCTTGCTGCCCTTCTTAATCAACAAACCTTTAGAAGATGATTTTCAAAATGAGTCACTTCAGTCTAATTACGGCATACATGTTTTGTTCTTTTTTTTACATTGACGGGGCAGAAACAAATGCACTCTATGAAGTAACAATGGACCTTCAAGTTAAAAACCGGACATCAAGATGCATTAAAAAAAAAATTAAAAAACGCAGCATAATATAACAGAAACAGAAGCAATATATTTTACAATCACGTCCCTGTTTTAATTCGTTTATTATTATTATTATTATTATTAACATTATTATTATTGTTGTTGTTGCCATTGTTTATGTTGATGTGTTAATGTTGATTTTTTTTATTCACTTGGCCTGGCATTGTGGAATATACATTATTTCTGTTACTTACACTCCTATGCACCTTGACATAATTTGTTTCCTTTTACCTCAATTATTGTCACTTAGTTCATCTGTGGGGAAACTGTGACCTGTAGAAAGGTCTTCCTTCTTCCGTACTATAAACAGCCATCACTGAAACCTTTCCTTCAAGGTTTGACCCTCAAAGAGATCCATTAGTTCTACCTTTTCTTCAGTGGTTCTTTTTTTCCCCCCCTTCCATTTTCATGACAACGCTCTTGAGTGATTTGGAAGATGCATGCACTTTGGTGCAAGGCTAGTAGGATCTGCTATGGAACTCCAAAAAGCTCCTTTGTGTATCTTTCATTTGGCATCACGGTCTATGCCCAGCTATGTGTAATAATTTAGTCCGGGGCCACTGAGGTTGACATTTGTTGTGTCTGTAGTGACTCCAGCTGTAAACTGAAGGCTGAAGCATATGCTTCACAGTCTGTGACTCCCTGGCCCTTCACACGCAGCCCCGCCTAATGCAGAAGGCAGCAGCGCTGGATTTATTGTCTTTCCGCATGAGCTCAGTGATAAGTTTGCCGAGATTAGCCGGGGCTCAAGACAATAGCTTCAGATAAGTCATTATCTTAAACTGGAGGCCAAAATAACAGAGTGCAAGCCGCATGTGTTTTAATATTTTTTTGTTTTTATTGATATATTTGCTTACACTTATTATACTATAAGTTGAGCTCAGTCTACTTTTAACCTACTGTCCTATTGTCTTTTGGTACACCTGCCGAATGACATCAATCCGCTTTTACTGCAGTATTACAGAGTATTACAGTGTGTTATACCACAATTAATCAAAACAAGACAGCACATGTAGAGATTAGATTTAGTTATGCAATTTGGGCAGCAGTGTTGCACCGTGCATGTTAGTCATTGTTTAAAATGAATTCCAAATACAAACAATTTGTAATTTTCATAAAATAATGTTGTATTTGTTTTTCATGAGTAAATAATTACTTTCACTGCATGTACAAACATTCATAGCATTTTTGATATGTGGGTCAACTTTTATTATTTTTTTTTTTCAGAAAGTGGGCACAGATATCACAGAATCATGAATTCTAAATGGAAAATACTAACTGTAAATATAAAAGAATAGCAATAATAATACAAAAAGATGACTGGAGCAAGGGAAGAGCTACATTTTGGTTGTCCCTCCCTGTCCACCTGACCTCTCTGTCTTCTCCCTGGTGAGGCCCTGAGGAGCCAGGCCTGTTGATCCTTAGCCTTACTTCTCATTCCTGCCCTCATGTTCTCACTCCAGCTGCCTATTGTTGGCTCCCTCATCAGTCTTGTATACAAGTGCTTCCCAGTCCTGTCATTGACGTCACACCTACATGTTGGCGGTATCTGCCCTTGTTCCCATCCTTGGATCCATCACGATCCTGTTTGGTTCTGGTATTAGTCCTTTAAGTTCAAACCCTCTTTTTCTTTCATTACCACGCCTGCTCCTAAGTCCTTCTTCCCTTGCCTCGTGAAATTTGGTGTCAATAAATAAGATTAAATTATGTCACAATAGCCACTGTTTTCCATGTATGAGAACTTACAGCAGCTGTACAGATCAAAGCATGCAGTGTAAATAAACCAGGTCATTATCACACCATATTTAAGAGTTAATGACTATCCAAGAGGCTGATGTTAAATTGAGGCTGATGTTAAATGTTATTTATACTGAATTACATTTGTTGGAATTATTTCAGTCAGAAATAATTAATCACAGAAGTCTGTTTTATTTCCATAAGTCTTATTGCGCAGTAGCTAATTAATCAATAATCATTATGTAACAGCATTAACTGATAATAATTAGTTCATAATTAACCACTAATGTTTGATATTGGTAGTTAAATAATGCCTTCTTCTGTAGTACATCAATAGCTAATAACTGGTAAATGCTTCCACAAATGTAGTATGAAACACGATTTAATATGTTTTTATCTAATTAGACCTATAATTACACCGTATGGATGTTTTTTGCGAAAAAATTATAAGCATTATATTTAGTAATTGCACAGAAGCTAAAAATCCTTCCTAATAAGTAGTCACATACTTAGCAGTTGACTGACCTACTGTGAATACATCTGGGATTAGTGTGCAGCGTGTAATGTCTCGTTGCGTAGCGCTGTAGCCGCACGCTTCTCGATTCCTCTTCCCTGGCACATTGCTTCTTGTTATGTTTGCATGGGTTTCCTCCTGGTAACTCTGGTTTCCTCCAAGAAAATGGGTTTTAAGTGAATTATCGTCTCCAAATTGGCTGTGAGTGTATGTGTGTGTGCGTGCATGTGTGTGTGTGTGTCTATGTGTGTGTGCAGTAATTATCACATTGTGGAGATCAAATATATATGTGATAAAAACCGATTACCTTTACCTTCTGGGGACATTTTGCCAGTTCCCACAAAGGAAAACTGAATTTTATTTAAAAAAAAATCTGTAAATGCAATCAAAAAACTAAACTCTTGTATTTTGTTTGGTTACTTATGGTTAAGGATAGGACTGGGCCAGGTTTAGGGTTATGCCCATAAATGAATGGAGAGTTCATTAATATATAATATATATGATATATGCGTGTATGTGTATCTGCCAGGTAATGGACTGGCTATAGGATGCCCTGTGCATTCAAAGATATGCCCTAAACTCACTGTGACCCAGTGTTCAACGAGCATTAACATGCGCTTGAAATCTGTACAGTAAGGAGGATGTTTCTGGAATGTTTTCTGAAAACTTTCATTGATCATTCCTTCCTTACAGCTGTCTGTGAAAGCACTGGGCAGTTAATAAAGACAAGATTGATTGCAATTTTTAAATTGATGTTATAATTGAGCATCTTTTATGAACCACGCTACGGCCCAAAATACCTCTCATGCTCCTGAACGTGTCGGTGTACTAATCCTCAGTGGTGAGCAAGAGTAGAGTCTTTGACACGACAGAAGTTATAGTTGAATGTAGGTTATAATGGTGCTGCAGTTTATAAGGAAAAATGTGCGTTCAGCACCCACCACAATATGGTACTATTGGTTTCAAGTTGAATAAAGTTGAACAGCCATTTTTACATTTTTTGCCTTGAAAAGTTCCTACGGTAATATGAGAAGTCCTAATGTTATTAAATTTTGCATAAGCTTTAATTGGGCAAACATATTATAAAAGGCCTTTGTTGTGTCAATTAGTTAAGTATAATCTGCTCACTGCTTTTCTGCCACCCAATATGTTTTTAAATGTATTTGTATAAGACAGAAATGGGAGTGGACAATGGAGCATTTTCAATTAAATGTCACCGTAATGAGTGACAGCAACTATTTGATTGGGCTTTCAGATTAATTGCTTACATTTCATTAAGGGATTCATTTATCAAGAGAATTAATCAGTTTAGAAAATTGCTGAATTAGATCAGGTAGGGCCAGCAGTTATTAAATACGATTAATTATATTTTTCAAAACCTCCCTTCACAATGTCACCATAAGAATGAAATCTATCTACATCAATACTTCTGCAGAATAGGGTAGAAAATACTCATCACCAGAATGTAGGACGCTTCTGCATTCTATCAAGAAATTATATAAGAATCATATATAATACTCAAGTTAATAAATGCACATATGAAAGATTTAATTACACACAATTTACATAAAATTACACAATTCTTTTTTTTCTTGATATTGCCATTACAAAACAGATGGCTGAATTACTGCAACTGGCCATTGACCTACTTTTGTTGCAATAATACAGAACAGCTTAAACATATTGAGATGAAGTATCCACTAGAAATGTCAGTTTTTCTTATATTTCAGGATCCTCATCCTAGGTGCAGGTTAACAAACAAGCCATAGTCAGACTTACTTCATTCCCTTGCCCCAGGCTACACTGTAGTTAATGATTTGAGTTCAGGTTTTGTAACTATGAAGTTGCTATGCATGAGGCCTTAAGCTTTAAGTGGTCAGGCAAAAGGCCTCTTTTATTAGCACAGGAATTGATGGTTCAGTGAAGCCGATCTACATGACAATCGAAGATAAATGTCAACACACTGGCCAAAGTAAATGTTGAGCAATATGTTGAGTGGAGTTATTAATATTTTTTTTCATTACTACCATAGGGAAAGACGAAAGAGGGGAAAGAAGTCTTTGTGGTAATAACACTGCAGAATAATGAGAAGAAAATGCAATTGGGCATTTTTCAATGTTACAAACGTGGAGAAAAACTTAAATGGCCAGATTATTAGTAATTACAATATTACAGCATTATTTTGAGCCATTTGATTGGCATAAATGGGACGACAATGTCATACCTCAGACCATAATATGCAAAAATGTACTTACCAGCAGATTTAATTAAGATATATTGTTGAGATGTGTGTGTGACATTCTAATACTGATATTTCTCATTATAAGAGTTTTTCAATGGAGCTACAGCCATTTTGTGGCTAATGGCAGGTTATTCTTTATTAATTGTTTATCTGACATGTTCACTCGCCTCTTTCTCATGGCAATGCTGACAAAAGCCCGTGTGCAAGGTTGTTTTTGCGTCGTCTCTCTTAGCCTCTTCACTTGCTCACACCTGAGAAGGTGGTAAATGATAACTACAGCCCAGTTGTGTCCAAAAATAATGCTTTATGGATTCAGGTGCTGCTTTAATTGCTAGAGGCTGTTACCCTACTGTCGCATATCTTGTTTCCTTCTTCCAGCTGGTGCAGGTACAGTAGCCGTTCAGCTTGTACTCAGTGCTCCCAGCAGGAAGCACGACTCCTGGACCGTCCCTTCAGGCATCAGCCTGTACTCCAAAAGGCTGATCAAAGTCTGGGCTTTGTAATAAGGGCACAAAGTGTTCCTAAGATCCTGGGAGGCCTTTTCTCCGTTTCACCGTATTCATTCCTGTCTTTTTAGCAGCCTCAGCAGCACAATAGGACCTTTGATACCTGCTCAGAAATCCAAAAGGATTTGCTTTTATATTGCTGGTTTGTTCTGAGCATAAACTCCCTTAAGCATACATACATGTGGCCAAATTTACCCCAAATCTCCTAACAGAGGGTAACTATAAAACCAACTCAAATTCGGTACATGCTACGGTACATTTTAGCAGGCTGACAATTCGTTTGACACTACAATAATATTTGTCTCTAAACGTTTTGAATATTATCATGATGTCTAGTGTGTTGAGGTAAACCCAATAAAGCCAAACAGTATCACAGTCAATTACAACGACCCAAAAAAGGGATGAAATGATGTTTTCTTTAATCACTACCTTTTTCTCACTCTGGAGGAATTATCTTCTACATTCAATTTTATCCAACCCTGTTGATACACTTAGATAACCCAGAACTTTATTTGAGCTCCTAGATTATCACATTCTGTTGAGATCAAGGTTTGATGCGACGCCAACATTTTGTGAAGACGGAGGCAGCTGCTATTTTTCATTTTGCCCCTAGAACACATAAGTGCTCTGAATGCAAACAGAAGTGCTCCATGATAAATCTAAAATTACCATAACTGTGACTAAAAATATTTATAGTTGACTTTCCTGGGAACATTTTCTAGAATCTTGTTTGAAATTCATCCAGAAAGTTTGGACTTGCAGTTATGACATACAAACCATAACGTACAGTGGCAATTGCAAAATAAGGAAAACAAGTAAATCACAAAATATAATTTTTTTAAAGCGAAAATATTTTTGCGCGGGTTGGAGTCCCTGCCCTGGCTGTACGTATGTGAAGTATGTGGAGTTGGCATGTTCTCCTCATGTTGTCGTGGGGTTTCTTCTGGTTTCCCACCACAGTCCAAAAACATATTAAGGTGAACGGGAGTCACCAAAATTGTCCATAGATGTGAGTGTGGCGGGTGTGTGTGAGGTTGGCGTCCCGTCCTGGGTTAATCCCTGCCTTGTGCCCTGCGATTGGTTGGCGTCCCGTCCTGGGTTAATCCCTGCCTTGTGCCCTGCGATTGGTTGGCGTCCCGTTCTGGGTTAATCCCTGCCTTGAACTCATAGCCTCCAGGATCGACTCCAGACCCCTGAGACCCTGAATAGACAAAATTGGTACAGAATGTGGATGGATGGACGTATGGGTGGATGGAGCTGGGAGGGAGCAAAAAATTGGACTTGCCGGGGGGTCCCACTGGTTTACACTGATCAGGGTTGCAGAGGTGGGGGGCCCTGGAGTCTGTCCCAGGCATCATGAGGCAGGGGGTAAAGCGATCACGGAGAAGAGAAGGAAGGAGAGTAAGAGACACCTGAGGATTACACCTGGGAGGGCTGTACCATGTGAGGCTCCGCCCCTCGAAACCTGGGAGGGCTGTACCATGTGAGGCTCCTCCCCTTGAAACCTGGGAGGGCTGTACCATGTGAGGCTCCTCCCCTTGAAACCTGGGAGGGCTGTACCATGTGAGGCTCCTCCCCTTGAAACCTGGGAGGGCTGTACCATGTGAGGCTCTGCCCCTCGAAACCTGGGAGGACTGTACCATGTGAGGCTCCTCCCCTTGAAACCTGGGAGGGCTGTACCATGTGAGGCTCTGCCCCTCGAAACCTGGGAGGACTGTACCATGTGAGGCTCCTCCCCTTGAAACCTGGGAGGGCTGTACCATGTGAGGCTCTGCCCCTCGAAACCTGGGAGGGCTGTACCTTGTGAGGCTCCGCCCCTCAAAATGTTTCGCAAATCATTCGGTTATCGTTTGATAAACCAGGCAGTCTTTAGGTTAGTATGACAGAGGGATCTGCACACAGACACCTGACACTTTCAGTCCTGATTACTGCTACTCCGTGCAGCAGTAGAAGACCAGGCCGAGGGCCTGAGCACAAACAACGACTTGTTACCTGAATGGCTGCAAAAATGCAAAGCTAAACCTGATTATCACGCTGCCACTTCAGTAGGATCATTGCCGTGTTGCTGGGACCGTGAGTTTAGCATCGAGGGAAGCAGGACACCGAAGGAGACACTTTCGTCATTTCAGCTATTACTGTAGGTCCAGGAAGGTCATGTTAGGGGGGTTAGTCAGCTGTTAGCAGCTAAAGTAATGCTGACAAATTTGGTAGAAATAAAACACCCAGAAACACCTCTACAGCTTTTGCCGTTTTTCTTATGTTGGATTTTAAGTTATTATTTCAAACAAATAACAATAAACAGGAAGGCAATGTGTGACCCTGTCCTGAAAATACCATCGTGAGAGTAAATTCCAGTGCTGCTGCCCTTTGTGCTCAGTCGTGTTCTTAGTTAAAGGAAGCGATAAGAAATTCACTTGCAGCGAATGCCGAGACTTATTTTCCTCAAGGTGCGAGACCAAACCCAGTTCAGTGAACTGCATAATTCGATCCAGGGGAGCACTCTGATGGTGCAGGGGAAATATCAGTGCTGCTACCATGCAATGGGAAAGATTTTCATTTGTAATATTTTGCTCCACTTCATACAGCATTGTATAGCACATATACTACAGGCTCAGTAAAATGATCTTGTCATAAAAATAAATGTGTCAAAAGCCTTATGTTTTATTAATGTTATTAGCTGGCAGCAAAATGGTGTGAGAGACGTGAGGCTGTAAAAAATTGCAATTAAAGGTCTAAGAGGGGCAATTCTGTTGTACCATTGATTTTGTACCTGACTTAGTATATTATACTGCATAATGTTCCATACAAACCTCTGCTAAGTCATGAGACTAAATAAAATTGTGCCATCAAGTGGACAGATAAGGCCCCAAGGGACATACAGAGAAAATATCCGTTTAAAAAAAATCAAGTGATTAGGGTTACTTTGGTGTATTTGTTCACAAGCGTTTTTTGATAGCTATGCCATTTTTACCACGTAAACTCAGAACAAAAAAAAAAATCATGATAAACCTTTAGTATGGATGCAAACTGAAAAGTTCAGGCTGAAAACCTCTTAATTGCATCCGTTGATGATTTTCACGAATTTCAGGCAAATGGATGCTTACGCCCAACTTCGCAGATGAGTCACGGCCGTTACATGTGCTGAGCGAAGTGCGTGTGCACAAAGAAACAAATGGCTGGATGTAAATTATAATCATTTTATGAGAGGGGCTGCCTCTCCTTTCATTTCAGAATTCACGTTAATGCACACATAACAATAAAAAACTCCAACCTTCGGATCGAACAAATTGGCGATATAGACAGTTACTTCGATATATTTGCATGTGTTGTATGTCCACTGTCCGATGTTTGCCCATTTCAACAAAGCTGTCATCTTTTTGCATTATGCAGAGCGCACCTGGATTTAAAATAAAATATAAAACTACAGAGCATCACAATTTTTTTTCTTTTTTTTTTGCAAAGCAAATGGATCTTCACATTCCTACTTTGAATGAATTCAATCAATCATTTGATAAATGGCCTTTAAAATGTACATGATTGATGATTTGGGGGTTTGCGGCTTCTTTCCACTGCATGTCTGCAAAAGGGAATGCAATCTCTCTCGACGATACGTACATTACTCAAAAAAAAAAACATATAGTGATTCATATATTATTTAGGGGGGAAAAGAGGCTGTGTCCATTCTGTTCTTCATGAGCATGGATGTATCAGTGTGAATTTAAAAGAGCACTTGCCTTCTTTAATGTTATAGTCGCTCATAAACTGAAGCAGAGTGAGCAAACTGAAAGCGATTCAGCTGACATTTGTTTCAGTAGATCACTCTGTGTCCTCAGCCGCAAAGAGCCTTCTAAAGGGAAGGACAGAGAAGACACAAAGGCATGCTTTTTCAAAGGATATTTTCAACTTCAATAGCCTTGAATAATCACCACTGTGCTGTGTTGCACAATTATATTAATTATGTGAAAGATCCTCTTGCATTAGACCTTCCACAGTTAAAACGTTATGAAAAGCTTTGTATTTTTTTCTTTTTTGAAAATTGAACCTTTCATGTGAATGGTCCTAATATGCCATTGTGCTCTGTTTTGAGATGGAAAAAAGTATATTATTGAGAAAACAACAATTTGCCTTTTTATCTTCATATTGTTATAACACTAACCTGCATTTTGGAAGAGCCTTTAATAACGCTGTCTCCACATGCTTCACAGACGTGGAAGATCGTCCGTGACGACATGCAGTCGCCCTTTATGTGTGACATGATGAACACACCGTCTACAAAAAACTCGCTACTCAGATGTTGCTGTACAGTGGCAGCTTCTCCACAGCAGAATCAGTGTTATTTCACCAAGTACACACCAGAATCAGTGTTATTTCACCAAGTACACAGCAGAATCAGTGTTATTTCACCAAGTACACAGCAGAATCAGTGTTATTTCACCAAGTACACAGCAGAATTTCACCAAGTACACAGCAGAATCAGTGTTATTTCACCAAGTACACACCAGAATCAGTGTTATTTCACCAAGTACACACCAGAATCAGTGTTATTTCACCAAGTACACAGCAGAATCAGTGTTATTTCACCAAGTACACAGCAGAATCAGTGTTATTTCACCAAGTACACAGCAGAATCAATGTTATTTCACCAAGTACACAGCAGAATCAGTGTTATTTCACCAAGTACACACCAGAATCAGTGTTATTTCACCAAGTACACACCAGAATCAGTGTTATTTCACCAAGTACACAGCAGAATCAATGTTATTTCACCAAGTACACAGCAGAATCAATGTTATTTCACCAAGTACACAGCAGAATCAGTGTTATTTCACCAAGTACACACCAGAATCGGTGTTATTTCACCAAGTACACAGCAGAATCGGTGTTATTTCACCAAGTACACAGCAGAATCAGTGTTATTTCACCAAGTACACACCAGAACCAGTGTTATTTCACCAAGTACACAGCAGAATCAGTGTTATTTCACCAAGTATACACCAGAATCAGTGTTATTTCACCAAGTACACACCAGAATCAGTGTTATTTCACCAAGTACACACCAGAATCAGTGTTATTTCACCAAGTACACAGCAGAATCAGTGTTATTTCACCAAGTACACACCAGAATCAGTGTTATTTCACCAAGTACACAGCAGAATCAGTGTTATTTCACCAAGTACACAGCAGAATCAGTGTTATTTCACCAAGTACACAGCAGAATCAGTGTTATTTCACCAGGTACACACCAGAATCAGTGTTATTTCACCAAGTACACAGCAGAATCAGTGTTATTTCACCAAGTACACAGCAGAATCAGTGTTATTTCACCAAGTACACAGCAGAATCAGTGTTATTTCACCAAGTATACACCAGAATCAGTGTTATTTCAGCAAGTACACAGCAGAATCTATTTCTATGGGGTTTTTTTTTTGGTGGCAAGAGGAGGTAAGAAAGTGTGTAACCATTATGTTTCAGACATTTATTTGTATTTATTTTAAGGAATATGTTCTTAAAGTAATAAAATAAAATGGTAGAATATCAATATGTTCTGTAGGAGCATTTCATTGTCTTTTTTTTTTTTTTTTGAAAAATGACAATGATGCCAATATTCTTCCACATGCCCAGAGTAACATACTTGCTTGAAGCAACAACTGGCATTTCTCTCTCTACTATTAAACCAACGATGATGAGAGCATGAAAAAATGAAAAAGGGCACATTTGTCTTTTACATATTTTTATAATTCTTCTAAAATGTTATATGCATACACTCAAAGGAAGAAGTGTTACTTCGCAGGCTATCCGCTGAAAATTCAAGTAAAGCAAGTAGAGAAAGTGTTGATGTTGTGTTTTTTTTATGTCCATGGCACTTAAACAAGGAAAAGAACTTCGCATGCATGGGGTGCTTTGAATTTTCTAATTAGCTGGAGCATAACTCTGGCAGCATGGGGCACAAGGCAGGGGAACTGGCTGAACTGGATTTCAGTCCATTGCAGGGCACAAACACATACAACTCAGTTTCCAAAAACGTTGGGATGCTGTGCAAAATGTAAATAAAAACACAATGCAATGATTTGCATATCTTATAAACCCATACTTAACTGAAAACAAAACAATGACAACATATCAAATGCTAATTTTATTGCTATCAAATTTTTATTATTTAATGACAAATATATGCTCAAATTGAATTTGATGCGAGTAACATGTTTCAAAGAAGTTGGAACAGGGGCAACAAAAGACTGGAAAAGTTGTGTAATGCTAAAATAAAACACCTGGTTGAATATCTCACAACTAATTAAGTTAATTGGCAACAGGTCAGTAAGATGACTGGGTATAAAAAGAGCCCCCCAGAGAGGCAGAGTCTCTGTGCAGTGAAGATGAGGAGGTTCACCACTCTGTGAAAGACTGTGTGAGCAAATAGTGCAACAATTTAAGAATAATGTTCCTCAGCGTAATATTGCAAGAAATTTGGGAATTTCATCATCTACGGTACATTATGTCATTAAAAGATTAAGAGAATCCAGAGAAATCTCTGTACGCAAGGGACAAGGCTGAAAAGCAATATCGAATAACCATGATCTCCAGTTCCTCAGGTGGCACTGCATTAAAAACAGAAATAATTATGCAGTGAAAATCACTGCATGGGCTCAGGAACACTTCCAGAAACCACCGTCTGTGAACTCAATTTGTCGCTGCATCCAAATATGCAGGATGAAACTCTACCATGCAAGGAAGAAACCATATGGAAACATGATCCAGAAATGCCACCGACTTCCCTGGACCCGAGCTCATTCATTTAAGATGGACTGAGGCTAAATGGAAAACTGTCCTGTGGTCTAACGAATCAAAATTTCAGATTCTTTTTTGAAATCATGTACACTATGTCCTCTGGGCTAAAGGAATATCCAGCTTGTTATCAGTGGATAGTTCAAAAGCCTGCGTCTGTGATGGTATGGGGGTGCATTATTGCCCATTGCTTGGGTAGCTTGCACATCAGGGAAGGCACCATTAATGCTGAACGGTATATACAGGTTTTGGAGCAACATATGCTGCTATCCAGACATCTTTTCAGAGACGGCCGCATACATTTCAACAAGACAATGCCAAACCACATTCTGCACATATTACAGCAGCATGACTCCATGTTAGAAGAGTCCAGGTACTAGATTGGCCTGCCTGCATTCCAGATCGGTCACCCAATTAAAGACATTTGGCGTGTCATGATACAAAAAATACAGCAAAGGAGACCCCCGGACTGTTGTAGTCCTATATCATGCAAGAGTGGGACAACATTTCACTTTCAAAACTCCAGCAACTGGTCTCTTCAGGTCCTAAATGTTTACAGAGTCCTGTTAAATGGAGAGGTGATGGCACACAGTGGTCAGCATGTTCCTGTCCCAGCTTCTTTGAAACATGTTGCTGGTATCAAATTCAAACTGAGCATATATTTGTCATAATACAATAAAATGTTCTCAGTGTCAACGTTTGATATTTTGTCTTTGTCTCTTTTTGCAATTAAATATGGTTTATATGATTTGTAAATCATTGCATTCTGTTATTATTTACATTTGACACAATGTCCCAACTTTTATGGAACGGGAGTTGTACATGCACATACAATGGGCAAGTTAACCTAACTGCATTTATTTGGACTTCAAAAGAGAACTGGAGTCCTTAGTGGAAACCCATACAAATTCAACAATGTACAGAGCAGAAGAGAAATTTATGCCGCTAATCCTGGGGGATTGAGGTAGCATTTCGGCCTACTCAGCCGTATAACAATATAGTCACAGTTTTGTGGCACTGATGTAAAGAAGCAGGTATGATTTGGAAGTTTGAAAATGTTAACCTGTTCAAAAAAACTAAATCATATGTTGGTTGAGTGCATAATTTACAGTCCAGCTCAGAGGTATAAGGCGTGATAACTAGAACTGCTTTAAAATGCTTTGTGAGATTAATTATCAATGACATCATTCCCTGAAAAATCAGCCTCATTTTGCCACCTTATTGACACTCCAGCACTTAATCATCTGCCGAACTTGTGACTTGCTGCTGACTGTCACATACCAAGGACAAGCCTTTATCGTGTTTCACCGCCTTAGATGGCCCTGTAGACAAGTGTTTCTCCACCCCGTTCCTGGGAACTTGGAGGGGGTGGGGGTCACCAAGGACCGGTTTCAGAAATACTGTTGCAGATGGCCTGTCGCGGTTTTCAGTCTTGCTGTGTTCAAGAGTGAATTTCAGAGATGCAGCAGTTGCATCAGCAGCACTGTGGGTGTGTTGTGTGATGCCTCTCTCTCCTCCAGTGTTAGGCTTGAGTCCTGCCCCCTCTGTGTGCATTTCTGCCTGTGCGTGTGTGTGTATGTGTGTGTGTCTGTGTGTGTGTTGTGTGGGACTTTTCCCCCTAAATTTTATGGGTTTCCTCTAGGTCTCAGCTTTACAAAGACATGAGTTGTTGTCTCTCAAATACCCATAATGCCTGACTGTGTGACTGTCTCATGTCTCATGTCTCCTGAGATGGACAGACATTACACAAAGGGAGCCCCCCCACCCCCCATTATACCTTATGCTGCCTGGGATAGGCTCCCACCCCCCCACGTCAGTGTTTTGGATACATGGTTATAAGATGGATGGATGGTGTTTCTTTCCAATGAGTTTATGATACAAAGCCAGAAACGTTTCAGGGATGAAACACATGATATATTTCTTTTACTACCCTAATTTAAGCTTTGCTCATCAGCGTTCATAATGAGAACCTCTTCTTTGTTGTACTTGATGTCGTTAGGTTGACAAATGGCAAGCAATTAAACAGTGAAGACACAGAGTTTTCTTTTCACATTCAAGATAGAAAGGAAAACAGTTTGATTTGTTTGACAACGATCCTGCTTTTCCAAATCACTGTTTCTGTCCCACAGCTTGAATAAAAGCCTCTGTAGGAAAGATGTTCATTGACATGTGAGTCAGATAAACTCCATCTGCGAAGGATCATCAGTTCATTATCGAGTAAAGATAACTCAAGCTCATTGACCAGGTTAAATATACGTTCCCACATTTCTAATATTCAGCAGTAAGTGTAGCTGATTACTATATGTCATTCATAATCAGCAATAAATTTGATTATTTTAAGTTTTTAGGTACAATCAAAATGTTTCAGATTAACAGTAAGACTCACTATTTCCCATGCCTATTCATGTACCCATATCAATAAAGAACAGACTTGATAATCAGCATTTATTGCCCCGTTCTCTACCAGAAATACAACTGTCACCATCATCTCATTTTTAAATAATAATCTGAAATAATAAGAGGTATGTGGGAGCAAAAACAACATCTCCCTTTCAATTTCTGTAAAAGCACACAGACACATAAGGACCAGAAATTAAGGACACTGACTTCCCTTGCTTCCTCATTAAAAACAAAAACTATCCATTAGGGGAAAAAACAGTTGCAGCCCTTACAATTATCCATTACATCTGCCACTCAACAGCACTTACTAATGCATAAAGCTCTGCAACATCGAAATTCTGTAATATAGAGTATAGGGAGCACAGTTCTGCTGTCAGGTCACTTCAAGTCACTGAAGTTTGGGATGATGGCACACTGCATAAACACTGCATACAGGACATTTTGAAGTATAGTTCTGAATACTTAGAAACAACATTCTGCATAACTTGTAACACCTTTGGCATTATATGTAAATATATGAGAGTTTATTCTGATTTGACACTTCATACAAACCTTTATCTCTCATGCATCATGCGTACATTATTTATTTCAAATTTTTTTTCTTGAATGAATCAATAAAAAACTGATATTTTAAGTAGAAGACACTCACTCTAGAACTGTATATGTGACCTGTCACATTTAGCTACGTTTATTCTGATATCTATACTTTTTCGTTTGATCATGGTATAGAACCCTATATTGAAACATTGTACTGTAGACTGTGCATTTGTTTTGTTTGTTGAAATATCTTCCACGTTTATTATTAGGGTTTTATAAAGTTTAAGGGTCAATACCACTAATTTCCCAACAAACATCTGGTAATATCCACCCTTCTCGCCAATGCACCCGCCTGGCTCTTACTGAATTGAGTGGACCCCCACACCAACGAGAGGCAGCTGAGCTTAGCGGGAGAGAAAAGAGCAGGAGACGAGGAGACCCTCTGCAACTGGCGGCTCTATTAAAGCTGGGGAGCTGTTGAGTTCTGTTTAGTTCCTGTTTAGTTTCTGAGCCTTTTTTTGCTATTTTTAGTTTTGTTTTTTCTTTAATAAATAGCTTTCGCACATGCACTGGACTTGTTTTTCAGACACACATGCCAGCTGACTGTCTCCCAACTCTTTGGTTTGCTTCACCTTACAACAGGCCATTTGTATGCATAGCTGGATCCTATAAATATAACTGCATTAATGTGCTGAACAAAGTTAATACTGTATATAGCTGAAAAACCTCATCAATGTTAAAAATAACCGGAGGTAATTTTGAGCTATACGAGTATTTTGTTTATGATTGGTGCACAATAACTAAAGTTAACTTGAATCCTGAAGTTGTTGCATATGTGGAATGATTCACAATGATGTGTGTGTGTAATATACACATATAAACACACACACACATATACACACACACACACACAAAACATACTTTCCTCTGGGAATATTTCACTTTGAAAATAAGGAAAAAATGGCTTGGTCTTTGATGTTTTCTCCCAGCAAACACTCTGTGGTTCTGTTTTTGCAGTATTTACACATTTTGCACCATCTGTATAAAAGCGATACTTCTCTTTAGTACAATGAACCGGGAATGGAAGTGCTGTTTTATATAATCCCTGGATCCCTCCAACTCTCACATCATATCATGCAAATTTGGTGCAGTTTGAAGGGATTCCAGCTCCTACCATATGTCTGAGCAGTGTAAGAACAACAATCTATTATGCATGCATTGCACCGGGCTTATGGTAATAAGGTATTAAATTAGTGCTGTATGTTATTACAGTACTCTTCTGTATCATTTCTGCATGAAAAATGTTCATAAATGTCAAATTTTGCACAGAAAGGACTGAAAAATGGAGATGCACTACTTTAATGACTTAGACTTTTTAGTGTGAGTGGCTTAATACCTTCTGAGATTCCTCTCTTTATTTTTATGGCACCTGTCATGATGCTTTGAACGTGGTGATTGCTGTACCGGTGTTTAAACTGATCACTGCCTGGATGTATATTTCTGTTAATAAATGGCTACTAAGGATATGTCTTCGTTTGTAAATATTCAGTCCAAGGCATATTAATCAAATTACCAATTCATGTAGCATTTCCTATTACACGGTAGTTTGAAATTAATTAATTTTTCTGACATTTCTTTTATATGAGGGATAATTTGTGCAGTTTAATTGACAGATTTTTTTCTCTATACATTTCTATTAAAATGCTCTCTATATAATTACAGATAAATGATGATGATATCTCAATATACTGTAAGGACAACATAAGTCTGGTTATTTTATGTGTCAAGTCTCCTTAAATGTAGAATTGCTTCCGATCAGTTCTACATTTTACACAGGTATGGTGTCATCTGAAAGTTTGTCATCTTGGTTAATTATATTTTAATTAGAAACCAATTAATGAATTTCCTCATTGAAAACCTTAAAACTGCATATTTTACTCCCAGTGGTGTCCAGTAAACTGAAAACAGGATGAAAGTTTCTCTGTGTCCTGTACTTTAGCAATTAATGTCATGGCAGAACATTAATTTTGATGAACATCAAATATAAATATAATTTTAAGAGCCTTTTGATTCATTGCTCAAATATTATATGCTGTGTAAATATTTCAGAAAGAAAGGCACTATACCCAGACACAACCATTCTAACTGAGTCTGATTTTCTCTGTTATTTTTAGAGAAAAGCATAGTACAATATTCACTGTAGAACAAAAGGAATGAAAGAAAAAAAAACATTCCGGAGCTCTATTGTCTGTCCAATGATCTGACAATATAGCTCCATTGAGACTTGTTTAGCTGTTGTGTGTCTGACTAAAGAAAGTCACTATCAAATATTATGGCAATTCGTCAATTGGACCAGCATTAAAATGTGAGCATTTGGTAACACCGACAGGCGTGTTGACTAAGGACATCTCCAGGGGCAATATTTGTGAAATAATCAGATAGAGCACACTAAAATTTCTGATGCCAAACATGATTCGTTCTCCTCTGGCATAGCTTTCACTGACTCTTTTCAGGGGATAAATGGTCTGATTATTACTGTAATTGAGTATGCTATGACCTCATCTGCCTTTATTGTCAAGCGAAGAAGTTTGGAGAAAACAACATGAGACCTAAAATGACCATCCTCTCTTTTACGCCTGAAATCTATTCAATTGTGAAAGATACGGGAACGATAATTTAGAGAACTGCAATTCACTAGGTGTATAAATGAAACCAAGCAAGAACTAAAATTTAATATGTGTTATTAAATGCATAAGGTTAGAAGTTGATAGGAACAAGTATTGCTGCTTTAAAATGGGAAAATTAGCCTTTTTATTTGTGCAAGACCAAATAAATTCACACCTTCTCCAAGCCAATGAACCACGCTTTCGATTTTTCAACAATGCGTTTTCTAAGGCAGCTTTTTTTCCCTGGACATCTGGTACAACCAGGTTGCTGTGCCGAGAGGAGAAAATCAACATCTATGCTAACAAAAGCTTTACTTTCATTAAAGCCACACTAACAACCTGGCCAATCAATAACCAGGGTCAATAAGTAATAAATGTGTACATGGTCAGTTGATTTCTGAATGAAGCTGATGTGTAATATATACCTAAGTATACACTTTGCATTACGGTGTGTGCTAACTTACTATATGCCATCATTGTATACAATTATAGCTAGAAATTCTGGGCCTCCTGACAAAATGTCACTTTGGCGCCCCGAACTGGAATTTATATTATTTCATATTCGTGGGTCCCTGTAAAGTTCTGGGCCCCCTGAATCTACCAGGTTATCCCAGCCCCTCCGACGCCCCTGAATACACTACTTATTGTATTCTTGCTCATAATTGCCTGTGTATGTGAGCTACGTTAGCTTTAACAGCATTTACATATATTCACTAATAAATGGAGAGAGTAGGGGAGGGGGCTGGTGAGGAGCGAGAGTAGGAGAGGTGTACTCTAACAACGTTACAGATGTGATAAGATGGTTCCCTGGACGATGACGGGACAGAGTAGGAGAGGTGTACTCTAACAGAACATTACACATGTGATAAGATGGTTCCCTGGTTCACAGTGAATTGCGTTTCAGGGAAAATAATCATTGTCATTATGTTTAATTCCTTTCTATTTACGCTGATTAAAACCTAACATTAATGATGTTTTCATTTGTTCACTGACTAATTAATGCTCACACCTTGCCAAGAATCATTTCCTTCCTCTGCTAATTCTAATTTGGGCAATTAATCATGCAAAAAGTAATTAGCGTTATAAAATGTGAAGTAAAGCCACTTATGTTCCCCAGGGATTGCAGCTTTGTTTCCAGATGCAAATAATAAGAGGTTTCGTCAGGGCTGGCTGTAGTTTGACGCTGCAACATGTGATAGTCTAAACTATCAATACTCTTCCATGTATTTGCAACACCTGCTTGTGCAATGTTACAGTACTACAGAAAAAAGAGAATGTGAAATGTAAACTTAATAATAGTATTAATAATAAATATTAACACGATTATTATTACACACTATTAGCTTCCAATAAGTATTAAAATATATATTGATGATTTTTTTATTTTTTTTTGCATAGGCATCGAAAAATCTAAAATCCATTTTTCACTGGGCTCGTAGATGTACCTTAGATTCTGCAGAATATTAATTAAAATTCCTTAGAGTTAATGTCAGGTGAGTAAGAGCTGAATACCAATCTGAAAAGCACACCAAAAGGTATTTTTTCTTTATTTTTTATGCTTTAATCTTTTAATATTCAAGGCACGATATACAGATATATGATATAAGCAGCCATGTTACATCTGTAACCTTTCCCGCCTTAGGAACTGTTACAGTGCATCATTTGATTTAATTTCATAATGCATAATATGTTGCTTTCATGACAAATCACAAAGGTCATAAGGCCTCGCGGATAATATTGTAAGTAGTTTAAGGAAAAATTCTAATGTCAAACATTATTGGGTAGTCTAGACAATAGACAGTGCCTTTTGAATTCCTTTTTAGGATGGTATGTTAATGCAGGTATTTGGAAATAATGAAGAAATCTGTATGCCGTAAAACAATCCAAACTGTACGTATTTTCGCTATGTTTTTAACAGCTCCAATATTCTATTCTGGTAGTCAATAACTGGACTGTTTACAGCCCCCATCTGCACAAGCAAAATTTTTAACCTTTTTGATTGTTTGTTATGTCCTGTGGCAGTGCTTGTGTTGTGTTGTTGCCACCCTTAAAGAGACAGTAACTGGCTGCAGCACATCACATGGTATTCCCTAGTACTGTAACTATGTTTTACACATCGAAGCTAAACATAGCAGGAGGTGAGAAAAAAAAAAACCACGATTATTGGTCCTTTTACATCCTTTTAATGTGTGATTGTTACATTTCAGTGGGATGGAAACTCCATCTGGTCTAGACCACAAGTTACTCCCCATCCTGTCCCTGAATCGAGTGCACTGGCTCACTGCAGCAAGCAATATGAAACCTATTCTAGGCCAAAACACGTTATCTACATCAGTTATGTCAGACAAATATGCATCAGCTGGAGTTAAACCATTGAGGCCTGGATGAGAGATGAAAGCCACAGGCACAGAGAGCTAAACCAACCAGATGCAGTCACAGAGAGTTCAGTCATATTCACCAATGAGAAGACTCATATGAACCTTATTTTTCTCGATATTCAACTGAGTCGGGGGGTGGCAGAGAATCATTTTTGTATAGTAAGATGTTTGGCTGGGTGATCTCACTAGATGTGTTGTCTTTTTGCATCTTTTGTATCTTTCTATCTGCCATTTTGGTGATAAAATGTAGACTTATGTAGATTTCATGATGTTCATGACCAAGGAACGTGCGCTGAGTATGTTAAAACGCAATCCATTACGTATCCCGAAATTAAACAAAAACAGCTGCTGTGTCACTATTTAAATTTTTTCTTGATAATACATATTTTTTAGCACATCTGTCTTAGTAATTATAATTGTATTTATTTATTATACAATATGTAAAATGGTACACCAGCTAACTTTACTCGAGGGGACATGAATAATGTAGTAGTATACGCTTACATTTAACTAATATAGTGCCTGAATGGAATGCGTGAATTGTCATAATTGATTAATGATGAACAAGCACGGGGTCAGTACATACTGTAACTAACACTTGGTTACTGGTTAATTGATGTATTAAGTAAACGTGTACTACCACATTATTCATGTCCCCTCAAGTAAAGAGTGACCACAAAGCTTGATGGCAATTATGCCATATACTGTACTCGTCATATGAACTTACCCAGCTGGTGCAGTTACACAGGCTTGCATTCTACATTTCTAACTTCTAACCATCCATCTTTCCCCTGCTTATCCAGCAAAGGGCCTCAGTAGCCTGCAGCCTATCCCTTGCAGCATGGGGCCCAAGGTAGGGGACACCATAGATGAGATTCTAGTCACAGGGCACATACACTTATTTGCTGTGGGCACTTCAGAGATACTGGTTTGAGTAGCTGCTTGGATTTGGAAGAGCAAACTCATGAAAGACGGGGAGAGCATGCAAACTCCACACACTCAGAGTGCAGCCAAATTCAAGCCGTGGGCCCAGGAGGTGCGAGACGACACCACTAGCCACTGCACTTCCAGACAAGGACAATAAGTCACGGGTTAGCACTCTTCTAGATTACATTTTCCACCAATCCCTGAATCTCTGACTATGTAAAATTACCCTGTAAGGTTCACATTAGTGTCGGTATTTTACACCTTTAGTACACTGGGGTGAGTTCTCCGATAACGGTGTCTCTTAGCGTGTTATGAAGACATACTTAGTAAGGTATACCTTACTGAAGTTATGCACTGTTGTGCGTCTGTTCTCTAAAATAACCCTTAAGGGGTTGCTTATAGGACAACTTAAGTGCAACTTAATCAGGTTTCGTCCATAGATGGCTAAAGAATCGTTTATTCCGTCCATGCAGTGATTGCTTGACTGTGGCAGGAGAGAAAGTGATTGGTGAAGTTCTTTGTAAAGGTAACACTACAGGAAAGCTTCAAAATATTGTATCAATCAGAACTAGGGAGAACCTAAAAATAAAATACAAAATTAAGAAACTGAATCATTTAAACTTAAATATGACTTTCGCTGATTGGGCGCAGGAACCTGCCTCCCCAGATTGTAGTATCACACCATTTTATTTTTATTTGATCTATAAATCCCCTGTGTGAACCAATATGTGTGTATGTCGTTGATATTGGGGCGAGCGATGGCACAAAGGCTGAAAGAAAAGTTGCATTACCGTCATAACATAAGACAATGTCTAACATGCTTCAGTGATTACTAGGGACTATTTCAGGGTGTTTTTTGAGGGAACATATATTAGACTTATATGTAAATGAACCTGCAGTGTTGACTCTTATCAACCTCATGAACCAGAGTTTTGATATACTGTGACTTTGGCACATCAGAAAGGTGAGTGTATTCTAGGGGCTTTGGAAATAGGGGGAACACCTGCCCCTCAGTATCGGTAGAAGCCCCCCTTTCCTTCCCAATAAATAAATAAATACCTAATCAACAGCGTGTGTCTTACCTTTTATTATGAATCCGCACAAAGGCTAATTCACTGCACGTGCAGAGCATGAGGATGAGACCTAATGAAAACTGTAATCCTGTTTCAGACAAAATCCCAAAATCTTTATTATTTTTAAATTATATTAAAATCTTTCTCACATCGTATCCTTTCACGGTGTGTTGCATGTATTTCCCCCACACTACTCCCAATTACCCCCACAACTATTGAATGATTAGAGTACATATTGCTTAACAACATCTTACTCATTTCAGAGATGTTTGGTCCAAAAACACTGAGGGCCACTAGCAGCACGAGCTGATTGCATCAATAACAGACAGCTACGAGAGGCTCAGGCCAACCTTACAAAAGAATATCTTATGGAAGGTATACTTGGCTAAGGACGTTTCGGAGAACAAGTCTTCTGCATTCGAAAATGTCTACTGGAAACCACATTAGCACTTAAGCTAACTCATAACTAGCAGGTCCTTTCATATGACGATAACATCCCTCGAGATCAATAGATTATCTCATCGTCATCTAGAAAATCCAGTATGTTCCTCTTCTCTTGATGAGATGGTCATATTCCTAGGCCTTTGTAAATCTTCAAAGGGAATCTTTTATTTCCATTGACTCGTAGTTCCTACTATAAAGTGAAAACTTGGCCTATATAAATAACACAACATAATTTAATAATTTAGCTGGGATGTATTCATTCATTGGCACCATTTCCTGTTATTTGGAACAGGTGAAAACTAAATTTCAGTGAGTCAGGCGCATGTAATTCTCGTTCGGGAACAGTGCAATGGCCATGATGATGGCCAATTAATTTACAGGCAGTGCATTACTGTACATTGTTTCCTAAAGGAGCAATTGCAAACACAAGGCCTGGTGCAGATCATTAAGCCCAAGGTCAGAGAAAATCACAGACAGTAAGTAAAGCCGCAGGGCAGTGAAATGTTATCCTAGGCATAAATGCTACAGTACACAACACAGGACCTAAGAGACGTTTACAGATATAAATGAAAGGTTATACTGCAGAGAACAGAGCTTTTATTTTCCAGTACTGTGGAAAAGAACAATACCAAGTGAAACGGCCCCATAAATTATTATTTTATTACTAACCTCAGTTACTTAGAATGATCGATCTGTTTACTGCACCCATGTTATCTACTGCGGTGGCAGAAAAAGTTTTTTTTTTCTTTAGTAAATGTTCATCCTGTTCTTCCTGTTTCTTTGAACTTACCAGCAACTTGCGCGCATTTACTGAAAACTGCCCCACCAAGAACTGGGTCTGGAGGTTTCCGGAATGTGTGGGTGCTAGGAGAAAAGGCTCTCTTATTGGGTAGTATATATATGAAGACAATGCATTGATTTAATGAATGGTGACCCAGATTGATTAAACGTTTTAATTTTTGATGAGAAAGCACGACATGGCTAACTCTTTCTTTAACGAAGAAGCATGAAAGCAGAGTTCATTTCTGCTCTGTTGTCGTGCTCGAACATGTTGTGCCATATTTCACACCAGGTAGCATTTTCAGATTATATCAGTAATAACGTGGCTTACTTTGGTTTTCACTTATGACTAATCTGAGTCTTCTAGCTTTAAAAGAGTGCACTGTATATCTCAGTACTGTATTACTTCTAAGAGTGCTTCAAGTGTCATGCAGGTCTGGCAAAAAATTGCTGGGCTGTTTATGTGAAAGATACATAATAACGAAACATAGATTTTCTTATACTGGCTGAATCCTTATACTGCAGTAGCAGGGACAGGCACCTCGGGACGGACACACAGTGGTGCTATAACCCTGTACAGCATGAGTGGTATAGAAGACAAATGATTTTTCTACTATTTCAGTGGTGGATAAACAAAGTGTTCAGTCACTGTCACAGTCCAAGTGGTAACACTTTATTTAAAGCAGCCAGCATTACAGACGCTCCTCTACTTACAAACTTTCAACTTACAAACTTTCAGACATACGAATGAGGACTGTAAGTCCAAATTGTGTTTGTTGGGCTCCCGTTTCCTGTTTTCTTTTCCGTGTGGCAATTCTGACTAGTATGACTTCTGGCCGCTACTCCCACCGCGCAGCAGTGTAGCGTGCGAACTCCCAGCATCCAAGTTCTTTGTATTTGCGTATACCCTTAAAATGATGTTGAAGAACGACTTACGGACATTTCAAGTTACGAATGGCCATTCGGAACGTAGTTCATTCGTAAGTAGAGGAGCATCTGTATAATGCATTCATAAAGTATTATGAACATGGCTATAAATATTTATATAAAGGCACAACACATTATATGGTGCATTTATGGTGCATTTTAGATTTGAGCTTCATAAAGCATTAATAATGCATAATAAACATGCCTATAAAGTGCTATGCCTTTTTAGAAATATTTACAGTCGTGTTTATAATACTTTACAGATGCTTTATAATGCGTTATGAAGGTATGCATGGTGCATTATAAAAGGGAGCTTCACAGAAAGTGTTACCGTCCAAGTTTCTAATTGTTCACTAATTAATCATGATATGAATATGTTTGTCTTAAAGTTCTATACAGAATTTTTTTCAAGAGGGGCAAAGAAAGAAAAAAGAAACCTAAGGTGCAGACACCAAGAATCAATGAAAATGATTCCCTCATGCCTAGAGTAAGGCCTCTTCAAATGGGCTCTGCATAGAATGCAGGTGACAGATGCAATTGTAAGGAGCATATAAAAATGGCTTGATCATAGCTGACACCACCTGGCGAATGACCATGGAGATCCAGCTGTGGAACTGAGAGCTGGCTGATTATTAATGACTGCTCATCTAGCTGATACTCTTTAGTTCAAACATAAGGGCCTGCATGCACACAGAGAAACACACACAGAGGGGGTGGTGTTTGGCTCTGTAGGTTAGGACTCTGTGTTTGTTCGGAAGGTCGCTGGTTCGACTCCCGTGGTCAGCAGAATGGTTTCCCTGTTGGTGGTGAGAAAGGCTCTTAATCTTAATTGCTCCAAGGACTGGCTGACCCAGCAATCTGCTAAATAAAACCATAAATAAATAAACAGCCACATGCAAATCATAAACCCAATACCGAGCTATTTCTACATAAACTTCATAATAATCAATTCAGAAATTCAGAAATGCATACTTAACTGAAATCCTTACACAGTATGAATGATTTTATATATGTGTATGTGTGCGTGTGTGTGTGTGGTGTGTGTGTAATTTGGACTGCAGAAAATCCATGCAACATGGGGAGAAGAGCAAACTCTACAAACAGAGAGCAGACTGGGATTCAGACCTCAAAATGACGTACAAGTAAGTCAATTAGCACATTACAAACATTTGCCTGCGTAAGTTCAGCTGTACTGGCTGGGCATCAAACCCAGGTCACTGCTCAGAAGCTACTATGCCCCCAATGCTGAGTTATATGGGGCTCTGTGGGTTAGGACAGGTTTGCGACCTGAAGGTCACTGGTTTAAATCCCGTGTCCAATGCAGATATGTCACTGTTGGGCCCTTTGAACAGGACCCCTGACCCCAATTGCTCCAAGGGTGCTGGATGCTGACTGACCCTGCGCTCTGACCACAGAACTTGCTCTCACCTGTATATCACTACGTGACTCATGGAGAGCAATATGTGAAAATTACCCAATTTCCCCATGAGGAAGAATAAAGAATCTCTACATCTTTATAAATAATAGAATTGACAATTTTTAGAAAAGCCAAATATTTTGGCCTAGTGCAGATTTACATTCTTGTAAACATTGACCATGCACAAGTGCCCATTGTCATCATGAAAATCCTGGCTTCACTTAAAGAGCCCCGTGGTTGGTTCGCCACATTCCCTTGCATTCTGTGCCTTGTCACTCTCCCTCTGCCTCCCTTTCCCAATACCGCCTTCTCTTACCTGTGTCCGACTAGGAATCTCTGAGTTTTTTTCATGCCAGCACAGCATTGATTTTTCATGCTGTTAGCTCACATTTCCTCAAAGGAAAATTCACTGTGATCGATCTGACCACCGTTCCACTGAATTTGGGTCACGGGCACACACAGAGCGGGGCGTGCTTTAACATCGCTCAGGGCTGCAAATACGTCGCTACGTCCGTACGACTGCAGCACAGGTCACAGCTGTAATCACTATAACCCAAATCAGTGTTTGCCAATCCGGTCTTTGGGGACCCACAGTCAGTCCACATTTTTGCTCCTTCTGTGCTCCCTGCCAGACAGTCCACTCCCTACTGGGAGCTGGGAGGGAGCAAAAATGTGGACTGTCTGTGGGTCCCCGAGGACCAGATTGGCAAACACTGATCCAAATAAAATTTAATGTAAATCCTACATCTTCAAAAAACTAAAAGTATATTCTGTTCATCCTAAATCAGGGCAGTACGTTCACTCAGTAGGCAGCACTGGTCTTGTGACCATCAACTTAACTGTATATGTGTCTATGTATGTTTGAGAGCCACTGGCAACTGGAAACAAATTCCGTGTGTGTGTGAACATTCTTGGCCAATACACCTAATTCTGATTCTGCAAAGTCTTATATTTTGTTTGGTTACTTTTGGTTAAGGTTAGGGCTGGGTAGGGGTTAAGCTCGTCATGTTGGGATTAGAGTTTTCCCTATAAAAATGAATGGAGAGTCCCCACAAAGATACTGTATAATTATAAACCATTGTGTGTGTGTGTGTGTATGTGTGAGTGTATGCATGTGCCCTGCAAATGGATTGGCATCCCATCCTGAATATTTGCTGTCTTCACGGGATAGACCCCAAGCTTCTGTGACCCTGTGCTAGATACATGGATTTGGACAGATGGACGGATGGTCCTATGTCAGTGTACAGCAGCAACGCTGGTATTCTTCCCTTTTTGGCTCATTTAGCTAAATCTATTTTTTTCTTACTCAGTTATGTGCTTACAAATCTCACTAATCTCAAGGCAGATAAGTAAATAATCAAGTCATGAAGACATCAATACAGCTTAGGCACGGGGCTGGTGATGTGCTTTTTCGTGGGTCCAGTTTCTTTCTTAAGTCAAGTGTTTACCGTTCATTATATTTGTGTACAAATCTAATGGAACCGGCTTTTAGGGAATGTTTTTTTTTTGCAAGATAAAAAAGATGCCTTTCTTGAGGTCCTCCATGTTTGTGTCAGTTTATGTAAGGGAAAAAAAATTAAGCTGTTTCTCATTTCTGTTGCTAGTTGTTTACGAAGGTGTAGCTGCAGCTGTGTTGAGAAAGCGCTGTAATCATTGCTCTGAGCTCGGCTGAGTGTGCCTTCCCTTCCAGCGTGACCTGGAGCAGATGGTGGGAATGATGTAGCCACTCTGTAGCTGTATTGATCGCTCTCTTTCAGACCAAGTTAACACTCTGGACTGACATTTTACACAGTGCCACTCCAGCCAAACAGTGCAATGTTCCTCATCTATTAAAAAACACATTTTAATATATCTGCTGTTTGATATTCTCTAATATTAAAAACTGTAGGAACCAAATCCAAACATGTCTTTCCCCCAATGATAAAGAGCTAGACAATAAGTAGAAAAAAAACAGTTATATAGTCCAATAACTATAATTTTATATACAATAAAGCTTAATAAAGCTTAATAAGGGTAAAAAATTATAATGATGAAATTTGGGCTTTGTTTAGCTTTTCCATATGCTTGGGGCCAAACCTGGCATAAAAAAACTGATATATGCCTTTTTTTTCCTTTTCATCCTCATTTTCATACAGTTTTTTCAATCCACCACGAGCCCTGACCATGCTATTTCTAAGATGGCCACCAATCTATGTATGTTTAGAAAGTTCTTCATAATGGTCACTGCAGCTGACATGTAGTAACATTGTACCTAAAAGAGAAAATCGACTAAATTCAAAGATGAATGATCATGGTCATGCTTGGAAAAACCTGGACATAGAACTTTATTTTCCTCATACTTATATGAAGTGCCCACATGAGCATTTGGTATATAGCTCAACGTTAGTAATGTGGGTCCACCAGAGTCCTTTGGTTCCTTGAAAACTACATTTTATGTCATTCTTTAATGTGGGAATGTCCCAATGCAATTACATGCAGCAAGAAAACCGTCAGAACTTGCCTTTTGTGTTCAGCAGTGTTTTTATCATTTAATA
This sequence comes from Paramormyrops kingsleyae, assembly GCF_048594095.1. Lineage (NCBI taxonomy): Eukaryota > Metazoa > Chordata > Actinopteri > Osteoglossiformes > Mormyridae > Paramormyrops > Paramormyrops kingsleyae. The sequence goes on along the minus strand of NC_132802.1, from coordinate 8,071,502 downwards.
TTGGTCATCTAATAAGTAGCTATTAATGTTTTACATTCCCACGCTTAAACTGAAAAATATCATAAAACGCGTAATGTAACATCCCCCAGTTCAGATATAAGATAGGAATTGCAGGGTTTTTGCAATAAAGAAATCTCACCCTTGTTTAGAAGGTAAACATTCTCACTTTAATTGCAATTGCATAAATATTTGATATTTGTTAAATTAGCTACGTAGCTAAAACATTTTTGTAAATGGAATTTTATCTGTAGCTCTCTGCCATTAGCAGCGGCACACCGTGCCGCCTTGGGCCCTGTAATTAACTCTAGTCAAGCGGAACTAAACATTTTTGACATTTTTCCTAGTCTGGAATTAACTGTCACAGCAGAGAGAGAAAGTAACCATCTTGTCACATTGTGTTTGTGTAAAGATCGCAGAATGCTGTGTCTTCTCCCTCTGAAAGTTAAAGTTTCAAATCAGTGATTTTTCATTACGTGCGACACGATGGAAAGCACGACAAAATTTATGCTTTTATTTATTTATTTTTTTCCTTCTCTGTTTTGTTTGTATTTTGTGTGCGTGAGAGAGAGCCCAGTCCTGTATGTTTATATATGTAAAGTGATGTACTGTCTTTGTTAATGTATTGAGCTGAATAATTATTTCAACAAAACCTGGAATAATAACAAGTTGAGCTGATCTGAAATATAAACAAAAGCAGAAAGATAAAAGAAATACTTTGCATATGTTATACATTTTTTATATTTTCTAGAAAAGCATTCAATATGCTTTAATAACACAAATACAACACCTTACCATTTTCTTCAGAAAATACATTATTTTGAAAACTAGAATTCCTATTTTAATTGTGCACTTCAGTATTTACTGATTTGAATATTCCCATTCTTGCAGATATACATGCATTATGTTTGCATTTCATTTACTTGTTATGGTCACTCATCTAACATGAAAAGGTTATTTACCCAGAAAACAACCGAGAGAGTGTGCGAGTGCCAGATTTATGTTGTGAAGAAAAATTGACAACCTTCACTTTTTCTAACGATCGCTAATGGAATTGTGGTACTTGGATGAAAGAACTGTTCCATCAGCAAGGTGGCATTGGGTGCTATTATTTGTTGCCATTTTTCTTATTGTGTGTTTTAACTTCAGGGGGGCTTAGTAAGCAGAGATATCACCTCACTCCTACTTCAGGGTTGCCGGTCTCCTTTGCCCAAGATCGGCGCATATGAGGAACCTGCATCTTAGCACCCAATAGGATTTCATCGTACACTGAGGTAAGGTATTCTCCCACAAAAGGCAGCTGGGTTTCTTGGGTGAATTTGAGAGTCTAGTGTGTAAATATGAATGGATGCCCTTTGATGGACTAATGTCCCTCTCAGGGGTGGGTTTACTTTCCCTTGTATCCCAGGATTTCTTTGGATAGGCTTGGAAACACTGTTTTCCTAAATGGATAAGTGGTAATTGAAATTTGGATGATATATATATTGAATGGCTATATAAGTTCCCTATGGTTTTACCTTTACTTTTTGTTTGACGTGGCCTGTTTCAGTTTCCAAATAAAATTTTGGGCGGAAAATGATTTGCTCTTCGTGTCAGTTGGTGGAAGGTCCAGCAAGGATATTACAAAGCAGAAACAAGGCTTAAAGAGTAAAGAGCTTCGGCATGTTTGCTATCCGGAGAATAATCTTGCTTCATTCATGTAAAAGGGTGTGTACACTGTGCATTCTCATTGGTTTTCAGTTCCTGCAATCATACATTGTAACAACAAGGATTCTTTGATAACATTTGCAGTGAGTCGTAGTTTGAAATGTGCAGGAAGCAAAATTTGGAATGCTTATTTGTTCACTTGAAAGAGACACTCACAAACATAGTACATGTCACCATTTAGTTGTATATTTTCAATATGTTTAATTTTTTTCAATAATTTTTTGTTTGTAATGGCTATGCTAAAACGACTTATAAATCTTCTAAAATTTAAATGAAAAATTTAAAAATCACAGTCCAGGGGGTGTAATATGATTCTATTTCTAGAATCATCTTGACTCCTAACCATGTGTAGTCTTATGTAAAGCGAAAAGAAATCTTTCATAATGATTAGATAGATAGATAGATAGATAGATAGATAGATAGATAGATAGATAGATAGATAGATAGATAGATAGATAGATAGATAGATAGATAGATAGATAGATAGATAGATAGATAGATAGATAGATAGATAGATAGATAGATAGATATTGTAGATCGATCGGTCCCTCTGGGTGGCAGACTATTCTGAGGAATGGGGTATTTTTTTATTCAGTGAAACTGGAAGTCACTTATTTTCCATATTCTTTTGCTCACTGTAAAATGTTGATATGACGACCATACAGCAATTAATGAATGAGCACATCAATTCAGAGCCTGTCCCATTGATTATACAACTGGCAGACAAGTCTGCTAATGAAGGCCAAGTATAGAAACAGATGCTAAAGTAATTATATGCAATTCAATACCTTTAATTATCAATCCAAAGAATGTGCCAATGAGGTCTACAGATGCATCCAGTGAAGTCTGAAAATGCCGCATTATCAAGGAGAAAGTTATAAAGGGCTAATCAGTGCTCTGGAAGTCACTTGTACATTGCATTCCCAAAGCATCTTGTACATGCTATTCAACATACAACAGAGGCTGAAACACCAAATTGCAGTGCAGGGTTATGGAGAGTTCATTGGACTTATGGCTAAAATGTCTCAGCTTCAGACTATGGCTGGTCCAGCGGCTAAACCATTAAACAAGAATCCAAATGCCCCAGCAAACATAACCCTTTACGTATCCGCGCACAAAGAAAAAAAAATGCAAGTTGCTTTAGGTAAAAATGTCTGCCATGTACGTCAGTTAAATAAGACCCCCCCCCACATTGCATGGCAGTAAGAATGTTCCCCCATCCCACAGAATATATGTTTTTTTTTATTTAATGCGAATTTGTGTTCTTTTATAATCTTTATTAAATTACACAAGGTAAGAATTGCATAACATTGTATGAGTATACAGAGGTGGTCCCTTTTAATGCATGAATTCCAGTTCATTCTTTGGCCTTGAATTATCCCCCACTCCCCCACACCATCTGATGTCATTGCATCAATTGTGTCAGGAAGCCGTTGAACGCAAACATTGTCATTACTTGCCACCCCGTACCATTCTTTCACTGGATTGCTGGCCTGATGTTGAAAACTATCCATAAGAGGGCAATTATAAGACAAACTGTAAACGACAAGCATGGCAGATGCCAGAAGAACGCTGGCACTACCTTTCTTGTCCCTGTGTTTGTGGCACAGGGGGAATGTTGGCAATAAAAGGTACATGAGCAGGCTGTCATTTAAATAAACACAAAATAGGGTATCTGGCCCTTTAAGACACCCTTACACAAAAACACAAATACTTTAAGGCAAATTGAAAGCAACATTGAGACCTAATAAAGAAATAATAATTTGTTGCATCAGGTGAATGTCTTCATGCTTTAGCGCTCTCCTTTCCTTCAGACCATCTGGGCTGACAGTCCAAATCAGAGATAGCTGGGCAACATTAATGTGTAATAGTTTCATAGTGCTCTGTCCTGGATTCACATCTTGCCAACTAAAAAGAAAAATATCAGACCGAGCGCAGTCAATAAAACCTCTGGCTTTACAGACAAAATGAAAATGTCAGTATTTGTCTGATGGCCAGTGTTTATTTACGCCTTAAATAAAATGAAGAAATGTATGTTCTTCCTATTAAAAATGTGTTTTTATGTTTTAAATAAGAGCAGTCATCTTAAATAAGAATGTGATTATACCACATCTACAGTCATACTTCATAAAAAACACATACGCATATAATTACCAAACATTTTAAATATTTTTTCATGTCAATGTAATATACTAAAATATAAAATAATAATCAAAAAATACTATCTGAAAGCACTACAAGGTGAATATATTTTAAAATGTACCCCCAAATTCCAGGATTATAGAAGCACTGAGTATTTTATAAGAAAACCAACTACTGATGAGGTTAGTCAGGAAAAATGCAAATATACACAAAACCAGGTGCTTAATGTTTATGGACGTATAAAAATGTTCGCATCCAGCAATGTGGTACTTAGCAGTGATTCGGCAGCTGAGGTGTTTTTTGTGTCATGTTTGTGTGTCACTTACAGCTAAATTTCATGCTGGATTCATTATCCCTGGCTTGGACAGCGGAAGCTTTATCTTACTTTTACTTGTCACTAGTCAGACAAATTTTGTTCTAAAACACATTCTTCCCTATCCATTCCTCAGCTTGGGATGCTGAATGAAATACAGGTTAACAACAGAAACTAGTAACTGAGTAGTCATGTAGTCTTTTTGGCTGCAGAAGTGTTTTTCTTCTCTTGCATTAGGAATTTTAAATGCGACATGTCCGATAAACAAAGCAGAGAGGGAACAAGGCACCCGTGAACTCTGGAAATTTTCCAGATATCCACAGACAAGGATATGGAAAAGAAAACATTTCATTAACAATGATGGAAAGGACAAAACGGTCTATTCATTTAAACTGGTTACCTTCATAACTATCCTTTTATTTTATCTGTTCTATCATCTTTAAAATCGAAACATACTGTACTAGTTAAACAAACTCGGGTTTATGCAAGCACTACTGTTTTTTAAATTTATACATCTAAATCTAAAGAGTCCCTCTGACATAAACAAAGGCATAAAATGGGGCATATAGAATGGGAATAAATAAACTTTAAAAACAAAGAAATTCAGTGTGCAGATCCCATTTCTACTAACAGTTGGGAATCGAAATAGCGAGCTCTTTCTATGCCTCACTCTCAGTTTCAGTTCAAATAGGTCCTATCATCTCCATGACAACAGTTGTACTGGTAACATGGAAATATATTAACGTAAAACCATGGCAACGTTTTCCAATTGAATTAAGCAGCACCTGTGCACATTACAGAGGAAGATAAAAGACAAAGAGCTCTCTCTGTTGCTTACTGAACAGCTGTGTCTGTTTCACATTTAAAATCCCTCTTTATTTCCTTTAAGTGACGCATAGATTGGATGCATTTTTTTGGGGGTGACAAACATTTTTTAAATTTAAAGATTTCGCTTATAATGACAAAATATATAGTCAATGTTAAAATCTATCTGTATATTCAAGCAGTATCTGGAATATGCATCTTATACATTTGATAATTGTCTTCCCTGTGGATGGAAAATATATAAAGAAATATATTTAAAAGTCCTTGTGGATACACATATTTGAAATATATGAAGTTTTGTTGTTACAGCTTAAGTAGACAACTTCATAAAACTGTTTATATTAAGATAATATACAGAATAGTGATTATTCTGCCAATCTGCCCGTATGCTGGTTGAAGAGCATTAATGCTAATATAAATAGCTATCAAAACGAACGTCCTCTTCAGTTGAGGAAGAGCAAGCTTTGCAGTGGCCCAGATGCAGTTTGTGAGAATGGGAACGCTGTGCCTCGTGACCCATCGCCGGCGTCTTCCCCAGTCAATCACGAGCCAGCAAACAGCAGCAGCTGATCCGGGCTTGTCGTCTCACCCCACGGCACCGAGGGTCTCGGAGACGCCACCACTGCATCAGCAATATTGCCAAGTCTCGGATAACGGCGAGTCCTGCACTGCGCACCATCATGAGCTGACGCTCGCCCTTGAAAATGGAAAAGATAAAAAAAAAAGAGGGGGAAAAAAAACAACAGGACCTCTTAAAAGGCTACTGATGTTGCCAAAGTGTGTCATACATTTTGATGTCCCCGCTGTCATTTATAATGCATATAGAGTAGTTATCTTACTTTTAGTAATGACTAGCTGACTGAAACAAGAGGGGCTTCCGCAGAATCTGAATAGACTTTTCTCCTCCTGCTCTGATGCTCCAGTTAAACTTTCCACCAGTGTTGTATTTGCACAGATATAAGCATACATGCATCATCCATTGGTGTTTATAGGGTCTTAGCCTATAGAGTTAGCCTGGAGCCTATAGCAGGAATCACAGGACGTGAGGCAGGAGAACACCTGAGTTGGGACGCCCATCTATTGCAAGGCACCATTTCTTTTTAACTCATATTACATTCTTTTTGAGGAAATAATAAATAATACAAACCTGCGTAATGTGCATTGTTCGCCATTTGGAAGCTCACTAAATCGTATAGATGTATGTTGCAAGCTTCTGTGGGCGTCTCACACAACCACAGACTGAGAGAACATAAGGTTCGGCATACGGCTGGCCCCAACCCTTATTTATAAACTGATTCCGAAACCATACACATAACCTGTTCGGACACAGTAATCTTAAAATCCTGTAAGGGGAGAAACACTGCTCTTATTAAACTCCTGCTGTGGCAGGGATTATCAGCGCAAAGCCCTTTCCTCGTTAGCAGCCTAGTCAGCAGGCTGGGAAAGCAGACCTGTGATTAATTGAAGATGATTCTGAGCAAACATTAACTTAAAAAGAGAGACAGGTGGATTCCTGGAGAAAATACAAAAGTGATGTGTTTTCAGGGATGAATAATGACAGGCCGTAATGACGTACATTCCCTGGGAAATTCAATCCAGGATGGCAGGCCACCCAATCTGCTATTTTAATGCGCGACACTGTTTAGTTATTTTAATAAACGGCTTTTGTTTTTCATTCCTTGAATTATTAAATGCTATGCATGAATTTCCAGGAAAAAAAAATCTCTGGAAAATATGAGTCTGGCCCATATAAATATTTATAGTAAATACAGCTATTTGTGATAAATATTTAATGTTACCTGTTACAGTAGAGTAGTTCAACAGACTACAGAATTCTGAGGCTGAAGGATCATGAATGTTGATCCATTAATTCATACTGCCGTCTGACCCTAGGAATCTTGATTTTTATACACTCCGGCATCTGAATTCAAAACAGTGCCTCCAGTATCCAATTACCAGCATTCCCCACAATGCTAATGGACATAGAGCATATGGTAATCAAATGCTTTCTTTGTCAAAGTACATTCCATGATATTAGCAAAGAATCCACGCTGGATTTCCCTTACATTCTCATTTCCATACTATACAGTATACACAAAATTCACTGGAAACAATCCCCTATAAAAGCGCTACTGCACTTAATGATCATTTAATTAATCTACAGTTCCAGCAAATGGTTTATTTATATGTTCCAGTGATGCTCTGGTGGCAGAATTAGCTGTTTTATATAAAACCGAATCACACTTACCTTGCTTTTGCACACTCGTGCCCAGAAGAGCTAACAGAAATTCTTTCTTTCTCTGCCTGTGTTGGTTGGTGATGGATTTAGTGCCAAAAACACTGAACTGAAGCCACCTTCAACTATCCCCCCCCCCCCCCCCCCCACCCACCCAAGGCTGAGTCGGTACCTGCCATGAGTTTTGCCAGATCTGTGTCATGAATGAGGCTGAAAGCACAGCCAGAAATAACTGCAGAGCCCAGGGGTGTGCAGGGAACGAGGAAGTGAAATTAGCCAACAGGAGTTAAATAAAACAAAACAGGTAAGAAATCAGCAATCAAACAATTCTCCCATGCTGTTTCCCCACTAGGTATTAATCTATTTAAGAGGAACCCTTTCTTATCAAATGACACATAACACTAATTCTTTATCAGTCAAAGGCATAGAATGATTTCTTTAACTAGTGCCTTAATTTAACAATAATGCATCGCAATATAGCAAAATAAAATGCAACAATGAAATAAGCAGGTGGTTCTTTTTAAGGGCTGGTTTCCCAGATGGGGTCATGCAGAACTTCTCATTAGCAACATCTTAACCACGATCACTCAAAGAAAACTGTCAGCTGTATTTTTAAACAGCCAAACATATTATCTGTATAATAGCAAAATCATCACTTGGATGCATATATGATGCTGGTATAGTCAGTGAAAAATGCTGACAAATTCCCATCAAACTTTGGGTTGCGCATTGGGGGATTGAGGTCTCCACCCATTTAAGGAGGTGCAGGGGGTTATATTGGCTGGTTTTGATTATTTCCTTACAACCCCTCCCATCCCCCACAATTTACGCATATGCATAAATGTATTTTTTGCAAAAATACAAAAAAAAAGACATGAAAAGTGTGCATATTAAGTATGTAATTATATAGCACATAATACATTTTATTTAAAATTACCTGCAGCTGTGCTGCTAAAACAAATGTGTGAGGGCAGGGCCCTTATCTGCTGCAGTGTTGCCTTTTTTAGCACTGCAAAGTGGCAGTGCCTACCCAGAAAAAAAAAAGATCTTGTTTCACTTTTACGCCAGTTTCTACCAGCTGGCCACTTTCACTGCGTGTGCTGGGAGAGGTCAATGCTCATATTACCCCTTTTTCAGTGCTGAAAATCTCATGTCAGACATGCATTTATAGAGAGCAAAGCAAACCCTTGAACCGTGTCACCTAGACGGGGAAGGCTCCTCTCAAAAACCCTGTGGTCACCTTCACATTTTTGGAAAAATCTAAGGAACTTTGGTTATTTTGCTAGTCGTTAAGAAAGCAAAGACTCTTAAAGAAAGTCTGTGAATGCCATTAATACTCATGGAAAAATGCCTTCCTTTCACTTCATGTTGCCCTTTAAAGGTTCTGTCTAATCCTAAATTTCACCATTCATCCAAATCTGTATCTTCCATCACGTCTGGGTTGAATGGAAAATCAGCAGCACCGGATAGTTCAGATGATGTAGCTATACTACTGCAGACAGATATAAATCTACAGAGATTATTGGGTTGGTTCACATAAAAGACAGCTGGTAATTAAGTGTTTAGGGGACTGTAATTTCAAGATCCAGGAATAGCCGTTCAGTTTTGGGCATGAGCTGTAGGTGCTGTGCTTAATCTGGATTTATTCCATGACAAAAAAAAAAACCCTCAGGTAAACAATGGCTAAAGTTTCAAACTGTAATCTTTGTGTGTGTCACATAAAAATAAGAGCTTGTGCTAAGCAGCTACGTTTTAAGCAAAACCAAGAAACAGGCAGAATTTAAGAAGAGCATCTTGTCATTTTACTTGGCCTGATTCCTGGCAATGTTTTCCAGAACTTTCCTACTGAGTCGAGGATGTGAGTCCTTTTCAGACTGCGGCAAGGAGAGGCACAGCACTGGATTCTGATTATTAGCTACAATTTTAACGTAACAAAGAACATTATATTCACCTACATGCATACATGTTACCAAATACTCACTGTGTAAAAAAATATACGTGCTTTTTTCATTATCGAATATGCTTAAAACTAGCCAAAAATTCTGAATTTGAACAGACCAGTGAAAGGATTCTTTAAAATAACTGGTGCAGATGTGAAATGTCAGATATTTCAGCATTTCACTATGCCGTGCACCTAGTAAGATGTAGTTTGCAGTTGTTTATGTGTTGGATGCCAGTGACTTGCCATATCAAAGTCGTTCACTTCCTTACATTCAACTACCCCAATATCCCCAAAAACAGGATGTAGGGACAAACAATATTTTCTTATCAAATCCAGCACTAGGCAGAAAGAGCGACATGCAGATGCCAGATGCCAGCTATCAAATCCGAAAATTAATGAAACTGAGAGTATCTGACTCTTATAGGGAAATCCTGTTTTGCTAACGATTGCTGACTAAAAGTAATCCACGTACAAAAGGCAGGGATGGGGATTAGGCCACGGTATAATTTTTTTAGCTTCACAGCGCCATGAAGGACCAACTTCACAAAATCATATATGCATGCGCTCTCGGGGCGCACACTCAAATTAGCCTCCTCAGCAGACAGAAGTCCCGTGTAGATTTATAGCAGTAACGGTGTATAGTCCACTGTATTGAAATTCACCCCAAAATCAATTTTTCAGTGCCAAGCAGAACAACCCACAGCAAAATGCCTGAAGCAATGATTGACACCAGTGACTAGATGACTAGATGCAGGGCTCTGTCTGTATTATTAATGTTCTTAGGAAAGCCCCTTTTCACTGTAGCTATAGCCATGCATACCATTCCTCAGATTCCCATGACTAATTTAGACAGACCTTTATAGTTACATGAAAGTAGTCAGGCACTCGTGCTGTTCTTTCATTTGAACTAATCATCCTCACCCAGAGTCCAGCGCTTTCACAGCTAATCCATGCAGTTCTACTGTCAGTCTTTAACATGCTCATGCACCAGTGACCTGCCTTACATGGAAGCTGCCTTATTTAAACCTCCATCTTTAAAAATGTAGGGTAGTGGGGACAGATGAAGTGTGTCTGTCTAAAGACTGCCAACCCTCTCTCCCCCCCCCCCCCAGCCCCATCCCTGCCATTTTACTTTGTGCAACTTTCTGAACCCGAATTTCCAATGCGCTAATCCACGCACCTTCAGTTGCTGTAATAACCCGCCATCAGCTAGCAAACAACATTCAGCAGTCATTAAACAGCAACGGCACAGTCAGTCCCCAGACACCATCCAGATGCATTAAGTTCGACCGCTGGTGGACAGGCTGAGTGACATGTTTTTGAGATTTGGGCATCTCTCCATCTCGGCGGCTCATGGTGGATGAGTCGCTCATGCTTTATAAATGCCGCCGGATTCTCAAGGAGCACATTCTGTCACGCTTTGCAATCTGACTGTCCAGGTGTTTTGATGGTGCCTTACATCACACTCCGTACTTTATTTATTTTTTTAATAGGAATTCCGAGAAGCCCTATGACACGGCAAGGAAAGCGATTCCAAAAGTCGAACGTAATGCTAAAAGAATGCCCTGAAACTTGTTTTAATGTCTATTCAGCGACAAACAGATCTCCGTTGCCAGTCAGTAAGAGCAGCAGATGGAATTAGGTTTTCTGGAAACCATTTTTTTTTTTTTTTTTTTTTTTACAATAATCGCATTGGGTCCTGGAGAGATCTAGCATGAGCTGAAATATAAAGTCTGATCTGAAAAGGGCATCTTAAGAGCCAGTCATTTCTATTTCCACCCAAATTGTTAGTTACATCCAACCTTGCTGAGTGCATTGACCTTTCATCATTCTAAGATGAAGCACAGCAAGTAGGTCAATTTTAGGAGCCTACTGGTTTCTTACTCATTTTGGAATGATATTCATCACAATTATGCACAGTATGAATGTGTCAGAAAGTGTGTATAAGCCTGCAAGAAAACGTGTCAGGATTTATTTCTTCAAATCAAGCTATTGCCACACCAGAGAATCCACCCTTCCTCCCCAAGAGGTCACGATGAACCTTTTTAAAAGGATGAGTGCTTTAAAAGTTGTGTTACTCATCTCTTGGCATGTTGTTAAATACATCTGCGGCTGATTTGCTAAAAAGAAGGAAAACATCTATTCAAGTGGCACAGACTGATAAAATGCCCGTGGCTGAGCATGTTAGCCTGCGTCTCATTTGCTTGTAATGTTAGCTCCTACTGATGACTGGTGCTGTTGTTTTTCAGGTCATCATCAATACTGGCTAACTAGTACAGCTGTCAAGTTTTATTCTCTCACGCCTCTTCGCAGTGTTCTAGTGCACCATAGAGGTTATACTCAGAAAAGTGCAGCATGATGGAATTTGCAAGCCACTGCTAAGTGCATGAGGAGGGTATTTATAGCAAATAGCCTGAATGCATTAGCTACTTTACAAAACAATGTTCATGCCAATTAGTTCCATTATCTTGTTTTGTAACATTTTCCCAGCATGGAAAAGCAGAAATTCCTGTGGTAAACTGTATTGACAAATATGCACTGTTTCTGCTCGCTCCAAATTGGTTGACTTGAAAATGATGTTGACTCAACTTGAGGTTGTGTCTTTGGTTTGTGCGAAGTCAGAATGAAACTCACATGTACTTGGCCTTAAGAGAAACAACCACAATAGCTACCAGCACATTAATCTACCACATTAATCCACTATTGTAAGAACATAAGACTCAGTTTCATATCTTACTTATATGCATTTTTTTCTGAATGCAATAAAAATAATAAGACAAAAAAAGGGGGAAAATACATTGGCTAAAAATGTGATTCCATAACCTGACGGTAATAAGGATCATATTCTAGGAGGGGTAAAACATTTTGATTAAAAATCTAGCTTGGTCTGCTTGTGCATACGAGAGTCACACCACTGGCCATTTATAGTATTGTAGTTATAATTGGCTCAAACCAGAGCTGAACTTAAAATACCAAGACAACAGTGTGACTCACATCTTAAAGGAGAAACACCCTTAAAATTTTTTAATGGTGCCTTTGCCAGCGATACACATGTTCCCCTGTTGTTCCAGTAACCGACATGTATCCATTGTGCATATTTGGAGAATTGTTTCATTTTATTGCATAAGAAAGTTACTGTGCTAACAAGGTCCTCTAGGCATTATGGTAAGCCATTGCTTTGATTTGACGTGTATGATCTATGGTTTTGTTTCTGATTCTTTACGTTTGAACAGTGAGTGAATCTTACGAGTGACCCTTGCGACTGACAGCTAATTTACTGCTGTGCTTACATGGTCTCTGCACCAGCCACATCGCCAAACAGACACAGTAGTAATATAGTTATATTTCTGCTGCTGCTATATCCTCTTTGTGGTTTTGCTTATTCTTGACTGGAGCAGAATTTGAGTGTCTTTGGTACGACACTGTTTGGCTTATGAGTGCCATCAACACAGGGCTGATCGGCCTGTGAGTACTTCCACAGCATGACCACCAGCCGAACCTTAAGGCTGAGAATTCAGTTCGTCAGTCAAAGCCATTAATTGTCCACTACTCCGAGCATGTAAAGATTTACTTTGCATGTGATGTTTTTGGTTACACACACATTTAAGGCTGCGAAACATGAACTGCTGCTGCGTTTTTCTGTGACACTGTTTTAAATTAACTTGCACGGTTGTATTTATTTATACTATTCTTGCTAGTTCTTGTTAACTTGCTATAAAGAAACTATGTCAGAAATCTCACCCAATAGCTATACAGCCCAGCCTGTTTAATCTATTTTTTTTTGTCATTTGCTGTACAGTAATCTTTTTCACACTCCCTTTGTGGAGAAGGATCTACCAACAGATTCTCCTTGTCTATAGTTCTCGTCATGTTTGATGGGTCATTGCCAAGTCACCTTGTATTCTAGTTATGCCGTCATCAATAAAGCGGACTCCAAGCACAATAAATTACAGCTCTCTTTGTTTAAGTATGAGGTGCAGCACAAATTCACGTCCTAACACCCCCCAACAAAGAACACACAAATAGACGCGTTACTAAGTAACATTTTATTTTATGCAAACTGACTTAATGATTTATTTAGTACAGTGTAAGGCTACAGTGCATAATGCTATCAGTAATTCATAGTCATTCACAATAAAAAATTGACATTCGTAAACATTCATTTCAACTGACATTTATGCTCGCGGATTTCACAATGTGCTAGGACACTGTAGTTTTCCGTGTGCGTGTATACAATAATAACTAACGAAAATCTTTAAGTATAGGCTATGACTTCTTTTGTGTGATATAAAGCATCTTCATTATGTAGGATCATGTAAGTCTACCTGAAGTGTTTCTCCGTGTTTATCAGTTTAATGCTTCACCTGGGGTTCAGTGAGACCTCCACATGAAATCCCACTGCAGATTTAGAGAAAATTGTAGCCGCATGTGGCCAGATAGCATGTGATCTGGAATACCTCACATCTGCTGCCAGGGTAGTCAGGTCGGAGGCAGCATTCAATTTTGGTATAATCATCACCATACTCCCTTTCCTCCTCTAGTCTGTGAAAATGAAATTTAAAATAAAAGCCTCTGGAAAAGAGAACAGGCTTTTAAAACACATTTTACAAAGTGCTTTAGGCCAACTATGCTCGGAAAGGCACTGTATAAAAATTAATCAAATTTAATTGGATATTGTTGTTTGTGTCCAACCTTCTGAATGAATGTGTTGCAGAGTTTTCAATGCCTGGCTAAGACACTCAGAATGACAGCTACTCTGGAGGTTTGTGTTTCGCATGCAGCTCTGACTTTAAGGTGATTTTAACATTAGCTATCAAGAGGCATTTTTAGAGTTCATTTTCCATTAGCTACTATGAGGAATCGGTAGGTTCATTTAACATATTAGAACAGACGGGGCTTCGTGTATTTGGTTTGATTATACAACGCTCTGTGGTTTATTTACGCAGTTCGTCTGCTTGGTTTGTGACCTTTTTGCGCTTCTTTCCCTTTAGAATGTCGCCGTGAGGGATGGAGGAAGGCCGAGGTAATCTTTCGCAGTAGATAATATTTAAAAAGTGCCTTTAACACTGCTTTGATTGACATGTTAATAGAAATTGGACTTCGGCACTTCACTATCCATTAAAGGACACACCATGTCTGAAAACGGCGGTGGGGGCCTTCCACGTAATAAGTGGCTATAAAGCCAGAGACAGCTCTGCGATGAGGCTGACCTCGTAAGCCATCACCGCATTGAAATCATCAACACTCATGCTATTATGCTGTACACACACACTAATATATATCTACACTACATGGGTTTTTATGTCTAAGTTGTATTGGCTTTGGTTTACTATAGAGTACTGTTTTTCACAGTTTAATGCCCTAGGATTGAAGGCTCTATTAGTCTTATTCAAGCAGCAGAAAAGTCTCATCATTGCATAAAGTCAGACTGAACCTTTACTCCCATTAGAGGAAAGACTGCATGTTTTATTGGGTTGCATGTATGTTATGATATGCTATATACAGGCTCTCTATAGGAAGACGTGGTCGTTTACTGTGTGGCTGTGTATGTAGGGCAATGGGAATCTCCTTCTGTACGAAGATTACAGGTGCATCTCTGTGAAAATCAGCAGCTAGGAACACTGGGTATGAAATACGGCTTTTAATGAAGTTTTTGGTGGGAAATTGTCACACTACTGATCAAACTACTAATCAAGCCAGTCACGTTCTCCGTAGAGCGTATAAGTAATACCACAAACCTTTTTGATTTTGGTGAGTCTCTAGAGCTTCCCAGTTTACGGACTGGGACCAACTATGCAATAGAGAGCAATATGACTTAGATTCAGTACTCACAAGAATAGACGTTTCCCAGTTTTGGCAGGGTTCTGGGCTCTGTTTAAGCCAATAATAAACACACTGCTTGTTTCATTGCATCAAAAGCATTATCTGTAATTTGCATGTTTCAACAACCAAGACTCCCTCCTGCCTCTTGGGTAAGAGAGCAGTCTGCTTCCAGTCTAGTGAGCGTCATACTTCATGCTGCCTTCTGACCAACCTCCAGCTTTTCTGTGCCTGTTTATTTGTTATTTTGATCCCTATTTGCTCTCAGAGTGCTAATTATTCTCATAATAAGGCTCATGCTGTGATGGGATGGCACCCTATCCTGGGATATTCCCTGCCTTGTACCTGTGGGATAGGCTCCACACTCCCTGCGTAGGATCCCCCTGAATAGGATAAGCTTTGCAGAAAATGGATGGATGGATGGATGGATGGATGTTTGGACATTCAATGACCTTGTCTTCTGGTTTGAGTGCCATCACCCACTCCCTTCCATTCTCTTCATTCACTTCTCCCATTCATTCTCTCAGCCACAGGCTTAACACACGACAAAACACAACAAGAGGACACTGCTGTTTGTACAGTGTCACCCATGACCCTACAGGTATCCCCCCCTGTGATGAGACCCATGTAACCCCCCCAGAAGCATGTAAAGACAACTAATGCACTGCAGGGATCAAAGGCAAGTTCCCACTATAATGGCGGACCTCATTCAGACTGAGGAGCTAAAGCCTGTACCTGTTTGACCGGCGTCATCATACAGTTACTCCCTACTCTTCACCCAGTCCCTGCTCAGCTTCCAGATGCAGCCTCTCAGCCCTACAGGTCCTTCTAAGCCAGTGAGGCACTTAGGAATTTATTACATGAATTACTGGGAATAGTGGAGATAGAGCTTATTATAATTAAGTACAATGCATATTTTCCACATTCCAATCAGTATTACGGCCCTTATAGTGAAAATATAATAGCCTCTTTCTAGTTGTATGAAACATTAACCGAACACTGAGTCTCTCACACAATGCAAACATCGCTTACAGCAGATCACTAATGCATACCAAAGTCAATGGAAATGCATTTCTTCCACTACATTCTAGCATAATAGAATTACTGCTCAAGGTTACTGTAGGCCGATAACAAGAAAACATGGAAGCCCACGCCTTAACTAAGGGCAGGAGCATATTCTTGCTTTGTTTACCTCATTTCAGCTCATTTTCTATTGTTCTCAACATTAGCAGTAATTAACGCTTACCCCAAGTAGCTAAACAAGAAATATTATATAATATGGAGCAAAAAGTCAGCTGATCTATTCGGTTGCATTGTAGCGAGTAAAGGTTTGGGTATGTCCTTCACAGCAAACACTGGAAATGCAGTTCAAAGGCTGTGCTGTACACTCATAGTACTGCTGACAAGCAAGTATCAATCGCCTCTCGAGAGCAAAACTGAGAAAAGCAGTTCCTCTTCTTGTGGATAGTTCCACTAGAATGATAATAGACAGACAATAAGCATGCTTCATCTTTCAGGGCTTGTATGAGTGTTTTTAATTTTCGTGCCAAGTTTTTGAACAATTTAAAAAAATTATAATAATAAAAAAATATTTAATCAGTAGTTAATTAAAAATTTACTAAAAGTTAATGTACTGGGCATAGATTCAGAAACAGCCTTTCTCAGTTTAAAACAGTCTTTTATTAATGCATGAGGGTTAAGGTTCAGCATTAAAATCCCAGCAAAGTCTATATAGGGAAATCAGTATTATTTAGAATTTGAGTACAAGTGGGTTGTTGTGCAACAATATAAATAAACATTTGTCTAAACAAACAACTGTGTAACCAAAGGTGTAACAGAATGGTTGTGTTTGAGAAAATGTTGCGAAATGATTCACAGATTTGATTTTTGCTACTGAAAATACATTTATTTTTGAAAAGAGGAATGACTTTTGGGTTTCAAAGATAAGATTGTGTTGTGCCACTTTAGCAAATCGTTTCAGCAGATTTGGACATTTTGTATTCTTTTGTTATGTCTAGGCAGTACAAAAATACATAAACAGAAGTGTTTACCCCCTTACTTGTTTGTCTAGTTCATATCACATCATTTTTGCTATGCAGCCATAAATACCTGCCATGGCCTGTGCCTTTTGATTGAAACTCAACAATGTGTCTCTACTGGGTTCATGAAATGGTGAAATTGTTTTGGGTTCCCATTGGATACTATTGTTAGCCTGTTTGTGAGATTAATTTGGTTATGGAGAGTAAACAGACTGGGCTGGTAGCAGAAGCAAAAAACTGAAATTGTATTAAGGACGAAATTATTAAGAATGTTATTTAATTTTAGTTATAGTTAAAACTTAAAAAGCAAATCAGAGTACTCATTTAAAGACTCATTTCAGTTTACTGCACATATGTGAGAATTGCATGAAGGAATCTAGAAATCAATGAGTAAATCAATAAATTTGAATTAATAATTCATTTTAGCATTCATTTTGGCAAAGAAAACAGCGGTTTGTTATCTTCAAATAACGTTGATGTTAATTATTATAACAGCAAGGTGGATTTCTGTGGTGGAAAATCTCTATGCAGTATTGAGTCTTACAATATAAACTCAACTCTGTTTTCAATACCACAGAATATGATAATGGAGCTCATTAGGCAAGCATTTACTGGTAATGGATGGTTGGGTGGAACACAAAGTACATTACGGTAGCAGTGTTGAATTCAAATTGAATAAACACCATTAAGTTATGTCTTTACACAGCTTCCATTTTTAAAGCTATTTTAGCGTGAAATAAAAACACAAAAATACTGTATACTAGTCAGTCTTTGCATATGTTAATAATTCAGTTTTATAAGAAACATGTACCTTGTAAATGTGGCATAAATGTGATGTTTATTGCCGGATAGGAACCTTTTCACAGCAAGTATCAGTGAAAGTCTTTTCATTCTTTAGCTTTGCTCATTGACGAGTGCGCTGGTTTGCACAAACAGATGAGTCACTGTATTTCTTATCTTATAAAGGTATCATGCCTTTAGTTCAGGTTAGCCTTTCCAGATGCAACACATCCTCTAATGAAAACCGTTTTCCCGCATTTATTGATGTATAGCTGATTTGATTTGAATATACTATGTATCAAAGTAGAAAGCATGTTTAAATTAACAGTGCACCCTTATACATGTCTATATACAGGTTACTTAGACATTCATTATTTTGTTATATAATCTAATAAACAGGACAGAGAAGTAGAAAAAACACAGAAACCTTGCCTGTTTATTAATTTGGTTGTCTGTATATGCACACCAGAAAAAAAACAATATTTAATACTGTTCTTAAAGATGATGTATTTGTTTGTTTATTTGTTTATTTACACCAATACATGTTACGCAGAATGCAGTATGAAAGTATAGCGCCAAAGCAAACTACAGTGCATTCCTCATAAGCGGGGGGATGTCCCTTTAAATCAGAGCTCTCATTGTGCAGTAGTGTTTCCCTAACTTCCTCTGAGTCATCTGCTTTGTAGGAAAACACTTCACAGCTGTACCTGGTTCTGTTTAAAGCAAACATTGAGAGTGTCTTAATGCGGGGAGAGAGAACAAAGGCAGGAATCTGCCACAATGTTCGGCTTTACTGTTAAATTCCTGTGCACATACTTAATTTGCTCTGCCATTTAATGGAGGAGTGTAGCTAAAAGTAGGTTATATAACCTTTGCTTATTAAACCTTGTCATGAGGACCAAGTGCCTTATGCAACTTCACTAAATGGTAAGCATCTATAGATCTTTTTTATATTAATATTATAAGAGAAAGCTTTTCATCCATGCTAATAAAGCTTTCAAAGTAAAAAAAAAAAAACTCCCATTATAAATATGATGTACTTTCATTCATAGGTGACATGACAGTATATCTAGGACTTTCTGTAAAATATTGTAAGTATTAATACTCAACAAAGGATAAAGGATGGATGGTAGAAATTAGGAAGTAAAGTGTCTAGAAATGCATAATCACTCGAATCCCAATTGGCTAACCATATTACTCTGCTATCTTTAGTGTCTTTGGCAGAGGTGGAGATTTCAGGCCCAAAAGTACAAATCCAGACCAAGATTTTGTTTCGACCAACCAGTTGAGTATAAAGAGTCACAGTCACAGAATACTCAGCTCTCCACCTCTGGTCTTTGGTATAACTTACCAGTGAAAGAAGCTGTAAATATACATTTAGCTTCCCAGCTATATTCCTTAAGTCTAAGGATTTGGTAATGCTTTGCATTAACTGCACCTTCACAATGCCTTTATAATGCATTAATACAACATTCATAAGCAGCATATAAGTATACCTTAATATAACATACCGTAGCAGCTTTAATATACATTAATGACAAACATTATTTAATAATAACAAACATTATAATTGTATAATCATATAATGTTTGTTATATGCTGCTTGTATATTTACAGTTTCTTTCACTGGTAAGTTATATGTGTTATGAAGGTGCGGTTAATGTATAAGTGTAAAGATTTTAGGTAAATCCTCACTGGTACTTTTTGTTGGCTAAACTGGACCTTCAGTGGTACCATTACTAAGGGTTCACTCTGTTCTGTGGGCTTAACCAAAATAATCAGCATCCTGCCATCCAGTCGAAAGCTTATTTAGTTGCTACTTTCTTGGCACAGAGGTGTGCTGCCTTTGTCGAACATAGAGTACCCTTCTGCGGGGACCTTGCTGCAGTGTTATGAGCTGTGGTTAAGCATGAGGTGTTTCTCAATACCAAGAACACAAAGATCGTACTTGTGCTCTTGGCAAGTCCGGTCTTGCTAACTTGCCTCTTATGAACAAACTTGAGGCGTAATGAATCATGGGATTGGGCTCGTTTGCTGAGGATGTAACTGATGCACTCTCGATATTCGAGGTGGGGCAAGAACATCATCCTGGGATTTTTATCGTCCTCTGTATGTTTGTTCTTAAATATTAGAACTGGTCTTCAGCAATGGCAAATGACGTAAAACAGGTACCAAGAACACAAGTATGGTCAAGTGCGCATATTGAGAAAGGCCCCTGATTCCCTGTGGTATCTATTAAGGGGCTTTCTGCCTGCTCTGGGTGGCCCTGGTCACATGGTACTGTATGTGATGTTGGCGTCATGGCGATCACTGAGTTGCTCTCCATCCTTGCATATTTCTGGCTCAAGCACTGTGACCAAATGTGGATTTTTTCCCTCTTAGCACAGAAGCTGTTTCCATGTAATTCATTCCATAACGACATTTTAACTTAGTGATGGAGTTGAATTAGACTTGCCATACATTATGATATCAGAACCTGTTGTTTCTCAGATATTTTCAACGCAGAATAAGATTAAACTCCTTGTTTTTATGTATCTAAAATTGAGTTAGTCTTCAATCCAATCTGAAATATTTCATTTAATTAGATTCATTCCACAGGGAATCTATCAAATTTATCCGCATATAATTTCAGATATCGCTGTCTTTTTTTGTGAATCTATTTTTTTTCCAGAAACCGTTGCAATCATGTCAGCTCGAAAGAAAATATAATGAATAGGAGATTCATGAGCGTCATTCATAACAATGTCAGAGTCTTTGATCCTCAAATGTTCTTAAGCGGTGCTTTGGGTTATACCAACAGAAATATGTAATTTGAAAAATGAATTTAATTTTATTACGCTTCTCATTCTGCTATAGTCAACACAAAAAAAACTCTGGACTGAAACATAATAGCATAACCAAGGACATAAAGTGGGTTGGAGAATATTAGAGCAGATGTTTAATGGAAAAAATACATACATCTGTGAATCAATTTTTGCTTTCTTCTTATTGCCAGAGTAATTCACTTGATTTGGTTTGTAAAGCAAAACATGATGGGTAATTATTGGTTTTCTTGTACTATTAATTGCTGGTCTTTCCAAAATAATCACTGGTTTTCTCCCTGACCCGAAGCCTGAACATTCAGCCCTTCTTAACACAAAATGTCTGCAGGGAAATGGACAACCTGGCACTACACTCATTTATCTGTTGCCAGAAAGAACACAATGTGGCAAAGTTCGGAGCAGTAGACAATGGAGCTGCCAAATCAGGTTACTTGTGCTGTTAATGAACATAAAAATGCCTTTGATGTTTGAATTATGAGCTTTGAAAAGCACGACTTTAATATGTATCCCAATAAAGCTGCAATATATGAGCTTTAATGAGGATTTATAGGGTTTTAACCGAAACCTGAAACATAAGGGATTTGGCACAATATTTATTTTTAACTTTCGGCGTGATTTGCTGTTTTATTTGTACTGTTTAATTGGTTATTGTTGGCATTTTATCATTTGTTAAGAATTTCATCTGCTGCATTCGGTTATTATTGCAATAAACAAAATAGGCATAATTAAGTTGGACTCTAAACATGAATCGTTATCTGACTGTGAGGTGTTTAGTAGAAAGGGGATAATTGAGTATTTATGCCTTGTGTGAATTTTCTGCTGTACAGGGGAAAAAAGCTGACATCAGTAGGTCGGGACACAGCTCTCTGCTGAATCTACAGTGAGTCGAGCACAGAGGCAGTTAATAAAATAACAGGGGGTGTTTCTCTCTGGGCTGCCTTCAGCTGTCTTTCCTGTTTTGCTGCACTCACTGAAAACGCTCTCACCCAGAGTTCCTTGTTTTCGCTTGACCATCGGAAAAGTCCCTTGCTGCTTTAGTACAAAGGCATGATTTATTGTTTTTGTTTTGAACCTGCTTATTATGCTTTTTCACCCTTGCCCCCCTTGTCCATAATTAACAGTATTATTTTCACAGCAAAAATACATTTACTTACTCAAACCTTGGGACTATAATTAAACATAGTTATCCAGTGCAGGGCTGCAGAAGGGGGCTTGCAGCTTATCCCAGACAGCAGAGGAACACCCTGGATGGGATGCCTTGAACTGCATATATACTTTGATTACTTCATATATACTTTGCATATATATGTTGATTTTTATGCAGAAATCTGGGCTGCTTCTCTGTGTTTTTATACTTGATCACACAAAAAAGCACAGTTATGGACATAAAAATCCATCATAATAAGTTAAAACCACATAGCCAAGAATATATATATATATATTTATTTTTCTAAAAGCCATTTAAAAATGACCTATGCATTATAAGGATGTTTTGTAAAGGTAGAAACACAATGCCAGGATTTTTGATGTTACCAGATTCTCAGATTTTCAACAATAGAATGAAAAATATGATGGATGATACCAGATTTATATTACAATTAACCATACATATTTAAAAATAAAATAAAATTTTTAAAAAAGTTTTGTGCTACCACAGTTCATAGACATTTAGGCTTCGAAAGAAAGTGGCTGTCGGAAGATCAATGTTAGAGAAGATTCCATTATTGTCAGTAGCTCAGCTCTGCTTAATGGTTTCAGGTGAAACTGAAGATTTCCATGGCTTTCTGGAATATGGCATAGATATTAATTCACTAACTGTTTGGAGATCTCTATGGTTTTCTTCTGGAAAGATGAAATTAAATTAAATGAAGCAGTGTGCAGGTATAGAGGAGCGCGATGATGAAATCACAATGTTATAAAATTTATGCCATGTGTTATTTTTAATGCGCAAGGAAATAACTTTATATCATTTTAATGAGCTACAATTGTAGACTTTGAAAGAAATACTCAACATTCTAAACAAAAGTCACCCACATGTATGTTTCTTGATACATCTGCTTATGCCGACAGCCTTGACATGTAAGTTTGACTGCAAGCACATTATTAACATGGAATAAGCCCAGAATCAGACATATCAGGCATCACGCCTCTGTGGGCAAACACAGGCCTCTGTTTCACTTGTTTTTTTTTCCACTTTGCATCGTCTTCCTTTCTGACTGCGGAAGGTCAAAGCCACAGCGCGTCAAGGCCTATTATTTGATAATCCAATTTTTATCGTACCTGATGAAGCTACAGAAGGAAATAAATGCAGTCGCGTTATATTGCCATTTTCCACATCTGTATTGCTCTCCATTTATTTTTTTTTTACATACAGGGATGCTGATTTTTTTCCCTCTCCTAATTTGCCATCCCACGGTAAATGAGATGTGGTTGATCTTTATCTGGAGAGAAAGATACCATTATGCCTGGCAGCTGTCCAGTTGCTCTGGGTAAATAGAGGAATACAAAGGACACGGCCATAGAGGAAAGTGCCCGGAGCAGCATTCAAAACATGCATTTAATACAAATCATGTCCTCATAGCTACTGTCTGAAGCTACACTTCCTGCACATCAGAAGAGAATCAAGGCTCCTATGCAACTATATAGAGGTGCACAGGACTTAGTTTACAATCGTTCTGGCTAAAGGAGGGAGATTATTGAAGAGGACGTCCTTTCAAAAAAGTGTCTTTACTTCTTCTTACTTTGGAACCAAAGCTATAGTCAGCTTCATGTTTAAGTCACTACCTTAATGCCCAAAGTTCAGAGTAAACACCACATCAGCTAACATTAAAGTGACACGCTTACATATTCAGCCTCTACAGCTCAGTATTTGGTTGGAGCACCTCTGGCAGTTGTCCCAGCTTCACGTCTTTTGGGTACGTCCGTACCAAATTGGCTCGGCGACTTGGAGCAAGTTCTACTCTCCTGCTTGGCAGATTTGCTGAAGCGCTTGCGAGTGACTGGGCGGGGATTGGTCATGGCAGTTGCAGAAGTGTTTAAGTCTTCCCGCAGATTCAAGTCAGTAGTGTCAAAGTTATGTGCTGGGCTGTGTCACCCCCCCCAGCTCTCTCCATGAACAGCTGCTGACTATGGAGAAGCTGGTTTCTTTGCATGCGCGCACACATTACAATTTGCAAATGTACTCAAAGTTACATTCAAAGCCTGTAGTGTTTTTGTACCCATTTCCCCTTCTCTCTGTTTTAATACTCCGCTTGTTCTGTACCGAAAGCCTCTTAGAATATGGCTACCGCCTTTTGAAGCTTGAGCACAAGAACGCCCCAGGCACGGACAGCAGAGAGTTTTCGGAGAAGGCTGGACTCGGACAGGGGTACGATAATCACAAAAAAAGCTCTGCTAGGGATGGACAACCAAATCAAACATTTTATGTCAGAGCTTCCTAACAGAGGTCCTCATTTCACTGGTCCTGGTTACTAGGAGGGCACACTAGTTAATTCTAAACAACAAGAGCATGGGATAAGTGGAACCAATTAATCCAGATATTCAGCGTCACCTGCCCCTCAGTCTCTGAATGCACAGCACCCCTCCACTTCTCTATATGAGGAACATTCATATTAAAAATGGAGGCCAGCCAATTTTGAGGCTTGTTAAGACAAATTGTGCTCCAAAGAGAATGAATATTTCTGATAGAAAATGTTTTGCATGCCCATGCAGCCATGACTTGTATTTTTACTTTCCATCTTGCATTTTAGCGCAAAAGTGAGCAGTAGGTTTTGTGCATATCAATTTTTTTTTCACTACTTTAAAGTGTCAACATTTTAGCATTTTACTGAAGCAAAATCTGAAAACTGCTCAATGGTTTGAAAGTCTGTATAAAGCTTTGAATCGCTAGTTAGTGAGTGCACAGTGTTTCCCCAGGTCTAGTTAGTATCTGTTTCTGGCTGCTAGTCATGGAGAAATCACTCAAACGGAATGCCTGCACTGTGGATCGATGGTGCTGAGACTGGGACTTAACCCTTTCATTTTCTCCTGCGTTGACTGTCAGTGCTGATTGCGGTTTTTCCATCTGCAACACCACTAACCAGGAATTTACTTTCAGTTTCACATTAATGACTGATTTTAAAGCCATTGAAAGGCATCACAGTGATGACTGCAATAATACTACTAATATGCATTCATTACTTACTAGTATGAGACTTTCTCATCTATTACAGTGGACATTGATATAACACTTAAAAGATGTCTCCCTCACTTCTCTCATTTGCACATTCTCTTCTTCTCTCTGTAAAATCATTACCCCACAAGTATCAACTGCACCTTAATTATCTTCATGTCAGCATTTAGTTGTAGTCATTTAAATGTATGCATGCTTTCAAAATGCATCCTAAAAACATAATGAATGTAGTCTTAAAAGCTTAAATTTTATAAAGGTCATTTTGATGACCTTCATTTTTACCCAATATTTTGTACGTCTGCTCCTACTCTCAAAGCCCCGGCCCTTCAGTATAATAGCTGTTAAAAAGGAGATTACAGCCTGAATTCTATTAAATGAATATATTTATGCTCTGGCTTTTTATTGTCAGTCTGTGGCCTTTTTGTGTCTAACGCGCCATGTTTGGTAAAGGCCACGGCTGTTTGTGTTCCCATAACTTAATGCCTTGCCTTTATTGTGCAAGGGCAAATCTGCCGGCGATCTCGAACGCGGTCAACGGCTGCAGGATTCGGTTTAGGGACTCCGTCTGCGAGCCGGTGTGCATCTGTATGGAAAAAGGGGGTTTGTGCCATTCTTTTTGCCAGGGCTCTCTCCAGCTAGAGCCTGACTGAAATCCCGGCCCGTGTGAGTGGGTTGACAGGACAGAAGACGGCCCTTAATGAGCATGCCTGTCTTCTGCCGGCTCCCCTCTGCACTCCGAATACTCCACATATTTCAGCCCATATAAGGAATGTGAAGTGCGGCACTGGGTCTCTGTAAAACGAAGAGAGATGATGCACAGACTCCTTACGCCCTTAGCTTAAAGGCTATTTACTTCAGTCCATCGGACAGGCATCGGGATTATGCGCCAAAATGAGATAATGTATCACATTTCTCCTCTTTTCCTTCCTTTATTTTGGGCTTCCTGTTTAATATTTTCCAGCACAAAACAGAACGTCGGTGTGATTCTGTCAAATGACCGGGCGGTGATCTGCAAATAGATCTGGCTTTTCCAATCGCATTCTATGTTTCAGCCGCTTTCATATAACAATGATAAAAAATTATGAGTAAAATACTGGGAGAATGGAGGAAGGTAAAGACTATGGCCGTCATGCAATAAGGTGGATCATTCTGCTTGACTTATGTAGTGATTCATAAACGATGCATCTAGGAATGTCCCATATATTTTATGTTTAACCCTAACAAATGGAATATTGTAAATAAACGACACGCAGTACATTTTTAATGGCACATTTAAGTCCTTAAAAAACAGGCTTTGTAAATGAAATATGTTGCTTTCAGAAAGCATTTTCTCTGTGTTCATATAAATTCATTATCTGAAAAAACTCTGGACTGGCTGATAAACACAACTCCCTGAATCCTGAGTACAAAATTAGCCTGAATGAGCTGAATTTTTGTGGTGGGGAATTTAAATTATCCCAGTTCATTTTAAAAAGTTCTGATTTCTGTGTTTGAAGCCTACATCTACAGTAATCGCATCAAAGGAGGAACAGCACAACAATGGAGAAACAGCGGCTTTGCAGACATATCGATACATTGTGCAATAAACTGTTCAGTCTGATTTTTTCAAACTTAAAACACCACCAGGTCTCTTTGTCAGGGCCGAAGGGGAACAGAAATCAACTGAGTCATCCTCTCTTAAGGCCCATTTTCACCGAGACCGAAATGAGTAAGATAGTGACAGTGATGAGTAAAGGCAATAAGGTTTAGGACGATGATGGTGAAAGTCTTTCGACACGCAGAAATTGGCAGAGCTAATTCAACACAGAGACTGTAAGTGCTGATTTTGCAGTGCTATGCAGTCTGTGCACAGAAGAGCAAATGTCCTTTAACGAAAGGTTGACGTGAAGTAAGATGAACACTTTTTCCTATAGAGTTGCACATAAAGCTGCCAGACTTTTATTAATTATTTGCAACGAAAAAGTAAAAGTTTAAAAAATAAAAAAAACTTCTACAGATGTAATTTTTTCCCAGAGGGAAATGTAGGGAACAGTCCAGGAGGTGAACTGCAAAACCATAAACAAAATCATAATGGCTTTTTGGCCAGAACACAAGGTTTAGTGTCTTTAATGGAAACTATGGAAAGGCACCTGTGGGAAATCTGGAATGTAAACTTAAGATGTACAGAAGTTCTGGCACCGCTTCAAAACCCAGCTCACCGCTAACAGAACGAGCCCGCAGCATTGAGCACAGCTCTGTATTTGATTTCCCACCCTAAAAACTCACAGACAGCATTTCTACATTCTGCAGTCGCGTCGCCCATTTCTAGTGGATTAAAACGCGAATGTGGCGGGTGCTTAGTCAGCCCCGTGCATACAGAGACGCTCTCAGATGCACGAAACTCTAGATATGGGTGTGGATTTAATTCTATCCAACATCTATCAATTGCATAGAGTCACCTAGGATACCTTAATCTGTCACAGGTGTGAGAAGTCCAGCAAATCCAGTGTAAAATGTGATATAATATAAAACAGTCATGCACATGCTACATTAAAACTGAGTCCAAGCACCCAGTCATACAAGGTCTCTTTCACCCAAGTTCTGTATGTAATACTGAACCGAGTGTGAAAAATCTACAGTGCGTTAATCAAGGTGCATGAGATATTTAAGGTCAAGGTGAGGGGACATCGTCTGCTCTGAAAGTTTACAAACATGCACCATTGCAGCGTTCAGTCAATCCTTAACACCCCACAAACACACACTTAAAGTCATAGTCTGCCAGACTCTGCAGCCTGATATGTAAAAAAAAAAAAGCTCTGGTTTAGCTTCAAACTGATTACGCACAGTCCCAGCAAGAGGCAACAGCATTAATCAATTAGTGAAGCTTCTCTTAAGATTTGAAAGAGACGAAGTCGGCCGACTGCAAACTGTCAACGGACTTTTAAATGCAGTGAAAGCTTCCTTCTGTCTCACTGTTTCCCCCTTCCCTCGTTCTTCATTCATCCCAGTCCACCCCACTCATCACTGTGTGCAACACAGGGAAAAAAAACATCTTTGTATTCTGGCATTGTGGGAGAGTTTGTCAGGCTCTTCTCAAAGGGATAAAAAAAAAACATGTAAAACCACGATTCTTACTCAGCCGATCATACATGCCTTGTCTCCATGCCGTAAATTATTCACTCTCCTTTTTCCCTGTGATGTGTACATTGAGATGCATTTTTTCATACTCTAAATCGATTATCGTGATATTTTTAAATAGCAGTGCCTTTAGTTTTTGAGTTTCCTTTCCATGTCTCTTGGAAAATCTGTTTTAATTCAAGATAAAGTACATAAATGAAATTCATATTATAAGTTCAGACAGACATATGAGGGTTTATTATGGTCTGTAATTGTACATTTATACCACATTGGCTATACTTACAACTTGCAGCGCAATGTTCAAGTCCAAAACAACCTTGTTTATAAATCTGAATTATGTGATAGGACGATACATAAGGATACTCATAAAACACAGAAGATCGGCCTATCACAGCAGCCCTTCCCGTTTTCCCACAAAGCAATGGGCCCATTTAAGAAAATACCCAACAACGCAGCTTGGATAGATGTAAAAATGCCTCAAGATGCATGATTTCACATTGCTGGTAGTACCTTCATATATTTCTTTCCAGTTCTTGTGGAGTGACAGCCTGTACAGGAATATGAAGCCAGAGGTGTTCCAGTTTCCACTGTCTAACACAGAGAGCTGGTTCTCTGCTGGCCTTATGATGAGCCAGAGCACATTCTGCTATATGCGGCAGAATCTGGTGTTTAAATGGGTTATGTGGGAAAAGCATGCAGCAGTAGGAGAGGAGCACAATTTAAAAATTGTTGCTGTAAATGGATGTGTGTGTGTGTTTTACCTACCGTGTGAGTAATATTTAGTTTGAGGATGTGCTAACCAAACAAACAATTAGTCATAATCTTGGGAAAACAAAGATATTTTCTTCATTAGCCTTGGTTTATTTAACCTCGCCAGTGGTGCGTTGGTATATGTATGGCTTTACAGTGGGGATTTGAATTTAATCCCCTCACATTAGCCGTCTGCGGCATGTAGAGGCCCGAGACTGCATACTGACTCCTGTGTCCCTCGGGTCAGTCGTACAGCAGGGACTCTCCGCTTCTTACCGCTCGCCAGTGACACATACAGGGAACGGCAGGAATCGCAGACTTCCCTTTCACAACGGTGGTGTCTGGCAGAGGATTTTAATAACTGGATGTTCCAAATTGGAAGAAGATGAGAAAAAATGCAGTTCTTAACAATTCTTCTGAATATTGAAAGTACAGTTATATTTTATAATCCACTAGAGAATAAACAGTAATATGCTGGAATAACTACCTCATTCCTGTCTCACATGTGTCCAGGTTGAATAGGTTTCTTAGGGCATCTTTAAATTGTCTATGGTGTATGGTGTATCCCCCCCCCCCCCCCCCCCCAGGCCTGCACTAGATAAACAGCTGGAAGATGTCTGAACGGACAGATGGATGTTCATTCTTATTACTGTAACAATATGAATATATTCTTTAGACGTATAAACGTAAATCTCAAAAAATAATCTGAAAACTGTATGCCTTTCCAGACAGGGCCTCACATACATCATGTCCTGGGACGGACCCCAGACCTGCTCTCCCCCCCCCCCACCTGGGTAAACCTTTCATGGAAAATGGATGTCTGGATAGAAATAACGGTTATCTGAAGTTTCTTAGCAAATTATCCCATTAAAATATGTATGTTTATATCTTAAGGGAAAAATAGATATTGCTCTTAAACTGCTATTCAACTAATTTTATTTAGAAATGTTTTTAATAATAAGATTTTAAAAATTATAATTATTTATAATGTGTTACCAGTAAAATCCCCCGATCTGTATTACAGGGCTGTTAAGGGCCTGGAACAGGCAGCGTGAGACACAAGGCTGGGGGGCGCACTGGATGGGGGGCGCACTGGATGGGATGCCAGTACCAGGAAAATATGGAACAATTAATACTTTATATACTAGATATATGAGGGAGCTCAATATTTATGCACCAATAATGAAATTAAACTGACTAAGAAACTACATGGATCTGTTTTTTAGATCCAGCAAAGCTTTCTGCAAGAAATTCTAAGAAATATGACTGAAAGCAAGTCTTGCTTTTCCATTTATAAATAGTCCCCGGGAAACTCATCAGAATATCCCTCTAGGACATCACATTAATGTGTCTTTAAAAAGCAGGAATTTGTTAGTCAAATTTGTTTTATAATGCTCCATTCAGTAAGAATCACAATGTGATTATATGTTTCTGGAAATTTGTTAAATGAAGATTGTTCTGAAAAATGACACGAGATGTGATGAAGGTTTGTTACAGATAACCCATTACATTTTAGCTGTGAAAATGCATTGCATTATCATAAAAGTTAATGGTATCATTTGGTTCAACTTATGTTATGCTGTAATCACGTCAAAATAATCTATAAATTTATCCTTCTAACAAAATATGTGAAATAATGCATTTCTACTATCTGGAAGGGCAGTCCCTAACTTTGCCATCAAAGAGCCACTATGTTCAGATGTTGTGATCACAAAATGTCCCCCACCATGTAATAAAAACCTATTTTTTTGACACTGTGGAGACCATTTTTCATGTCCCCACAAAGATCTGTGAATGCAATCAAAAACTAAAAATGGCAAACGTCTCGTATTTTGTTTGGTTAGTTATGGTTAGGGTTAGGGCTGGATAGGGATTAAGGTCTTCATGTTGGGATTAGAGTTTTCCCCATAGAAATGAATGGAGAGTCCCCACAAAGATATAATTACAAACCTGTGTGCGTGTGCATGTGGGTCATGTATATATTACATTGGGAGGACCAAATGTCCTGCAACGTGATAAAAACCATGTTATTTTGACGTTGGTAACAAACAAATGATACATAAAAGCAAAAAAAAAACCTCAACAATACCAAAAAAATTCAGCTGGGATGAATGACTGAAAAATGGAATTACTCAGGTATTGCATTCATAAGAAATTATTTTTGTCTTGAAAAGTATACCATTGCCACAGAGCATTAGCTGTAGTTGCTCATTTTTTCCACGCGGCATTTTAAAACTTCCTCCCACAAGCCTAAACTAATATCAAGAGCAACAGGCTAAACCATTCCTACCGTTTCTACTGGCTGTAGTTAGCCAGGGGCTATAATCAATGAAGTGTACATGAATGGGTCATCGCTGGCCACGTTACTCAGATCCTCACCTCACGTCTCTGATCATCTTTCCCATTCTTCCCTCAAGCACCTCATGTCACTGGCTGTGTATTCCAACAGAATAATCGTGCATCTTGTTGCTCAAGGCGATCTTCTCCCACGGCACCTCTGGGATGTATCCCTTGCAGTTGTTAGATAAGAAAAATCCTCAG
This sequence comes from Paramormyrops kingsleyae, assembly GCF_048594095.1. Taxonomy (NCBI): domain Eukaryota; kingdom Metazoa; phylum Chordata; class Actinopteri; order Osteoglossiformes; family Mormyridae; genus Paramormyrops; species Paramormyrops kingsleyae. The sequence goes on along the minus strand of NC_132802.1, from coordinate 8,040,300 downwards.
CCTTCACACTAAATGTTGGTTCTTGTGATCTCGCCTCTAGGTAAATGACTGTGATACATTCTAAATGCTGCTTATAAACCCAGAATGTATTCCTCATTTGTAAATTGCTATTGAAAATTACTAGAGGATTCATGGATGTGTTTGAAAGTGCAAATTCCCAAACTTGATTTTTGGATTATCATTTATGTTTAAAATCTATATCTCATGTTAATGAAACCTAAATTTAAGATATCACCTGGCAAAGATTTTTGATGACACAAAACACACCATCAGTCTCTTCACAAGACGCTAGTGCAGTGTTTTCCGAATATGGTCCCCGGGGACCTGCAGACGGTCCATGTTTTTGCTCCACGTTTTGTCTGTGAGGGAGCTGGAAGGGAGCAAAAATGTGGACTGTCTGCAAGTCCCTGAGTACCGGATTGGAAAACACTTCGCTATGGTGTGTGCTCTACTCTTCCCCAGAAAACATTTGCATACACATTTTATGTTATACATGTACAGTAGGTTCCACATTACACGGCATTGATCCTGAACTTCAGATGCTCTGTTTCAGGCACAAAGTAACAAATATAAGCAGAGACCTAGACCTGGTAATAAGCGGGGTAAGTCCTTGAGTGATTCACGCGTGTCAGTGACAGGCAGCACTTGATGTGCCAAAAATGGACTGCCTGGACCTCAGCTGAAAACAAAACTACAATACAACTAACTACAGTCCTATAGGTGATACAGGCGGCCGCCTAGGAAGCCAGCTTCACTTCACTGTGCCTCAGACAGGGGGCGCTGGTGGTGATTAGGGCGCTGCATTGGCTAGGACTGGTACTGATTCAATCTCACTGACCCAGGTGGACTACAGTAAGCATCTGTGTTACTGTTTATTTGACACCCATCTATGTTGGACTGATTGAGCATCATACCGGATCTGGAAGACACAAGAAAATAGTCAAGTTCCTACTATTTTTTATCTCAATTCTTGTGCATCTTGGCTGGAACATTGAAGCAGCTATGCTTTTCAGGCTGTGTGACGGTAGCCCGCGTTGTGCGCTGGACGACCTGGCATGGAAGGACAAGCTAACCTGGGGTTTAGGTGCAAACTGAGTGGACATGAGCCCAATGGTTTAGCCAGGGATTGACAACCACCGTGCTCCCCGGGGCAATGGGTGTATGCAAAATGTCAAGCGTGGCTTCACCAAAATGCCACCTCCGAAGTTTAAACCCAAGTACAGGGCATGAATCCAGCCTAAAAATGCCAAATAGCACTGTGTGGAAAAGCCTGGGCTGCCCGGAGGCATATCCATGTGACACGGGGAATGCAAAGAGCATCCCGAGGTCGATTCGGGAGACTTCCTTTTTCAGGGTGTTTGGGAGCAAGGGAAAATAGGGGGGTAGTGCGGGGCGGGTGGGGGGGGGTGCGGTGGCTGTGCAAGAAAAACATTTCCGAGCAAACAATCAAATAGTTTTTGCAGAGACCAACAAGCAGAAAAACCACAAACATAAAACACACCCCCTGTTCTTATAGCAACTTGAGTGCACAGATACAGGGATGGCGGGGGGGGGACGACAGGCCACACATATTCAAAATTCACAGTATCACAGGGGGGGTCACTGTGGGCATAGAGGGCATAAGGCAGGAGACGCCAGGGGCGGGACGCGACTGCACTGCAGGCAGATGTGGGTTAGGACCCTGCACCCGTGACTGGAAGGTCACTGGCTCAAATCCCGTGACCAGCTCAGTGGAGTGATGACAGTGTCGGGCTTGTGAGCAAGACCCTTAAGCCTGAATGCTCCAGGAACACTAGATAAATGGCTGACCCTGATCTTTCACCCCAACTAGCTGTAATATATACTGTATGTCTGCATTTGGGAAAAAATACCCAATTTCCCCATGGGGATGAATAAGGAGAACTATTATTAATTTTAATTTGATATCATTGTGGTGTGATGGAACATGCAGACCTTACATTGAAATAAGGGGTCATGCTTAGTTGAGAGATCAGAAGGGTCTGATCTATTTCATATGTCAGCAGAGCATTTACATTTACCAAATCTAACAAATGCTTTTAGCCAAACTGACATACATTTTTGAGGGGGGGGGGGGGGGTGTTTCATTGCCTGGAACACTTGTGGGATTTGAGCCAGTAACCTTCTTATCACAGGCAGCATCCTAACCTGCTGAGCCACATAACACCTAAGTCAGATCCCTTATCCAGTTGAGCATGTAGTCCTTGTAAATAGAGCAGGTGGTAAAATCATAATGATACTTTATCGATCCCTGTGGGGAGCTGGTCTCCATGAGATGTGTAGCACCCGACATGAGCAAGTTGGGGGTGGGGGGTGCAGGATCAGCCAGCATACAGCACCCCTGGGGCTGGGGCCCTTGCATTTGAGTGGCATCTGTCTGCGGACCCCAGGATTTGAACCTGTAACCTTCCGAGCGTTGGCACAATTCTTAACTATCTCAGACACCCACCCAACACACTGAGCAGCAGTAGTTCTCATGCATGCGCATGGTTTGCAGGCCCAAAATTCAAACTGGTCACTTTACTACCTTGCACTTCACTCTGCATGTGCTTCACCACATCAGCTGAAGTACAGACACTCATACTGTAGCAAACTTAATAAGAATATTGCAGATGGGGCAGAGATGTGATTACACATCCCCCAGAGCTGACAGGCAAAGAAAGTTACTTCAAGCCAGAATTGTTTCTGCTGAACATCCTCTCTGAAATCCACTGTGCCAGAGTTTCCTATTGTTCTTTAGAGACATAATCTTCAGATAATAACCGTGGCATTCCAAACCACTCCCACATACTGACACATGCTTGTCTGAACACAGAAAGAGGCTTGTGGACTATGTGTTCAGTTTATAAATGTGCCTTCGGTGCAGACTGCAGTAGCTTCAGGTGTCAATAATTCAGCACCTCCAGCAGAGACATACAGTGTCCAACAGCTTTAAAACAACCTGTCTCTATCATTAGAAAAATCCCACAATTATTGTAATAAAACGCTGGATCAGCACTGTCTAGAAAATCCCTCTGGAATTTGAGAATTCATTATATTGTTGACACATAATCCATGACAGATCGTAACAGATTTAGGCATCTGATCAGCTTAATGTACCTCATTCCTTACCAGCACTTCTGTAACGTAACAGACAAATGCATTCATGTCACTTATGCCTAACATCATCTCAACGACCCGTATCAGGTCTATACTCTGTATGAAAATAAAAAACACCCAAATTATGCAAATTACTTATTACTGTTTAAATTAAAGCCAAAAAAGATTTTCTAATGAGTGGATTAAATGATAAACTTGAAAGACTCTCCACGCTATGAACTAATGTTATTAATGACATTTTATATAAATAAAAATTTAGGACTTTTAAAAAATTTATCTTAGGGCAAATCCTATGATATTAACTGAAATAAAATTATTTTAGTCTATCTTTTTTCTTGTTCCTAAATTCTGGCATGAAAGCATCCCCAAAATAATATCAAGAAAAAGATCTGTCAGTGTTCCACTGATGCAGTGCAGGGTCATGGTGAGCGTAAGGTCTGCCCAAGAAGCTCCAGGCCCAAGCCAGAGGGCATGTTCAGGGGATGCCAGGCCGTCGTAGGGCACAGACACAAACTCTATCGGCCTCAGATGGGCAGCACAGTGGTCAGAACTGCTGCCTCACACTCTGGGACTGGCGTTCGAGTCTCTGCCTTGACTCTGTGTGTGTGGAGTTTGAATGTTCTCCCTGTGTCACTGTGGGGTTTCTTCCAGATACCCTGGATTCCCCTCCATGGTCCAAACACATGCTGAGGTTAATTGGAGTTACCAAAGTGTGTGTGTGTGTGTGTGTGTGTGTGTGTGTGTGTGTGTGTGTGTGTGTGTGAGAGAGAGAGAGAGATGCTAGGTGAGTGTGCACTGTGATGGGTTGGTGCCCCATCCTTGTGCCTGTAGGTTCTGGACCCTCTGCAGAACAAGACAAGCAGCTACAGAAAATAGATGGAAAGCCCTCAAACTTACAGTATGAATTTACATTGAACATTTTCACAAAAGTAGAGGTCCAGAAGAAAAGCCCATTATGGGTGACATAACACATAGTCATTAGCAGGTAAAGCACCTACCCTCTTGTATTGAAATGGACTCCTAAACAACACATGACTTCATTGCTTCTGAAGGTGCTCATGGTGAGCTGTGACACGCTTTGGCCGTCCACCCAGACTCGGTTCCCGGAAGTCTCTGCGAGGTAGACACTACAATCAGAGACTGCACTGGGACCACAAACATGACAGACCACAGCGTGAGACTCAGGCCCCAGCTGTCAGGCGAGACCAGCGAGGGAGAGAGAGGGCCACACTCTCCACTGACACCGAGCCACCTGTCCAGAGAGCTCAGACGTGGGCACAGACCAAACAACACTGATGAAGTTATTCAAGGCTGACACAGACAAAAAAATACTCAAATAGTGTATTTCTGGGGAAAATCACCAAGCAAATTATTAAACAACCTTCAGTGTCCTTTGACTGTTGCAAAGTGTTATATCTGAGATCAAACATACACAGCATTGTACTATACTATAGCATAGTATACTATAATTATACTAGATGGCATTGTATTACAAGAAACGTATGTGGTCATTTTGTTTTGTATTCATCATTTGTAGAGTAGTAACTAATATCCCCTACAAACCCTACCAGAAAAATCTTTCTATCTGGTGCAATAACATTTTTTTTAATCGTAAAATTAAGGAGCAGGAACATTTTTCATTGACAGTATTGATTTTTTTTTAGAAAGTTCTTAATATTTTGGAATTTTCTTCATATTCTGTCTCTGGATGTGCCTAATAGATGAGTTCTGTCCATATCCAGGGATTATTGTGTGGATCACTTATTTAGCTGTTAGTCAATGAGCTGAACTGTCTCTAAACGAACAAAAGGCGCATTCAATGAATGTACGCCATTTTACACAGCAGAGGCAGCCATGAACTTTTCCAGCATTCGAAGAAAAGGAACAGTGATAAACAGAATTAAATAAGTATTGCAAAAAATAAGGTTGCTTTGTGATTTGAACTTGAAGCACTGCTTCTCTGCTGTCGCTGTTAAGAAGCAGACCTAAGCAGGCAACCAGACTTAGCAGCGGAGTCGTGTTAATGTGCTGCAAAGCAATTGGCCTGAAGTGAAACACTCACCATAAAGAAAAAAATGTCAGAATAATATGATATGTCTGTAAAAGGCTTCTTGTGTATGTGCCAATACCCCTATACTGACAATGGAGTTTTGTGTGAAGACATTTTATAGCATTTGTGTTTTATTACTCTCTCATGTTAAAAGGGCCGCTATTTATATTTTCCATTTTTCGTCTTTAATATTCCTGTTTTTCCAGCTGTAGCTTTTTTATCCTAGCAATAAAAAGAAAAGTGTTTTTGTTCTCCTAATTGCCAAAAAGGTTCAGTAATTAAAGGATAATAAAGCTTTAGCAGTAATTAGTTTCTGTTGTTTGCTGGAAGTCCATCAATTGTCCTCTAATAACGCTGATCATTAGCATTCAGCAGGCAGTATTTTTTTTCCAGGGCTGAGGGATGCTGGGATTGAAGCACTACAGAGGCACTACGCATTCCATTCCCATAAAGCCATGGCATCTAGCCACCTATTAACCCTGCGCTGTCTCGCTGTGCCACCGCTGCTCCAGCAAGCAGCCCCAGCCCATCTCTGCAAGCCCATGGAGAGACTCATCTGTGACTTTTATTTAACAAGTTCACGCTCCGGGATGATTCCTTCATGCTGGGTAATAACCGCCCTGACAGAAGCCTGGTCCTTGGGGCAACAAGCTGCACACTGTGATGACAATTCACTCCTGTAGATACTGGGGGTGCTTGCACTCCCAGAGAGGGCGAAACCACTAACCACTGAACAGAGATGCCGCTTTTCCCCCCTCCTTTTCAGGGTGTGTATTCCAAGGCCACAGCTGTGATACTCTCATCTCTCTCTCCCTCTCTCTCTCATATTGTTCCATTCACTGGCAGATTGGGTAATGCTTTGGCATGCCTAGCTGTTAGCTTAAAAAGTTGCCGTAGGAATCCTTAAATTCCACAGGAAATAAATAAAAACATAAGATATATTAGCTGCGTCTCAGTGCGTAGCTATTTCCCCCTTAACACCTCATGAATATGAATAGAACTTCTGTGACATTTCATGCACATATATGAGGTTAGCAAAATGCTAGTTAGTGTGGCTAAAATGCACTAAGACTACATGCTACTCAATGAAACTAAATCTAATGAATATGATCAAAAAAAAATTTTTTGGGAATGAACAATTTTAAACGTTTGCCTGTGATTTACTTTCATGTTCACTACAACATTGGTAAATTGATGGATGGATGGATGGATGGATGGATGGAACATACATTTCTTCTTCTCGACAATGTACATGTTAAGATTCAGGCTTTTGTAGGGCAGATATGTCCTTCACGCAAGGCAGTAATTATAATGCACTTGGTGCACAGTCACTAGCCTCACTCTCGCAGCTCAGTCTTTAATCTGGAGCAGTTCCCTAAAGCAGAGACTCCCAGTAGAGTCAGTCCCACAGAGTCCTCGCCCTGCCACTTTGCCTGCAGTGTGCTGCAGATCTACCTGCGGTGAACTAATATGCTTTCCGTGAAACCAGCAGCGATCCGCCTGTTGTCCCCCAGTCTCCATGTCAGATCTGGTTTCACTCAAACTCCCCATTACTGTTGCGAAGCATGTCGATAACAAGACAACAACCTTTTTAAAAGCCGCTTTTGCTTTCTTCTAAACTCGCTGGTTGCTCTGCTAACGAGAGGGACGCCTCTCCACTGTGGTGCCGTGCTTGCGGGTAACATCCGGCTCAGGTGAGGGGTGTTTAAAGGGATATAAAAAAGCAGAATAAGAGATGATATGTGCACCTGGGCAGCTGAACATCTCCACTATTCTAGAGCCAGTCTATCCCTTTAACTGACTATACCTTCATTTTAAATGTTCTCTCCCCACAGGTGCATCCTTATACATTACACTCTTCGTCAATTACAGCTAATGTACATTTTGTCTCGCTGAATAGGAGGTGATTCAGACCTTGAGTGGATGCAGAGGGAAAAAGCCTCCCATTTTCCACCTTTTTCCTGTGCCTGGCAGATGCTAGCAAATCAAATAAAATAAGTCATTTTCAGTTTCTCATTTGGATATTTTATACTGAGCCATTTCTATGCAAAAAAGTGTAATTTACACAATATAATCTAATGCACGAGACTGCTTTGTGTTGATAGTTTTCCTTATATTCATGTATTCATATGAAGCATCTTTACCACGTGGCCCAAAACATTAATCTGCCTCCCAGATGAATTTGCAGCTGTAAAGATTAAGCACTTGCAGTCCGCAGATGTAAAACAATGCCTTCTCCAATATGAAAACTCACTTAGTCACGTTCATTTGCACTGCCCGTGCCTGGGATTTAGAACTGAAAATGATCACACACAGTGTTCCCTCACATTATTTTCTCATATTCAGCCACAATAATGCATTATTTATTCGACTGGGGACCGTAAACAATAAACTAAAGGGATAACTTGTGGACCAGCAGATTAAAATGAGTGACTTTGTTATTTGTAAAATAATGGCTTTTTTGTAAATAAACTAGTGGTTAAGGTTAATTTTGATTGCTGTTTGTTTTGGGACTAACCTGATGGTTTGTAGCGCCATTTAAGGGATTTGTGCTTGTATCCAGAAGGTCTTGGGTTCAAATCACACTCATATCAGCACTGGGCCTATTGAACAAGGCCTTTAAACCCTGGGGCCCTGGATGGGGGCCAACCCTACTGACCCTGAGCTTCCCTCACTCATACGACACTGTGGAAAAAAGTATGCGCTACAGTTTGTTACTATGTTTTGCGACATACAAGTATGTAAAATGTTTGTACCCTTGAATGCAATGTTTTATTAGTGGACTCATTGAGTCTTATTCAGTCTTACTTTTTATCAAATTAGTTTTTATTACAAAGAAATTAAAACACATGTGAATCAGATAAAGAAATGTCTGGACATAGTTTGGCTTAAATATTAAATGCTACTCCCTCTTCACCAGCATCATTTAAATATATAATTGTAAGTGCAAGTGATAAAACAGGGCAGTAACCTGATACTGAGGGAATTTTTGGCTGTGAAATTTCTTAGGATCTATTTCCATTTCCATTTCTTAGGATTTTTTCAATTCTGTTTGTCACTAGCAACGCAAAAAATTTGCAAGCAGAAATGCTAAATTCACACCAACAGTTCGTCCACGACGTAGATTCCCCTCCCAGCCATGCTTTTTTGGTATATGGTTGTGCTGCTACTGGAGCCGATTCCATAAATTACAGAGCGTGAGGCAGGTAGCACCCTGGATGGGATACCAGCCCATCAGAGGGTATAACTTCCCACTGTGAGCAATTTAGAGACACCAGTCCACCTAACCACATGTTTCTGTGCTGCATGAGGAGAAAACTCTTGCAAAGACTGGGAGAAGACGCACACTCCAGATGCAGAGAGACGATGGGTAGGAACTGAATCTGAAACGCTGGAGGCGCAATACCCAGAAGGGAAAAATATGAAAAAGCAAAGAGGTATTGAAAATATTGTGTTGGGATTTTGTGATGTATTAAACAATGAGTTTTGCTTTTAGGAACCTTGGTTGTATTGTAGTTAACAGGCAGTGCACCAAAGCATGCTGGGATATGTTTAGTCAGTCTAGTCCGAGTGCAGTAGAGAAGCACTTGCAAAAACATGGCTGTCTCATGTTATTTACTGGATAATACACCACAGATATAGTGCTGATTTCCTCACAATTGCAATCTTCTTTTAAAAGCCTGAAGGTGAATTTAGAGCTTGTTGAATGATTTCCGTGGTCGTGTAGCATCAATGTTTGAAACAATTGACATCGTTTACAGTATACATTATAAACATATAATCGTACAATGTTTGTCATTAACATTTATACCACAGCACATGGGTGTTGATTATTTTCATGCAAGCATACAGGTAGTCCTGGCACCCTAATAAAAATTCTGTTATTGCATTTTAATATTTTATTAAACATGTTAATATAAAAACCTGGGTAACTTTTTACTCATGAATAAGTAGTTATTATTTTCTTTTATTTTCAAAACTTAAGCGCCTGTTTGTTAACGGTTTCTAAAGTAGCAGCAGACTGGCTGTTTCCTAGAAGTAGCCTGTCCAAATGTTCTACTCTTATAGGGACTATGCTTTTAAAAGCACACTGGAGCATTATTAAATGCTAACTGAAATTATTTTCTTCTGAAAAATCAACCGTGTCTAATTTATTATATTACTATTATTACTTTTTCTTCGTTAGCTGTGGTATAAGTGGGATAAACCACTTTGAGGTGTGCAGTTATACGAAAATAATAAGTTTATTTTGGTCAGTGGTCCTCCGCTTCCTCATTGCACCAAGTTGTTATTGATTATTTCTGTATAGCCTCGTCATGGATTATCCCCTACATATTAAAGCTGTCATGTCTTGTTCGTTGAAAGTGTTATGAATACAAGGCTTTAAGACATGCTAAGGTCTTCTTACATTCTGCTAATTCATTTTTTATGAATGCATTATAAATGCATTATGAAGGTGCACGTAATGTAAATCGTTACATTTTAAGCAAAGGTCAAAAAGGTCATGCTGCATTCTGCATTCAGTGCATATTCATTTATCTTTTTATAACCATTTCTTTTAAGGAGACAGAGAGCGGAGCACAGGGCTATTCAGGTGTGTGCTAAGCGTTCGTTTGTAAAGTGGACTCTACCCACCCTCCAATAACAGACTGCCAGACGGAGCGACCGAAACTCACGCGCTGCTTTTCACTTTGTGAGTGAGCTGGTGCAAACAAAACAAGCTCCTATTCAGAAAGTTTGCCTAGATATATATTAACACTTTAAACTGAGCTGTTCCCTGCCAGCTAATGATTCGCTGCTGCGAGGCTTATGCTAACATGGACATCGGCCGTGTTTTCACAGTCTAACCACAACAAGCTGTCAGGACTGTACTTTTTCTGGCATCCACTTAATTTCCTGTATGCCCGATACGTTACACATTTGTGGATTTTCTTTCCTTGCAAATTTAACATTTAAGTTGGCACATAGTGTTGGGTATTTTTAGTGTTGGGAATTAAAGTCCTCCTACAATTTATTTCTGATGTAAAGATTAAAAAAAAAAGTAACAGTTGCTTTACATCCAAGGAAAACTACTGGATATTTTCAGGGTTATATATGTGCTGATATACTGTATTAGCCAATCTAAAATTGCAGTTGCAGTACAAACTGATGATAGTACTGGCCAGAAATGTTTGCTGCGCGACCAGTTTTCCTACTTTTTAACTAAGGTCCATAAGAAAGGGGGGGGGGAAAACTCACAAAGAGAATGTTTTGACTTTAGCAACTTCTCTGTTGTCATTTACTATTGCAAATAGATGATGATAATGATGATGATGATGATGATGGTGATTATTATTAATATACCATTTTATAATGACGCTGCATACTTTGTTCAAGATTAAAAGGCCCCTTTCTGGGACCTGAGCCATTAAAGTTATAAGACACAGCTGGGACGTTCTGGCATTCAAACCTGTAATTCATGGGATGATCACTCATGAGGCTTTAATGAAGATGTATAACATATATAGAGTTGGGTAATTCAGGTCCAGAGAGTAAAAGTCCAGACCAAGATTTTGTTTCAACCAACCAGCAGAGCATAAAGAGTCACAGTCACAGAGTATTCAACTGGTTGGTTGAAACAACACAAAACCCCAGTCTGGACTTTTACTCTCTGGACCGGAATTACCCAACTCTGTACGTATATATTATATTCATACATAAACATACACACATACATTATATTTGGCGTAATAGAAGGGGATGGCTGTACACCTGATCAGAACCAACAAATGTGGGGACATGCTTTGGTTTCAAAGCAGAACCTCTAGCAGGATAAGAGAGGTACTGTTTCTGAAGCAGGGGACTACACTCTGTACTGTGGAATAGCAGTAACGCAACAAGCGTATTGAATCTGCAGGTTCTCTCTTGGAAGTCTAGCCCACCCCTTGCCATTTTGTGGCGGGATGTTGTTTGGGAGTGTCTCTGAAGCGAATTCCAGAGAGCCAAGCTTTGGGATTGGCTAAAGAGGCCCAGGACGGCCCATGTGCCCCACCCATAAAGAAGGGCACCCTGCATAAGATTCAGAGAAAATTAAACTTTTTCTCCGAGCTTGAAGGATTGTGGGAGAGCACTTTGGAGTCTATTTTTTTCTTTCTCTCATAAAACCACAAGGTTTTTTTTTCCCACTTCCTCTCTCACCAAGGTTACACAAATCAAAACAGTGAAAAGACCGTAATACGCTACCTTACTGAGAATCCTGGAAACATGTGTATGCCACAGAGAGATGTTTTTAAAGGTATCTTTTCTTTTAACACTGCAACACTATTTTCAGTGAAATACCATTAGATCTGCCATCATGTGCAGGGATGAATCAGGAACCGGCACAAATGTATTTTAAGGTCAGATGTCTATGAGAAAAATTGAGATGGCGACTATGTATGCATGTTTAAAAATGATTTCTTTTCTTACTGTGACAAAAAGCAGACTTTCACATAAACACTATATATACAGACATTTCAAATATATAACAAAATCTGGGAGATTCACTGATGAAATAGGAAACCATATGAACACACTGCAAGGGATACAACTAAGTAATAGTGCCAATCCAAACTGCTTATTGTTTAAAAACAGGACTCCAGTCACACCTTTAATCACTACGAGTTACAAGTCATGGACCAAGATGGAATCAACACTAATGGAGGCCTCTGCAGAAAACACCTGAACATCGCTTAAAATAATAATAGAACAGTGACTCTTAACATTTTCACAGTGAATGGAGTATATTTGTTCACTTTCCAAACAGCTTATCTGAATGACAATCGCGGGTTTAAATGAGTACAGCGATTAAAAAGTTGGTTTTACATTTGTTGTTCCTGTGTTATCTTTTAACATTCTTTTGGGTGTAGTCTGATCACAAATCAACCTTCTCATCAAATAATACTTAAAATGTAAAGTAATAGATCCCAGTTACAATCCAACAGTGAACCTCCTGCTTATTTAAATTGAGTTTTATGTGGAATGCGTTTAGCTTAGTTTATTTTTCTCAACTACATTTTCCTTTTTAAATTCAACATTAACTCATCTAAACACATTTAAAAAAAAGGAAAAATGAAGTAAATGAAACACATTTAGACGATGGAGCAGGATGAACAAGCCTATACGCAAACCACATGACATGTATAACTAACGATGTCTAAAGTCAAAATACAAACAATATGAGATGTATATATAATGATATCCAACAATAAAACAACCATACTTCATCCACAGCTGTACGTCTCAAAACACCCGAAACCTTATGCGTGTTTTATTGCACCGGTCCTGCTATATGAATGAAAGCTCCAAGACACTGAAATACAGCCAGCGAGGGCAGCATCCCGCCCCCATCCCCGGTAGCTTTAATAAGGCGGCCGGAGCCATGGCTGCATACGCCGCTACAGTATATAGTCTCCGCTTAATCTGCATCGCACAATGACAGAAAGCGGAGCAGTTGCCAAGGCAGCTACATCGCTCCCCTCCCCCACCGGCTCTCTCTGTTCCCTCTATTATCAGCAGAGGTCGCATGGCTTTCTGCATGGAGAGGAAGAGTATAACTCCGGTCTGAATGCATGGATAAAACGCCCTACATGACAAAGCTGAGCGAGAGACTAAACGCAGCGGGAAAACAGGAGCAGGGACGAAAAGGGAATGAGATATATCACAGGACACGTTTAATTTCCATTAAAGGAAGCCAAAAAGTTAAGCATTCGTTGCAAATGTAACTTATTATTTTATGTGACACCGACGTTGCTCCTCTTTTTTTAAAACTTACCTATTTTTTCTTTTTAGTTTGTTTGCTTCTCTTTATTTTACAATATAAATATAAAAAAACACTGAGCATCACTTGAGATAGTTGATGCTGAACTTAGACCACAAACGGATGTGAGGAAAGGGTGCAGTGACAGACTCAACCCCTTTTTCTCTCCCTGTTTCTTTCTCTCTTTTTTTTTGTTCGGTTAAACAATAGACAGAGCGAGTCACAGACATCGAACCTGCGTTCATGCCGTCAGTCTTGCAGACTCTGAGATGGACGTGAGATTTTACCCTGCACCTCCTTCAAGCGTGGGTTCATGTTCTTTACCAACTGATCCAAGTTGCCTGAGCCCGTTGGACTATTACCACTGCAACAAGGTAATTAGGAGCTGCCGCGTCTGATTTCTTAATTATGAAACGTCAATGTCTTTTTTTTCATCTGTTTTTCTGCTCCGGCGCCGTCGCGGTCCGGTCCGTATGTCATGTTTCCCAGTTAAGCCTGCATGTATGGATAGTGCGGTTATTGAAACTGCAACTAAAGCCGACGATCGCCTTTCGCAGCGACGTATTGCCGCGGTGCTACTCAGCAGATGAGTTACCGCTTTCTCACTTCGTGCCGGCAGCCTGCAGGAAGCATCGCAGGAGGCGAGTTTCGCCCCAAATGAGACTGGCTGAAATTCCGAAACTTTGTTGCGTTTTTTTTCTTCCCGTCTGACAGGGAGAGTGTTTGTCTCGTCTTGTCTCTTAAGTTTTACCACTTCTAGATTAAGATACGATGTCTTGTAAGTCTATAAAAAAGAATGGAAAATCTCTCCAGGGGCGTACTATAAGTTTTGCATTGCATCATTAATGTATATTCATTGTGGTTCAACCATAAGGTAAATATTTGATGAGTAACTTTAAAATGAATCACTCCATTAACAGAATATCTCTATCGCCACTAATGAAAGATACATGCAGTGAATGTCTCTGTATACTTGCAAAAAGAGTAGAATTATTCAATGACTGGCAAAATCAGTCCTTAAAACCGGGGTCTTTTTTGACGCATCGTTATTTCTTTGAAACGAGGTGCAGCGTGGTGATTTTCCTGAAGCAGACAAGCTTTAAATGTTCAAAAATGAGTATCGGCGCTATGCGGGGTATTTACAGTAAATCGTCCAAAGGAATTCTTAATCTGAATGATCTCGATTAAAGAAATAGTTCAGTGTGATTCACGCCAGCCTACTATTACTGTATGCTGGGAATAGCTGTGAGTTTAAAGAGCAATGATTTATGGAAAGCCAATGCGCGATGCTTCATCTAGAAAATAAAAATATCAAAATGTAATATAATAAAAGGCAACCATTTTGCATACCCGCATGAAAAATGCATAATATACGTGCTTATAAAATTGTGGGCGCAGAGAAGATTGTCGTGTATGTTTTTTGTTTATTAATGCATTTGATTATTTGTACCATGCAGGAAGACATTGGTCTGGTCGCGCTAATGTTCTCTAGGTTTAACTGTTTATTGGAGAAACTTAAGCAGAACACGTGCGATCGGACTTTTCTTGTCTTCGCTCCCCTTACAGTTTAGATTGAAGCTACAGATGGAAAAGAGAGTTTCTATTATAGATTTTTAAAAAATACAGCAACAGGAAGTACAAGTGCGTACTTACTAGTTTGTGAGTGCTTTGCTACATTGTTAGTGCATCGTACAGTAAGAGTAATGTAATATTTAAAATGAGATTACCTCTTATCCGTATTGAATATTTGTGTCTGTTCGACCTATGGAATGTTTAATAATCGCACCCTTGTTGTTGAGAGACGGTTTAATATAGTTGGATGATGCAAATAAGACATGCTTGTTTAGACAGTAACTGCTTCTGTCAGACTTCGTTTCTTGCTATACACTCAGATTCACTGTGTTTTTACTGACTCTCAAGCACCGGACTTCGGATCGCTTTTAAAATCATTACCGTTGCCTTTATTTTGGTAATCGGGGGCAATGATATCTCCCAATGTTGGAATGAACAGTCAGTGAACAGTACTGTCACAGTCTTAAAATCCTGACGGTTTGTGTTTTTCCGTATCTGCAGTTCTTGGGAGGGGGGGGCGGCGGCAGTGGAACTGTTTTCGTATCCTACAATGTAAATTTTATCGGGTGCTGTGCATGGTGATCCGGGCAGCGAGTTCAATAAGTTCTGCAATTCTATTTTACTGGTAACTGTGTGCATAATTTGTGCCTGCAAATTAAAAATAAATAGAAATTAAGAGAAGGCTATATTATTTCTTTGTAGGCATGTTATTAATCATCAGTTAAACACATTTTTTGTATATTTTATTAAATTAGCTGTACTACTAACTGTGCAATAATTAGGTGTGAATCTGAGTCTCATTTGGGAATTTTGCCTGTTTTAGATTGTGTGCCAGTGTCCTGCTGTAGTATTATTCTAAAGAGATTACAGGAACCAAAGCAGGGCCGTGCAGAGGTCTTGTCTATGTTCTCTCCTTGGGCCAGGGTCCCTAAACATCATTAGCGTTGCTAGGTGAGCCATCATCTTGGACAGTCAGAGAGACAATGCTTTGGGTTTGTGTCTAGGCCCTGATCTGTGGGGCTGACAGGATGCAGATGTAAACAAAGCTGTAGGTGTGACTGAATGCAGATAAGCCGAAATTAAAATGTCTTCTGAGAGGCACTGTAAATACATTACATGCAGAGGATGCCTGAAATTCAGTGTCTGATTATACTCCCAGAGTGGATCCTTTTTTTAAAATGTTCAAAACCAAAAACATAGATAGAATATGAATATATAAATGAATGTGTGTGAATTTATCTGCTGAATAGTGAAATAATATTGCAGTCTCCCTGTAATTAATAATTCATCTTTGTTTAACATGGACATTGGAAAAACATTCTCATTCACGTCTGCACTCAAATTATTGCACATGAAAAGAAGTGGCCATTTTTTTAAGCATTACACTGCAGCCGAAAAGTGTGATTAAAAACCGGACTTAAAAATGCATTTCAAATGAAACATTTTCAGCATCTGTCTTCAGAGTGTAAAATGTTGAATAAATCCTACGACATTTATTCGATCACATAGGCTGAGGCTACACTCCCAGTGCCATGACAGGTAGGGTGTGTTCTAATTCTGGTCAATGCAAGAGAAAAATAATTTAAAAACAAGGAATTTTTTAAAGCAGGCGCACAAAACATACACAATGAAAAAGTACTTTTTTTTCAAACTTGTGTTGTTAACTGTAGTTTTGCAAACACCCTTGGGTAGCTTGCCAGTGACAACCACTACGGAAACTGCCTCGTAAAGGCGAACTGAAGAAACTGTACTCACACCTTTCAGTGTCAAACCTTCATATCTGTTTTGGTTGTAATGTGCTATTAGCAAACAAGTGATTTTCCCAGGAGGTGATTCAAGCTGTATCTACGTGTATATGCATAAATCTCAAATCTGTCCATGTGACTGAAGCAAGCATAAGTTTTTTTCAAACAATTTATTTTCTATAACTGATTTAGCTCATGTAAGGTGCACATACACAGTAATACATACAATAATAAATACTGTAAGCAGGAGTGAGCTACTAAGTACTGCAGGTAAGAACGACATTGGCAGTGTTGATGCAGGCAGATTATCAGCAGCCCCAGGAGATGTCAGAGTGGCTACGGTTGCTGTTTGGAGGTCTGTCAGCTTGTATATTTACACTCGCTTTACTTTCCTTGGCATATTTTGCGTAGCTATGTGCTTCTTGCGATAATGTCAAAGAATTAGGGTAGTCGAGCTTGTTTTGTTATTTTTAGGAATCAGATAAAGTGTGTCAGCCCGTAATAAAATTAGCTTTAGCACTTCTGAGAGGATGTCTGGCCGTATACCGAGCCTGTGCCGGCCTGATCTTCATTCTCATACAGACTCTCGACAGATTTTTTAGAAGCTTATTCCCACAAATATTTGGGCTTTTTTTTGGAAGGAATTAGCTACTACAAATATGCCATTCATGGGCAATGAGTGGCTATGTACTCAATGTTATGATGCGTGAACCAAACTGTAAACTGACTGTGAATACACAATTAGTCAAAGCTCACCAACCATTTATAGCAAATTAATCAGACTGTGAAATTGCAGTACATGTTAGCCCCTTCCTGTAGAAAACTAGGGTGATTTCAAGAAGTAATGGGGCCACATCCAAAGCCGGTTAGTTACGTAGGCACCAAATGTCACACACTTTGATGAACTGCTGATACATCTTAAGGTGACCGTGCCCTTATTCTCCCACCTGTTCAAAAGTTAAGATATCAGTGATGAGAAGCTGAACAACCCAAACAGTGCCATAATGTCAAAACAAGAATTTGCTCAAATATCTTGATTGAGCACTCAGTGCTCACAGTGTGATTTTAAATATGCCACTGGTGTTGACCTGGCAGGTGGAGGGGCCATGTTTACTTAGTGGGGGGGGGGGGGGGGGGTGCATTCACTATACGCCGCACGTCAGCGATCGTGGCCCCTCTGTTGCACGTGCACGCTTGACTGAAATGCTTGCATGTGCAATGCATTGCTTTTCAGTTCCAATCCATGACTTGGTTTCCTGTTTCCCTAAAATGTAGGCGATTTTTAATAATTGCAACCTTAGCAGATTACTTATAATGAATTAATTACAAATTACAAGCTCTCCAAGTCATTTGTATTTTGGAAAACCCGGCTTTGCATGCCATGGAAACTACAACAACATCATAATTACACCTTAAAAATATTAAGGATTAAGTAATTTTTTTGAAGTTTGCTTCTCTTCTTCCCTATGCATAGGTTAGGAAAATGTGCCCCCCCCCCTCCCCCCCAAACCATATGTATAGGTTTCTTGACAGCTGAAAACGTTGCATTGATTTCAGATGTACTCCTTATTTACACTTTTAGGGGGGAAAGGCATTGAATATCCAGTAATAGTGTCTGGTGTGAGTCCCAGAGAGAGCAGCATTGGGTGGTGATACAGATCCAGATGCTTAACATGACTGAATGAGCGCCACCTACAGTCTGGCAGGGCACACTACATGCCTGCTTTAAACTCCTGAGTCCGAGCCTTTTGGGGGATAATTGGATTACGTCAGTTACATGCAGCACGTTTACAGATGTGTGAATTCCATTCTCAGTGACAAGGACAAAGTGATTAATGAGGTTTCCACGTGGGACAGCCGCTTTTTTAAGCCTGAAAACACAGTCACATTACCTATTGAAAAGGAATCTTAACTAAATCCCAGGAAATGATTTTAGAGTGTACGCGTAATGCTGAACATACTTGAAGGTCAAACTAGGAATCGCTGATGAATTGTGCACTCTCCAAGAACGCAGAGTGAAAATCTAGGATATCTGATTTGGGTGCAAAGCTCTTGCAAGCTAACGTAGAGAACCATTGTCAAGCTGGCCTGCCTGAGTCAGTCGAAAAAGCGTGATATGATTTAATGAGCTGAAAATACCCCCAAGCTTCAAAGTTACAGTAAATCGTGTACTGCTCAGCTAAACTGAAAGTATGGTGTGATTCTCTGGCTCAGTGTTTCTGACAGGTCAACTAGTCATTCTAGTCAAATTAGTACAGTAAATAATGTAGAAATTGCTCTGAAAGAAAGATCCACAAATCATTTGCTCACACGCTGTTTGTGTTCCTGACTTTTCATTGCTTAATTGTTAATTCTTAATTGAATTCTCATTCTTCCATTCATGGTGCGTTTACACCATTATGCCCAATGAGATTTTTCTTTATAAGGTTTGATACTTAAGGTTGCAAATTCAAAGAACTCTGCATTTGGCAGAAAGATGATTTTATCTCATGAATAAGCCAATAAGTTGTTTTCTGGCCAAAAAAAAAATGTCCCCTTCATTGGGTACTGTGATAAGTGGCTGATTGGGCAAAAATGCAAAATTTACATACCTAGTATTCAGTGGCCAGTCAGACACCTTCATTTAAAGCATCAGTTCCATTGTAGCCCTTTACCTACATGTGCACCTGGTTGTTTTAATACCCCTCATAAAGTCCCTAATTTAAAGCAGGGTTAGCAGGAACTCATGTGGCTTAAATGTAACATTGGTCACAAGGTCGCAGTCACTGTGCTGCCTGCAGAAATATATAGTTGCTTTTTATATGTTCAAGCTACAGTAGCTAATGTTACGTAAACAAGACAAGCTAATAACAAAACATAAACCACATCCGTACCCTGAAGAATTAGAAGAGAATTTGTGCATGACAGATGAATGTGCATGTATTTAAATACACCACAATTAGCTATTTCTTAATTTATGTATAGTTAAAGCATGCTCTCTATTAACAAACATTGCTATAAATGTAATCAGTGGGTGCTGACATAACATTAACTGTTAAAAAAAATTAATAGTAGCGCACATATCTTGCTTTCTGTGTTTTACTCTGAAGGTGTTGCATTATTCTGGACTCAGCTGCACTTGGTTTTCAAATGTACAGAGAGGCCTGCATGCATGGTGCAGGTCATCAATGTGGCATAATGATTTGATAATTCTGCAGAAGAGGGTGTCTTCTTCTGCCACAGCAAAGGAGTGGAACCAATATTTTTTTCCCCTGCAAACGTGATAGCAGGCAGCTCTGTTTTTTTATTTTTTGGTTTGTTTTGTTTTGCACAAGCATCCCATCACATATTGAGAAATTAAATAAAACCGGCCCCCAGCCTTGTGTTATTTTGAATTGCTTTTCCAAACTGGTTGCAGGAAACACGAAACAGTGTTCCAGGAGGAATAATCCACTTTCCTTAGGCTGAAATGCTGTTCTGGTTTCTGTCGTGGTCATTTATGCATTTTGGCTGATTGGGCAATTATTGCGCCGTTGCAGGCTATATTGCAATGACTGCATTTCAGAAGGGCAGTGCAGAGGGGGTGATGTATTAGATCTCACTTTGGCATATTTAACTGCTGTTTCAAAGTTATTCATGCTTTTATGCAAATGTTTTTCCTCTTTCCTCAACAAATATACAAGGAGCACATGTATTTTTATGGAAGTTATTGCCAATATATTCTATAACGCTTTTATTTTCAAGGTATAATTATGTCAGACGAACAGTTCTATGGAGTTGCTTGAAGCACATTCAAATCTAAACATTAGTGTGATGCAATAAACAGGCTTTATTGTGTTTTAACTGACATTGGACTGTCTCTCCTGGGCTGTGGCCCTGATTTGACCAGTATCTGCACACATCACGTATGGCCGTGAACTGGCTTAACATCTGCTAGACTGTTGAGCGATTAGGCCTCTCCAGCAGTGTTCAGCGTAAGGTAGCTTCACATATGAGTCTCTTCCCGGGACTGTTGCAGCTCCCGGCTTGTATCAAGCCGGCCGATTCCCGGCCTTTGTGCCGTAAGGAGGCCATGAGCGCAAACGCACTTTTGCTGCCGTAACCACACTAAGATTTATGGCTGCGCTTCAGGCACCATAACCTCAGAGTTCAGGTTTCGTTGCGGAAAGCAGGCACGGTATTATGAAAATATTCCTTCTTTTTTTTTTTTTTTTTTTTTTTCCCTTTTCCAAAACTAGCTATAAAAGCCAGTGGTTCCTTAAAAGAACAAGGAGCTTTGTGGGCATGTAGACCTTTTCTGAAAACGTTTTCAAAACAGAAAATGTGGTCACATGACACCCAACATGTTTTGTAAGGAAAAAAAAAAATTGAAGGCACTGCTGTTCCTGGGAAAAAAAAAATAATAAGAAATCGGGGAGTATAAGAATTGGAATGAATAATATAAGAAAAGTAAAAGAAAAAAATCTCAGAGCTGCGTGCTTGTCAGCTGCACCAGCAGCAAGTCAGCGAGTTGGGCTTATTCTGGTCAAAAACAAAAAAAAAAGGTAGGGATACATTTTGATGGAAAAAGGCATTTCTCTGGGGAGACTGTGCTAACAGCGCAGGCTGCACTGACAGGATGATAACTGTGTCTCCACAAACGGGGCTGTGCAGGGAAATTTTGTCATGTCACGACACCTGTCAATTAGCGAGGCGCTGAGTAGAAATGCCAGCTGCCGTATTAATACATTTGTGTGCTGGGGCCTGATTTCCCGTCGCATGTGCGTGCAAACGAGTAACAAAAAGAGCTCCCCAACCAGATGTCCATGTATCTTTTTAATAGATATTCTACTTTTAGTTCACCATTAATATTAGTGAGATCTTTTTTGGTCATTAATACTCAGGCATATTCCAGTTGCACACAGATAATGAAAGCATTCTGGAAAATAGCTGAGTATGTTTTTGTTAAAAAAAAAACATGCCTAAAATGTTTAATAAATTAGTGCGCATAGAAGTGGTTCAACTGATCAGGAAGTAATGTCCATTTAACAAGAAATACTTGTCCGTGGTTGGTATAATGGGGACCTTCCGTGATGGACGGGTCCTGAGGTGGACTAAGGAGACTTTTGGCATTAGTGGATGAGTTTGATTCCTTGTGGGGGTTTTTAAAAATGCTTGTCTTTTTCCATAGAAAAAAAACAAAGATTTCCACCCACTGGTGTTTTCATTACCTCCGCGATCAGTTCCCGCACTCTCACGCCGTACGTCAACCTCGGAGCCCGGCAGCATCCTGGACGTGACAAACTGACGCAGCAGCGAGAACAAAACAGCTCGTTTGAAAAGGCCTCACCCAATTCATCCGGATAGCGGAATTGTTATGCCGCAAAGAAAAAAATAATAATTGGCTCTTTTTTTTTTTTTGAGCTCCTCATGAATCAGCTCAGAATGGAGAAGACCGGGACGAGGAATGGACAAGCTGGAAACATGAGAATCACATTTTACTGTCTGTTGCTGCCATCAATGGGAGGGAGGGAGAGAGAGAGAGAGAGAGAGAGAAAGAGGGAGGGAGAGAGAGAGAGAGAGAGACATCTCTGTGCTAATTAGTGGTACCGGCAGAGGCAAATCATTGCCTTTTGCTGTGAGTGGGCCGTTACTTAGAATGGCTGTCGGCATAATTAAGAACAGGAGCCTATTTCATCGTGCCTCACAGTGCATGAAGACGGGATTCCTTTGGGGTGTCGTTTGGACTCTAATTTAACCTGCAGCAAAATGGCTTGCAAACTCACCGAACACCTGCTGTGTAGCTTGCCTCTGGGTATTACGATAAGCGTTGATTATATTTGTTAATAGTTTTCCGGCTAATATGTAGTGAAAGCATTAATCATTGATATATAATTAATCATCTGTATTCACAGAGATTAAAATGTTTTTCCTGTGTCATGAGTAGAACAACAGTCGAACAGAGAAATTTTGTTACATAGCTTTTAATTCGACCGTGGTTATAAATGCAAAGGGTTGTGTTAGTGCATCGTGAATTTGAATTGGTTTTGTGGTTGTGTATATGGTTAATAGACTGTTAGTAGCTGTATTGGTATTGGTTGTTATGATAACAATAACAAGACAGTAACAGGAAATGATTCAAGTCATTTGCTTCTGAACTTACTCGTGTCAGCTCCTTCTGCATTATATGAAGCAGAAGAAAAATTTGTGGAAAAAAATAACAGTATTCCTGTTTTGAGGAAAGGCAGTGTTCGTTTCACCAGGTGAGAATAACCAGGCCATTAAGATTTTTATCAGCGTCACATAAGCTAATTATAAAGCACTGAAGACCAACACAAGCCTCAGAGATGCACAGTTTGCTAGGCTTTAGAATCTGGAGAGGATATTTTATAGCTGAATAATTAAAATCGAACAACTGTTTTTCTCCCTCTCGCATAGCACTGAAATCTATCCCTAATATAATATGCAGTTGCCCATCCCATTTTAATTAGCTCCCTTTCAGTATTTACTGTTTTACTTTCCTATGACCTGCTTAATTTTGTTAAATGACAAAATCTTTCAGGGGCTTGTCCTGCAAAGGGTCCGTGTCTGGAGGGGTTGAGGCTGGGGGACCCCCCCCCGGAAGGAATGCCAGACTGTCGCAGGGCACACGCACTCACTGACATGCACTTTAATTTAGAGACAGTAATTAGTATAATTAGTCTTTGGACTAGGGGAGGACACTGGAATAGCTGGAGGGAACCCCCCCCCCTGACCAGAACAGGCAGGTTCAACGCACAAAGCACAGACCCTGTAAGTGCAAGGCTACTGACTGCTACCTTACTGTAAAAGTCAACTTCTGAAGCATCAAGGATGTTGCAGGCTTTTGGCTCCAGTCTGAAACCCTTACTGTATTCCCATGTACCCAGATGGCTCCTCCAGCAACAGAGCAGATGTTGCGAGGTCTTCATTAATTAGCATTTTTCTGTAGTCGTCAAGCAAAGGTGTCGTGAAAGGTTCTTGACCGTTCGAGGCAGAATTTGTGTGAACCGCACCCTGTGCTCATGAAAGAAGCTTTTATGTGCTCCTGTAGCATCGAGGGTAGTTTTCCCCATTTTAATAAGCAGTTTCTGAAAACTGCTAAGAAATGATACTGTGCAGGAAGTAGTGGGTGCACCAGTGGTACAAGTGCTCAACATTTTTTCCAAAATGCAATTTTGCAAGATTTTGAAAGTGTATTTTTTTTTCCTTCTTGCTGCGTCTTTGGGGTTCTGCTGTGCGAAGCAAATCAGCATGAACCTCCCGCCACACAGGTTTCCGTGCATCCAGTGGCCTGAAAGACAGCTGTTTATTTTGTTTCCGCGCACTTTAGCGCGGTTCTGATCCAAAGGGCACAGGGTGCCGATTGACGGATCTCGACGGAAGCCGAGAATTTTCCCTCCCGCTCAGCACCCGTTTACCGCCGGGGCCTGCTCCCGCCCGTCGGATAGTGAGCGATGGATAGCTGTGACACAACCGGAGTATTGTCCCACGAGTGGAGCGTGAAACCATATCCTGTCTGGCCAAGTCAGTACGGCCCGGTCAATCTCCGTTGGGAACAACGGAAATCGGTTCTCGCCTTTGCAATGTAAAGCTGTTCTATATATAGTGTTTTTGCAGATTTAAAAAAAATCGCTAAGAAGAACCTATAAAATCTCTGACCAGAAAAGTTTATTAAACCGGATGGTTGAGAGGTGAGAGAAGATTATAGTCCAGACTTACTGAAATAAAGTGTCCTTTCACTGGCCCACATAGGTTATTCTAACAATTTTTTTTTTACTGCTTTACTGTATATCATCCAAAGAAAATGAGGTGGATGTCATTTGCCGTGTAATAATCCCCGACTTTTAAGCAGACTGGTTTTAGAGCCTCAGACAATCAGTTCCGAGTCTGATCGTTATCTTTTAAAATGATATCCTTTCTAAGGTCTGATCACTTTGTATGCAACAGGATATGAAATATGACACAAACATAGATAAAAAAAAATAATTTTGAATTTAGTTTTTTTCCTACAGTTATGTGAAAGCATCGATATAGACCATAAGGGCCATATTTATTTGTTTGTTTTTTGTTTGTTTGTTTGATCTCAGTCGATCTAGGCGTGCCGACGATGGCGTAAAATGAATTTCCGATCGTATGTCTTTAATCAGGAGCAGGAGCTTAGGACTGTCATGGGGAACAAGAGTAAACATTGACCGATGTCTGCATCCAGGTGTGGAACAACATTCATCAAGTGAGTCAAGAGCGTGATCTGCCAAAAACCAGAGGTTATAGAAACTTTGCAGGGCTTTAGCACTGCTGGAAACAAGAATCTCAATTTCCCATCACAAACAGGCTCAGTGGTGGAACAGGCAGAAAAGGCACCTGTTGTAAGATGGATTTCGCAACGTCAACCACACAAAACAATAGACTAACCTTGGAGACCCCTCTGCGGACAAGTAAAACATCTATGGCATAATAAGGCCTGAAAGTGATTGGGGGGCGGGGGGTACTGAAAAAGCTGATAAATATTTGAACAAAGAGTGGAACAAAGAATCTAAAGAATGTTCCTTTTAAAGGAACGGCAGCCACGGGTCACTGGAGGGGAAAAAAAGCAGAGCAGATGAGCGTGTCACATCCTGAACTGCAGCTTTTCACAGCACGATGGCCCACCCCGGCAGAGTACCATGTACCACCTGGAGGCCCGTGTACCGCCGCGAGGCCCGTGTACCACTGCAAGGCACGTGTACCACTGCAAGGCCCGTGTACCACTGCAAGGCACGTGTACCACCACGATGGCTCATGTACCGACGCCGTGAGGCCTGTGTACCGCCGCGAGGCCCGTGTACCACTGCAAGGCCCGTGTACCACTGCAAGTCACGTGTACTGCCACGATGGCCCGGGCAACCTGCTCTGGATTCCACCGCCCCCCTTTGCAAAGGTGACGGGCAAACAGGGAGCAGGACGAGCGGGAGAGCACCGTCACTGGGCGTATTGGAGTCGGCAAGCTTGGGTAAACATGGGAGGTTGCCTTAGCTTCCCGTGGCATGTCCTGGACAAACAGAGTTGGAGATGGTCAGTTTAGGCTCAGGTCAGGCCTCTCCTCTCATGCCCAACTCTCACGCAGGCCCGCATCCCTCCATCCTGCCCGGTCGAGCTAGAGAGAGGGGAAATTAGCACTTGCAATTAAAAATATCTCCCCAAAAAAAACCCCGAATTGATATACGTGAGCATGTGTGTGTGCGTGCAGGTCTATTATATTTCTAAGCTGGGCCTGGTTGTTCATGTGCACTCAAACCCGGGGGGGGACAGGAAAAACACACCATCAAAAACCAAATGATGGCAGATGTGTGTTAGCCTCTCAAACTGGCATCAGAAGGTCTAACTATGGTCAGTCTCTGGGAATCATGCACAAACAACTGCACTGATTCCATTACGGAAGGGAAAATGAGGTACATTAGGTGTGAAAGACGAGTCATTCCACAGTCAGGCATTATATTCCTTAGCAATATGTTGTTGACTCAAGATTTTTGCCTCTTAAAGACACATGCATGTGTGCAGTCTCTTTCTGCACCAGTGATGTACGTGACTCATCACATCGTGTGGGTGGTACATTTTAACCTGCATGTGACCATTTGTCTGATCTCCGATTAGTCATGTGACACGTCATGTGACCCAGCGTGCAGGTAACCATATGAGTGTGCTGACCACAACCTATATTTTTCTTGGGTCCCTGCAGACCAGACCCTTTGAGATTGGGTGGATGTTCTTCTTGAGCAGGCTGCAGGTTGCGTTTTGCGAATCAGATGTGAACCATAGTGACATTTGACAAACTGCATTTTTCTTCACGGAAAAGCACGGCATTTCTGCCAGCGACCTGATGCCTGGATATGTAGCGGCTTTAGTGGCAAACCAAGCTGCGCTTGAAACGATGAACGCTAAAATGAAAGAGGGAAACTAGAGACCGGTAGCTACAATCGTCCCGCTTTGCGCAGCTCCTATAGTTATTATACTTAAAATTTGGCTCACTTATGGAAATTGGTCAGTGATTCTGCCATAATCTTTTTATAGAATCATTATGACAGAGCAGATAATAATGGAAACACACTCTCTCTGCCCCATGCTGTGCAAACTGGCATGGGACATGCGACAGAGTGTGTGTGTGTGTGTGTGTGTGTGTGTGGGAGAGAGAGAGAGGTATGGAGAGAGAGACCGTGTGCATTGTGTGTTTTTGAAGGTATGTGAATAAGCAGGACACAGAGACAGAGAGTGAGTTTATAGAAGGCGTAGATGGAGTGTGTGCATGGAACAGTGACACAGCGTGTGTGAAAGACGAGAGAGTGTATGAGAGGATTACGTCGTGTGCTTAAAGGAGGGAGAGGTGGAGAAGCAGAGGGGCGTGGTGTGTCTCATATGCGCAAACAAAAAACAAGGAATGGGTCAGAAGCTTTCTATGCAGGGAAGCTCAGGCAATGGCATATATGCCTGTGAAGCGTTTTCCTGCGGGGGTGGGGGGGCAGGTGAGTGCCCGTATTCCAGCCAGCTACTCGTTACCCGCCGTCTTTCTTCAAGAACGACGTTTGTTTAATCGTGCCTAATTAAACACACATTGGCCCCTGTGCTTAGCATGAAAGGCCTGAACAGGGGGCAGGGGACACGACAAAAGTGACTGACTGGCGGCTACGTGCGACGTGTGGCCGTCGCCAACACAGAGCATGATTCAGATGCAAATGGAGACCCTCCTGCCTGCTGCTGAGTGTGGTACTCAGTGATTTCCTCTCTGTGAGGCAGGCACAGTTTGGGGATGGGTGTTTGACAGACAAAAGACTTATGGGTAAAGTTCTCACAGAGGCCAAGGACGGGTCTTTAGAGGCCCCGCGAAAGCTTACGCTCGACTTGTGGCTACGAGGTAGGCGTCAGAGGAGGGATTTGCTCTGTGCGATCTTTAGAGAGTGCATCAAAAGTAATTGTAAAGAATGATTGCAGATTTAATGGACTATGGGCATGATTGTGAGTTGTAGGTCCACGGGTTCCTTTGTAGCACTTCACTGTTAATAAAATCACCCCCTTTGAGACATTTTTAGGTGGTGAGTTATGTTTGTAGGTCAGACCGAAGAGCGGTCGATGAATTCATTACAGTATAAACTCAGTGGCCACTTTATTGGGTATACCTGCTCGTTAATGCCAAAAGTCTGCTCTTCCAAACAGCGAATCATGTGGCTGCAAGTCAATACATAGAGCACCCAGACAGGGTCAAGAGGTTTACTTACTGTTCATCAAAGCTTCATAATGGCCAATGCGCATGATCTAAGCAATTTTCAACGTGTTTTCAATCCTGTCAGAAATAATCACCCTCCTGGGATTTTCACACGCTGCAGAGTTTCTAGAGGATGGTGCAATAAAGATCAGTGACAGTTCTGAGAGGGAAAACACCCTGTTAATGAGAGAGGTCAGGGGAGAACGGCCAGGCTTGTTAAAGTCAACAGGAAAGCTAAGATGTCAGTGCAAAAGTGCAAAAATGTCATGGGCCAAACTCTGCAAGACACATTTCCCATATCTGTTTCAGTCCTTGCCTTGAAGAATACAGGCTGTCCTCAATATTAGTTAGGTGAGCCTAAGAAAGTGTCCACTAAGCATGATGGACTTTGGGTTCATATCCTTAAAATAGTTATGCTCATTTTTTACAGCGGAGTTGATGAAATGCAACAAAATATTTAATCACCTGCACTTGATTTTGTAATGCTGCAGTTACTAATAGTGCTAATTCTGCTGACTTCAGTAACTGTTTTATTAATCTCTACTGTTATCATGTCCTTAGGTCACATGACTTCATCTCAGCAGAGTAACAAGCTTCCTGGTTGGCTGCAGGGTTGAAGATGCTAACCAGGTTAACGCTGAATAGTGGCTAGTTTTGTTGTAAAAGGCATTAGTCTAGTTATGCAGAGCTGTCAACTTAACACTTATGGACATAAACTTCTCTACATTTTGCACTATATAATATTCTATTGTAGATATCTGAGAGACATTTTAGTCAGAGCATTTAGTACCTTAAGCTTAAGTTCTGTGATCTTTTCTGATTCCAGTTAGTGTGAGTCAAATCTTCCTTCAGAGCTACCCTTTAATTTTACCAAATCATACCCTTCTTAGCTGTATTACAAACTTGCGTTACTGAGCTTTCAGTAAAATTTTGATATCTTCTTAGGCTCTGGATTCAGTGGGAAGACTAGTTGGAGGAATTGTACAAGATGTCCAAAAATCGGAAGCTCTGCATTCATTCAGCATGCACCACAATTTCTACCGCTCCCTCGGTTATGTTCGACACTTAACGTGTGCTTTGAGGACCACAGTTAATCGCTGGGTAATTTGTAAAGATGTTTCTTTGTGAAGAGGACATTGTGTAATGGTGTGGAAAGTTTGGAAAAGAGGAGGAGGTAGGAGGACATCATATCAACACAGCATGGCCTTGATGCATGGGTCGTCATGCATGCTGTGTGGACATGTGCACAATTTTGCTGTCATCACGCCAACGTGGGAGGCCTGAGTAACCGGATGGTTTGGGTAATCAAGGGTCAACAGTTATCAGGCAATGGCTTTCAGTTCAGTTTTCTGTTTTTTTATTTATTATGGAACATTTACTGAAAAGTTAGCATGGGGAAACCAGTTTTGGTATTTGTACTGGTCCCAGCTGCCTGACACACCGCCACACTTTCCCAGAGGCCTAGGCAAACCCGCTGCCATAACTGCATTGATTCGTATTGCGGATTATTCAGCACTAACTCTAGCACCAAACGTGAACTGGATTCTCCGGTCGAGCTACGCCCATCCCGAAAGCGGATCGCTGCTGTTACTGGTTCTCCATTCCAGTTTCTCCTCGTTGTCGGGAGATAATCTTCTTAAAACCTCCAATTTTATCTGTTGTTTCACCCTCTTTTCTTCTCTAAACGTGGTTTAAAAATAAAACGACAGTGACAAGTGACACCCTCGCTATATATGCCTCACGGGACTGTGCTAAGCAGGACAGTAGATTGCCCTCATCCTGCGGTCAAAGTTCCACACGTTTGGTCACGTGCTGCGTTCACTCCGGGACCTCCAGGGATGCCTGACTGCGTTCTGTCGTCTTGTTTAAAAATAGTTTTATAGAGCATTATCGCTGCCCCGTGGGAGTATGTTTTTAAGAGACTATTGACGGCGAACAGAAAGATAAAACAGAGGGTCGCCTACAACTCAATGCTAATAGGCTCTGTATCTCCAGAAGAGCGAAAGGGCTGCCCCGTTGTTTGGCCAAGTGCGTTTAGACTCCGAACCATAGTTACATCCCCGTAATGGAAAATACTGATCTGAGCAGTATTGAAAAAGATGAGCTGTAAACACAGAGAGTGATTGTACTAATACAAGTCATGTGACATTTACTGGAACATGGAAGCCAGCGGAGGACATAAATTACGATGTTTTATTAAGTAACATGAAGTCATCTTTGACTAAGGTAGAGCTGGGAATGAGAAATGCCGAACTTGCTGCAGAATAATAGTTTATTCCTCCCTCTGTGGTATTTTGTTTTGTTTTCTGAGTTGGATCCCCTGCTGTCCATTTAAAAAAATACATTTTTGGGCAGCCAACATTACAGTTTTAATTAAATTATGCCCGATCTGCAGATTGTCACCAACTTTCACAGATAAGTCACTTTGTTATTTTAATTAAACTTTAAGGCTTTTTGGCAGAATGTCGCTCCGTGACATTTTTTTTTTATTAGATTTTGGGAAAACAGTGACCATATTTGGACCAGCAGATCTGCCAGGACAGGCCTGCTGTCCACTGGGACGGTCCCCTTTCATTCTGTCCCTGAAGGCTACCGTGGGCTCTGGCACTCAGCTGGTGGATTAGGAAGTGTGGACCGGACCAGACCGTGAGGTGTGATGATCCACAAATGAAATGTGCCTTTAAAGCTCAAGAAACAAGCGTGTAGACTCAGGTAATGAATAACATTTCTTATCTCACAGCTTATCTTACTGATTACTATTATATACTTTTTTTTTTTTCAAGCTACATACAAGTGAGGCAAATAGTATATTATAAACATATGACTGTCATGGACTCAGGTAGGTATAAGTATACCTTGGCTAAGCTCCTAATGAATGGCCTGTTATTATTATTATTATTATTATTATTATTATTATTGATTGAGGTGGCCGTGCGTGTGCCCTGCATCCCATCCCAGGGTTCCCCTCCCTAGTGCCCCCTGCTTCCTCGATAACCAGTTAGGGTAAATGGACGGACAAGGTTTTTTATTTTAATCAAAGGCGTTTTGCTGTACAGATTGTTTTCCTTCGGCCTGTGTCACACTACTGCTGGCCGTGCACACATGGCATACGAATAATATAACTGGGGCTCCTGTTATTGCTCGTCCTTTGTTTATTTTTTTGGTAGGGGGCCATTTTTATTCCATGCTTTGCTAATAGGAAAACAAAAGTGACACAATAGCCCTCCCCTGGCTTCGCCTGCTGTTTGCAGCACTGCGCCGTCGGGCAGTAGGAGGATGACCTCACAACCAGTTTCAATGCCAGGTTGATTGCCTTTTGTTGACATATGTGGGACAGTAGGCTGACCAGTTCCCCCCACCCCAATACAAATATCAACATTCCCCTGATATTCTCAGAAAAACCCCATAAAATGAGTTGAGATCTGTTTTTTGGGCAAAAAAACTGTACATATCCTTTGTACTTAATCCTCTACCGAATGCTTATTTTGCTTTTTTAATTTATTATTCTCCTAGAAGGTTTTAAGCTATCGCTAGAGTCATTCATTATTCTCGTGCTGGCTGTTGAAACCGCTTCCCGGGGGACTGCGTGAAATTATAAACGGGCGCCTGGCGATGGCACGGACTCACGCGTGCCGCCTGAGAGGCAGCTGAGGGCTGCCGCCGCACCGCGAGTCCCCACGCAGCTAAGTGATTTAGATCTCCGGAGTGTGAGTGAACAAAACTCGAAATAATTGTCTCGGGGTTTTTATTTATAACGCAAGAGGCCAAAGGGAATATGCGTGTCACAGTGAGCAGTGGTGGCCGGGGTCCCAGGCGTCCCCAGACGTTCTGTGAGGGAAAAACTGTTGTTCTGTGCATGTGCACATTAACAGTAACTACCCCATGTCATGCCTGTGAGCAAATAAAGGAGATCAAGGTGATGTGAAGACTTTCTGGCCGTGGGCACAGTGTCCTAACCCCCTGTGCCAGACTCTGCCCTCCAAAATAACACATTTTCACAGGCTTGAACCCCGGGGCCGTCTGCAGGACAACAATGATCTTCACCCAACCGAGCTCTCTCCCAAATAAAACACTCATGGCTCCACCTGTCTGTACACTGGGCTGGCTCAATACTGAAGATGGAGAGAATTTTAAAAGGGAAAATAGGGTATTTTTATGTTTTTCTCAGCAGTAACCCCTACAGGCAGTTCAGCGCGGACACTTAAACTTGATCTGGCGGAGTTATCAATTTGTCATCTGCAGTATTTTCACTGATGAAAACCAGCTATTCTTATCTGTAACACAAACGGCTGGCTTCAGAAGCTGTTTTCTGACAGTTTCATGCTCACCACAGCCACGGCTGATATTATAGCATAGCTTCAGACCCCACCCCGGAAAGATTAAGTGGTTTCAACTACTGGCCCCAGCTAAGTGGCCACAGGACACAAAGCTACGTAATAAAGCTCAGTATTAACTGAATATACACGGCTGTGAGTGGCGTGATGACGATTTCAGTCTGAAGTCCTCACATGTCGGGCCTAGTGATTAATGGCTGAAATTTTATGGTGTATGTTTTGTCTGTTCTGATTAAGACTGTTGGACATTCATTTCAGCAAGCAAGAGTCCCTAGAAACAGACAAAATTTTGCCATAACAGTAATTAGCTCGAAACCCGATTAATGCATATGTTTCCCTACATAAACCAACACAAACAGGGTTTCCAGCCACATTTACATAAGACTAGCGGTATCCGTCATTTCGCGTTGTTTGCCTTTATGGAGACTAAGGCTAACATCATGCATCAGTATAGATCGTTCTTGGTATGAGTGTCTTCGCTGGCTGATTATGAATAATAGCAGCTTACGATGTGATCGCGGCGCTTAACTCGGGGCGAAAAATACCGAGAGGCGTCATGGGGAAGCGCAGCACCAACACCTACGCGTCGCTTACCGATAACCGAAATATAACTGAAGTAGAAGTTAGTCCTGCATGAGCAGATGGCTTTTATTGAGTATTACACATGCACTGTGTTTTCCTTTTCTTTTTTTGAAACAATAATCCATCAAACGGCCAAGCATACTGAAATACTTCCTCTTTCCGCTAAATGTAGCATGTCCAACCCAACAGTCTACACCGAAACCCAGGCAGTGACCACTATATCATCACATCGGCCTTCTTACGATTCAAGATTTTTACATGTCACGTTCATGAATGCACTGGTACAACAGCAGTGAAACGAAATTGCTGCTCCCCTACACTGTGCTATAAAGAAAGTAGCAGGATGATATACATAATAAGGTAAGAATAACGTAAGTTAACAAAATAAGTACTAAAAATACAGAAATATATAAAAAGTAACAACAAAAAGGTATGTGGAAATATTTGAGAAAAGATCTCAGCGCAGGTAGTAGTTACAGCTTATTTCAGTTTCTGATTGGTGGTGTTGATGATCCTAATGGCCTGGGTGGGGGGGGGGGGGGGGGGGGGTGGTGGAAGCCTCACCTCAGTCGCTCAGCCCAGGTCGTGTCCCTTCTGGAGCTTGTCTAGTGTAAATATATTATGCCTTTAGTGAATGGGTGGATGTGGACTTGGGTAAATATGCTGCCCTATAACTTACACTTCAGAGGTGTTTTGTAAGTTGTTTCTGTTAAATAGTATTGACTTCCAACATCACACAGGTATTATTTTGATGCGGAGGTGTGTGTGATATACATCATCGTTAACCATATAGGTAAACATAAAAAACGGCGATAAAAGCTTTATTACATTCAATGGCTGCAGATCATTTACTGCAGAGATACTTTTATTTTGGGATATGTGTCCACAGTCCTGATTGCATATAAATCTCCTCGGCTATATAAACCTATCAAAGTAAACTATGCACTGCAGAGTTTCTCACGGTTCCCAATGCCGGGTGTCGCCTATTTGGGAAAACACATCATCAAAAGCTGATAGTGCTCCTCAATAAGGCATGAGGGCATATAGATGTGGCACCTTGACGAGATACAGGCGTGTTTGCTCAGGGCGTGGTATTACCCGGCAAGACAAACATGGCCGCCCCTAATGGCCCTGTTTACCTGCTAAAGGTGAAGACAGCTGCTGTGGACGCAGCCCGCTGACTCAGGGATCAAAGTGTAGCCCTGTAATTTCCTGTTAGCCTCCCCAGCTATCCTCAGGATGGCTACGATCTCCATAGTGATATACGGTGATGGTTTTCTTCCAAAGGTAAAATACATTTAAAACTTTCCTGCAGAATTATGTCGACTTAAGTTCCTTTGTAATGTCCAGCAATGGAAAAGATATATGTGTATTAACACATTTAGTTGAAAATCGATATTTCACTAGTTCCAATAAAGCATAATGTCCTTTTAAATATTTAAAATAGCAAAATTTGCTTGTCTATGCAGTTTAATTCTTACATTTTTCATGAATGTCCTCTTAATGGTATGCATTGATATCGACTTCTCTGTGCCTGTCAAACCTAGTTTGATATCTCCTTTTAAAGCTGTTCACACTTCGAAAGCAATCATCGTTTAAAGACACATGAAGCTGTACGCTGTACCCAGAACATGGAGATCTATGCATACTGATGCCATGATGTTAGATTTCAGTTATAATCCATACTGCTTAGGAACAGCCATAAAATAATGTGTGCCTGTGTTTACTTTGCTGTAGGTTATTAGCGCTCATCAGCATTAAAACCACTGGGTTTATGGGCTCAGGCCGGTGATTAACTGGCTGGTTTGTTATTACCGTTATAATAAGATGGAATTAGGTTGTAATATTTATCTTAAACCTTGTATAGTGTTTCGATTTCTATTCATTCTTTGATCATAATCCACCATCCTACCCAGCCCCCCCACCCCCCCACAGCTAAAATGGGCAGCTGGGAAAAGTTGGCAGATTTCTGTCACCATGCAGCATAGCTGCCTTTTCGTGGTGTGTGTGTGTGTGTGTGTGTGTGTGTGTGTGTGTGTGACCAAGCATTATCAGCAGAGAGGATGATGAATGTGCAGAAAAAAAAAAGAATGTCATCGTTAACGTAGCATCAGAATGGAATTCTGTCAAATGGGGGGGGGGGGGGGGGGGAGCTGGGGAGAGAAAGGTAAGGTAAACGTTTAAATAGTGTTGTAAAGGCCCCTGGATTCCATGTCAAGTCACAGCTAATTAGTACAACCTGGAAGATAAACCCAGGGGCCACGGAGCGTGTCTGAGGCGTTGAACCACTGGGAGGAATATTTAACGGGAAATACCGCTCTTTAGATGTGCTGAAATACATTCCCTGTCCACGGGAAGGCAGAAGTTGACATCTAAGCTAGGTTTTGGGGTTTAGAGGGTGTGATACTTTGACCACAGCAACCTTTCAAAAAACCAAAGGGACCTGCTGGCTCTCAGGATCATTTTCTGGCCACTTACCCCTGGTGCGTCCAGCGCTTGCCGACATGGGAGACCGTAGCATGACCGCAGCGTAGCATGACCGCAGCATGACCACAGTGTACCACGACGCTTTGCCAGTATCTTCTGTAACAGGCACAAAGATGACGGGTTTTTCTAAATCAGTTTTAAACACAGTCATGCAATGTTAAACTTTGAACAACATAGGAATTGTTCGGCACTGATTTCACATGTTATATTGGGTGGGGGTGTTGTGAAAACAGGGGCCGGTGAGACTGTTTATTCCCTGGTTCGGGGGTTTTTGGCACAATGATGGCATACTTTTTTTCACAAAAGAATAGCTTTCCATGATAGCTGTCGATGGAGCAAAATTTATGTGCACAGTTTAATCCAGGAAACCTTTACTTGCAGAACAGTGCAAACATAATCTGCAGTGTTTCTCTGTCTGCTTCCTTAAAAGCATGTCATGTTTTAATAGGCTTTTAAAATATTAAATGGTACCCAGTGAATACAAACATAACATCAACGTGCCATTATGTGCAGTGTATGTCCCGGTGAAGTATGGGAGGCACGCAGACAGAGAGTCGTACTCCATACAGGGGGGATTTTTAAAACGATAAATAAACGAATGTTAGGAGTGATTTATGAGGGGGCCTTAGTCAAGACATGAGTGGGGAAATCTTTCCAGCCCTCTGCTTTCTCACAAAGCCTTCCTGACCGGTTTGTAGAAAAGCGCCCTCAATTGACC
The DNA here is from genome assembly GCF_048594095.1 of Paramormyrops kingsleyae. NCBI lineage: Eukaryota > Metazoa > Chordata > Actinopteri > Osteoglossiformes > Mormyridae > Paramormyrops > Paramormyrops kingsleyae. The sequence continues at coordinate 8,004,706 of NC_132802.1, read as the reverse complement.
GAGTCTGAGAAGCACTCGAGCCGCTCTCTCTCCCTCTCCCTCTCTCCCTCTCTCTCTCTCCCTCTCTCTCTGTCCTCGGTTCTGTTCCCCTCAGGTTTATATCTCGCTGCTAAGCGCTCGGCAAATATTTGGCGACAGGAGCGGCGCCGTAGACAGACGTAGGAGCAGTTAAAGTTTGATTAAACAGTGCAGACCTCTGGCGGCCCCTTCCCTACCAGGAGAGGAGGGATTCGCGCTCTGAACTTTATACAGAGTGAATTGGGAATCACGGACAAGGTGGCAGGGAAGCCGACCTCGGAGCGACGTCGATGTCAGCGCAAGCGGGCGCCGGACAGCACAGTCCACGTCATCGCCACTACGCGCCAGTTAAATGACGCACCACTGCTTGCGTTTTTTTCTCCTTCCAGTATAGCTAATGTATAAATATCGCTTTGAAATTAAATTCTGAGACATGATCATTCAGCTCGTGGGGAGGTTTCCGTGAGTTACAGGAGCGGGTGAACCAATTCATCGCCTCTCATTTCCTATAAGTATTGTCAGATTAAAAGAAAGCTAATGGCGAGGAAACAGGATATCACTGACGACAGTCTTGGTTAGGAAAGACTGAAGGAGGATGGCACAGTCACTCACATCTCCAGGACGAGGCCTTAAATCCCTACTCTGCCCTGTGTGTGTGTGGAGTTTGCATGTTCTTTCCGTGTCATATGGCCTTTTCTTCGGGTTTTCCATTTTCCTCCCAAAGTCCAAAGACATGAAGCTGTGTTAGTTGGCGTCTCTGAATTGTGTATGATTTGTGTGTGGAGTGCTGTGCCCTGCAGCAGACTGGCCCGGTCAGGATGTGCCCCAAGCTCGAGGCCCACTCTGCCTGGGATAGATCCTCCCGTGACCCTGATCATGATAAGCGGCTGGAGGCTACATTGGAAATCCAAATGATGCCTTCAGACAAGCACTGATACATTGAAGGTGGCGTCTGTTTTTTACAGCCAGATAGGAAGTGCTTTCACAAAAGCTTTGGCGTATCTCCTTTCTGGGAATGTGCATGGGAGAGGGGGAAGAATGTGGTATTCAAAGTAAAACCGTGTTTAGGATGTTTACTTGGAAGTCGGCTGTTTGTTCCTGTTGACTTTAACTAATAATAAATTATAGAGCCAAAGCCAGCCAGCACCTCAGCCATGAAGTCTCTCAGTGGCTCTCTGTAAACCCCTAAAAAACATGTGTGTCTTCACTGAGGCCTTTATGTTTAAAACATACTCATTTGCAAAGAGGCTTTTACACATTTCAGAGGGAACTGCTGTGTTAATTGGAGATTAACTGTTAATATTATGGCTCATCACTGTTTTAAGCGAAAAAAGCAGAAGTCTGTCCAAAATGCATTTGCATAATAGGTTATGAGCTGAAATGGCAGAACTAAACAGCCATGACATGAAGTGACAGGTCCCCTCTAAACTGTTGCCGATTGGTTGACTCAATAAACAAATCAGCTGTGATTAACAATGCAAATATCTTCAAATCATTAGTGAGTTTACATGTTTTTTTTTTTTTACTGATTTAATTACACAGAAAATGAAACAAAGACGTGTGATTGAATTTTTCTGCCAATTGCCACACTTTAATGAATATTAATTCATTTTTTTTCCAGTCTGGCAGTGTAATTAGATTATTCTTTTTCAAAGAAACCTGCTGCTTTAATTTACATAAATAAAAAGATGCAATTTTCATACCTGCTTTCAGATTTCCAGAAAATTATCCTCCATTTTGAAAGAAGGTGAGCTTCTGGTCTATTTAAGCATTTTTCGGAAATCCAGCCTTTCCGTTGGACCAGCAGTTTCTGTGTGATTAAACAGGCGACCAAATTATCATTAGGGGCATGGAACCCCAAAGGTCAAATAACCCACTGTGATTTCCGTTTCACAGTTTCCTCAAGGGAGCAATTGTTTGCGTGAAATCAATTAGTCAGAAATGTTGATTCCCTGAAATCACGGCCACCCATTACCAGTGAGCGATAGTGGAAGTGGGCTAGGCCCATGGATAGAGCCCATGACAGTAGCATCTTATGACACTCCAGCCACAATCTCATTCGCAGTATTACGTACTTATTTCTCAACACAGGAAAGAATGGTTCGTCAATGCAAGGCATCCTCAAAGTAAGGTAAAAGCTGTTAAACCGCTCGGAGGTGTTTGAAGCTTACAGCTTTTTTATTTTGCAAGGGCAGGCATGCGCCGATGTTCTCGTTCTGTTCTGCTTCTTTCATTCGCGACAAGAATTGTTATTCATTCAGCGTCACTCCCCGGTGCTGGCGACTGGACCGCAACAAAAAGAAAAAAAGTTCTTTTAAATCTTTTAAATAACATTTTTGAAAGAGTACTGAATGTTTTTTCAGGATTCATTTTCTGCTGAAAACAAATTTCATTTTCTTTCAGATTTATTTGTTGTGGTTTTAATTCTGCCGTTGAATGAGTCATTTGACCTTTTCAATCCACCACCATCCCCCCCCCGTGAGCTTTAAAATGTAAAATAGCAGTAAAACAGTGCTTTTGAAATGTATCGCTCTACATTTAATTGCCTTTCTTTATGCTTGTACACTTCCCGCTTAACCTCAATCCTCTCCTTCGCATTCAGCACTTCACTAATGTAAAAACAACTTCATCGAAGCTGTATCACTGAAGTCGGTCATGTCCGGCTACTGTTTCCAACACAGGTAGTTACAGGCCAGGTAGTTATAGCTATATTATTATAATATTATATATTACAATAAATATTATAATGATAAAGAAATATGGGTACCACTTTACTTAAGGCCATGTTTTTATTAATTTATAAGCACATTCATGATAAATAGTAATGCTCTCATCTATAATGCACTATAGATACCTTTATAATGCATTATAATAGTCAGTATAAGCATTAAGGATGCTTTTTACTGCATTATGACAGTATCAGTAGTGCATTACAGACGAGTGCTTCATAAGGCAGTCATAATGCATAATAAACATGGCTATAATGTGACATGCTTTTTTATAAGTATTTATAGCCATGTTTATAATGCTTTATGTATGCATTATAATGCATTATTAATGTGTTTATAAATTGCTAAAAACGTGGCCTTGACTTTTACCGAAATATGTGTGTGTGTGCGTATCCCATACAGACCAGGTAGTTAAGGCAGAGATATGAAAGAATGCTTCATCCACCATTTGCACTGATGTGACTCTGGTACATTGGAATGCTTCTCATTTCTTCCCATTGCATATTAACTACATGTCCCACACACTCACATGCTGTATATATGTAGCCTGAGAGTGAAGTTGTGGGTCTGAGTGCAGGGACAGACCATTTATCCAGCACCCCTGGAGCATTTTGGGGGGGGGGGGGGCACAGAGGCCTTACCGGTTGAGCCACACACCACCCCTTCATAAACTCTCTGTGCGCTCATGGTTTGAGGCTCAGCTCTCTTGGTGGGGTTCCTGTGTAGTCTAGACAAAGGCTTCGTCTTATTCAGCTGAACGTATCTCCTGGAAGGATGCATACTGTGACACTTTGGTGCCCACAGCTTTCCAGTCATTATAGACAAAGCATATCCGTGTCAACTCTATTTCTGAGCCGTACATGGGTCACTGTGGCAATGTCCCCCAGGGTGGACGATGACCCCGCCCCCCATTCACGATGCATTATGCCATGCTGGCCAGGTCACTCCTGTAAATAAGCAAAAGCTACAGTCCTTGAGAACTTGTTTCTACGGTGATGTTATTTTAAAGCATTATATCAAGATGCAGTCATTAAATGCATACTGTGTAGTCAAAAAAAACAAGCATGCCTACATCTGCCAAAGTGGACAGACTGTTTTTGAAGAAATGCTATTTCAGGGTCAGGTTTCTCAAAGCCGGGTTGTGTTATTCTTCTGAACGGATTGGCTGCATTATGTTAACACGCTGACTAGGCCCTTCTGATTAATTTCCTAATTTTAAATCCAACCATCCGTCCATCCGTTTTCAATAACAGTGTACGCCTTTAAGGGCACTTATCTCGAGCATATCCCAGGAGACCCAGGGCCCAAGGCGAGATGCACTGCACGCTGCACTCCTTTTCACTGCAGGGCACTCTTAAATATGCACATGTATGCTAAGAGACATGTCTGAACTGTGTGTCTTTGCACTGTGGGTGGAAACCAGCTTCCCCAGAGGAAAGCCATGCCGCCGTGTGGAGATGCTGCCAGCTCAGTCCGCTCAGAGCCAGGACCACTGCCGTGTGCTGAGGATCTTTTTATCCAGGGTGACACAATTCAGCCTGAGTGCATTGCTTAGCAGGTACTGCAGCTGGCTCAGTTGTACAGGAACTGGTTTGTGGAAGTACAGGTCCAGGGTTCAATCCTTAGCCTCTCCGTGCTATTGGATGACAGGTTGCATAGTGGTTATGGTGTAGGCCAGGGTTATTCAAATCACGGTCCTTGAAGGTCCGAGCACTGCTGGTTTTCCAGCCTTCCTTTACCTGTCAGACAGGTGTGAAGCCCCTGACCAATCAGAATCAGTAATTATTAAACTAACTACCTGGGAGAACTGAAAACATGGCCTGGATTTGGAATCAAGCTCCAGATTTGAAGAACCCTGCCGTAGGCTCTTACCTGATGGATGTCCCACCATCTCTCGTTTTGCCATATTTAGTTTCACCTGGGGCCTTGGTTTAGTATCCTTTAGCACTGCTTAACTAGAAAAGCTCCAGTAAACTATCAAGTTAAAGAGACAGGTGGCAGTTTGTAGGTTGCCTTGGATACAAGCATCAGAGAGGCAACTACCCATGTAGATAAGTGCAGAGTTATTATTGTTAACAAAAGCTAAACTTACAAGATGACATTTTCGTAAATTGAAGTGATACAAAAATAAAGTAAAAAACGATTAAACGAAAACTATAAATACTGAAATAAAATTCAAAATCAAAGTCAAATACTTTCTGTTACCCTTTTTAAATACCATTTACGTAACCTTTATTTGATTATTTAGTTTGTTTGCTTATTTGTTTCCTGGTTGTTAATGGTCACAATGTTAAACCATAAATAATACCTGGAACGTGTTTTCCCCCTTTTGAGAAGATTAATTCATGATGTGCACTGTGTATTCATATAGGATTCTCTAAAGATCAGACAGATAAAATAGAAATAAAATTAATAAAATATAAATTGAAACTAAAATATATTCATCCATCTTCTGTAGCCATTTGTCCTATTCAGGGTTGCAGGGGGTCTGCAAGGCAGGGAATAACCCAGGATGGGGCACCAGCCCATTGCAGGGCAGACTCACATACGATTTAGAAACCTCAGTTACCCTCAGCATGTCTTTGGACTGTGGGGGGAAACCAGAGTACCTGTAGGAAACCCCACGATGACAGGGGAAGAACATGCAAACTCCACACCCATGGAGTCATGGCGGAGACTGGGAATACTGGTCCCAGATGTGGGAGACAACAGTGCCTACCGCTGCGGAACCATGCTACCCCTAACTACAATAGAGTGTAGCCAAAAATTATTTGTACACTGTGGAAAAAATGGTCAAAAATGGAAATGATATTGAAGAACAAAACTTAAAAACTGTCTAAAATGTTACAATTATGTGTGTTATGTAAAGAAAGAAGAAAAACTTTTATTCAAAACATATTCTGGAATTGTTTTCAAATGACGTAATTTTGTCATCAACCGTTTTTCACAGTGTACAAATCATTTTTGGTTACACTGTATATAAAAGCTAAATAATAATATAAATTTTAACATACTAAGTTACAAACCACACTGACAACTAAGAAAATCTAAACTGGATTTCAAATGAAAATGTAAAATAATAAATAAAAACTTTAAAAAAAATCGAAACTATAATAACACCAGTGGTGAGTCCTCATGGAACCCAGGCCAGATGTTTAATATTGCGCCACCTGTTGGCAACACAGAGTTTGCAACTGAATTCTGCATGTAGCTACTGTTTAATGTAGTTGCCAATGTAACACATTTTATAATTAAATAAAAATATGCGATGAGCTATAATATGGATAGTAACAGACACTAAAAGTAACAGACTGCCTTTTAAATTAGCCATATGATGTCATTATTGGTGTATTACTTTTGTGCAATTAGACATGTTGAATATGATAACAACAACTAGATGGAAATTAACTTTTAATTGAACAGGTGCACAGCATACCCATGTCATTGTTGGGGATTGTTTTACAACAATCATACATAATTTTATGCAGTGAAGAGTCAGAGAAAAATAAAGAGCTTTACAGGAAAATAAAAGCAAATTGATTTGATGAAGGTGATGCGATATCACAGACAAAATAGCACTAAATTTTAATCTTTAAAACGATGGGTCTGGCTGACCTAGAAAACCTCTGAAATACTCAGTGACATTTGGCTGTGATTCTTTTAAGACTCTGCAGTAACTAAGGCTTCTGTTTTTGAAATTGAACCATCGAAAACATGGGCTGCCTGCAGCACTTCTCAAGGACTACACTAATGCAGATTTTGGTGTTACCTTTGAGTTGGCAGCTGAAGCACCAGAAAAGGTGGCTTACTGCATGAATAATAGTGTTCGGCCTGAAACTAAACCAGCTCAACTTCCACCCCTTAAGGACAGATCTCCCGGGCTTTAAAAGCAAATGCAGCTATTGCTTTGATGATATAAAACAAAGCCTGTTTTCTGCTGTTCCTCTTTTTTTGCCAATAGTGATCAAACATTCAATACTAAATGAATGTCAGCCCACAACTTTGAATGTCATCGCAAACATTGAACATTGGAAAAATACTGTACTAAGTCAAATATGATACATAAGGCTAATCCTATGCTTCAAACTTTATATTGCATCCATTGCCAAAGGTTCACTTCTTCTTCTGACAGGCCCTGTGTTTTCGTAGCAAATCGTCATCCATCTTTCCATGCATTTTCCAAACCTCTAATCTACGCAAGGGTCACAAATACCATTATCTGTGTTCTCCAGAGGGATTATTCTGTGGATTTACTGCTTCAATATATTACACCGAAATACATTTCCACAGGAGATGCCTGAAAATAAGGATATTAAGGTTAAAGTACTGGGGACAGGCTACTTCACAAAAGCAAGATGTCAGCGCATTGCATCTTGTATTGTTTGATTCCAGTAATGGTTTTTTTTGATAAATAATTTCATTCCCTGTATTGCCTGCTGTGAATTATTCTGCAGCAAAATGAAGCAAATGTGTTCCATACATTCCTGAATTAAGGGGGTATATCTTTGGATGGTGGGGTTGCGTCCATGGCATCATATGACCAGGCCTGTTTGCAGTGATTCATGGCACCTGCCCCTTGTTCTCCCCAGATGTGGATATATCAGGCGTGTTCTGTGACGTTTCAATCCCGGCAAAGCAGACACCAGTTTGACGCCAGTCCCGAGATCCTTATGTGTACGTTTGGTTCCAGAGTTCGGCACGAAATGTCAGTCCTGTGATTGTTTACTATATTTGACTTCAACAACGCAGCTCCTGGATCTCATGTGTCAAGTTGGCCCAACTGCCGTCACATCCCCATTGCTCTCCGAACAATAAACCTGTTGGTTGTTGCCAGCGTCCTCGTGTCAAGTGGTTCTGTTCACCAACCCGACCCGAGACACTGTCAACGCTGTGATAGATAAGAAGAGCACCTTCTCTTATTCTTTTGGTAACCTACTGCCTTTAAAAAAAGCCAGTTTTTTTCTGCAGCTGAATGGAACAAAATATTACCGCACCGAGCCAGGTGTGACATTTGACATTTTTTAATTTGAAATTTTGAGCTGCCTTTTGTGCCAAATGCCAGGGAGATGTCCATTTTCGGTGAAAGTTCACCAAAGAGCTAAGCAAAGACCATGTGTCTGAAGTAGGCAAATGGCTGCAGAGAAAGAAAATTATCAGTAACGATTGTTTGGAGGAATAGCAATACAACTCAGCACCAAGTGTGAGATCACAGCCTAACAGAAGTTCAAGGAAACGAAAATGTTTTGTTTGGTTTCATTATTTATTTAGCTGACACTTTTGTCTATACAACGTGATACAAGTTAGGAGAAAAAATAATTCACATTTCACTGTACAGTATGTATCATTTATATTTTGCTGTTTCCAGTGTTTTTTTTTTTGTCATGATACTTTATACAAGAAACTAAACAGATGTTTGTTTGTTCAGACTTGACGTGTTTCTCGATCACAAAGCTCATCTGAGTCCTGATTCTCAGAGCACCTTATTGTCCATATGTGGAATTCGTTTTGGTTTGATACAGGATAAGTTCTTGGCTGATAATAGGGTTCCATTTGAGCCCTGACATGAACTAGGCACCCAGCCGGACGGCATAGTTTTCCATCTCCATGGTCAGGGGCTTTTGGAGTGTCATGATCTCCTGTGTGAATAGGGCTCAGTTAATCTGCTGGGGCAAAAAAGGGAGTGAACTTTGCCCCCGTCCCCCCATAGTGATCTTTGGTTAGCATATAATAGAGTGTTAGGCCTGGATACATATAGCAAGGACCCCACAAATGGTACTACACAAAGCTTTGCACTCCGTGTCTTACTTATCAAATCCGTAGGTCAACTTTAAGAATCAAACATCGCCAACTCTGTGACTGCCGATTCACATCAAAATGGCTGCTTCTCCAAAGATACACGTGAAGAGCTGTTGGTATGCAAACTACCGTGTCACACCGTGAAAGAGCCATGAAAGGACTCAGCATGACAGAGAAGCTCTCTGTTTAGTCTATTCATCTCCAGGATTCTTGCAATTTGGCTGCAAGTGCTAACAAATTTTAACTAGGATGCATATGATTCATGTGTATTTAATTTTAAACAAAAGCACATTAATCATCATATGTTTAGACTCCAAAGGAGAAAATCATTTAAACCTGATTAGCTGGAAAACAGAAAGAATAGAGGAACTGAGCTTATCGAAAAGCTGTTGAACTAACCTGGTACATAAAAGTCAAATCTAAAATGGCAGGAAACGTGTTAGTGACAAGGAAGAAGCTGTCAGTGGTGTTCTAGAGCAGAGAGTAAAAATAGGCCATTGGGTAACAGAACAGGAAATCAGTGGACTGTGGCTTCTAGTAGGAATTTCTTCTGGAGGCCAGAGATAAGAGATTTAACCCATTCCTTTCTGAAATTTCAGTGCTATACTTTTGAATGACCCCACCCACTGAGCAACCACTAAAAGTTGCGTCAGTCTGTATGGTTGGGGGAGTGTATATGCCCCCAGGGAACAGACAATCGACCCACCGGTGACCTGCAGGTAACTCTGAGTACTGTAGCTAGCCTGGTCTCCACAGTATCAGCCTGAATATTGGGGTTAATTCGAGGACATGCAATGGGGATTGTTGGCCACATTACCTCTACCGCCTCCAAAACAATCAAACAATCTGGTCGAGCTGGGAAAGCACGTCCATGAGAGGACACAGGTGCTACTGTCCGTGTCTCAATTTGGTGGCCGTACAATAAACACCCCCCATCGCTGAGCTCGGTCTGAGGGGCACGGTGGTCATTGAAAGATGCGTGAGCGGCTAGGAACTCTGAATGATAGATCACTGGAGAAAGGTGATAAATTATGAAACACATACGTACATCAATACGCAGGTGCTGTGCTGAAGTTGTGCTTCTTATGGCTATGGGTGCCGCAGCTGTTGGAACGTTTACTTATTCCTATTAAAACTCATTGGTTTTGTCAGTTTGGCCCCAGTTGCCTCTCAGTTTATCGAGCATGGCCCCAACGGCCCGATGACTACAGCGGAGCTTTGGCTCTGTATGTTACAGCTCTTAGAGGTTTCGTCCCAGTGTCAAATAAACAAAACTCTCTATGCTAAGTTCTCCCCACTTCTGTCGTATATCATTTTCTTCCACTACTTGACCGTCCTGCATCGCGTTTCTGTAAATTGATATATAAAAAAAGTTACCATTTTAAGAACAAAAAAAGTCGGTTAGCTACGGTTGCTATGGCTACCAAAAGCCAATTAAATCATGGTAGACACTAGGTGTTGAAGTCAGTAGTGTTAAATACTACTGCCGTTGTTTAACTGTAATTTGAAAATTTTAAGCATTTAGTACCTTCTCTGGTGCCACAGTGTTACTGACCACCAGGCTGCGTCTGATCTCAACCCTCCCTGTACATTTGACAAGCCTCCGAATGTCAACCCTCCTCCTGAACCCAGCAAGCTAATTTCATTCACCCTGGCCCTCTGCGATGCTATCACCGTTAGTCGCTCCAGGAAGCTATGCTTTATTGCATCAAACTAGATGAATGAATGGATGATCTTATTTTTTTTTTTTTGCCTTGTGACCGCTCCTGGTTAATCTGCCCCCGTGGCATGTCATTACCCGGCTAATGAGCACTGTCCATAGGCATCGCTTAGCAAACGGAGGGTCTTGTCTGTAACGGACCCTGACACGCTCATTAGCAGGCTGCCAGGGAGTGCAGAGCCCCCGAAACCCACCCCCTCACACCCCCCACGAGCCCGCTACATGGTGCCACTGACCCCTAACCTGATCCCGCAAGAGTAAGCTCTCCAGGATGGCAAGAAGAGGAGGAGGAAGTGGTGGAGATCCAACAGACTACTGCCCAAGCTGTTAAACGTGTAATTACAGTGCAGTTACAGAGTAGAAATTCCCCAGGGAGTCAGATAACATGTAGGAATACACATTCTTACATTTTGTACAGTGCCCTCCCCCCAAAGTAAGTTAAAATAAGACACATGGCTGGTAAAGCCAATGCTCGATCCAGACTGCTTCCACTAAGCCATTTGTTAACAAGTAACCACTTGAGTAGTCATGATTATTGATTGTTTTTCCCATAGCTTCAGTGAGTCATGCTAAAAAGCTAACGGAGTAGAGAAATATGGCAACAGCACTGTAGATTTCCCTGGCTTCAGACTTCAGACTTCAATGTCAATCAGAATAGAGTTTTACTGATGTTTTGTGCCAACAATAATCCCTTCTTTTGAGGGGAAAAAAAATACAGCTTCACCAGAAAGCTTTGCCGCACATTTCGGGGATAAAAAAAAAATGAAAAAGAATGTTGCTTCAGAATTGTTGTGAAATGTTTATTTTCATCTTTTCAGTACATATTTTTATATAAGAAAGGGTTCTTGAAAACAGAACATCAATTGTGTTCTTGTTAGCTGCTGCTGGGTCCAAGATAACTTCTTAAGAATATATTTTTGTTGAAACCAAGCACTAGTTTATAATTTGAAGGCCATGGTGTTGAAATGCATGTAGAGTTTCTGGTAATTTACAGGTTTGTGAAGCCATGCCGCATTTACAGGTATATAAAGCTATTTATACTGTTGAATTACTTTAGGATATTTTGTTCTCATGGCTGTTTCAGGTGTTGGATATTCAGATGAGGTTAGCCCCAGACGTGAAAGGTAACCGTTCGGCCTAAAGCGGTTTTCACGATGTCAGACGCTGGTGGTACAGGGCCGACAGAGCCGCACAGGTGGAGCCGGGGCCGTGTGATTGGCCACAGGAAATTCTCACTGTGTGTTTGTAAAGATAATGTTAACAGGCTGTTGGGGATCCCCCTCCAGCCAGCACAAACGCAAACACTGCACTACCGGTTACCTCAGCGCCGAGGCCAAGAGAAAGTCACAGAGGGGCAGCCTTGGGGAGGTGGGGGGAGGGGGGACAGTAGAGAGTCTTGCCATCTTAATTAAAATGCTTGCGATTCCCAGTAGTATACTGAAGGTGTTTTTCATTTTGGATGACGGAACAGGCCCCATTGTGTTTCACTGAGACTGATGGAGCGGTGCTCCGATTGTGTGGTAGTATTTGATCAGGATTCTTGATCCTAGATTGAAATTTTATATGTGTGTGTGTCAGTCAGATATACATTACGTTGTGGGGTCATTTGGTCCTGTTATTTTGATGTTGTAGGGACCTTCTTTTCTGTCGCCACAAGGGGAAATTCAATTTTATAAAAAATCTGTCACTGCAATCAAAAAACGAAAAAATGTCTAAAGTCTTGCACTTTTGTTTGGTTACTTATGGTTAAGCTTAGGGCTGGGTAGGGGTTAGGGTTGCCATTGTTGGGATTAGAGTTTTCCCCATAGAAATGAATGGACGGTGTGTGTGTGTGTTTGGACACATTCACTTCCTCAATCCAGCACAGGTTAGCCGTGCGACAGCTCTATACACGGATGCTAGCACCATTGGCTGTAATGCTGGTAGTAAAATCAGATACAAATGGTCAGTGACCTCTGCATCCCTCTCACTAAATCCTGATATCAAAACAAGGTTATTATGGCTGTATGGGCCGTGACTGTGCAATATGCTAACTCATTGGGCGGGCAGGTGTCCGGAATATCCTTCAGGTGACTAAAGATTGCAATAGCTGCTTGCTGTTGCTGATGGCCAGAAGTTATTCCAAAAGACATATCCCTCATGCAGCTCAGAACTGTCATAAGGATGGTGTGACGGGTGCGGCCACATTTAATTTAAAACGTCATTTTAGCCCAATATTAGGGCTGCGACGGTACATTTTCAGTTCGGGATGTACCACGAAATGAATGAATCTATTTATTGGCATGGATGGAACTTAAAATCACAAGTAGATGTTCAACACGGAAAACATTATTCTCATTGTAGCTGTGAGTTGGTTGTGGTTAATGTCGGTCAGTCGTAATCGGTAGTTTGGGAACATTTTGGTTTCCCAATAAAGTACACCAGCACAGGAGGGAGAATGTCTGTCAGCTCTGTTGTACCCAGCTAGTATATGCTGCTGGAAACACACCCAACACGCGAACTCATTTGGAACGACATCATCCAAGTGTGTGTACAGCTGGAGTAAAGCAGAAACAGCCTCTGCAAGTTAGTCTCTCTGTGGCATTTAAGGTGCTTTTACCAGGAAATTCAGACCGGTAACTATTGGCTGTATGGGGTGTTTATTGGCCATGCTTGGCAATAGAGAACATGTGATTTGGTTCATTATGATTGTTATGATATTGTAATTAATTATTTTGCATAATTGTTTTTACAATGTGCAAATAAGCATGTCTTATGTTTTGTTATTCAGACTCATCAACAGATGCATTCTCTTTGGATTGCAGGTGTTACTAATTGTTTTTGTGTTTGCAGTTTTAATAATAAATCATTTCAAGACAAATTCTGTATTCCCCGCTGTACTGAAATTGCACCTAATCGCGAACCCAAAAGCGAGGTTTGTACGGAACCATGAATTTTGTGGACGTTTACACCCATACTACATATACACTGGAAATACACTTAATGGAAATCAGGTCTTGGTCATGTGAATGCATAGCCCAGGCTAATGTAACCTGCGTGTTTTATGCTACCATTTGGTGCTAGCAAGTCCAGAAAGTCTAGAAAGGTCACACTGTAGACTGTCAGTGATTGGTGAGGTATTACTTTTCGTTATAGCTGCAGTGTTACAGTGACCAAGCAGCAGCAGGCGCAGTGATTTGATTACTTGGTGTATGTTGGCCTCAGCCAGGGCCCTGGAAAAGTTGACTCGTCCTGGGGCCCGCCCTTCCTGAGAGACAAGCCTGGTTGCAGCAAACAATTATTTCCCTCAACATATAGAGGTAGAAATAACTGATTACTTAGATTTTTACTCTGATACCGAAATCAGATACAAACTGTCCTTGACACTGTGGGCCAGGAGTAATGGAACTCTTTAGTAAGGTTTCTGCTTTTCCATCTTTCATACATAGAAATGAGCTGTGATTCGATTTCTCAGATTTTTCTAGTGAGAAATCATCTTAATCTGAAAGAGGACTTGGATCTAAAAAAAAAAAAATCAACTCTGCGGTGTCTTGCAAAAGGCTTGCTTTATCTCCAGACCTAGAATCTCAGGGCATTTTGAAATAACATTACTGTAAGATCTCAGCTGCCCTTCCCCAGACCGTATCATAAAATGGTCTCTCGCATAACACACCGATATCTATCTAAATTTTTATTCTCTTTCTATTCTGATCATTTCTTCAGCTGCATTTTTGAGATGTACCTAAATAGATAACACTGAATTAAATATCGCACAATGAAAATACATTTCAAAATCTTCTGTGACTGTGCAATGTGAAGTGGACCTAGAAATTAACAAGTAATGTCAATCTACCTTATACAAAACTGAACAGCTGATTTTTTTCAAAGTTTAACAAGTCATGACAGATTTGGAGCACTTTTGCCGAAATAAGTATTTTGGGAATGGAGCCCAAAGATTTTTTATTTATTTTTGTCCAAAGCAGTCTATAATCATGTAAAATATAAAAATATCTTTTATCATGAGATGCCAGAGACAAGTTTATAGACAGTGGATTTGGAAACTATAGACACAGTAGGGTGAAACATTTGTGGAGCTTGTTAAAATCAAAGGAGAAACACTGCAAGACATCCAAATTGTACATCCAAGTGACTTCCAAGGCAGAGAAGCTTGGCTAGGGCCCCAGTGGCTCTTCACCGGCTCTGCTCCCAAGGTTTCATTTGTTGGGTCCCGTATTGGGAGAGTCGGGTGGCAGAGGAATTCTGTCGTTTCCTTCTGTTTCTATCGGTTAGTCAAACCTGCTCTCATTTTTATCAAGCCACACCCTCGTTTGAGGACTCTTTATGACTCCTAAGGCCCTGATGGCTTCACGTTCTTGTCTTCAGCCTGACCGCTAGCGGTCGGTAACCTGCCGTGTCACGGATCGCTGGCGCCCTCAGGTTTGCCCTGGGCCTCGGGTGACCATGCTGGTAATCGCCGGCCCGCCTTCCTGCTCCCACTGGAGCCCAGGAGATTCAGTCGGCATGCATTTCCATCCCTGTCAAACCCAGGCGGCTCAGGACATGTGTGATGACCGGCCCCCCCCACAGCACCCAAGGCCCCCCTTGCATGAAGCTGTCTGGGGGGATCTGCTGATGAGGTTTCACCCCTTTGTCGTGCAAATGAGGAGTCACATGACCACAGACTGAATGTCTCTCCTGCACCCTTGTGTGGAATCGCCGCCCTTCTGCACTCTCAGCCTGTGTGTTTAGGAGTGTAATGAAAAACTGGCTGTAATCAGAAATCCGCTGCAAGAGTCCATGATGTGACTGCATCCACTGAAAACCGCCAGTCTGGCTCAAACTTGGAGGGAAACCGATAAAACCAAAGTCACAAATTGATACCGCCCTCACTATTACTACATATTATATTCATTTTTTTATGTTAATATTTTAAAATCAACTTCCATTACCTATAGTCTGGAATAATGCCGAATACAGTGACTTCTTTTGTAATATAAATAAATATATATATATATTTTGCTTCAAAAGTAGGACACTTCAATAGCAATAAAATTAATATAAACCATATTCGGTTTAAGCAGAAATGCATCAAATCTAATCATATTATATTTGAAACGAATCCTACAGAATCATTGCTTTTTGCTTGTTTGTAGATGTGTATGGTTTCGTCTGAGAGGGAAACACGCCCACCCAGACCACAGGGGTGCTAAGTTGCTCCTTTTGCAGAACAACACAAAACATCTGCTGCAGCCCCCACAGGCAGTGCAGCTGGTAGATCAGTACGGCATGACATGGCATCCCAGCAGTAGCTGATACCACCTGGCAATCTGAAAAGACACTACTGTTCTTCTCATCATAATGGGCATCACGGTGTGGGATCACGCTACAGTAACACTTGATGCTTAGTCTGGGTTTTTCCCTGCATCCTTTGCAAGACAAGTGTCGCATAAATTATTAGTTATCTGTGGAGGAACCCAAAGCGTCTCCTGAATGAGCAGTTTAACACATACTGTTAGACATGTCTGGGAAATCTGTGTGAGTATGTGGAGAGATTTGGACGGTTTAACACTTGGACACCTCTCTGATGCCTGCTGCGATAAACAGTAAGAGATTTCTGCCAGAATAAAATGTGTTTGTGTTCAGCATAGGGTGCAGAAGACGTGTTCGGAATGAAGAAAGCGGCCCCTTAAATAGGCTTGCCTCCGTAATCACTCCAGGAATAATAGGAATCCGTCAGAGCAGAAGTCTTCAGAGAGAGTTCTAGGCTCTGGAACAAAACCAGCAATCGCAGGCAGAGATGCTGCACAGCCACAGGGAATCTGCAGTGGAGACTTGGCTCTTTTTTCTCCTGGAGATAAGAAATGTTGCATGTTCATTTGCAACCGGAGAAACAAGACCGGGGTAACTCATACAGTTTTGTAAGATAGAGTTCATTCCGCTCAGTATCTGAAGAATTCAAAATAATGCTGGAAACAGAATGCTGGAAATACCCTGAGATCATCAGAAATGCATTAGCATTAACTAAGACGTGCTCACCTGAGGCCCCCTACCCCTCCCCAACAGAAACCACCAACAACACAGTACAGTTGTGCACGGGTGCGAGTGCAGAGCCGGGTTTCACTCATAGACGGTGTCTAGGTGGCGCTGTCCAGCTTGGAAGATGTTTCTCACAATGTTAGCCTTTCTTCTGATGGGGTAGCGAAGTGGGTGCATGTGTCGTCAATCAGATTTTAGAGTGTTATCTTTAATGAGTGTCTGATTACCATTTCATACACCAACTGTGTGGACTGACACTCCCGGTAATCAATCAGGAAACAAAATTAAGGGCTTGGGGGTTGGTAAGGAACATCCTGCACCCCCCACCCCTATTTCAGGTGCTTCTCCAAGGGAGCAGCGTTTGGTCCTGTTTCCCACCCTGTAGTTCTCTGACGTTCTGGCTTCCTGTCAGTGAGGATAATCAGCTTTGGTTTGCCAGATCATTAACAATTCGCTGTGATGGCTGGCAGGGGCTTCTAACCAGAAGGTTGCTGATTCAAGTCCTTGCTGGGCCGCACTGTATCTGAATGAGGTAATTACCCCGAACGACTCCCATGTATGAACAGGCACAAAATTGTGTTGCTAATTTTAAGTGCCTCAGGTCGAGCTGGTAGTGTCATGTTAACAAATCCTGCTTGCTTAAGGTCTTGTGAGGATGTGTTTAAACAGCTTGAGACTGTATGACTGTACATCGAGGCTGTATGACTGTACATCGAGGCTGTATGCATGTACATCGAGGCTGTATGCCTGTACATCGAGGCTGTATGCATGTACATCGAGGCTGTAAGCATGTACATCGAGGCTGTAAGCATGTACATCGAGGCTGTATGACTGTACATCGAGGCTGTAAGCCTGTACATCGAGGCTGTATGACTGTACATCGAGGCTGTATGCATGTACATCGAGGCTGTATGACTGTACATCGAGGCTGTATGACTGTACATCGAGGCTGTATGACTGTACATCGAGGCTGTATGCATGTACATCCTGGCTGTATGACTGTACATCGAGGCTGTATGACTGTACATCGAGGCTGTATGCATGTACATCCTGGCTGTATGACTGTACATCGAGGCTGTATGACTGTACATCGAGGCTGTATGCATGTACATCGAGGCTGTATGACTGTACATCGAGGCTGTATGCCTGTACATCGAGGCTGTATGACTGTACATCGAGGCTGTATGCATGTACATCGAGGCTGTATGCCTGTACATCGAGGCTGTATGACTGTACATCGAGGCTGTATGCATGTACATCAAGGCTGTATGCATGTGCATTGAGGCTGTATGACTGTACATCGAGGCTGTATGACTGTACATCGAGGCTGTATGCATGTACATCGAGGCTGTATGCATGTGCATTGAGGCTGTATGACTGTACATTGAGGCTGTATGCATGTGCATTGAGGCTGCATGTCAGGTCATACTCTATGCAGAAAATTAAGTGATGTCATCTAAATATGTATTAAATTTGATTAAAATTTTAAATACAAGTAGCAATACAAATAGCTTTGAAAATGAATTCAGGAAGCAGAGATATACTGGTGTGGAAAATGACTACTGCTACCATATTATTTCTGCAGCGCTGAAATAAATGTAGATAAGAATACAGCAGGAAGGTGAGAAACTTTGATCTAAAGACTCTGTGTGAAAGTTTGTCCGCTCTGGGGCAAAAACACATTGCTTAAAAAAAACAACAGAGGCCACTGTCATCCTCGCCACTAACGGTTGTGTTAATGCCTGACCTCTCCTCCAGTGCTTGCTTACATCTGCTAGATTCTGTGTGCCCTGTGCTGATTGGCCTGTCCCATGAGCGCCAGGCCCGGCAAGCCGTCACTGAGTTAGACCGTTGGCCAAGGCCCGCGGACTGATCCAAAGACGCCTTCCCTCCGAGACACGGAGGCATTTTGTTTTTACAGCTCATGCAATCACACATGTTTACATGCAGATTAACATGCCTCCGCTGACATCCCGGTATGGAAGACTTCCCATCAAAGGCTAGATTGTAGAATGGCGCTTCTTTAAAACCGAATCGTAGGTGTTATTCTTTTCTTTCTGTTGTTTTTATTCCCCTTCCGTATAGGAAATGACAGAACATGTCATAACTGAACCTCATCTGATTTTACATCAGTTCCCCCAAGTTTTCAGGAAGAGAACCTGGAGTGTAAAATCATTCTGTGCAATACACAATAATATTGACACAAATCTGTCCTATTAAGGTATCTATCCAATATTAAGGTATTACTATTTCTTCTGTATGTTTATGCACAGTGTGGCAGTGAGTTCCATAGTTGGATTATTTGTTTATTAACTGCTTGGATTCCTGGAAGTCCAAGTCACCTCATCCACCAGACTCTTTGATTAGCATAGCATGCTAGCATATGTCCTCCAGCAGGGGAGAAGGGCCTAATGAAACAAAACACTACATGGTCTCGGTCCTCTGGTGGTCCAGGTCACAGGTTCTCCTGAAATCAAATAATGATTGCTTGTGCGGGAGCATCACATGGACCGGGGGGCAGAGTTTATTCCAAAGTGCCAGGAAAGTGTTTGGACAGTGTCCAAAGATCAAGGAAGCATTTCCTCTTCACTGGGGGATTTCTGCTACATACATGAAATAAATGGACGACAGACATTTATCAGCATGAAGGTTTTACTGTATATCCTACCTGGATATTCACCCAGAGAATTCTAACACTTCTAAAGCCAGATTTATGACTGAATGACTATAAAATGAGGCATAATTATTTACATTAAAAGGAATGGATGGTTTTTATTAGGCGAAATTTAACATATCCGCAGCCTTTTTATATTTAAGATAATAAAAACCGTAATTGGACCAATGTATCCAAGTACTGCACATGGATAATTCATAGACTTCCTGTGATCTCTGAAATTTAAAGACGTTGCTCGAGGCTATTCATTAGTAGTAAATAATTAAGCAGAATTAGTAGCACAAGAGCATTAGCACCAAGGTGAAAGTGCTTTTATTATTTTATAAAGTTTGTGAGTCCTTCAGGGTTTTTCCACTTAAGGATACGGAGAAATATATCAGCCCAGATGAATTTCTAACCCCAAGGTGCTTACAGCACTAATTATTATTTTTTTGAAGTTACTCTGAATCGATCATCTCTCCAACCTCTGCTTCCAGGTCTAAATGGTTTGTCTTTACCTTTTTCCACTTTTTGAACCCAAAGCGTGGCATTTTTTTAAAGCCCCAAGAAACTAGCAAACACAACATTTTTCTTGTGTTGTGTTTGCTCATGGAAGTATTACTTACACAAAAATGTTCTGAGGGCAGAAGGAAAAATGATTGGTTCAGAGAGATAACTAACCAGATTGTAGAGGAGGTGGGATCAAGCAACTACAGGAGGCAGGACCAACCAATCATATGTCCTGATCCTGCATCCCGTAGTTGCTTGGACCCACCTCCTCTACAGTCTGATTGGTTATCTCTCTGAACCAGTCATTTTTCGTTATACCCTCAGAACATTTTTCGTAGGTAAAACTCCCACAAACGTTGTGTTTAAGCATAAAATCCCAAAAAGTGGGTCCTTCATTTCCATGCCCAGCATCCGCATGAGTAGATTAATCCAGTAGGTGTGATCCCCGTCCAGATGAGAGATAACGAAGCCATTTCACTGCTACCAGTGTGGACTGATGTGCCAGTGACAGGGCAGTAGTGAATGATGGCCGACTCCCAGAATGCCCGGCTCCCGGGGGAGGTGTCCTGGCAAAGACATCTGCTCCATGCCAGCGTTAAGTGCAAAGGCCTATTAAATATGGAGCTACATACGGCTTGTTTACATTATCCGGCACCGGGCTAATTCATCACGGTCCTCGCACACTATTTACAGAGCCAGGCACAGGGCGAAGATCGAGCGGATGTCAGCGCAGATGGCTGTTTAGCCCTTACCTCTGCCCATTTTTATTCTCTAATTGCCATCTTATTGTATCTGCTCATCATGACCTCGGGATCGTTAATACAGGAAGCTCCTGGTGAGGAAAAAGGCAGAAAAAAAAAGGGAAGCTGAGGATGTAATGTGGAGTCTGTAGTCCGTTTACCGCGCTAGATCCTCAGCAATCCGCGGTACTGCCGCTCACTGCAGCCTGTGGATCACGGCAGAACTTTCTGCCTGTTTTCTTATTATACATTTTGTGACATGGTGCAGAAAGTGAAGCGCTCTTGCTCCTTGCGTTGCCTTGGCACCGTCTGTACTAGTGGTTTCACATCTTTTCCCGGCTCCTGCCTGACTGTCCGAGGGATTGCTGTCGCGGCTCGCCGCTTCTGCGAAAAGTTTGAAGGAGAGCAACTTTATTTAACGCGCATGCACCTGGAGGCTCAGGAGTGAAGGGGGAAGCGCGGCTGGCGAAGCCGGTTGGCTAGGATCACCAGGTTTTTCTCACCATAGTTAGCCCACTCCTGGCATCACCTGCAGTCGCTCTTGAAGCTCCTCCTACTTTCTGTCACATGGTGTCACTTTTAAAGACAAATTACTGTACCGTTTCGGCTCTTTGCATCACAGCCTGTAAACCATGCTGTAAGCTATCCAGCTTTTTCATTGCCATGATTTACTATTGTTTTTTAGTTTATGTCTTAGTTTAGTTTAGTTTAGTTTATATTGCATTTTCACATAGCTTTTGAGGCCGTAATTATTTATGGAGGTTTAATTTCTGTCGATTCGATTCCTGATCTTCCATTTCTAGTCTCGTCTTGGTCTCGTTTTTGTCTCGTTTGATCTAGTCTTTAACTATATCGATATGTTTTGATCCGAGAGTTTCATTTTTTGCCTACCTTTGAGAGGCGAGAGAGGCGCGTATTCTGGAAGGTTCCCCCGCCAGCCCCCCCAACCCAATTGCGTGGAAACTGAAGCCTCCCCCCTCCTGTCTCTCTTCTCTCTCCACAGACCAGATACAGCGCAGGCACGCAGGGTTTTAGGCTTCTACACAGCGCCCTACCAATGGGCCCCAACCCCAACAGGAAAAGACTGCCCTCTGCAGGGGTGAGACACGGCCGCGTTCCCACGCATGTTCACCCCCCCCTACCCCCCGCCACCCCCACCACTCCATCCCCTGTCCTCAGGAGCCAGAGCTGTAGTGGTCTGGTGGTTTTATGGTGGGAAACCTGGGTATAACCCACAGACCATCCACCCCCTGGCACGCTCTCTCGAGGCCCCCAGCTCTACCCTGTAGCACTGTCTCCAACCGAATAAAGTCTGGGGGCCCAGGGCCTCCGTGCTGCCGCCCTGCTACCTTCACCTGCATTAACACGAGCTCCTGACGTCACTCGCTATCTCGGTGCCGTGCTGCCGTTTTGTGGTCATTTAGGGTTTTTACCTGTAAAACGTTCACCTAAACAAGGTCATCCCTTAATTTGCTTAACCGTCACAATATCTTTTTGAAAGTGTGACTCCCTTTTCAACAAAGCTAACCCTACCTGAGTGAAGGCAACAAGAGAAATACTTCAGCAAACCATTCAAACGGGCTCACCCTGGATAAGCTGCCTCTTGTCAGGAAACGTAGCATCTCTTTATTTCATTATGACCCCTACTAATTTCCTAATCCCTGGGAGTGTTAATAAGTAACAGGCCCGGCTGCAGGTGTAGGTGTGCTTTTTAAAGGTACGACTTAATTACCTATATGCAGCCTGTACCTGTGTGGTGGTATATGCAATCCATAAGGCAGGTGATTCCTTTGTGCCTTTTTGTATCATAAAAATGATAAACAGTCTGACACCAAACCAGTGAACAGACTCGTCTGTGTGCTTCCTTGCCCCCCCAAGAATAAAGTCCCAGTCTTCTGAGTGATGGGGGGGGGGCATGTATGTATATATATATATATATATATATATATATATATATATATATTCCTTTTTAATTGTTGACTAACAGCACAAAGCAGAGTAGGAGGCAGCCAAAGACTGAACGTTTGTGTTCAGTTGACGGTGCTCCAAACCCGGTCACTGCACCTTTTACACAGGAAACATCTTTTGTACCTTTCCCTCTCTGGCTCCCAACATTACACAACAGCAGATAGAGCTTTAATAATACACTTCAGAAGCTGAAAGGAAGCAGGAGAACAATAGCAACAAAAAAAAATCCGATTAAAATTAACAGGCCCGTTTCCTCTGCTATAATGATTTATATTTGACGCCCGTTACGGCGAATGAGCCGCATTGTCTAAAGTCTAAAGAAAGACGTACATGACTGCAAACTGCATAAAGGCGACCAATTATATGTTAAAGGAAACCAAAACTTTTTCCATTGCTGTCATCAGATGTTGTGGTGAGCAGAGGCAACACTCAGGAACTGACAGGCCCTGTGACATTCACACTGCCCTTTCATCTCAGCATCTGCCTTTAGCATATTCAGTTAAAAGTGGCCTCCTAGCTGCATCCGCTACCCTACCCGAGCAACCTCACTCAGCTCGCTGTTTTCCACAGCAGTTGGAAAGGGGCGCACAATAAGTTTTTGAATTGTTTCTCTCAGAGGCCCCGTTCGTTTTTTCTCCTCAAGCCACGTGCTCCTCTTACACCCTGTAACGTTAAGAGCGAACGGATCCTGGCCCCCATCCCCAGGCCCCCAGCCCCGGGCCCCCACCCCCGGGCCCCCACCCCCAGGCTGAGTGACTGGAGAGCAGATTTCCAAAAACTCCACGGGATTCGATTTCGAGAAAGTTTCTGTGGAACATTAACGAAAGTTCTTCTTTGGATTGCATGAGGATTGAGTGAGCTTTGGTTCCCAGTACTGTAACATATGATGAGGAAGTATTAAACGAGTCTCATCTCCAAAAACAAACAAAAATGGACTGCGTGAGTTTGGGAAATGTCCTCTTCAATTATTGTTTTTGGTTTTTTTTTTGAGCGATGTGGCTGCGGACGTGTCCCCGGATACGTCACAAAGCAGCGATAGTGTAATGCGGCACTGTGTCCCCATTCTCTCTCTGCTCCACCGTGAGAACTGGGTTTGAGTGATAGAAACAGCTGCCACCTCACCACCACGGGGCGCCTGAAGGTGCTGAGTTGTGGCATTGACTGATACAATATTTTTTGTAGCCTAGAGAAATGCCCTGTGAAAGGGATCGCAGCAATATTGGAGAGCTCCGGCAAATTTAGAACATGTTTTTCCAGCATTATAACTACATTGCAAGAAAATTTTGTGCAAAAAAGTTTATTATATATATACATATATATATATAATATTTAGGCCTCACTGGTCGCCATTCCCGCCTAGAGCGATGCTTACAGGCAAAGGGGAAGTGTCCCCCTCGAGCTGCGTTCACATTTCTGCCGAGGAGGTATCGAAGCCGTGGGTTTCACGCCGGGTGTTTTGGACGCCCTCTCCAGGTGGCGGAGCTTGTCACATGCTGTGCCGTGTCAGAGCTCCCGTTTGCACACTTCAGCTCAAAGTGTGAACCCAACTTTACTAGAGACACTTAAATATTTCAGATTTCTGTTTTGAATTACGGTAGCTTACACAAATGCCACAAAATTGGGAACTAAGGGATGACCCAGTATTTGCTGAGATGACGATTTTTAGGAACTATTTAAAGAATGTAGGTTCAATCAAGGCTAGTATTGGATATCTTCAATTACAGTATTTGGCTTTTTGGAAAGAAAGCTTTGCTTTTGTAGCTTCTGCCTTGGACTTGAAGGGCAATTAGTGTTATATTTGAGGGTAACTTGGTACCTGTTACCTGGGGGAAGAAGAAAAAAACCCACCACACTCTAAACTTTTGACCCAAGATAGTCACTTAAACGGCTAACAGTCCCCACTATATCACCTTGACATTTGTGTCCTAATATAACGGTCACCTTGGAAACAAGGGTGGAACTCCCCTTTCTACCTCCTGCTATTTTCTTGTTACCGGTCCTTGCTACATAATAATATCAATTCTCTATTATAAAGGTTTATTTTAGCACACTATGACTCTCTCACCTTGTTAAAAGACTCCACTTGGCAAAGGCATCTCTGCAGAGTGTGTAAAACTTTGGAAGTTTCTCACAGGAAGTGAAGTCAATTAAAATTTCCCCAGCCCTGGAAATGTTTGACAAGTTTCATTTCTCCACTTTGGGTTACGGAGACTTTTGGAGACTTCAGCTGTGCGCAGGATTGGACAAGCAGTAGCAGCAGGGACCTTCAGTTTTGTATGCAGCACAATTACATGACCAAGTACCTCTTCAGGCTTTGTAAATGGAAAAACATGCACCTTCTCAAACGTTGGCCGGCACCTTGAGATACAGTAACGGAGCGCACTGTACGGAGGTGTTCTCGTGCTCCGTTTACTGGGCTGCGTTAACTGTAGCCATGGCTACAACCTTATCTTTGTGTTAATAAGCCTGACTCAACAAGGAGGTTAAAAAAAGGCTGAAATACTGAATAGGGAGCCGTTTGGCCAGGCTTGCAAGCTCACTGTACAGCTGACTTGGAACCCATCCTGCAGGTCCCGGATGTGGCCAGTGCCCCTTATCTAGCAGTAACAGAGGCAAAGTCTCTGTGGCCACGGGCAACGCTTTCTCTCTTATGGAACGCTATGTGAGTGTGTGTGGTGTGTGTGTGCATGTGTGTGTGTGGTGTGTGTGTGTTGTACGCCTTGGCACAATAAAACGTTGGAAGCAGTCAGCAACATTGCCATTGTTTGCTTTGGGCGTGTTAACATCAAATCTGTCATTCCTCAGTCTCACTTCTTCCATCTCCTATCTCTGAAAGGCAACTCTGAAGAGCTGTTTTTTTTCCCCTCCCTTTTTTTTTGGGGGGGGGGGGGGATGACATGTTTGGGCCCTTTCAGGATTCAGGCCTGATTGTTCCAGGTTGAAGTTAAAGCCTTGCTCAGTTAATTATATAGGAACTGAAAGATGGTTGTAGGGTGGGCTGGGAGAGCCATAAATATTGCATGAACCCCATTCTGCACGGAATGACTGAAGAGTACCCATTAATTCCGCTCTGTCAGAATATTATTTTTAGAGAGTTAGTGTACCAGTGGAGGTTTTTAAAGTTGCAAGGAATTCATTTTCTCTTGAAATATTCTCTTACATAAACTGACAAAAATCTCAGACGCTCATAAAAGAGGGCATTTTTTTCCTCATTCTTTGTCCCCACACAGTTGTTACCTTCATTCCAGACATATTAATGGTCCACAGTCCTTCTAGGCCCAGCTCTGGTTTCCAGGATACTGCCAGCATCTGCGAAAACTATGCTCATTTACTCACACAAGAAACGATAAGGAGATGCTCAAAAAAAATCCTTTACAACTTTAATCTGGAGTTGCTACATAAACAAATTTAAACACATTACTTCTCAGCACTTTCAACCTATCGGACCGGCTCCGACTGTGATTTTGTATTTTAATACATAGACGTATGACAATTTACACATTTTCAAAAGTACATACACAACCTGTTCAGTGGTTTAATCACCTACATTAAGTGCAATATCAGCAGTCAGCTGTAGCAGTAGGTTAAAATAAAATACCAGGCAGTTTTGCATTGAAATAGCTGGAAATAGATGTTCTGTGCGTAGGCCTAGGTTGTGCCAAATCCTGATCTGTATACATTAGTTACAAAGACTGTGAGCTTACTTGGTGCAGTTTCACACAAGTGTGGCAACATTATATAACGCAAGGAAAGGGCTGCTGATGTGTCCAGATGTGTCTCCTTTCAACTATATTTTTTGCGCTGCAGAATTTTCATAATGCACATGCAAAGATTCCAAAGAATTTATCAGTCATTGTGTGTGTTTGGGGGGGTGATCTTACTCTTCTTACAGGTGCAGAGAGCGCAGTAGAGTGATGATGACAATTTGAGAATAATCAATTAAGCGTTGTATCAGAGGATATTACAAACTAACAGGCTAACAAGGGACCAGATGCTGTAATCTAAAGTGACAGAAAGAGAATATCCAGCTACTCAAATGGTACAGTTATGAGGATAAGTCTGTGGAAACATGAATTGGAATATTCTGGATCTCTGCATAAATGACTCCTAATGTGATCTGATCATAGGAGTAAGGAAAGACTGTCTAATTCACAAGACCACAATTTTATTGAGGAAATTGTTTTAACAAATCGATGTCACTGATTTTTCTCATATTGTGTGTATACAGCCATCATCTGATGGATGTAGTGACACTGTAAATATGTGCAGATAAGATGGGTACACAGTCTTTTACCTCCATTTTTAACCACGCCGTGACAGAAACGAAAATATACATCCTGCATGTCATATGGTGTTTGCTGTGGTGACATTAAATCCAGGGACATAAACTACAGATAAACCTAATGAGTTGCTTTTTGTGGACTAATCTCTCTGCCACAAACTACCCCCTTCTCCAACTGATAATGCACAGAACTTACAAACGAAAAAGAACGAGATTTTTTTCAGCTTTCTGCCTTTGTCTCTTTATAATAGTATCTTTGTTTCATAGGAAATGCGGTACAATTTGCAGTGGTTGTTACCTTTATCTGTGTAAACAGTGTCTTTGCGCAGATGTGCAATTCACATTGCGCATTTGTACGACTATTCATTTACAAAAATAGAACACGTGCACAAAACATTTCACAAGGCGTTTTTGGAAAGTAAAGCTTACACAATGACAAAGTCACAGCTCGAGAGGGGACAAGCAAGTAGATACACCGAACTTCAGCGTAATTAACACCGAAGCCAATACTATGAATGTCGTGCGGGAAAAAAATGTTTGCAGTAGCAGTAAAGTATACAATGTATATTTCTTTGTGATTTCCCCCTTTGTTATACGCAGTGTTTCTTGTTGCGTTAGTAGTTTTGCGATTTAACAAAAGCATTAACAAAGTAAAATCTAAGAAGAAAAACAGGACAATAGGTTCATTTTGTATTTTTTTCTGTAATCTACAAATAAAAATCCAGCTGGAAATTGGCTCAGAAAAACATGCTATCTATTAGAGTGCTGTAAATATTACATGAGATCCAGACTCTCTCCGTAGTTAGTTTTACTTCCACTGTGTGGGGATATTATTTTTGAACTATGGCTTGTTTATCACCAGGCATGACCTAGATCCAGTCAGCTCCTTCCATCACGACAATCTGTGAAATCTCAAACTGCAGTCCCCGCTGAACAATTACAATGCAAAGCAATCCAAATGGAGATGTTTGTAGAAAACAACATGTGTGTAATTAAGGCTTAATGAGCCCTTGTCTGTGTGGAATGTGCAATTAGATTTGTAATAGAAAATGCTGTCTGAATGCCAGGGATGCTCAAAAAGCAGTGTGGGTGAAAGATAATTTTGTGGTGAATGCGGAATAATGCCTGGACTGATGACAAACAGGCAGGGATAAATTGTCATTTAAATTGGAGTCTGCCGGGACGAAGCGGTCCCTGCGCGGTTCCGAGTAGCTTACACCGCGCAGGTCCACGCTCGAATAGCGAACCGCCGCGGACCGCCTGGACCGTAACAGCGCGCTACCATTAGATAATACGATTTTAATTGCGGGTCTCGTAGCCCCCCTTCATGCGGGGAGGGGGGGGGGGCTTCTTGCCGACACGTCAACGACGGTATAGTAAAGGAAGATTTGTCGAGAAACACGGCGTTGCGCAGATGTCATCAAGAGCATTTTTAGTTTCTCCTATTAAACAGTTGCGTTTCAATTAATCAGTCACTGTCAGATGTATTTCCTAGAAAGAAACAAAAAATGTTGAGGGAAAAAATTAATTAATCCCTACCCCTTCAAAGAAGGTTTGTGTAATCCATCCATCCGTCCTGGGTCTCCAACTACTAAAAGAAGTAGGACGCGAGTCAACAGATGTTGACGGTTGTGTCAGTACGACGGGATCGTGCGGAACACGTGGATTCATGAAGGATGTCTGCTCGTTATACCTGGCTCATATGTTTTTTTTTTTCATTGTTTGCATATTGTTAGTTTGTTTTTTTAATGCTGGCCTTTTCTTGAGCTGAAGGGAAGCACCAAGGATAGAAATTTGTTATCTTGGCCACTTTTTCTGTTCCCACGGGAGATTCAACAGCCATTTAACCCAGCGTGATGGTAGTGGAAGATGTAAGAGCAGGAGACTTGTCAGATGTCAGTCCTCCACAGGGCTCTTCCTTTCATAGTAGAGGTAGCCCGTAGTCTTCCATTGTAAAGAAAACTCCAGAATGTCCTTGACAGAGAGAACAAAATAAAATATTTTAACAGTCTTTTGTGATTGCAAAGCAGCCTCCTGAAACCAAGGTACTTTTCGAGTTATTCTCTAGGCTGCCCTTGTGTCCAACCACCGTACTCCGCTCAATTTAATACACGGACAAGGTTCACCCCTTTATGACAGCGTATTAGGGTTGTTACTTAAATAAATGAAGCACTTCATGCTTTCAGATAGTAGAGGTCGCACCCAGCGGCATGGGAAGGAAGGCCTTGTCACTCCATCTCCATAACTAAAAGAATCATTCGGCTCCGGTGACGCAGTTTTCAGACGGCCGTGAGACGGGTGTAGCGTTCTGTGAAGACCGCCTTTCAGCGGCTAACTTAGCAGAAACGGCGCACATTTACATTCGGTTGGCTAACCCAGCATTACTTATTATAGTTTGAATCCCCATGCAAAAAAAAAAACAAAAATAAAAATGTCATTTAGGTGTATAAGATGACCACCTGTGGCCACGCGCGCGATCATTAGCATAAGCACGCGCCGTCTCAGCGGTCCAGTTTACCTACATCATTAACTGCGGCATCTGGCCGCGGCTGCGCACTCCCTGCTCACTACTGAGATCATCCTATAGAACTGGCTAATAACTTTGTCCTTGGATGAAAATATTTCCATTGTAAGCGAAGGAGTCGTCCGACTGTCAATGAATAATTACTATGGTTTGTACCACTTTAAAAATCAGTGGCGTCTGTATTTTTAAGGGAAAAAAACGAATAATCGTAGGAAGGAAATAATGAATAATCGGAGGAACTTTAAGGAAATGCATTTTTAAATACTTTATTCCCCAAAAGTGGCTTTGGGAAAAATCACTTTTTACCATTTTTTCCCTGAAATTCTAAAAGAATGCTAGTTTTTCTGTTGCGTCATATTTTCATTGGAATCTGGAAAGAGATACAAAGAGACACAGAATACTGGTGTGCATAGTAAGGTGAAAGAATTCTGCCTAGAACTGGCCGTAAATAGGCCTACTAGGTCCTGTATCCAGAAGGCACTGTTTAATGATTGGGGACTTTAAGACCGTCGGAGTAGTTGCATTCGTTGGCATGTCAGTAGAATGATAGAAAGAATTTCCTCTGATGGGCTCATACTTATGGTGTCTTCAATGCTTACCAACACAGTCTGTTTTAATTCTCTGCCCCATGCATTCAGACTGAAGGACTTGGTGTCAGGTTGTCTTTTTTTAATTGATATTTCTGTTTGTTGTCTGCATTGGGTTTGAGACCATTTTGCCACTTCCGTCGTTCACCGGGAAGGAGAGCGGAGGAAAAAAGAAGGAGAGAGGTTGTCTGAGTATGCTGTTCGGCCGAGCTTGCTGAATATAACTGCTTTTTATTCAGCCTGCTACCTACAGGTCGGAAGCTGTGATCATATGAAACACCCAGTAATAAATGTAAGATCAGAGGAGACAATTTTATGTCTCATTTTTGAGATATCTGTCCAGTAAAACCATTGAATATTTTTTTAGCATCAGTATTACCTCTGAATTATGTTCAGGCAGTGGCAGTTATAAAATGCAGTGTCCTTTTAATAGAGTACTGAATAACAACACCAGTGGGAAAGTAGAAGACCCAGATACAAGACAAGGCATTGTGGGGAAATAGCATCCATATTGAGTAGACAGCACCTAATAATCAAGATAATAGTATTGAATTAAATGATTAACCTTCAGTTTTACGTCGCAGATACACAGGAAGCAATCAACAGAATGGTGTAACTGAAGAGTTGTACAATTTCTCTGGCTCTGGGATCAGAATCTAGCATCTGTAATCATCTGCAATATTTGTGTCTAGGATGACTGTGGTGATACAGGCCTGTCACGGGAAACAGAGACTGACAATTAGACCTTGTGATCAGAGTACAAAATTTGCACTGCAAGTAGTTAGCTAATATGTGTTTACATTAATGGTTATCCTCTTTTTAGCATTACAGATTATACTAATCAAATTTAGTCTTCCCTGAGAACAACCGAGCAGCATTGCATTTGGATTTTTTATAAATTATTCTCTTGATTTTAGTTGTTTTTTTGTCATTCATATGTAGTGTTTTTGAAAGCAAGGATATCTGGGTATTAATGCAAGGGCATTGTCTGGCTTCACGCTACAACCGCGACAATTTAAATAATGGATATTTTCTTCCTTGCTGCATGCAGCAAATGATTTCGTAGACACACTAATGGCTGCTTATGAAAAATACATTAAAAAGATTAAACAATAAAGTCTCAGCATGGAAGTCGGGGGGAAAAAAGAAAGATTAGAAAAAGATGAGAAGGACGGGAGAAAAACAGGGCGGTGCAATTTGACAACGGCAGTAATAACCTCCTCCCCCGTAAAACCAATGACAACTGACAAGCTAAAGAGGGGGGAAGGTGTGTTATGAAGCGGCCGGGTGAGCCAATTGATTAGCTAGCATTCAGACAACACATGACTGTCAAGGCAGGCATTGACTTTCAAAGCACAAAAAGAATGAAATAAAGGTTGAGATCTTGGGGTTGGGGGGGGGGGATGGGGTGCGGCTGGGGTGGCTGTAGGGGCTGTTGTCACGAGTCAGGGGCCTCATTTGGTTGTGGCGTCCCCCCCAGCATCAGCCGGCGAGAGGGTTAGGAAACATCACAGGTCTGATGGCAGTATGAATCCCATTTGGCACAGCCTATCCGGCAGTTTAGGTAACACGGCACCCTCTCCTCCGCCCCCCCCGGCTGGCAGGCCGCAATGGTGCAGGACCTCCTGCTGTGGTGGAGCCGTTGGGTGCTCTGCCCCCCCCCCCTCCCTGCCGACTCACGAGGCTCTGATGCCTGTTCCGGCTGCAATCAGCCGTGTTTTAGTCGTCTGCTGTCACCTATCATGTGAGAGCCAATGTGCCATGAGCACTCGGCCATCCTCATGAGTGCGGGTGGTGGGTGGGGCTGGACGGGGGGGGGGGGGGGCACTGTTTGTTACCCAGCTTGACCAGGCTAATTACATCCCCTGTAATGAACTGTAATTACCCAATCAAAGGGCAGACGAAGTTGAGAGGATGCGACAAAGTCATTGGATTCTCTAGTAGGCGCTTTTCTTTTTTTCCCCTCTCATTCACTCAATGTTTTTTTATTTTTTATTTCTGTTTACAGTTTGATGGTGACAACATGTACATGAATGAAAATAACCAGGAGTTTCTTTCTCCAAATCAGGTGAGTGGGTCAGTTTTCTGATGTTTTCACAACCCAGCTGTTGCCTGTATTATTTGGCAATTAAAAAATAAATAGATTTGGCAATGAATATATGAATGGGTGATACCGGGCCCTGAGGTGTAAGTGATACTGGCTACTGTCCCTCTCGAGAGCTGCCAAATACCGTAGAGGAAGTTTTTTTTTTTTTTTTTTTTTTGGGGGGGGAGCTACATTTTTGGCAGGTGGGTGTGCCTTGAGCCAAAAGATGGTGGGTATCTTCCTGCATGTTTTATGGGTTTGTCATTCATCGGTCACTGCTGGCCCCTCCAGTCTCATTACAGAGGTATAGGAGTGTTAGTAGTGTATAAACCCCCCCACACCCCCCCTTGGCATATAGACTAAGGTGGCCATAGCTCCTCTGTTCTAGGGCTGGAACTTTCAATCAGAAGAAATACGTGACACCATCCCGACAAAATTTTCCAGGTAGGGTGGGAGGTCCCCGACGGTGTGAGAGGGTCTCCCATAATAAATTTTGCCAAGTGGACAAAATTTTCCGGGGGTGGGCAAGTGGCAAAATACACGACCAATCTCGTCACATGTTGGTGACACAGGACTGCATTTCATTTTCCCATAGCGGCTGATCCCATAAAATATGGGAGGTCTGCAAATCCTACCGTGGTCTGAGTTGTGGGCTTCTTGTCTATTTTGGGCATTTTTCAGCAGGGAAGACCTGGCTTATCCAAAGCATGTTTCCAACTGTGCCGCTCAACATGACTGAGCCTTTGTGGGAGCCACATTACTTGGAGTCTTGACCCTTGACAGGGTGACAGTCATTATCTTGTATCGTCCGTGGGCCTGCTTGGCACAGATGCCTCGCCCACACTCAGTCAGCTGTCAGCCATTGACCTCATCACCAGGGTTTTCTATGTAGGGTTAGTTTATTTGTGATTGTTGGTCTACTTATTTCATGAATATTGTTCTTCTCCAGTAGCCTTTATATTCATACCAAGGGAATATATTACCACAGTTATTGCATATGTACAGTAAGTACACTTCTTCTCCAGCAGATTAAAATAGTCAAATAAATATATACACATATATGAAAAAGCATTCCTCTGGGGCTAGTGTCCCTTACTCCATCTTTAATTTATTAAAGATTCACATAAACCACAATTTCTATTTAGTCAAATGTGAAAAATAATAATGATAACTAATGATATGAGGCGTAGGTTAAAGGGGGATGATTTGCATTGTATATAATAAGTAAATTAATGATTTCCAGACTTTAGGCTGCAGTGTGGTCCTGTACCCTCAGGAATTGAAAAAATAGCCCTTTAACAGTGAAAATACTCCATTAAAATAATGGTTTTTTTTTTATGAACAGTTTCCAGCATGTTGATTTCATTAGCGTTTCGCCTCATATTTTCAAGGTATGCAAGATAATCTTTGCATCCTTTTCAGATCTGCATTCAGGGGGGGGGGGCAGTACAAGTTATTGAATGTGTGTGGGGGCAGGGGCGGATTAACGCACAGGCTAGATATGGCTTAAGCCTAGGGGCCCCACGTGTGCCAGCCTGCAAGGGGGCCCCCATTGGCTCTGAGGGGGGTGGGGGTGGGGGGCCCACAGACTACTGTAGCCTAGGGGCCTCTGTACACCTTAATCCGTCCCTGTGTGGGGGTGGTGGCAAAATAAAAAATATATTATTATACATGCAAATGGACAACACGCCTTCCCTGTCCATTTCCAAAAGGTTCCAGCCTTGTACCGTTATTCTGTAAATTACCAATTGGACTGAGAAACAAAAAGTAACTCTGTCTTAATGAGTTTTACCAGCCTGGCCACTGTCTCACAGCCAGTTGAAATGCAGCTCCTGTAATGAGCTCCCTATACATAGAGAATGCCCCCCCCCCTCCCCTCCCCTCAGATATGGTTCTCTTTGCTGTGTAAAGGAGTAGAGGAGGTTTGGGGGGTGGGGGTCTGTCTGCCAACGAAACCCACACGGTGAGTCCTGCTATCAGCTCATGCAGCCACGTTTCCCGAGCGAAGGTGTGAAATATGAAGAGCGTCCGCGCAGGTGACCGGGAACGCTGACGCCACTGACGCCGTGGCCACGACAGCGCGCTCCCCCTGTACGCGCGCTCCCTCTGTCCGCGCGCTCCCCCTGTCCGCGCAGGTGACCGGGAACGCTGACGCCACTGACGCCGTGGCCATGACAGCGCGCTCCCCCTGTCCGCACGCTCCCCCTGTACGCGCGCTCCCTCTGTCCGCGCGCTCGTCCTGTCCGCCCGCTCCCCCTGTCCGCGCGCTCGTCCTGTCCACACGCTCCCCTCATCTCGTTACCCGGGGAGCGAAGTGCGCCGTCATCCTGACCTGATTGCAAACGCTGCTGCTGGGCTCGGCTTGCTCCCGCAGGAATAACTTTAGCTGTTTACCTTCACCCCCCCCCCCCCCCGTTTCCCGTACATTTCCGTCAAGATCAGGCCCCCACTGCCATGTTGTTTTTCTATAACCACGTCACAGACTCGATGGCAACACTCTTCCGACGCCCCCGGACCGGTCGCGTTAATAAAGCCGCTCGATTCCTTTTAATCTCTCTCAATCTGGGTCCCACTTCCTGGTTACTGTTTGATTTTCTTTGCCAGCGTGTTTCTTGGTATTTCGTATCACCTTTCTGGCTGCTGCTGGGTGCCAGGGAAGAAAAAAAGAAGAAAAAAAAATCAATGCAGACCTCGTGTGTCTGAAAGGCTTCCTGTGAATTTCGCCTGTTTGATAAGATGGCTTCTCATTTTCTACAGGCCTCGGTGGGGGTGGGGGATGTATACTGAGGGTTACAAACAGGGCCCTGTGCTCCTGGTCAAGTTCGCTGCTGACTTTCACTGGGGTGGGCAATCACAGACCAAACAATCGCCTGAAGAGAACGTGGACAGCCTGCAGACTAGATTTTATCATTGCTCCAGAGCATTTTCCCAATTAACCTTGCTATCTTTGGTGCCCTCACTCCTCCCCACTCTTTTCCAAAAGGAAAACAAACGTTAGATCATTTTTGTCGTCACAATTTTTTTTGTGCTTCTACTGTAGTGAACTCGAGTCTATCGACAAATCCTTTGCCACTTGAAAAAAGGAATGCTGGTGTTTTTTTAAAAAAAAAAAAAAAATGTTGTGCTTGAATGCAGTACTTGATAGAGTAAACTGACAAAATAGTACTTTATGTTACTCTGGCAAATTCAAAGACGGTGTTCAGTAAATAATGAGAAGTAGAGTTTAATTGGTGACTTGGTGTTGTACTTTATAATAATAATAAAAGAATTATTATTATTATTATTATCCAGCCATTTTCTGTACCCGCTTCTGCTATGCAGAGTCCTATGTAGGTCTGGAGCATATATCAGAAGCTACAGGCACCAGGTTATTATTATTATTATTATTATTATTATTATTATTATTAATGCACCAACTTTTAATGGACACGGCTACTTGCTGCCCCCATCCCGGTTAGCATACTGTCAGCGTTAACCGGGACCGGATTTCGGGGCTTGCAGTCCCTTTACGCCACGCCCCTTGTCAGCACCTGCTCCTCCAGTTCGCGGTCTGCCTTTAAGCTCGCCTTAACCAGTCGCTTATTTCCTTAAAAAACGCGCTTATAAGCGAAAACACGTTTTGGGAGCCAGATGGCTGCGCTGTTTTTACGTGCGCACGTGTGCAGCTCGTTTTTTTTTTATTTTGTTTTTTAAAATCCATCCGGCGGATTGTTTATATACATGCCAGCGACGGAAAAATGCCAAGAACAGGTAATGCTTAATTGCTGCACCTAATTGCCAATCAGTGTATGTAAATGCCAGTAAGTCTTGCAAACAAACATTCAGGCAGACCTTGAAAGGTTTAAGTTTGGATCCAGGATGCCTTTGGTGCTCTGTGGAGGAAAAAGAAATACTATGGTCTGGGGAAAAAATAGATAAAGGTGAATTCAGTACTTCCATGCAACATGGTTTTAATAAAAGCCCCATTTCACTGATGGGGAATGACAGACTGAGTGACTTTGCCTATCAAGCTGCAAATAGAGCAGGCACAGACCTCCCCTGACGCCCGCCTGTTATCAGATAGACTCCCCCGTAACGCCGACCACCCATTTCAACATCCTCCACCTACAATTAGGTACAGATTTCTGATTTCTACAACGTCACGTTCGATTTCGGGTCAGATCTGCCCGCCGCTAATGGAAGGGGCTTTATTGCGGAGCGCTCATTTTTATGTATGAAAACAAAAAAGGAAGAGGGGGCGTCAGATTTCAAAGAGTCACTTGTCCTCTGCCCCCCTCACGACTGACGTGCCCCAAAATTAAGTCCAACATACAGGGTGTAAGTTAAGTCTAGTGTGACTGACAGGAGGCACTTTGATTGGAGCTCAAATCATCGGATCATTTGGCTGATTAAAGACTCGGAGAGGCCTGTGTAAATTCCCATCGTCTGGGGGTTTCCATATCCGTCGGCGTTCCTGCTGGTTTCCATTACCGTGGAGTTCGCGGACGTGACGTGGGGCATCCTCCCGTTGTTTAGATTACACCTCGACTTGAACACTGCAGTTTCTGTACCTCACCCCCCCTTCCCTTGCGCTCTCTCTCTTTCTCTCTCGCTCCCTCTGTCTCTCTCTTCATTTCGGCGTTTAAAGCCTCTGTGATTGCTTTGCTGACACTGCGCCCAATGAAAATTCACAGCTGCACACTCGCTGGAAGAGGAGCGACTTGTCCGCTCACTATGACACCTTTTCCTGCGGTGTGTTAGGGCCGATGTGTGACTCTGCGGGTTTGGAAGTCTGCGTCTGCATCTGGAAGGTCACTGGATTGAACCCCGCGGCCTGCAGTGTAATCATATCGGTGTTCGGTCCTTGAGCAATGCCGTAACCCCTCAAAACTGACTGACCCTGTACTCTGACCCCAAGTTTCTCTCTCTCCTGTCTCATGGGAGACCATGATGGGATGCTCAAAGGCTGAATTTTGTTGTGCTTGCTGCCTGTACAGTGAAAATGAAGACATTCTGTTCTGCTACACGCAGAGAAACCTCATCAGGTATCACATTGGAGTGGGAACTTTTATCTGGTTTTGCTGTTAGAATACAGCAGAATGCAGTGAAGAGTGACCCCCAGGTGTTAATGGCATGGTTGGAATCTCACAATGAGATTTGTGCAGGGTGTTAAGCCATTTCCACTGGATGCAGAGGTGTGTAGACAGGCAGGGCCAAACTGAAAGCTGATTGGTCCATAGAGTGCCCTCTCCCCTGTCACTCACCAACTCAAGACATGTCATTGGCTAATGATAAGGGTGGCCCCTCTTATTCCCCTTCATCTTTTAAGATCCATCACTAGAATCACCATGTGCTAGTGCTGTATTGGCATCTGTACACAACCGTACGACTGGCGCTCAGGGTCTATGGACAAAGGAACAGAATCGGAGGTTGAAATGAGAGGGGCATGCTGGGATTGGCCCGTCACAGCTGTGCAAGGCTGGGGAGTAAAGCCACAGCAACAGAGGCAAAGGGACAGAGGGGGGGCACACTGACACAGCGCTGCATGTAGTCGACTGTCCTGTTTACCCTGGTGAAGGACGTGTGGCGATCTAAGTGAAGCAGGGGTCCAGGCCATGACAGGATAATGCGTCTTTTGGTGGGACTGATGCTCTCGTTCTCAAGGTACCACAGCCGTGCTAGCGGCTCTTGGGGGGGGAGCGATGAGCGAACCAGTCTCGTCCCGTCTCCCTTTACGTATTTGTAGCTTCTTGCTACTATGTCACCTGTGAAGCGCTCCTGCTGGAATCCGGAAGGTTCCGCGCGGTAATTTACGAGAAGCCGTCACCAGGAGGAGCAGCCTCCGGCAGTAAACTCCGCACAGTCGGAGCGCAGGACAGATGGAAGGTGAACGCAGCAGCCTCAACTACGATCCGTAGTCGAGCTTTATATAGGTCACTGCATGTCAGCCAATAAGACCAATTATTTTTTCTTCTGAAAGAGAAAACAACCCCCCATTGGCATTGCCACCCCCCCCCCCCCCGTCCATTTACCCAACTCCCCACCTTGGTCATGAAGTATCTGTCATATCGTTTTACTGCACATTATCTGACCTGCTCCAGACAGCTTGATGGAAGGAGTGTCGGGCTATTTTTGCCGGGATTCGTCTTTGCGGAGTTATTAACGAAAGGGCCTTGACATAATTAGATAAGAAACGACAAGGAACGAAGTAGCGGGGGGGGCGGGCGCGCCGAGAACCAACACCGGGAAGCGGATGAAGAGAGCCGCCCAGTCGTGTCCGTGAGGCCGGGATCGAGGGGATCCGGAAACATGTCGTCCTCATCGTACAATAACCCCGGCAGATGTAGACACTCGTTAAAAATGGAACCTTTTGCAATCTGTATGTTTCAGCTTTATTTAATCATGGATCAGTAGGTGAAAACTTACCTTAACTTGTGTTTACTTGTTAACTGTTTTTTTTTTTACATCATCCTTCTTTTAATGGAATTAATACCAATTCTGTGAACTTTTGAACTGAATTATTAGGTTTTTTTGCCTCTCCCCTTAACCACAATTCTGACCCATTGGTGAACGCAGTCTTTAGGTCAAGTCACTGTGTCACTGTGTGGCTGGGGGGGCGGGGCCTCTTTGCCCTCTGTTAGACCCCCATGTAACTGCGTGATGTGCAGGGGCCAGACTTGTATGACGCTGCAGTGCCATTTCAAATTAGTCATTGAGGGCAGCTGTATCTTTGCAAAATGCATTAGCATGGCACTCAGATCTCATATTGCCCAGGGTTAAACACAAATTATATCATTCCTGTTGTCCAATCAAATCAGCGTGACCCCCCGACCCCGAAATGAGTGGAATCCGTAATAAAATATGACATCGCACAAAGAGGCTGATTTTAATCTGAGCTGACGTCTGATCAAATGAAGGCGACCTGCTGACCTTGCGGGAGAATGAAATGTGTACTGTGCCTCAGCCAGTTGGGGAGGGGGGTCGGAATATGGTGGGGGGGGGGGAGACGGGGAGCGAAAGAATGGAGAGAGGGTGGGAAGGAGGGAGGGGGCACAGCGATGAGGTGGGGGGAGGGGCGGTCCGCTGTTGAGCTGTTGTTGCTCTTGTTACTGTTCTATCTCTTGAAAAAAAAATCCCTTGTTATGAGTAAAAACCTGTCCAGAGCAAGGGCAAGTGATGAGGATGATTTTTTTTTTAACCTCAGTAAGAGAATGAGGGGAAAAAGCCACAGTAAAGTCAGAATCTGTACCTTGAATTTCCCAGATTTTACATCTTATATGTCATACTTAATGCAGCGTTCTGTCCTCTGTGCCTTACCATGTGGCACGCTGGTGACATCTTTGCCCTCTGCACAATGGGCGTAACCCACTGACATAGTGACGCCTTTGTCCTTTGGCTCTGTGGCCCGTCTGCCCAGCCCGGCACTCGACTGAGGCACCCCCAGCAAACCTGCAGCTTAACAGAGATCCATTTTTTTTTCCCTATTCAATGAGTTTAAACAAAACAATTATAATAATTCCCCTGTGAGCAGGCAGCACATTTCGGCGTATAATGAATATCATTACACTCCATTAATCTTCTCTCTGCGAACAGTAGGGAAAGGATAACGATGCCTTAAACAGAACCTCAGAAATGTCAGATAGAGGAGTCTGGTTTGCTTGCTGCATGGGGGCCTCAGTATATGCATTTCAGGGTTGGATGCAAATGAATCTGCTAGCAGAGAAACCGTGTCACTTTCCTGTCTGATGAAGTGGTTACCTCCTTGGGGCTGACCAGGGGCATGGATACTCTGGAAGATTCCGGAGGCCCAGCACTTTACAGGGGCCATTGAATGCATAAAATTATATGTAAAATTGAGCAGGGTGGGGTCGCGCTGACATTTTGGCCAGGATTTTCTAGCCCCTGGCTGTGACATAACACAAGTCATTGCATCACGCCGTGCGATATTTGTCACCCCCCGTTTGAGAGTGCGGCGTGAGTAACCCCCCCCCCCCTCGCTGTTCTCTTAGCTGTGATGAAGCCTAACAAGCCTGATCTAACATTCACTGGAGTTTCCTCTTGGCAATGAGCAAAGACGGCCCCCTTTGCGTGTGATCGGCTGCCCGGCTGCTTAATCCAGAGCGATAGACTTACATCTCCGCTTGAGACAAATGGAAGTGCATTAGGCCCGTGCACCCCCCCCCCCCCCCCCCCCCCCCCGCCAACCCCCACCCGCCCCACGAAATTTGCAAATGCTATGGAACAGAGTGCCGAATAAATAATGTAGTCAGCCTTCTGGAAAGATGAAGTTCGAGCGCCCAGGTGTAGAATGGCGGTAAGAGGAGATTCACCGCTGCGGCAGAGAAGGCTTTGTGGAGTGTTGATGTCTCCGACATGATACGGCTCCTTGGGAGAGCTCTCCGACGCACACCACTGCTCGCCATGGGGGTTACGGAGTCCGCACCGTCGCCTTACACTCGTGATGTTTAAATAAAACCTTACTTTTCCTATCTGAGCCTATCTAAATGCAGGATTAACCACCAATACATTTTTAAATGTACTCGCATGTAGGTTCCAACATCATATAACTTCTTGCGATTATGTAAGCCTTCTCATTGTTCATGCAATACCTAAAAATAAGTGAAAGTATTTGTGTTGTGTTGCGCTTATTTTCATTTCAAGATGTTAACACCAAAGGGGGGGAGCAAAGACGACACAGTCACACTGAAGTCTGAGGTGTAAAACTGTAGCGGCTCCAATGTGAGTATCGCCTGAGACAAGCTTCTTCACGATCTGCACCCGTAGCCAAGTCACGTGTCCGGCACCAAGGGCTGCAGTCCGGGGTGATGAAGAGGAGGCACGTGAGGACTTGAGAAGAACGTTAGCCTGGCCGGATAAACAGTCGGCCGAACTCGAAGTGCATTCGGGCACCAGCCTCATTTCGCCGTCCTCGAACTGCGCCACCAGATATCAGGGCCCTGTTGTGGATAACAATCCTACTTGTCATCATTTATGAAGCGTTCACGTACCTCAGAGGTGGAGCAGAACTGAGAATCGCACAGCTAGTGCATTTTATTCACGTAAAAAAAAAAAAAAAAAAACAACAAGACATTATTTTCTTCTCACTGAGCTTCTCAAGGGTGTGGCTTCACAATTAGTCTTTTTTATGTAGGCCATAAAATCCACACTGCGGAACAACTGTGTTTCAGTCGACATAGAGTTAAGTATCATTTTTCCCCCCTTCTTGTTCTGTTTGGTAGAATTTTGCATTTGCAGTGACGTTCTGTGAGCCATCAGCAGTCACTGTGCTTCTGATGTCTCACATGGCCTCTTAAGAAAACTTAAAAGCAAAATAATCAGTAGAAGCTCTGCTATATATATTACAGAAGCCGGGATTTAAGGGCCTAAGCACTTTGATATTTATATCAGTTTTCTAATGCTTTTCTTTTTTTCTGTATCAGAGTCGTCGTATTTCCTTATATTGAATCCAAGGTCATAGCTGATTGAAGTATAATAGGAGTGTAGGCATCTGGTCTAATATTTAGTGATGTTCAATCTATTTTAATGCAGCCGTGCCGTATATTCACTGATGAATCCAGCCGATGCACTTTTCTGGTCCAATTACAGTAAATCACTGCATTCTGCTATCGCGGCTTTAATGAGAACATAGGAGGATGAACAATGGGATCAGGATCATTTGTTTTCCAGTTTGCAACTCATAAAGTTATGGCTTAAGGAGAATGACATCATGAAAGTAAAAATAAAATGGATTATGGGATTGTTATTGTGCCATATGTGCTTACACTGAACAGCCTGTGTTCACTCTTCAGGATAGGGGAGGGGGATTGGGGAGAAGGAGCCATTTATATTTTATATTTTATGGCGTACCTGCATAGCCTTGCCGTCTTATGCACGTTGTATTTCTGAAAGTTGTCTGTCAGCAGAATATGATTACGGCGAAGTGCTAAAACATTAACACTCTCGATGTCTGCTTGCGGAAATATAACAGGAATTTTCTGTCCGTGTAATTCTGCCACTTTAAGGCTTTGAGAGTTGCTTTCCCTGAAACAAATTTTAAGAAAACCAGCCAAGTGACATTTGGCTTGCTGTGTGTCCACTAGCTGGCGTTCTATCTCGATATCAAATCGTTTACGGCGCATTGTCG
Source organism: Paramormyrops kingsleyae (assembly GCF_048594095.1). Lineage (NCBI taxonomy): Eukaryota > Metazoa > Chordata > Actinopteri > Osteoglossiformes > Mormyridae > Paramormyrops > Paramormyrops kingsleyae. The sequence goes on along the minus strand of NC_132802.1, from coordinate 7,962,955 downwards.
TCGCCGGCCGGAAAATCCGATCGCGTTTAATCGGGGTCCAGCCCGGATCCATATTCCGAGACAAAGGCAATGAGTCGTGTGGCCCAGTTACTCAGAGCAGGAGGCCATGCAGCTGAAAAGGGTCTATTTGAGATCTATTTGAATCTGACATTTAAGGGAAATGCCACCGAACAGGTGAAGAGGAGAGCTGGCCTTTCTTTACATCCAGACATACATGCTTTGTCCAGCAGACCCCTCTTATAACCACTGTGTGCAGAGCAGAGCTGCAGGCAGAATAGGGGTGGGGGGGCGGTCACTCAGATTTTCTTCCCCGCACTATTCAGCAATCTGTAGTTAAACAGTCCGTGTGGGATACAACGCAATTGCTCGCACCGAAGACAATTAAAGTGCAAAATGGATCTTTTGTTATTTTCACTAAGCGCCACTGTGTATTATCTGACAATGCCAGACACTAAATATATCAGCAGAATCGTCTCTCACCATCTGAATTCATAACCTTGCCTACAGACGGGTAACCTAGTCCTGCTGGTGATAATTTGAAATCACCTAAGGAGTAGTTATTCAACTAAGCCCCCTTCCAGTTCTATCAACTCTTTAAAAGGTTTTTTTCCTTCCATCCTCCTTCTAATCTTGAGAAGATGCTATTTGAATTCGGATGTTTGGGACCCTCTTCCCACCCGGGAAGATTGCCATCTCATAAGCGGGCTGGACCCACACCATCACCTCACTGTTGTTTATTTGCCTTGTTTATCTGAATTTGGTCAAATTTAAAACTTCCATCTGATCCACGGTTCCCCTCTGCCTATCACTGAATCAGAAGTAGTTTCTTTCTTTTTTATATATAGATATATATTTTTTTCTCCCCTGGACGGAGAGATGACTTTGATGGACATGCACATCTATATAAGAAGGTGGGATCCACTCGTGTTTACGGTGGTGATGTATTTGGGGTATGTCCGCCCTTTTCTATGTGTCGACGGTAAGCAGAAACGCCTTCGCTGAGGTGAGCGTTCTCCACAGTAGCCCTGACTCCAGTGAAGATAATTTAGCTGCTGACTAAGGCCGTCCTTAATCTCCTAAACCTTGTGCTTTCAAGTGTTTGAAAAGGGTCATTTAAGTACACGCAAACGTTTGGCAACCTGGTGTTCACAAGTGCTCTAACTGTTAAATCTAATCTATCGCCATCACAAATTATAGTAGACTCACCCAATAGGCAACACCTTCTTCGTCTTGATGCAAAACGATGATGCAGACAACTTACTGTAAAGCTAGCAGTTTTTTTGTTTTTTTTTCTTTAACTCATCTCTCTGAATGACAGTGTGTTTTTGAGAAGACGTGTTGTATGCAGGAACACTCATTTGGTTAGGCCTCACCATTTTGAGCGCTAACGCTGCTGCTTATGCTGCGACAGCTACATATCCACTGTGGATTGCCAGGTGACATTTCATTTCCATTTCACTTTTACCGTGTCATTTTGAACACGTGTAATTATGCAGAGAGGACATGTATGGCAGTTATTTATTTATTAGAAGCCATTTCTAATCAGAGAGCAGAATACCGGTGTTTGTCATTCAAATACGTTCCTTCTGGTGCGTTGAATTGGTAACTCAGATAAAACTAATGCAGAGTTGAGCTTTTCCTTAAAATGATGTTAAGAGGCTAAGAGGCTCCTTTAGTAATATGTCGCTTGGCTCAAATGTAGCATTGTAGTAGCCGGGAATCTTTGCAACCTTACAAATAGAGAATCGGTTAACAGTACCTTCAAATTTTTTTATATATATATAAAATTATAACAATATCCTTTTGTGAAACATCTATGCAGTAAATGAAATGTGTGGTTTGTAGGGGCTGTGTGTGGCTCAGTCGGTTAGGACACTGTGTCAGTGAACCAGAGGTCACTGGTTCATGTCCTGTGGTTGGAAGAGTAATTTTACCATCGGGCGTTCGAACAAGGTCCTTAACTGCCAGTGGCTTCTGGGATTGTCTGACTCTGCTTTCTCAATTGTGCATCACCTTGGCTATATAAATAAAATGTTTGTAATGAAGAGTTAAGAGATGCAGTTAGTGTGTCATCCCAAAAAGAAACATAAAGTGGAAGTGTGTTGGGCTCGCTGAAAAACACCAAAATGCTCTTTCAGTTTCACTGGGAAAAAAGTGGCAGATTATTAGGTTGAGTTCAGACCAGTTTTGACCCACTTGCCAGAAAAGTACTATGTTGTACATGAATCATGGCATTCTAAAAGTACAATAACAGAGGGTATTCTTCACACAAAGCTCTCCATGTTTACAAAGATAATTTAGTTTCCTTCCAACAATTATGAGGAAAATTGAATCTCAGGAAATGTTCGTTTTCTTATCCATTAGACTGAACAATAGCAATATCCTTGAAACAAAAAAAATAAGAAACAAATGTCTTCAGAGGACAAACCTTTTTTTTTGGAGATCGAAGAGGCAAAGTAAGTTAAGTTTTGGCAGTTTTGTTCTTCTTGTGTTTATGTCCATTGCAGCTATTCAGATGTATTAAAGTGCTTCCTTTGTCTTGTGAGCTAGTTTTAGTGCTTTCATTTTCCTCAGGTAACATAATTGAAGGATGACTTTGCAAAATCAACACCATGTGTCAGTTTAGCTTTGCATAGTTCATTTCCATCTATTGCTCATCACAGGATCAGTATGTTAGAATAGCAAAAGCTGTGGTCTCTCTCTCTCTCTGTAATCTTTTTAGTGCATATCCAAGGGTTCAGGTTACTACAGACTTTGCTTGCTACTTTTAAAAGTGCCATGTTTTCTTTTACTGTGAATAGCTAAAAGTCTACATTTTGCACTGTAATATGCTGAGATACTTCATATTGGAGCACAGAGAGAGGAAATCAGATATACAGGTAATATCGTTTTATTAAAGGTATATTTCAAAACCTAATAGGCTGTTTTCTGTAAACAGTATTTGTTAGAGGCCAAGGAGCCGGTCCAGTTGAAGGCTTTACATTATTTGTTGAAGTTTGCAATGATTTAAAGTCATTATTTTTTAGGTTTAAGAATAAAATTAAGTTCCTTTTCATCTCTGAAACACAATTCTTCTAGTTTTCCTTTGCTTAGAATGGTAAAAAAAAATGTAAAAAGGACTGAATTAAAGCTCTCTCTCAAGGTAAAAAATGTATCAATCTACTGGACATTTTGATCTCTGGCATAAAATGTCTAGGTTATGGTCATGTAAAAGAGACGCATTTCTCCTTGTAGCCAAATTGTTTCTTTCATCTATGATACAATGGCACAGAGTGGGGGAGTATTTTGTAATTTTTTTGTACCTCAGTGTAGAAGACAATGGCAGCATTTGTTTGGGTAGCTCTGAGGGTGGACTGTTTACAGAACCATATTGCACTAGAAAGCTTTCTGTCAATAATAAAAATGCAAAAACTTTACAGTATGTTCATCACTAACAGCCCTTTCTGTAACATGTATAAATTGTAATGTTATCTGATAGTAATGTTTTCTCAGCTGCTGAAATACCCCCCCCCCCAAACCCCTGATTTTTCAACTTTCTGCTAAAAGTATTTGTTTGGCAAGATAAATGGCCGCGCCGGTAAGCAAGATGACAGCCTACACGAAGATGACATGGAATTGATTTCTGAAATGTAACTGAACAGACTGCTTGATATATACAGCAAGACATGAATCATAAAAATTCTATTAAAAACCTCTTGAATGGCTGACACCGGAATATTATTTGTGATGATTAATTTGACTCCATGATTATGAACGGAGTGAAATCAGATTGCCTCTAACAAAATTGCTTTTCATTCCCGGGTGAATAGCGCCAGTTTTAGGAGCAAAGAATTGTGCATCCCCACAACACCTCTTTTCAGGTTTCAGCAGTAATGGCGGAATGCGTACATGTCAGTGATGCCTTTAAGAGAATGTCCTAATAAGAGCCGTGGTCTATAAACAAAGCAGAGTGTGTTGTTTGCCTTAGTACTGTGTGAATTAGGTTATCCACTCTTGTTTTGTTTAAGCTGGACCTGCCCTCAAACTTGTGTATGAAATCATTGTAAATGCCCAAGAAAAAAGGTGTATTTTTGCTCCCTTGGGTGCGTAAATGAGGCAGATTGGAGCAGTGGATCCTGAAGTGGATCCTTACTGTTGTCACGAGTTTCTTGGCAACACCCACCCCCCCCCCCCCCCCCCCGTGAGAAGAGATCCAGACCTAAGTGATGCATGCATCACCGAATGCCTGGAGGGTAGCTGTTAAATAAATATATTTGGATTTTGCAATAGCGAAACAATAAAGTGTATGGGGATTTACAGCAGCTCTGCACGTGTGTGCAGTGATTTGAGAAGTAAGAAAGAGGGAAGCTTCTATGTTTGGAGGTAGTGTGGCGACCTGGGGGGAGGGGGGGGGGGGGGACACACACAAAGCATAGTCTCCTTAATCGAAGTGCGGAATGACACGGCCATTGCTTTCACTCTTGCAGAACTTCTCCGGTCAGGGTGGAGGCAGCGGAAGCGGCGGGGGCGACGAAGACTACGAGATCCCCCCCATCACACCTCCCAATCACCCCGACCCGTCTCTGCTCCACCTAATGGACCCCGAGTCCAGTTATCTGTGCCACTCCTTGCCTCCTAATGGCCTGATCAATCCATACACCTACCCAGAGCTGCCCGCCATCATGATGTCCAACATGCTGGGACAAGACGGACATCTGCTTTCCAGCCAGATGCACTCTGTAAGTCATTCCGTCTCTCCCTACTGGGTTCATGTGCCTACAGCCGGTTCAGATGAGCCGTCCTTGGCCATCGGATTCGTGCGCTAATGTGGCATCTTGCGGAAACCTCCCACTGGGCCTTAAAAGCTCCCAGTGCATTCTGGGAATGTAATATGATAAGAGCGGCTGAAACCGTATGTGATGAGGGCGGGCATTGTTTCCAAAAGTGTGTTTACAGCATCGGTGTAGCTGCTGAGCTCACCAGCTGCATCACCTAATTAAAGAAAAACAACTCCACTCTTCGTATCTAAAATTATATCCGCAACCACATACATAAGTCATTTGTTTTGCCTTTTTTAGGTAGATTGAATGTAACATAATAATAATAAATTTGTTTATAAGCACCATTTAAGAGATTCAAGGGTACAATAATAAGGGCATTAGAAACAATAAAATAAAAAGCGTACACTTGAATACACACTTGCATTAGTGCATTTTAAAACTGTTGTACAGTGCTTGTTTTCTGGCAGATGATAAATAACATTACTGAGATTATTCAGAAATATTTGGAAAGGTCAAGCCATCCGCATCATCATGAGCTAAATCTCAGTTGCAGCTATATTACTTGCACCTGAACTTCATGTGAACCGAAATGCTTTTGTTGTTTTAGCTTTACTATTATGCATCTATTGTTTCATTAATTCTATACTGTTACCGGTGCTTTGTATTGGGTTCTGCCTGACGAGTAAGGATTCTAGTGCGCTTGTCGCTTATGGCCAGTAAAGCATTTTGAGTCTTGAGCGTCTTAGGAAGTACACATAGTTTTAAGGGGGCGTGAGTAAAGTTGCTTTTGAAGAGCTGGTCAACATGCAGCTGAGAAGAACGGGATGAAGAATGCTGGGCTTCTTCACGTCTGTGGGATCCCCCTGTGAGCTGCCAGAACACCAGCATTGTCTACTTCCATCACGTTACCAGTGTACAGAAAATGCTGGGATTGAGGTATCTTTTGGTAGATAGACAGTTAAGGATGCTAAATTATCCCCAGAGAAAAATGGGTGTAGCCATGACACCTGCTGTAAGAAGGTCGCAGTGCATGTTTCTAGCTCACATCAGCAGGCTGCATTTGCCCATCAGGTAACAGCGGCCTGCTACGTGGAGCTCTTCTTGGAGAAGAAGAACAGAAGGTTATTAGGCTCTGTCAGGATTTTCAGCCTCAGAATAGATCCCATTGCTCACAATCAATACTTGACCATGCAAATTATTTCTGTTGCTGTCCTTCAGTAGCTGCTGTTCAGTATTTTACTTTATTGTGTATTGCAATACAGTAGCTTGTTCTTTTGAATAAATCTATGTTAGGACAGATAACAGATAATGAAATTAAATTTAATTAAGTTATATTTTAAGTAGTTTAATTTGAGGAATAAGTTTAACACAGTTCTATATTGCTAAATAAAGCAAATAGCTACATCTCTTGCAGTTGCCTAAGTGTAACAGGCAGTTTCCATATAATTCATGAGCTCCAGAAATGTCTACATGGAAGATTTGACTGATTAGCATTAGCGTACCGTAGTGTGAAGGTAGGATTCACGAGCACTTTGTAATTCTTGAGTGTAGGTAAAAGTGAAATATTAGGAAAAAAAAGTGGTTTAGTTCACCATTGGATTGCTTCCTAAAATTGATGGTGGCTGTTTATGGCATTCCTGTTTAGGGCACTGGAAAATTCTTCTGCTCATGCTGCACTTATAACAATGTCTGCTGGTCAGAGAGCATATATTCAGTCTTGAGCACGTGCATTCTGCTCACAGGAAAATGGAGTGCAAGAAATGTTTTAATGGGGCTGGAAATCCATTAAACATCATCCTCCCTGCATAAGACAGTCTTCTCTTGACAGCCTGGGAAATGAGGTGTTTTGCCAGGGCAGTGCTGCAGTGAGGGCCTGTTTTCATCAATTCAGATTCATCACAGGAGCTGTAAATGGATTACAGCATGCTGAATGCTGTGGCAGGGATAAAAATAAAATAAAAATATCTTTGGGGGGAGGGGGGGTTCTTATCACTTTCACTTCTCAGTGAAAAGAATTACGGATTTCATTTTACATATATCTAGATAAGACGGATGACGTGTTTGATGTGATTGCAGGCAGGTGAAATACTGTATATGACCAGATGATAGCTCTCTAAGTGCACCCTGTGTCTGCAGAGGCTTCACTGCGGCGTGGTCCTAAGTTCAGGCTCAGTCTGTGCCCAGTCACTGGCAGAACATAGACTGACGAAATGGTCAGAGGCAGAGAAATCAGACTCCTGTCCTGTCTAGACTCCTGTCTAATTGGTCCTAAAACCACTGAAACTTTTATACACAAAACACATTTTCAAAAAGGCTGTCAGTCCAGGTTGACAGCCGTAGGGAGTGTGAAAAATGCACAGGGTGATGTTTAACACTAATGCTGGAAGTGTTGATGCACAAAAAAACGGTTGCTTCTTGGATTGGGTAAATATGCACCTGATCTTGAACACAAGCAAAACATCATACTTCTAATAGAAAGGAAGCTGACTAGCCTTGTGAAACATCAAGCATTTCTTAGAAAGGGCCAGAGGATGGCGCTGTTGTGAAATACCTTCTAATGAAAAAGGGGCAAATCTCACTTACTGTATACCACTCCGAGGCCTTAAGGGCAGAGGCCTTTGTTGATCATTTTTCTTTTGTTTTTGCAATTATACTGAAATATATCCCTAGAAAAAAAGGGAGAGGTGTTTACTGTTGTCAAGTAAAGCCATTTTAAGAATTCCTTTTCCAGCTATGATAATTCCTTTTTGTTCCAGTCCAGAAATGTTTGCTTCTGTGAGTTAGTTTTCCAGGCCGTTAGGGTCCTATCGTGGTCAGGGTCGTCTGGGAGCAGTTTGACACATTGCCTTAAATGGGACTAATATCTACTCTGCTAAAATCATTATGACATATCCTCTCCCTGCTAAAACTATTACAGCATGTCCTGGAGACTGTAAACTCATTATCTCTTTAATATCATGTACGGAAGACTGACGCGCTCAATAGGCGCATGTGTTTGTCTTAGGTTTATAACGGTCCATATTTTTAAGGCCTTGTTAACATCTTCCATCTGCTGAGACAAATTTCCACGTAATTTATCACATTAAAATATTCGAAAGAGCAGAGAGATACATTCAATAAATACTTTCACTTATTGCCTAATAGACAAGGCTTCTAATCTCCTGAAGAGGAAACCCACCGGAGTGATTAAAAACAGCTCTCTGCTGGAACCTGTTTTTATAATAATTGCCAAAAACCACATTCCTAAGCTTAGTGATTATTTCATGTGATATGAAAATGTGTAATAGAGCGAATACAGACACCGCGGGCATTCACACAGTAATCCTTTAATCACAGAATTGACCAAAATAAATAATAGATTTTGGTGTAAATGATTTAATGTTACGTACATTCATTTAATTTTAATGTTACTTTGTATTATAAATATTCATGCATGTATATGTTCACGCATGACTGAAATGCATAGCTACAATATTGAGAGGGAAAAGTACGGTAATAAGTACAGTTATAAGGGGGATTTAACGACGTAATTGAGGGAGAAACGTACAGTAATAAAGCATTATAAGGGGGTTATAAGAACAAAATTGAGGGGGAAACGTAAAGTAATAAAGTGTTATAAGGGGGTCACGCTCCTTTTGCAGTGTGCAAGCACTGCATCACCGGCATGAAATTAATGCACACGCTAATTAGGGTACAGTAGAGGCAAACTGGAATTGCCTTTCACAACAATTCTCTGTCCATCTGCTTAGTGCTGAAATCAGAAAAGAGCGGCAGCCACACAGCTGATAAATTTTACTGTAGCCATGACTTGGACACCAAACTGTTCTATAAAACATGCAGCATTTTTAATTTCATTTCCAAAAAAGGGGACGTTGGTAACACTGCTGGGTGTCACTCAAGGCAGCTTATAACTTGGCCGTGGAGATATGGCCTTCAGCGCCTTCATATATAAATACAGAATCCGATCCACTATCCAGTGGACAAGCATGACATTTTCAGCACCATTATCCTTTGCATATTCTCAGCTAATCAGCCGTCTACAGCGGAGCAATATAATGGGGTGGGATTTTTAAACTTTGTAAAAAAGAAAAAAAAAAGAAAGCTCACGTTATGCTTTTTTCCCCTTCTCCATCCTTATTGCTTAACTTTTTTTATTTTGATATTGCTATTTTAATTAATTTATTCATTATTTTTTTGGTGCTTTGGAGAGCATTATTGGAAAGTCCGCAGAAACATAGGTGTGGCTATCTGTGTGTATGTGTGTGTGTCTGTGTGTGTGTGTGTGTGTGTGTGTGTGTGTGTGGGTCATGTACAGTATGCATTCCATTGTGGGGACTAAATCTGTTTTCATTCTATAGTACATCTTCATGCACCAACACTGAACACACCTTGCAGCACTGCTAAAATACAGCAAGTATGCAGGTGATTTAGTAGCTGACAAAAGTTGCTTAGGCTCTGATGCTAAACCTTGAAGCTTAAACAGAAAGACTCCGTGGATATATGCTGCATTAAAAATCGAGTCATTATTAAAGTGAAAATTATGATATTCTATGAAACCTCTACACTGGAGGGGAAATACAGTGAATTAGCATGAACACCGTTATTTCGCAAGGAAGTGTGTTGTACCATAGAAAGGCAAAATCTATAACCAGAGCATCAATGCCTTGATTACAAAGCAATTTCTACCATGTATATGATCTCTCTGCTGCTGTTGTGGATAAAGCCTGTGCAGGGTCTTTGGACATTGGATACATTTGTTCACATATTGTTTTCTAATGGAAAATAAAAACAAGGTGAATAGTGTTTTTTTATTATTATTTTTTATTATTACTAGAAATTCCGTGTATGGGGGCGCTGTGCTTATATTACAGCTTCACAGAGGGTGAAGGAAAATTCAGCTTTTTCTCCCTCCTCGTGTAATAGGCCAATATAATCTCAGTGAAAAAGAAGCCTGGTTTTTAAACAGCTTTCTTTTCACCTTTGCAATTATTTATTTTCAAATAGTCCTTCGGGGTAATGTTCCATTTTCTTATTTCACACTCCCTTTTCTCATAAATGAACCGTCATTGCAATAAATCATTGCACAAACAGAGACTTGTGCAAAGGCCTGAAAGGTCTAAAGATTTATGTAACACATTCATGTTTTCCACTTCTTCATTTTAGTACTCCTCTGGTGAAGCCTAGCTAATAAAACTTGCTATTAATATTTCCTGTTGCTTAGCAACCAGAGGCAGCAAGTAATAGCTTACTCTGGGAAAAAAAAAATAGATGAGCGATAAGAAAAAAAATTCAATTCTTTTATTATCTCCTGGGAAAAAAAAACATGCAATGGGATATAAAATTGTACAGCTGCATATTGAGAAATATTTTAAAGAGATGGAATTTATTTTCAGTTTCTTTATTTAAAAATAACTTTTTTTTATTTCGGTTGAAAAATTAATCTTCTTTTCTTAAAAAAAGTCAATTAGCCTTAGATTCACATGACAAAATGAATACAATGTGGAATTCGGGGATGGAAATTACTGTGAGCCTAGTGGAGAATAAATTACACTCACAGTAATGTTGTCTCTGCTCAAAGTAGTGCTAAATAAGCCAACAAAATAAATATTTACAAACCAGTCACCCCCCAGCATCTTAAAATACGACCTGACACTTATATAAAAAAAAATTAAAATACCTTGAAATATGTTAATGGATGGTGTACCTTGAAGAGTTTCCGGAATTGTGTGGGCGGTTGCTTTTGACAGAGCAAGGACAAAGAGAGCGGATGGATACCTTGCAAACTGTTTATCCGCAATTTTTGTTTATTTTTTTTTCTGATCCCATGCAGCGGCAGCCTATGCATTTTCATTATGACCTGCCCTTATTGTTTGTGCTGCCTTTATTCTCGCTTGTGGCAGTTCCATTTCCCAATACAGTATGGCAATTTTCTGCAAGCGGGTAATGAACAGCAAACACTAGACCTATAGGAAGAGTCCTTTTATGTCTTATTTTGCAGACTATATTGTTGTTACACTATTTAAAAAGCCACAGCACCTATCTGTCACTGACAAGATCATTTGCCGTTCGCTGTCTCTCCATCCGATGTTTCTACTGGAAGCTGAACGCGATGTTTTGCTTGAAGCCCCTCTGCTTTATCTCATGCCAAACTCTTGTGCAGGGTAGCTGTCATTCTTTATAAATACTTCCTTTATCTGTAAAGTTTGTTTAAAAGATGTTGAAATGCTCTATAGAGGCCCAGGTTTGTTTGTCAAGTCATGAAACGATGCTGCAGATCCAGTAGGACAGGGTAGCCCTCGTCCTCTGAATCACATGAGTAATTTTACCTTCTAACATTTCTCATTATCCTCGTAAAAGTCACCACCAGGGTGGACGTCCTGGTTAACGGGTATCCTATGAGCCTCTGAGCATGCAGCAGATTTCAGGCCATAAAACGCACCAATGAGGGCAAGTGGCCAGGGAGGGGCACGCAGATGATCTTGCTGTCGTCAGAGCCATCCTGCTGAGAGGGAGAGCTTGCGTTGCCGTGGATGGTGCTCTTGTTAGCAAGCAGTAGCCCCTCAGCGCTTGTCTTCCTGTCAGCCATGACAGTTCCATGTGCCACAAGCTGCTCTCATTTCTTCTTAAAACAATTTCAAAGTTGTCACGTTAGACGAGGCTCCGACTCGATATGTTTCATAGAATGCTCCTCGGCCTGTGATGCGTTTCTTTGAAGGAGTGGGTGTCCTGACAGAATTGGCTATGAAGTGAAGCACATTGAGCTTAGTTTGGGAAAATGATGGGCTGGATCCAGTAGAAGGATCTCAGAGCACTAGGAAGCACAGGGCACAAGAGAGGAGACGCCCTGGATGGAATACAAGCAGGGATTTCTTTCAGTATTATATAAAAACACACCAATCTGCCATTGCAATGCATTCCAAACCACACTGCTATTTGAGCCACAATAAAATCAACAATGACAATATTCCAACCTTGTAAACTCAAGCTGAGGACTACAGTAATTAGGGAATTCAGTTTTATGGTACTTACATACTTAAAAATACCTGCTTCACTCATACGTAATTCTACTTTCAGACTATTGAGCAGAATAGGTGAGTATTAATAAACTGTTTACTGATAAACTGGTGCGTTATCAAATTTAACAACTACTGTAGTTAAATAGTTAATGCTAGCTTCCACTGTGTAATGCAGCTGTTACAGAAGGCACCGTTACACAGTCAGTGTGCCACAGGAGAATCTCCTTGGCTACATACATTGGTAAGTCTTCTATTAGTGTGCGTTGTGTTAGCCTGTAGAACGAAGGGTAAAATCCAGATGAGACCAGAAATGTACGGGTTAGTGTCTACAGATGGTTTTTTAGAAACTAACTGAACTGACTGAAGTGGAATTCCTGATGATTAAATACAAATCTAATAATAATGATAATAATAATAACGATAGTAATGATACGAATAGAAATGGATCACAAAAATGAATGGGTTGCACAAGGCTGACATTTAACAAGAAATCAAAAAATAAACATTTGTTTTATGAAATCTTTGGCTTTGACCAAGCTAAATTCTTGTGTTTTACACCACAAAGGGGATATATGTCTTTTTTTAATACGTGACATTAAAAAAACATAACTCCTCAAATGAAAAATTTGTGAAATCATTTTTAACCTACTCTGGAGTAAGTGCTAAAAATGACATGCCTTTCTGTCAGTGCAATGACACATCCGTCATGACTTGCCTGAAGCATAACTGTATTTTAATTGCACTGCTACCTTGAACAAAAAAGGCATTACTGAGACTCACACTGATTCCACATAAATCAAGTGTAAGATGCAGGTATATCATTCTTTAAATGCATTTTGTGTTGTTGAACGATGTATGTCCAGCGATGTCATTTTGGACAATAACTGCATGACATCATTTTTAAAAGGAATGTTAAAATACGCATAAACATAGTTAAAGAATTATGTTTCGAGAGTTAATAGCTTAGCATAAATAGAAAGTAATGAAGTGAAGCATTAAAGGATTGAACATTAAAAACAAATCAGTATTCATTACATTTTTAATGAATATTCATAACCGCTTATTTAAATTACCTTTGGCAACTGTTGTTAAAGCTGATGAATAATTAAAAACAGCATGGTCAAAGAGATTTGAGTGTTACATTAGCCGTTTTCTTGGGATTAGCAGAGAGAGTAAACAATTAAATCTGGATAGCAGATTTTTTTTTTACTTGAAGGGAAACGACAGGGCCTCTCATGCAGGAATCTGCCATTGTGACAGTTACACAGTAACCAGCCTCAGAATTAAATTACGTGCAGAGAATGAACTTTTTACTTGATTATCTCCCAACTTCAGCATCTCATTCAGCACCTTCCTTCTGTTGTCTTAAATATGAAAATGATTTGAATGTCTCCTAACAATCGAAAGTGATATTTAGATTACACAGCGTAATGACAGTCGTGTGTTTTATTGTGAAGAATGCTTTGGTATTCATAATGCATATTGGAAAAATCTCCATTTTCTGGTTCCCATTTTGTTACTGCTGATGTTCTGTTGTGGGTCAGTGGGCCGCATGCTTTCACACAGTATCTGAAATGCATGATGAATACTGCCAAATGGAAGGACTTCCTTTGAAATCAAATGCCATCGGTGTTGATGTCACAATTGACTGTAATGGACTTGCATCTAAGTATCACTTCCATGACCATTTCAGGTAATCATATCACTAACAGAGACCAAGACCAATGTATAGAAAATGTATAGAAAACTGGAGAGAGGGTGTGGATTTATAATAATACACTGGGGGGAAAAAAAAACATTTGCTGCGTTGATTTTGATTTATGTATATGATTGTGATAGAGTCAGAACAATCAGAAATCATGTGTCATAATCAGAGTTGTACAAGTCAGACACAACTCCTGGATGTTTATTTGAAGCACATCATTTCTGTTTAATACGAAAGATGTTCTCCTGCCAAATTCTGGTGTAGCCTTGACTAGGTCCCATCAAAAAACGCTTTCTGACACAGCAGCGTCGTTTTTAATGGGTGTCGTGTGGACGGCTCACTAATGGCGCCTTTACAGTTGAGGGAAATGCACCACAGACACTGGTGCTGGAGAATAAGCAGCCGCCCCACTTACTTCTCCTTAAAGCCTGTTTGCGGCTCCTTTGAAGGATCAATGTTGCAAGTCCTCAACATGGCAATAATTAAAGCTGTCATGGCTGGAGGCCTGCAGGGATGATGTTCCGTTATTATAGTCATTTGTTTCAATTAAACGCTCTGTGATTTTACAATAGCAACTGTGAACTTGCGCGAGTAAGCTATTACTCTCGACGAGATATCTCCAGCGTGAGGAAGTACGGGAAGTGCTCAGTGTGCCCAGGAAATCTCTACATGGTGCCAGTGGCTGTTAGTCAACAGGCTTTATATGTTCCCGCAAGATAAAGTGGCAAGCTAATAAAAAAATATCCTTTTTTTTTTTTTTAGTCATTTGATTTTTTTTTTTAAAACAAGGACAAGACTTTTTTTTTTTTTTATTATTTCTCGCTGTTGCTGATATACCGAGAAACACAATTATTCCCCGAGACGTTTACATGTGAGAAGAACAGCTGTGATTCTGGAATTGTCAGCAATGTTGAATTAAATTAAAGAGCTCGGTAACGGAATGTAAATAATTGCATGTCGTAATAGGAAGCATTCCCTCTGTGTTGCACGCTGGTGAAAAACCAAATACGACGGGCCTCCAGACAGCAGCCAAGTTCTCACAACTGATCGGGGCTCCAATTATCTTGAATCTGCTCAAATGGTTCATTTAGAATCCAAAACATTATCGTACCCTTGTTTTTTTTTTGAGAAACTACCTGTAACGAGTAGAGTTTTACATGTTGTGACTGTTGTATTCATTTCAATGTACTTTTAAGTCAGGAGTGTGGAGGGAAATATGCAGGACCTGACTGCCATAGGCTGTCTTCTTACCTGCCTGTGGTAATTTTAGAAAACTGTAAGCCTGTGGAACAGCTGGTATCATTTTAGTGTGGATTAGACTGCAAGACAAACTGTCAAGCACAGTGGGTACTGTGTAAGCGCACCGTGTTCAGTTCGACAGGAGATGCTGGCTCAATCATAGACCTATAGGTAAAGATTCATCACTAGATTTCGGTACGGCGATTACTCCGAGTGCACCAGGATCAGTTGACCAGGCTAGGTAGGGACAATGAGGGCGACATGGTAAGTAATACCAAGCTCCAAACAGGCCGTGTAGAGCAAGGGAAAAAAAAAGCCTCACAGCCTCTAGAGTGGTGAATCTTCAGCCGTTTCACACTGGGGGGGTCGCAGGCAGGGATCAGAAGTACCAGCAGTGATGAGATACTGATGTAGTAAGTGGGGGAGGTACGATAATAATGTGTCCTGCCGTTTGTGGCCTGTCGGATTTTAAGCAGCTTAATACAGTAAGTTATAAACACGGGGCATCCTGTGCAGCCCTGAGATGGAGGGTTCATTCTTCCCGCCAAAAGCATTCATGTTGTGGCCCTTAGGTCAAAAGCTGGGGGACACTAGGCCTACATCCTAGACCCCAAGTTTGTTCTGGGACGTATTACCTGGACACCCCCTATTGTAGGGTTATGCTAGCAAACCTTCAGACTGATCCTCTCTGTTTTTGGTGCGGCATTCCCTGGCATTCCGATTTTCTCCAGTGGTTTCTACCATGTTTTGCAGGTGCCTTTGTGTCTCACCATCCGGCTGCTTGTTCAAATCTGTCACAGGACGGTATAGGTCCCTCCAAGATCTTTACGGCCAAAATGCTGCCGTATCTGGTTTCAGACAGCAGAGCTTTTAACCCGTCTCCAAATTAACCGACACAGTGATAGCAGTGGTGGTGTTTGGTTTGACAGCTTGTCTGTTTTGTGTCTTTCTGCTGTCAGTCTGCAGTTTTTTTTTTTTCGTTCTAAACAGTGCACCTCAAGGCAATCACAAAAGAATTTTCTAGAAATGTGTGGTAAATGCTAGTGATTTATTTATTTCATTCATTTGGTTGGAGGGAACTGAACACAAATGGAATTTCACCCAAGCATGCATGCAGGGAGATTTATTCTGCTGACAACAGCAACATGGAAGTCGCAGGTTTCCATTTTGTAATGACTTCTTTTGAAGAAATGAGTGATATTCCTTTCGTTAAATGCTGGTTAACGTAGCCTCACAGTCTGCACACAGCAGTCAGATGGAACAGATGTGTCTATTGCTCAAACTCGCCGTTCGGTGCTGCTTTCCGGGCCTTAATAGCGCTGACCTTAGTAACAATTTTATTTTGGAAAACTTGACGACGGCAGCAGTCCAAGCTGAGACTGAAACTGTTTCAAAATGAAGGTCAGTAGATTTGGAGATGGGTGGTCCTCCATACCTTGAGTTCACAAAATAACGTTTAACTGGGCAACCTGCAGACAGTAAAATAAGCTAGCATAGCAGTAGTCTGTGTGTGCGTCTGTGTTTGTGATTGTGTGTTATTCTGTGGGCATTTAAATTTTATGTGCTGCACTATTGCACCGGTTAGCTGGCGAAATTAAATTTTGTTTTACTGTGAAATAGTGATGTAGATCAATGAATCTTATATCACATAAACAAATCATATTAAAAACATTGTAACATAATCAATTCTCTGTGGTCTTAAAAGCAAAGCATCTGTCTTAACCTTTCTTTTTTAATGAAATCACCAGCTCATTTTATGAGTCATGTAACAAATCCTGTTTTGTCTTCCCAGATGAATGAATATGTAAAATCAAAAGTGCATGACTAAATGTTAGTTTAAATCATTCTTAGGTTTTTATTGCTAGAAATGTCAGTGAATTTCACATTTTCAGTTTACCATTAAAATGCAGTTAGTTATCTTGATAGTTAAGCGGCTGTGGTGTGATTGAGTCGTTTGGTACACAATGCACTTGCTGAATTTTGCATTCTTAAGAAAAAAATATTTGTTATTTTTTGTGGCATATTTAATATTATCAAAAGGTTCCTTTCTGTATTCATTCGCTGTGTTATTCTCATCTTTTGTCATTTTTTGGCCAGCACAAATTTAGCTTATCAGCGAGGCAGTTTTATCCATATATTTTTCGAATGTATTTTATTTTGAAGCAAAGTTTGTTCCCTTTATTGATTTTAGCGGTTGATTGGCCCTTTACATGATAAATGGTTGTGCATTCATGAGCTGGAATGGATCAGGGTGTGTCCTGTTGTTGCTTTTAAATGTAATTATATTAAACCATTGGTGGTGGGGGGGGGGGGCTGGAGGGTTTTGCATGTGACTGGAAACCATTTGTGCCTTTTTCCTGGTAAGGCAAACATGAAGCACCTTCCTTGGTGTGAAGCATCACGAGCCAAAACAAAGCAAGTCATCCAGTCATCAGCTTCCTCTTGTGTGGATGACATAAAAAAATTAGCATATAGTACCTATAGCAACCGGCAACAAATATAATAGCCCTTCATAATGTTTGTACAGGAGTCACATCGCCAGTATTGGTTGGAAGTGTCAGTCTAGCTGAAACAAGAAAAGCAATTAAGGCCGGAATGACGCATTAAAATTCATCTTTATGTCCAGTAGAAGTGGTTTCTAAATCAAGCCTTAAGCATATTTATTTATTTTATAATTCTGAGTAACATTTTGGACCTAGACACAACATCTGATGTTGTGTTAATCATTCATATCATCTATGTGCTAACCCTTGATTTCAGCTAATACGTTCTATAACATATGCAAGTGTAGGGGGTTTGAGGTTATACTTTAGCTCTTCAAACAGAAGGATTGGCGGACTTTTACCAGAAATGTTCAGGATGTGATTGTTCATACTGTATTCACCAGTAGGTGACAAACATAAAAACACACCGTTAATATCGCCCAAAGAGAAACCTGAGCGTGATGTAAGACCGTTTCCTTACTATTTTTGGTTTTGCTGTGTAAGAAAAAGATATTCTCTCTGCCCTAATGTATTCTTCGGTTGTCCCTTATCTCCACTTTCCACCGATATCTTATTTGTGGGGAAAAACTGATTCTTTAGGTTACCTGGCATGAGCTATCTCGCTCGTCCGTTTCCGTTGTTTGTGAAGAAACATAGTCAACTCAGATTAAAGGGTAAGGATTGTACCCTGAGGCTGTTGCTATGGAAATAGCCCGGCTCCAGCAATGATAGCCCATTCATGTTTGATTAATTGGTTTTTCAGTGTTCTTGGCTCTGTGAAGCCCCTTAAAGGGCAACTGGGGGGGGAGAAAAAAAAAACAGGAAATGAATGGAATGTTTTTAAAGCTCTTCAGTCTGTTTGAAAATTGAAGGATGGCATTTAAAATTACTATTTTAAGACAGGAGTTTTATTTTCGAGGGGTGTGCTCCATGGTTACACCTGCGGGGGGGGGGGGGGGGCTTTGTTCCAGCAGGGTCTGCTCACCAGCCCAAGGTGCAACGGGAAAGGTGGTGTCCTGTAAACGTCCTCGGCCTAATCACGGCGTTCTGTTTCCTTAAGACTGCTCTGCGTCTGATTCCAGCGACCCACTGGGACCAATTAGAAGAGCCGCGCTTCTTTAGTGCTGTTTATTAAGCTCTGAACTGGGGGGGGCCCTCTCCAGCTTCATCTTGTTAGCGCACCGCTAATCTAATTAGTTTTTACTTATGAATGCTGGACTCGATTAGCAAATGCCGGAACGCAACTTCGCGATTTGTGCTGATTTGTTACATCCTCGGTGTGTCTCCTCACGACGTGATAAGTTCTCTGTTGTTTGTGTTTGTTTTGCTTTTTTCGTTTTGGCATTTGTGTACTCTTAGGTTAATTTTTGTTTACCTAGGCGTGTATATAAACAGTTTGCCTGTCTATTTTTTCTGAGACTTTTAAGAACAGACATGAACTTCAGCTAATGAAGTTTTTGATTCGAGTGGCCATGGTAAAAGTGGGAGGCTTGTTTTTCCCATTGAGCTGTTAATCCACGCTATGGGAATGTACAGCTGCCGCTAATTATGTTACTTAGTTAATAATTACAGATGATGTTGCAGTGATGTTTGGAGGTTATCCAGTGAGCTCTTAGGTATTATTCCTATTGTCTGATCTTCATTATTTTGTTGTTATAGGGCCTGCTACTATAGGTGCTACTGAAGACAGCCTTAATGCTCGTATTGAATCTCACAGACAAAACGCGATGGCTGCCCTTCTGAGTAGCTGGCTCCTGGTTCCCGTTGTAAATCTGTCAGCAAAGCTTTAAAATGGCTAACTGGATGGTACGAGCAGAAGGGGCATGGAAGTTCACCCCGCCAAAGATTTGTGGACAGCCTATGTTCAGTCACGGCTTCGCCAAAGGTTTTTACAGACCCTTGGACAGGGAGTGGTTTCCACCAATGTGACGTGATGGAACAATGGGGACCGTCAGTCAGTTACAAGGCTGGATTATGATCTTTGCCTGTATTTTGAACAGGGAAGTATACAGGGGCGGGGCCACATGGGCAATGGCCCAAGCTTAAAACTGATTGGCTCTCAGAGTGACCTCCCCCCATCACTAGCCCATATATCATTGGCTGATGTTAAAGTTGGCCTCTCTGTATGAATTATGGCCCTTCTTATGCCCCCTGCCTTCCGAGAGTCCTAGATTCAAACATGGTTTTTACTACTTTCTTGCCGTGCACTAGACTGCTGTTTGTGCATAACTGCCTTCAGAGGGTGGATTTTCACAGCATAGCACAAAGTGGGGACTCTGCACATGCCCGCGAGCCCTGGAATGAACAGAGCACTTACCCAAAATGCCCTTAGAATACAATCCATGACATGAAATCTGACTCTGAAGCAGCTCCAAGTGCGAAGAGAGACCTCTTGATGGGAGGCACACAACTAGCCTCAAATGGAGAACCTTGAGATGAAGTAACTCTATTCTTAAGGTCTGTTAAGGACAAGAGGAAACCATCTCTCAATATATTTCAATGATGTACATGAGACCAAGCAGCTGGGTAATTAAGTGAATCCAGAAACTTGTTTTATAGTGACAGAAGCATCCAAGTGAGCCTTAGCTAGTCATCAACGTCGAATTCTTATGGCCTATTGGGCTGTGCTTTGTGGCTCTGGGGAGCAGAACTGAGAAGAGGCCCGTCTGCTTTTCATCCCGGGGGGGGGGTGGGGGGGGACAGCCAAATTAGCCTTAGCGGTTCAGTGGAACAGGTGCGGCTGTACGGGCAGCTACCTTAAACCTCCTGGTGCCATCGGTGAGGGAAAGAGGCATCTCTAAGGGCAGCCGTGCAGCATGTCGGGCTCTAGCGAAGCACTTGGGTACGCAAAACTAGTAAAGCTCACCTTCTTTTCTCACCCATATCCAGGAGATGACTCGCCCAGATGGCTCTCATTATGACGCCGCCCATCAGACCCCACTGATAAACAGGCCTAGGATACTGTCCCATCATATGGGTGCTCTGTCCCAGCTGAACTCTCAGGTTGGCCTGCGAAGTGCCCTTACCCATGGTTCCCCCTCACCTCCCGGGAGTAAATCAGCCACGCCCTCCCCCTCAAGCTCCGCCCAGGAAGAGGAAGCTGATTCCCATTCCAAGGTACTGATGTGGAACAGTTTTTCTTTACTAAAAAAAAAAGAAGAAAAAAAATGGGAGGCTGGTGACAGGGAGCAGGATATAGCATGTATATTTGTGACACTATATCCTTTTATGGCTGCAGGTCCGAATTGTAGAAATTGGAGGGTGGTGGGGGGGGGTGGGTGAAGAAGGTCAATTTAAGAGTTCTGGAAAAATCGAACATGGAAAAGCATCTGCAGAATTTTGTGAAATATATTAAAGGCTGGCTCACGTTTCCCTAAAGTGCTGTAGCTGCTCTGCGGGCTGAGCACTGGGTCTCGACCACTTACCCACTGGCAAATTCTTAGTCCTACTGCAGCCACAGAAGTACAATTCAATATGCATATGCTGGCAGTGGTTATTCAGTGCGTGTTCTGCCAAGCTCTTTGCTCACGCGGCGTATAAACACAAAATTGAAAGTAGCAGAACCTTCTAGCAGATGAGATCTAAAAAGAGATGCTCGATTTAATTTAAATTCAAAATTGATTTTCCTCACGTATATTCCCCCTCTTTGCCCCTCCCCAAAACGAAGTGGGTCTACTTGCAACAGTAGCGGTAGCTGTGCGGCCATCATTACAGAGATGCCTCCTCCTAGTGTAAATTTAATTACAATGGTAAGAATGAGGCCCTGGTTCTACTGTATATCAGCATCGTCATGGAAACGATTTGCGTGGCTTTGCTGCAAACATGATCTAAGGAGTAAGGGGTACTCTTGTCATTTACCTGGGCAGGTTGTTAATTTTAAAAAGTTCACCTTTTCTTACTTTGAAATTAAAGCATAGAAATGGATGAATGGGTGAATGTATACAGTCTTCAGCAACCCTGGCGGCCGAGTGTCTCGAGATATACTGCAAAGACGTCAGCCTGCTTTCGGTCCTCGTGGTTTTCTTATGGAATGCATTAAATCTGTCTACATTTGCCGAAAAACCCAAACCGCACAGGATCTGGCCCGGTCTGCTCAGTTCTGGCTACGACACGCCTCAAACACAGAAAAAGTGATGCGACATTATGGCCATGTAATCCGTAATTCTTGGCTGTATCTTAAAGGCGTGCAGTTTAACAACACCTCAGGTGCCGTAAAGGAACAGGGCAGGATTTATTGCTGTCATTTTCAATTCCCTTCTTGTTTTAAACATCTATTTAATAGTTATTTGGAGAGTCAGCTGGACCTGATACTTTCATACATGTCATACATTTCTTACGTCGTTGTAATTTGCAGTCTTTACTGTTTGTGGTCTTCTTTCAAGGCATTGGAGGTGTGTTTATTTACCGGCCAGTGGGATATGATGTTTCAAACAAACATGGAGGGTGAAAATAGCATTTAGAACGAAATAGCTAATTGCATAAAATTCCCTGGTAAGTCAATATGAAACGAAACGGTATCTACTGCCTCTAGCAAAGCTAGTTTTAAAGATTTTATTGGCGTATTATTATTCAGTTGTATTACGCTGCTTTAAAATCCACCCGTCTCCTTATCCTGGTCAGCATCACAGGGAAGCCTGGAGCCTTTTCCTAGGTAGCACAGGCCAGAGGTACAACACAAACGGGATGCCAGCCCAGAATCAGACACTGTGGGTAATTTAGAGATGCCAAACTGCATGTCTTTGGACGGCAGGAGGGACGCTGCAGGACAGAGGGAGAACATGTGGGATCTGTAAACCCTAACCCTGGGAGTGTGAGGTCACAGTACTACTCATTAGTTAGTAATGATCTCCTTAATTGTGATGAGTAAGTCATTATAGAGTTGTATTTAGCAGGAGAAGTACCTTCTTGTAGACAATGTCCTTCCAGTCTCGGTTTTGCATTTCTCTATCATTACATAAATACTTCAATATAATAGTCAATAGTCACTTGGGTGTTCTGAGGACAGATATTACTGATGGTGAAATTCTGCCCTAGAGACACTCACAGCGGCTTGTGTTCCTGTCAGCAGACCGGATGCCAGGGTTTGATACGAGAATTTTCTGTTAATCTCATATGTAGATGATAGAGTGCATATTTGGAGGCTAAATTGTATAAGTACTTTTTAATTAGCTTAATGGAAAGTAAATTACTTTGTTTATATTCTGCATGCAGTGAACAATACATCCACCTACATAATTTCATAAAGTTACAGAAAAGGCATGTAATGCTTGTATATCAATACTGCCCACATTTCATTTTCATTTCAATTATATGTGTCAGTGGCTTTCTCTGTATTTTAAAACAAGTCAATCAATTAGAAGCCCCAGTTTGCCATTTTTCACCCAACTGCGTTCCAGAGAGAATCCAATAAGATGGAGTAGTCTTGTCTGTTCTGACTTGAAGTTTGTCCATCATGTTTACGACGAGATGTCATCACTGGGGAAATACGACCAAACAGTAGCTCCTTCAGTCTTGAATCTTCTCCTGGTGGCAATGTGTGCAGTCAGTCAACTGTGCCTTTTCTTCAGTCTGTCCTTCATATAGAGCAGAAATGATGTTGGTTACTTTGTGAGATTGTTGTGCCAGATTTGATTTTTTTTATTATTATTTTTTTTTTTACCATGTACTCATTTAGTGGCACGTTGCATAATATGCTTTGGTCTGAAGATGACTCCATACTGAATTTCCAGCCTTGGTAGATTTTTTCAGGCTGTTGTTTAAGTACCTGCAATGCAGTGAGATTTTTTTTTTTTTACATTTAACTGCTGGGAGGCTGAACACTGACACCTAGCGTCTGGGGACTACTTTTATAACTTAATATGTAACTGTCTCAGTGTTTATTTTGATAAGCTAGTTACATATTTTGTCACAGATGTTTTAAATAGGTGTAAAATTTCCTCTGTTTAATAATTTAAAACTAAATGACCAGATTTTTTTTACAGTAGTTCATTTTAAATGCTATTCTAATGCCCAGGCGTCAATTCCAGGACTTCTTTTCCACATATATGCATATGATTTGCATTGCGCTCAAAGATGTCGCCTAGCCAGTTTGGGTCTGGTCTGTGTACCTGGGTTAAGGGAATGTATGAATTTGCCTCTTTATTGCGTTTAGTGCAAATCCTCTTCCATTTCATCACAAGGACTGACAGCAGCAAGTGCATCCCCACTGTCGCGTGATTATTACGCCAACATGGCTTGCTACGTCTTAAAAGGTGGGGTCATCCTAATAATCCTGGTCATGAAGCTTCATCCCGTCGGACTTCTAAGTTAATGGAGTGAAGCTGTATGCGTGTTTGCGTCCAAACGCAATGCGTTGCTGCAGATAAGCAGGCACGCAGACCTCACGGGTGTTTGCTATCTGCGTGTGTACCTTGGCATTCCCCTGTCTAGCGGACATAACGTGCCCTTCTTGTGCCGCTCTGCCGTGCAGCAAAGTCATCTGCAAAAAATAAAGAAATTCACAGTTGCACCGCAGCAGAATAACAGGCTTGAGAGCGTGTGCAGAAACAGTGCTTGTTTCTTCTTAAGGCTCCTGGCAAAATGCAATCGTGCGTTCTCCCTGGATGCCATCTTTAAAACTTTGAACCTCTGCTCTGGTATTTTTTTTATTATTATTTTGTTACCGTGAATTACTGTCCAACCAATTAACATATCTTCTTAAAATGCAGTGCTAATGGAATGATATTTTTTATGTCATGTTTTTCCTGTCATGGTGGGAGTGGCTGAAACGGTATCGAGAAACTAGACATAACTGAAGCCGGGAAACCAAGTGTTATAGATTTATCTGCATTTGCAAAGCAGTCGCTTCGAGAAAGCAGCAGTCTTCTTTCAGTCAGAGACGTCACGACGTGATGTGCTTTGCGATGTACAAATATAAATGATTATTCCCAAAGATTATTTTGCCTTTCAGAATGTCATTTCATTACCCTTCTTCCAATTTATTCAGCATTCACATCAAAGGAAGAATGAACAGATGTCGTTTCAAACACTCTTTGCCTCATTGCATAAAAGTAGAAGATGATTATTTTTAATGCATACTCTCTCTCTCTCTCTCTCTCTCTATCCTTCTCTCAGTCTCTCTCAGAAAAGGGAAAAAAACTAACTACTGAGTGGAATGGAGAAAAGAAAATGGCAATGGGTTCATAGTCACGATGAACTAGCATTTCATTAAAGCATGCGTATTGCAACCAAAACAAATGTTCAGTTGAATTTCTAGACAAATTGTCCATTTATAGCTGAAACATGAACTAGTTTCTGAATTTAATGAAGCATTGTAGTACTCTCTGGTTTGATTTAGAAAATAGCATTGTGATAAAAATTGTTTCCATATTTGAGCTTTTGCTCTGAAAATGATACTCAAGGATATACATCATAAAACAAATATACTGTGTGTGTGTGTGGGGGGGGGGGGGGGTTAAGCTTATATTAGGTTGTGTGGTACAAATGTCCCTCTCAATGTAATGAAAACCCGTTTTATTTATGTTTTGGGGACCATATTTTGGGTCCCCACAAATGTCTATGAATGCAATCAAAAAAGTAAAAATCTGGTATTTTGTTTGGTTACTTGTGGTTAAGGTTAGGACTGGGTAGGGGTTAAGGTCGTCATGTTTGG
This sequence comes from Paramormyrops kingsleyae, assembly GCF_048594095.1. Lineage (NCBI taxonomy): Eukaryota > Metazoa > Chordata > Actinopteri > Osteoglossiformes > Mormyridae > Paramormyrops > Paramormyrops kingsleyae. The sequence continues at coordinate 7,938,101 of NC_132802.1, read as the reverse complement.
GATTAGAGTTTTCCCCATAGAAGTGAATGGAGAGTCCCCACAAAGATATAATTACAAACCTGTGTGTGTGTGTGTGTGTGTGAGTGAGAGAGAGATTTTGTACGTGCATTTGTGTTCATGGAGGAATCACTGCTGATCACGGACAATCGAAATGACTAGTGATGGAGTAAATGAAGCTTTGACACCATTGGTGGGAGAGCTGTCAATCACTACTTAATTTAATCCATCAGGAACCAATGGGGACCTTCATTATGGTCCCACCCACCAAAGGCTTTCAATACCACTTTTCTTCTTTCACTAACATTATGTATGTTTGATAAATGACACTGGAGACTCTGGACTTGAATTCATGGCATTTTAGTCTTTGAGTCTGAAGTATCTGTCTAGATTTTAAACACCCTCAGTGTACATTGATAAAAGGTGTGTGCTATTTTCCCATCTTCTTTGTCTGGGATGACAAAGTGAACAGGGATAGTATGGAAGAAATTGGCCATTAAGTCTAGATCTTTCTTTAGGATTGTTGCTAAAAACACCATTGGAATAAATTATTTCTTGTTCATGTTTATTCGATGGACTTTCAAAACTCAAATGTTCCTTAATTTGAGAAATACACAGAACAAAAAATGGGTAATATTGGTGAATTTTTTAAAAAATTGATCCCCTCTTTCCGCCATTTTATTAATTTAGATAAATGGAAATTTATTTGGGTAGAATTGCTGGTGCCCTTTAACATTGATTTAGGCTGGGTTTCAGCAAGCAAGGATGCACTGGTCTGTCGAACCAGATTGACATCCACCTGGACAGTTGGCGGGGTCCTCCGCGTTCTCCGAGGCCTGCCCTACTGGGGGCTGGTTTTCTGCTTGGAGACTTCGCAAAGTGTACTGTAGATAACAAGGATGAAAGGGAGAGAAGCTGCAGGAGTTGGGCTTTTAAGATCCTCCCTGCTTGTTCGATGGAGTAGATGCATATGCATGTGTGCACGGCCTGTTTTTTCATCTTCAGCTTGTCGGGCTTGTTTTGATGAAAATGACTGAGACTGCACAGAGGTAGATTGTTCCATTAACCTTTTCATGATGAAGACAAACCCTGCGGTGTTTCTTCATGTGTCCAAAATGTGCTTATTTTTTAGCTTATTTTTTGTGCTTATTTTGTATTTTCTTGATCGGTTGCATCTGAAACGATTGTTCTAAGTCAGGCAGAATTGTTTAGGACAGGTTTTAAGATGGGTGTTGTTCCCATGTTTGTCCTGTGAGCTGTACCATGCTTATACTTCACAATCGGGAAATTCAGTGTGTATCCTGGGCTGTGTGAACAAGCAGAGTAAAACTGAACGCTAACCATTTAACTGCAATACAACTTGAAATCGGGGAAGACACCATTAGCTTTGAAAATCAACCCAATTTTCGCTAAATGTTTGATTGGATCCTCTCCACAATGCTTTCATGATGCTGTGCTGCTACACATCTCCTTAGCAACAGAAAGATGCAAGTTTCATAAGCTTTTTGTTTCGGGGGGAGGACATGTTTCACTCAACCAAATATAATATATATATATATATATATATATATATATATATATATATATATATATATATATATATATATATCAAACAGCAAAATAATTGTTACATAGGTTCATAGAACTGTGCTTGTTTTGATTTTTTGCATAAGAGGACACACACAGTGGATATATAAATACTGTGCTTAAATTTTGGACCCACGAAAATGTCATTAATATAGAATTTAATGCTGTATCCATGAGGTGAGACAGTCATGAAACAAACATTTAATATTCATGTGAGCTGTGCTTTGAGATATTGAAAAAAGCAGTTGACCGTTTTCATTGAAATGGAAATGTCACTTTGTGGCATGTGTCAGTCAGTGTGCATGCTGGGTGATTGTATGTATTTACATGTTCTATGACGAGAGATGAGGCTGTGAGTGCACTACTGGAAACGTGAGTATACACAAAGAAGCTCGGGTGTAACACCACATGTTTAAAAAATAGATGCATTGATCCGCGATTGGGTTCCGGGGTGACTGTGAGCCAGAGGCTCGAACAGATGTCTATGATTACAAGTTGCCATTACGATGTTCGAGAAAGTTTGTGAAAAGATGGGCCTGTTTTAAATCAGCATGGTGATTTAGCCTGTCATATCTTCATAGCTTGGGTTTGGATAAGATCTCCTGGAAATGGAGCAGTGAGGGTGTGATGTGTGAGTTTGCGATGATCATCTCCGCGCATTTCAGGGTTTCCTCAGCAGCTCGTCTTCCCAGCCTGTTGCTTCCTTGTGTGGTAGCTGGCTGTCAGCATTCCCTGACTGTCATCTTTGCGGGCTCCACGCTGACTTGAATTTCTCAAGTTTTGTGCAATGTTGACATCTCGCTTGGCTCCCCGCTTGTTTTTTGCTTTGTCGCGGCTGCTCAGACGTAAACCTTCACTCTGCCCCCAAAGTCCTGAAATCTAGGGAAGACTTTCTTTTAAGCGCTTCTAATTTTGAGCATGTCCGCTTTCTTGAATGATCTCAGACCTACAAGCAGCTCCCGGCGTTCGCTGATGTGTCCCCGCTGCACCTTTCAGATCACCGGTGAGAAGCGGCCCTCGTCGGAGGCGATGAAGAAGCCCAAGCCGCAGAAGAAGAAGAAGAAGAAGGACCCAAATGAGCCTCAGAAGCCCGTCTCGGCCTACGCACTCTTCTTCAGGGACACGCAGGCTGCCATTAAGGGCCAAAATCCCAACGCCACCTTCGGAGATGTCTCGAAGATCGTGGCGTCCATGTGGGACGGCCTGGCGGAGGAGCAGAAGCAGGTGAGCCTCATAAAAAGTGTGGAATTATGTGGATCAGTAAAACAAGTAGCAAAATAACACGCTCAGCTGTGAAATTACCATAGTTTACCAAGCCACTATTGAGGGCAAACCCACAGAAAATTCAATATTTATTGTGAAGGCTGCACTGCTAGAGGGTATAGAGCTGAAAGATGTGCGTGTACAATGCCTTCATAGCAATAATAAAATAACAATAATAATAATAATAATAATAATAATAAATCATCATCATCATGCCTTGAAGAGCAGATTTTATGATCTATAGATGAAGCTCACATTTTAGTCTGAAGCATTGTGAGATGTTCTATAGATGAAGCTCACATTAGTATATCACACTGTGAGGTAGTCTATAGATGAAGCTCACATTATTTAGTTTGTATCCTTGTGAGGTGATCTATAGATGAAGTCCACATTTTTTAGTCTGTAGCCCTGTGATGTGGTCTATAGATGAAGCTCACATTTTTTAGTCTGAAGCACGGTGAGGTGGTCTATAGATGAAGCTCATATTATTTACTCTAAAGCATTGTAAGGTGGTCTATAGATGAAGCTCACATTATTTAGTGTGACACAGTGAGAGATTGTGTACAGATGAAGGCCACCTTAATGAAGTAGCACTGATTTGTTGAAATACCCATTGATTGGATTCTTTTCAAAGGAAAAGAAAGTCCCTTGGCTCTCATTAAAATGTGCGATTTATTCTTCTTACTTAATGCCAGAAAGAAAAGTTTCACAACCTAATTGTAGTGCAAACAAGTAGCTGGATTATTCAAGCTGAATAGTTGATGGACAAAATGATGTTGCACTAAGAGATGTTTACCGATGTGTTGGGTTATTTTTCCTTTCTTCTGACTCCAGAATAACTACTAATCTGTTGAGTTATGCCGTTCACAGAGAGCATTCTCAAATCTAATGTATAGCCAAGGTCTGGGTGCTGTGCATTCCACACCCTGCGGTAAATTCTTGCCTCCCTCTGTCGGCCCCCTCACAATGAATCTTCATTGTGCCCCTGACACCCTTGAATGTGAATACCTCATTTCCTGTCTTTTTATTTATATCGGTTGCCTGGTGATTTGATCATGCTGAGAATACAAGATTAGCAATTGCCTCGTCCTTGAATTTGCCTCAAGGACACCTGTTCAGGAAACACTGCTATTGTTTGTGTCTTAACCCTTTCCTTGCTGGGATTGCAATCGCGGTTTTGTCCACGTTGCTTGCTTTACTGCAGATTTAGCAATATGCATCGCACCTTTTATATATCAACCAGCATGGTACACTTCTGTTTTGTTTACATACACATTCCATTCTTACAGGGTCTGCCAAATTGATCAGTAATACTGTGTTTGGTGTTAATAATGATGAATTGTCCTTATTATTAGGATTATAAATATTTTAATGTTTGCAATAGTCTTGAGATTGTAAGCATTGTAGATCTTTTCCTTCCTATATAGATTTTAGCAAAGCATCATACACTGGTCTATTTTTGTATGTATACCTGAAGCTGTTCACGCCACGATGTTGGTTATCTCCTTGGCATTTAACGTCGACCACCTACACCAAGTCGCACAGAACAAAATATTGTTGTTATTAATTATGAAATGATACTGTATTTTGATTCAGTGGGAAAGAATAGTATTTGAATAATAGCATTGCTGACGATTTGAGGTGCTAGTTGCTTTATTCTGGTAACCCAAATACTGCTACAAAGTTTCAGCGACAGGCATAAGCAAAGATTTGAATAAAAATAAACATGCAGTCTTTTCAGGTCGTCGTATAAAGCAGGAAACATGCTATGTGTCAGGGTGACACTAATAAGATACCATTTGTCTTCTGCTGAAGTTTCACTCGCGCCCAATTTCCTACATAATTAACTGTCAAATACTACAATTATCCTACAATTAAAACCTGTCCAAGTAGACCACTGTGGTTCCTTGGGCACCTTCTGTTTTTTTTCTGCTTCTCATAGGTTATACATTAAATAACTCTTTTCAATGCAGGAACCAAAGGTGTGTTGGCGTAAAGTAGATAACCCTGGGTAACACTGTAACACTGGAAGAATATCTGCAGTTAAGGGTTCAAATTCCAGCCAACACTCTGTGTCTGTAACACTTGCATGTGTAGGTCAGCCCACTCTCTCTTGCTCCCTTGGATTATTATTATTATTATTATTATTATTATTATTATTATCTGTTTTTATAAAGATTAATGCAAATGTCAGGATTAATTTAACTATAGAAAACCAAGCTTTTCTTCAGCATTTTGCTTCAGGAGGGATTTTTTTTCTTGATACAAAACAAACGCATCACCTGCATTTCCCTGTATATTGAGAATTTACTTTCTGTCTTTTTGGTGCCTTCTAGATGTCCCCCGTGTCGGGTTTTACTCTTATTAAATTACCATTTATCTGTTTAAAAAACCTTGAGACCTAGAATAACCCGTTATTAGCGTTTTCCATCGGGCGATGACGCAGGTCGCCCGGGGTCCTGAGGAGATCGCGTCATTTTTTTCACTCAAAGAGAGGTTCTAGCTCATTTCTCCAAATGAAAGGGAATGGAATTGGTTTGCTAGTGCAGTGGAGGATGGAGTATGGAAATGAGTGAATGTCAGCAGCACAATGATGAGCGAACGGGGGGTTGTGTTGGGCCAGAGTTATTAACCCCTGGCTGCCCGGCGGCTGTCTCCAACCTCCAGTAACATCCTTTAGAAAATTTATTAACATTTTAATATATAGCTCTTGTCTTGGGGAATGGAATATCACAGAGGATTTCCTAATAGTTTGAGAACCATGTCGTTTAATTAGATACTTAGCATATTACTTAAGTACTATTCAGAACCAAATAATTCCCTCTAGCATACAACATCCATTCACTTGGACTATCAAGTTTCTAATCACACATACACCTATGCTAACAGACATCTTGTCATGGCTCGGACTTCAGGGCTTGCCGATTTATTATTGTAAACAGCAAAACAAGACACAAGTATAAAGCATGGTTCCAAGTCTTCTGCCATAAGAAACAGGAAACTTCCACGATCTGGGGCTGCTCACTGGATGCGAGGTGAGAATGAAGGACTGATGCACAAGGGAAAGTTTCTCTGCTTCAAAGTATCTGCTGGAAGAAGTAACATCTTTACATATAAAGCTCATGACAACGTAATTTGAAGTCTTCTCGACCATTCTGCAGTCACCCTGCCTTTACTTCTACATTCAATGTCAGCTTACCAAAGCCAGCTACTCCAAGGTTACACAACAATTTTATGAAAATTTAGCTTTTACCCTTACAATCGACATCTGATTACCAAATCAATCTCCAAACATCGGTACAAGATTGAGCCTTAGTCAATGCTCTCTCCTCAGCAGAAGCCTACATCAAATAAATCTTAATTGGATTCTGGGCCTCACAGGTGCAGCATCCTTTCTGCGTGCAGACGACCGACCTCACCCAGGTTGTTTACCTTATTTTGTTCCTCTATGCATGTCACCCTGTGGAGGTTATTGAAGCCACAGATGTTAAAGCTAAACATCGAAGTCAAACATCTATCCATCTATAAATGTCCCGCCCACATATTCAGCACAGGGATTCATGGTTAAGCTAAAGACTTAAAATATTACAATTACCTCAGTATTATCTTACACTCAGTGACATCTACCCAGGATGAGATATCCGTATTTGAAACGAAAGCATATCAAGGGATTTTTATGGCATTATGTTTCTTTGACTTTGTTTGTTTGTTTGGTCAGATTTGCTGAGACTTAAGCGGCACTTTTTGCGTGTTGACCGCGCTGTATTCCTGACTGTCATGTTTTTCAGTTAACACTCGCACACTGGTAGAGAGAAGTGCCACAGTTTAAACCGTATTTGCATCAATGTCATTTTCGTGCTGATGAGTCAGACGCATGCCCCCTCATGCCTTCTATTTTTTGGACTTATTGAATTCCCTGGGGACCTTTTTTCAAGTTACACCCGGGCGTTACAGAGTCTCCCTGCTGTCAGCAGGGTAGTTTTATACTATCGGAGCACCTGCTCTGCGGTGCTGTGGGGGGGAGTCTACATTTAATTTATTCCAAGCCCAGACTGTGCGATAGATTGCTAGCACTTGGCTGCTGGAAACGATGTGCTGTAAACCGTATTTAAACAGCTGCGTCCCCCCCTCCTCCACAATCGCTTAAAGGGAAAGGTCACCTGAACAGAAAACACTTTTTTTCTGTTGCCCAGTATTAGAGTGTCTGACAGGGGGCTTCATTCCCATTCAGCAAGGTGATCCAGACCAAGCACACCTGCCTCGGTCTGCCCCCCCTCCGTCATTTGTCACAGTCCCTGGTAATCGCTCGGCGTGTCAGCGGGGTTCGGAGTTATTGTCTTCTTTAATTAACTGGTTATCAAACAAGAACATTTCATTAAGGTACAATTACTAGCTAATTCTGCTGGGACACCCCAATGTCAGGATTACGACCACAACATATGCTCCTAGCAGCGTAGTTATTTTTAATACATTCCGACCTGCGAGCCTCCGACGGCTTCAATTGCTAATGAATCCACTCGCTTTTGAATAATTAGGAATCCTTAGGCATGGTAATTTATTAAGAAAAAAAATACCCGTCATTGTGTGAATCATTAGCTCTGTTAAATGAATTTGAAATTAAAACTGCTGGGAGTCCTTTGGAGTTCATTAAGAAGGCGGCGGGGCTTGTATCAATATTTAAGTGGCGGGACTTGAGGTCGCAAGTTTTGTTTGAAAATATTAACGCCGCAGCCATAAGGACAGAATAACATCAGGAGCGGATGGCGGATGCGATATCAGCGCTCTCTCGCTGAGGTACCCTGTCTGAGGCAGCTCCTTCTCTTAGTTCGGTTACTGAGATCTTTGATAATAGACCCTCAAGAGTGAGCTTTATGTAAATCCCATCAGTTTTCTTAACAAAGGCACAAACGATACAGACACCGTCTTTAATTCCACCAAAAAAAACTTCAGTACAATAGGCTTTAATTATATCTAAGGCTCTTCTTTTTTTGTACTGCTTAATAAGCCCCCCAGGGAGATACATAGTTTCCTCCTTCAATTTAGGTTAGACTGCTTGGAACTTAAAGGAATGTTTGTGATGTAATTCTTGCACATGGTCTTGTGCTTAATTTGAGGATGGAATTTACCCTCCGAGATGTCTATCAGGCTGAGATAACTAAATTACTGCTGCTTGTTCTGTGACATGGGCTGTCCATTGAGCTATTCATCAGCCTGAATGCATTTAGGTCCAGAGCCAAAAATGCATCAATCTTGCGACCCGACTGGGAAACAATCTGCGTTTGGTTTATTTTGTTTTCTATTATTATTTTCAGATATGTTACGCGGCAAGAAAAAAAAACAAACGCTGTCATCTGTGAGACAATTGTAAGCCATAGAGATAAGTCACGTGACGTGGGTCAAAGGGCCCAAGAGACTGAGGACGATGGCGGCTCAGTGACGGGGTTTGCACTGCTTCTGTTCCCCCTGCTGGGCCAAGGCGAGCCAGGCCACTCCTTCTAACCATGATTCTGTTTGGTCCCTTGCAGGGGTACAAGAGGAAAACAGAAGCCGCCAAGAAGGAGTATCTGAAAGCTCTGGCCACGTACAGAGCCAGTCTGGTTTCCAAGGTAACGCTGACAATGCCTTTGATTTACAGAGGTCAGGCCTGATATAGCGGTGATAAATTGGAATGAGAATTCTTGCTTATCCCGAGGGAGGGGCAGCTCGGTGAGCTGTGGCACTATGAGACCAGCCCCCACCCCGCCCTAGCAGGCCCCATAGGATAGGAAACACGCACCTTGGGTCAAACGAGGGACAAGTTTACAAGCTGGCACTGGGCTGTGTCTACAAGCAAGCTTTCCATGCCGTGGTGGCGTTAGCGGAACCCTCTGAAACTCCTGGGCGCTTAAATCAAGCTCAATTTCCAGTATAACTAAGACTTTATGACATGTTATCCCACTCCGCAAAAAAACACAACCTGCAAATTATTTCTATAACGAGATATGCAAAAACGTGATGCATTCGCAAATGAAGCATTGTCTGCATCCGTGTGGATCAACACACATCAAACCACCTCGTAGAAACAATCTGTATCCCGCCAATGTCCTGATTTATGTGGGGGTGTCCCAGCAGCTGTTGTTGATGTTGTGGAGTATATTCGTCTGTGGAATGAATGTGGTCGTCCACGATATCAACAGCGGCGAAAACGCGGCTCTATGTTCACCCAGTGCGATTTAGATATAATCTCGGGGAACGGGGAGCGCTGTGTTTCTGTGTCACATTTTTTAACGTTCGCATGAGGAAAGGCCTTATAGAAATGTAACAAATAAAAATGAATGCACAAAGGGCCTCAGGTAGCTTGCACGTCGTATAAATTGAGAATGTGCTATAAGTAAGCATACTTTTGGAAAACTCTGAAAAAGGAGACTGGATTAATTGAATAAATTATGCAACCTGCTTAAAGCTTCAGAAGTGAGCAGGTAGGCCCTAGTCTTAATCTCCACCATCATGAAATCTAATCTTTCCAGCCTGGAAATGTGTTTGTTGTAAGCTTGTTCTTCTTCCTTTGCAAATCCAAAATGCATTTTTATGCCCCCCCCCCCCCCCGCCGCCCCCAAAGACACACACCCAATTTTACAACCCGCCCCCCGCCCAAACAAAAAAAACAAGAGGTGTGATTTCAGTCAGAATGGTGTCTTCATCAGTCTGTTCCTATGGCAGCCATTATTAACAACCAGTCTCATCTGTCATTTTGCATAATTAAATGTTCTGTCAAATCTGTAATTCAGATGTGTGATTGATGTTTGCGGTGAATGGGTTTGCATTCTAAATGCTGTGAGGAACTTAAAAAAAGATTCATATCGAGCTGGCCTGATATGTTTTTTTTTTTTGTTCCTTATCAAAATTCAAAGAGACATTTGGGAATCTAAGAAACACAATTTATCATATGAATTATTTGAATCCCTCGTTACCTATTAAATCACAAATATATGTATTGAGAAGACTGCATAATCAAGCTTCTGTCCAGCTCAGTGAGCAGTGTTATTGCCTCCTGCCTCTGGAGTTGTGGGTTCGAGTCCGTACCTGGCGAGCGAGCACGTTCTCCTGTGTTCTAATGATGAGACGGTGTGTGATTCTGTGGGTTTGGGCCAGGATGGGAAATTCTGGGTTCGAGTCCCATAGTCGGCAGAGTGATCTAACCATGGGGCCCTTCAGCGGGACCCTTAACCCCAATATCTCCAGCTTAACCCCAACCTCTCAATTATATGTCACTTTGGATAAAAGTCTCTGCTAAATAAATAAATGTTAAATGTTCCCCCCAGTCCAGGGATACTGTTTCAAGATCACATGACTGGGTGTCTCCCAATTAATTTGAATGTCCTGCAAAGGACTGGGCAGCCCCTCCTTCATGGGATAGACTACAGGTCACCATAAGAGGCTGGAGAGGTGGGACCGATTAACATGTTGGCCGATTCACATTTTACATGTAGGTACTTCTAACATTTTATTCAGCGTGTCCCCTGCCCCCTGTACCATGCTTTCTGGGATGCATCCCAGCTCTCCATGACCCTGTACTGGATAAGTTGTTAATGGATGGATGGATATAATTTTGAAAACTGATAAGTTATTTATTTAATGCTTTGTAGTCACCTTCTTCAGTTTTTAGAGATGTGTAACTCTGATATCTCCTTTATACCGTCTTGCTTCCACAAGCTTGATTATTTTTTCAGTCATTAACTTCACTTTTCACCAGCTGAAGCGACACGACCCCACAGCGCATCCATGTTAATAGGCGGTCAAGAGAATGTGATTACACTTTGGGTTTTGCTTGTTCCCAGTGCACAAAATGTAACCCACTTATATGAATATAAATAATAAAAGTAATAATAATACATTTATTTCATAATTGGGGGGGCAACTCCAGAACCATCCCTGGGTGAGTTTCCCTAACCCTTCTTAACGCTACGTTGTTCGTAAGTTCTTTGTTAAAAGACAGAACTTACGAAGCACGTAGCAGTAAGAAGGCTTCGGGAAACTTACCTCCTGTTCCTAGCTTCCTCAGAAGCCCACAGCATTCAGAAGTACACTGGCTACTATAGACTCCTAGGACATCTCTAGCAGCTTTCTGCACACATCAAGGAAGCCAGGCCTCCTCAGAAAGCAGAGCCTTCCCCGGCCTCTGCGGATGTCTTATGGTTTAAATCCTCTTTGCATCAGCGTCATTTTGCTGCTGATGAGTCAGACACATGCCACTCTCTACCTTCTATCTGTCGGTTTTCTCGAATTCCCTGGGGACCTTTTTCCAAGTTACACCCGGGCGTTACAGAGTCTCCCTGCTGTCAGCAGGGTAGTTTTATACTATCGGAGCACCTGCTCTGCGGTGCGGTGGGGGGGGGGGGGGTCTACATTTAATGTATTCCAAGCCCAGGTTATGCGATAGATTCCCAGCACTTGGCTGCTGGATGCAGTGTGCTGTAAACCGTATTTAAACAGCTGCTGTCCCCCCCCCTGCACCCCCGCAATCGCTTAAAGGGAAAGGTCACCTGAACAGAAAACACTTTTTTTTCTGTTGCCCAGTATTAGAGTGTCTGACAGGGGGCTTCATTCCCATTCAGCAAGGTGATCCAGACCAAGCACACCTGCCTCGGTCTGCCCCCCCTTGTCATTTGTCACACTCCCTGGTAATCGCTCAGCATGTCTTTAATTAACACATTGGCAGACTCACACGCCACATGTATGTTCTTCTGACATGTTATCTCGGGTGTCACCTGCCTCATGCCCTGTGCATCCTGGGATAGACTCCAGGCTGTTTACGTCCCGTACAGAGAAGTGCTTACGCACAAAGGAAGGATGGATGAATGAACTGATGGACATGTGTACAGCTCACACATTAAAGTTATTAAATCTGTTATGCAGGTCACTTTTTCTTTTTCCTGAATTTATTCTCATCCCACTCAGACTCAGTTTTTCACCACCTTACATAATCATACTGTAAAAAATGCAAATCTCTTTGGTTAAAAGCATTCAGTAAGCAACTAACTGTAGATTATACATTACACATTACATAGTTACATTCCTTTATGGAGGCGTACTATTCTTAGAACTTTGTGAAGGGTGGTTCTGCAGGGACTAAGCATGAATGAGGAAAAATTTCTTTGGGTCAGATTAATTAAGTTGCTTTGAATATCAGCACAAATAAATGGGTAACACTCAAAGCCATGTTTTCAGTAATTTATAAACACATTTATAACAAATAATAATGCATTCATAAAGAATTATAAACATTTCTCAAAAGACGTACAGTAACACATTATAGCCATGTGCATTATGTATTATGAATGCTTCATGAAGCTCTCATCTATAATGCACTATAGATATCTTCATAATGCATTATAATGGTTAGTATAAGAATTAAGGATGCTTTGTCCTGCATTATGAAGGTGTCTATTGTACATTATAGATGATAGCTTCTTAAAGCAGTCATAATGCATAATAAAAATGGCTATAAAGTGTTACGCCTTTTTATAAACATTTATAGCCATGTTTATAATACTTTATGAATGCATTATAATGCATTATGAATGTGTTTATAGATTTCTAAGAACATGGCCTTCAGTAAAGTGTTATCGGTAAATGTAACATGAATGTTATGTACTGTAAAAGTTAAAAGGCACTTTCGGCATGGCCATTGATCCTTTGCTGCGTTTTTTTGCAGAACTACAGTGATCCAGTGGAAACTAAAAGTGCCCAGACAAGCCAACCGTCCCACATGATGGTGCCGAAGCAGCCTCTGTACAGCGTTCCGGCCCAGACCTCGTCTCCCTACCTGGGCCCCGGCTCGTTCCCCCTGTCCGACCTGCAGAGCTATGCCGGGCCCCCGCGCCACAGCCTCTCCCGGACCCTCAGCCAGTCACAGATGTTGCCCAGCATGAGTGCCTCTCCTCCATCCTCCTTTCAGATCAGCCCGCCTCTGCACCAGCAGCTCTCGCTGCACCAGAGCTCCATTCTCAACCAGCCAATCCGCATGCAGCAGGTCCAGTCGCAGCCAATCATCCCGCACCAGATGGGGCTTCAGCCGCCGCTCCACTCTCCTCCGGGTCAGCAGGTCAGTGACTCTGCCTCAAATATCCAATCAGCAAACGCCGATCTTCAGGATACAGGCCTGTATAAGAGCTTCACTCACAGGGTGAGAAGAGGGTTTTTGAAAGCATTAACATTTAGAATCTGTTACCAAATACTAATGATATATTATAAAATAATAGTAAAACTGCATGGGCTAAATCCCAGGGCTATGTTGCAGGACACTATCCAAGATTCAGATGCTGAGTTTAGCTCTGTGTTATATAAGAGCAGGAAAGTGCTTAGGTAAGGTCTTCTCAAATTCACCGTACCCAACATTACCTGGGGTATTGTAATAGGGAGAGCATTATTTGAAAGACAATACAGAAATTGCATTTTTTCCTCTCCAAGTGCAATTTCTGACCTGGTGCTGTGTAATAATAAAGAATGAGTAGCACCCAGTTGATAGATGTTATTGAAGAATGTTTTGCATAATTTCATACTCACTTTAGGAAATATCTTAAAGTAAGTAGAAAGCTTGCAAGCAGCAGACTGGGATTAACGATAAATGTGACTTTAGCAGAAGCTGTACTTCAAAAATATTTCATTAAAGGCCTAAAATGTATTCATATGCAGTATAAAAATTCAAAAGTGTCTTTGATAGAAACTTTTAAAAAGATTTTTGAAAAGCAAAACAGTATGTTGATGTAAAAAAGAGCTTTTTTTTCACAGTAGTAAGATGTCATTTAAAGTGTTAGATTAAGAAGGCATATTATAGAACAGGACACTAATGAAATGCCACGTGTTTCTGCAGACCATTTGGTGTGTGATCCTTATTGATCTTGAAACAAATAAATTCCAAGGCTGTGATATTACTTCCTCAGCTGTTCTAAAGGATAAGAGGCCTGTTATTCACAAGATACAACCTGCTTTATTGTAGAGATTGTAATAGGTACAAAAAACTGAAGATTATTAAAAGGGGAGATTTACTGTAACCATCACTTCCAGCTATAGGGCTTGGGTGATCATCTAATCCATGTCGGGGGGGGGGGCACTATGAGACACTTCAGGTTTTACAAACTACTTTAAAATCGAAAGGCTTCCTTGCTTGGAAAAATTGTTCCGTTCTTGTGCTTTTACTGGTTTGTTTCCTTGATTGAAAGACTGATCCAGCTGTTTCACATTAACATTAGTGACACATGCATGATTATATAGGAGACTGAAAAATCAGCACACAGCAAGGACTCAGTGCTTAAGTGAAATACGGTTCCTTTTAATTGAAACGGTAGTTTACAAACCCTGTCCTGGCTCACAGTGTCAGACAATTGATTTTGTGGTCACCCTATATAGGGTACTTGGTGTTCATGTGTGGCAGGTAAGGTAATGTAGTAGTATCCTAGGTTTATTAAACTGTAACATGTTAAGAGACAAGCAGCACAAATCTTTAACTGAAATACTGGATTCAGCCATGGTATGAGGAAAAGAGACAGTGTGGAAATTTCTGTTCTGATTTGTTTAGGTTTATTTAGAACAGAATATAAATACAAAGACTAATATTAAAACTAAGTACCATGTAGGGTATTATTAATATGGTTACAGAGCTGGGAAATTGAGCAGTTTCCATTGAACAGAAAGAATTATCTAAATAATTTAGAAATACTAATGGCCACAACCATGTGGATAAACCTATCCCGACGGAAGGCTCAACCTTTCGTGTTGTACTTTTTTATATTAATATGCCACATTCATAATTTTTTGTTTTAATGGCTATTAACTACAGGAATAATCAGGGGAGAGCTGATTCACTCTCTGTTATCTTTTTTTATTGTGGGTATTTTTAGAGGTCACGTAAATAGGTGGTGTTGCATATGAGAAGGTCTTGTTTTGGTGCCTCTTCCTTTGCAGATGTGAAGAGGTCCAGAACATGGCTGAAGGAAGAGAATGTGATGTTATGTTCAGGGATATACTCTTCATTTCCGGCAGGGCTTCTCACATATCCAGTCAGAGTATCCGAGCAGCGTTGGCTCTCAGTCTCCGGGGGCACCCAACCCCGTGGGGGGGCAAAATCCTGAGTGGGACAACGAGTACTGCAATCGGGATTGCGGAGGAAGCCACTGCAGGTAAAGCATCCATCAAATACAGCTTATCGTTGCGAGAGAGAACATAAAACTCTACACTTCACCCTACATCGGCTGTAAAACCCTGAATTCTTAATTGGCTTTTCCCAAGAGTGGTTTAGATTTTGTAGCTCAGACTGAGCTTTGACTCTCGGCCATGGTGACCGGAGGCTGCACAGGTTTAAGGGGGATGGCTGGTCGTGGCTGGCCAGCACGTAAGTGCCCTCTACAGACCTGTCGATTGTATTGCACCTGTAACTAACCAGTTATGAAAAGGGAACCAATTGAGGTGCCTGCATTGTTCCTCAATGGAAAAGCTAGCTCTCCTGTACTGTGACATTTAATAACATGGAAATGGAATGTGTTAAAGAAAGATACATCTATATTTCTATAAGAAAAGACAATAAATGGACAGGTTCAATTTTACCAATTTATAAAAATAGATCTTTTAATGGCCAATTCAGATGAGGTGTCCTTCTCAAGGGTGCATCAGCAAGTTCTTTCTTTGAGTGTGAACAGGACGTAAGTCCTTGTCAACCAGAATATTGCCTGCTGCCCTATTTACACGTCAGATATACTTAAGGTGCAGGAGCTCGTTAATTTTGTTTCTCAGAGCAAAGGTCACATTATTATTTAGCTAAATTGCTGGCTGCTTTAAAGGCAGTTGCTAAAGGAGACGCCGGGTGCCAAACTATTGATGGCTGTGAAGTCGAACTCCCACAATAACGGAGCGAATGGAAGAAGCACAAGACATTGAGCTGTCCAGCATCGCCACGCCGCTTCTGAAATCCTGAGATTGTAACAGAACTTTGCCGAAGTTTATGCATGAATACTTTTAGTGTGTTTCATAATATAGATATAATTATGCACAAGCCAGTCTTTAGGATTATGTGTTTTGAAGGAGTGAAAGTGCTCAATTGGTTGTTAGCTTTTGATTTTAAACACAAGTGCCGTGATTATTTTAGTTGAACAAAATTATAGAACACGATGTGTGGTTTAATGACGAATAATGTGTGCATACATTTTACGGTTGCGACGTGGCAGGAAAAACCACCACATAGGCATTAAATAATAGACATGCACGGCAGTGGTATTCAGCAAGCTGTCCCACATTTACGAAAAAAAAAAAAGAAAATCTGTGAAAAGGCTGAAATTTGAATTTAATCCATCTGTAATAATTGCATATTTTGCATATAAATGTAAGAGAATTAACAAGGAAGACAGAAGTAATCACAAGTAAACTTGGGTGAAAACAACTCCTTAAAAAACATGGACTGACACTCACCTCGCTCTCTTACAGGTAATCCAAGGTCAAAGCCAACTTCCATTTTGTTCGTAATTGTCATTTTTTAAAAACAGGGCAATCTATTCCCTGCTCATTAAGCATTATTGGGGCCTTATTTCTCTCTTGGAAGGCTGGTGGCGAGACGATTCTCCATTTGCTTTTGGTTAAGTTTGTCTTATACACGTTCTTGGCAAGATACATTGACAACAGCAGTGGTATAAATTTGTTTTTGTAAATAATGGGTCTCTGGCAATAACAAACAAATATTAAAAATCATAAAGTTAATTTGCAACAAATCGGTAATTTTTCACATCCAGTGGCATGGAGCATTTATTAAGATTTGAGCTATATTGAGAAAACATCTCATTCTTTATCATGTGACAGATTTTATGCTTCATAAACATTTTTGTTGCTTTTATTAGTTTTTTTATTGATGCTTCCATTATATTTCCGGTATGGCCTGAAAATCAGTAGATATTAGTCTGTGTTGGTATTCTTGGTCAAATGAATCTAAAGGTAAACAGTTATTAATAACCACTGGTCATTGGTGTTGTGTGTTTACAGGTCAAGTAATTTGTTTTAAATCAAGTTAATCCTGCG
Source organism: Paramormyrops kingsleyae (assembly GCF_048594095.1). Lineage (NCBI taxonomy): Eukaryota > Metazoa > Chordata > Actinopteri > Osteoglossiformes > Mormyridae > Paramormyrops > Paramormyrops kingsleyae. The sequence goes on along the minus strand of NC_132802.1, from coordinate 7,921,214 downwards.
TGTTTACTGGCTGTACAAAAACAAATTATTGTCCCACTCAGGGTTACAGGTGCCTGGAGCTTATCCTAAGCACCATCAATGGCATGCTGGTCCCATATATACTCATACACTTACTTAGACCGGCCAGTCAATTGGGTACTCCACACCCACCCACGCGGAGGTGGGGTTTGAACCCCAAATGCTGGCGGGGCATAGAAGCAGTGCTGGCCACTGCGCCACCTCGAAAATAACTGCACTCACAACTAATCTCCATCTCCCAAAGGACAGCACAACAAAAAGTCACTGTGCTATCACCTTATACTTTAGATTTCTGAAAGTGTCCACATGACCCACTACAAAAAAAGAAGGCAGGAAAAAGAAGTACAGTGGACGTATTATGTCTTTGATTAAGTCTTAGTTAATAATTAGAAGTTGTCATTTTACAAGCGCGCCCAGTGACTGCAGCACGCTCACACCACCTGTCTTTGCTCTGTTTCAGCAGTAGCATGATAGCGAGGGACAAGCCTCTCTACCTCACTTGAAGCTGGAGGAAAGACACCGGGAAGCCCAACCGCCGCCGATTTCACTTCTATTTTTGTTGATTTTTTTTTTTTCTTTTTCTATTTACATTCAAGGATTTTGTGCAAGTCCTGAAGACTCCGAGAGAACCTCTTTTTTTTGCCAAGCACTTAGAATGCGCAGACCTAAGCCAGGTCCAACACAGCACTCTTGGTATCTTTAAGTAAAACTTAATATGAAATAAAAAATAAAAAAAACATGGGCAGATTTTTTCAGGGGTAATTCAGCTTTAATATATGAAGAAAGAGTCTTCTTGATTGCTTTTAATTTTTTTTTAGGATTTCTTGTTTTATCTGTGTCTTGCTTGCTTGCCACAAGCTAACCCATGGACAATACCTGTAGGGAGCAAATCTGAGGGTCGATTCGTCGCCAACCTTACAGTGAGGATGAGAAAACAGAAATGCGGGTTTTTCCTCTTGTATGACAAGACATCTGGTAAGGTTAAACCAGCCAATCTCGCACGGTGTGATTGTAAATATCACTTTCGCAGGATGGAATTGAGAATCTCGGGTCCATCTCTGTACTTTTAGCACCAGCTGCGACTCCTCAGCTCATATTTAAAAATGATGTTTTGTGAATTTGAACTTGTGCAGGTGGACTCGATGAAGGATTTCACACACTAAATCTTGAATTAAAACTGTGCTCTCTGGGTGTGTCTCTCCAGTAAAACGGATATAAGGACTAAGATTTAGTGTCCCGCCAGACGTGAAAGGATCTGGGGAAGAGACCGGCCTTTTTTTTCTTAGACCACATGACTCGGCAGGTCTGTGGAGAGTGGAGGCTCTGTACCAAGTTAATTTTTATTTCTCTTAACTTTCTTTATCATCTCCCCATCCCCGACATAACTTGTACAGGTGAATAGGAAAAAAATAAAAGCTAGATGTGAAATGTTATTAAAGATAAACATGACAGTGCGTTTATAGTTTTACAGTAGTTTTACTAGGTGTTTTAGAATTGTGTTGAACTCATCTTTATAATTTTTTGTGGGAAAAAAAAATGTATTTAGTTTTTATGCCGTACATTTGATTATACACTGTAGCAAACATTTAAGTTCAAAATAATGGACACGGGGGGAAGGCATCTCACACGTGTACAAACCTGCCAAATCAAAATGTCTCTTTGTAAAGCCAGTGATGAGAAGCGGATTTATCTATTAACTGTCGCATTACAGTTGCTTTTCCGCAATATTCCCTCTTCTTATTTAATTTTATTGACTGGTTTCCTATCTATTTATGAACGATATAAAGTAACTTTGGCTTGTTTTATCAAGGTGCATCATTATGTTTTTTTTATTATTTGTTTTATTGTCATTATAATTAATGATTATTTTTACATCTTTTCATGCTGGTTTGTTCCTTTTGTGCCGGCAAATTCATTTTGTGTCACAATGCTTCTTTTTTTCATTTGTCTGTAATAAAATGTTTAAAGTGGATTGTGTCTTGTTTTTATTTAAACACATCACTTATAGTAAATGATAATGCTGACAATGTGACTCACGTTTACACGTTTCAGGCAATGTTGAGCCCTGGCAACAGTGTTTTGGCATTTCGACATGTCTGATGTTTCGCATCTTCGTAACCCAGACCAGTTTAGTTATTTTACCTGCTTGTAAATTGCTTGTACATTTATAGGGATGCAGATACTCTTACAGTATTGGAAGCAGGAATGGTCGTCACTATGCTTAAACTTACACAAAAACAGTGATGGAGCATCAGTACTTCCGGGGTCATTAATAATGCTAAAAAAAAAACCCTCAGAATCTATTGTGAGAGTTACTTGCACTGCAGCCCTCTGGAAGGGACAGGTCCATGTTCAGTGATGAGGTAATAGGACTGTACCCCTTTAATGTTAAAGCCTAGAGGGAAATTCATACGTGGTACTGTAATCCCGAATGTATCATTGTGAAAGGTAAGATCTGCTGAGTATGGAATGTGTGAGCTAGAACACAGAAATGAATTAGTGGGTCCTATTTTTATGCTACTATATGGATTCTAATTTTTATTAAATAGGTATTCATCATTAAGGGCATAAAAATAAGGTATAAAAAAGGAAGAATTGTTTTGATTACCTACGACGAAAATGTCAGTAATTCTAAATGCTAACAAGAAAGTCTCCCTGCTTGCTCAAAGCCATTTGAATGGACAGTGAAGGTCACATACCTCAGACTATCACACGATACATGTGGACACAGCAATCCTTTATGGTGCTATGTAGTGCTTTGCAGGTTTCGCGATTCATCTCTGCCTTGTTTCCATCTGTGTGGCTTGAGCTTTAATTGTAATGTCCCATTGTTTGCCCCGCCCCCATGCACCAGTTTTCGGCCTTCTTCAGAAGAAAGCGAGACAATCACTGACTCCTTTCGGCACCCGTCAGGCTGCCGTATCAAGATTAGCTTCCACTTGTGTTCTTGATGCAGGTCAAAGACAGTCTCTCTCTATGGAATTCAGTGGTAAATGTTAGTTTCCCAAAATACCCTATCTGATTCATTTTCACTTACATATTATATATATTTTACCAAAAGGTGAGTTTACTGTGGTTGGCTTGTAGATGTTTTTCCTGTACTGTATATCTGCACAGTGGCCATTTTATATACATGTTCTCAAGCTGATACACTGCACTTCTCTGAAATATATATTTATTAGAAATAACATATCTCTTATCTATCACTCTCTAATCTATAGCTGTTGTAAAATCACATAAAATGACATGTTATGTTACCTATATTATTTCCAAACCTGACAACTATGGAAATATTCTTTTTATTTTGGGGGGGAAAAATTGGGACTATATTCATTGCCAAAAATATCATCTGCTGGTATTAACAGTGTTAGTCGGTGCCTGTTGAAACTGAGTGAAACTCTGGTCACACCATATCTGTGCAAAACAAGCATTCTTTAGGAGTAACTGATGCCTTAACCACAATCTTACATTAAGCTTATCTGCCTATTATATAGAAAAACTATGCTGTGAGTATTAACTTATTGTGATTTTCTATCTTGTAATAGATGCCTGTTTATAACAAGAGGATAATGCCTGCTATAGTGATGCATGGCTTTCATTTATGTTGAATATAAGGTATATAAAATGAAGGATTGAGGCATTCTGCTATGATGCACAGAGCAACTGTGACATCAGAGGAGAATTCATACATCTATTGTGCTCAAATTCAAAAGAGAGAAACCGTGTCTTTTTTATGTTTTATTCATGTGCAGCTGCCATCTCTCCCTGTGTTAAATTGGAAAACAGATCATTATTTTAAAATCTGAGGCTGGAATGTGACTCTCCATGATATGACACAAATCATGAGAAAGTCACACTTGCGCACCTCTTGAGGTATGTGAAATAGAGTGTCTCGGAAACAACAGAAGAGAAAGTTTGGTGGAATTTTGCTAACATTGATGGTAGATTTTTCTCAAGATGTTTCAGGCTTATTTTGATTGGTGAAAAGCTGACTAGTTTCTGTTTAATGTTACTTTTCAATCTATTATTCTCTGAAGATTAGAACTTACTTTCCAGTACCTTGTTATAACGTATAGTTTATCGTCTTTTCCAAGTGTACATCTGAATGAACTGCAAGATGTATGATTAACAATCAAAAACCAAGCTTGCATTCCATGTTCTAAAATTAGACACCCATAGTCCTCCAGAGAAGTGGAGTAAACCAGTTTTCACTCTACATCTAGTCACGACAGAAAAACCTACCTGTTTTAACCCAATGAAGAAGCCTCATTTCTGCCATCTCCTCTAACTCCAGTTCTTAATTGCCTTACATTAAGCGACCTCACCAGGTATTCTACCAGTCAATCAAACATTAATTAAAGTTCTGGTTGGCTGAGATACCAATGTCTGCCATCTTTGTTCTCAGATGGGTGAAACTTCCCAAATATTGTAAAATAATAGAGGTTTTTTTCTCAGCACTGTGACTACAAGAGTAAAATGAAATCCCATGGGTAACCTGAAATGTCCATGTAAAAGTAGACACAAAAGTAGAAAACTTGTTATAGGAAGAAATTCAACTGACTTATCCAGGAAAAATGTATGCAAAAACAGTTCAAACTTATGCCAGTTTGGAGAACATTTCACAGGTGAGAAACAAACAAAAAGAATTGTTTAACGTTCTAGGTAATGCTTGAAGGGTCACAAATACTTAGTAGTAACTCAGTTACTACAGAACCACAAATCATAAACAACTACAGTAGCGACTTGAGATAAAAGCATCACGATTCATTAATGATGAACAAGCATGAGTATTTCACGTGTTTTTCATTATTTGTTCCTTCAGTAGTTCCTTCAGTAGTTCACAAAGATTACATAATTAACAGAGTGATAGTGTGTCACATCATATAACTTGGCCACCTCAGCTAAACACATTAGAAACGGTCTTGGAGGAGTGTGACCAGAGAGTGAAGGAAAAGCGGCCAATGAGAGATCAGCATATATGTGGGACCTCCTTCAGGACAGCTGGGAAAGCATCTCAGGAGGCCACCTCATGGAACTAGCTTAGAGGAGACAGTAGGGTCAGCCAGTCCCTGGAGCAACTGGGATTAAGGGCCTTCCTGAAGAGCCCGAAAGTGGGGTCACTCTGCCGAATCAGGGATTTGAACCGGCCACCTTCTGCATCCTAATGCACAGAACTGCCCCCACCCGCAACAATTTATTTTTAATATATTTTTATTCAGGATATAATTCCATGTATGTTGTTTTTTAGTTTTAAATACAAATTATTCTAAAATGTACAGAATCATACAAATAAACCTTTCTACTGCTAGGTGTGTACAAATTTTGACTAGTACTGTAAAAACAAGTCAATTTTATAGGGAGGGTTTCCACAAACTGAGGTGAAGACAGCTGCATGATATGTGGAGTAATTACATTTTTAACAAAACACTAAAAAAGTATTTGCACTATTGTTTTACAGAGATCAGTTACACCCTCATGCCATGGTACATAGAAGGCCCCATAGGGCCTTGGGTTTAACGCCAGTAGCTTATAGACTGGGTGAGAAAGCCGCTTTCACCCTTATCACCTCCTGTACCTAAGTGTGCATGTGCAACGTGCAGAAGTCACACATTTACTGTAAAGTACCTGTGTTGTGCCTCCTGCTTCTCAGTTGTGGTTATGTAACCAACTAGTCCTGGTTTCTGTGTCAACGTTCAGACATGTGGCACGTGACACAACAGAGGGGTGGCTGACACCAGCCCAGCTTGAGAGCGGAAGGTCACCCCAAACCTTTGGCTTTGGTCTCCACCAGTCCTCTGGCAGAGTCAGTTGCAACCTTGGTTCTGTGGTAGAAATAGAACAGGAAATATGTAGGTGGTTTTGACAAGAAATGGGTTTCACCTTCTAGTTATCAAAGTCCCTTTTTGGCTCATTTGGTGTAGCTTTACCATATCTGTACTGCTTTTGTTTTTTTTTAGGTTTCAGTCATTAGCACGTAAGAAGAGTGTGTTCTATATTACTATATTTTTACTGCAGTCACACAGATCAGAGATCATTGTGTATATATATCTTCACCACCCCACCGTCTATAGACTATTATAGCTTCATATAGCATTCATAATTTATAATAAACATGGCTAATAATGTGTTATGCCTTTTTAAAAATATTTATAGCCGTGTGTATAATGCTTTATGAACGCATTATAATGTGTTATGAATGTGTTCATAGATTCTTATAGATATGGTATTCAAAGAAAGTGTTAACATATTAAGCTTTGTTTTGACCAAAGATCAAAGGAGGAGCTGATCACCAGCAATTAAAATCAGATATATTATCTTATAGATAATATAAGATATTATCCATGTCTTGTGTCTCTATTTGTGTTGCCTTGCAGCAATGTAACAATAACAAAGCAATAATAGACATTAATCCACAGGCTTGATGACTTTTCAAGAACAACACAACAGACACACTGTGACTTTCTCACCTGCACAGATATGCTCAAAAATCAACTGCTCTTGCAGTACATACGTACAATGTGTTTATCATGAATAAGTAATGAACAGATACAAGCTGGTAATATATTTCATTCTTTAGTGTGATTTCACTTTATTAAAATATTGTTTGGACAATGTCATTGTTGACTCTGATGTTTAAGCGACATTTATCAATAAGGTCATAATGAGGAAGAATTAAGGTGTTGAAAAAACAGTTGAAGAAGCTGCCCAGCAGCAAGGCCAGAACCTAGAGGCTATGACTGCAACTCACTGAGAGGAATGTACCAACCTAGTGCTGGAGGTGGGATGTATGCGAGGGAAACAAACAGCCTGGAGCCTGACAGAAGGTACCAAACAGTAGCTGAGGGAGGGGGTGACTGGGAAACAAGCAGCACTGACGAAGCAAAGAAGAGGGTGGGTAGGTATGTTAATACAGCATTGGCCCAGCAGTATTAGGGAGTAGTTTAAAGTGACATCATGGTCAAATGCAGTTATGGCTTTTGATTAATATCACAATGTTATATGTATATGCACCGTGGCCGAAACTCTTATTTAAGCTCATCCACCCAGCCTTACATCTCCTTCGCTGCTTTATCCAGTACGAGGTCAAGCTTATGTTAATTCTTCATTTAGTACTATTTTGGTGAAATGGAGCAGCGAGCCTGTACCCTCACTAATGACCGCCTTAAAAAGCAGTGCCATTCCTGCATATTCGTTTTTTAATGTCTGCACATTAGCGTTACGTTTCGTCCTGAAGTTCACAGAATGTATCTCACCACATCATTTCATAGTTATACTTGCGCTCTGAAAACTTTTCATCTCAACATTTATTTTTATCTTGATGATTCGTGAATTCATTTACGATGCCTTTAAATAGCAATACGCCTGATTTTTAAAAATGTATTCACTGGCAGAAATGATAAACTTATTGTTTTTAAGAGTAATAATAATAATGCTTTTGTTTTATCCCTTAACCTGTCCTTTTCGAATTTTAGTTACGTGTTCAGCGATCATGCAGAATTCCCTGCAAAGAATCATGGGAGTTTGGTCGGGGGGGCAGCATACCTGGAAAAGGGCAGATAGTCACCCCACACTGAATATAAATATGACGGTTTTTTAGTATGGATTTAAATGACAGCAATACTCACAGCAGGTGTTGGAAACCAGCTAAAGCTAAACACTTACAATCTGCTGACCACATACCTTCACCTAAAGTAAACTGACTGGAAACTGTAATGAAACGTTAAGATTTGTTTTTTTTTTCTTTTATAAAACAAATTGCCACTTCTGTGTTGTTTCGATATGTAACGCAATTTCCTGTCGATATGTGGAAAATCTTTGGTAATCCCCCTTTAACCACATATTTCCATAAGCATTTTTGTATGGTTTGTGTCACGTGGTTTATTAGGTGTTTTTTTTTCCAAACGCCTCCATCCTTATTTCTATGTTGACAACTCAGACAGAGATATGCCCGTTGTGAACATTCAGATTCAGCATTACCTCAAAAAGAGTTAAAAAACTTACTCAATGTTTATCTTACAACGGGTAACGCTTTGCATTAACTCCACCTTGTTATAATGCATTCGTAGATCATTCATAAGCAGCATGTAAGTATACCTTAACATCTTAACATACCTTAATAGCTTTAATATACATTAATAACAAACATTATGTGATAAAAATATTATTATCTCGTAATGTTTATTATTAATGTATATTAAAACTGGTATGGTATGTTAGGATGTTATGTATACTTAGATGCGGCTTATAAACGTTCTATGAATGCATTATGAAGGTGCAGTTAATATAAAGCATTACCATAATGTAAAAATAAATGCATTTTCTTAACCAATACATCCATTCATCTCTTTTCTGTACCTATGTGTCTTATGTGGGGTTGCAAGGGCCTGGACTCTATCCCAGAATCTATGGGCGCAAATAAATACGTATACCTATATAATATTTAAAGATTTTAAAATATTAAAAGTATCTAAATTCACATATTACTAAAAAACCTTGCTGAAAGGTCAAAACTTTATTTCTAAGCTTTTATTTAAATTTCAAGACACTAATTATAGCTAAAGTGCCTTCATTGAAAAAAAACAGCAACAGATGGTATTTAGAAAAAAAGGGTTAGCCTTTATTGTTTTGTCATGACAACTGCTCGTATGTTGTTTACTTCTGTTAGATAAGAGCAGCCTGCCTACGTTTGTTTCCAGATGACCGCCAAAATAAAAGTAATGTCTCAGTTTCCCCTTCTTGCAGACGCTTATCAGATCTGCGTGTTAAATGCGTCTGACCTTAAAAGAAAAATATGGGCGTGTTTATATATAATTTTGTTTATATCATGTTTTCTTGAAAAATGAAGAACTATATAAACCATGTTTGTGTCCTCTTAACTGCCTTTTAAAAACTGTATCTCGTATCTCTGAATATTATGCTGTATTCTGATATGTTTTAGCAGGGATGTACTTTTGTATACTTGTATCATGTTTTTGGGTATGACATTTCTTGTAAATAGTCACTTTTCCATGGTTTTTAGAAAATTGCTGCCCCAGTGTTGTCTGTATTTCAGCAGGGGTATTTTAGGGTAGGAAAATATCACCTCCTGAGTTTAGACACAGGACTAACTGGAGTTCCTTCTGTAATCTGTCCTGTGCTTGCAGGCTGCTGGGATAGAGAGCGTGGTTATCTTCCCAGTCCACTCTCTTCCAGGGATTCTGTCAGTAACCATGTGCCCATGGAGGTGCTGAATTTCATGTTTGCCTGCTGAAATGCACTTGGAATATGTACAATTCATCATAAACAAATATCCATCAGCTTGAAGCATGGTAAACACATAGCTGGATTATAAAAAGAATTCCTATGCAATGCAGGAAATGTTTTTACCCAGAAAAGGTTGAAGCGGACATGTTCTGGGTCATATTTTAAATTACCTGGCTACAAATCCCTAAACTATTTCACAAAGTATTTGCTGCTAGCTATTCAGACATCCAACTACTGTTACGTTTGCATGGGGCACACAGTGGAGACAGAGGAGCAGGAGCCAAGGAGTCGGGAGAATATTGGGTTTAATAACAGGGAAGGCATGATCAGGAGACATGCACATAACGCCAATGACCGGACTGGGGAAACAGACTTCAACGCGGACTTAAATATACAGGACTAAGGACGGGAAACAACTTGAAACAGCTGATGACATTGGGATTCCACACAAGGTAGGGAGGAGGGAGCCGCAGGGGCCACAGGCAACCGCGAGGCCAGAGCAGGAGGGACCCTCGGCAACCGCGAGCCAGGACCCAGAGGGGATGCCGAAAGGGGCGAGGAGGAAGGTGGAAGGACTGCTGGAGGAGGCAAGGAGGGAGGTGAAGGCAGAAGCCACGGCAGGCGAAGACGCAGCCACAGCTGGCGAAGGTACAGGTGACCAACGAGTTGGAGCAGGGGGACCCACAGGCGACCGACGAGGCATCGGTAGCAGGACTGCAGCCGCCGGACAAGGTACTGCAGGGGGAACCATAGGCGACCACCGAGCAGGAGCCAGGGAGACTGCAGGTGACCGCCAAGCCAAAGCCAGGGGGACCGAAGGCGAGCCAGAAGGCTGGGCGGGCAGGTCCCCCCTCTGGGACACTAAGAGATGGGGACCAAGCCAGGATCTACCATGCTCGGGTGGTGGCTGGGGCGACCCACTGGAGGGGTTCATTAGGGCAGAAGCAGGTACCAGGGAATCAGGGACCTCCTCGAGGATGGGAGTCCGGGGGATCAGGAACCGGGAGAGGCACTACGGGGGCCAGCGCAGGAACCGCCAGTACAGGAACCACGTGGGCCGGAGCATCTCCTGCCGAGGAAGCTTGCTCTGTCCTTAACTGGCTACAAATCGACAAAGGTGGCAAAGAACCTCTGCCGATATTCATGCTTGCATTCGATGAGAACCCTCAGTGCAAGGATACAGTCGATGGTAAACTTCTTAGGTATAAAACCAGACTGCTTCAGTCGCTGACAGACAAGCAAATGATCATGGATCATGTTAAGGATGACCCTAGTAAGGACCTTACCCGGCACTGAAAATAGTTTTATCCCCCTGTAGTTGCCTCAATCCAGGCGATCACCCTTCCCTTTCCAGATAGGGATTACAAATCCCGTTTTCCAGTCAGTTGGGATGATGCCTGACTCCCAAATGGAAGGAAAGATGCCAGGAGGACAGCCTTACCATCAGCCTGGAGAAGTTCACCCCAGATATCACAGATCCCTGTAGCCTTCCCTACCCTCAGCTGATTCACCACCCATGCAATCTCAATGAGATTTGGTCATTCACAGCTGATTGGAGGGTCAACTTCGAGAACTGTGGACCCAGAGATGTTCAACATCCTAGCTGGAGGGTCAGCTTTAAACAACTGCTCAAAGTAGCCAGCCCAGCGGGTCACAACTGTAGTGTCATCTGTAAGGACCGTTCCATCACTCGCCCTGACTGCAAGTCTCCGAGGAACAGATTCAGATGTGCGTAATGCTTCGATTCCTCTGTAAGCAAGACGTGGGTCACTAGACTACAGATGGTGTGTCAGGAGTCTCCAGTGTCTGCCCACGAGTATGTGATCGATCTCCTTTGCCGCACTACCAGTATTGGAGCACCAAGTCCAGTGATGCGGCTCAGGGCATTGGAACCAGGATCCAGTGACCCGCAGCCCCTGACCTTTCCTAAGTCACGGGAACATGGAGCTGCTTTCATCTCGGCCTCCAGACCCATGGGGACCATCACAATCCTCATAGCCAGCCCTGTCAGTGCAAGTGGTCGCATTGAAGTCACCCATGACCAGAGGAATGTCACCTCGTGGGCTCCCTTCAACCACTGAGCAAAGTTGCAAGTAAAATGTCTCCCTCAACGAGACATCCCTCACCGCGGTCAGAGCATACACTGAGACAACAGACAAGACACCCAAGGAGTGCCTTAGCCTGAGTCTCATAATACGCTCGTTGAAAGGACGTCACGTCAGACACCATCGGAAGGAGCCGATCCGCTACATCAACAGCAGCTCTCTGAGTATGGCAGCCATCAGACTGACCAGACCAAAAGTAGGTATACCCACCTACAGTGGTCTGACCACTCCCTGGTCTGCGTACTTCAGAGAGTGCTGCCACCGAAACACGTTTATGAAGCTCCCCCGACAGCAGAGGAAGATGGTCATCTTGCCGGAGAACCAAGATGTTCCGTGCACCTGCCTGGATGGGCCGCCTCAAACTGGGACCCAAGTGCCGCCATACAGCAGGCGACGCCTCAGCACCACACCAGCCCCGATCCCCAACAGGCCTGACCCTATTAGCTCTCTGATGGTTTCGGCTCATCCAGGGATGAGGCTTCCAAAGGCTTTCCACCATCCCCTTCATGGTGCCTGCAGCCCTCCTGCGGGTGGCTACAGCAGAGCTACTCCCGCGGAGAGCAGAAGCGTACAGTATAATGCTTGTTTGTACTGAGCAGTTGTTTTACGGTGGCTGGAGTGCCAATCCCGCCACCAACCCCCAAAAAATTTGTTTTCTTGCAAGTTGGACGACTGCTTGCAGGGCCGGATGCAGTTTAATGTCATACCCAGGATACAGTATATCACAGGGCAAGTGGTTAAGAACATAAGAACATAGGAAATTTATAAACGAGAGGAGGCCATTCGGCCCATCAAGCTCGTTTGGGGAGAACTTAACTAATAGCTCAGAGTTGTTAAAATCTTATCTAGCTCTGATTTAAAGGAACCCAGGGTTTTAGCTTCCACTACACTAACAGGAAGACTATTCCATACTCTAACTACACGCTGTGTAAAGAAGTGCTTCCTCAAATTTGTTTTAAAATGTTCTCCCGCTAATTTCCACTTATGGCCACGAGTTCTAGTATTTAGACTAATATTGAAAGGAATATATGGTGATCTGGGTACAAAACACATTATTTAATTAACACTAATATATAGCACACATGGATGATATACACAGGCACACTCAAATGTATACCTCCATTCCATTCTTCCATTTTCCATACACTTTTTGCCAGTGCTTGGATACTGTAAGCCCAACCCAACCAGCTCTGTCAATGTCAATCATTAATTTAACAACAAGCTGGTGCCACAGTTTTCAAACGGGGCCGAAATATAATCAAAGACTAATGCAATGAGACAGTTGAGAGACATTTTCAAAACAATACAGCTGTCTGTAATAGTGTGTTTTTATTGTTATTGCCTGAAAAACCCTTATTATACGCAGTAACGAAACTGACGGCTTTTAACAAGTTAGCGGGGAGGGTTTCCACAAACTGAGGTGAAGACAGTTGCATAATCTGTGGAGTAATTACATTTTTAATACAAATTCTGTTACAGTGGCAGCACAACTGGTTTTGATAAGCACTGTGGAACTGTCAGATGTAATGACTCAAAGTTATGACACCAAAGTGACTCTACTCAACTTGGCACGTCATGACTCACTTGTCTGAACTGGTAATAGTGCTGCCCACAAAAAGTAACTCCAACTCTCGCCATGCAAAAAACTCGCGGTGACTCTAATTTTCAGTTTTCCTAAAGGTCAGCACCAGGTTGCACAGTGAAATAGTAAGTTAGTTTCTCATAATCACACCTAGTTTACACATCCTGCACTGTACTGTTTTTGTACTATATATCTTATTTTGAAATAGAACACTTTAATTTCAGCAGATAAACAGAATAATAAAATATGCCCAATAGGTAGTTTTCAGGCACTGTGCATTCGGGAGTGTTCTGGCATACAGTAGCTCTGTGAATTCTTTGGAGCTGAGGACAATCACACCTGGCCCAATGGGACATTATGAAGTGGGAAATGGGTGGAGCAGAGTGGACATGCATTGCAACAAACAGCTGACACAAGCTCAAAATAGCTTGTGGGGTATTTTTATACAACCTGGTTAGGTTTAATTAATAGAGTAGGAACAGTCTAAAAACAGCCACCAGCCCTCCCAAAACCTGCATAAAACTCAACTTTAGGACGTATGCAGTGATTAGCTCTAATCATTTAGCTGGTATGTGATGGTGCACTTGCACTGACAGCATTGAGAGCATTATCTAAGGCCTGATGGATGAAGGCAGAATAGAGATCAATAGCCCTAGTAACACAATATGTTACATGTATTCCATATATTCATTCAATTTACAGTGATTGTGCGAACATTAGTCACCAGAAGAGAAACAATTGTTTTTTTTTAACCAAACACAATGATTACATTTTAAACAAAGTCACCAAGCTCTGTCTTTCTTCTGAGTGCTGGAACATTCTTTGGATGTTACAGCAAATAGCATAGGAGAGAGTTTGATATTTGGGGCGGAAGCCAAATTAAATATTGGGAGTATGTGCCCCCCCCCCTATCCGCATTGGTTCACTTAGCCTTAGTTAAAAACTACTTTTCCCCATAATATATATCTGTCCAATTTTCTGTGTTTTCAGACAATTCTGTTTAGGCTAGAGAATATCCCTCACAAGGCATGTCACCATGGTGTGCCGTTAGATGGAAACCAATAGATACCTTAAGGCAATGCTTCTTGTTTGTTGTTTAAAATCCTTAATAAATAAGGCCATGAATAAATGAATAAACAAACAAACAAACAAAAAAAGCGCCAGAATTCTCCAGGCACAATTTTCAGAAATCACAGGCCTCCCAATACAGATAGTACAGAAGACATTAACGGAATGTTATGCTCATAATGCCACGTGGCGGTGAAACGCTAACCTGTGAGCGAGGTTCCCTAGAGGCCTAGCAGCTGTTTCCTGGGTTGCTGGAGTATTGAGAGCCATTTTAATCTGCCACTTTGTATATTAGAGTTGAACATGCTAATGTTTACATTCTAGCCTATTCAATCATTTCTGGCCGTATTGGAACTTCTCGCCCATAGCCGCATTCACTCAGGTGGACAGTATAGGGGTTAGGCCCCTAAGATGCTTGGTCTTTATATAGCCCCAGGATAGCTGTTCCCACTTTTAAAAGTAGCATTTAGTTTACAGGGAGATGAGTACAATGTTTTTTTGTTCTTCAAGTTTCACATTTGCACTATTAAGCAGGAAAAATGCAAACATGTGCTTCTGTCGGGCAGCCGGAGCATCTTGATGGATTAGAATCCATCGGGAGCTTGGGGATGGGGATTTCTCCTCGTAACATCCATCCTCTACAAGTTTTTTTTTTTTTTGAGCCATTAGGGGTTAGGGTGAGGCCTTAGTAGGCTCTGTCAGACACTAATGCAAAAAATGCAAGGTGGGAAAGGGATGACCGAAGAAAGATTCCCTTAACAACTCAGATGGTCGGTATAAAAGGGACTCCATCAAGCTATAGATATAAGTAGCATACAATTTCTTAATATTCAGTTTATTTGCACAAAACACCATGGATTCAATTTCATAGATATATTAGATATAATGTTGTTGTTAGCTCCCATTAGAGCTAACAGATGTTCACATTGGATTCCCTGTAATGTGACAAAGACAGAATGATTCTTTTGCAGCAGCATTTTTTATCATTTCACCTGTTATTATTCAACAAAGGAGCTACATGAAATGGATTTTTGCATTGTCAGTCCCTAAGTCAAATTTAGTCTCGGTCGTCTACCTGCACTGCTGTGCATTTCGCTGGCAGTAACACCGGGACCGTGTGCCATGAATTTTCAGCCCCGTTCCCAGGCCGGACAGAACGGTTGTGCGAATTGGAGCACAGCACAAGGCCCAAGTCCTGCTGAAAGTCGCCAGCAATTTCGCATTTTCAACCACAGTAACTTTATAATCACATCTGCTCTCGCTTCCTGCCTGACTCGCTACCTCACTTGCAGAAAAAAAAGTGCTTACATACAGATTTTATTATCCTCTAATTAATCTTAACAACTTGCTAAGATGCATGTGTGTCAGAAGTGTTTTAGCAGTATTCAATTAGGGTCACCGTTTGTCATTCCGGAATTTATTTCAGTACCAGCCATCTGTTAGCATGGTTTGTGTTAGATTAATAATATCACAACAGAACGTTCTGCTGGATGGGAACTGCGGCTCTATGTAGGCCACACAGCGTCTCTAACATTCTGCGTTTGGTCGTTACAAAAGAAATATACTTAGAGGCAAAGTGGGAGAAGCGTTTCTTTTTTTTACACAGCAAAGCTAAAACAGTCAGTACATTTCCAGGCAGTATGTGGTGCTCATATGACACACCACACACACAGCATCACCTCAAACACTCACTGACACGGTCTCTCCGCTTGGGTCTGCACTGCAAAGACCCCCTTTTAACCCACCTTTTCATTACAAGGGCACCTCATCCCACCCCCAGCCCCCCCCCCAACATTTCCAAACCATAAATTCCAATCCTGACATTGCTCAAAATTCAGATCACAGCCATGGCCCTCTGTAATATGTGTCTACTTTAAAATTCATAACTACATTTCCAAGCATAAAGCAGGTCTGATGGAATGTTTCCAGTAAGCTTACTTGAGCAAAAATACAATTCGTTCTGGCATACTTAATAACCTTAACCTGACTCTTTAATATATACAGTTAAAAAACCAACTGAAATGCATGTCTTGGCATGAAATGGCTATAGCTATAATTCTTCTCCTCTGGGACGAGGACCTGGGTAAAGTCCAGCTCAACTTGGCGATGTCACCAGGCTTTATGATTTTTTCCTTATTAATCGCAGAGCCAGTTTTACTGTGAACAAACAAACTTGGCAGATTAGGCTGGATTTAATTGCACTATTATAAAACAAAATGGGTTTTTTTTAACCGCCAGCAGACCTTGGATTTAAATTCTCTAATAAGCTGGTGTGGTTCATTTTAAATTGATTTAATTAACAGGCATACTGGGAAATAATACAAGAACAATATTGATTTTCTGATCATCTTAATTATTAATGTTAACCTATTTGCTAATAAGAAACTTATTACATGACAGTGGCAGCAAAATACCAATGTTTTAAAATTAAAGTGATTCTGTTGGTGCGGGATTTTGTCAGGTATAATCAGTAGCTAACCATATATGACCCCCCCGAATTCCCTTGTTCCTCATTTTATTTAGTTTTACATGCTGCTCACATGATTGGCCCACCCAGGAAGTTGTTTCCTTACTTATTGTGGTGCAGGGAGACAAGTTTTAAAACAATGCTGTACTTGCTACTCTGGGCTGAATTAGGTCATCTTCCATCTGCGTACTTGTCCCTTGGACAGAACTTCCTCTGTCCTATTTTGCAACAGCATCCAGTGTCGCAAGTCAAAGTGAAACCTATGGAGGCAGAGCACCCCCTATTGTCTGGAATGAGAAATGCACATTCTAGAACTCCAGCAATTAAAAATTCAGTGTAATACAACCAAGATCTTTTGGCAAATAATTATTATAGAGATAATTTAACAGATATTATATAATTTATTTAATATCATCAGTAGATATGAAATGCAACTCATAAATAGCAAATTAATTTAAATATACCTAAAGTCCAGACTTATCTAAAACTTTTAACCATAGGAACTTACTAGACTAACTTACTAGATAACCAACAAAACAAACAAATTAACAAATAAGTGCTGGTTGAGGAAATGAATGTGAATAAAAATATATTATTATTTCTCATACTGACTATAAAGTTTCCTACCTAATTGCTTATTACTCTTTGCAGAAGACATGGGGAATCTACCCTTTACTGAAATGGAACAGGAACAACCTTCTTCATTTTCTCAAATTCAGGTTATAAAGATGCTGGTTTCAAAGGCAGGTTTTGATCCTTCATCACATTCAAGGTGTTGTATCGCCCTCTAGAAGACTAATTTAAAATTGCAGGCATAAATTACAGTATGCATTTCAATCCCTCCTGTTTCTGATTGTTTTTCATTTATGTGTGTGTGTAGCATATTATACAAGATTACCATACTTACAAACACTAATTACAATTTAAGTTAATTCAAGACCCAAATATCCAGTTCTTTCTGGATACATGTATTTTATATTTTATTGTGTTGTACTTTTTAGGAATTTTTTAAGAGTCAGTCTACAAACAAAGGATGTATAAAATAACCACAGGTTTTCTGTTAAAGAAAGACTAAAGAGAGTAAAATGTCAGTGTTACAGTGTTTAATCCCTATGCATGCATACATACTGAGGTAACTCCTTGTAACTCTCCAGAGGCTGCGTACAATTTTTTATGATTATTTCAAAAGACAATAATTTAAAAGTGCATGCAAAACATAAATTTAATAGGTAATGTTCATTTTGTTGCAAAAAATAAATAAATGTGGTTTCCAAGTTAAAAGTTGTATTTATCTCTCAGAAGCGACAACCTTCAGTAGGTAATCCGACATGAAACTAACACTCTAGATTCTTTTATAACGTCCATCCATTCATGTTCCATACCTGCTTGTCCTGCGCAAGGTCAGGGGGGTGGGGAGCTGATCCTGGAAACTTCAGGCGCAAGGGAATAACCCAGGATGAGGTGCTAACCCATCGCAGCCCTTTAAAAAATATTTTTAAATATAAGGCCATGGTGCTATAAGTGACATATTGTTAACAATTAGGAAATAAATTACATTTCAACCCATGATACCACTGTTACAAGCAGGGCCACATGCCCTCCCCCCCATTCTCCAAACCAAAGGTACCATTATCCACACTCACACAAAGTTGGGCCCCCCATAGTGTCTGAGCTCCTGATAGTCTTCCCCCTTCTCTTCCCTTAAAGGCTGATTAATATTTCTGCACAGAATCAGTGCCATGGGCACAGCATAGCTGTGTGTCCTACACCCTCACCTGATGTTTACCTCCCCAGATATGTAACTACATGCTGCGGCAATGCAGACCACAACAACTGTGATTGTTCTGCTTGGCAGCATCAGACTTCCTCCTTCGCAAATATTTTGTTGTTGATCACTTCCTGTTGTGGGGATGCTTAGTGAGGACCAAGTTTATTTAGCTTATTGCTAGCTTGCTGTTTTTGCCATGGTCGCATTCGTTCACGCTAGGGCTGCATGATATTGGAAAATTTCAAATACCACAATGCGATTTTTTTCTTTGCGATAAATATTGCAACATTTGTAAAGCAAAAATGGAGTTCAGAATAAGTACATTTCTCACAAATCCCTCTATGAGTGATTTAAACAGCAAGGACAAAAATGTCTAATAAAGCAAACTCACATACCCACGATGGTAGGGGAACACAGTTCTCAGCCGCACGATCAGCCAATTCAATCCCAGGGAGCAAGGGAACACACTAGGGACTGTGACAATTACCAAACACAGAAATTAACGGGATGGCCAGCGACACCTACTGGCCAAAAAAGGAAACAATGAATTGAACAGGACAAGACAGGGACTGATACTGACAGAAGTCAAAGAAAATTTGTTGATTGTATCAGAATGAGGCATGAGCTTTAAAATGGTTGAATAATTTACTTGACTATTATAGTTATTTAACAACACTAATAGATCAAATTATTGTGGATGAGATACACCAGGACACTAATAAGAAAGTCCAGTGGAAATCGTTTCAAACATCATGCTCTACTGTATCAGATAAATATACTCCATTGATTCAGTGACAATACAAACACAATGAAATTAACAATAATCAGGTCTGCATCTGGCTTTTACGTTTGTTAATAATCCACCATGAGTGTGGCATAAATGTTTCGGCACTAGGCCAACATTAGTGTGTGTCAAACGAAGAATGCAAAAGCCATCCAGGTTCTGAACCGATTCTTGTTAATTTGATATGGGAATAAGAATCAATGACAATGTTTGCTGCAAAAACCGAAACATAATATGCAGCTTTTACTATATTTACAACCTGGGCTGTATGGACTACTGTGCCCCCCCCCCGCTCTACAGCTTTGCAGACCCACAAACCCATCGACCCATCAGGAAAATGCCCTGTGTGCTAGATGGTCAATCCATGCCTGTCTACCACATCAAAACCAAAAACCATGAAGTGTGCAACAGCTGTACAGTCAAATGACTGTAGGCCAGACCTTCACAGGGCATAAGGCCCAGGGTTGCCAACTAAACCTAAAATTAGCTACATCGAAAGTGTTGGGGTCGTTTGTAAACCCTACAGACTGTTTACAAGGTAATGAAACTCTTGCATACATGTAAATGCGTGTGCATTTATGTGCAGACTTGTCTTGAATTGAAAATCTTACTCTAGCCAGTTGACCAAAGTTGGCCTCCCAGAAGCCCTTATTGCTGCTTGCGGACCCCATTGTCTGTCATAGAGCCACAATGCATCAAATTCTGAAATCGCACTGGCATTGGAGCTTCTAGTCCCACAAAAACAGCTAGAGAAGGAATATTGTTGCAGCACATAGCAGTTTCAGAAAGAACACATAACATTACATATATAGAAGCAGCTCCTGGCACAGAGAGCAAGTTTTTACATTAATATTAATGTAGCTATGAATATATTTTTTAAAATATCCAGATCCCACCACACTAGATCAGAAACTATGTGAATTATTATAACTCAACTTCGATAGTGAGTGATCTTGAATATAAAATCAGAAGGTACGCATATATAAGTGCCCTTTCATCATGTTCAAAGGTCTCTCTGGTAGACCTTAGAAATATACCCTAGGAACATTTCACAATGACATACACAGACAACATTTTTTTTTTTACAGTACAGTCCCAAAAGATATTTCTTTTTTAAAAATTAACCAACATTCCATAGAGCCAGCGTTTCATGAAGATCCAAGTTGATGTTGCCTCACAAAAGAATTTTCCCTCATTCAAATGATTGCACGTCTGTGTGGCTTTATTTAAAAACATCCATCATCCGTTTTGTTAGAGTCAGCCGTCAGCCTCAAAATACATATTCAGTTGTTTGCTTGCAATGTGACGAATGATGTTTCTTAAGAATGCCTTTTTTTTACAGATAGATCTCCACAATGCTGTTAGACCACATCCTTTGGTCGCCTTAGAAACACAGGCTTTTTTAAAAAACACCTCGCAGGGCAGGCTTCTTCAGCTAACACACATGAGAATTTTACACTGCATTCTGAGATGAAGAACTACAGCAACCTTATTCCTTTCAATCCATCATCTCCTAACGGGAATCGATTGAAAGCAGACTCAGACAGTATCAAAAGCATCCTTCACCATTGGGAAATTGATGTGTTTTTGCTACTTTTAAATGCCATGTGCTGTTTTACTAACCACCAAAAGTGAAGATACTATGTCCTTTTTGTATTAAACATGGATGGTACAAGAAAGTAACACCACATAAACATTAACAGATTCACACAACACCTCCACAATGTTACATTTTGGACACCAGTCAACATTGTACATCATCACAAAGAAAATGGGTCATTAAAAACAGAATAGGGGATCCATCCATCCATCCATTGTCCAAACCGCTTATCCTACTGGGTCGCGGGGGTCCGCAGAATAGGGGATTTAAAACAATATTCATTACAATTTTTTATTAAATATGAATAGGGTTATAACAACCATAGATAATAAATATAAGAACCATAATAATAAATAATAAAAGATATAAATAATTAAGTTAAAAATTGACAAAGGTGTTCAGGTGTGTTGTTTTATTAAGGCCTGCAGTGTTAGATAGAGACTGAGCCTGGAGTAAGGGCCAATATGACTGTGAATAACAGAATTTTGGTGAAATAGTGGACTTCAGAGTATAAACCTTCCAGGTGTTTTTTCTTAATATTGTATATAGGATTAATAAATGATCACAGATGTAAAGTTCAGGTCCAGAAAGTAGAAATCCAGGCCAAAGTTTTGTTTCAACCAACCAGCTGAGTACTCTGTGATTGTGACTCTTTATGCTGAACTGGTTGGTTGAAACAAACCCATGGTCTGGATTTGTACTTTCTGGACCTGAACTTTCCACCTCTATAAATGATGTAGCATAGAATAAAGAATGTGGCTTGGATGTAATACAATGAGAAAGTTGATCCACACTTGTGAGCATTGATTGTTAGAGTGAGACTCATGAAAAGTGAGCACCTACATGTTCGAATATATTGTGAAAATGCACGGCAGGCAGCTGGGAGACTCACAAACCATCTGCTGCATGCGAGCCGGCGCACCTGCACTAGATGAGTTAACCAGACTCAGGTGCCGCCAATTAGGGTGCCGTTTAAACAGGCCTCTGGAGACCCACGGAGGAGAGGAGGAATCACAGGGGCGCTGATCAGCTCCTCTTTGCTTGGTGGTGCCTGTAGCGACCCCCCCCCCCCCCTCCCTCGTTCGTTCTGTGAGACGTGGGTAATGACTGTGTTTTGAGTCTGTAAATGAGACTGGGTTCTTGCCTCAAAGCGGTTCTGCGTTTTTGTGTAGGTGTGTGTTACGACATGGACAGCTGTAGAAGTTCAGAGGACTGGGCCCTATATATTCTTACCCCAGCATGAAATGTCATGTCAAATGGATTAAACCAATACCCTTATTTTGGCTTTGGTTATATTGTCACTCTATGTCTCTACAGTGCAAGGGATGCCATTATTACCACTGGGTGCTATTTCCAGTAATGCTCATTGATTAAATTCACAATCGCACTATACAAAAGTGAACGGTCTTGCTTAGTGCTTTTCCTGCGTGGACTGAATTTACATTGTACGCACATACAAACAGCACACGCGATAACACAAAACAGCTTTCGTTTGACTTTTATTGAAATAATTACAGAGTGTGAGCAAAACTCTCATGAATGTGTCCATGAAAATAACTGCAACCACAACCATAATACTAAAAACAAAAAGTAAATGAATCTGAAAAATAAAAGGATAAAATGCATTTGACAACTGAATAATAAGTGCAAAGGTCAATGAGAAGGTCTGTAACAGGAGGAGGTCAGCATGCGCTAGTGTTTTTCCCGCCATATTTTCATTTGGCAATTTTTATATACACAGAATATGTAAGCTGGAGACTTGGAAATAATATGTTACTATGAAAGCCTGTTTTATGTATTTTCATATTTCCTTTTTAAAATATGTCTCTATATTAAGGTTTGCCTGTCTGTAATTGACAGCTTGCTGCTTGCACCAGTTGATATGTTCTCTCAAAGCTGTTTTCAGATCTTCCCTGAATACAGGACGACACGCTGAGCTCTCGGCGTCTTAAAGCAGGCAGCTGCCGTGGAAAGTTTATTCTTCACACCGGAGCATGACGACACCATCTTAAAGTCTGCGATGCAAAAAATAATTTGCATGTATTTGTACATTTTGTCTGTGTGCACTTGTTTTTTTTCGTGCATGTTTCACGTGCATGCTTCTTCGGTCGCCGGTGTTTTGTGTGCTTAAATGTGTTTTATGTACATGGGCCTCTTAGTACGGTCTCTGTCCACCATAGGTCTTCCTGGAGACTGGCTAGGTCAGGGGTAGGCAACCCAGATTCTGGAGGGCCGGTATCCAGCAGGTTTTCTATCCTACCTTATGAGTTACTATCTGCCTGAGACCTGGTGTGGTTCCTCAGACACCAGGTAGGATGGAAAAGCTGCTGAACACTGGCACTCCAGTTTCAGACTTATCTACCCCTGGCCTTCCTGTAAGTTATGAGGGATCTTTTTTTATCTTGAGACCACTAGGGATTACTTGGGGTGGGGTTGTGAGGGTTGAGGGGGTGTCTGGCTGGGGGGGTTAGAGGACTTTGATGAGAGGCCAAGAGTAGTGAGGGAACAGTTTGGTCCTCTGTACATAGCTGAGATGGGGAGGGACTAGGTGCCTCTCTTGGGGGGCTCAGCAATGTCATCCAGTAGGGAGGGAAGGTCCTCCTCCATTTTTTCGAACACCGCTGCCATGTGCTTCTCGATCTGCTCGATGGCGCTGTCCATCTGCCAGTCGCTGCTTCTTCCCGCTGCCTTCCCCAAATCGAGAGACGTAGCACCACTGGGACAAGGGGAGCGGCGATGGCCCGGGCTTGGCATCTCACCCTGTTTCTGACCTGATGCGTCATTATTGTCCTCAAGTCCTGGAGAACCTGCTAACGTGCAGGAATTTTCACCTTTTCTGGTGCTCATGCTCAGTTTAAGGTCCCCTCCATCTTCACCAGCATCGCTGCTTTTTCCTTTCAGATCTTTAGACCCGTTCAGTGAAATTCCCTTTTCTGGCATGGCCCCAGGAAGCTGCGACTGGCAGCAGCTTCCTGTAGACACATCTGGCATCTTCTTATCTGCCAGCGATGGTATCTTCTGAACTGCTGTTGGAGTCACTGTCATTGCAGTAGGCCCTGAGCAATCATTCAGTTGTGGAGAGATCACTGGCTCCCTCTTTTGGCAGTTCTGGGTCACTGCACCGCATGAATCCTTCATCCCCTCGCTGTTGTAGGTCTTCTGATGGGCACTGGATGCTCTGTGATCTGACACCATCGCACGGTCAGGAGGTGATGACATTTTTTGTGGGTCTTGCTTTTCTTTCCCAGCAAGCGGTGCTTCTTCCATGCCTGTCACTGTTTCCTTCTTCCCCCCATCACTGTCCGTGTCTGCCCCTTCACCCATTGATTTCAGCAAGGCCTGTGGTTTTGTTGAGCAGATTTCTCCTGCACCACCATCTCCTGTACCTCCACAGCATGTGCCTCCTCTTACCTTTTCCACATCCCCATTTTCACCTCCCTCCTCCTCTTTTTCGGCAATGGCTTTGCTTTCAGACTGCCCTCCTTGGGAAAGTTCTACGGTGCTCCCTGAAGCCACCTCCTCCATGTCCACCTTCCCTTCTACTTCATTCCCAACCTCTGCTCCACCGTCTTCATCACCCGGCCCTCCGCTGGACTCCATGGAGCGGAGCCGCTGCATGAAGGTAGTGACGCGAATCGCTTTCTGCATGAGAAGAAAAGAGGTAAGAGAAAGGGAATGAGTCAGAGAACAATGTCTACACCTCAGAAACAATGAATGTGTTGGGGCTGATTTGCACAGTGCTGTGTGTGTGAGGATCTGTTTTGTCAGGTGAGCCTTTAATTACTTATGTCTGTTTAAACTGGGAAATATTATTACAAGTGAAATAATGTCACAAGATAAAAATTAAAATCCTTCAAATTAACTTCTCACTACTATTCAGTTGCAATTTGAATATGCTGATGGAAACTGACAGAAAATGCACATTTTATTTGCCTAGAGACACTTTTTATCCAAAGCAAAATGCAATTGAGAAAACGGGATCCGACATTCCCCAGAGTAATTGAGAATCGTTTGGAAGCTCAAATCCCTTTGCCATTTTGGGATTTGAACCAACAACTTTATAATCACAGGCACAGTGTCCCAACCATTAAGCAACACACTAGTTTGTGTTAGTGGTTAATATTATTCATTTTGGAATAAATGTGTAATCTGTCTCTGCTTCATATGTTAAAGCAGGAACATTGGCATTTTGTCTTTTCAATAGTAGAGGCTCTGAATTGCTATTTAAGGTCACATTAAAGCAAATCTACCATGAGTCAGATATCTGGATCAGACTGACAGACTGCTCCATGCTTACTGTATCTTCACAGTCTGCAGCTTGTGCTCTATACAAAGAAACCCTCACCTGATGTGCCCTTTCAAAACACTCCTCTACATTGATGATTTACAATATTTTATAAAGGCATAATGCCTTGCTTCTTTAAACTGGCATGACATTTTCTGGGTCTTTTCCCATCTGAAATTGTCTATTAATTTGCTTTTTTTTTGTTTACAGTATCTTTCCTTCTCTCTGCTTCTTGCAGTCCTCTTGGGGGTGTGAATCCCACCTGCATGATGTATGTTGTGTCCTTGTTCTTCCCGTCTTGTGTGGGTACAAAGACATGTAGTTAAGCTAATTGGTGCCCCTCTATTGACCATTGCGCGTGTCTGTCCCCTGTAATGGACTGGAATCCCAACCTGGTTGCAGTGCTGGGATTGCAGTGCACCCAGGCCTGCAACCATGACCAAGATAAATGAAGCATCTGCCATCATCCCAGTCGTTAAGTTCATAGTGTTTACCCTCCATTTGGCTTTGGCAAAGTTTTTCTTGAATTGGGCGCAAACTCCGTCTCTCAGATTTTTTTCCGAGGCCCCCTGGCCTGCGATCCTGAAACACACACATATTTTTAGATTGACCCCTCAAGAACTGACTAGAACTTAGTATAATGATCTAAGTATGACCAAAACGGCAACTGAACTTCCAACTTTTGAAAGTATTTTTCAATCACTGTATTGTGAGTTATTTTTAAGAACTTACAGTCAAAATATTTATATAAAACACCAGAAAATATGACACACAAACCATAATCTAGTTCTTTGAAGTAGTTCCATTGTGTTTGTATGAGGTTTCTCCCACTGGCGAGCCATATCAGAATGTATTATGAAGGATTTCTTTTTACTATTTTCCTTTATTGCATCACAGTCCATGACAAACGATGCAGGTTTCAGACCTTCTCCACACCAATCATCGTCAGAGCCAGAGATCATATTCAGTTAATCCGGTTTGACGTCATGTTCAGTAACTGTCTAAAAGCTATGTGATAATACAGCTGACGAGAGTGGAAAATAGCATATGTGTTAGCATTACATTGGGGGAGCTCACCAGTCATGAGTCAAAGCATTCTGCGCTGTGACTCTCAGCATGGGGTCCACCTCCATCAACTTGCACACGAGTTCTTTTGCTGTGAGAAAAACAAACTCAAATGAAGCTTTGTGGTTTATTACTGTTGGTGATTATCCACAAGAAAAATTAGGTTACAGGAATGTATACGATTTTTTTGCTAGCTTGTGTTTACGTAACTTTTGTGTGTGTCTAAAATCAATGAAGAACTGGTCACAAATCATGCACTGTGAAAATCAATCCAGTACCTTGATGAATGATGCTCCTTTCAAATGTTCATCTGTTTCAAGCAGCCAGACAAGTAAAATAAACCTTGCTACCTAAAGGTGCCCAGCCAGGATTGACTCTTTCATGTCTGTCATTTTAAGCCCACGGTAGAATATTGCTGTGTTCTATTCTTGAAACTACCAAATTTATTTCTGTCATTGTTTTGTATCCATATCTGCTCAATGCAAATAATTACACAGAACACAAAACAGACAGCAATAAATTTGAAAGTGGTGCATAATTCAATTGATGTTTATTTTAAAATAGTACCAAAAATGTATATATTTGCATATAGTCAAATATAGTTAAAATACTTTTTACATTCAACATCCCTCTGTGTCAATCTGTGTGCTTTCAGCACTGACTGACTGCTTACCTGCAGGAGATATGTCATCCCAGTAGGGGGAGTCAAACTCAAACTCTCCAGCCACGATACGACGGAAGAGTATGCGGTTGTGCTGATCGGTGTCGTCTTCCTCGGTTTCGTCGTAGAATGGAGGATTTCCAGACAAGCTGATGGATGAGTGGTTTTTAGAAATCAGTCACAGGCAACACTTCAAGTAGGAGAGGGCATGAAACACAACGATACAGCTATCAGTGACATTTTACGTCTGTGTAATACTGGGGAATGTACTGACAATCTTCTTCTACCTGGTGGGCACTCACAGTATGAACATGATGACACCAACAGCCCAGCAGTCAATCGGGCAACCATACCGACGCCGGGCCACGACTTCGGGTGCTGAGACGAGAAAGCATGACAAAGGGTATCAGAATCAGAATTTATTAGCCAGGTAGAACTGCATGTACTAGCAATTTATTTTGGGAGTATTGATGCTTACGTTAAGAGATAACATAGAAGAACAAAGAACATAAGAAAAATACATAAGTAGAATTAAAATAATAGAATAATTGAATAAAATAGCACAGAGCAGTGCAAGCTGTCCAATATACTAACAATAATTATAAAGACAACAGAAGGAACAGAGGTATATTGAATATTGAAATGTAAAAGTATGAAATTATATGATGTCCAGTAGAAGAAAAAGATGTACAAAGATGCATGCAGAGTAGTGGGGGAGTAACAGAGGCAGGGACTGTGTCAGCGGGGGTCGGGGGGGGGGGCTTGTTAATGAGTTCAACTGCTGAAGGAAAGAAGCTGTGTTTGTAGCACGTGGTTCTGGGTTTGATAGAGAGTCTCTTGCCGGAGGGTAGTTTTTTGAGCAGGATGTGAGGGATACAAAGTACATCGTGTTCATGTAGATCTGCCAGCTGAGTAGTAATAACGAGATGAAGGTTGGACTGAATGGCATCTACTGCATATAGGCTGATAGGTGGACAGACAAAAGAGAGAGAGACTTACCCAGGTACTCAGGGGTGCCACACGGCTCTGTGATACCGTTATTTTCAAACCTCGACAAGTAGAAGTCGCGGAGTACCACTTTGTTGTGGTTATTTTCTGTGTAATATATAAGATTCTCCAGCTGAAGACACAAGAAAATATATAAAAATATATATAACATCCATCCATCTTCTGTACCCGCTTGTCCTATGCAGGGTCGTGGGAGTCCGGAGCCTATCCCGGGAATTATGGGCGCAAGGCAGGGAATAACCCAGGATGGGGCGCCAACCCAATGCAGAGAACACATGCATACATTCACACCTGTAGGTAACTCCAATGTACCTTAGTCTTTTTTTCTAGGACAGTGGGGGGAAGCCAGAGAACCCAGAGAACCCCACTATGAGACAAGGAGAGACTGCACACTCCATATACATGGAGCTATGGTGGAGATTCGAACCCTGGTCCCAGAGGCAACAGTGCTTTCCCTTGTAGTAAAATCCCTCTTTATAAGCCCTGATTTATAGGGGCAGGCCTCACATAAAACATATATAGGGAATATGAGAAACTGTACCATGAGTCTGCTGTCACTATAAATCATAAAGGGATTATGGTCTATATAAGCATCTATCCTGTAACATGTGCATGTAAAAATCTTAAAAGCACTACATATAAGGAGGATTAAATCTCTAAAGGTGGCTTCAACATCATGGAGAAAACGAAATGAAGTTTCCAAACCGCCAGCTGTCAAAAGTATTCTAGGGGGTATCTTGATGGCTGTTGCTTTCACACGAATTTATTGGAAAAGTGAGCAAATCGTATGAGAGGGATCAGTATGTCTCTGAAGTGGAGGCTGATGAATGGGCTGCTCTCCATCGCCTTCACGAGCCTACTGACCTGGGAACAGAGGCGTAACCGCTTCTGTGAGTGAGAAAGAGAGTGGGTTTGTGGCCTTTTATCCCAATAAAAGGTGTATCCTTGTTTTTTTTCCTCCCTTTGAAAATAATTTAGCCGAAGCAGCCTAGAAACTTTATTTCTGAGCCTTTGTGTAAAACTTGCGTTTAGAATACTGCCAACTGTCGGGAAACAATTATGCATAATTGTGTTAATATGATAATTCCTCGGATTATAAATAACAAGTATATTACATTTCCCATCTGAATAATCAGCTACCCAACAGCTGCCGTTGCATTCTTGGTGGAGAGCTTTTCAGTTTTCCGAAGTCTTACTCAGAAGAAACAAGGGAATGGATCCAGACAACAAATAATTACATAATAATTATGTAATTACATACAAGGGCGTAGGTTTTATTATAACATTGGGAAATGGGGGGCATTACCGTCATAACCTGTGAAAATTACGTAAAATTCCATATTCATTTTTTACAAGACTTTTAAAGGGACAAATTAACGAAGAAAAATCCCCTCCCCCCCCCCACCAAAGATCTTACACTTATATAAGAGGAAAAGGATGAATTGGAAAAATACATAAGCCCTTCTACAAGGGACAGTCATAAAATATGGAGGCTGGTTTTCCTGTGATGATCACTTCTGTTACCTTGACAGACATCCCACCTCCCCTGGAAGTTCTGGGAGTCTCCTGCAATTTGTCAGCAGCTTCCTAACACCTGCTAATTATGTGCAATATCCTACAAATATATCCACAGAGAAATAAAACTGATGTCATGAAGGGGCGTGGCTACAGGTGGGCAGGGTGGGACTGCCTGCTCACCCAAGATATTCCAACCCCTAAGCTGACAAATTGTCATATTGGCGAGCACATTTTTCACATAGACACGGTATATAAGTATGTGACATATACTGAATATTGTATTGTCACTAACAATAAACTGTCTGTATGAAAAGAAATGTTCAAAGCCCCAGAATTGATCATTTCAATTGTGAAAAAAACATAATCACAATGTCAGTAATCACAATATGAGCAAATGCATCAAAGACTGACTACCTTATTTAATACTCAGCTTAGCTTTTGACCAGCGAGTGTGATAGAGTGCTGATACTGGTAACAAATGCAACATTTTTGCATTTTATTTACTGGTGGACACTTTGATCCAAAGCAACTTACATATTATTGTGAAAGCAGGGTCAGACGGCCCCTGGCATGGTTGGGGGTTAGGGGCCTTCCTCAAGGGCCCAACAGCAAAACCTCTGCAGACCCAGGGATTAGAACCGGTGACCTTCTGATCACAACCAGGTAACCTAATGTTCACCTCCAGGTATAATCTCAACACACATGCATGCCAATAGTTAACTACTTTTATAGACAGTATCTTAAGATAAAGTGGTCTTTATTTACATGTGTAGTTTTGTTTTAAATATGGCCTGCACAGGCCACACAGTGGCTGTATTTGTCACTAACGTCCCGTACAATATGAAGAAGTCGGACGCACAGGCACCATCTGGACACCCAGCACACCCAAACTCAGCAGACGCCAGTCCTTCTAGCTAAGCTGAAGTGATTCAAGCTCACCTTCAGGTTCCTGTGGACGATGCTGAGTGAGTGTAGGTAGGACGCGGCCTCCAGCACCTGCCGGATGACACAGGAGGCGTCCCTCTCAGTGTAGTTTCCCTGGTCCAGAATCCAGTCAAACACGTCGCCCCCTGTAGCCCTGGAGTAGCCACACAAAGTCAGGTCAAGTGGGAATTACTATCGTACCATCCATATACAGGTATATAGTGGCATGATGTAGCGTCCTCACAGGAGCACGATGTCACATACTACATCAGTGACGGGGGGGGGAGAGTTAAAGTACAAAACAGAGCACAGGGCAAAAAGAGGGGGGCTAGTGGCAATGTGTATGTGTGTAAACAAGAAGTAAGACAGCAACAGCATAACAAGGTGGAATAATCTAACAACTAACAAGATTTTTATTACAATGCAAGTTGCTTGGAGCACTAAAGTATATTGAAGTGAACTGTTACTGAATGGGGTTACTATTTACTATCAGTGACTGTCTACTTTAACACAATGGAAGCCAGTAAAACAACCAATAAGAAATGGATTAAAGAGGTAACTGATTGACAGGGCATGTTAATCCCACCCACTGCGGCCTCTTTACTCCACTGCCGCCGAAGCAGGTTAACACCTGTGTGATGTCATACTTTCAGGGACCTCTACTTTCTCCACGCAGTGGGTTCCTACTCCATGAGAGTAATGAATTGTCTTTTTCATATATATGTTGATGCTGATGAATTTGTGTGAGTATTTTTAGCTCAGGTCAAGTCAGCTAAAAAAAAAAAACGGAGAACGGAAGAGAAAATTTGCACGGCAAATGGCAAAGAAAACTATGCAGGGATGAAATTGGGGCAAGTACAATGCAAGCTGAAACACAAATATACCTCATCTGTTAGCAGACCCACCTGGCTAACATGCTAATGTGCCATTTTCTGCACAAGATAGACCTATGAAGCCCTCAGACTAATTAACTGAAGGAGTTTAATAACATCCATCCTTTTCCTGGTGGGGCTTTAATTAACAACACATTGTTTGCTCACATTATTAGGTCTAGTAGTAATGAAAAATGAGCAAAACCCCTGTTTGAGTTTCTGAAGAGAAAAATGATAGATAGATAGATAGATAGATAGATAGATAGATAGATAGATAGATAAAATGAAAGAAAGAAAGAAACTCACAACTCTTGCATAATGAAGTATTCCTTCCTGGTCTCAAATGTATCAATCAGTTGTAGTATATTAGGGTGCCTCACCCTGAAAAAAGGTTTATAATAAAAAAAACGTTTAAAGACAGCAGCACATTTCACATGCACACATAAACTGGTATGAGCCCAATCATATGATATATACCCCAGCATTACTGAAGCAAGTTAAAAAATGGAGAAAAATCTATGCAGCATAACTGTTATATGTTGTAGGGGCTTATACACTAAAAATCTGCTTTTCGTATATAAATATTTGGTATTACTGAGTTTTAGAATATAAATATTTTTAATACAAATTACTATTAAATTAATACTGCTACCACTATATAAGTACTAGGGAGAAAAAGCAAGAAGTATTAATGAACTAATAATAAAACTTTCTACTTTCTATAAAAGTATTACTTAGTAATGCTACTATAATACTACTGCAATACTACAAACATGAGTACTTCTCAAAGTGCTACAAGTTGTACCACTGAAAGTATAGCTGCAGTCAGAGGTGCAAGCTTTCCTTTAATGGCCATTCTCAGACTGTCGCCTCTTACATGTTCAGAATCATGATCTCATTCTTAGCTGCTTTGCGCACTTTCTTTCCATCTTTCTTGAGGAATTTCTTGCAGAAGAAGACCTTGCTGGTAAGCCGCTCCTTTGCCACGCAGAGCTCACAAAACTCTTTCCTACAGAGGAATCGAGACAAGACACATCGGGAAACATCTGAAGGAGGGGATTTTGGCAGAGACCAGGTAGCAAGTTGAGCAGGAAAATTGTTTTTTAATGACTATATATAAACTTGTGTTTCAAAGTGAAATGATTTGCGGGCTAGGAAATAGACCATGAGTGAACACCTAGTGAATTTCAATATGTTAAATAAAAGCATTCTACATCCAGCTTTGCATTGATATTCTGGCATGTATGGCGCTAAACCAGTGCCATTTTGGTTAAGCAGTCGGCCTGCTGGTGACAAACATTTCATAATTAGTAGATATATGTTGGCTGCTCTACATTGTTAGAGCATATTCAACGTGCAGCTTTGCACAGCATTGGGATACTGAAAGTATTCCAATTTGAACTGAAACTGAAAGAGGGTCTGATTTTGTATTTCTCTGATAGATACTCACACCCTGAGTGTGTGTCTGCTTTGGTATAGCTCTGATGGATACTCAAACCCTGAGTGTGTGCCTGAGTTGGTATTTCTCTGACGGATACTCACACCATGAGTGTGTGTCTGATTTGGTATTTCTCTGATGGATACTCAAACCTTGAGTGTGTGCCTGAGTTGGTATTTCTCTGACGGATACTCCCACCCCGAGTATGTGTCTGATTTGGTATTTCTCTGATGGATACTCACAACCCGAGTCTGTGTCTGATTTGGTATTTCTCTGATGGATACTCACACCCCGAGTGTGTGTCTGATTTGGTATTTCTCTGATGGATACTCACACCCCGAGTGTGTGTCTGATTTGGTATTTCTCTGATGGATACTCAAACCCTGAGTGTGTGCCTGAGTTGGTATTTCTCTGACGGATACTCACACCATGAATGTGTGTCTGATTTGGTATTTCTCTGACGGATACTCACACCATGAATGTGTGTCTGATTTGGTATTTCTCTGATGGATACTCACACCCCGAGTGTGTGTCTGATTTGGTATTTCTCTGATGGATACTCACACCCCGAGTGTGTGTCTGATTTGGTATTTCTCTGATGGATACTCACACCCCGAGTGTGTGTCTGATTTGGTATTTCTCTGATGGATACTCACACCCCGAGTGTGTGTCTGATTTGGTATTTCTCTGATGGATACTCACACCCCGAGTGTGTGTCTGATTTGGTATTTCTCTGATGGATACTCACACCCCGAGTGTGTGTCTGATTTGGTATTTCTCTGATGGATACTCACACCCTGAGTGTGTGTCTGATTTGGTATTTCTCTGATGGATACTCACACCCCGAGTATGTGTCTGATTTGGTATTTCTCTGATGGATACTCACACCCCGAGTGTGTGTCTGATTTGGTATTTCTCTGATGGATACTCACACCCCGAGTGTGTGTCTGATTTGGTATTTCTCTGATGGATACTCACACCCCGAGTATGTGTCTGATTTGGTATTTCTCTGATGGATACTCACACCCCGAGTGTGTGTCTGATTTGGTATTTCTCTGATGGATACTCACACCCCGAGTGTGTGTCTGATTTGGTATTTCTCTGATGGATACTCACACCCTGAGTGTGTGTCCAATCTCATATTTTTCTGTTACATCTGACAGGCTGCTGCAGTTCCGTCTGTCCCACAGGGTGAGGCACCCAAATGCCATGATGACGTACACCTACAAAAATCGACAGTTAAACAGATACATTCCCAAATCAGACATGACGTTACTCCATGCACTTCATAACGAGGGGCTGTACCAGAGAAACAGTTCGCCATCATAAAATGTAGACAGAATTCAACACCAAATAAATAATCTTGAAATGCTGAACCTATTCAAGCCATCAGTTGGCAATAATTACGATGACATCATAATACAGGCAACATGTAGAATATAGTATGGTACAACAGCAGAAAATTCAGCAGCAGGTGGAATGGAAGATAAGCTCATTGTGTGATGCATATTGTGTAGAATTTGTGGGACCCCCATCCTGGCCGTAATCCCACCCCAGCCTGTCGGAGGCATATGCCCATATGCTAGAGGAACAAATGCAAAGGTTATGTAAAGCAGAATTACAGACAAAAAGCTGTTCGAATTTACAGGAGTCTTTAAGAAAGGGTTTATCTACAGGCATGATTCTCAAGAACAAATAGTGTGGCTTATCATGTTACATAGAATTTTAGCTTTCAGTGTGCCTTATTTGTGCCAATTGCGAAAACGTGGCAAGCAGACAGACCGGCTCAGGCCAAAATGAAGGATTACAGAATCCATTAAATATATAACCAAATATTATTCAGGGTTAGTGGTGAAAACAGCGTTTCTAATTTTTCATTCAAATGTTCTGTTTATGTTGATATTTTGATGAATCAGTCACAAAATTCTCAGCAAATGTCTATTACTTCAGTGATTCATATACAGTATCTGTTATTTATACTCAAAAAAATATGAACCCAGCTTCTGTCTAAGAAGCTGTTGTACTGGCATGTCCCAGACTGCACTTTGACTCCATCTCCATTACAAGAGGCAGAGGCCTGGGTGCATGGAGCCCCATTTTGGGACTGATGCACATCCAAAAGAGGGTGTGCAGTGGAGTATGTGGGGTTGAATATACCAGTATACAAAGATATACACAGATATACGCTGAACCTGCAGGCACACTGTCTTAATACATAGTCATCCACACTTCATATCACTGCACCGTAGTGGAGAAGCGATTAAGAAAAATGGATGGATATTACACTTCAAATCACAGAAATATGTAAAATATCTGCACCTAAAAATTGAATCGAGAGAAGAGGCAGACCGATGGAACGGGAGTCCACCGTGCAAGGTAATACCAGTATCAGTGTGAAAGGTGGTCACTTAATTAGGAGAGCAATGTAGGGTGGGCTTTCCACCGTTGTCTATTCTACCCATGATGCACCACTTGCATCTGTATATATTGTTTGTTTGCAGAGGTGTCATATGTAATTTATTATTTATTGCCAACCGCTGAACTTATAACTTCGTAGTTATTGCCTCTGTGGTCTGAAGGAAGGCTGTATATAACAATTTCATTGTACTATGTGCAAACAAGAATAAAGTCTTTACTCTGGGCTTTATTTGGTTGTGTTAATTAGGTTTGTGGTGTTTGTTTTATTCACCATTAGCAGCCTAGGTCACGCATTCTTGCCTTATTCCTTTGGTGTGCCATTAAAGAGCCAAATATAGCTAAAAGGATTTGGAGGTGACTTTTGTTTACCTCTTATCAAGAATTATCATGAACTTACAACACTTCAGGCCATATACTGCCTTTTAAATCTTTCCAAAAGTCCCAATTATCAAGGCTGTGTGAAACAAAAAACGCATATAAATAACTATAATATGGGTTATTTTCCTTGCAGTCAAGCCTCCGCCAGGTTTTGAAGTTCCATCTTCCAGTAGATATGCTATACATTCTCCTCATCTCCTCACAATGTACCCAAAAAGCCAGACCATAGTTCTGATTTAGACACTTCCTGAGTGTTTGAACTTTCAGTCTGTAGAAGTTTCTGCCAGGGTGACTCAAACGTAATAAGATCAGAATCTTCTATATCTTTTTTTCTGGTTTCTATACTACGCCACCAAAAACTGACCCAAAAAAAGATGTGTCTCAGTAATTATAATGCAATCTTAAGCATTTCTCTAAGCTATTTTTTTTAAATACTGAGGGAATGCTAATATAACATTTTAAAAGGAGCAAAACCCATCCTACGTAGCGAACTGAAGAAAATCCAAATCATGCATAAGCAAATTTAACATAACCCAAAAATGCTAAAATCCCCAGAGAATCATTTCCTCAGTCTTCTGATAGTCTACTATCCCACTCATCAAGGTGCACGATTGATCATATACTTCTTGTGAGGGATCCCACTGTTTGTCAGAAATCTCTTTTCATGTACAGTAGCATTGCTTCACCATGTTCTATAACAGCCAGCTTTGGGTCACCTATATTCAGTTCTGCCTTAGATAAGTTATTGTCACAGGGGGGTAGCTTGACCTTGAAAGGATAAAACTAATTCTCTTCTGAATACACTAGAGGTTTGCAGGCAGGTGGTACTTTAGGTCGGACTCACACTTGGCCCGGTTGCATTGTACCATGCCTGAGCACGATTATCTCCCCCCGCCACTGGTCTTTGCACGTAACGTTCTGGGCACGCTTTTATCATCACCATGTGACTTTTTGTGTTGAAGATTTGTGTCTTATTTGAGTGGTGTCCAAATTCAGGAGATGCATCCTTCTAAGGTTGCATTAGAAGACTGAATGCGTGACAGCAGTGCGACAAGGCCGTCCCATTTCAAAGTCTCCTTCACAGGAATTTTTACACTCATTGCCTAAAGCCCTGTAAATGTTTGTTACTAACCTATCTGTAATGTACTGCCTACCCTATCTGTTCCTTTTGAGTCCGTTTCATGTATATTCATGTATTTCATGTAAGTTGATGCATATATGCATGCGTGTGCCAATTGCATCATTGAAGTCATGTATGTGTTGCATGTACTAGATGCATACCACGCCTGAGTCCAACAGAAATGTGCCCAAGCTCACCTCTTCAAGCAGACCTGGGCACGGATTAGTGTACTATGCCTGGGCATGGATTAGCGTACTATGCCTGGGGATCAAACGTGCTTGGGCACGTTGCAGATGGCCTAGCGCAGGGACCCCCAATTCCGGTCTTGGAAGGCCAGTCTGCAACACAGTTTTCAGATTTCCTTGCTCAAACTTACCTACTAAACAGATGTGAAATCTTCAAACTGTGGCGCAGACTGACCCTCCAGGACCGGAATTGGGGGTCCCTGGCCTAGTGTAAGTACACCCTTAGGGGGGTTCTGTCATACAAGGTTGTATCCCTTAGGTTACAGACACTGGACATGAGCATGATTTTGCCATACAGTTACTGCATAAAACTGCATAAGTTGCATGTGAGGAGACAACGGTCTTTGAAACATGGATTGTGGAGTTCAACAGAACAAGAATGCGGCAAAGAACCAGCGACTAATACATTTTGTTCAGAAGATAATAATAGGCAAAGTTGCTCTTAAATGTCATGTTTAAGATGCGTGGTATACATGTTTTTACTAAATTTTACTAAAACTAATTGTGCACTACATACTTACAGTGTGCAAGGCAAGGTTGTAATCGATAACAAAAACATATTCATAAACAAAATCAGACACAAAAATTCAAACGAAAACTACAACTACACTATAACTAGAAACTATCAGAAACCAACTGAGATCACAAAAACAAACGTCAACTACTTTTCGTTATCATTCTGAGAGGGTAGGATCGGTATTTACATACAATCTTTAGTCTGACTTCTTTTTGACTTCCTGTTACTTTTACCCTGGCCAATGAATGGTCCTGGTTCATTTGCGTCACTGAGTGGAGCCTCTGCAGAACTGAGTCAGGAACATATTGCCTGTAAAGGAACAAATGACTCTCTATACCCCTGTACCAAAATGTTGAATATATAATGCAATTCTTATAGAGCCTGGGAGTACATTTTATCTTTTTTTTTTTTTTGGT
Organism: Paramormyrops kingsleyae; assembly: GCF_048594095.1. Taxonomy (NCBI): domain Eukaryota; kingdom Metazoa; phylum Chordata; class Actinopteri; order Osteoglossiformes; family Mormyridae; genus Paramormyrops; species Paramormyrops kingsleyae. The sequence continues at coordinate 7,883,714 of NC_132802.1, read as the reverse complement.
CGTGTAGTTTTATTTATGATTTATTTATATTGGATATTTGTTTTTTGACATGGCAATTCCAATGTTTTCTTAAGAATTAAAAGTTCATTGCTCTTTGAAAGGGTGTCCTTGCATTATTGGGCTATTGTCATCAAATCAGTGGCACAATTATATCGTGTATCACAGTTATTTCTGGGACAATATATCGTTGAACAGTAGTAGCTATTGTGACAGGCCTATCCTCTGCCTTGTGTCCAGTGCTCCGTGGTGCAGACTGCAGGATCACAGTGAGCCTGTATTAAATAAGCAGTGATGCAGTAGATATTCCTTTTCCTTTCCCACCCACACAGTAAAACACAATAGGTAACAGTCTGTTAAAATATAGTGTAAATAAAATATTTGCCAGTGCATTTAGAAAGACTCATCATCTTCATATATATATATCCCATTGGTCAAACTACATGCATACTTTCGCTCTATAGTTGGCAAAAATGTTTTTTTATAGAGGTACAATGGCTCCCTAATCCTTGTCACGGCGGATGATTCAGTTGCACAGATGCCTACACATTTCAGCAGATTGTATCACTGCTCTTTTTAAGTTGATTAAGTTGATATTCAAAATGTTCATTTCCATGTACCATTCCAAAATATTTTCTTTATTAAAGTTCTGGCTTTTTCAGTAATGCATCCTAATTTTTATTTCCCGTCTTTTCCAGTAATGAATGTCAATAGTCTTTTGTGGATTATTCTAGCTATTATTGGCAATGCATGACATTTAGTCTGATTTCCGAACTTTGCATATAAATAACTTTATCTGTTGTGCTGCACCATGTTTGATCACTCTGGGTAATTTGGGGCGATGGCAGGATATTCACATGATCAAAAGCCATGACCCTGCACCTTCCAGTTGGCTGTAAGGGGGAAACTGCACCCGAATTACCAATTTTTATCATCACCACCCCTCCAGGCCCAGCCATTGGACACTACAAAAGTAGTTTGGTGATATGGCTTATGGTTGCTGGAGATTTCTGCAAAAAAACACGTCTTGTGTCAAAACAGGTTTGGAGGCTTGGTTAGCTAAGCCGTAAGCTTGATTGTTCTTGCTCCATGCTTCTGAATATTCCTCAAATCGGATTGTTGCATAATAGAAGCATGTTGCTTCCCTTTTCAGAAAGCAACCACTTTTAAAGCAATGGGGGATTATGGGAGAACATTATCTTGTTTTGAGTGTTCAAAGTCATATAAGGTGATCTTGCAGAGTTCCCCAACTGCACCTTAGACATTGGTTTCCATGCTGCCCTCTTTCCCCCTTTCTTTATACACAACATCACTGGATTCCTTTAGCTCTCCTCACAGCTTCTTCTATCACTCCTACACTGATGACACACAGCTCTCTCTGCCCACCCCTCTAACACAAGTTTCTTTTCCAGATTGCTGTATGTCTCGCTGATACGCCTGCCTGGTCGGGAGACCATCACCTCCAACATAACCTGCAAAAAAAATATTCTCCATAACCCATGCAGTCAGCCTGTCACTTCGCAGTGAGCTCAACATCGCACTAAATGACTTTATGGTAGAATTATTAGCAACTGTAGAGAGGCTTGACTTTAACCCCTGTGTGGTGGAATAAGCTTCTTCAGCTGCCCTTCAGAGAGCGAAGCAAATCTCATGTCTTCAGACTCATCTGACTGCATCCTACCCGCATCATAATGCTACTCCTACAGTATTTTCCTTCATGTGGATTGTTATGACCTAGTTTAGGGTTGCATTGTACCACAATGGAATTATAGTAATTACGAACAGTCAACAAACCAAGAAAAAAATGTATTTAGTGTAATGAATTAATTAATGTATTTAGTCAATTGACAACTAACACATGCAATACACCTGTAGCTTTTGGGTTTTGGCTATATTATGACATTCAAGCTCACATGTTCTGAGGAACCGAGTCAAATTCTTGTGCCTCAATTGCAGGGGAGGGGACGGCTGCATGGGAGGGTGGTAGTGCAATAAAGGACAAAATAGCAGTGCGACAAAAGACAAGACAGCGCAGAGACAAAAGACAGTGCAAAGACAAAAGACAGTGCAAAGACACAAAACAGTGCAAAGACAAAAGACAGTGCAAAGACACAAAACAGTGCAAAGACGAAAGACAGTTCAATGAAGGAAACTTACTCAGCCCAAGGCAATTCATTCTTTGACCTAATCACTGAAGAAGTTATTGTCTTAATTGTCTCTTTTGGACAAACTATGTTTTACACTGTGTTACTATGACAGAGTGCCCATCCAACACCATAATGTCCCCCATACGTAAATTTTACATGGACAAGGCTCTGGTATAAAGGAGACCTAAGGGTAAGCAAATGGTGGAAAATGATGGGAGAAAAATCAGGTCACTGGGATTTTTGTGTTAAGCAGCACCCTCTGTTTCTCATTCCAAAAAGCGTATTTGTGTCTTATGTTTTGTGTAAGAGCTACGCAGAGCAAGAGCTAGAAACTTGTATTTCAGTCGTCCATCCTAATTTGTGCTTTGTGCTTATTTGTTCTTGCCCACTGAATTTGTTTTGTTAATTTTGTGTTGTGCATGTGATTTTCATCTTTTCTCAGCCCATAATACTCTGTCCCTTCCTTATTAATCCCTGCGTTACTTTTGCATGCCTTTGCGACCAAATGGATTCTCATGCAGACTTAACATATATGGGCTTAGAAAAGTTATTTAACAAATGGCCATATATATATTCTACAAATATCTAAAAATTTAGAGACAATGATCTACAATAACGCTCTCCATCACTTTGGACCCCCTAGTGTAAATTTCTCACGATAAAAAAACATCATTAAATGATTCACTTTTCGATTACATATGAACTATCGGGAATGTACTTGGCTGTATGAAGTGCGAATAAGAACCTTGGAAACAGTAAGTTAAAAATATTAGATCAGAGTGAAATTGCACCTTTTCTTCTCTTCCTCTAGCAGCCGTGTTGCAAGACTACACTTCCTCACTTACTAATTGAGTGCGTAATGGTGGTGAGCAGCCTTTCCACATTCTGCGTTATATGCGAAACACCCATACAGTGTAGCGGTTGACTGGGAAGCAGAGGTGTGAGAGTCAAACAGGTCATAAGGTAGAGCTTTAATGTACTAGTGCTGCAGAACAAGTGAATGTAGCGCACAGCCTTTCACACTGCACTTTGCAGTACTGAGGTCCAATGGGACTCTGTAACCATTAGACATGGACCAGACATCTCACTGTGGGGGAACTGTAAATCTGGTTTGGTGCAACGCACAGATGCCAGAGGCCGGGTGGAAAGCCCATGAATTCACATGCTCCTCTGTATGAATGACATAGCTAAAGCATGGTGACAGGGTGTCACCAAAACGGCTCATAAAGAAAAACAAAACAGGGCTGCCCTATCATTCACCCCCTCCTACCAGTATGGTGCCTTCCTCCAAATATCCCACAAGCACAATAAAAAATACTCTCTTATGTCTTCATTGTTTTCTTTTGTGAGTCATAATTTCTTCCTCTGCTTCTTTACCCCTTAAAGAACTAAATTGAGATATATGTCCTATTAAATTGCATGTATGTGACTAAAATTTGTGTGACTAAATATTGGCTATGAATGGAATCAAATGATATGAAATGAATCAAAAATTATATAGTGTATATGGCTATTTATTGAGTATTATTTATATGATCAATTTCCCAACATACTGTTTAAAGATTCACATCCTTTGCAGATATATTTTGGTAAAATTTTGCTGCAGACATTTCATATTAAAACTTTGCCCAGTTATGATTAGTCGTTTCCATGTGGCATCTGATATTTCAGTACTTGCTTATCTCCCAATGGAATTCATGCATATGTGTTTTTCATGTTCTCTTTGTGCCTTTGACTGTGCCTTCATATGTGCACATTCGCATATGTGCTGTCACGTGCTCATGCTTGAATCTACTCTCTCCCATTTGTGTTCACCGTCAACTAAAAACTAGGTCAGCCGGGCTCCTGGGAGGGAGAGACAGAGAGTGAGATCGATGGAAGTGGAGAGAATCGCACTCCAGATGATCCCAGCTCTCATCCCTCCCAAACACAAATTTCCCCTGTTTGCCTACAAGTCTGTGAAACATGTAATATAGACAAAGCACACCTCTGGAAATGGCTCTTCCCTTTGGAAATCTGTGAAACGTTCCTTCATTTGCCATTCGCACGAGTATTTTGGTATTGCTTTGTTTCACATATCACATATTCGTCTTCTTTGAGACACATACAGTTGAGAGTGAGACTTGGGGTCTGAGTGCAGGGTCAGGCCATTTACCCACCATGCCTAGAGCATTTTGTGGGATTAAGGGCCTTACTCAAGGGTCCAACAGCTGCATGACTATCGTGTCAAGGCCTGGGCTAGAAGAGGCGACTTTCCAACCTCAGGCACTGAGGCTTAAATCATGAGCCACACATAAGCAGTCCACAGTAAAACCTTCGGCCGACTTATCCGGCATGGCAAGACGAGCCAAAAAAGAAAAAGAAAGATGCGTGTGGGATGAAGAAAGAAAGATTCGGAGTGAGAGGTAAAGAAGGTACTGAGGGAGGATGGTGAGAATAGAGTGACTAAGTTCAACCAAGTGCGAAGACAATAAGTGGAACGGCAGACGTCCATTATGAACGGGCGTGTGTGAGCGCCGAAGTGTTTGTTTAAATCGAGAGCAGGGGGATACTGCGAAAAATGTGTGAAAGTGTTAGAAAAAAAAAGCGCAACGGCTCCGCGCTGTAAACGCTTCTGTTACGAAGTAGTACAACAATTAGGAAGAGAATCTTCTTACTGAGCCTTCAGTCCTAGACAAACACATCAAGAGGATGGAAGGAATAAAAAGAGCAGACCTTAGCAATGGAACAGGGAGCTGAGAAGCTTTCTTAAAATATTCAGTGTGAGGCAGGGAATTTTCTGAGCTGCCTGTCGGGGGAGAAGGTTAACATTAGCGATGAAGTTTTTTTTTTTTTTTTTTTGATCTGAACGTTCCTTGTTCAGTCTCTGAAAGCTCTAGAGTGCCGGCCCTAGTTGCTAAACAGAAGCAGGGCGTTTCTGTGAATTTCAAAGCAACAGTAAGTCCTCGTCTTCTTGACCAATCCAAACCCAGGACCCTGTATATGTTTATTGATTAGGCTCACAACACAGAAAATGGGCTTCAGTTACAGTGAAATGTCTATGCTTTTTTTCCGCCACAGTCAATTTGGACAAACATGCCAACATAATTCCCAATAATGCAAGAATTCACACAGTTGAGCAATTCATCTGGGTGATGCGGTTCGGCTTTCTAATGCAATTCCCAAAACCCATTTTAATTACATAATAAAGAAATCCGTATGATTTGGGCCAATGTTTCTCAACTGGCGGGAGACCATTTTCAGTGGGTCGCAGAGTCTGTGGTTAAAACAAAAGTTACATGTATCCCCCCCTTTCATTTTTGGGGTGTGACTTAATGACTAAGGAAAAGTGTGGGTATTGAGACTAAGCCAGTTGAGAAGCATTGATTTCGGTGGCTCAAATTCAGACCCAGCACTAGCGTGGTGAAGTGATTAGTACCACCAGATTTTGACTGAAATATCAACTAAAGTCAGTCTTTCCATCCATTTAGCAACTGCTTATCCAGGTCAAAGAGGGTCTGGACCTTCTCCTAGGCTGTACATGGCACAAGGAAGGGGTACACTCTGTACAGTGGCGGATCCTGGCAAGGGGCAAGATGGGCAATTGCCCAGGGCGGCATCATTTGAGTGGGCGCTGGCGCCAGCCCCCTCCCCGGAACATGGTGAAATTGGGAGGGGGGTGGGCTGGCGGTGAAGTGAAGCTTGCCTAGGGCACCAGATGGGCTTCAACCGGCACTGACCCAGTATGTGATAGTAGTTCATCACAGGTCACTCGTAGGCATGCAATAGGATTCAAAATGATTGTGAAGGTTATCGTCATTTGTATTAGTACAAGTTCTGAGTACAATGAGATGCTTACTTGCATGTTTCCTGCAGAAAGACACAAGGTAACAAGACACAGCACAACCATTTCATCACAAGTAATTAAGTCTGTACTCATAAAAAATACAAGGATTGTCATAAATAAATCAATAAATACATTAATTGATCAGAACTTCTAAGTTGGAAAAAACAAACCATAAAAATAAGAATTCTTGGCAGCTATGTGTTGAGATCAACTGATTTTCCATAAGACAACGAGTAGAAAAACCATAATAGTTAAAATGTGGGAAATTGTGTTTTTAAAAGCCTATTTAGGACAGTCATTGTTGTTACATAATAGAAAGTTCAGGTTCCCTATAGTGATGAACAGGTGTGGAGGGGGTAGGAGGTATAAGAGAACACTATTAATACACTCTAAGAATAGTTACTACTGTGACGGTGCCTCTGAATTCGGTGTGAAATACAAATGTGCCCTACAGTTTAGCACCTTGATTAAATGGTGAAATATATAAATAAAATGCCAGCCTATTTAAACATATATTAACACACATGAATGAAAAAAACCCCATTTACCATTCATCAATTCTCAATAACTTAACCAGTTATGGTTCTCGTAGAAAGCCTAAGTCAGTAATGCAAAATTGTATGAGATCTGATTAACTGAGTCCTTTGGTAGTGCTGGACCAACGTTTGTCCGACTAGCCAACATTTGATCGACTCTGCAATTAGTCGAATGCCTCTCCAAGCTCGTTAAGTGATGCCCCTTCAATAAGACAGATACCCTAGGCTCAGTTAGCGTGTGTAACTTAAAAAAAAAGATTTATTTTATTAGAGTCTCAGCCAATAAATGTTAATAAACTATAATGTTAGATACATATATTTATAGTACCTGTTTTATTGTTAAATCTCACCTATGTTTATGTGGAGTTTGCTTCATCGTTATCCAGGGCGTCCCCCTGTCTTCTTATCCACCCTGATCAGCATAAGCAACTGGTGGCTGAGATTAGCCTTTTCATTGCAAAAACAATTGTCTAAGCAAGTTCTAAGGATACCCTACTGTGGGGTGACAAAGTTGCCCAAGTTGCTTAAAATTGGATCAGGTAAAGGAAGTTACCAAATAACCACTAGGTACGTTTAGCAACAAAGAGCATTGCTGAAAATGAGAGTTTTTAACAGTAATTGTATGAGGAGTGTTTTAAAGGCACTTTAAATAGAATATACAGAAAAATGGGGAACTTTCAAGTGATTTTTTGTGTGAAGTGAGTCAGAACCCTTATGTACTCATCTGTGTTCCTCTGTGTTCCAGTTGAATCTCCAGAAATATTACTGAAATAATATCAATAACTCCCACAGATCCGTCCCCTCTGTTCAGTCATCTCATCCTCGTCTGTCATTATAGTACTGCCAAACACTTGTTTAACCTAGTCTGACTGAAGGGGATTACAGTTGGTTTATGTCATAAGTTTGGTTCATTATGTCAGGTGAGAAAAGGCCAAGGGCCAGAGACCACTTAAACTAAGATATATTTAATCGTAGTTTTTCAGGCGTAAATGTGAGCCTGTACATCAAACCTTTGTAGAAAGTCGAGAGAAAAGGTAAAAAAGTTAACTATAATATGTAACCATTGTGATCTTGCTCTGTTGTATTTTTTTCTTTTTTATTGATCTTCTGAAGAGGATCGTGCACAGATCCCTGTGTACAATGACCTTCTCCTTTCATCAAAGGCTCCTTATCTCTTCTTCTGTTCCTTATTTTCAAGAAGTTTTTATGAAAAAATTATCACTCTCAAACAAATGGGCTATCTAAAGTCTCACTATTAAAAGTTATTAAAACAATCCATCAAGATCTTTGCAAACTGAAGAAACACAACAAATAAATTCAGGGTTTTTTTTTCTAAGCTGATTTTGACAAATATATGAATGCAATGCATTATGTTACTCTAATACCATGTGAATCAATGACTTAATGAATGCAAACATCACATTAATTTCCCAGACACATGGTACCACAGATGCTGCCCATTGCAGCTGCTCAGAGGAGCTGTCACTCTGTCTGTCTGGGGGCACATTTGTATGTTTGTGCATCTGGCTGCTTCGTGCCATGAAAATTGGAATTATCACTGTACCACGCTTCACAAGGACTTGAAGGCAGCTTCCATTTTCCCTCGCAATTATGTCTTACGGAATTACGAATTACACTTTGGGTAAAGCCTATCAAGTTAATCAAAAGTGAGTGCTTAAAAAACCCCTCATGCTGCGACTTTGCAGCCTGCCTTATTCATTGCCTTCTTTCCACACCCTGCGCTTGATATTATTACTATAAATAGCAATAGAGTAATTAATTCCTTAATTAAACAGGGGTACTATACTGCTCATAAAACTCTGTGAGCCTTCTCAAAGTTTGGCTTTTACATCTGGGCTCATTGATAACTCATTAGGCACCCTTCCTGTTGACTAGAATGTGGTTTATGATCACAAAAACATCCGGCTATAACTTAATTATGTGCAAACAGACTGTGGAAAAAGTTAATAATTTATGTTCTGTTCTACATACATTTATTGGCTGCTTTTTGCTGCCTTATCTCCACAAAATTTCTAAGAAAACTTCAGACTGAATTTTAATCGATCCCTTTTTTATCTATGTTCAAAATATCAAGGAATTCATCAGTCTTTGACTTCAAGCTCCTTTTCTCAGCCAGAACCATACAAACTGAGAGATACTTTAGTTCTACAACGCAGCCTAATTTTATCGTATTGGTAATAACCTGAATACAACCATCATTGCTTTTCAGGTCCAACTCTCCCGACAGCTCCCACTGTAATCCCTGTGCATGTGTGGCTAGCTCCATTTTAATTTGCTCCCTCTGGCTTTCAGTGAAATGTTAGCGTGGGCTTTTGGGAATTTTCATGGCACCCCAGCATTTCTCAACCATCAGCATGAAAATGCATAAGAATTCCCCGTAGTGTCACTGTTGGGTCTGCTGTAGAGTTTTGCACATTTTCCACTTCTGTATACCTTCTCCTAAAAGGGTCATTCAGTTAGCACTTTGGAGAAGTACCGATTTTCATTCCAAATCAGCTCTGATGAGTCTGATTAAATTAATTCCTTTTAATCAATCCATTTGACTCACTTTTGGAGCTGCCAGTGCTGTAACTAGAGCCAGAAAATCTTCTGGACTGGCGTCTCTGGGGCTCTAACAGCTTGTCTTGCCAAAACAACCTACCAAGGAGAAGCGGAATGAAGACGCCTATTTATTTGGGGCATGTCTTCATTTGTTTTTAGGAATGACACCATTACTGTTATGATTTTGCCATTTTATGGAGCAGGTATTATTAACCAGACAACAGACTGTCCTAGACAACAGGTTTCAGCTATAGCTGAACTGCACATCGAGATGCCTGTGCACTGGATTGTAAATCCGTCATGTTATTTATTAGCTGCTATTTATTATTATTATTATTATTATTATTTATTAGCTCTTATTATTTATTTAGCTGTTAGCCACTCATTCCCAAACAGCTCAGACTGCTGTCTGGCCCTGCCACCTTAACTTCTGTACTGTATTTACAAAGTTCTTGCTTAGGGTTTGCATTCTGAAGGTGCCTCTATGACAACCTTCTCCGAGGACTTAAGCATGGGTGGGTCTAATGTTAATTTCAACAGAAGGGAGCATTGTGGGTAGGCAGGATCCATGCTCATGTCCACCATGGCAGTGATAGCAGAGATACGGCAAGCAATTGAAAGTCCCAGGTCTTTAGAATTTAGTCTGGCATTAATCCTCTAGCCAGTAGATTGTGCTGCTTTTTATAATGTGGTTTGTACCATTGCGTAAATTGAGTCAAGGCTTGTTCACACTTCTTTAATGCTAAATTGTCCTTCCACAGGTGTGCAAGCTATTCATTCTAACACATTCTCAGCTACATCAACAATGATCATGGATTTTGTCGATAACCTTAAGCCATTTGGTGACTTTTTTTAATTGCAAAAGCAAGAATTATGAACTTGCCAAGCTGATGTGTTCCTGTGAACCAGCACGACGGCAAATATAACACACGTCATCACTTCCTGTTATGTCCCAGACCTACTACTGGCACATTTGACACCTCAGGTGTGAACCTCTGCAGTCCACATGCTGGCATAACTATCCGCAGTTACATTTAGTGTTGGGCAGTTAACCAAAATCTACATTGGTTTGCCCATAATCAGCTGCTCTTTCTAGGATTTCCAAATGAAAACAATAAACAAATAACATAATCCGGACATGGCTAGCATCCATTTTCCAAACTTTTCTATTACAGGATCACAGTGAGCCTATCCACAGGAAGACAGAGTGCTCTGTAGATGGGATGCCAGCCCATCAAAGGTTGTAACACACAATGGAACATTTAATTAAAGACACCCGTTTACCCAGCCATAGGTTTTTTAAGATAGCAGGATGAAATCCTGAATTTATTTAAGCCCAGGGAGAACATGCAAACTGCACATACATATACCCAGGAATCAAACCCTGTACAATAAGTGTGAGGCAATAGTGTTAACCACTGAGCCACCCTGCAACCTCATTAGTGTCATAGTCAGCTATACCAATCAAGCTCCGAACGACTGAACTGGAAAGCTGCAAAGTCCTATTCATTTCCATTACTAAAATGTTTTGCAAGGATTTCAATATCTTACTATATTTTATCATGTAGTCATGTTTTAGTTTTGAAAGTATTCTGCTTAAGAGATGTATTTAATATTCATATATTTCATATGTATGCATATTAATATTTTATTCACAGCAGATGAGGAATGGGTTCATGTCACCCCAAGACAGGAGTCCTGGGTTCTCCCCATTTCCCATTGTCACTGCTCTGGATCTTAGGCTTTGAGGATTCTTCCAAGTCCTGCTTAGAAGTGTCTGATTTTTATCTGTGACGCCTTTGTTAACTTTTCCTGTCAGATCACCTGTGGCCCCGAGCAGAAAATTAAATGCGTGGTCACTGTGGATCCTAGGACCTGGCTTGCACTATAAAATGTTTTAATGGCAGCTAATAAAAATCGGCATTTATGCTGCAGATGACCTGAAACGTAACAAGCACCCTTTGGAACAAACGCGTTATAAAACGTATGTAAAGTGACAGAGCACTGTCTGTTTTCAGCACAGTCCCCAGCATCATTGTGACAATGCTGGACCACGATTCCTAACTCCAAAAATTCCCGTCCCTTATTCAATGCACCATCATGCCTGTTGTATCTCAAATGAAACAGAAAATGCGTTCATTGGTGATCACAGGAAGAACACAACCAGAAAGGGTTTTACAGACTGAGAAAGAAGTCATTCAACAGGATGCTAGCAGAAACAGTTAAAAGCCTGATTATTGGGATTTTTTTTATGAGTCATCTGGGTGTGGTGATGGTTAGTTGTGAATATTCAGCAGCAGACTGTACACCAGCTGAAACTGCTGATGATATATTAAAATAAGACCCCTTAAAGCAAAACTAAAGTCCATCCTATGCTGAACAATGCAGTGGTACAGGCTGGACAGAGTGCTAGTCCATTACAGGACACATATACACATCAGCAAAAGCGACAGGCAACTTTAAGTTCCTAATGGATAAAATAATAGTCAAACAACCCGAATTAGCAGTTGGAATATGGATTTATGCATGGATAATATGTTAGAAAAATCAATAAGAAAATCCATTTAAAGCATTAGAAAAAAATCCCAATTCCTAATCTTTATAGACAGAAAATGTTTTCATCCTTTTGGTTAGAAAGTATATCTAGTGTCTGGCCAATACTATAGAAAAGAACTGCACAAAACCGAGAAACAAGCTGAAAATTAAGTTCACTTTTCATGATCAAACTCCAGCACTGTGCTTACCCTACAGCAGATTTTATGCAGCTTCTTCTTGTGGCATTTATTCGCATATCGTTCTAAAAACTTATATGTTCCTTTGGACAACCTGCTCATCAAGATTCTTGTTATTAATTTATCTTAGCACACAGTTAATTGTTGCTGTTTTAACAGCTTAACAGTTTAAAATGATTCTGGCAGGTGTTTAAATTGGTAACATCAAATGCACATCTAACCAAAAAAAACTTGTATACTGCATATAAAGCAGACACCATTGGCCCAGTTTCATGGAACTACATAAATAATAGCCTTTAATACACACAAAAACTGAAGGAAATTAATTGTGTGAATAAACAGAGTGAATAGACAGATCAGCTAAGGTAAATAAGCACTGCTAATTCTAACAGTTAACTTCAAATGAGTATGGTACAACATTTAATCCAAGTGTATGTCTGACTTTAAACTGTGAATTCATTGTGAGATATTTCACAGACGAATGAGAATGTTCGAGAAGACAGAAAATAAACATACCATATGAAGGACAACACATTAATTAACATCCAATGGAAAATTACACAAGCTATTTGAAGCAGCCTCTTGCTGGATGGAAGATGTAAGATTTAAAAATATTAAACACTACCTTCATTACTCTTTCAAGGCTGGAGTCACAGGTCTACTATGACATAATATGCTTCTATTACAGTTGGCATTGAGGTTGGTTGTGTAGGTGTCTTAAATGTCTGAACCTAGTTTCGGTGGCACGAGGTTGTCTGACATGCGTACACGTTCCTCACGTGACCTTTAACACAGTCTCTGTCTTCTGTTGGCTGCCCAACAAAGAGGCAACACTCACCCTTTAGTAGCAATGATATCTTTTAACTTAGAAGGATAAAACATTTCTCTGGAACATCCTTAATAGCTAAGAGAAAAAGAAAAAAAACTAACGAAAAAATGAAAAAAGGACGGGAAAGAAAATTTAGAGACTGGAACATAATAGGATAGTTATAAAAAGCCACATTTTATCTCAGATGTTAAAATCTGACATCATACTACATTTTTCTTACTGTGAACTGTGTTTCTGAACGAACATGTTCTTTGCTGTTGCACAAAATTCTACCGATTCATTGGATTTTGAATGACCGTGATAACGAATAATCGTTCAAAATGACAATATGCACAAATTAAGCAATCTATGAGTATAGAAATGGATTATAAAAGACTATATTTTCATCTGTACGGTCCCTGCATGTTCATTAAAATATCTTTGTATTAAAATTTGTAATAATAGATCTCGAGATGCACCATAAACTGAAAACGTAAAGAGAAATAAATATAATTTATTTACACAAACTGTAAATAAACTGGTCTGACAAACCGGATGGCAGGCATCAGATGCTGTTTGTATATTCTGCAAAGGATATTGGCTCGGTCCACTCAGACAAAAAAAAACAAACTCCGTTTGGATATGTGTGACTATTAAGAAAACAATTTCAGGCACGAAATAAACCTAACTAGACAGCACATTTAAAGTAACAAGTAACATAAACATTGGCATTGCCCAGAATTTCTAAAAAGAAAAAAAAAGTGGAGGTAACACTCAGAAACTTTACGGTAAATCGCCTTTCAAATACGGGAATAACTTACCTGGAGATTCAGTTCTCACGAAGAACACTGGGTGCTTAATTGATTAGTAGATGTGTACAAACCTAACAGTAAATGTTTATCAGTTATTAAGAATTAGCAGTTATTACTGTTATTATTACAGACTGAATTAATGTATCATTAATAATAGATCGAATACAATCCTTTTGGCGTTAAATGACAAATTCGCGCGTGTCCGGTGAAAGTTCGCCTTGAATCAGTTTGTCAGTCCATCGTCCTCCGTCAATAAACTGTTTTTATATTAAAGAGAAAATCTCTCTCCCTCCTTAAGTGAAATTGCATTATTGGCACGGGCTGATCTCTCTCTCTCTCTCTCTCTCTCTCTCTCTCTCTCTCTCTCTCTCGCACACACAGACAGCGGCTGCTTGCCGTTATCTATTGGAAGCCGTAATATCTAGTATGATGAAGAATAATAAAAGGTCATCGTCATAATCACATTAACTGCAGTACACAAATATTCTAACCATCCTGCCTGATTGACCCGACACATCTAAAATACAAAATACATGTAGTCCTAATCTTTTGCCTTGTCCTTTGTGTCGCTTGTTGTGAATTTCAGAACCAGTTACACTCTGTTCTGACGAACAATCTACACTGTTTCACTGTCTTCAAATGACAGCTTGTCTCTCGTTCTTTGTATGGATGGCTGGATGTTTTTATTTCATCAAGATTCGAGTCAGTCTAATCTCATTCATCATCACATTAACATATATACGTATTGTAACGGTACATAATGTACTACGTACTTGTTTTATTTTACTGTCGCTTTAAGGGCAGGTGAGAAGTAGCACGAAAGGGCGCGGAAAAGAAAAGGATTTTATAAGTCGACATGACAGAGTGCGGGGCTCTCCTCCACCTAGAGAAAATGTTGTTAGTTATTTTTTTCCTTTGCTTATACAGCAAATAAGTACGCTGGCCTGGATTAGGTCAGTCTGCGCCAGCTTTGTACATGTATGTCGGGCTAGTTGCTGGATGACTGATATTGAAGTACACCTCTGTGAGCACCGCGTTACGCGGTTCCTGTGGTGTTTTTAAAGCTGGGTCCGGACAGCGTTACAGTATGTAGGCTAAAAATGTTAAAGGATGTGCAAATCTGTAATTTTAAGTGTACACCGTGCCTTATACAGGTGAGAGACTATGGAATCCTTATTCACAGCTATGTAACTGCTAGTTCACACTCTTTCCCGCTTCCCCTCCCTTTCCTGTTTTTTCAAGGCTAGTCTCTTTCTTTTCTTTGTATGCCTTTCTAACATAGTGTCACATATTATTTCTGCCGCTGAAACACCAGCATTCAAAGCAAAAGCTTGGATAACATCAAGACTGAACATTAGGGGCATTTATACATCTCCCCAGTATACGGTGGACATAAAAGCTTTAATGTAGCCTGTTAATTAAATTGTATTAAATTAGCGTTACACCAGTTTTGTCAACAAATTCAAAACAATCCGGTTTATTAATTTAACAGTGGCCTTCCTCTCATACTCTCCCCAAAGCACTTAACATAGAAGGCAACATTAAAAGTAGGCATGAAATCATTAAAATTAGTAACAACATCACATAAATGCGCAACGTAATTACAGTTATGCAATCAGTGTGAAAAAAGAACAAGTCTGACAATGAAAAACATGATGCAGAAGCTCCTAGTGTAGGTACAAGAAAAGTCCTGGTTTCCAGGCCAGTCAGATCCCTGAATCTCCAAGGAACATCAGCATTATCAAGTAGAAAAGAGACCTACAACTGCTCAGCCTGCAAACCGTGTTTCTCACTTGTCAGGTTCCAGGTTTGTGGTATGTAGCGTGAACGGACTTTTCAACTACCAACCTGCAAAGGTTCAAGAAGAGATGAAGTCCACATCTGATGGCAGAGGTGCTCCATCAAGAGAGGAACAATCAAGCCACCTTCAGACCAGCCAGTTAGACTTTGTGTTTTGTGATTGGTTAATCACCATCACCATAATGCATAATGCTGATCTCACACACATATTCCTTCTACTGTGCTGTTTGTTTATACATTTCCTTCTCCAGAACAGAAATTTTCTGTAACTATTGTAAAAGCAAAATAATTTAATACACTATCATTTATCTTTTGCCAGACAATCTCCTCCAGAGGCATTTAGAACTGTCAGTCCAGATTGAAAGTGTTTACTGCGTTCAGGTTATAGTCCATGATATTACACACCACTATAGTTAAATACATAATTAGATTGTTTAAAATTCACCACTTTTCAGCTGAAGTAGGTCCAACAAATAGGCTTATTTTGTTACATTTAATGTAGCTATTTATTTTTAAAATGATGCTGTGTAGTGGGATTAGTTAGCACTACAGCTATTCACCTGTTTTCATTGTGTCACAACTTAATAGTTAATGCTCCTGCCTGGATTCCAGATAGTAAAGAAAAACTAAATAAGGTCAGTCCAATTCGGCCTTTTTTACCCTCAGGTAAAAAACCTGAAAAAGTAAGTTCCAGTAATGGGAACTGTTAAGTCACCTGACAATTTTGAATGGGTCAGCCAATGGCAGCACTCAATCTGCCATCTGGTTCTGGTTTGTTTGAAAAGCCTATAGGCCTCACTGACCCAGTCATTGGTCCTCAGAATAGAACATGCGACTTGCTCTAATATCACCATGCTCTGTACCTCAGTTCACATAACTTGTTTCACCATTTAGATTCAGAACCAACACTCTGATTTTTGTTACCCATCAGAATAATGCATTGAATTTCCTGATGATAAATTACAGTACTTAACAGATATTCACGAAGTACAATAGGGTTCAACTGTTAAAACTTCTGCATCATATGAACGCATGAGTGCTTCAGAAAAAAAGGCATCGTCAATTAAATACTTAGAAAGAAATGAACACAGTATAATTGGAAAGTTGTAAAATACTGAAACGAAAATGCCAGTGCATAGCCAGATATTTAATACTGGCCCATTGTGAGAATGGAAGCAGATGGTACATAGTATGAGGCTAATATGGATCATAGATATAATATAGGATAAGGAAACCTGCATCAGATAAGCAAAACTGAAACTTGTTGGTCAGCTAACAATGGGCCATGTATCTCTGTGGTAGAGTACCTGTTTTGCAGGTGTGAAATCCTGGGTACCCTAATATCTCAAATGTGGCTCCTTGCCATGCAATGTCAGAACATTTGCTGTTTGATTGATTTTACCCTTTTTGGGGGGCAGTGTAGGACTCTGCCTGATGAGCCGAATGGCCTCCTCTCCTTTGTAAATTTCTTGTGCTCTCTGTAACTGAATGGTTGCTCGGTCAATTCATGTGCTCAGTAGGATCCTGCTTTGGTAGAATCCGTGTATTATTCGTTCATTCATTTTCTATCAATTTCATTCGTAAAATATACAAAGGTTAATTAGATGGCAATCTGCCTTGAGACATAAAGCGAAAAAATTGGATATTGTGATCATCCACATATAGTGATCTATTTCACCCAGACGGACAGGATCACAACGTATAAGCGGTTTCCACTGTAAGTCGTTTTGCTAGCTAGTTGTTTGTTAGTTATTGGGGGATCGATAGCAAAATGAGACACAGGCTTTTATTTATACTGTACTTGTAGGACCCGTCACATGTTTATGATTCTTATTAGATCTGGCCAGCAGATGCATCTTTCGTTTTCCACAGAATTAAAAACAATGACTAAAGTATATTGGTTATAGATCACATTTTCCGTTGCAGAAATTAATTGATGCATTAGAAATGTAATTTAGGTACAAAAATAACTGCATCTGCTCAGTTTTTACCTTCTGTCTCTTTTCCTGCACTTCCGCGTAACTTCCAAGTTAACACCGGTGCTTGTCATCAACCAGTCAGCAAGTTTATCCTCGCGCATCCCCAGTTCGTATTAGAAGGAAAACTACCTAGTGTGGAGTACGTACTTAAAAGGGTTCGAAACGGCATCCAAGGAACTACAATCGAGTCGAGTTCCTGCGGTGTGACATTGACATACGTCCCTGGTTCCAGAGCAAGTTTTTCCAGTGTTAAAGTGCCTTTAGTAAAACGTGCCCACGTTTCAACATATAGTGGGATGGAATTAAGAAAATGGCTCGATCTTTTCCATTTATGATTTGAGCATTTGTAAATTGGAAAACAAGTCGAAAGCAAGATTCATATGTGCTGGAATTGAATACTCAGCCTGGACAGGAAGTCGTGCATAAAGCCAGTTAATTGAGAGCTGGTCCCTTTATTAAAAACTGTGGCGGACCGAGGCATAACGAGAGCGGTGAAGAACAAGGTCAGTTCGCTTGCCAGTGCAGAACACGCTTTTTATTATAGTTGAGAACAGGACCGAAACAGGCATCCAACAAGCACAAAACCGAGACACACATAGCTGAAACAAAAGCTGGTCAGACGCCGAACTGTAAGGTACACACACGGTAGAGATTTACACAAGCTAAGAACACGCGAGGATCGGACAGGGCACACATAAAACACGGACAAACACATGCGCGACCATAAGAAATGCAACCATAAACATCAACAGCACAACAAGGGCTATTTACAATTACTGACAGGGCTATTTACAATTCTCCGCGAGAATGCTGGGAAATTCTGACCCCTGCTACAAAGCAATATCGCAAAATTAACAGCAATACGATAATATTAAATGCAGTCAGATAATATTAAAAGCAATATGGTAATATTAAAAACAATACTGCAAAAGCAATCCCGGAAAATTAAAAGCAATAAAGAAAAGCATTAATTTTCTTATTTTTTAGTTGAATTTATTTTGTGTATTATTTTATCTTTATTTGTATGTATTTCACTTTCTTATTCAACATTTACTTGCTTGTTCTTTTACAGATTTATTCTTTTTATGGCACTCCTGTGACTCTATAGGTATTATTGCAAACTGGAAGTGTTAAGGAACAACAGAAACTCAGCCACAAAGTGGCAGACCACATAAAGTAACAGTGCATAAAAGTCACCAACGCTCTGTTCACTCAACAACTACAGAGTTCCATTCTCCCTCTGGCATTAACTCCAGCACAAAAACTGTGCACTGGGATCTTCATGGAATGGGCTTCCTTGGCCGAGCAGCTGCATGCAAGCCTCACATCCCCAAGCACAATACCAAGCGTTGGATGGAGTGGTGTAAAGCATGTCACCACTAGAGCAGTGGAAACATGCTTTGTGGAGTGACAAATCATGCTTCTCTGTCTGCCAGTCTGATGGACGAGTCTGGGTTTGGTAGATGCCAGGAGAACGTTACCTACTTGACTGCATTGTGCCAACTGTAAAGTTTGGTGGAGGAGGGATAATGGTATGGGGTTGTTTTTTGGGGGTTGGGCTGTGCCTTTTGGTTCCAGTGAAGGGAACTCTTAATGCTTCAGCTTACCAAGACATTTTGGATAATTCTATGCTTCCAACTTTGTGGGAACAGCTTGGGGAAGGCTCTTCTGTGTTCCAGCAAGACTGTGCCTCAGTGCACAAAGCAAGGTCCATAAAGACATGGTTGGGTGAGTTTGGTGTGGAAGCACTTGACTGGCCTGTACAGAGCCCTGACCTCAGCCCCTTCAAACACCTTTGGGATGAACTATAATGGAGATTGCAAGCCAGGCCTTCACTTCCAACATCAATGCCTGACATCACAAATGCTTTTCTGGATGAATGGGCGAAAATTCCCACAGACAAACTTCATAATCTTGCAGAAAGCCTTCACAGAAGATTGGCAGCTGTTATATACTGTCCAGCCAAAAAAGTTGCCATTTGAATTTAAATCAGCACATACTTAAAAGCCAATAACTGGATCATTATTACAGCTCAGCAATGTTATGCAGCAACAGAATGAAGTCAGCAGAGTACCTGAATTTACTGAATGGCCAGATTATACCCCCATCCATCATCAATGGATTTTTTCTTCCCTAATAACATGGGCATATTCCAGGATGAGAATGCCAAGAATCATCAGGCTTGAAATGTGAAAGAGTGGTTCAAGAGCATTAGGAATCATTTTCACACATGAATTGGCCACCACAGAGTCTTCACCTTAACCCCACTGAAAGTCTTTGGGATGTGCAGAAGAAGACTTTAAGGAGTAGTTCAACTTCTGTCATCAGTACAAGATCTCAGTGAGAAATTCATGCAAATCTGAGTGAAAATAAATGTTGAGATGTTGCATAAGCTTGTGGCAACAATGCCATGACAAATGTGCACCATAATCAAAGCTAAAGGCAGTCCAATGAAATATTAAAGTGTGATATTTTTTTTGGCCGGGCAGTGTAGCTGCAGAGGAACAAACTTCGTATTGATCCTATGGATTTAGAATGAGATGTCATAAAAGTTCCTGTGGGTGTAATGTCCAAATTCTTTTGTCCGTATAGTGTATGCAGATGTAATTAATTTAATTGTGCTATACACACATGACAATAAATGTGAGAACAACTGAAATTCGGGTGGGTATTTTTTATTCTACATAATAGGGAACATAAAAGTATATTTTAGTGATGCGCACATTTTTGTTTAAATACAGTATTTTCCTTTTTGTAAATATTGTAAATAATATCATTGTCATTATATTGCTTCTCCTGGTGGAGGCCGTATGACCTCATGTCAAGCAAATTAATTTCAACCTCTCTTTCCAAGGCCATGGAATCCAGCTCATTTTTGGGATGCCCAGATATTCCTAAGCCAGCAGGGAGCCATGATACCACATGCTCCCTTGGGAGCCAATCAGGTGGCATTCTTATAAGGTGCACAATTCTCCTTAGCGCCCTCCTTTGGATCCAAAGGAGTTCTCAATTTTGAGATCCCACCAGATCCCCAAAATCCTCTCCCTGTCATGCAGAGTGAAGCCAGAAACTGTGAAGAGAAATGTCTTGTTATACATCAGACTTTGTTCTTTTGATCATGACACACAGCTTATGACCAAGTCAGCATATAGGGCCATAGACTAACTGGTAAACCATCAGCCTCATCTGACAACTTCTTGAAATTCTGTTTCACTGCCAGTTCTGCACAGTGCTGGAAAACTAGCCACCAAACCCATCTATCTGTCAGTCTAACATCCCCTTTTTCCCTTTTGATCCAGACTGATCAGACCTTGGTTTGGGAATGTGGAACAGGATAATACCCAACAATACCTGGATTGCCAACCCTCACACATCTGGTGTGATACTCAAGCTTTCAGATTAAAGAAATCTTATGCCAAATCTATTTCATCCCATTATTAAACAAAAATTAGCTACATCAAAAGTGTTGGGGTAGTTTGCAAAACCTACAGTCTATTATAAGGTAAGTTAACTGGACCAAAGCCCTCCCAATCCACTAGGTTCTGCAACTTACTTCACCAACACCAGGAGTCCAGGAGGACCCAGACCGCAAAGACCTCACCATCATTCCAATAGAACGAGGAGATAGAGGTCCCTTGACTTCCCCTGGAGGGCAGCGTGGAGGGCCGAGGGGACAAAGAGCTTGTCTGGAGGGTCGTTGGCAGATGCAGGCTCCTAGTGATGGTCTTCACAGAGTGTCCCTTCCAGGTCCCAGCTCCCTGGGCTCAGGAAGTAGTACTGTGGAAGAATCAGGACATAATCATTGCATATCATCAGGGGGTCGCATTAGCATGACAGGGTGTTCGCCTTGAGGTTATTCATCCTGGAAGACCTTGAACTCAAACATAGTGAAAAAGAGGCATTTGGCTAACCTCAGATGTTCCAGGTTTTGGTGGTCAGTAAGCACCAGGAAGAGATATGCCACACCCTCCAACCAATGTCGCTACTCCTCAAAGGCCAGCTTCATAGCAAGCAGCTCATAGTTCCTGATGTCATAATTCCTCTCCACCAGTACCAGCTTCCGTGAGAGGTATGCACAGGGGTGCATCCTTCCCGTCTCTCCTTGTCGCTGTGACAGGATGGTGCCGACCCCAACTTACCAGGTTGTGCACCTCCACGACAAAGGGTGTTAATGGGTCAGGCTGCTGCAGGATAAGCACTGTACCAAAGAGCTCCTCAAGGCATCAGAGGGCTTTCTTGGCCTCAGGGTCCAGAAGAGGGTGGATCGGCAAGCTTGCATCAGGGCAGTGAATGGAGCCGCAACTGACCTGAACGCCAGTAGAAATTGGCGAAGCCAAGCAAGCACTGGAGCTCCTTCATGGTCCTGGGCCAGCCCGGCCACAGCCAATCCTGGACAGCCATCACCTTCTCCTCATACATCCCCAGTCCCCCAGGTTGGATCTGGTAACCTAGGAACTTCAGGACCAGTGGAACTCATACGTTTCAAATGGGTTAGTGTCTGCATGCAGGAGGGCGGCCAACCCAGGCCCAAGTTGCGCATCCGGAATTCCAGAGCGAAGTTGGTCGCTGACCAGCTCCCCCTGTAGGAGATTACAGAAGTGGTATCCCAGGCTCCAGCCGACAGCAAGATGGTTGAACACTTCACTGAAGGCGTGCTGAAATGTGATCAAAGAATTCAGGACTGCGCTCTTCTCAGTCCACAATGCCATAGCGCCATTGAGGGCTCTACCAGTCATCAGGGAGATCATGAAGTGGACCCTACCCATGTCTCCCTGGAACTGGTCCAGATGGTGATCTATGTACTGTAGACTCCACATTGCATTAGAACATCATGACACTGGTTGGAATTACTATTGTAGCGCTCGCATATCGCGATCAGGATTCTGGAGGATGGACACGGGGGACCATGACAGGGGAGCGGTGGCAGTGGCACCCTGCTGGAGCTGCCCAACCACGGTGGCAAGGTGGGCGATCTGGATTAGATCATCCTGCAGCTGGAGCTCCGCAGGGTCCATTGTGCTGACGAGGTATTCCGTCTTGAAACAGAAAGTTATGGACAACACAGCTTAGTCATGACCACACAAGCAGGACTGGAATCAACAGGCAGGATCATGGTTGGGGTCACAGAGCAAGAGGGTTTTTAGGCAGAGGGGTCAGTCCTACTCAGATGGTTTTATACAGAAGGTAGGCACTCTGGGATTAGCTGGGGAATCAGGAGATGATGGGAACATGGCTGGCAGGATGGGTCAGAGCTAGACAGGAGACAAAACAAGCACACTCAGTATGAGGCATTCAGCATCAACAATACCTCACACCATGTGCGAGGCAGCCTGGGGTGTTAAAGGTGAGAGACAGGTGTTGCTACTCAGCTGTGATTGCGTGCTCATGAGGGAGGGCGTGAAACTTACTTCCCACAACAAAATCACTAAGAAGACTGAGCCACATACACTGTTAGGCTCAATGCAGTACAGTTAGGTCGTTGTTACGTTGTTGAGCGAAGCACTGGAGACGGGCAGGCTGTTGAGGACTTATTTTAATGAGTCAATGGCCTGCATTTCCACACAGGACTCATCAGCTGACCATATGCAATAACGACAAAGGGACCTCCATTACATTAAACTGCAGGTCACTTGGTCCCCCATGTGAAACTACAGTACGTGAATGTGGGCTTTTTTTAACATTGACTGCTGAAACAAATTTTGAACTGATTATGCACTAGGGACAATGGAAGGAAATTATACGCTACTAATGATTAGTACTCTTCATAGACAGATAAAGAGGACACGTCTTCTTCTTTCCCCAAGTTGGTACCAGAAATGGCAGCCAGACCTAGGAGCTTCATATCTTTTCTGCTATTCATAGCTTCTTCAAGTTCTCTTTCTTTTCATTTAATTTTCATTTCTGATTACATTTTATTTAGTTTGATTCAGTTTTCATCTCCCTGAGAAGCACGAGTGTGTCAGACCTTCCTGCCTACTGCCATTCATTTATTCAGTGCTTCCAGCTTCCAAGTCCTTAAACCCATCAAATTCAGGTTGTCATCTTTGGTCAGTTGGCTTGCATCAGAGATTTAATTTGAGAGTCTGCACACACATTTACATGTAATTAACAGTTTTATTACCTGGTAAATAGTCTGTAGGGTTTGCAACCTACCCCAACACTTTTCATGTAGCTAATTTTAGGTTTATCTGCAATGGGTTGGTGCATCATCCTGGGTTATTCCCTGTCCTGCGCCCACAGCCACCAGGATAGGCTTCGGACTCCTCACCACCCTGGATAGGACAAGCAATTTCAGAAAATGGATGGATGGAATATTAGGTTTATAATGGAATGATATATTGGAGATTTGCCGTAAGGTTTCTTGCACGAACGCAAGAGTCAAAAAGTGTGAGCGTCACTCCAGATGCATTAGAGTTGGCAATCTGGCAGACTCTGAGGATGCTAACTTAACGCTCTTTTAACTTAATGCTCTATTCCACTTGGCACCTATGCAACTTTGCATGCATACAACTAATGTTTCAACCTCACTTGAACTACCCGAACTCCCCTATTATTTGTTTTCAGTTGCGACATTACAGAATTTTGCAAAGGTTGCATCTTACTGGAGAAAAAAAAAATGTTTTTGTACTCAGCGTGCAGCGCTAATTGCCGAAACGAGGGCTACATCCAAAATGGTGAGGTTAGGGAAAGCTAAATGAAGACCTCAACCACATTTCATACAGAACACTCTGCTTATACAATTAGGCTGCTGTCAAAACAAAACGCAGAATGAACACTTAATGCAAATCAAGGTCTAATTTTCAAATTTGACACACTGATCTCTACAAAGCAGCCTTAACAACAGAGATACAATATATATATATATATATATATATATATATATATATACACACACACACACACACACACACACACACACACAATGCCGTTTAGGTTGAACTACATGGTGTTTGCAATGTGCACACATCTTGATTCAACATTAAAATATTCTGCTTGCCAGTTTTTCACTGAGGAGATATAACACATTCTGGAAAATGGTGTCTCAGGAAAACAGGAGAGGTAAAGGAAATTAGTGCTCAAGAACAAAAATGCCACATTGCTAAGTTCTTAACTCAGCTGAGGGTGGTAACAGCTAAGAATTTTGCTAGGTAGGCAATATAGGAGAATATTATTAAGCTAGTAACATACTGGCTCTTTGTATTCAGGGTGTGTGTGAGACTGATTAATGATCCAAATACATATACACTACTTTTATTCTGCAAAATAAGCAAGTTAAAAAAAAGTCAAATGACGAATTCTTTGTCGCACACACTGTATGTCCAAGAAGGTGTCTGCTTAAAAAGCAAAGGAGATAATATGCTGAGGTCATGAACAGGCTGCTTGAAACATTTTATGTCCTTTATTTGAAACTTTATAAATAAAACAAACAGCAGAAAATCAAACTGGGTCAGTGTACATATTTTCTGTGCTGGGCAGCTCAAGTTTATGTGTAAACGGATATAAAAAAAAACAAATCAATGCATGCTCTCATTTTGACCATTTTCTGCAAGTTTGCTAAAATAACTCAAAGACCCATGAGGCTTATATTTACGCTCCAGGTAAATGAAAGGAAAGGAATGATGCCGCAAAAAAATATTTTATTTCCTTATTTTAAAGAAAGATTTATATGAAAGTGTATTTATTCCTGCAAAGGCTGCAAGGTAATCTCTCTGTAATTAATACAAAAGTGCTCTAAGTTTATTGTTGGTATGTCCATCCATCCATCCATCTACCGTCCAACCTCTTATCCTATTCAGGGTCTGGGGTGCTGGTGTGTCATCTTGTAGTAACATGCACAGTAGTTTATTAGCAGTGAACTCATAAATTCTCAGATAGAAGTTAGCTATAAAATTGCTAATATACAGCAATCGGCTATAACATTAGAACTATTATTACTTTATTGATCCCTGTATGGAAATTGTTTTTATACCTCCCTCAGCTTGCTCTTTGCGAAGGGCAGCCACCCGTAGCGTCGCCCAGGGAGCTGGGGGTTAAGGGCCTTGCTCAAGAACCTGCAAATGTGCTGAGGCTGGGTTTGAACCGGCGACCTTCTGACTACAGGCACACAGACTTAGCCCACTGAGTCCCAAAACTAACTGTCTAATATTGTGTAGGTCCGTCTACACAATTCATCCATCCCAGTTGTCTAGCCATCACAATTCGGCCCATGCGAAAGTCGTACAGATCCTTACGTTTGCCCATTTTTCCTGCTCCCAACATCAATTTAAAGAACTGACTGCTCACTTGCCTAATATGACTCAAATGGCACTTGACAGGTGCCAGTGTAATGAGATAATCAATGCTATTCACCTCACCTGTCCGTAGTTTTAATACTATGACTTATCGGTGTACACCGATAACCAACACTTTATGACCACGCCCATGTGAAACGAATAACATGAATTATCTTGTAAGCTAACATTCAGTACACATAGTCAATGTGCTGAATGCAGGAAAAAATTGGGAAAGGTAAATAGGGCTCCAGTTCTCATGGGATAATGAAAAAAGACAAAAACAATCTCATTTGAAAATGTACCATTCTCCTAATTTTTTCTGTATAATTCTCACTCACATACAGATACATTTGCTGACTATATCAGGGATACTCAAGTGACAGACTGAAATACAATTGAATCCAGACCACATCTCTCCCTGTCATGTACAACTCAACCACTGGGGAGCAAAGACCTGAGTGACTTTGATAAGGGCCAAATCCTTATGGCCAAAAGACTGGGTAGGAACATTTCTGAAACAGCAAGGCTTGTGGGGTGTTCACCTACTGATACAGTGTTGGGCAGCCAAGACTCATTGATGTGAAACGTGAACAAAGGCTATCCTGCCTGGAACAAATCAATAGAATTTAATGATGTGCTGCATTTGCCATTTGCACAAGCATAAGTACAGGTACACAGGACATTTTTCTATATCCCATCTTGCTCTTCTACTGTATGAAACATGCACACACACGTACAGCCTGGGGTTTGGGAGGTTTCAGGGGCTATGGGCTATGCTCATGGGCCCAAAGAGCATGTGGTTATTCTTCCAGCCACAAGATTCATACTGGCAACTTTCCAATCACAGGTACAAGGGCCTTGAAGGACCCAGTAAGGGTCCTGCTGTAATATCCTTGAGCAAGGTTTCTACCCTGAATTTTCAGTCTAACAACATTGGATATTAGCTTTTTAGACCAGGATGCTGACAACGGAGAGACTGCAATAAAATGCATTAAGATTTGCAATTGACAAATACATCCATTCATCTATCTTCCATAACCACTTCTCTAGTACAGGGTCAAGGTGAGGCTCGAGCCGATCCCAGAATGCACCTGGCACAAGGCAGGGGGGGCACCCTGCAGGGAGATGCCAGTCCATGGCAGAACACAAGTAGTCACACATTACACGATATTACAGCTACCATGCCACTGTAACTCCGAGAGCTGCAAAACAAATTACATCATCCATCCATCCATCCATCCATTTATCAAATCATCCACCTACTCTTCTGTATAATCCCTTATCCTTGTTAGTACCACAAGGACAAATGCCATCTTAATGGGCAAAATTATAATTTGGTATAGGAAGAGAAAGGTACTGAGTACTGTATTAGAAGATGACTGGTCTCACCAGAAAGCATAAAATAGGTAGAAAACATAAATGCAATATCCAAGCATAACTTCCCTGCATGGGCTATATGGCAAATAATATCTATAAACAAAATTTAATATTTAGATATAGTTTTCACAGCTGATTTCCACCAAAATATATAGTGGCATAAGTTTACAACAATACAGTGTGTTCTACAACAAAAACAGGTGGTGATTATTCATGCTGTAAATGCTATTTCACCATCAATGTACGGCAGACACAAATGTCCTTTAGTCTTTGCTTACACCTTCTTCTTCTTTTGTGTAACAACAAGCAGCACAACCTGGTGCTCTCTGAATTGCGCCTTCCTTGTTCGCTGCTGATGATCAAAAACAAAAATGCATAACTCTTTGTTAAGAGAGGGACTACGCCCCCCCCCCCCCCCCCCCCCCCCCCCACCCCGATTTGAATAATTAGTCCCTAACCTTCAGCAGCTTCATAAAATGCTTTTGATTGAATGATCATTTCCGCCTCCACATTATCCATTCCTTTGCCCTCCTTTTTTTTTTATTCTCCTCTGTCGCATTGTGATACCAGGCTTCCACCCACTCTTCATGTTCTGTTACAGTCACGCTGCATTCTGGGAAAATAATCTTTAACTCTGACCAAAAACAGCAGGGCCTGAATAGATATCCCCTGAATGCACCAGTTGACTGTAATTGTTTAATCTATTTAATCCTTGTCCATCTTTATAGAAGATTTTATATCTGTAAAATGATGATGGTGCATAAATGTGTTTGAAAATAGTTTAGTGACATATTATAGTACACGCTCTTGTGGTGTTTTTAAATTTATTATAAAAATGTACTTGGGCGTGTTAAATACTATGTTTGAAATGTACAATCCATAATTAAAAAATACATTTTATTTTTTTTAGCCCTGTGCTTGAAACCACAGTTATATGACGTGTAATATTATAAAACGCAAATAGCAAAGCCAGATTTTACAGAACTGTTTGTCGTGTGCCTCTGTAAATCTCTAGAGAGCGCAGATCGGTGTAGTCATTTCACTGGATTGGGACATTTCTGAATTCAGAAAACAATTGCAGTAAATTATATTAAATTCACTCTGGTACTACCATCATTGGGTCCATGAGCAAGACCCATAACCCCAACTTGCTCCAGGGGGACTGTCCCTGAATTTAGAAAAATGGAAGTCGCTCTGGAAAAGAGCTTCTGCTAAATGCTGTAAATGTATATGTTGTATTTAGAGTAAAGACTGGTGACTTTTTATGCAACCTGCTATCAGCGGTGGATTTACCATAAGGCAAGTGCAGACAGCGGCCTGGGCCCCCAGAAAACTAGGTGCATTTAAGGATATTACATAATATGATCATTTAAATTATAGTAACATGTCTGTTATTTGCATTTTAGCGACAGTTTTCGGGATAGACAGAGTTACCCTTTTCCCGGCTGTGCTAGTCTGCTTTGAGACTTTGCGCTGGCCAGCTTAGTTTTAACACTGAAGCCTACCGGGGAAAACGACGCTAAGATATAAGATTAACTTTACGTATCCCGAGTCTTTGATACGGTCCGGCTAGAATGGTAGACAGCTTGTGAACAGACGTGAATTGAACACGATTAACTGAGCATATGCAAAACTCAAGACGGACATTACAAAAGAGGGATCAGTTAAATTTATTAAAACCGGCCGATCGATCCGCCGGCGCTGTCCTCCCCATTCGCTAATTTTACCGACAGTCCTCCCGCCCCCTGATCGAAGTTTTACTGCTGGCACCCGCGCTTTGATTAAATTTCCCATCTTTAAATTCCCTCTCGTTTCTCTTTCGGCTACAAAAAAATAGCTCAGGTGACCTACTTAGGGGACCCCTACCCATTAGGTAGCTTAGGGTCCAAAGAGAAGTGTCTGCCCCTGCGTGATGCAGGCCATGGACGTTGTTATGTCCCACCACCCGGGACTATAGCCCTGAGCATTTTAGCCCCGATGACAATAAAAAAGTCAAACCTCAGGTCAATTTGACTTAGCCCCTGATCTTTTCAACAACCAGAAACGCCCCTGATACAGGCCTAAGCCTACAACGAACTACTATTAGCTAGCATTGTGATTAATCAACGAGTATGAGAAAACTATGGGAAAAGACCCTGTGTTGTCAGAGAGCATTTCGTTTTTCCAACTTTTCCTTGCATGGTGACAAAATCGTACAATGTATTTTCTTAAAAGTTATAGTTGAATTTCAAAAGTATTAAAATACTCTCATTCAATTTGAACTGTTCTTAAAAGATTTGTTCGTTGTTTTGCTGACTCCCTTTAAGGATCTCATTGCCTTGTCTTTTTGCTGTGTTTTCCTATTCTTAATTACATGCATTGTTTTTTCTTTAGAGAAGGTTTGATAGTTACGGAAAAGAGTGTTGGGGACAGTTGTGATGAAATTTGCCCGAGAACCTCAAAAGTTGGACAAATTTTAGCTTGGCGTATGATTTTAACGTTACTTCATTAAAGCATTTTTACTATTAAAATGCCGTGATTCTTTTCTGAATTTATACGTAGCTCGGCATTGCCATCTGGTGGCAATGAAAATTTGGCGGTTTCACAAGCTGGCTAAGCATCGTTATGGTAATATAAACAATAAGTTACAACCTATTCATAGTAATTATTTGCATCATGCTCCCCATAAACTGTGTAGTTTGATCAAATGTATCGTTATAGGATTAGCCACAAATTGGTTTAACTACCTTCCGTCATCAGTAATTTCGTTATTCCAGATCAACTTCCAGTGATCCACACGCCGCAATAACCTTTGTAACCGCATATAATTCTGTGATCCATTTAATATACAGCAAATCGAGAATTAAAAAAAATACGACCCAAGGAAGTGCACATCTCGAGTTAAAATCGATTATATTTAGCGGTATGACATGGACGTCATCCATTTCTTTACGGTTCTTTGAAAAAATAGCGAAAAGTAACGAGCCAGCCAGGAGTCGAACCTAGAATCTTCTGATCCGTAGTCAGACGCGTTATCCATTGCGCCACTGGCCCGTATAGTGACATACTTCTGAAACTGTCCCTTGGAGAACTCAGAAATAGTTGTTATAAAATTAAAGGTTTTTGTTATTTTTTGTATTATTACAAAAAGAGTTTGCATGTTGAGATTGCCATTAACCGCTAATGTGTATCGTAAATATAATCGTGTATAGCTATAGTGAGAAATATGTCAGGCATCTGAAGTAACAATAGGTCGCTGTACAAGAAAGACGGGGTTTTAATGTCTTTTTGAACTACTGGATGATGTAAATGTTGAATCGATGGATAGAAATTAAGTACAGTGGTAATATTTGAAGATATTTATAGACAAGGTTATACAAAACGAAGAATACTTTACTATTGTTTACTACTATAAAGAAGTGGTGGTTGAGACATTGTGACATCTGCCGAAATAGCTCAGTTGGGAGAGCGTTAGACTGAAGATCTAAAGGTCCCTGGTTCGATCCCGGGTTTCGGCATTTTTGTGACCCAGTTTTTTACTTTTTTCCATGTATTGCATCGTGCAGTGGTATCTTAGATAACTAAGTTTTATTGATCCCACGGGGAAATTAGTTTGCATACGGTAGCAGATCAACCTTAATGCAAAGAGATACATAATCTCTGATTCTTGGTAAATGTGCTTTAATTGCTTTTAACAAACAATTCTATCACTGAAAAGTTGTTAGATGCATTTTATTAGACATGAAAAAGGACAGATACAAGAAAAAGAAAGTAAAATGTAAACTATGAAGAAGATGCATCATTGTCAGTTTTCTATAAATTTGTTGTTTTTAGTTTAAGCAGTTTCAATAAAGTGATATTCTCAAGTGATGATCATTTACCTACTTTACTTTTCATATTAATGTCAACATCGTTTTTCTATATTTTGTTCATTTTTGGTGTTCTTTTGTCTCTGACATTTATAGGAGCTATATTGCTATTGGCCGCGGAACAACGCTGCCAAAATGGTGAAAAGAGGGGATATGGCAGACAAACAACTATGGCCTAAATACCAAGTCAGAGTCTTCACGTTTACAGGTAATTTTTATTGCAATCCTGCTTTTTCATTGGACACGGTAGTGATGATTTTCTCTAATCATGTACAGGTGCTGTTGTTTACTGTGAGGGATATTTACTGTTTATGCCAAATTACTTTATCCACAGACAACTATCAACTGGCAAGGAACAGAGCACAAAAAGGACTTGAAACATCTAATGATGCCTGTGTCATCTTCTTTGTATGACCCGCTCCCTGCCTTCTGGCTGCCTGGCGATTGGAGGGAGCGGTGGCACCGGCTTGCCATCTCCCCCCTGCTCCCCGTTTGTGTCTCAGATTTAACTGTATTTGACTCTCCCTGCCGGCCCCTGGAGGATGGGCTCCCCCTTTGAGTCTGGTCCCTCCCAAGGTTTCTTCCTTCTAGGGAGTTTTTCCTTGCCACTGTCGCCTATGGCTTACTCACTGGGGGCTTTGGGTGGGGATGCTGTAAAGTGCTTTGGGACAATGTAATGTTGTGATAATGCGCTATACAAAAATAAATTTGTTGTTGTTGTTGAGTCCGATAGGGGCAGTGTGAGGAAGGTGCGGCGTCCTGCAAGATTTATAGAGGACTCCTCCAGTGAAGGTTTTATTACATTCTGACATTTAAAAAAGTTGCAAAATTGGGTTGCATTACTCCATTAAATAAGTAACTTACTACCATAAAATCAGTGATTGTGATGCAACGAAATGATCTATCTTCATTAAATGAATGTGAGTATGGCAATGAAATGTTTGAATTCTTGTCATACTGATTGATTACATTGTTTACTTGTAATTATTATTTTCCCATTAACACAGTTGAAGAGTTCCAGTCGCGAAGGAAAAATAAAGCTAGGTGTAAGTACTTTAAGTAATACACATCTGAAGTAAAGTGACAACAGGAAATTCCAACATTCACTTACAAAATTTCAGAGCATGCATAAACATTGCACTAAATATAGCAGCCAATACAACCTTAATATCGAACCCAGTGTAACAAACCCTGCATTACTCTGATTAGCTTGTCAAAAGAAATTCAAAAGTCACTGCAAAGTTTTGATTGAAGAGCATAAGGCTGATATTTTCTAATTAGTAAAACTTTATCTTGCGGATATCCCACTAGGTACTATGAGTTCTTCTTTGGACAGGGGAAGTTCACAAGGTACTAGAATTGTGTTTTTTTAAATACTTTCATATTGAAAATTAATCACGTTTATATAATTCTATTTATATGATGATACTGTCACAGAGAAAGAGCATGTAGCTGCCCTACCTGCTCCCCCTGAATGTAAGTGTTTAATTACATAGCACAGTATAATTATTTGATGTCTGGTGTCTTTTTTATAAAGAAATGTTATAATTGAACTGTATTTTATGTCTTGTGTTAAGTTTGTTCATCACCAGTTGTCAGACCTACTTCTATCTCTTCAATGCATGATGCCAAGACATATGTGTGTTCTTACATGCATGGTTCATAACACCAAGGTTATCTAACGAATGTATTCAGTTTTAGAGGTAAACTACTGTATGGTGTTCTGTAACTGTTTCTTCTGTGTTCTCCTAGGATGATGCTGCAGTGAGAGATACAAGGGAAATGGAGCAGATTTGGCCTCTGGAGAAACTGTTGCAGCCTCACTCATTCCCTGCACCCCCCTTAGAGTTTGTTGATGGTAAGTATTTTCTTAGTAATTATTTTTTTGTATGAAACACATTGCATTTGTTTAATCACAGACTTGGTATCGCCTTTCAGGTTTCTAAATCACGCTTTGGTTGGTCACAGTCTGCTTCACTGAAGCCCAGTTTAGTGACTGAGGAAGCAGCAGGTCAGGAACATTTTTTGTCTTGCTACCTTCCTATTGTGACTTGTCATACCTGTTCACAATGGCACATGTTTTTGTCTTCTCGTGTGCTGTTGTGTTCTGTCTCTGCTTAGATGAGCAACATTGTTGCTATGTGGCAGAACCTGCAAGATTACAATATGCAGAGGGTGGTGTTTGCCGCCAGACACCAGGGATGTTCAGGTCTCCAAAGAAGAGGATGTAGTTCATTCCAGGGGTAAAGGTTGTGAAGAGGCATTCACTCACCAACACTGCCCCAGATTGCCAGATTGCTGCTGCCCATTAGACCATCTTTGACAGGGTCTGGACCATACACCGCAGTCCAAAGAAGAGGGGCCTGGTGCAGTGTGCAGATGGAGTCTCAGGCAGCGCATTACTACTTAGTTATGCAGCAGACCCTCCTACAGTGGCACAACAAGAGGGTGAAGAGGCAGGATTGCATGGTGTTAAATCAGGGGCTGGACTTGCCTAGCCGCTTGGGTGTGGTGCCTGTCCCTCTCCCTCCTGCTAATATGCACCCCTCCATCTGCACTGATTCTATTGATAAAGACAAAGCACAATACAGTTATTGTGTCAACTATCACTTCGTGGTCACAAAAAAGAAAAAAATCTAGTTGGCGTCAGTCTCTGTGGCGCAATCGGTTAGCGCGTTCGGCTGTTAACCGAAAGGTTGGTGGTTCGAGCCCACCCAGGGACGTCGAACTTTTCATCTAGCGAGATATATTACCATTATTTCACCCTTCTTTATAATAGTACCTTTGCTTATAATAGTACCTCATCAAAATATCTCCGTTATTCACTACTTCAATTTTTTGTTTTCATATAATCAAATAGATATAATCAAAATTTATATAAATAATTGATTCTATTGATATAAACAAAACGTGATGCTGATATTATATCAACTGTCACCTTATGGTCACTAAAAACAAAGCTGCGAGCCGTCGGTCTCTGTGGCGCAATCGGTTAGCGCGTTCGGCTGTTAACCGAAAGGTTGGTGGTTCAAGCCCACCCAGGGACGTCGAGCTTATTTTCTAGCGAGATGTTTTAGTATGACTTGACCATTCCTTAAACATTACCGCATAATAGTATCTCCATTACTCACCACTTAATTTTTTCGTTTTCAGTTCATTCTAAGGATATAAATACAAGCCGGATTTTGGATCAACTGTTGAACCGTTTATGATTAGTAAAAAAAAAAACAAAACAGCATTAGTCTCTGTGGCGCAATCGGTTAGCGCGTTCGGCTGTTAACCGAAAGGTTGGTGGTTCGAGCCCACCCAGGGACGCTAGGCTTTTCTTCCAGCTCGATGTATTCGTTTACTTTACCTTTCCTTTTAATAGCACCTAATGAAAGTATCTCCCTTATTCACAACTTACATTTTTCGTTTTCAGTTGATCTCATTGATAAAAACACAATACAGCTATTGTATTACTTTATAAACACTAAAAAAATGCTTGCGTACTGTCGGTCTCTGTGGCGCAATCGGTTAGCGCGTTCGGCTGTTAACCGAAAGGTTGGTGGTTCAAGCCCACCCAGGGACGATGAACTTTTCTTCCTAGAAAATATGTTGGTGTTATTCGATCCTTCTTTATAATAGTACCTCGTGAAGATATCTCCATTATTAAGTAGTTCAATGCTTCGTTTTCAGCTGATTTAATTGACATAAACACAATACAGACACTGCATCAACTGTCAGTGTATGATGACAAAAAATAAGCTGCGTATCAATAGTCTCTGTGGCGCAATCGGTTAGCGCGTTCGGCTGTTAACCGAAAGGTTGGTGGTTCAAGCCCACCCAGGGACGGTAGTTTTTTTCTTCTACTGAGATATAAGTAGTACTTGATCATTCCTTATAAAAGTACCTCGTGAAAATATATCCATTATTCACTACTTCCATTTCTCTTTTGGCTTTCAATTGATTTTGTTTAAAACACAATACCTATATTATATCAACGGTAACTTCATAAGAACTAAAAAAATGCGAAGTGTCACCAGTCTCTGTGGCGCAATCGGTTAGCGCGTTCGGCTGTTAACCGAAAGGTTGGTGGTTCGAGCCCACCCAGGGACGATGATTTTTTCTTCTAGCGAGATATATTACTATTATGTCACCCTTTCTTACCTCATATAATAGTACCTCGTAGTACCTCATGAAAGTATCTCCACTATACACTATTTCCATTTCTCTTTCTATTGATTCTGTTGATATCGATAAAACATGATACACGTATTATATCGATGTATTAGTATTTTGACCCTTCCTAATAATAGTACCTCATGAAAGTATCTCCCTTATTCACTACTTAAGTTTTTCGTTTTCAGTTGAATTAACTGATAAAAAAATACGATACATATATTGTATTAGCTGTCACTTTATACTGACTAAAAAAAAATAAAAAGCTACTAGTCTCTGTGGCGCAATCGGTTAGCGCGTTCGGCTGTTAACCGAAAGGTTGGTGGTTCGAGCCCACCCAGGGACGATAAACTTTTCTTTGAGTAAAGTATGTTGGTGTTATTCGATCCTTCTTTGTAATAGTACATCATTAAAATATTTCCATGATTCACTCTTTCTATTTCCCTTTCTGTTTTCAGCTGAAGCCATTGATATACATAAAACACGTTACAGATACATTATATATACTTAATCACAACGTAACATGACAAAGCATAGACATAGATATGTAAATTTATACCGATTATTTCAAAATTTAAAACAGACGAATCACTTAAAATAACACATCATAGATTTCACACTAGTAGTTTTGACGTTTTTGAAGAGACTGTCTAGTATTTAATTAGATTAATACGATTTATTGAAAATGAATGACTTCCAAGAACACTTTTCCCGTGGGTTACAATCGTAACTTACAGAAACTTTCCTACTATATATGTTTTTTTTGTTTAATTTTTAACACGGTTGGTCTACGTGGCGAATCTGTAGACACGAATCGAGCGTGTTGTCGCCGCTTGTTTTTTTTTTTTTTTCGAAAGTCCGGCTTTTGTGTATAGTGCTTAAAGACCCGCTTCTAAGAAAGAAACGCTTTCCAGGGTGGTTTGTTCAAGCTTCTTCGTCTTAATGATGTCGATGTCGGTTTAATTTGTATGATACTGTCGTATAATGGACGAACCGTGGGATTTCGAGCTCGTGTCCCGGTTTATGGACGGTGTGATGTCGTTCCTCTCCGAGTTCGTGGAAGATTGGATGGCCAATGATATGAGGGTGGCCATATTTAAAATACTGTTCAGCTGGCTCGTTTTCAGCCTCGTCGCCATTCATTTCGCCTGGAAGGTGTACGGAACCACTGTCAACGACATGTACTACAGACAAGGTAAGTGAGTCCGACCGATTCAGCTCTCTGTGGTAGCCTGTTGTAGGGAATAAGACTGCCTTGGTCACTGACGTGAAGCCTGCGCCGTAAAGTGAAGTTTCCCCTGAATACAATGTTATCTCCAATTTTTTAAACGGGCATTAACACTGTATCTAATTTTTCTGCATTGGTCTGCCTTTACTCTACCTTGCACTGTGCGCTACCTGATTGGAGCGTTTTGCGTGATGTGTTTATCGCGCTGTTTTATTATGCCAAATGCAACAGAAGAAATGCACCCTATACATAAATGAACACTAAGGTGATGTTTCAAAGTGTGATCAGATTCTCCGAATAATTTTCTTTCCATAAGCAAGGTGAATATAGTCCTCTTAAACGTTTTGATTGCACACAGAACGTACAGTAACTAAGCCCTTTTAGGACGAGTGCCTCTGTACATTCTTCACACTTAAACCATCCATACTACAAGTATGTTGCGCTAAAATAACTTACAAATTGTTAAGATTGGAAAGCTTGCTCTCACCTACAGAGACGATAATGGTGGAACTAGTTGAAAACAAAGAACCACGTGACATGGCACCTTTATTTTGGCTTATTCCATCAGTGCTCTGGGAAGCTCTAGTTGGGCAGAGGGTTCTTAACCTGGCACATTTTTCTTATCTGCACAAACGTCATACTGATGTTTAGCATTTCCTTCAATCATGAACCAATGTAGTATTGACAATTCCTGCAAATGTTGTGACTAATCTAGTTCAGATACAGTGGACCCTCAAACTTCAAATGGTTTGATATTAAAACAACTTGAACAAAAACTTTGAGGAAAATCCAGTTTGAAACGCAAACAAAGAATCACATGGTCGCCTTATCTCACTACTTGGTCGTATGCACGGTTACTCGGTTAGTTCTCGGTTCAGTTAGCATCTCACAAATTCAGACTGCTTTAAGCATTTATTTCCTTGTGTCATATTTATATTATTGTAGTGCCAGCGAGATGGCTCTGCTGAGCATGCTGGGATATGTTGTAAATATCCCC
The DNA here is from genome assembly GCF_048594095.1 of Paramormyrops kingsleyae. Lineage (NCBI taxonomy): Eukaryota > Metazoa > Chordata > Actinopteri > Osteoglossiformes > Mormyridae > Paramormyrops > Paramormyrops kingsleyae. Next base: position 7,846,631 of record NC_132802.1, on the reverse strand, counting down.
TGTGTTGTTGTTAATGTTAATACTTGTATTGTATTTCCCTTGTATCGAGTGTACCTTTACCTGTATTTTATGTGTGATACCGATGTGTCCGTTGTGTAATTACCCTACCACATGTGAGGTTATTGTGTAACCAGTCTCTGTGGTGCAATCGGTTAGTGTGTTCGGCTGTTAACCGAAAGGTTGGTGGTTCGAGCCCACCCAGGGAGAGTGAAATTTTGTGGGCGGTGATGTCCTAATGGTTAGGGAAGCAAACGTGTAATTGAAAGATTGCTGGTTCGAATCCCCGACCAGCAAGACACCAGTGAGGTACCCTGAGAAAGGTACCACCCCCAAATGCTGCTCACCGGGCACTGAATTAGCTGCCCCCTGCTGTGTCACGGTGTCTCATATGGGATGAAGAGGACATATTTCGTTATTGTGCACTGTGTGCTGTGGTCTGTCAACAATGACCACTAATCACCAAATTCTAAAAAATTTGAACCTCCCTGCCTTTCCCTGCCGTGTTTGCATTCCTCTGTTATTGTCATTTAAGTGCGATCCTTTTAAGAACCACATTAAAGAGGAACTTTATGTCAAGCTGCCCGTCCTCATCTTCATTCGCCGCTGCCGCGATGGTGTCACAAGTGAGATGCCAGAAGTGGCCCCACTGGCACTGCTTAAGCGGATGATTCTCACTATATTCAAGCAAGTCCCCTCCGGCCTGGCAGATCTGTAGGCTGTGGTGAAGCTGCGAACTGAGAGGCACCGGCTCCAGGGAGAAGACACCTCTGAGGGAGAAGCTTGTCTGTTGGGGCTGTGGCAAAAGGGGGCACCGGCTACGGTTCTGCCCAGAAGTCCACCCCAAAGCTGCTTACAGACGAGCTGAGAGCGCCACAGCAAAAGACGTGCTGCCCTGCCTTCTCGAAGTGCCCTAGACATGTGCAGCATGTTCCCAAGCCTCTCCTGCCAGCCCGCTACACCTTCATCAGAGACAACAGCAGTGAACGGGAAAGGCGGGCACCACGTGGGACTCCCGACAGCTGGAACATCCCTGCTCGTCAACCAGAACAACCAGCAGAGGCAGTGGGCGGAGGTTGCTCTGTTGGAGCGCAAAGAGGCATGTCACAGCTGGGAGGCCTGGCTAGCTCAGGAGCGCCGCAAGCTAGACGAGCAGCAGGACCGGTACCGGCCGGACCGGGAGCAGCTGTGTGATTCCACGGGGCAGGAGCAGTAGGAGCTGGAGCAGCTGCACGGTGAGCTGGCTAGCTGGGAGCAGGAGTGCGACTGCCAGAAGTGTCTGGCCGAGGCAGCAGAGGCGGCGTTGCATGGTCGCGAGACGGCACCGTCCGACCAGGAGGAGGCGTGTTGCGTCTTGGAGGCCCAGCTGCCTCAGACGCGCCGCGAGCTGCATTGGGCAGAGGTCACGCTGCATGGCCGGGCAGGACATCTTGGAGAAGCTGTGAGCGGCTGGGTGAGGCCACCCAGGGCGTGAAACCGGAGATTCTGCGGGAGAACCAGCCTGACGGTCAACAACACAACAATGCACAGTGCAGGGTAGAATTTCAAGTGAATTTGCATTAAATCTGGTTGTATTAACGAAGATTATGCTGCAAGATGTTTTAGCTACATTTAACTTCCCTGTTATTCGCTAACCTTCAGTTTTGCAATTTCCATTTTATTCCCATTAATTCCTATATAATCCCGTTAATTCCCATATATTCACATTCTCATGGAAAGTTTCCAACTTTAAAAATTAATTATTATACAATATTTTTATGTATGTACTATTATAAATAACATTCAGTTATTAAAATTAAATATACTTGTTTTCCTACTATTTATCAGTATTATCTTTTGAAATGGGCACTTAAAATGTTTTGCATTGGGTACATTTTGGAGGTTTGGAACGGATTAATTCATTTTACATTATCTCTTATGGGGAAATTTAACTCGAAAGTCAAACCGTCTCCTGGAACAGATTGTGTTCGAAGTTCGAGGGTCCATTGTATGTGCGTTTCATTTCTTTTAAGAAGGGGTCCATATGATTAACCAGATCGCCAAAAAAGGTCCATGGTCCATGGCTGTAGGGGAACTTTTCTGCTTGTTGCCACCAGACTATACAGCTCCTCTCTCACTGCCAGATCCACAGGCAGCAAAACTGAACGCTGACCGTGCATTCACATTCTTACATTATCTGTTGTTATTGTTTGTACCATCTATATTTGCTTGTACCTTAATTTCTTCTCAGGGATTTATATAAAGTTTATAACTAGGTAAATAGAGTACTGTATGTGCATCAGATTTTACAATTTTGGGTCTAGCAGCTTGCAGGTTAAAACTTGTCTGCTGTAACCTCACTATAGGCACCATACATCCCACCATAGTTCAGGAACCTAGTTCCTGATTCTGAGGACTGGGTTGTCTCGACTAGGAATTTTTGTGGCTCCTGGCCACTTTCTTGTGTCACTTTCCCAGCACACAACAGGAACTATGATGTTTATGCTAAATATGCATGGGAGACTCAAAAAGCTCGTAGATTAAACTTTACTTGTAATTTCATATGTAACTACACTGCTACCCCAAAACAATGGATAATGAAAAAGTAGTTTTGCTAGTTATTTGTTAGTTATTGATATTGTTGTTCTTTATATGACCTGCAACATTTTTACAATTCATTACCGAATCTGGCCAGCAGATTGATCTTTCGTTTTTCACAGAATTAAAAAACAAAATGTCATGTTATTCTGCTACTGACACTGGTGAAATTAGACAGAAGTATATCAGTTGTAGTATGAATTTTCTGATGCAGAAAAATGGAGAGGCAGGCAAAAAAGATTCATTAATGCATTTAACAGATATCAGAATAATTCCATCTCCTTAATTTTTGCTGCAATACTTCTATCTATCTTCCCTGCACTTCTGTGTAACTCAAGTTAGTGCCAGTGCTTGTGGTCAACCAGTCAGCAAAGTTTTTATTGCTATAAGCCCCATCCAGTAGCTTCTAGTTGAGCGGAAAGTACCTACTCCAGAGTAGGGACTAAAAAACATTCAGGAACTACCTCCTAGGAACTACAATTGGGCCAGTTTCTTACATTCCTGAGTTTCCTGCAGTAGGAAAACAGCTCATGTATTTAATTTGGGCTGTGTTTGTATGACAGACACCAGACCTACAGCCTGCAAGATTTAATATTTTTGTCCCCCTAAAACAATAGTCCTCCTTTTGGTTTTGTCCCATAATTAATATAATTATATAAATATTGAGAAGCATAACAGCTTCAGTCTTCTGCTCTGATTTCCAATAACTGAGCTGCTAATGCACATTTTAGTACTGAATATCAAGGACTAGCAGCCTTGTAAACGTTCTCCATCTTAGGTGTTGGCGGGCAGAATGGCGGTACTCCAGATGCTGCGTCACACCTCGGCGGCTGGTAGGTGTCCTGCTTCCATGTACAATAATGTATCTACGACACTCAGTGTCTGTCCATTCTGACACTTTACTGGTCATTCCATTTGTTGAAAGTAGCTTTACTTGCAGGGCATTGCCATTGTGTGTCTTTTAATATTTGGCGTGTAGCTGATCTGGGTGTGTAGATGTTTTCAAATGGGGGAGTAAGATAGTAAAACTGTGCCATGGTTTGATAAAGTCTGTTTTCTTCCTTTTAGGGAGAGTGCTTCAGGAGATGGTTTTAAGACTCACCGTGAGTGACAAGCAAGGTTCCAGGTGGGCCCACCAGAGGAACTGCAGCAACTCTCCTGACAGAGGAGTGAGGGGGGTCTTCTTGAGTCTGGCTGGATTCCTTGGACCATTTAGTTCCTGTCAGATGCTAATCTGGGAGATCAAACCCAAATCATTGGGAGACCAGTACCAACTGACATCTACACTGACCTCCACTGGTTGGAGTCTGGAGCTCAGGTTTCCGACTCGTCCTGGTAAACTCAGTAAGTCAGATTGTGTCTGGCCTGCTTTTCAGGGAGAAGGTTTTCATCTGGACTGGGAGGGCTAGCTTCAAACCATATCCGAGCCTTAAACAGCCTAAGGCTGGTTCTTAGAACCCCCACCCCCTGAAAATGTGATATTGAAGTGTATTTTGTATTTCTTTATTTTTTTCTCATGCTAGTTGGTTTCTATAATTGTTCATTTGTTATATCCAGTCTTAAACCAGAATGATTCCATTACAAGCACTTAAGCTTGAGGAAAGTCTGCCGCCATTCTCTCCTTTATTCCACACACCTGGTCATAAACAAAATGAAGTTCATCAGCAGGTGCTTTAATTTGGCCCATCTTGAGAAGAGACTCTGAAAACTTGAGTGGAAATAAGATTAAACCGTATCCCATGACAGCAGGACTGTGACGATGATTAGTGTTATAAACTTCTCTATCTGGCTACTCTCCATTCTCCCCCAACCCAGCTTGCTTTCTGGCATTTCTTTCTCCAGTGATGTTCAGTTTAATTTGAATGTGTAATAAAAGTCTTTAATCCAAACTATTGTTACGCTGTTTTGCAGTTTAAAGTCTGATACGTTTATTAAACAAAGATATGCCGGATTTATGGGCATCACAATACACCTCTCAATATTTTAGGTGCACTACTAATATGCTTACCAAATTGTGGACTGTATTAAAATGATGTGATAGGGCTCTCGAAGGAACAAACAGGCACGCTTAGGTTCACTCAAAAACACTTTAATAAGTAATACAAAATAACCTCGCATTAACATCAATACCAAGCTATCGTATCGAAAGCAATGCAAAATAACCTTGTACTACAAGGGATATAGAATAGTATATATCATGCAAACAAATATATATATAGTAAATAAACAATAAAATGCGAATTATCACGAGTGGTGATAATTAATCCCCATAATCCATGAAATGCATAAGCAGCTACAAAACTATGTACACTCGGACGTGCTATAATCACCCACCTTCACACACGGACTGGGGAGCCCTTTTCAGTTCTGGCAGGAGACCAATTAACACGCGAGTCCCAAGAAAGTGCCGGGAGATGCGTGCAATATCCCACTGAGCTCCGGTCAGTACTGGGGTCTCCCCCTTCCTTTATACTAAATTTAGCGCTGCGTGCGGGCAGGGGACGAGCTGGCCAGGCCGACCCCTTCCCTCAGGCAATGTGTTCTCAAATTCCCACTTTTGTCCGAGTAAGGCTGCTTGCGAAATGTATTAGAAATTATAAGATAATTGGCCCTTGCGCATTTCCTCCCCGTCATCCTGAGGATAAGGATACCGCATACCGATCCTCCCCTTGCCCTGAGGACGAGATAAGCATCCCGCAAACCGACCCGACCCTCCCTCCTAAAACCAAGATAAGCATTCCGTTTTTTAATGAGACACAAGTTATTCGTGAAGAATTAGTTGTACAGGTGATCGGTAAAAATAACATGTTTGTGCAGTTCAATAATATTCTGGGTGAATCATGGGCGATGTATCTGAATTTCAGGATGATTAGTCCATACACGATCAGAATTAATCCACAATCACAATTTACAGTAAAAGGATTAATTCCATGCCACGTGGGCAACGTAATCGTCCGCGAATTCAGCCTAATACATGGATGTAAGTAAACGTCCGTACATTACCCGAAACACCAGCACCCAGACAATATCTAAAGTCCTGGTGATTATTACACATGCCGTGAGGTCAGTGCTGCACTTTAAGTCCATAAACATCATCTGAAGTGTGCTTATTGGTATTATCGTGGTATGATTAAAATGTTTTGAAAATGTTCAAAAAATACTGATAAATAATTCAAAATATATTTCACAGTAAAGTTAAATTTTTCACATTGATGTATTGCTGAATAACGGTTTTCCAAAGCAGCTTTTTATTTCATGATGCTTCTTTTCATAATAATTATACGGGGGGTGGTGAGATCAAGCTTGTGATCCATTATTTGGCCTAGCAGATACAGGAACTAGTTTGAAGAGTCCCGAGAAGCTATGGAGGATGTTAGGATGTTAGGATGTATAGTTGGTTGCATAGATCATTCTCCTCTATTCTTATGGGACATAGAGCCAAGATATGTTCCATCTGTAGCTAATTGGTTCCAGAAGAGCAGTCGAGTGTGGGAAGTCACTCCTGGGTAAATGACCCAGGTTGAGTGGCACCAGGAGGTTAACATGGACCATCATTGTTACTCCACCTTGGTCAGTGGGTTTGGCTCTCTACCCGGAACATTCAGCTCCATCTCCTTCCCAAAAACCCTTCCCACTATAGGAACATAGGTCCTTTTAAAATCCTCCAACACAACAACAGAGTCTCAAACTACCTACAGTTGCCCAACCAACATCTCCCTTATCAAGCCCATCTATTTCAGCCCAATGTACACACCAGCCACCCCTGTGGTGCCTCCTCCTCCCTTGGACATTGATTGTAACCAACATACTCAATCTGAGACCTGCTTGACTCCAGGTGCAGGGGTAGTTGCTTGCAGTATCTGGTGAACTGGAAGGGCTATGGTCCAGGGGAGGAATTCCAGGTACCAACTTCAGACATCCTCATTTCTGACTTCCGCTACCTGCATCCAGACTGGCCAGCCCTGCGTTTCAGTCATCTTTACCCTGGCACTGGCCCTGCTATGGGCCAGGCTGCAGTGTAACTAAGGTCCAGGTGTTGGATCAGGGTTAGGGATCATCAGAGTGGACAGGAAGTGGTACCCCCTGACCCTAAGGAGGAGACCATGCAACTATCATATTATGGGGGGGGATGTACATTGCGTACCATGTGCAAATTTATCGTACAATGTACATTTCCTTTAAATCCGTGAGTCAGGGACAGAGCCTGGCCATTTCGCTTGGCATTGAATATCATTTGTGCAGTGACACAAACAATTTTGAGAATGAACACATGTATTTTTGAAGTGGAAAAAAAGTGTTTAGACAGTACGTGTGTATTAATGTTGAGTAAAGATTTTCTGTGTTCAAAATGTGTTCAAATAAACAAGATACACTTAAATCAAATAAATCCAAATCAAATTATACTTTATTGATCCCAGGGGAACATAAGTGAATAAATCATGGACTGCGGTAAGAAGAGTTTTGCAAGTTATTTGCCAGGGAATAGCAGAATGTCTAACTGGTGAAGAATTTCCGCTTCTATGTCAACCATCTCTTGAAGAAATGGGCAGGCTGAATCTGACAGCCCAGCACACAACCACAACCACGGTTCAAAGCATTAATTGCCATAGTAATTAAGTGATGCTCACCTTGATCTCAGTTTCTGGAATGGAAATTGATCAGGTCTGAACTACTACTACTGGGGCTACTAGCTAATCTGCTTAATACCCCCTTGATGTTGCATAAGAATGACAGGGCTGCTATGACATGACCAGCCTAAGGCCATTTCATTGCCGGGGATGGGTGGAGCTTGTGGGCAGCAGCAGAAGGTGCACATCCATCACATTAGTGCCAGTGAGTCCTGGCAGAAGCAAGCGTCGGCCAGAAGATAGTCGTGAAAAAAATGAGTAGGAGTCGTTGTTAAGGAGGAAGTTGCTGCTGTCGAGGCCCTGCGAGTGGGCTTCCTCTTGAAGGCCGCCATCAGTCACGGCACCTGCAGCATCCGTGGGTCCATCCTGGCCATCTGTGCCACCACTTAGGAACACAGTGTCCTGCAGGGGGCACTCTCCGCCCAGCTCCAGTCCCACCCGCAGAGCCAGCTCCTGGTTCCGCCCTCCCCGACCCATCCCAATCAGCTCAACCGTAGGCTCCCCTCCAGCCATCAGGCAGGTGACGCCCCAGCCTTCATCGTGCCCCTCTCGTAGCACACGCATGGCTCGATACAGGTCCCAGCTCTCCACGCCGACCTCGGGCCCCAGCTGCAGGATCTGCTGGGCCCATTCAGCAGGCGGGTCAACCGTGGCGCAGCCGAAACGGGCCAGCAGGCCATAGAGATTGGCCACCGAGCGCACGTTCCCACAAACCGCCGGGGACAGCACGATGGGACGGAGCCCCAGCTCACGTGCACACCGGCCAGCAGATTGGAGGGCAATGCCATTAGAGCCAATCACCACATTCAGCACCCGACTCTCTTCCACCTCTTCCCCCATTTCCTCCTTTCCTGGCCGCAGCTTGGCTTGGCCAAGCACCTCCTTGACCGACGCTGGCAGCGAATCGTTGAGTCTATAGCGCTCCAAAACCTGCCACACCTCTTCTGGTCCAGCTTCAAATGGCACAGTAGGACCACTTGCAATCAGATCCAGAGGGTCTCCAATGACGTCCGAGAGAACGAGCGCTACCACCTACAGGCAAGGGACATGACCAGCTCTACACCTCATTGTATTACTGGTGTGAAATATTTGCTATTAATGGGATGTGTAGGGAACAAGTAACATCATAGCTGTATTATCATTAGCTGTTATAGCTGTCACACACCGACTGTTTATAAGGTACTGTGTGTGAGCTCTGGGGGTAACAGACCTTAGCAGGGTGGGCACAGTGGGCTAGACCACCTCCCTTCAACTGAGAGAGGGCTCTCCGCACAGTGTTCAACTCCTGGATAGTGGCACCAGCACCTGCTAGCTTGCGGGTTACTTCCTGTTTCTCCTCCAGAGAGATCGGTGGGATGGGTGAAGGCAGAAGAGCAGACCCACCTCCTGGGTAGGCACATCAAGATTTTTAAAGCACATCATTCTGAAGACAAGGAAAAGATCTAAAGGTTTAGGATGTAAGTAAAGTGTTTGATTGACTTTTAAAAATGCATTATAAGTCTAATGAGGCTAAGAGTTGCCATAGAGAAATTTGTTTATCTCTGTGATTCTGAATCACAGAGAGACCAGTTGCTCCTCCATCCTAACAGGAATCTAGTCTGCAATGGTGAACTACTATCTGACTACACCCATATCTGATGTCATCAAGCAATGAATTTGAATTGTTTAGACTGAGTGACAAAGTGGTTCAGTTCATCTATGACCTGCAATGCCTGATAACCAACAGGCCTGGAATCAGATCAGAGAAATACTTGAATATTATACCTGGATGCTAGGACCTAGATGCAGGTTTTGATTTGAGGTCAATTTAGTATTTTATTTTTGCAACCATACAGGTCAAGAATTCTGGGCAATAAGTGAAATCCGCCAGTAACTAATCGGTAGATGGTAAGGGCACAGGTTTGGTTTCAACATCAGTAGGGACTAAATCAGCCCCAAACCCCTTAAACACACATGGTACTCCTACAATATTGGTTGGGGCATGTCCCTACCATCCATTCACAAATCTATGCTCTTGGTAGATGGATACCTAGAATTATGCATAAATAATGCAAAAAGAACAGGTCACACTCTACTATGCAACAGCTATGGAAGAAATGGTGGGGTTGACCTGAGATGAGAACAAGTAGTATGTCAGACTCTGTGAGCTCAGTGGCAATCTGACGGATGCGGTCGGCTGCCCTTCGAGCGTCTGCGTCCGGCAGGTTGTGTCTTGCCCCCTCCAAGACCTCAATACGACTGTTTGCCCCCAGCAGCATGTGCCTGAGTAACAGAAGCAAGAGAAGGAAGGCAACAGTCTTCCTGGTTTAGGGTGCGAGAATGAAAAATAGCAGTAAGGACAGAGGTTTACCCCTTCCCGTGGTTCCGCAATGCCTCCTGGATGCCAACTGGAACACTGATCACACCCCTGACTATATGGTCTCCCAGGATCCTCTCTGCCTCGGACGCCATGCCCAGCACCGCCTTGCCAAAGCCCACCAGATGCAAGTTGTGTCTGAGAGTAAAGCTGCATCCGTCCACCAGGAGGCAGTCTCCACTGCGCTGCAGGCTCCGGCGAACTACAACATCAGGTTGCACTCCCTCCACTGCCGCTGCGAACACCTTCTGGGCCCGTTGCTCTAGCGACATCCTCCGAACCGCCAAGCCCCAAACACACAGAGGGCGGTGCAGAGATAGGGAGCGATAGAGAGACAATACACGTGCCATCAGCCAGTTATGTCGTTCTTATGGGGATGTGCCTGGTCTATACCTAGGGAAGAGAGATTAACAAAATCAGAAGCTAAATGATTAAACAATTAAAATCTCTTGCTTTTAAGTTCATTTAACTGAGTGCGCATTGATACTAAGTCTAGTGGCTTTCCAGCAGTGAACAAATCCAAATGTCATGTTGGACAGATTCACCAATAAGAGCTCAGCAAGGAGCAGGACAGACAACTTCTCAATACCAAGGTTCTCAAACCAGTCCTCAAATAGCCCATGTTTTTGCTCTCTCCAAAATTCCTGGGAGATGGGAGGGAGCAAAAACACGGACATCTGTGGGGTCCCCAAAGACTGATTTGAGAAACACTGTTCTATATTTTAACATAACTCCCCCATATTCTAAAAACGCAATTCACCTAACCACCCACCTGCTTTGGAAATCTCAGAATCGCCGTTCAGACAGACCTTAGCCCTGTTAGCGCGAAATTCTGGTTAGCCTGTATTGACTGTGCGTGTAATAATTTACTCTGTCCGAAGGTGCATCTCAGTGAGGCTTGGAAGAACAGGACACAGGCGGCTCTGTGTGCAAGTCATACCCAATCAGCGTGATCAACAGTTAGTTTGAACAGTATTTATTTGTTAGTTTTTTTTTTTTCGTTTTTTTTTTTTGGGGGGGGGGGCAGACTGCTCCAAGAGAAGGGGCGGTGCCCCGGGATACCTATACTTAGATTAAACCACACTCAGATTTAAACACGAATTTACATTTTCTTTATATTGTTTCCGACTAAATTAACCGATATAACACAATAACGTCCGGCAAAGACGATACATATGCATGTGAATTTTACTCGAATATATCCATCTAAGTTTACCAACTTTTACCATATTTTTTTACATTTACCAGGTAACACAGAACAAGTATGTTTCTCACCTGCATATTTAAAATTCTATTTCAGCAGTCCCCGGTGGTATACTTTCTTGCAATTTTTTCTCTGAAGCAAACCGTGTATTACGCAACTGAGTTAGCTTTACACCACTTCGGTGGCTGTATGGTCTTAAAACAACACTCTGCAATTTCAAAGCGATAAGCTGTTTTTTTTTTAACATATACAACCAGTAATTCTTTACAACAGGTAATACACCAGAGAAGGTTCAACAGAAACCACCCACAGTTTTCGACTGGTGCTCAACGTGAAGCGTGTGCCCGCCGAGCGTGCGCGTATCCGCCGTGCGAGGTGGGCGGAGCCTCGTCTTAATTCGGACGCGGAGAGGTTACTACGCGGGTTTCCCTTTCGACGTTTGAAAACGCTCGCGAGCTAAAAAGAAAATTGTAGCTTTACGTTTATCAATAACGTATTATAAAACCCGCCTAGAGATACAGTCTAGCCAGCGCTATAGTTATTCTTAAGGCCTAAAAGAGAAGGACTGGCGCCGAGCCAGGGGCGGGCGTCATGAAGCTCACGGACAATGTGCTGCGGAGTTTTAGGGTCGCGAAGGTTTTCCGGGAGAATTCGGATAAAATCAACTGCTTTGATTTTAGCTCGAACGGCGAGACTGTAATTTCCAGTAGTGATGATGACTCCATCGTCTTGTACGACTGCCAGGAGGGAAAGTAAGGCATATATAGCAGGGCATTTCGTTATGTCACTCGTAATGGTGCTCAGCCTACGAGGAGGCCGAACTCTTGCATGTAGCTTAGCTGATCGTCTCGCATACTGCTATTAAAGCGTTTCCTTGCCGTTCGGCCTGCTGAAGATAGAGCATCCAAGAGCACGGGTTACACTTTTGGCTTAGTTTCCCTGTCTGTTTTAAAGTATTAGTAGAGTCCTTATTATTTTGCGCGGGGCTAGCTAAAACAACCCCCCCCCCCCACCCACCCCCGAGTCGTGAAAAGACGCTAACCTGTAGCATGGGCTACAACCAACTCTATCCTGCGTTTTACATATCCATTTTACATTATCAAAATGATAGTCACGTTATTGAGCACATTAGTCATTGTTTGGAAGGTGATTATGTAGAAGCTTTTGTGTATTTTATACACTTTCTCTGTTGCGTAATAATGGGTAGACGTAGCTGCAGTTGTTTTATTCATTCCATGCATGATGTACCATAGAGCTCACAATGTTATCATGGGCGGAGTTAGTGTGCAGATTGGCCGACGTATTTTCAACCATTTGTATGTGTGTGTGTGGTTTTTAATGTACAATTAAACTGCAACACCTGTAATTTTTTATTTTGCAGAATAAGTAGAGAAAAAATTTGCGCTTTTTTGTGTTGGTGATAATGACTTAAAATTGCTGATCACCCCCTGTTTTCTTGTTAGACCCAAGCGAACCCTCTACAGTAAGAAGTATGGCGTTGATCTAATCCGCTACACGCACGCAGCTAACACCGTGGTCTACAGCTCTAATAAAATCGATGGTATGTCATTCCTGACATTTTAGTCTAATATTTATTGTTTGCTTTCAAAATTGGTGCTTGTTTGGCTTTGTAATATTTTCACTGATTGCCCACTTTATTTGTGTAAGCAATTTATTGATGGGAGTGTTTAGTAGTGCCATAGAGGAAGGTCTTGGTGAAGAGTGAGTTTGCCTGCACGTGGCATGTTTTGCCTTTTGTCCATGCTCTCAAGCTTGCAGCAGGTTCCAAAGTATGACCAATGCCTGCTCTGTGCTGAGGTAGTTGTTTGTACAGTTTGAGGGTCTGTGATTCTGCCCGGTTCTGGAGCTAACTGTACAGGCCACTGCCTTGCCCAAAGCGGAGCCCCTCCCTCTGAATCGCCAGCCAGATATTTGTGTCGACACTTTCAGGGTTTGGCTGCTTCCTTCTCACGGTTAATGGGATGTTGTTGAATGTCAAAGAAGTTGATTGTTTGCACCCTTGCTTTCTTCGAGCCTCTCTTTCCTGTGCTTTAACAACCTGAACATGTGATCCCCAGACACCATTCGATACCTGTCTCTCCATGACAACAAGTACATTCGATATTTCCCTGGACACAACAAAAGGTGAGCTCAGTATTAGATTCAGAGTTACATTACCACCAGATGGGGGATTCTGTCCCAGGGTGTTTATGAAATGCTAAATTCATGGAATTCCTGGGTACTTTCCGCCAATATTTCTAAATCAATAAGATTTGTTGCAAAAACATCTGTGATGGGTACAGTGATCATTTTTACTGAGCATTTTTAACAGAATCATTTTATGATTATATTATTTGAGTGGCTGTTTTAAAACTTGAAATGATGTGGTTTGTGTGCGGTTCTTTTTCTGCAAAATGGCAGAGTTGTGGCTCTCTCCATGTCCCCAGTCGATGACACCTTCATCTCGGGCTCCCTGGACAAAACCATTCGACTCTGGGATCTCCGCTCGCCAAACTGCCAGGTGAATAGGGGTTCACTCTCCTCACTGTCCATTGCTTCATTATATGTCATTTAGTTCATATTCACTTTTGTGACGGTCTTCCTGCTTCTTTCAGGGACTGATGCACTTACAAGGAAAGCCAGTCTGCTCTTTCGACCCAGAAGGGCTGATTTTTGCAGCTGGTGTGAACTCTGAGATGGTCAAGCTGTACGATCTGCGATCATTTGACAAGGTAAAAGCATGTATTATTTAAAGCAATCTATGATCAGTAGATCTATTGGAAAGTATGATTTTGTGAGAGTTTCTTGTTGAACTTCATGGAACAGAACCTCATGACAGAGGTGATTGTATATGCCTCTTTGCTGCAGGGCCCCTTTGCCACTTTCAAACTCCCCTTGGACCGGAACTGTGAGTGGACTGGCCTTAAATTCAGCAATGACGGGAAGCTGATCCTTGTATCCACAAACGGAGGAGCTCTCCGCCTCCTTGATGCATTCAAGGGGGCAGTGCTTCACTGTTTTGGGGTAAGTTTGTTCCTTCAAACTTGGTTGTACTTTTCACTGTTGTAAGATACTCGTTCAGATGTTATGTATGGAGATATTGGCTTTTTTTTCCCCCTGTTTTCCATGCCTGAGTAAATTTTTACTGTCTTATCTCTGTATGTGTGTGTGTATAGCTTAAAGCAATACATCATCTACTTTTGCCTGAATACTTATGTTCCTTTTTAAACTTCAACGGGCATAGACTGAACACTATTCAGTTATACTTAAATGCTGTACTTGTCCCACATGTAGGGCTACAACAACAGCAAAGGGGTCACTCTTGAGGCATCCTTTACTCCAGACTCACAGTTCATTATGATTGGTAAGCACATACATGAGAAGGAGTTCTGTGCTTTGTTTGGGGTAGAAGTGCTTTATGTGCCATTAAATTTAGGCTCATTTTGCTTGAATGTTTGACACGCTTGTTATAAAATATGCTATTGCTGTTAACGCCAGTAGTGTGCCGCCTCCGTTTCATTCAGTGCCTGAACTAGTTAAGATAGCTGTAACTTGACTCCCTGCCTCTTAGGGTCGGAGGATGGCAAGATTCACGTGTGGAACGCGGAGAGTGGTATGAAGGTGGCACTGCTGGACGGAAAGCACACAGGACCAGTGACTTGCCTACAGTTCAATCCCAAATTCATGACCTTTGCCAGTGCCTGTTCTAACATGGTAAGACCCTTAGCTCTTCACTCAGCCACACAGGCTTAAGGGGTATCCATGCTTCATGCTCTCTCTTAACAATACAACTGATGTAAGAAATTAGACACTATCGGTGAACACATTGTTCATTATTCTAGCAAAATAAGGGCAGCATTTAATATGCTTGTTTGAAGACTTCTGATGTTGAACGTCTCAGGCAAGACCCTACCTGCACTATTCTGAAGTGCTCTTACAATTTCACCAGTTTTCTCAGATATTTTATGTTAAGACGCAAAAGTCGCAAATTCAGGTCAAAGCAACAGGCAGACGACTTCATTTAATGGTGTTGGTAATGTGCATCAGGCTTTTAACCTCCTGGTTTTAATCCACAGGCATTCTGGTTACCCACGATTGATGACTGAGACTACCCGTCTGAGAGGACCGTCTCCCCTATTGCTGCAAGAGACATCGCAGTGCCACCTTCTGAGCCAGCAGGGGCAGTATTCCCTCCCCTATGCTGTGCCTGGGATTTGGCGTCTGTGCCTCACTTAGGCTAATAGGGGTTGTTTGTAAATAAGGAGGGGAGGGGGATTTTTTTTATTTTTTCAATTAAAATGTTTTTGATTTTACTGTGTGTCATCCTGCTCTGTTTATGTTTTCCCCCCATCCTTCTGTTCAGAACCGGGCAGTGATCAGTTTGAGAGCACCTTAGCACTAAGTTATTTGCACACAGGAGTGGGGATATGGAATTCTTGGACACTATTTTTCTAGGTAGAGGAATACTTATAAATGAAGGTACATTTCCTTTATTTTTACCATTTTGCTTTGATGTAAAACTCAGGGAAGTGAACAGGAACCCCCAACTATGTACTGGTAGTGTGTGATATTGATCAGAACTCATGACAGTGCATACCTTAGCACAGTGTTTCCCAAGTCAGTCCTCGGGGAACGCCGGACAGTCCGCGTTTTTGCTTCCTCTCGGCTCACAGCACACCTGTACCAGGTATTCCGTGTTTCTGATTGGCTAGAAGTTAGGAGGGAGCAAAAACATGGACTGCCGAGAGGTTCCTCCAGAACTGGGTTGGGAAACACTGCCTTAGCATGTACGTTTATTTCCTCACATGTTACCTCCCTGAACCTGGGCAAATTACTTTGTGAATTTATTTCTAGAGAAAAAATACTAGTTGTATTTGACCATCATTGTGCAGGTGGGAAGTTTTTAACCATTTTATTCATACCACAAATGTGATTACATTTTGGTCTTTGTGTCCAGAATGGATGATTATTAGAAGGTATTGACATGTGGTTCTTACAACCATCTATAACTGCTTGTTCAGAGTGCATCCCAGGATTAGGGGAGTGGTGCTTGTCTGTCACAGAGCAATCAAATATGGACAAATTTAGTGACTGTTCACTGTTACTTTTGGAATGTGGTTTGAAACCCCCATGAACCAGGGAGGGTCAGCAAACTCAACCCACAATAATAAAGGCGTGAGGCCATATATTATCCCACTGAACCACTAAATACCTGCAACATGCTGATGGAAATCGGACTATGATATAAATACATACACTTAGGAATTAGCCTTTGTGTACAGTAATATGACATAGTGCTATTCTGTTTTTTTCCTACAATTAGTCCTTTAGAACAACAGTGGTGATGCATACAGAATCGATAAATTCAGCCTAAACATATTCTCTGTAGCTGGTAGCATTTTAATGTAACAGCATCTGTTGTGTGTGTGTGGGTGGGTGTGCCCGATGGACCGATGAAAATACCGAGCTACTGCCAATAGATGGCGACATAATCGTTACAGAAAAAGAAACATTGAAGGTAGAAAATCTTTAATATGAAATGTATGTGTGTATACACACACACACATATCTATATATATATATATATACACACACACACATACTCCTATTAAACGTTCTCCTCAAGAGCAGTGATTCAGTGGTGGATCTGAGGAAAAATCAAAGGGACACCATTTATGTGTGATTACGGCAGTGGCACGGAGGTCTTATATTTAAATGATGTAAGGCTATTTTATAGCACGTTTTGCGTTTTTTGCTCAACCTGTCAAGTATTGCGGTTTTCAACCTCATTACACCCGTTCTCAGAACGATATGGGTGGAGCAACGGGGAAATTTCGTTGTGCAGAAGCTTGGATTGTTTACCCAGATTTCCCTTTCCTAGAAAAAAAAACCCGGCAACTCGTTTCCTGTGAATTTAACTTAACTGAAACCCAAAAAAATGCCTCACTAAGTTATTGTACAATTAATTTGAAATTCAAACGATAAAAATGGTGGAAACATACCTCACAATTAAAATAAATAAACAGAGACGGCAGAAACATAAACGCTACAGCACATTGCGAAATCCCTCCCGCATGGACTCAGACGTGGGCAGCTGCGGCTCGTGTTGATGTCGTCATAGGCACTGAAATATGACTCTATTCCCAGAACATAATTCTTGGAACTGAACTCATAAAGTCAAACCCACTGGACTTTTCCCCGCTCCAGTTTTCCAGATAACGTGAATCACATTTCCTCACCACTTTAAGCTCACGACTCTGTGACTTGCAGTCTTCATTGCTTTGTGTTTGCTTTTATAAAACACATCTGACTATTTAAGGACGGCTTACAAGTGCTTCTTTCAGTCTTTCGGAGTAAGGTAGACGTATCGCATTGATTAAATTCAAGTTACTTCTCCGTTACTTTTTTCTTCTTTTTTTTCCACAAAACTGTAGAAGCATACATATTTCATTATAGTTTGGACTCTTTGGAATTATTCTGCCTTTTACATTAGTTAGGTTTACTTTTCAAAACAGAAAAAGAATACCGGTCTACAGGATTTAACTCAAGCTTCTGTCATGATTCTTTGTGTACAAGGGTAAGTATAATTAAACATTTAATCTTAACTTAAAATCTAAAGAAACTATATATAATGGTTTGTGTTGTAATTTATACGTACAGTTGTTTATTTTTTATGTATTAAGAAACATAACAATAGTGTTGATAAGATACAATTTTGTATAAACACCGTCTGTTATTTTGCATCTGATCGATTTTTATTTTTTTCCATTAAAAATTCCATCCCTTTAAAGTTTTGATGGATTAAAAATTTCTAATATAATTTTATTATGTCTTCCACAATATAACATCTTTTATGTGAATGTATGAAGCAATAATACGTGAACTGAATGTATACAAACAAATACACGTTGTATCATTTTGAATGAAACAGTAACACTGTTGCAGTAATAATGAAGCGGAGGCTTTTCTTTAACATCGTGCCGCCGCCTTGCGCCTTCAGAACAGGGGAACTCGCGATCGGAAGGCTGCATTCCATTAAGTGCCACTTTCGAAGTGGAAAGTAATGCACACATTTTGCTCAGTTTCCTTTGCGGTTCTTCGGCGACTGGTTCAGTATTTCCAGGAAACCGTATGGTGTCGTTACCGAAGCATAGAGATGTGGGTGGCTCGGCGCCATTTAACCGACGAGCTTAAAGCTCTACTGCAACAAATACATGAACTACACTAGTCTGTGTTTTGTCCTTTGCCCATATATATATATATATATATATATATATACACACACACACACATTTGTGTGTGTGTGTGCGCGCGCATGTGTGGAGAGAGAGAGAGTTTTGGAGTGACTGGCGGACTGGCGATGTCCATGTTTAAAACATCTTTAAAATTCGATTCATTCATTTCGGGATGTAAATTTGTGTCCTGTAGGCTAATAATGCAGAATATAAATAATAAGTGGTAATAATAATACAGATAAGCAAAAATATGGGCAGACTGTAATAAAGGTCTCTGTGGGGTAAGAAATAACACTGGAGTTATGCAGCATTCTGCATTTATATTAAATGAAAAAGGAATTTCGGGTTTAAACCTCTTTTGAATTGTATTTCAGGGATTTTTCTCAGCATTATCCTGTTAAACCCGAAATTCTAACTACAACATAAAGGGAATCCACTTACAGGCCCTTCCCCACCACACACTGCAGTCAACTGCAATATCAATGTCTTTAACTTTCTGTAACAAGACACTGCTCTTTTAAGATGTATAGATTTATGAGCTAGCAAATATGAAGCTGGTTGAACTTGCTTTTGCTTAACAAATATCATAGGACTTTCATGGTAGTAGTTTCGTAAGGAAATTGAATAAAGCATTTACATAAATTATGTGATACATATATTTCTTGATTTACTGAGTTCATTTCTCTAAAGAAAAATACACCATGTATATGAAATGCTTTATGGTACTCAAGGTGTGATTTGTAAAGCATCCTGCCAAGGGTCCGGCAGGAAGGCTCATCCTTTTGTAACGTGACCCATTCAGTAACAAGGGTCTAAGTCCTCCATGACTGACTGACTCTGCATGTGGACGGTGCTGCAGCTGATAAGGGTGGGGGCTGGGGCGTAGATGGTCAGTACTGCGCTTTGGAAATGGATAAGTCGAGAGTGAGATTCCAGTGGTAAGAACAGAAGGAGCTGAATGAACTAATGTGGATTTTAAAGGAGTCATGCTGGGGTTGAATGACAGGTGTCTAGGGGCAAGTGTGTCAGTGTTGGATCAGTAGCTGATTGAAATATGTGTTAAGGAAGCGGTCTTAGTACTGTCCAGGTCCTTGACTTAGTGCCATGGGTCTTGGCGGCTTCTGAGCTTCTGATAATACGACCTCTAGGATATTTGCTGAGGTTTGAGATGTACATAATAAGTGGAAATCCTTCTAGGAAACTGTCAGCTGGTCATCATCACTTTTAAGGGGCATACAATCTAGCACTGAAGGCAGTGCTAGATTGTATGTAATCCCTCTGTCATGTGATTTGTTAACCTAGAAAGAGTGAACAGTAATAGCGCTGCGTGTGAGCGGCCATTTTGTGTGTACCATTTGGCTCTCGATCACGCTCAGGGCGCTAAAGTCACTTGCTGACTCCGCTGTTTCCACGGTGACCGCAACTGCCATGTCCCCCTGCAGCCACAGAACCCTGCTGCCAGCTCCCGTCAACAACGTGCCTACGCTGACCATGCGGGCAGAGTCGCACCATGGGTTCCATTCCCCGGCGTCGCTGCATTGTGCCACCCAGCTATGGGACCAAGCAAAGGACTTGATCTCCATTGCTCAGACTTTGCAGTACTTGAACGCCTCAGGTACAGTAAACCTTTTGAGCCCATTAACCTCAGCACGCGTGTGCGTACCCGTGACACACAACAAATCTTTGTTGACCTGTATTGAGATGTTCCTTCTTAATCAACTGGAGTATGTTTGATGAATAAGTCCAAGAGTTGCTTCCTGTAAATTAAAATCTGTTGTGTCGTTAAAGGCTGAAGCGGATCAGTCTCTCAAAGCAACCGAACAGAACAAAAATGAGGGTTTCATCTGTTCTTCTGCAGGTTGGTACTGGGGGCCCATTTCAGCAGGAGAGGCCCGGACCATGCTGCAGGACACCCAGGAGGGGACCTTCCTCGTGCGGGACAGCAGCCACCCCCAGTATAGGCTGACCTTGTCAGTAAAGACAGGACGTGGCCCCACCAACGTGCGCATTGAGTACAGTGAGGGCCAG
This sequence comes from Paramormyrops kingsleyae, assembly GCF_048594095.1. Lineage (NCBI taxonomy): Eukaryota > Metazoa > Chordata > Actinopteri > Osteoglossiformes > Mormyridae > Paramormyrops > Paramormyrops kingsleyae. The sequence continues at coordinate 7,826,606 of NC_132802.1, read as the reverse complement.
TTTCGCCTGGACTCTAGCAAGCTAGCCAAGCCACGGCTGCAGGCTTTCCCCGACGTGCCCAGTCTAGTGCAGCACTACGTGAAATCCAACCGTACAGAAGAGGACAGCCAAGGCCACACCCCCAGCCCCACCCCGCCACTGCCCACGCCCAAGGAGAATGCACTGCTACTGAAACTGGTCAAACCACTGCTACGATCACCGTGCCCCTCCCTACAGCATCTAACACGCCTTGCCATCAACCGCCTCACTCCTTGTCCAGACCAGCTGCCTTTGCCTCGCCCACTTTTGCTCTACCTTAAGGACTATCCTTTCCAACTGTGAGGGTCTTGGCACCTCCTCCCCCAAGCCTGTGGAACACTGAGCATTTCGGTCTTACGTCACGTTCTGTGAGGGCACAGGACTAACGCAGGGTGTGGAGACAGGCGTCTGTTTTATGGGAACACTGCTGGGCAGATTCCAGAGAGGACACTTGACTGACACTGTCTCAGACGTTAATTTGGTCATATTTTAATTCTCTGTGAAGTGTAGCTTCGTCCATGTCTTACACAAAAAAGCCACAATACAATTGCACATCATGGACATAAAGCTGGACTCAATATTACCTTATCTATTCCACCTGTGCCTCCATTGTTGTCTTATAAAATGGTTCTTTGTGAAGACCTTTCTGGTTTTTTTTTCTCCAATCAGTTAGGATTCATGTGATTTTTTTAAAAATCCCACTGTGTGGGTGTTTGTACATAACTGTATCTTTGTATTTTTTAGTAAAAATGATTCACATGAATTCTATGCATTTTTCTATTTCATTCTTCCTTAGATGCGTTGCTGTGTATTACTTGATTTCCATGATAAAAAGGCAGTTTTGCACATTACAAATGCTGAAGTTATGGAATACTGCGCACAGAATTATGCCATTGCACTTTTAAGACAACCATGTCAATATATGGTTTGTATTAAATAATATATTAAGGAATGCTATATTAAGGAACTGCTCTTTGTGTTCATATGCATATAAGAAGTAGAATGTCTGCTAAATAAGTTATAAATATATTCTGTATGTTTACATTTTTAATATAAAAGCTGATGGTGGCCTAAAGATAGAATAACAAAATTTTTATGAGAATTGAAAATATGTAGCAAACACCAAAGAGGGAACTTGGGAGAAGCCATTTGAAATAGATCTAGTGTCCCTGGTATTCAAAGTCTGCTTTTTAAAATCCATACCAGACCCTGTGATTTCTACACTGGATTTCCTTTGAGCTTTCAAAGAAGTTTTGTACTGTAAATACAGTACAACAGCTTACAAAGCAAAACAATACAGATGACACTGATATGTCACACAGAAAGAAATGTTTGCCAGATATGACGTTCCTGCCATAGATTAGGCACTGCTCGTCTGCAACAACCTGCACTATGACTTGCACAGAAGTCGCATTTTTTTCCGATTTGTTGAAACAATGCAAATCGATCCTATTTATTTATTGTATTCCGCAACATAAATACATTGCGTATAGCTGGAAGTTATTTAATTTGGAGCCCTGAGGGTCAATAAATAATGAATACCAGGCAAAAGTAGAGGCAGATGTGCCTGAGGATGAGGCCATGTAGGTCAGTGAAGTCTTCGCGGTGCTAGACTGAGGCTGCGTAGGCCATCAGTTTGGCTCTCTCACTTATTACCAGAGCGCCCTTTCACCATGTGGTTCGCAGACTAAACATGTGGTTCCAGGAAGCGTGAGATACAGGGAGGGCTGATTCCAGGAAACTGTGCTGTAATTACCTTCAGCTACACTGCACTCTACTTCCAAGAACTGAAGAGATGGGGGGGGGGGGGGGGGCAAAGACAGACATGCGCACTCATGTGCGCAGACACAAGCTGCATCAAAATCAGGTTTATTTGGACTGGGACACTAAGGTCTCTCAATTGCTTGTATTCCACCCTATTCGATTTGAAAATAAATACGAGACTAACCGATAAGGATCTTTTCTAGGGGTGAAAAGGAATGGTAAGTGAATCCATATCAGGGATGTGCATTTATAAATCTAATTCCCACCCCCAAAAAAAAAAATAGAAGCATGGGCTTTTATTCTTGTACTGAAGACACCAATAAACATTATGCTCCCTGAGAGAGAAGAGATATGATGATCGTTTCCCGTTCTGTTTCTTGCTTAGTGCTTATTTTGTGAATAATAGGTCCTATGCCAATACGCAACGGTTGGAAAGTGCCAGGTGAAACACAAAGAGGAAGCTTCTGGTCCAAGGGCATTATTTTTAGTTCTACACCTGAAGAGGTAACCCCCCCCCCCCCCAATGTCAGCCTCAGTGCTAGTTTATAGTGTCACAGAGAGCTATCGGGAAAAGCTTTGATTCATCAAGCCATCAGCTCTGGGTCGGAATGCTCTGTGCTCTGTCGAAACAGCTGAGAGAACAATGAGACAAGAAGAGGTTGAAAGGGAAGAACAGGAGGTGACTGGGGGCAGTGAGACAGGGAGTCGCATTCATCTGTACGTCCTTCATCTCTCTAGGCCAAAATGAGCTTATCACATGGACTGTCCTAATCTGTGGGACCCTGAAACGCGGTCCAGGCTGACACACTAAGTAAACAACCCCGGTCACAGATTTACATATTTCACACTCAAGTTAATTTTGTACCAGACTCTACTGAAGTCCGTCTTTTTCACAGTTTTTTAACCGAATATTTACAATAATTTTTTAAAGAGCCATGACTTGTGTAAACACCTGTTTTTCTGAGTTTCCTGAATATTGAGCTGACATAAATTCATTATGTACCGTAATATTTTTAGCTTCACAGTTTATGTAAACACTACTACCTCACCTGCATAACCAGGATTGGAAACTGGAGCTAACTTCTCTGTGATGTCACAGTGGGTCTGGAACTCACCTCTCTGTGACGTCACAGTGGGTCTGGAACTCACCTCTCTGTGACGTCACAGTGGGTCTGGAACTCACCTCTCTGTGATGTCACAGTGGGGCTGGAGGTACTGCAGTCCCCCTTCCCTCTTTTGCTCCACAAAATTTGGAACCAGAGGAGGATATTGTAGGTGCACCATCATGAATGTGCCAACCACGCATTTTCTATGTTGGCATTCATAGTTGTTCGCTGGTGTGACCTGTTGAAGCTCACAATTCAGAAGCTGAGCTGGTTACAGTTGTCCCAGTTTGTGGTCACAAGATGCAAGTTAATACAAAGCAAACCACAGTACCATCAGAACATGGTTATTTGTTGCCTGTACCATTTAAAACCTGAGTTATAGTCCACCCAGGCAAGCACACTAAGACGACTCTGGTCCCCTGTCCACGCCCCATGTTTCTGTGAAAATGACTTGATGGGGTTCTATGAAATGTATTTGTGTGCAGGTGGAAAAGCGTCTTAGTGAGATTAGTGTCTGAGCTGCACTATAAATAGATCAAGGAGGATGCTGGTTTATTCAAGTACCAAACACAGACACATACACTGTTTTATGTATAAAACAATACAAGGCATTGTCCACGCCCAAGCAGTGTGCTATGCTGCAGTGCCTTATAGCAACCACCCTTCCCTGATGATTGTCTCTCATGGTCTTGGATGACTGCTTAGTCACAAGATGTAGCAAATGGGTAATGGTAGGCTGGAAAAAGGCGGAGAACAAGTTATGAACCAAACAAAGCAATATTACAGGAGAGGTTGAATTAGGACACTGAACAAAGTCGGGTTAAGAAGTCAGGAATCTGGAGCGAGGGATCAGAATCTTTATTGTCACATGACCAAGGCCGATGGAAGTCTATGTTGGCACAGCTTGCTATAGTTGGAGACACCAAGACAAGAGACAATTAATAATTAGGGCATAAACATACAATGAATAAATAAAAGAAGCTTAACTGCAAGATATGTGATAAATACAGTAGCCTGTGCAAATTTAAATAGTGCAATGCTGAAACCTGACACAGATACAATAAAGATTTCTGTATACAGATAGTTTTCAGTCACACAATGAGCTCGGATGGTAAAAAAAAATCCTTCCAACATAGTGCCAACACTGGACACTCCACCGACCTGGGACACAGGTCGGTTAATTTTCCATCTGTTCTAAGAAGAGAATATTTGGATCACTTATCAACAGAAAACAAACTGCAAATTTTGGGCACTTGCGATCCCTACACCACACCCACCACAGTAATTCAGTCAGTAAAAACAGCAAAGTCCCCACCAGGGCTCCACATTGGCGACATCTTCTTATATCTTGTGGAGAATCCTTCCCCTTACACTGCCCCCAGCACGAAAGCTTACAAAAGTACGGACAGCTACGGTACATGTCTGTCTATGTCCAACATATCACATTAAAAGCATTAATGAATACCCTTTTGCTTGCCTCTCCATATTTGTGCATCAGAATGATTGATCTATAACCAGATAACTGTTAGCTTTCAGCATAAGAGAGAGAACCTGCACAAACAATCAAGCTCCACACACATATAGGTAGGCGTGGAAACCACATTCCAAACCTCCAGGTGTGAGGCTATAAGGTCAGGTCTGGTTGGGGAACATGTGCTGATGCAGCACGTTGCCGCACCCATCATAGAGCGAAACTCCTCGGGATCCCAGTCAGCGATCCCCCAGGCAGGTATGTGGTCCAGTCCCACCCTCCGGAAATGGCCATCCATCTGCCGCAGCCAGGTGTCACGTGGGCATCCCCTTAGCCTGGTCCAGCCGCTCGGGGCCTCAGCAGTGAGGATCCTGCGAGCCGGATCACCCTCAGGGAAACGCGCCACATGGCTGTAGTGCCGTAACTGACGCTCCCTCACAATGCAGGTAATGTGCCTCATTCGGGACTCCTCTAGCAACCGCTGGTTCGACACAAAGTCGACATAAGGTATATTAAAGCATATGACTTTTTCAGGTTGGTTCAGGATGAGAATCAGGTGGATAATAATCAGGGAGAAGTTATGGACGTTTTCAGTTATATTTGCATGTTACAAAAATGCAGATGCATTGCACAAAAAGCAGCATTTTATTGAGACACTGAAAAGGTGTAAATAAAGGTGAAACATGTTCTCATTTCTCTTCATGTTAGACCCAGAAAGTTGTTGTGTTGATTTCTTGACTCATTGGGGAGCAGCAGCTCAATGGTTGTGGGATTGAATCCCGACCTCTCGTTCTCTCTCTGCACTTCTCTCTTTCTGCAACTGAGTCTATACGCCCCCTGTGATAGACTGGCATCCTGTGCAGGGTGTACACTTGTATTGGGCTGCCCGAGAACCCTCCCCAAATCCCCTACAAGCCTGTGCTGTTGTTTTGGTAAGACAGATAAGAGCTGAAAAGTAACTTTTGTAAGCAGGTAAGAAAAACAAATTCAAATCAATCATATGCCATTTTCAATCACGGCTCCTCTTGTAACATAACTATAGTAAGCGTAATAGGATTACTATTTAAAAAAAATAAATAGTCTTATTTTCTTCCTGCCTGTTGCGAACCAAGTAGGACCAATTTTTCTTCAAAATGCACAAATACTCAAAAAAAAAAAAAACAGGTAAGACAAAGCCAAAAAAGGGGGTCCAAGAGTTTTGTTTTGAGCTGAGGTTTAGTCTACAAACAAAACAAACCAGAGGTACTCTGGTCTGTCTGTCTGCATCCAGCCTCTGAATGTCCTCTGAGCTGTTGCAACATGTAGCTGAGTGAAGAGGTTGAGTTGGGGCAAACAGAGGTGAATGGGGGTAATGGGACAGGCAGTCACATTCACCTTTCTGGGCCTCAAATCACAAACAAGCTCCCATGTCATACACAATCACATACAAGGTGCTGTATTTCCCACAAATGTTTCATCCCGTCTCTCCCATTCTCTCAGGTGATGCTCGGTCTATCGCTCAGGCCGTGTTTTCTGCAGGATGCTGAAACGCGGTCTGGATAGAGAGACACCATCGGCACAGAATAAGTTACTAGGCAAACAATCCCAGTTACAAATGTCTCTGTTACATATGAAAGTTATTTTTGTAACTGGCTCTCTCTAGTGAAGTTCCATTTTCACTCGTGCTTTCATTTAAATTCAAACCTGTTGCAAAGTCTCATTCCTGAATGTTAAAGATGTGTGTATGTATGCACACTAATAATACACCACTGAAATTCACCACATCACATAACCATAATACTTTATTTACAGAGTCAAACAATGTGTTGTCAGAAACTGTAATCACTGAGAACCTAATATTCACTTATCTCTGATGTCATAGAGAACCTAATACCCACCTCTCTGTGATGTCACAATGAGTCTGGATGTACTGCAGTCCCACTTCCTTGGTCTCCTCTACATACTGCTGAATCAGAGGAGGATGGCGAGGGTCCACCTCCAGATATACCCTTCTACAAGAGGAGACGGAGAAAAATAATGTAAGTTACATTAGTACTGAGAATAACACTATATTCTAAGCATAGTGGCGGAATAGATGTGCATCACAAACCAAGGAGTATAGATATAGTGTTTCCACAAAAACAGATTTCTTACACTGAACTCCCAAAATGCATTAAATTAGCACTCTGAAAGGTTGTCTGATTTTGTGTGTGGTCCTAATGCTGAACTACTTATCCTGGTCAGAGTCATGGGAGAAGGAGAGGTCTGGCTAGCACTTGTCCCTGAGAACACAGGGCAAAAGAGTGGGATGTACCATTGACAGCAAGCCAGTCCATCACGGGGGTCACACACACACACACACACACACACGCTAGCAGCTTAGAGATGTAAATGAGCCTAACTGCATGTCCTTGGACTGCAGGAAGAAGCCATAATACACATATGAAACTTGTGTGACACGGGGGGGCTTTACACAGAGAGCAGGGCTGAGATCTCTGCCCCCACCCATGGAGGTGTGAAGCAGCAGTGGTACACACTGTGAGCCACCATGCAGCCCAACTATGATACGGCTTATCGGAAAAACAAAGTCATTAGCACAAGCTTATTTGTTGTGTGTATTTCTAGAAAACCGAGCGACAGAATATCCAGGCAAGTCCACCAAGGCAACTGTTGCTGGGCAGAGCCTAAAGTCTCCAGATCATGTCCCGGGTTTCTGTGAAAATGTTTTTCTGGAATTGAGCATCTGTTTCCACGAAGCGGCTCCGCATGCAGGCCAGAAAGCCCGTTTGGCGGGATTCGCGTCTGAGCCTCGCTACCAAAAAAGCAAGGAAGGATACTCATCTTTATCTGTACACCACACACAGACATGCATATGCACCATTTATGGAGAAAACAACAGGTTCACAGAAATACTCCCAGGTGATAAAGTCCTACCCCAGGTCTTTAAGGAGATGTGGGGCAAGAGATAAGATTTGTCGTATAATCTGGAGTCCATCAGCGCCCCCATCCAATGCAGCCAGGTCTTCAAACCTGTTTAGAAACACAGTATGAATAGGTGTCATCTTTTTAAGGCAGGTAAAGGTAACCCGTGATGGTCACAGATCTGTTCCACACAGGTTATGACTGTACAAGGGTGGTAGATCTGAATCAGAGGTGTTTTTGAGGAAGGAAGGTCTGTATAAGGGAAGTGGAGTCTCTGAGGAAAGTATGTATGCATGAGAAAGGTGTGGGTGGTGTGAGGCTCTGTGGGTTAGGACTCTGCGACTGTGACCAGAAGGTCACAGGTTCAAATCCTGTGGTTGGCTGAGTGATGCCAATGGTGGGCCCCTGAGAAAACCCTTAACCCCAACTGCTCCAGGGATTGGCTGACCACGCCTTCACAACTTAACGATATTTAATAAGTGTAAATGTAACGGATCTTTATGCAAGGTAAGTTGTTATAGGTAGATTCTCTCACCAGTGACATTTCACATAGTGTACAATATTCATAACTGCATCATTCACACAAGCTAGTGAACATCTGTTCATCTCATGAACAACTAATTAGCTGTGGCTGAGTAGTAATGTCACCCTCAAACCTGTGAGTTATAACAAAATGTCATTGTCAGATAACTAAAGTAGGAACTAACTGAACAAACAGTATCAATAAAATTCAAACTGATTAAACTTGTAACTATTAAACGTAACTCAAAATTTTTGCGAAAATATATCTCACTGAAGGATTTCCGGTTGCAGGGAAGCCACGTCCTGTGAGAACAGGTAGGGGGGATTGCTAACCAGGACGTCGACAAGACCGCACTCCCGCAGAACCTTCTCTGCATCTGAAAGAGTCGTGAGAGTCGGGAAATTACAGTGAGACCCATATCCATCTCTGACACAGTCCCCGGCTCATACAATCATGCTACATTTAGCTCTGTTTGTTACTGGGACACCTAAGCACCTGGTTCTACTGGTCAACTGATCACCAGGCTGTAGATTTTGTGCTGGAAAAATAGAGCTGTCCATCTCAAGCCCCTCCCTCCCAAAGTCTATGGTTGTCTACGGAAATGAAAATTGTCCTGCATGTCGCACATTTTCTTCACACTGTCCCAATTAATCAACTTGATCCCCGTGTAAATTTATTATTGCACTCTTTCCATAACTGATATGCATGTTCATTAAAGCAAGGCAAACGTGTCCATTTGCAAGCCAACAAAAAGAACGATTTCATGGTAACACTTTCCTTAAGGCCATGTTTTTAGTCATTTATAAACATACTCATAATGCATACTTAAAGCTTTATAAACATGGATATAGAGTCATGATGCATTATGACTGGCTTATAATGTGAAGTGAAAACAGTTATGGCAGTTATATGTCAGGTAAGGTGTATGACCAAATTATTGTATACGGAGTGCATAGGAAACAAACAGATTTACAAACAAGTTTAAAGCAGCAAGTGACAGTCAGATATCAAAACTACAGCCACTCATCCATCTCATCCACCACATCGTCTGCTGTCATGCATTTTCATGAGGTTGTCCAGACTCGTAAATGTATTTAGACTATAAAGTTCCTTCTCCTACATTTCATGACATTCAACTGGTCCACTTGGAGTGGGTGACTGTAATTCACACTACCTGGCAAACACATATGAACATAACACCCTAATCAAGTGCTTTCCACGAACATAGGTGTCAGAATTACAGTTAATAAAAACTCATAGCCACCTGTGCTGTAAAATGAGACCTAAATCTTAAAACTATGTGCAGTTTATAGAGATACTGCAAACAGGAGGGAAAAAAAGAATCACAATCTTATTATAACCCTTGAGGGGATCAAGAATTGGAAGTAACAAGCATAATACTACAAAAAAAAACCAGTTTAAATTCTGTCCTGTCAGTGACAAAGATATGTCGTCACTTCATCACTGGAGGTAAACATTACAGAATCCGAACATCATCAGTTCTCTGAGTAGAGAGCCCAAACTCTACTCTAGCGGATGAAGTACAGGCTTTAAGTTTTGACGTGATTTCTCTCACAACTGGCTAAAATGCTGTTCATACACACATCTATAGACCCTAATGCCAACAATGCCAGCTAATGACAAACATTTTCCACTTTTTTCCCCATATACTCACCAATATTTCCCAATTGTTGATGTCATAAACAGAACTTTTTATAATTTCATTGTGAAGGTTTTGTTACAGACCAAATGTATTGGACAGCTGAGCACCCAGAAAAACTATAGTGTTGTCTAAAGCAGTTTTATGGGGGATTTCTCAGGCCACATCACCCTGAAATATCACTCTGTTCCTTCTGATAAGCTTCCCCACAACATCTCACCCTTGCAATATGCTGAGCGCGCACAGGGAATCTCTCCGTGACCTAAATATAACGTTTATGAAAACGCAGAGTGTTCCTTACCATTTTAAGTCACCGATAAGGCTGTAACCATTCATTAATAATGTTTTCAGACTTATCAATAAAGGGGAAAAGAAAAAAAAAGCTTGGTGTGACTCTTTGTCACGTTCGGCGGACGGGCGACCGAGGAAGTAGGCGAGAGAGCCGTAACTTCAGAAATACGGGGTTTAATCGGGGCAGACAGGCAACGAACATTAAACAATACAATGACGGATCTGGGGAATACTGATTGAGACATGGACTAAATACACAGGACAAGTCAAAAGGAACAGGAAACAGGTGATGACAATCAGGGATTAACATGAGGTAACGAGGTAGGCGTGGCACACACGAGGATCGGACGGCGCTGGGCGTTACACTCTTACCCAGCATCACATCCAAATGGATCACCTGCAGTCTGTCCCGGAGGCCGAGTCTGTTGATACACAGGTTCAAACGTGAGATCAGCACACGCTGTTATGGCTGTATTGTGAAAAACAGGAGCCTAAGGGTTAAGTGTAATGCAATGCTGTCAGGAGATGCCAAAGACATGGCAGCCCAGTGTATCCAAGGACTGAGTAATAGCCAGTGTGCGTGATGTGCAGGCATGTATGTGCCAGGGCTTCACAGCCAGCTCTCAGATCAGGAATGCCCAGGCGTGACATGTGACATGACCAAAAGGTCAGTCTGCTCCATGCCCTGTTCATCATAAGTGCCAATGATGGTCAAAGACTCAGGACGTGACGAAGAACAGCATGCCTGTATTTCCCCTCCTATTTGTTTTCACAGATCCTCTGTTATTACGATATGTCCACAACCGTCCTGAGGGTCAACAATGGCCAGTCATGGGACGGCGTCAACCAGCATCTTAAGTGCCAGAAGGGTTTCAAGTGAAAGCAAGAGGGTAAAGAAGGAAGGAAGGAAGGAAGACAGACAGACAATGGGGGAAAGAACCAAAAATTCCCAAGTTGGGAGATAAAAAACCCAACCCCCCAGGCTAACATTACACAAAACAGAAAAAAGGTCCTGCTTTAATAAAAGCAAGATGTAAACCGAAGTCATGGCCAAAGCCAAGAATCAAGAGGGCAGGTGTGCGAACCAGGCTGTCAATCGGTTTTCCACGATAGCCATGGCCAGCTCGATATGGCCAATCCCAGCTTGTAGCAATGGTACCTGTGTGCATTCTCACTGGTCAGATCCACAGCTGCTTTATTTCTGTCCAGGGCTATGACCCGGAGCTACAAGAGACAGAGAGGTGGTTCAAAATCCTAGTTACTGCTCAGTTTTGGATGAGGCCCAGAGAACGTAACATTAGTACAGTGATGGACTGTACTGTAAGTCAGTCCTGATTTATGAAAATCTCAATTAAACATCATGCTTAAAACTACAAGAGGCTTTGAGGCTCAATGCAGATTTCATAATAACAATAAAAATGACATTGTTATATAGATGGCAGCTTCATGAGTGTTTCTGCTGTTGCACCCTTCAACTTCTTAGTCTATCTGGCTTTATACATGGATTTAAAAATCTGCTTTGAATAAAAATACAGGACTGCTGTTAGTGTATTACTGCTGTTCTTTTATAAATTATAATGACACTAACGATAGTACAAAACATGTGTCTCTATTGATTAGAATATTTTTAGCCACACATATTACATAATTAGAGAATTAGAAAAAGTCTTTCTGGCTATTAGCCCATTCATTTGATCACACTATAATGTTTGACTTTACCATCAAAGCACTCACCCGTGGAAGGTTCTGGAGAAGACTGAGAGATATTGCTCCAGAACCACAGCCCACTTCCAGAACAGTAAACCCAGCCCCCCATGCTGGCTGAAGGTCTGAAAGCACGAAGCTAACAAGGTCCTGTTGAATTATATTCACACATAATCAAGCAGTTTCCCCCCCCCACTATATAAATTATTTCAAGATGGCGAGTTAGGCAGTGTGGAAATAGCAGGAGTTCATGACCAAAAATAATTCTCTCAGCTGTTTTGTTATAGAAATGCTGTGTGTGCATGTTTTTAATCTCAAACTGCTAACCATCTCAGTACTGATAGAAAACTGTTTAACTGGCAGAAAGTTGTGTTTAAATGTTCAGGCAGACTGACAGCACACACTGTGCATACCATCAGTTTAGAACCAGTGATGCGCAACAATATATAACATACAAAACAAACACTCCCCCTGGTGGACCGTAAAAGAAAAGCAACCATGGATCCAACCCACCATAAGCTCTGCTTGTTCAGAATTTTGCAAACATCCTTACCTCTGTCTCAGGTCGTGGGATAAAGACAGGTGGCCTCATCTTCAGTGTGATGTCCCTGAAGTCCCATTCTTCAATGACATACTGCACTGGCATCCTGGGTACGTCACGCATCCAATAAAAACACCAGCCACTCCCCAGAATTCCGGAAAACCACACCTAATGCAGGTGACGCTGCAAAGGTGTAGAGCGCTGCGCTACCTGGAGAGGCGCCTTCCACAGAGCTCCCAGACCCGCTGCATCTGCGCATCCGTCAGTGTCTTACCCAGAATTCCCGGCTCAAGGTTGGCCATCTGAGCAAAGGTCCCAGAAAAAATAACTTAAAAAATTTATCCCAGGTGAATGAAAGAGACCACATGCTGTATGTAAGTGATTCTAAGATTACAGCAATTAGTACAGCAAACACTAAAAATGAAACTTTTATCATATCATTCAATAATGAAATACTACAAAAGACTTTGGCATTTTCTTTTTTAATGTGGTCAAAATAAGTTTTATTCAAAAGTTAGGTTCAACCAAGTTTCAGCAAAGTTATGTGTTATGTAGCCAAAGAGAGTGGCTGACATACTTTCGAAGCCTGCTCTGTACACTCTTTCATAAGGAGGAAACACAAAGAGCAGAGCAACAAACAGCACGAGTCCAGAAGAAGCTCCTCATCCCCGCACAGCCAAACCATCCGCACCGCACCGCCACTCCTCTCTCCCTCGCACTCACCGTTTTGGCTCCCAGCACGTGTGCAACAATGTACTGACTGGAGGGGCCGGGCTCCGAGACTCCGGCCTCCTCAAACCTGCGAGCCCAGACATCCGCAGCCTGCTGCACACTGAGCCGCACGTCGGCAGCAGCACACAGACCCTGGAGGATCCCGGGGAGAAAAAGAAACTTCCGGTTAACTTTAAAACAAGATGTTTTTTTTTTCTATTTGATATATTTTTGATTTTGGCAGATTGTATAGCACTTGAGTCAACTGGGGCTGTTTTTCAATAATATAAATAAATACTGACTTGACTTACTAAATCTGACAAAATTAGGAACTATGGGTAAATCTGTCATGCGTAAATAAAAGAAACTAACAAGAATCATCATTTTGTTATTCATATTTTTACATTTATTACACATTTCAGAGGCAAATTCTATGCTTTTTCAACCACAACTTGGTCTGACCAGTAAAGTAATTTTATTAAGCTATATGTAAACATAAACCGACACATTTGTCAGCTCAACTCACTTCAATTTAAAACCAAATGTTGATAATAATTCGCAATAATTTTGAAATAAAACAGGTTTGTGTGTGTGTGTGCATGACACACAAATTAAGTTTTATCAAATACATTTCCCCATAAATACTGAAAGCTTCATCATTTGTACGTTCATCGGGCATCCTTTTTGTGTCGTTTCATCACCTACCTGTTGTCTCCTGTGTCCTGTATGAAGATGCATTAGCCGCCTAACGCGACCATATATCCTGGAAAATGCTTCCATTGATTTGGTATCGATCACCCTCAACCCAAGTGCAGAGGTTCACAGCGTCAACCTCTAACCTGCTACACAGACAAAACAAAGTAGCTAAATGTCAGGCGTTGTGCACGTCACTGAGCAACTATACAGCACAGCAGCACAAGGTACAGTTGTTGTCTACTACTAGTCCTAGAAACTGACCTTTTCCTGAACACAAAAGCTTCAGATACACTGAAAGGTTTCAGAAATGCTTTACATTCTCATGAAATATTATTTCGTGACTGTGACAAATCGGTGCTATAATACAGTAGAATTTTTCGCTACATAGTAAACAACACATCCCAGATATGGAATATATTAAAATCCTCTAACTGATTTTCCTGCCAGTGCCAACGTTTACTTGTATGCATTTTCCCCACATAATAAGCCTAGGCTGTCGGAACCAGACCTTAAGATACCCCGGAAGTTCTCCCCAGAAATAACCATGTGGTACTGTACATAACGAGGATGGGATCGGCTTCTTAGATGTATATTGTATTGTTACATAGTATTAAAGTATGGACTCACGTTTTCAAAATGCATGACTGACAAAACAGTTATAAAAATGGACGCATTGATTCCAGCATCTCAAAAGCAGCCACCTTCCTGGTATTCTCATGTACTGCAGTGTCCAGAGAATGGTGTGATGAAGGAAAAACATCCGGGCGGTGGCATTTCTGTGCCGAAAACGCCCTGAGAATGGCCAGACTCGTTAAAGCTAACAGGAAGGCCACACGTGCAAAAGAACAGCAGCAGTGTAGTGCGACAGTGCACAATGATTCTTTTCAGTGAAAGCATTCTTTCGGTTCCTTTATCTAAATGATTCTTACAGAATCGTTCAGTTTCCTTTTCATCCCCTGGGCGTTGTTACGTTTACTTTTTTAAAATATAGTATTACGCTAGTTTTACATTTATTAAATGTTGTATCTATTATGTATATATAACTAATAATACTATGTATTTGTATACATGTCATATACTTTACGTCGGTTAAATTCTTTCCACACTGACTTTAAGCAGTTTGTACATTTCACCAATGGGTGGCGAAAGAGAGCGTGTCATGGTCGTGAACGAAATCAGTGCAGTGCCCGAGGTCGTTTGGTTCACTATAAACGATTCGTTAAACAAAACAAATCGTTCAAGACGCTAGTCTGGTGCGCATAATGGCTTTTCTAATGCACATCTAGTCTACCCTTGAAGCGGGTTTGGGAAGTGGGTCTATATGGTACTAGCATGATGTACCAAATAAAATTTATGTGGTACAAGTCAATAATTTAATCTATTTGCAATTATGTTAAAGCATCAAGACAGTTTAAGAAAGCTATACGAAGTTAAGCAAAGAAGAGTATATTTAAAGTCATTATCAAAATTTTACTGCAATTAAAGAATTTGTTTTGTCTGCATTTTCAAGGTTAATATTTTAGATATTTTACAATAATGTGGTCGGTTAACGACACTATGAACAAAGAAAATGTATGCATTAGATTGCATTCTTAATATTGTATCAGATGCGCTGGTCGTAGAATGTGGAAAAAATGTAAAATGACGAGATTATTCAGGTCTTATGTCTTCTAAACGAGAATGCCGATACAGCGCGTACCACCCCCTTCCGTCTCCTGTCGTGTCCGCGCGTGGTCCGTGTCTGGACCGCGCAGGCGTGGCTCATCCTCGTGCCCGTCGGGTCTACCCCCTCCCGCCTTGAGCGCGCGCACTTTCAGTTATTGTTTCAGCGGAGCTCAGCTAAAGGAGGCTAATCGTAAACACTGGAAGAACGACGGCTGCTTAACTGCGTTAAGTGTTCGTATTAATTGCGGGTAAGACCAAGCTGTACAAACATTTTAAAAGGTATCGTGTGTCTCTGTGTTTTTTAATTTTAAATTCTGGGTGTAGTATGGTAGTTAGTTAACTCGATACTTTTCTCCGTGAACTGATTAAGACCTGAAATTAAACCGCTTTTTCAGTTTTACCTGGTAATTTTTGTTCAAGTTTTGCTCGCTAATCCCGTTGGACACGGGTGCCTCTTTATTTAAGATACTATATAATGAACTTTGTAAGTAAATTACATTATCAACCCCATATTTTTCCGGGGTTCAGTTCGTGGCTAGCTAGCAGCATTAGCATTAGCCGGTCAGGCAGTGTTTTGTTGTAAGCAGTACTTGCTTGTGACTTCTGTCGTTAGGCTGTTAGTTAATGGACGCTAACATTAGCTAGCCGGGCATGCTAAGCGTAAAATCATGGCTCGGGGCACCATTTAACGTTGGATGGTTAGCTGGCAAGTACTGATACCGCAGCAGTGGTGAAAGCCGACTAAACTAATTTGTTATCAGAATATCAAGATAAATCCCAACTCTTATAATTTTACTGTCAAGTCGTTTTTGACTAGCTGGCTAACTTATAACTAACGTCACCTATTTAGCGGATTCACTACTTTTTAAAAACAACTCAATACAAATTATGAATACATTTATTTGGTCAGGAGTGTTAATTAAACGATATAAATTTGTGGTCGCTTGATGGGATAACTAGGTTATGCACCTAGGAAAAGTTCAGTCGGTGTTTATCACTGATACCCAGCGTAATGAAACGCTAGCTAGGTAGTATATGTGACTAACCGTATGCGTTACGTTAGCAAAGCTTTCTGGCTGAATGCCGCAAACTGCCAGTTTTCATTCTGTTTCAGCGGACTAGAAGGATTTATGTCAATATCGACAAAACAAATGTCTGTCACTACGGATCATTACCATCTGTTGCAATATGACGCCATCTTGCTCCGGACTTGTGTGACCCACCCTGAATGATGAAAATATGCAGCACAGACCGCTTTCTGTTGCATCGTGAGGTTTATCGTTATTTACTATGACGCCGAGTTTTAGAGTAGACACTTAAATTACGCGAAGACTGTAATATTTCTGTTTAAGTCATGTTAGAATATGAAATTGAGATCTGCAATTCTGAGTGTAATTGAATCATGAAATCTAAGCGTTGGTAATAATGGCTTTGGGATATTATAAGAAGTTCATTATCTACTTGTCTACTTGGGCCACAGCGGGCATTGAACATCACGTTTTGATCTACGTGGAGATTGGCCTGAGCTAAAATAGATTGTAACCTAATATTTTTTCCGTGGAACTATTCTGGCTTTTTTGTTACCTACTTCTGTGGTATGTAACATTTTCTGTACAGAACAGTTTCCTCAGCGTATAGACAACCATTTTCATACCGGGACTGCTTTTGTTGGCAAAGAAAATTTTGCATCACAATTGGAAGACCAATGTAATTTTCTAGTGAACAATTGCTCTGTCTAATTGGTGTATTACAATGAACTTGTAAATTAAATGATCTAAATTGTGAGCTGTGTAGACTACAACTACAGTGGCGTCAGGGCTCATGGTGACCGGTCAAGGAAAATTTGCAAAATTATTCTGCATTTACTGGCACCAAGATCTGTTAGGTAGGCATCACCAACCTTTCTGTGTAATTCATTGTATAAACAATTAGCAAGATATTCCACAGCATGTGAGGAATAACATATACATTTCTAACTTTGTTTTAGGTCAATGCACACTTTAGTGGCCCTTCTGTTTTTGGCTGTTGTAGATTTGTTTAAAACAAATCTACATCACCATTCATTCTCAAAGACATGGATTTAAATTTTCTGGTGGTTTCTTTATATCATTGGAGATAGTTAAAATTTCTTGGCATTTAATTGATTATAGTATAAACTAAATTATTTAGCATATTTTGTTTTGGTGTTATTTTATCTCTACTTTTTTCCCATTGGATAGCTTTGTTCTTTTGAAATATGTATTGCGTTTGTGCATTGGTCATGTAAATTTAACGAGAGCAGTATCTCCTGCAGTCATTTACTTTTGCTTCCATTGAAGTGTGCAGCTCAATAGGTTAAATCTATTGTGCATGTGTCATTAACTCATTGTTGTTAATGCTGTACAGGAATGGCAGCAATCAGAAAAAAACTGGTAATTGTTGGGGATGGTGCATGTGGGAAGACCTGTTTGCTCATCGTCTTCAGTAAAGACCAGTTCCCTGAAGTGTATGTGCCCACGGTCTTCGAGAACTATGTGGCCGACATCGAGGTGGATGGCAAACAGGTACAGCATGCTTGCACATACGTAAACTTGTGGACGTAGGTGTCTTGGGTGCAGGTGATGAGTGATGCACTTTTTCAGGTGGAACTGGCACTATGGGATACAGCAGGACAAGAGGACTATGACCGGCTTCGTCCCCTCTCATACCCTGACACTGATGTAATCCTTATGTGCTTCTCTATTGACAGTCCTGACAGCTTAGGTGAGTGTAATTGTGCCGTCCAGGGTCCTGTTGGCTTTTGTTCACCAGTATTACTTTCCCTTCACCGCCTTGATTAGTTGCTCTCCTGGTCAACTAGAGAGCACAACCAACTGCGGAAGTCTTACCCTTTAAGTTCTTATGTCCTCCTCATAGAGGGAGATGAATGGAAAAGAGCTATTAATTTGTGCGTTTTTCTATAGAAAACATCCCAGAGAAGTGGACTCCTGAAGTAAAGCATTTCTGTCCCAATGTTCCAATCATTCTTGTGGGCAACAAGAAGGACCTGCGTAATGATGAACATACTCGCCGTGAGCTGAATAAGATGAAGCAGGTGAATTGTTGTCTGTCTGTCTTTCATGAGGATGCCATGGTACTGATTTGTCTTAGACAGGAATTAAATGGACTTCAGTGTTTCGTGACTTGCTTAATTGATCCTGACTGTTCTGTGTTTTTTGCCACATAGGAGCCTGTAAAACCTGAAGAAGGCAGAGACATGGCAAACCGGATCAGTGCTTTTGGTTACATGGAATGTTCTGCGAAGACCACGGAAGGTGTGCGAGAAGTGTTTGAAATGGCCACCAGAGCAGCACTGCAGGCACGGAGAGGAAAGAAGAGCAGCAAATGCCTTCTTTTGTAGGCAACTGTGGAAGAACTGCTACAAGGGGTGGGGGGGGGGGGGTAGCTGATGTCATTGGGTCATAAATGGTGTTGGAGGGGGGGGGGTCACAGCTGGAGGCACAAGTCAGCCTCACACCCCATCCTTCTCCCATCCCTGTCTGCCCACTACCTGCTGGGGCTCGCCTTCCCCAAGCAGATTGCAGAACAACTTTAAAAAAAAAAAACATGCTTATGTCTTTCAGTATTTAAGAGGTTACCTGGATGAAGTTGAGACTTTTTTTTGTACTTTACCTGTGAATGCATCTGCCATACCCCCCACTGGCCTGTCTGCCAAACATTTTCGTTCCTAATGGTCCTTGGGAATCTCCAATCGGCATTGTGCTCCCGCGATGTGCAGCAAGAGTTTTTTTTTATTATCTTGGAGTCTATATAAGACTTTTTAAGGAAAACTGTTTGATAGATTAAATAAAGCAATGGGGCTTAACTGACAGGGAAATATGCTAAATGATATTGTTTACGTCTACAGATATATTCATTTAAACACACAGACTGGTCCTAGCATATACTCATGTGTACACATGGACACGACTGGAAACTTTATACAAAGCAGAGGTGTAATAAATTGCTTTTGAATTCTCTGAAATTGTATGCTAGTTTGGTTAGCAGCCCAGTTCAGCGGGCTTAGTTCTAGGGTTGGTGGTTTATGAGTTGTTGGTACATGTCCCAGGATGGGCTGGTGCCGCTGTACCCGATTATGATCTGCAGACATAAACAAAAGTAAGTTTTGATTGAAACCTTGATAAATTTCTACAAAGGTAATTAAAACAACTGAATAAAAGGAAAATCCACCAATTTGTTTCTCCTTTATTCTGTTGCAAATTATTATATTATTGCCTTTTTGAAATAAAATTATTTTTGGTTTTCCTTCCATTTCCTGTGGTGGCAGTGGGAGCTGCAGTTTTATGCACTCTTCTGTCAGGATTTAACCATCTCAGACTTTCTTGCTCTCTAACTTTTCCTTGTGTCCCACTTTCTGTTGCTCATCCTACCTAGGGAGCATTTAAGTGTGAAGCAGAATTGATGCAGCTGCCCATGGTACATTTAGCAAAGTAATATTATGAGAACAGCGTAAATGAGCTGCAATCTCTAGAGACGGAGAACCCTATTCACCTGTGTGCTGTAGTAGATCTTTTGGAACTGTTCCCTCGGGGTTCAACACATGGCCCAAAAAGTTACCTGCTGAATTAGAACAGAACTTTTAACAGCTGGGTTTGAATCCTAAAATATCAATATAATGAATCAGCCACTTTATAGCAGTGGTGTGATCTGAATGCTATAGTGATACTGGAACGGAACAAAGTCCCTGCAGCTATGTGAGAAATTTAGTGAATTAAGCTACTGAATGCCTGGGAACCACTCATGCTACGTGTGAGGAGCCATCTGGTGCAGAATAACCACAGATATTATACAGTCTAATTGAATGTCGCTGACCCTAATTTGCACAAAACCTGTCTGGATTATCAGCCTTGCTGAGTGATTGCTGTCACTCCTGTCATTGTGCAAGAAATGTTATTACCTTGACATGTAATGTAAAATGGCATCATTAGCAATAAAGTTAGAAATTAGGGCAGTGCCATGTATTTCATTAAGAAGACTGAGACGGCCTCTTCTGGGTGTTTTTCACTGCAGTACTGAATCAGAGCAGGATTATGTTTATTCGTATTGTTAGAGAGACCAAGTGGAGTCACAGTTCTTCAAATCATCAGATTTTCCATCCTCGTCAGCCGTCTGGGGGCTGGAATCTTACTCTCCGAGGACCATGGACTCAGCTGCCTCCAGTGCTGATATTAGTCTGTTCTGTTGTTTGCTCTATTTCCAATTATAATTTAAATCGGATATATCTTGCCAAAATCCCAATTAATTGGTTGATATTCAATTTTGGTTAACAGTGCTACTGGTTCCAAATGGTTCCTTCATTGCTGCGTTTACAATAAGCTCTGGTGATAGCCGTTTACCATGTCTGGATCAAGCTTGTTCAGTTTTCTAATCTTGAAAGAAAAACATCAGAAATATATATTTATAAACATTAATTTCAAAGTTAAACAGAAAGAGTAATCTCACTCTCTCTCTCACTCTCTCTCTCTCTCTCTCTCTCTCTCTCTCTATATATATATATATATATATATATATATATATATATATAGCCAGATTTCTGAAATCACAAAGGCTTTTGGTAGCAGCCCTAAAGAGGTACTTACCTCAACTGGTCACCAGAGGGCAGCTTCCCTTTATCAGTCAGCTTGCGGTACAGGTCTCCGGATAGAGAGCAGTGATCAGTTCATTCATAACTGACAGCACTGGCTGGTTTAATGGATGCAGAATATTAGACACAAAGAAATAAAGTGAATTATAAGCACACTTGATGTTACATAGTAATAATGGCAATGACCGCAAAGTGTGTATGTGTGGTTGGGGGGGGGGGTTGTATAGAATATAGATAAGTGAAGGAGACAGAGTGATGAGAATTAAGATGAAGTACTCTAGCTTACAGGTTCTGTTTTTACAGTAATATATATATTTTTTTTACACTGCTGGGAGTTGCCAGGTTTGTTGAGCTTCTGTGGCTAGTAGGAGCATTTCATGAGAGGGAGAGAGAGAGAGAGAGAGAAAGACAGAGAAAGCGAGAGATGGGGATGAGGGTGTGCGCACATGTATGGGGCGTGGCCTGTAATTTGGGATTTCTCCCGCATGCGACAGCCAGCCGTCTCAGAGCGCACGCTGCCTCCGGTCGGAGTCCACAGGAGAACGGCGGTGAGGTAAAGAGGCATCACCGTGTAGAGACTCAGCGGGGACTGACTCTCCCACAGCAGGAGGGGGTGTGCTTGTAAGAGAAGAAGGTGTCTCTGCTCTATTCACTACTCACTGGAGCCATGTGGATGCTAGGTCCTGTGCTGCTCCTGTCCTATCTGGGCAGGGGGCTGACAGGGCCCTGGAGACCCTCTCAACCACGCCTGCAGTTCAGCCACTCAGGTAACGTCGGTCTGGGGCTCTCCTGCCTCCCTCGTCCTTTCATCCTCCCTGCTGTCTGTGTCTGTCCATCTCCTCTCTGTCCCACCATACCCTGTCTTCTCATCTGTCCCTCCAGGAGAAGCCGTGCTCCATCACACCACTATACTTTCTCCCCCCTTTATCTTGGGGGGGGGTGCTGTAATACCCCCCAGGGGTGCTTCTAGAGGAGAGGGCTGGAAGTAGGGTGTTTGGTTACACCAACGTGTGCTGGGAGCGTTGCACTTTCGCAGCTATTGTCTTACGCCGCAGTGAGGGCTGTGTTGAATTATAAAGTAGCAAGTCTGCAATGAATGATACAGGCAGTTTATACTGCAAAGACCACTTACCTTGAGCAGCAATTAAATCATAACTAACTTCCTGTGTGCAACTGCTTTTATGTTCTTTTCCCAATACTAAGCGCTCCCAATTCAGGATATAATTATTCACTCACGTCAAAACATGTTCTTTACAAGGAACACGCAGCAGGTCAATAAAATCTAAGACAAAACTATGCATGCATCACCTTGCGCATTAAATCCAACATACATTTTTTTGAAGTGTAATTCAGAGCATAATTTTCTGGAAGATTTTGGCAAGTGGTGGGAAGATTCAAAATGAAAGTAGACAAAACAAAGGGGTCTTTTTATTTATATAATTCGTTCTCCTGGGAATATAGCCTTACTGGCAGATCTGGGTGCTCCTGTTGGCAGCCATTGAATAAGTATGTCAGATATATATACTGGCAGAAGGCCTTTCTGCAGTTTAAAAACAAATAAAAGCAATTGAAGCCTCTAATTCAGTCTTAAGAGTGTAGGAACCCTCTTAGGCAGCAATGGGAGATGGCCAATATGTGCTTCTTTTTTGAGCGCGCGTGTGTGTGGTGGGAAGAATAGGTGTGAATGCCAGTGTGTAGAAGTGTGTGAAATTGCAAAAAGGAACTGGTGTTACATCTGTCCAAAGTTTCCCTGAAGTCAATGAGCGGGCGCTGCTGCTTGCTTGGCCGTCCCCGCGACGTGTCTGACTTGAGGAGCGCGAATTGTTAAGGCTGCTATTTCTGATAGCGACGAAACCCTTACCTGCCTATCCGGTTCCTCCTGGCAATGAACCAGTTCTCTCTGGCCATTCGGTCTCCCCTGGCAACAAGCCAGCTGTACTGGGTGAATCTCTGTTCCATGGCAACAGGTTGTTTTATTCGTCTGGTTGGAGTTTAAAAGCTGCAAGCGGCGGGGTGGCAGGGCGGCCCTGGGGGGTACCGTCACGCTAAGACGAATGCAGTCCGCAATGATATGCGTTTATATTCACACCGGGCCAACTGCCCGGTCTAAAGAGAGCATGTCCGATCAATCAAAATTATGTATTATGTGAATGATCTTTGGGAAAAGTCTGTATACTTCTGTTTATTTCATGTATGGTATGCGCTCTAATGTATCATTTTTAGTCCTAGACAGGGGTGCCATAAAGGGGGGGGGGGGACAGTTAGGACGATTCTATGACCCCCTAAGCCACAGAGCTGCTAAAAAATGGAACCTAATATGATTGCTCTGGGTTGGGGGCCAATATGATATGCTTTCACGGGGCCCATAATCTCTAACGACACGTCTGGTCATAGACTATATAATGTCTTCTTGATGAAATAACATAGACATATGTGTGGTACGAGTGTTTTACTCCAAAGGTCCATTGTCTCCTGATTCTGGAATGTTCTGAGCTGTATCACAGCTTGCACATTTTCTCTAATCACGGATAGACCCATCAGTGGCAACTTGTGACTCTGGTAATCTAATAATGGCTGGACTCTGCAGGAAGGCTAAAAATATTCTTTTTGTCACCCCGGCCCACTCAGGGCCAGGTGGGTAGGGAGGGCACGTAAGGGTAAGCCGGGGGGGGGCACACAAGGGAGCGAGGGCTCAGTGTCGGACCCTTGCCAAAAGTCCTTGGGAAGGCAGAGTGGGACCTGCAGGAGTGGGACGAGTGTGTTTTTCTTTTGTAATTTGTCTGCATGTCTTTGAACAAAGCCACGCGTAACGTTTGTGTGTGTTATTGTGTCGTCGGCTCGCTTCAGGCTGAGGGCACCTTCAAGGCGTTGCTTAGGTGCCTTGTTACTGTTTGAATCAGATGCGATAATTGTCTCTGGTTCCTCCCTTTCGTCATTCAAAGGCAGCAGTAAAGATGCTTCTGGTTCAGTTTCATCATCTGGGTGGTGCAGGGTACACAGTGATAGCTATTTGATGATTTAGGAGACGCTCGACTTGAATTCATTTTAAAGACCTTCTGTAATGTACCAGTTCCAGATGCGAGAGCAGCAGTCAGTGTGCAGTGATAGACTGAATATTTACAGCAGTCGCTCATGATGAATTGCTTTCATCGACCATGTTAGACCACATGTTTGCTCTTGAGATATTTAGTTACATCGCCAATTATGCACCATATTTTGGTAGGATTTCAGTAGTGTTTTGGAAAGCCGGCCATTTTTCTTCAAAGAAAGGGCGTCTCCTGTAGAGATTTACTTTAATTGTATTTTGATAAATTTGTGATTAGTTAGTATCTCATAAATCCAGTGTTTTTGCTTTTAAATGGATGGCATTCCACAAGATTTTATTAGCTTTTAATGTCCAGCATTATAGTTTAATAATAAGGATTATATTATTACATGCATTTTATAATGTTCATTCAACTCCGGTGAAGCTCATTTTCTATGTCGCCTTAATTCTCTACAATTCGTGTTGATACAATTTTTACATCTACATAGCTCTCAATGGCTGATATCTCTTTTTTTGTTTTAAGGTCATCATTGGTTATTTATGTCTACCATAAACAGTTATTTATGCTCCAAAGCAAATTTTATGTCTCATTTTCGATTTGGTTTACGGGGTGGGCGTGTGGCTCTTTGAGGTAGCGCTCTGCACTTTTCATCGGAAGCTCACGGGTTCAAATCCCGTGGTGAGCGGCATTAGATCACCATCAAGCCCTTAACACCAAATGTCTCCGATACTGGCTGGCCCTGCTTCCTGGCCCTCACTCGCATGTCAAAAGTGTTTGCTCAATAATTATAATTAATGTAAAGATTTTGTTTAATGCTGTGCTTTAATTTTGTTATCTTTTCAAATTGTGATGTATTAAAATGTCGGATTGTCCATTGCTTTCACAGACTTACACCATGTACCGGTGGGTGATAGTAACACTTATGTTGGTCCCTTATTAATGTAGAAAGCTGTTTAAAGTGATTAGTGTTGGTTGTGTTTCTCACTGTCAGATTCTGTTGCCAGGTTCACATTTGTTGCCACCCTGGGTATGAGCACTGCTCTAGATAGGAGTCTAATTTTTCCCTTGTTCATTCAATGCATGATTGAAGGTCTTCCTCACATTGCTTTTCCCTTATCTTTTTCTCACCAGACATATAAATTGGAAGGAAACACTGATTTAATTTGAGCAAACATGTTTGTTTTCTCGCAGAGCTGGTGAAAAATGGCCGCCTGCTCACGCTGCCCTTGCTGGCTGGGGATCTGTACTCCCTGCTTCCGGACGAAGATCAACAACAGCTTTACGTGGCCATGAAGGACCGTCTGTTGGCCACAAGCTTGGAGGACATCACACAAAGCCCCCGCATGGTGAGCACCTAGAGTCACGTCTGCATTGGGGTTACGGCCCAATATTGGCACCTCAGTAACATGGAAAAACAGATTCTAAATTAAACTCTTGCATGTTTAGGAGAGGACCATGTAATATCTGGGAAAGAACCAAATCATTGTGAAATGTGACATTGTGAAACAGAGGAACACTATAACTACTGAGCTGGTGACAATGCTGTACTAGGGGAAGATGCAGAGAACCAGTAGTACTCTACTGGAACAGATTAAGAGAATCTAAAGAATTACTCTGGAATAAAACCAGAATCATTCTTTTGGCACAGATTCAGTGTAAAAACTGAAACAGAGACAAAAAATCAGCAAACCTCAGCTGGGATACAGGAAACTGTCACAAACAGAATCTGTGTAATTCTGCTGACCAGATGAGGACATTTAACATTGAATCATCCACTGCAAACCTATTATCAATGAAACTGAATGCTCTCATTGTAGGGTGCATTCACAATGGATGTTTGAATGGGAATGGGAAATGAGTCCCTCAATACACAATACCCATGCCAACATGAGAAAGATGATTACTACCACACACGCCCTCAGTGTTTGTGCCATTAGTCTCTCTCTTCTTTTTCCTTCATGAGCTTCAATGAGCGCCATAAGGCACTTGGAGAAGAGTGCTTTTCATACTGATCCACCCACACGTTTGCACACACCCATCTGACACTGATACAGCGCAAATTAGATACAGTATAGAATAACTGACAGATGTACAGCACAAGCTAAACATTTGTTAAAACACAGACAGAAAAAAACAGGTTTACGTGATGGAATCGCTATAAAATTTAATGTACATCAAAGCTACAATGATTTAGTACTTTTGGGGTATGAGAGGGAGAGTAACAGGGCCAGCACAACCAGTAACTGTGGTCCAGCTAATGAATAGCATGAAATTGTTTGTGCTGTTATATTTATGGTATGTGGTTTTGATGCAAGGTGAACTATTATGTGAGGAAACCGGCTTCATGTGAAAAAATAACAGGAATTTAGGATGTAAAATGGTGACAGGTGAAGAACCAAGATGAAGAACCAAACATGGCAATCGATAACTGCAGAGATGGATAGTTCAGGTCCAGAAAGTAAAAATCCACACCAAGATTTTGTTTCAACCAACGAGTTGAGTATAAAGAGTCACAGTCACAGAGTACTCAGCTGATTGGAAACAATGGATTTTTACTTTCTGAACCTGAATTATCCACCTCTGGATAACTGGAAGAGCAGGACAGCTGGGAGATGGACCAGGTTGATTTAGCATGAGCTGTATTTGGACATAAAGGAATGCGGTAGGAAGACCCTCCCTCAGGACCAGAACTCACCCGCTGTACATGGTTACATCTTTACTTTTACACTTTATTCCTTATTTTCATACCTTCATCTAAAAGCCCTCTGTAGTAATGAGTGGTTACAGGCTGGCCAATATCTCCAGGGAAGAGTATAAACAAATATAATAACAGATACTTCCTGGCCGACACACGCACACTCACAGGTGCACATGGACATGCACACCCAAGCACGCACACTCAGAAGGTACAGAAATAGGATGTGGAACACTGCAGGCCTCCTTGTGGGGACACCCCCCCACGCCCAGCAGCCTAATTACTGCAGCTACCCTTTAATTACGCCCTTCTAACCGCCACCCAGGATTCCTGCCATCTAAGCGTTTCCATCAGCTGCCCACATCAAGCGCTCCTCCATCTTTCATTTTCTCC
Organism: Paramormyrops kingsleyae; assembly: GCF_048594095.1. Classification (NCBI taxonomy): domain Eukaryota; kingdom Metazoa; phylum Chordata; class Actinopteri; order Osteoglossiformes; family Mormyridae; genus Paramormyrops; species Paramormyrops kingsleyae. The sequence continues at coordinate 7,799,797 of NC_132802.1, read as the reverse complement.
TCGTTTCTTTACCTCTCTCTTCTCCCGGCTTTCTCTAAATTAGATCTCCTTCTGCCAGGGGTTTTAATTTTGCATGTTTTTCATCTAAAATCGACCATACTTCACCAGAGGTAGTTAATAATGTAAATTTACAATTGTAATGAGCATTATAAGGCACTGCAGTAGAAATTATGCCATGCACTAGCGGGCCACAAATTATATTCAGTAATGAAAATGCAGCTACACTTTTGCCACCGATACTAATAATCCGAGGTAAAATGAATTATGAGTTAAGCATGTCGTTTATTATGTGGGAATTTGATTCATTTGGCGGGTCCCTCAGGCTGTGACAGATGGCTTTTTCCTGGGGAGTCAGACGGTCCCGTCTGTCATTTTCTCAGGGGGCCCTTCCTCTGTCTTCGTTCCCGACATATTCGTTAACGTGGGGAGAAGGAGAACACAAATTAATGGACACATTAGCGCAGAGAATCGGGGTCATGGCGTTTCAGCCAAGAAGTAACACCTGATGTGGAGGGTGGTAACCGGGCCAGAAACCTGCGGATCCCGTACCTATCCACCCCTGACAGAGCTCGACTGTCTTCCTTCTCATTTCAGCTGCGCTGGCCTGCCAGTTCGGATCGGATTCAGGAATGTCTGATGGCCGGGAAGGATTCTGCGGTGAGTTGCTCGCTCACATTGGCTGTGTTGTCAGGCTCTTCGTTAATGACGCTCTAACGATCTGGTACCTCCCAGGCTATTTTAGTATCTTCACTCCTGTTCTTTATTAGCGGTACTGAAATCACATCACTTTATTTGTCACATCACTTTATTTGTCACATCACTTGACACTTGGTAGAATGCAGACAAGTGAAACGTTTGTGTGAAAGTCTCACAACAGTAGCATCAAGATCAGTAAATATGCATCACACTAATAATAAATAGTATGCAGCTTTAGAGAAAAATGAATATAATAAGTATAATGGGCCATTGTACAGAAATAGGCAGTCAATGTGTTTACTGGCCAGAGTTCATAGCATTCTGATGGTCTGGTGGAAGAGCTAGTCCCAGAGCCTGCTGGTTTGGGCCCCAAGGCCCGTCAATCCGATAGGCCGGTGTTTCCCATCCCTCTCCCCAGGGACCTCACGGACCTCAGGGTCCCAGTAGAAATGAGGGCTGTCTGGCAGGGAGCTGGGAGGGAGCACCGAGGATCAGGTTAGGGGACACTGCTATAGGCAACAAAGGCAGCGGCCTGAGGCTCCAAACTTCTGAGGCGGTGCAGACTTGGGTCCGCATACTGCCAAATCACCTCCGCGATGCTAGCAGTTTGAACAGCCTCTGGCACATGGGCGACTGCGATCCTTGATGATTTTCCCCCACTCACACTGGCCGTGATCTACGATCACATTGCTTGATTAATAATAAATCACAGAGAATTTTTATTAGCAGCATCATGCACTCTGTCCACTGTTGAGTCCACTGCTCTCTGATGCTGGGATTGTGCTGGACGCCTCTCTCCGACAGCAGGAATATTCCAGCATGTCATATCTCTAACAGCGAAAGTCTCTCTTTGACAGCTGGAGTGTGCAAACTTCCTACGTGTGCTACAACCCTATAATCACACCCACCTGTATGTCTGCGGCACGGGGGCCTTCAACCCGCGATGTGCTTTTATCCCCACAGAGGTGTTCCTCAAGGTACAGTCCGAGTCTCGCCTTAATTTAATTTGCCGCCCTTGTATTCATCTAATTTGCTGCCGGGTAACATTAAACACTGTGTAGGGGCCAACACGCTGACTTGTTTTACAGTGGAAAAGGTGACACATATTCTTGAAATTAGATAGATGAAAAAGCCAGCTAATCTTTTCCTGATTCTACCTCTCAAAGCCTCAGAGGCTGAAGCCCTGTCGATTCATTTAGCTGTGGCTCCTCCACAAATCCTCTGTCGAAAAGTTGGCAAAATGAAAACAGCACACTCACAAAAAAAAAAGCACACTCACATATCAATGTCTCTTTTAGAAGAAAAAGAAACATATGTTGAGAAAAAGCATGTTTGGATAGACTAGCATGGTATATTAGGATAGAGAGCTGACTGAGCTGAAACGCATGATGAAGATTAGATAGAAATGGATTTGAGAATACGCTTGCTGGAGTGCATCATGATTGTGCACAGAATAGCGTAGTATGTCAGCTCAAACGGAGCCCTTGTACCAGCAGGCTTCGTCTGGAGCAGATATGCTTTCCAGAGTCTTCAGATTGATGGACTGGGAGTTAGGGAACGAGGAACTTTGAACAAGGAAAGCTGTCACAGATTATACTTCCTGCTGGTCAAATGTTGGTCCGCTTTGAGAAATTGGGGAAAATTCCCATTAATGTGAATCCCTGGTGAGGCATCACTGCCATTAACCCAGTTTAAGGAGAGAACGCGAGAAGGGGAGAGATTGTGGCTCAGGAATGAGGTTCCTCAAAGAAGCAACCAGGACAGAAAGACTGTTAGGAAAGAAATTAAGGCAGAGACTGGAGGCAGACGGGGTGAGAGACGAGCTGTGGTGACAGAGAACTTAGAGTGGGGTGAGAGTCTTTCAGACGAAACATCAACATACTTCCACCACACTCAAAGGTTCGGTCAGTTTCCATCTCTGACAGCAATGCTCCCTCACGCACCAAAATAGCGCAAAGACACAAAAATGTTTCAGAATCCAAGTAAGCTTTATTCTGCAAGCATTTCACATGGTACATCTTGGCACATCTGGTCCTGCTTATCAAAATTTTTTAGATAATTTATAATGGAGATCACAGTCTACAGTCACTGTACTTATCAGAAGGGGCATGGTGACATAGATTGGGGAACGTCTCCTGTAGATAGCAAAGGCACGCACATACACACACACACAGACACACACCCGGGTTGAGTAAAATGTCAGTGTGCTTATTTTGGGTACTACTCTGCAACTGAGAGCAGGAGAGAGCAAATCAGAAGCGTGAGTGTCCTAGAATCATATTCTGATACAACACAATCTGCATCCAACAAATCAATTAGGTACCAATTAAGAGAACACCTCAATGTTACAGGAAATCAATCGTGTGAATTATTTAACCAAATGTTTCCCTCAATTTCATTCCTTCACTCCTTGGCAGTAAATCTGGTTCACTGTAACCCGCAAAATCTGATCTGTCATATATGTGTATTAAATTTAAACCTTGTGTGCCTCTTGCTATTTTTCTTTCCGGAACACGGTGAGGATAAATAAGTCACTGGGGAAGTAGGAATGTGAGCGGCAAGAATAGTATAAAGGACGCACAGATGATCACGACATCTCTCATGATTTCGGCATTCAAATTGAAGTTACTGAGCTGTCAGGGCTCTGATATATTCGTTAATTTTTTAGTATGTCAGCGAAGGGAAGCCTTGCAGAGTGATGGCTGGCCTTTGAAGGCCGTCTCACAAAGACAAGTTCAAAGCACTCGACTTCTTCAGTCTCAGACAGAAACTGCTGAGCAGTAACATGACCCAGGCAGAGCATAGATAAGGTTGTGAACGGGACCTTGTCAAAACTTTTTCAAGATTTCTTGAGGAGTGTATGGCTACAAGTGGTAACTGGCTGGATCTACCCGACAGGGTGAGGGAGAGGTGACCTCAGAGCAGACGGAGTGCGGGAAAGGGAAGTGTCCTTATGATCCACATCAGAGAACCGCATCAGCCATTATAGGTATGTACGTGTGTGTGTGTATGCAGGTGTGTTTGCAGGGGACATCTGAGTCACTGTCACCCAAGCCATCTACCCAGGGAACATCTGAGTTATTGTCATCCAAGACATCTATGCAGCATGAGTTACGGTTGGATGTAAACGCTGTAGACTACACCCGGCCCCTCTCTGCCCCGTCCCGCAGATGCGGAGCTGTACGCCGGTATCACCTCAGATTTCATGAGCCGGGACTCCGCCTTTTTCCGCACCTTGGGCAGCCGTCACGTGATCCGCACCGAGCAGTACGACACCACCTGGCTTCAGGGTGAGGAGCCGTCCCTTGGGTAATCCAGACGGCATCTACCTCAACCCTCAGAGCTCCCTGACCTGCCCGTCACCTCCCCTCCAGATGCCCAGTTTGTGAAAGTAGCCACCGTGCCGGAGAGCGACAACCCAGAGGACGACAAGGTCTACCTGTTCTTCACTGAGTGCGCCCAGGAGGCCGAAGGAGCTCCTGGGAGGGTGATCTACTCCAGAGTGGCACGAGTTTGCAAGGTACCCCTCAGCCCTCCCCAGCCGCCATTTCTTCCATAGCTAGACCCCTGTCCTCACCTCCATTCTTCAACCCAGGCCTGAGGCACCCCCAGACAGTCCACGTTTTTGCTCCCTCCCACCTCACAGCTAATCATACCGAATACCTGGTGCACTGGGAGCTGGGAGGGAGCAGAAATGTGGACTGTCAAGGGTATCCCAAGGATGAGGTCAAGAAATAATCTACTACAGTATTTACAACAGATTTTACTTCACTTTTACTTCACATCACAATATATGTAAAAGCTTTTAAAAAGATCACAGTATATTAGCATAGTTTTACTGATAAATGGAAACCGAGTTGAGAGACACTGCGAAACCAACTTTCCTTCATCCAAACATTCATCCATCCCATCTTCCATTTTCTACTGCTTATCTAGTCCATCCCAGGTAGAACAGGGCACAAGCCAGGGGACCCCCTGAACGGGATACTAGTCCATCACAAGGCGTGGAGCGTGAAGCACATGTGTAATAGGAGGACATCTTCTTTCCTATAGAATGACATTGGCGGTCAGCGCAGCCTTGTGAACAAGTGGAGCACCTTCCTCAAGACCCGCATGGTGTGCTCCATCCCAGGGGACGATGGCATTCACACGTACTTCGACCAGCTACGTGAGTGCCAGACCTGCATCGTGCCACAGACTGAGCATGCTCTTAACGTACACAGGCTTGATCACATGGCCGCACGATAACCGCATGCCCAAACTTTAGGGTAGTTTTACACGTTTCACGAAGTTTTAAAGATAAAAGAAAGTTATATACTGCTCAGATCTTCTGCTGGAGAGGCCTGTCTTGTTTATCCTGACCGTTATCCACAACAGTACAAGCTACCATCCAACAAACGTGCGCTTGTGTATGTTTGTTTGTGAGCACCCTGTTGACACTTGTTACGGGCCTCGTCTGTGTGATTGCGATGGAATCGCAGGCCGGCTGCGTACGGCGCGGCCCCGTTCCCGTCTGTGTAAACAGTGAGGGCAGATAGTGTAAACATGACTCCCCAGATACACATACGGCAAACACCAGGAACATCTCCCACAAATCAGGTATGGAGTATACCGTCAGGGCACGTCAGTCACGGACTTCCATTGGTGCTGGAAGTAGTGAGGGTCTATCGAAGAGAGCCCCCTATTGGTCGGAGGAGGAATGTAGCATGAATTGAAGGATCAGAGGAGAATGGGGAACTGGGAATCCTGATTATTTGGGGATGGTCTAGTGCTGTTGCATAAACATCTCCCGTTCCTCTGGATGCTGCTAATGCGGGAGGAACACTGGGGTGACCACAGGGGAAAAGACGTGGATTTCACAACTTTGCAGGGATGATTAATCTAGAGAGATGCCATCTCTGAAGGAATTCGGAGCCATGTATTTATGTCGTGCTCCGTGGGCCGTAAAAACAGCGTGTCCCATCATCCAATGTGGGTAGTGCGGAGTGGTGAATACACGGGCAGAGTGGTGTGACCACTCGCTCATTCATTCATTTGACCAGTATCTCGATCGTAATGTAAACGTGTAAGAAAATACTTGCAGCTTTGTGGATGGGTGAACAAAACACTTTGTACATTTATCGTAAAGACCTAGAAGGGCAACCCACAATCTTGAAAGCTACTAGATCAACATCGGACCAGACGACGGCGTTGACTCAGAGGGTTCAGACTGTCATGTTGAGACTGGGGTTTCAGGCCACAGTGCTGGGACACCACATGGTTTTCAAACTTTTAGGGGCATTTTTCAGAACGTTTTCCGGATGCTGGGGTGTTTTCAGGAGCCGTGGTCCGTGTGGTTGATTGCCAGCTCAGACATTACCCTCATTCCAGACCGTAGATCACCCCACTCCAGATGCGGGGGGTTGGGGGGGGATCAGGGTCAGGCCCTTGGGGATTAGACTTGGGGTGGGGGGGGGCAGGATGATATGCAGTATGAGGGCTGAAGGCAGGAGGGGGTGTGATGCGGGTAAGACAAACATATCTCACCTAGTGGGGAAGACATCCTTTTATGCAGGGAGAGATACAGCGCAGTCTGGAGTAGAGCAAAGGTCAAGAGAAAAAGGCGAAAAAAAATATATGTGGTGTAGAAGTGGGGGGTACGTTTGCGGGGGGTGCAGGAGAGAGCTGGTGGCCTGCTGGGGAGGTACGGGAGCAGGAACAGTGGCGGCAGCGGTCCAAGAGACTCAACCAGTGGAGATTAGATTAGATAGCCCCCCCCCCCCTTGCCGCATCGCCCCTTTGCCAGCAGGGACAGATTCCATCGTGGCCACCTGAACGGACAAGAACGAGAGGAATGTGAGAAGGCAGTTCCGCTCCATTGTCCGCCGCAGCACAACAACCTGCGGTTCAGCACGTCCCACACAAACGTACCGCGACCTGGAGCCGCGACCCGGGCTTCAGCACTGAAGTGGGAGGACTTTCCTCCAACATCACCATCTCCCAAACTGGAGCTTTGGAGGACTGCCGTCTGCGTTTCACTGTGTGGCTCCCTGTCGCCTGAATGAACCCCAGTGACTCCCAGTAACTTTCTGCTTCTGACAAAACGGGCTGCTTCAGCCGATGGCTGGATCTTCCTCACACAGCCACGTGCTGAGCCACCTGCCCCCGGCTTGGCAGCACGTCCGCTTACATAAATCTCCTGCAAATCAGATCTGGCATCTTGGGCAGAATATGGTCACACACATGTAGCCCAGACAAGCAGATAGAAACACACATGCCCACAATGAGAGTTGATTGTTTTATATCTTGCAGAGGACATCTTCCTCCTGCATGGGAAGGACAAGACTGACCCTCTCATCTATGGGCTTTTCACCACAAGCAGGTGAGCCATCGCTTTTAATTCTCATCGCTTCTTCTGTGCGCATGAACATTTTCTCAAAAGAGCCATCAGGGCTTTTCTTCCTGGGCTTTGGTCCCCCCCAAAATATTCTTTTGCCCCTTCAAATAAATCTGCACTAATGAGTTTATATAGTGTGCTCTCATTCATTTTCATTAAAATCAGACCCCCCTTGTTAAAGCTTAGCCCCCCTTTTCATAAATCTCTAGTGACACTCCTGTCAGACACGTTAGCATTTAGATAAAAGAGGAGAATCTAAAGCCACATATAATTAAGAAGACAGGGACAGTCAGTCCCTGGAGCAATTCTGGTTAAGGGTCTAGTGGTGAAGTCACTCTGTCAACCACTGGGTTTAACCCGGCAACCTTCTGATCACTAGCACAGCTGAGCGACCCCACCCTCTTAAAAGAGCCTGGTTATTTTCACTGAAGAAATTGACTCATGACTATATAGTGATACATCTCAGGGTTGCCAACTTTGGTCAGCTGGCTAGAGTGAGATTTTCGATTTAAGACAAGTCTGTACACACATTTACATGTCTGTGACAGTTTTATTACCTTGTAAATAGTCTGTAGGGTTTGCAAACTACGCCAATGCCCTTTATATAGCTAATTTTAGGTTTTTAATGGAATAATATAGATTTGTTGTAAGATTTCTTGAATGAGCGTGAGAGTCTGAAAGCCAGATGCATGAGAGCTGGCAACCCTGCATCTTATTTGACAAAGGACCACCTTGCTTTGATAAATCTTCTAGTACATAAAGAGGGACATCTGTGAGGCGTGTAAATCACTGGGTATTAGGGCATCTTCCTGGTCCTGTAATATACATGCTGTCATGTTCTCTGTCTGCACAGAGCAGACTCATACTTCATGCGCCCTGTAATGCGACGCCATTTCAGCCTCCCGTCCACATCATAACGATCGGGATCTATCAGCATTAGTGTAGACATGCTTTGCATTATGCGGTTTTTGGGTGTGTCTCCTGCGTGTAGCGCAGTGTCTGTGTGTGATCACAGCTTGTGGGTTCAGTGCTCAGTGTGAGTGTGTGTGTGTGCACTGGGACACATATACTGCGTGTGAGTCCTGCGTGTGTGTTTTCACTGAACATACCGTTGTGTGAGTGTGTGTGTCGGTACACGCCGTCTGCGTGTGCGGCCCCCTCACCGGAACGCTATCTGCCAGGATGGCATGTCGAGCGAGAGGCCCCATGTGTCGTTAATGAGCCTGCGGTGATCCAGGGACGGTATAGATTAAGAGTCTGCTAATCCCTGAAGCAGCGATCACATGGTTGCAGTCTGAACAGTGCTAGTAGCTTGGGGGGGGAGGGGGTGTGGGGGCAAGTTTATCACACCCCACAACTTTGATGACTGCAGACGCCTCGGCTGCTATAAGGGACAGAAATACCGCCCTCCACATTCATCTGAAAAGGAACCAGACTTCATTTAGGGCAGCAATCGGAGCCCTGGGGGTACTCATCTGGCCGTGCGAGGATTAGATATTACTTATCCGTTTAAGAGACCGTCTTAATTAGGACAGAATTCAGAGCAATCACAGCAAGGGCAGTGTAAAGTAAAAACAAAATCATACTTTCTTGATTTTCAAATGTATTAGTAAGGAGCAGCAGGTTCAGAATAAGACGAAAACAACAATTTACAACAATATACAATTTTTATTTACCAGACGTGTATAGCCTAAGTGACAAACAATTAAAGCATGGTTAGATAATCCCTGGAACAACTGGGGGGGGGGGGGGGGGGGGGGGGCTTCGCTTAGGGGCCCAATGATGAAATCACTCTAGCAGCTTTGGGATCTGACCCAGCACCCTTCCGATCATAAGCACAGCATCCTAACCCGCTGAGCCACACATGCGCATTAACAAAGGGGGCCTCAAGAGTCTCAAGGTGAAACGCAGAGGGTGAGTCACTGCCCATCCTCTCCACAGCAACGTGCTGAATGGCTCAGCGGTGTGCGTGTACCAGATGCAGGACATCATCCGGGCCTTCAAGGGTCGCTTCTCCCACAAGGAGGGGCCACAGTTCAAGTGGGCGGAGTTCACGGGCAAGGTGCCTTTCCCCCGTCCCGGCACTGTAAGTACCCCCATTGCCCGGCCTTCCACGTTGTGACCGCTCCCTGCCCCTATGCTAACTTGTGATGCAGAAGATACAGTGCTGATCTGCCTGGTGCTGAGTGCGGCTTAGTGCGGGTAGGATGGTGTACGTGAAGAACGGGAGCACCGCCATTAATCTCGTGTTCCTCGCCTTGTCAGTGTCCCAGCAGCACGTATGGCAACCACGTCTCCACCCGCGAGTACCCCGACGATGTCATTTTCTTCAGCCGCACCCACCCGCTCATGCTGGAGGAGGTGTACCCCCTGGGAGGGCGCCCCCTACTGGTACGGGTTGGCGTGCCCTACAAGCTTACCCGGCTGCTGGTGGACCGCGTTGAGGCGGTGGACGCTCAGTACAACGTTCTATTCGTCGGCACGGGTTGGTGATCAGCACCATGGCCTCTTGCGTGTCTATGCATGCATGTGTGTTATTCTGCAGTTAAGCTGCATGCATGTGTGCACATGCACGTCTGTGTCTGCTCGGTATGCATGATGTTCGATCTTCTCCCACAGACTCAGGTGAGGTGTTGAAGTCCATTCACCTTCCCCGAGAACAAGGAGTCCAAGAGGTGACCCTGGAGCAGCTGCAGGTCTTTAAGGTACGCCATCTTTATACCATGTGACACTGAATTTCTACACCATCTTTACACCATCTGTACATCATCTGTACATCATCTGTACATCACCTTGTGCCTCTATGCCCACACTAAACGAAATCACTTTAGAAAAATGGTAAGTTCTGCAGAAGAATCAGTCTTTTTCTGATCAAAACATACCTTGAATCTGTTGGTACCTCCCACACTCACAGCTTGGTCCCAGAGTAATCTGCTGCTCTGTCTCCAGAAGTGCAGGAGAATCTGCATGATTATATGGTATTTTTGGGAAACACAGAACACATTCAATGACAATGTTAGTGCTCAGATTATATAAGCACAAAGCAAACAACATTTGTGTTTACAGACAACTGTTAGATGAGGTGTTAGATGCCGTTTGTCTGTGAGGGGGGTGGGCTCTACCTCAGCAAGACAGCAAATCTCCATGGAAACACCCAGTAGTGCTCCATCCCAGCAGGTAGACATCCATAGCTGTCTCCCCTCCCAAATGCCTCGACTGATCTCAGACCACCTCCCTTTTCTGCATCCACAGGGTAGATCACCCATCACTGCTATGACCCTGTCCAAGACACAGGTGAGAGTTTAAGATGCCCCGGTCCCCTCCTCTCATCCACGTCCACTACATGTCACAAAACACAGATACCCGGGGTATTGTTCCCTAGCTCGTCACCATGGCAACACAAAAGGGACGAAACATGTCAGAGCATACATTATTCACGGATTCCAGCACGCCAGCGTCGGTTTGGCCTTTTATTAATGCTGCCTGCCAGCCTCGTAACGTAACGCCTCATCTTTGACGCTCTGCCGAAGGTCATGACATAATTTATCGATGGAGTTTCAGTTATGATGCGGCTACAGATCAAATTTCACCAACGGCATAGGCAGCAACGTCGAAACAGCGCTCCAGTCATTTTCATCAGATTATGAAATGACTGCGTTACCATTAAATTAAGTAATAATATTGTTGTAATACATTGGGATTAGTAACATTATTATATGATATTGTATGTTGGGCAAATTTGTTTTCTGGGATTTTATGTGATTCTGACTAATATAAGTAATTTGCAGTGTATTAAAGAATTTTAATTTGTGTGTGCGTGTGCGTGTGTGTGTGTGTGTGTGTGTGTGTGTGTGTGTGTGTTCACTGCAGCAATGGCTCTTCGTGGGCTCTGCGGAGGGATTGGCGCAGCTGGCTCTGTTCCAGTGCGAGCTCTACGGCCAGGCCTGTGCCGAGTGCTGCCTCGCCAGGGACCCGTACTGTACCTGGGACGGGCACGCCTGCAGTCCGTACATGCCAGTGTCACGCAGGTAACTCACACATACACACATACACATGCACACACGCGGTACACATAGAACCCCATGCTCATATGTCAAGCCCGGTTCTGACTGATTTCGGTTAATGTATGTTTCTCTCCAACGCAGGAGAAACACCCGACAGGTGGGCGATGCTGGCGATCCGCTGACCGAGTGCGTCAGACAAGGAGGTCAGTCTGGTGACCATATTTCTTTCATTAGAAGCTACTAGTAGATTGGAATCAGAGTGGACTGAGTAAGAGTGGAGTCGACAGAGTGGATTTAGAAGTACCGCAGCAATTCAGAATCCTAAACTGCGTAAAATCTCCCTTAACACTGTTTTCTCATGATGTGTGATTCTCTTTTTGTGTGTTGAGGCTCCACACGGTGTTTATGTAAAGCTACATAATCTGGTGGTATGAGGGCTTCCATCGGTCTTGGGCCGGTTTTCCCGACAGGGACTCAGGAGCCCGCTGGCCCTGGCATTTTCCCACGCTGGGAGTGTCTGTCACTTCTAACGCATCCCACGCATGTGCTTACAGCGGGACTCCAGGTGGAGACAGAGGAGAGGCAGATGGTGGTCGCCAAGGGAAACGGCACTTATCTGGAGTGCCTGCCCAAGTCTCAGCACGCAACTGTGACCTGGTACAAAGAGGCTGGAGGCAACAGCCACGAGCTGAGCCAGGTGTGTACACATAGGGTGCTACCCACTCACCTGCCGGATGCTAACCCTTTCTGTGAGCGACAGTGTCCCAAAGCAATGCGAGAATTCCACAGGGGGCAGGATTACAGTGCACTGCCCACTTCCCATTGGTTACTTCCTGTGAGTGAAATGGGCCAGTGGTTGACAGTGAAGTTAATCCCACCCACTGTGAATTCAGTGCCTCTTTTTAACTCCTACTTACAATTTGATTTTTCAGAATGGAGAAGTTAGGGAGGAGAATGTGCACTTTTCGTGGGTGTTCAGTTCCTCTACCACAGTGTTTCTCAACCCAGTCCTCTGGGACAGTCCACATTTTCACTCCCTCCGGTATCATGTGTGCTGTGCACCTGATAGGCTGCAAGCTGGGAGAGAGCAAAACTGTAGACTGTCTAGGTGCCCCCAAGGTCTGGACTGAGAAACACTAATCGGTTCCAATAGATTGCACGCTGTCTTGTTAAACGCATGGCCAGGGTCAGGCAGTAAGGCTCACCTGTGTCATTTCTTTTATAGGTGGCGTCTGGGGAGCAGCTGGTGGTGATCGAGCGGGGAGTCCTGATCCGGCGGGCAGAGTCGGCCCACTCGGGCACCTACCACTGCCAGCTGGAGGAACATGGCTTCCACTGGACCGCCGTCACCGTCAAACTGAGCGTCCTGAGCCCAGCCTCCGTCCAGCTGCCCTTCCAGGAAGCCCTAACGCTCGGGCAGCGCTGCGCTCAGCTAGCCGGGAACACCTACGGTGACCACGGGGGTCACAAACGAGGAGGCGGCGGCAAGGGCGGGGGTGGAGGCCAGAAGAAAAGGAACCAGGGCAAAGGAGGAGGCAGAGGGGGAGGGAGGAAGAGCCGCAGCAGAGCTCACACCCCTGGTCCACGATCCCCCCGCAGCATCTAGGGACAGCTGCCCACACACCCCCCAACGCTCCCTTTGTCTTAGAGTCTAACGCACAGACCCAGAGTGGAAAACAGCTACATTCTCTCTTTAGAGACACAAATGCACTTCTTCAAAAAATATTTATTATGGGCACATTATTATGCAGCTTCCCCCAGGAGGACGACGGGCCGTGCCAGTTGGCGCTGTAGCGACTGGCAAGGTGCATTCAGAGGAGAACAGGGGCAAAACTGTCACCCAAATATTGTGGAGGCACAATGCGAGTGACTCAGAAAAGCAGCCGTGCGTTACAGCACAACAGCAGAAGCTGTCTCTTTGACTGGTCATGCCAATGAAGCAAAGAATCATGGGATATGTTTGAAGGACCAACCATGTACTGTCTTTGAATCACTGGTGTGTTCCTGACAGACTCTTCAAACAGCATGAGAGCTGTGGAGAAAAGACACTAAATCTTGCATTTATTTATCTTAATATAAGAATGTATGAATCTCGTTTTCTGTTCAGCTTTTATGTGTGATCCTTTGTCAACCCTATTATGTCCAGTAACTTAGCAAATATCTTTCCATCTGCTAATTGCTCATCCTGGTTAATGTTGCAAGCAGCCTATTCCAGGCAGCATAGGGCACAAGGCAGGGGTATCCCCTGGAGGTGATACTGGGCCATCGCAGGAGAGACACCAATTAGCCTACTGCGTGTGTTTGGACTACAGGAGGCAATCAGATGACACGGGGAGAACATGCACACTCCAAACACACAGTGTCAGGAAATCATGCTTCACACCTAGCCGCCATGTTGCCCTTACTGAACCAATATACAAATTCTCATTCGTAAAGTAAAGATATATTTATATGGAAAGCATTCAGTGATAATCAGGGGCTGAATCCAGGTCGGAGATTGAACCCTGAATTGGCTAGAAATTGTTCTCATTTCGTCAAACTGAACCTAGATGAAAGTAAATGTATTGAAAGTAAGCTAATTTTGAAAAAAAACTGACGTTATAAATCGTCACTGAAGGAGTAATAAAAAAAATTCACCGTAAGAATAATTTGCACACTGAGAAGCTTATACTCTGCAATGAATTGTGTACAGCAGTTGACCGGCAGTGAGTTGTTTTTGTCTGTATGAATTGGAGGATTTACTGATGATTCTCGGCAAATGACTGCATAGTGAGGATTTAGGGAAGACTGTGTGATTTGGGACTAAAGGGAGCTTTGGGTATCTATGTTGGAGTTTGCTGGAGCTGTCAAGGTAGAAATCTGTGTTATTCACATTGGTATGTCAGGGTTCAGCGCCACACGTATGCTGACATACAGCGAGTATTATGTTAACAATCTTACGGATTGTGAAAAACAACGATAATGTTACTTTTGCTTAGCCTTTTACATGTTTCCAAGACAACCTACCATTGTGTACATTTCAGAAACAGTCTGTTTCATCCTTTGCCTCCCACCAGTCTATTCAACATTTCCAAATGTGTTACGACAGCTCTGTCCTACATGCTGATGGCTAGTTGAATGGAATTGTGCTACATTATTCAGATTTGTGAGGAATATTGTGTTTTCACTCATCCTCTCTTGCTTTCCATGCTGGTGTCGTTGCCTCCCTCCCCCCATTCCTCCCAAAAAATAATCACCCAAAGATGCTTAGACAGATTAGCCTATTAGCCTGGTATCTCCAGGGGTGTGGCCACAGACAATTTGCCCACCTGTTGGCTCATCAAACCCCCACCCCCAATCAACAGCCTTTACCTTTCCCAACCCCTCCTGCCAATCCCGGTTCTCAGGTTTGTTCTGGCACAGGCACACACATACAGGTGAGAGAAAGTTTTTTTGGGGTCTCATTGCAGGGTCGGCTATCGACCAGCACCCCTGGGGCACTTTGCTGGCCACAGGATTTCAATCGGAGACCTTCCGATCGCGGGCACATTCTAACCCACAGAGTCTGTATTTTAAGTAGCGTTTGGATGCTTTCAGTCTGGAACACAAACCAAATGATCAACAACTTGTCTTGAGAGTGGAGCCATTTTTTCTTTTGTTGTTTGAAATTTTGTTGCAACTCATTTGGGAGATAAAGGTATAGAACAGAAATAAGATATGTGATTTTTTTTTTAACTTCATTAAATGAAGTGTTCATTGTGATGTCAAGGACAACGTCTGTGTGCAGAGAGTTTTCTTAAACATATGCAGGTGACAGAAAGAAGGATGGACATTGTCAGCGTATGGCTGCTTTAATCAGCATCCTAGGGCTACTTGTGTTTATATTTAGTATGCCCGTGGTGTGTGTGTGTGTGTGTGTGTGTGTGTGTGAGCGGGTTTACCTATCCTTATGGGGACATAATGTCCCCATAACGTGACAAATATCCATTTTTTTTCCCCTTATGGGGACCGGTTTCCTGGTCCCCATAAGGGAAAACTCTATTTTATAAAAATCGGTGACTGCTATGAAAAAACTAAAAATGCAAAAACTCTTATATTTTGTTAGGTTACTTATGGTTATGGTTAGAGCAGGGTAGGGGTTAAGGTTGTCATAGTTAGCGTTAGCATTTTTCCCATTGAAATGAATGAGCGGTCCCCATAAGGATATGTTTACCCTACATGTGTGTGTGTGTGTGTGTGTGTGTGTGTGTGGCTGTAAGCAGAGCTGGCCCGCGTTGTAGGTACATCATCTTTGCTGAAAGAACTGGAACCCGAGCCTAGCACCCAGAAGAGCAAACTGCTATTTTTAGGTCTAATCATCTATTTGATATGGACTTCATTAGTCATGAAGCTGTTTGACAGTACATGCATCTAATAAACAGTATTGTGTATTTTGTTTCACAATGACTACAGTTTTTCACTATGATTTTATTTCCAAAGTCTTCGGATAAAATGTTGATATATTTCTTCTACCTCAAGACTGACAAAAAGTGCCGCCCCTTTGTGACCGTGGATTAGGAGGGCAGATTCATATGCCGTATTTGCATCCATAGTATTGAGGTCAGGCCAGTAATGGAAAGATCCTACAGCTATAGAGTAACTATTATTGTATTATTGCTCAGCCTGTTTAACACCATGATACTGGTTTACTTTTCACAGAATTAAGAATGAGTCGAGCCGCCAGCCATATTTCAGATGTCCCACTGGAAGCGATTCGTCTAACAGAAAGAACTTACTAAATTGATCTTGCAAACTGCAAAGCTAAAAAAAAATACAAAATTATCATTAATATAAATATTCTAATTATTAATACTTGTGAAATATCAATAATCACGTTATAAATTATATATTTGTTTCGGTGTTATTTTTGTATTGTAATAATATTAATAATGACAATAATTATTTTAGTAGCAGTAAACGTTATCGTAATTTGCCATATCGCTTAACATTCCTTCTAGTTATAGTAGTGATTTAGTTTATTTAAATTTATAACCTTTAAAACCTATCGTTTAAAAAATTCTGCCTTTGAAATTCGTGTTTGATTAGAAACATATTAAAGGATGGAATAGGTGGAACTAATGTCGCGGCGTCTAATGTTCCCCCGGGGAAGCTTGAAGAGGTGGGACTCCTGGCCGGGGAAGCTGCAGAAGTCCTTTCTACTTGGGTAAAATGCTCTATAAAATGTCTTAATAAGTTTCTCCAGCTACCTGACCGTGCTGCAAGTATATAAAATACTTTAGCTCTTTTAGCGACTTAACCATGTTTCGCTGTTCTTTTGTCGGATAATGTTGCATTGGGAAACTTTGCGTATGTAGAGGCCCTGTCAACTGTGTATTGATTTATCAAAACATAAATGTAGTTAGTCTGTTGGCTACTTATTAGTCATTAGTTCGCAGTAGAATTCCGTTAAACTAAATCGATGGGGAATGGGTCAGACAGTAATGGGTCCTGACTTTCGTGGATAGCAGAATTCGAACTAAAAAATAGTATCTTAACTGGTTTAGTTCCTGTTTTCAATGAAAGGAAAAAAATAAGTGTGCTGTGCTTAGTAAAACTGAAAACTACGCTCGAGGGAGCTGGAGGAAGTTGACGGTGTGTTGCAGGCCGTGAGAGGATGTGGATAAGGAGGGAGATTTAGTTTTAGAAAAAGGAGTACAATGAGCTTCTCTTCTGGGACTGGAGCGGAGGTGCTGGCAGCCCCCAACGGGCTGGGCTTATCAGGGTCGCTGAGCTCCAGTGATGAGGAGAGCAGCCCTGAGCTGGAGCCCCCAAAGCATGAGAGGGCAACTAGCTTGGCACCAGGAACGATGGCAGGTTCCCCCAGTGACACAGTGGACTGTGAGAGCAGGCTCGAAGCCTGTAGAGATGCACAAGTGGAGACAGTGGCTGTGTACATGTGTACTGTTGTTGAGCCTGCCGAAATGGTACATCAGGGAAACGCACCACACATCACCTCTGCAGAAATGCACGAGGCCGACCCCCCTGCAGGAACACTGCATGCTGCAGCTGATGACCACGAGGCCTGCCTTCAGGAGGAGGTGCTGAGTGGAGAAGCAGGGGACGAGGTAAGTGGCAGGGAGGAGACTGGAAGATCGTGATGTGGCTGAATCTGGAATCTTAGCATAGTTTTTGCTGTGAAATATACAGTTATGTTAAAAATGGGTTGGTGTGTGTGCATTTATGTGTACATATTGATAATGCTTGCGACTGTGTGTCCCTAGCACCCTGCAGCCACCACTGTGGTCACTGCACCAAAGGGAAAAACTCAGCTGCCCTCTCACACATGCCCAAAGGGGCAGGAGGGTGACCCCACGTCCCCCCAGAACCAGGAGGCCCCCAGACCCACACACGTGATGGCGCAGGTGCATGTGAGGCCCGGCCCAGAGCAGGAGAGGGTTGCACGCGGCATGCAGGACAGCAAGAGCTTGGACGAGATCAGCAGAGCTTACGGCGAGCCGTGCGGCAGGGGTGGGCATCCTGAGGGGCGCAGGGCCACCATCTCCAGCGCCCTGGAGCTGGAGGGCACCGTCAGCCATGACGGGGACCTGACACATTTCATCGCCAGTAATCTGGAGCACAAGATCAAGATGAGCCACAGACTTGAGCCGGACTCTGACTGTGAGTGGGCATTTGGGCTGGACCATGTCCAAGCAGTTTGTTATGTTGGAATATGATAGGAAACAAAGGCCAGCAAAACAATTCAGGAAACATAGCTTGTATACTAGAGCAGTGTTTCCCAGTCCGGTCCTTGGGGATACAATTGACAGTCCGTGTTTTTGCTGCAGAAATGTGGAATGTTTGGCAAGGAGCTCGGAGGGAGCAAAAATATGGACTGGCTGCGGGTCCCTGAGGACTGGACTGGGGAACACTGTACTAGAGAAATAGGAAGTGTGTAGGTTTGATTTTTTTTTCCCCTCTGGTGTATGGAATGCCCCTCTCCGCTGTTTGAGGTCCTTCTTACCGAAAACATCTTAGTGCAGGGGTGGGCAATCTTATCCGCAAAGGGCCGGTGTGTATGCACATTTTTGGGATAACCTTTAGGTCAGCTGTTCAAACCCAGGTGTGAGGACTCTTCAGCCAATCACTCCTCTAATCAGTAATCTAATTAGGGAGTTGCAGCGAAAACCCGCACACACATCGGTCCTTTCTGGATAAGATTGCCCGCCCCTGCTTTAGTGCAACTCCACCCCCCCCAATTCATTCTTCCATATGCCCGTATGTTTCTGCTGGAGTAATTCTTACTTTAGGGACCCCTGCTGGGATTCACCTCGATGGTGTAATAATACAGTATGTTAACTCTGTTTTCATTAGCACACTGTGCAGTGCAGAACCAGGCTCCATCCGAGCATGCCGCACCGTCTCGTAGCTGCCTGCGACCTCCCCCAGACATCCCACCCATCGACCCAAACGTACTGCTGGACCTGCAGAGGCAAACGCAGGCAGTGGCCCAGAGCTTAGACTTAATGATGCGTGGACTCAGTGGAACCGTCCAGAACGTGAGTCTGCCAGTTTGCCATCACCCGTGCTCACATCTGCCTTCATTTTCCCCATGGCCCCTCCCTCATGCATCATATGACCAATCGAATTCTGTTTAACACAGTTTTCTCCATCAGCCTTTATCAAAAGGCTGTAGTTTTTCTGAGGGCGTGCAGCTTCCCTGCCCCCTACAGCTGGATCACTGAATCATAATCACTCTGCCCTAGCTGCTCTCATTCACACTAAAAATACCATCTACATTAATAATTTTATCCCCATTTCTTGGAGTACTGCTCAGTCCCGGCCTTTTGCTCCAGTGTTGATGTGTTTGTTTTGGTTTTTGTGTAATTCCTCCTGGGCCTCCATGAATCACTCCAGAGCGCACTGTGGAAAACTTCTTTGTAAAAACATGCTGTGTGTACCTACACACACACTGGCTCCCTGCCGTCACCCCACTTCTGTGTACCCACAGATGACTGCACTGAGCGTGGGCTACATCCAGACCTACAGGGACTCTGTAGACAGCGTTGGAGAGTCTGTGGACATGAGTATAAAGGTGAGGGGACTCTTCTGCTCTTCTGAGCCGTATAGAAAGAAGTTTCCCTAAGATTCGGCCATCAGCATTTTGTGGATGGGGGGAAAAAAGCAAAGAGTTTCTTTGTGCTTAAGCCAGTCTGTTGTGTCTCTGTGTGAGGACAGATATAATTAGTTCTAGTAACCTGTACGCACACCCAGGGAGACTGGGGCAGCCAGATAACCTTGGACCCTAAAAGTTTTTCGGTACTGTATCTATTACTGGAGTGTTTATTTGCCCTCTTATGTTGGTATTTTTATTTATTTATTTCTGCTCGCTTGTTTTTCCTTCTGCCTTAAGCCTCTGGATGAGAGTGTACACAAAGCCGGGCTGTGTTAGCATGGTGGTGTTGATGCATGTTTGTGTGTGTTTAGGGCATGTATACTCTGATGGCACGCTGCGAAGAGCTCGACCGGTCCATGCAGCCCATCCACCAGCTGGCCAAGCAGATCCGTGACATCAAGACCATGCTAGATACCCTGGAAGCACTTTGCAAGTGACCTGGCTGAGCCACGCAGCTGGTGTCTGCACTGTGTGTGTGTGTGTGTGTGTGTGTGTGTGTGTGTGTGTGTGTGTGTGTGTGTGTGTGTGTGTGTGTGTGTGTGTGTGTGTGTGTGTGTGTGTGTGTGTGTGTGTGTGTGTGTGTGTGTAAGAGAGCGTGTTGGTACTATTTTTGTGCCTGAATGTACAGCAGGAGCTTGGGCTCAGTTTGCATCGGTGTTTGTTGCCGTGGAAGGGCTTAGCGCCCTTGTGCGTGCGCTGCATTGAAAGAGCGTGAGTGATTGGCCCAGCAGAGACTGAGAGGAGCTGTTCGTCCAATCCCTGGTGGCCTCCAGGCACCATGCCAGGCATAAATCCCTCTGACTCCCGTTCCCGCCTCCAGCACGCCCATGTGATGATGAGAGACGGGTCCTTCCCACCGCAGAAAGGTGCCGCGAGCATGACGGGTCTCCATCAGAGAGGCATAGCAGCTTGGATCAGAGCTGCGATCATTATGTCGGGTCAGGTCTAACCTCAGCGGCCAAAGAGTTTTTTCTGCACTCCTCTATAACCTGTAAATGTATCATATTTGTATATATGTTCCCTGTAATTTTTAATTTATTAAAATTGTTTCAGTTATATACTTAAAAATAATTTTTTAAGGATCTCTTGTTTCTATTTTAGGATCAAAGTTGTGTTCCTATTCAACTCTTTTAATCAGGAGTAAAGCACACAGAATACTGACGACATAACTCAAATTTAACAATATAACATAATTGTTGGCACTGACCATAGGGGTAGTGTAGAGGTGAGTGTCTCTACACTGGAGCTCTGGGCAGACATACGGGAGTGGAACATAGATGCTTTGCTTATATATCTTGGTAACGGCAAACATTCAAAACGGTACAATGACCTTAACCTACTGAAACGCATGAGGGGTGGTGTGTAATTCGGGATGTTAGAGGTCCGAGCCTGTATCTGGGGGGGTCATGGGTTTGAATCCCATGGATGGCAGAGTACTCATTACTCTTTGGTGGACAAGACCCTCAGCCCCAGTTACTCTACAGGTGCTGGATGCTGGTTGACTCTGTGCTGTGACTCCTAACCCTAACCCTGCTCTCATCTGTATATTTCCCCCTGGGATCAATAAAGTTTATCTTGTATACAATGATGTCTGTCTCTTTCATGGAGAGTGTGATGGGATATGTAAAAACTACCCAGTTTCCCTGCAGAATTGAGTAAATGACCACTGTTATGTTCTGTGAGATGCAGTGCTCTGGAATGGCCACTTGATGGCGAACTTTGGGTGTATCCTGTACACATTAATTTTGTACTCTTTTCTAAACAGACCTTTTAAATAACTTACTTTTAACACTCTTCCTTCCCATTTAGGTTTATGATACCCATCCAGAGCAGCTGGCAGTTATTTTTAACTTGGTACAACTTATGTGACGTGTTATGATAAAACTGTAAACAATGATGGTAGCATATGATGAAACGTATAGAGTTGATCTTTCTGTATTATTTCTTTAGTGTAAAACAACACATACTACACATTTATATCCATCATTACTATTCATTTTGAACCACTACAAAACATTCAGAGAAGAGATGAGAGAGGACACCTTTGGTCTGACGTTTGATCAGAATCAGCCCTTTGACTCCTCAGACCCAAATGTGCAGATTAAGGCCCTTACTGGTGCCCAGGGGTCTGTCAGATGGGGTACAAACCAAAGAGGGAGATCGCAGGGGGCCGTGTAGAGCTGGTCAGCCAGAGATGGGCACAGCGGAAGTGAGCGTACATTGGGTCTACAGGCAGATTCATAGGAACCTGAAATGCTAGTTCCCTATTACTACTAACAATAGAAGTACTTCAGGAAATGTACTACGGAAGGGTTTTTCTACCCAGTCTTCAGGGACCCAAGACCATATTTTTGCTCCCTCCTTTGTTCTGTGTTTAAAACAGAACACAGAATGTTAGGATAGTTCAACTGTAAAATGGAAACTTATGAGCCAAGGGGACAAATCATCACGTGACTGCAGTTAATGCTTCACGCTGCTGAAATGGCAGATTACATATTTCTCAGCGTGTGTAATGAATGTCCTCATATCCGGGCCCTCACTGGGGACCGTGACCTGTCCGAGATCAGATTGGCTCGGACCATGGTAATCAGTGCCGAATTCTTTTTAAAGATAGCAGGCCCCAGTCCAGGGTTACCGGTCATCCCCTGGAGTCAGCACATCAGCCAGAAGTCCAGGATGCAGATGGCGGAGAGCAGAAGGCCAAGGGGGGATGAGATGAGGAATGGGACACTTTGGTTCAGTGGTGCACTTGCAGGTTCTGTTGTCAGAGTTGTAGTCGCCGTAGGAGTCCGCTCAGCCTTCAGAGTCATCGTAGTTGCCCTAGGCGACTCAGATACCTCTGTCTCCTTGATCGTTGATGTGGTTCCTTCCCAACCACGCCCCTCAGCCCCGCCCTGTGTAGCCCACTCGTCAGTAGCTCCGCCCTCCAGCCCCCCGTACCACTGGCACTGGAAATCCCTACGCCACGCATTCCGCTGGGCGGGGGCCAGACGGCCCTCCACTTCAACACGCCCGGCGTCGTCCGGCAGCAGCAGGAAGGTGGTGGGCGGGAGGTGCAGGTAGGCGGAGCCTCCAGGCTCTCTGCGCACGCAGCGGCCACGCCCCCGGCACAGTGTGGCGCTACACAGACGTGATGCCGTTGTCACGTTCACCACATATGGGCCCAGCACCTCCCGCACAAAGTCCGCCAGCTTCCAGCATCCTCTCTGATACCGTACATACATAAACACATGAAAGAGAGACACACAGAGGTAATAATGTTCCCCCACTAGTCTAGCATTACACTACTACTCACCTCTCAATCTTCTAACCACATCCGGTCATCAGGCTCCCTCTCAGTCTTTAAGAAACACCTTAAGACCCATCTGTTCCATTAATTCCCCTACTTACCTGATGCCTCTTTATGTTCTTTGAATGCCATATGTTCTTATGTTGCACCTACTGCCCCTTTGAATGGGTTCTTTGTTAATAGTTACTGTTTAGCTGTTGTGTAGCTCCTGCTCCTGTACTGCCTACAGCTCGGCATTCATTGGAAGCTCAGCCCAGCTGCACTGACGCCTTAGCTGACTCCTCGCCAGCATGGATGCTTGCAGTGTGTTAAAGGCCTTGCCTGCATGTCACTTTGGACAAAAGTATCTGCTAAATATGACAGAAACGTAACTGCTTATCTTGGTTGGGGGCACAGTGGTGCGAGTAACCTGTTCCAGGCAGGACAGGAGATGATAGCCACACGCTCAATGGGATACCGATCCATCGCAGGGCACAAACACCCACAATCATACACTACAAGCAATGTAGAGATATCATTTATCCCTTAATGACATTCATTTTACTTCTATAGTAGCCTTGTTCAAAAACGCATCTATATAAACACACACAGCACTGTGCAAACAGAAAAAGCCAAAAGACCACGGAGGAAAAGAACCAAAACCCCTTTGAATAGTAGGAGGATAACCTCAACTGGTCAACTGGCTGAACCCCCCTACCCCCCCACCCCCACCTCAGGAAATGCTAACTTTACAGGTTCAGTCAGGTATCAAAACATGATCATGTTTGTAGGTAATCTGCTGCTGATCTGGTTCCAATATTATCTGCAGTGGTTGTCTGTCAGCCTTCCTGACAGGACAGTAGGTCCTACTTTCAAAGTCCCCTCTGAGTGGTGGATACCTGGGACTTGTCTGAGATCACCTTCTCCCAAACGATGACCCCCGCTGCCCCCATGGCCGCACTCTCCCCAATGGTGTTCATCAGGTCACCCTGTGGGGACATTGCACACAGCGCATATGCACACTGGGTCAGCCCAATACTGCTGCTGGTTCAGTTTCTGCTCTATAACCTCCTCTTTAGTTATCATCAGTGATCCAGCTACATCTAGTCTTCTTTGTCCCTCTCATGATTAAATTTAAAATGGATCAAACTCATTTATTTCTTTCAGTTTTGCCAAACATCTGAATGTTTTAGTGCAGTGTTTTTCAACCCAGTCCTGGGAGACCCACAGACAGTTCACATTTTCGCTGCCTCCCAGCTCCCAACACGCCTGTAACAGGTATTCGGTGGTCTTGATTGGTTGGGAGCTGGGAAGGAGCGAAAATGTGGACTGTCTGTGGGTCTCCCAGGATTGGGGTGAAAAACACTGCAACACTATTTTATTGATGGTTAGTGGTTCTTCACCCACTCACCTCAGACAGAAACGTGTTGGTGGAGGTGTAGACGCTCCTGATGAGTGGGAACACTGGGAGGTCATAGGGGGCGCCGGCCAGCGCTGCCACTCTCAGTGCCTCTCTGACCAGAGCGGAGGCGTAAAGTCGTGCTTCCGGAGTCCCGCCCAAGAGATTGTCCAATTGGAGGAGGGGGTACAGAGCGGAGGAGCGTCTCCACAGCCACAGCAGCTCGTCGTTCAGGGCCATCTCCGTAGCAGGACAGCGGCCCGTGTGATTGGCCCGGCGCTGCGCGGGACTAGAGGTGTAGCAGTTTGGGTATGGGGACACTCCCCACAATGCCTTGGGGCGGAGCATCTTCAGCTTCCGTAGAGTTTCAATCAGGATGACCTGAGCTGCCGTTTCAAAGTCCACCTGGCAAGGCCGACAACATCATGTCAAATCATCTCCATCCTCTCACACAGGATGCTGTTGGCATACACACACATTCAGATGTAGTTCAGACATATGCAGGGGCGTGGCAACAGGGACGCTGGCCCCAGCTGAAAGCTGATAGGTCCCTGGAGTACATCCTGCCCGGTCATTCACAAACTCACAGCTAATGATAAAGTTGGCCCCTCTGTTTGAATTATGACTCCTCCTTTAAACATTCTAGAATTGCCTTTGTTCACATACACTAGTGGCCAAAATTGTGGGAACACCTAGCATTTTTTGGTATCATGCTTTAAAAATTACTACACCAATATCTTATAAATAATCAAAGTATCATACATTGCACGGTTAAATAAGGACCTGGAGCAACAGCTGAATGAAGTTCTGCAATCTCTAAAAACTGTAAGTGTTAGTGAAAGTGGAATTTTGCCCACTAGTGTGTGTTCCTCCTTTGGAGGTTCAGCAGAACATACACACTGATGCACATTTAGCAGTCAGGTTTGTGTAAGACTCACCTGTGCCCACCTGTCCACCTCAGCTGGGCTCCAGTCTGGGAAGAATCCCTGGAGCAGCGAGCGTGACTCTTCCTGGTAGATCTCCTGCTTGGCCATGTTCCTCCCCCACTGGGGTCTCCACTGATCCCAGTACAACACGGCCAGGCCCCCAAAATCCACGGAGGGCAGGGAGACAGCCAGGTCGGCTTCCACTTCCTGCAGGTGGCCGTCAAGTCTAGTGTGCTGGGGCAGCCCCCCCGATACAGCCTGCTTCTGGGGGGTGTAGTATGGGTAAAGCCCCAGTGAATCTTCTAGAAAGATGACCAGCTGGCTCCTCTCCTGCATCCCAAAGGCCCTGGGGTCAGGGCGCCCCAAGCAGGCTGCGTCGGGGACCCCCCACAGCACCAGGAAAGGCTGTCCTGGGAGCAGCGGCTCGTGGACAGGCTGCGATGGTGCTGCCGTGCCCCCCACGCACAGCACGAGCAGGAGAAGTCTGCCCACGACCCCCTTCCTCGCCATGGGCCGCCACAGGAGCTCACGGCCCCCCCGCCCCATGCTACACCATGGCCCTGGAAGAGCGTTTTACGTCGGCCGACTGAGTGGCCCCTGGGGGCCGGTTACAACAAGCCACAGTTTGCTAGTTGCTCTAACTGATTCTCTTATTCTCTTATGAATCATAGAAATTATGATTATTTAATATTGTGTATTAATTGGCAGTCTGGAAGGATGTATGATGGATGGATGGATGGATGGATGGATGATGGATGGATGGATGGATGGACGGAATGAACATTTAATTTTGTTTGTCCATCCATCCATTCATTTATTCATTCATTATGAATAATGTAACCAGGTTCTAGCCAAAACTAATTAATGAGAACCATCACCAGATCATCAGATTAAATGAAGAAAAGAAAATCCATGATTCTTAAAAGTAATCAACCATCTTTCTAATGTGATTAATCAACGCAGTCTCTTCTATGCATAAAACACGCTTTCATGGGAGGTTCCAAAGACTCATATTTTTTACCATTGGAAGGGAATTGAAGGAGTGTTCAGAAGGAGGTGTGTGGGGGGGGGGGGGGTTAAAGCTTTTATTTCTCCTAAAATCCCAAGTGTAGCAAACAACATAATCATCCCTGATGGCAGTAGCAGATGCTCTCACAGAAACAGGCTGTTATCAGACGTGTCCATGGAGACTTATTCCTGACATCTACCTCTGACACCCAAGACCTTGTGCCCGGCAGAGCTTATCGTTAAGTGTTAATCATCACGGTGAGAAGGATTAATGAGTGGGGCCACCCTCGGAAAACCAGATCACCAAGAACTGAAAATCTTAAAAAGTCATCAGCTGGCACAAACTGTGAAGCATATCCTTTAATCATGTATCTGATCCAACCATGAAACAATGTATCTGCAGACTCGCAGTCAGAATTTTTTTTTTAATGTTTTTAGTAACTTGGAAGCGTTGAAAATCACATTTGGGAGGTGAGAGCCAATCGGGACAGGGTCTGGGGCATAGGAGAGGGCAGACAGTGGTGCCAAGGTGGCTAAAACAGACTCACCTCTACAGTACGTTCCGGGTGCCCAGGCTGTTGCTGTGACGGGATGGTACAGGAAACGCTCCACTACCTGGGGTTGCTTTCCCATGGAGACGGACAAAGAGCGGAAGCAGGTCAGGGTGACGCTACATTAATCTGTGAGTAATCAGGGTCAGCAGTGACCACGCTGATCACATGGTCGCCATGAATGTAATCCTGTAATCTACTGCTGTGGCAGCCACACCTGCTCACCTTGCTGTCCTTCTGTTCTGTTCTTTCCTCTCCTCCAGGACCGTCTCTCCCCCTTTTGTTTTTTTTTTGCCCGGTGGCGTCAGGTTGTTTCATTTCAATGATCACATACCATGATTTTGATATTTATGTCAGTGAGTGACTGATGCTTCTGTGTATGCATAGAAACATTTTTGAACAGATATTAAATATCATGTTTATCTTTATATGTTGTTAATACTTAGCTTCTACTGGCATCCCATCCAGGGTGTCCCCTGCCTTGTGCCTTCTGGGATGACCCTGCACTGGATAAGCAGGTAGAAGATGGATAGATGGATGGATGGATGGATGGACAGATGGATGGATGAACAAAGACAGAGGACAGTAAAAATCCCCTGGATGTCATTCTTGCCTCACCTCAAATATCAAGGATACATCAGTTGCATCCTCATCAAACAAGACCAATCCCATGAATCATTGGACTCCAAATTCATTCTTGCCAAGACCACAAGTACGGTCTTTGTGTTCTTAATATCGAAAAACACGCCGTGTTTCAGATGACCTACTTTTTGTGTGTTTTTTTCCTGAATGCTTAATAACACAGCTCTTAATTAGGTTGAGTTAAATTGTTGATAACCCACTGACTGTAATTTAATATTTGTGCCGATCTTTCCGAAGTATTTTAAAATTGTGTTTATATTCATGAATTACATTTTATTTTTACTTCCAGCCTTGTCATAACAGCCCAATTAAGTCTGATTGGTTGCACTCCAGGACCTACACTAAGAAATACTGCTCATATCACTCATACCTTTTCCTTCAGACCAAAACATTGCCATATGCCGAAAAAGAATGTTTGCCCTGCACAACAATCATTGGCTGTATAAATATTACATTACATCAATCACACATTTGGTTGGTCGCGCCACTTGTGACAGGTGCTGACAAGCGGGCTGTGGAAGCAGACAGGCGGTACCATGTCCCTGCGGAACGTTCCTTTTCGTAGGTCACATTCTCTCGTGCTGTTCTGTATCATAAAGGCGGGTTCTACAGGAAAAAACAGCACACAATAGAAGGCTTAAAAAATCAATCAATCAATCAGGCTATTTATCTATCTATCTATCTATCTATCTATCTGTCTATCTAACTATCTAATATTCATATAGATAGATATCTAGATCAATAGCTAAACAGCTCTTGTAGCTCAACAAGTAGTGCATTGTACCAGCAACCCAAAGGTTGTAACCTTTTCTTCCACAAGTCACTTTGGATAAAAGCATCAAATAAATGAGGGAACCAAAAAGCACAGAGAGCTGACTATAGGCTTCCAGTAAATGCCCAGATACAAATATAAGCAAGAGCTATACAATGCATTTCAGAGCAAGAACCTAACTGGACTATTCAATCAAAGTGCAATATTAAGAGTATGCAGGGAACATAGATTGGTACGGGACATATGGGAAAAAGGATGCAATTTAATACTTTCAGTAGCCCTTTTGGTAGATACCTATGTAAGAGAAGCAAACCCTTATAATCATACAATTGGATATTTAGAGGTTAAGTATCTAGCTCAACAGAACATCAGCAGGGTCTCTCTTGGCAACATAGACTGGTCACCTTCAGTTCACCTTCCATGTACTTAGCCACTGCGCTACCTGCTGCCCCAGTGTCACCGGTTCAGACCGGCTCCAATCAGGATGGCAGCATCGAAGCCATCAGCAATTAAAAAGGAATTAAATCTGACGTGTCCTCAGCGACAAGATCAGCAGTAGTCCCCAAGATGGAAACGGGCCACGTCCTTCGACCCCAGCCCGCGTAGGGCCGATCAGGAACACATCTCCCCCATCGCTCAGCCGTGAACTTCACCGAGGGGGGTCTGGGCAGCGAAGCACACGCGCATGTTATTGGTTTCGCCACTGTTCTGCGGCTGCCTCTCTCTCCAATCCCTTTATCTCCCGCTTTGGCTGTTATATGCAACCAAGTGCTAAGATGCTTTCATGGTTTATAAATAACAAAATACAGAGACTATGCATTTCAAATATGCCTTTTGCGAGTGAGTCTAAAGCATAGAACTACTGTATAGAATTAAAACAACACAATTTATATGAATTACAGAGAAAGTTACCAAAATAAGGTTTTTGGTTTTATGGTTCTGATTGAATATCAAAAGTTCTAGTCTGTTTATTTCATTCCTCCTCTCAAAGCTACTGGCATCCCAGGTGTAAATCTACATTCCTAAATTGGAATACGAGGTGTTTCAAAGATCCTCCGTTCTATTTAAAATGCGCTATTTAAAATTCCATCAGCCATGGTCCTCGTTACATAGCTACATGGAGGAGGACATGCTGTGCTGGATCAGTGACGTTCATGCTGAAGGTTACTGGCCATTGACTGCTGTTGTTGTCTCACTACATTCCCTCATTATTTGTGACTGTAATTGTGTAGTTGAGTTTTTCCTGGATTTCATCTTTTCTGACGTTCAGTTTAGTCTCATTTAGTTATCAGTCATTTCTTAGAATGTGAGATTGATCTGATTGACTGCGTCATGGGATCTTTTTCGTGGCTGTGGTCTAAGGTGCTGCCAGGGATTTATTCCTGCCATTCCAGCATTTACTCTGTTCCACCCATGCATCTCAGACTAGGCAATCCATCTGAAGCTAAGCAAGTTTGGGCCTGACCAGTACTTAGATGGGAGACCAAATAGGAAAGCTGGGTTGCTGCTGGAAGAGGTGTTGG
Organism: Paramormyrops kingsleyae; assembly: GCF_048594095.1. Lineage (NCBI taxonomy): Eukaryota > Metazoa > Chordata > Actinopteri > Osteoglossiformes > Mormyridae > Paramormyrops > Paramormyrops kingsleyae. Next base: position 7,770,501 of record NC_132802.1, on the reverse strand, counting down.
AGTGGCCAATAGGTTAGTCCATCCCGTGGTCTGTGTGGATCCCAATGCCCCCGTGCAGTGATAGGGACCTTGGTATGTTTGCACATACTGGCAATGAAGTCAGTTCTGATTCTAATGAGACCAAAGGTATGTTTCTAAACCTTTTCAGCCAGGTGACATGGAGCAGCATATATGTTTTTTTTTGGGGGGGGGGGGCACTTTTTGTTCTGCTGGTCTGTGGTGTATAGGACAGTATTAATAACCTAATGGTCCTTTACCTACATTTTAACAGGAGGAGGTTACTATTGTCATCATTCGTTGGGTCAAAAGTGAATCTCCATCTTTTTCCACACCAAGTTGACAGCAGCTACCTAATTCTTTATCCATGTGACTGATGTGACTAACTGAATCTGACACTGGTCCATTGCTCGAAATATGTATGTGTCTTTCAGATACTGTGTTTATCCCCCAGGATATACTCAGTGGCCACTTAACACCTCAATTCAAACAGGCTACTCATCCAAAGAGTGAATTGTATGGCTGCAACTGAAAACATGCGGCATGCAGACAGAGGCTTGGGGTTCACTGATTACATGGTTAAGATGAATGATCTCATTGTTTTTGAACTTGGTATGATTGTTGGTGCCAGACATGGTGGTTCCAGCACCTCAGAAACAAGCAAACCTCCTGGTGTTTTCACTTACTACGGTGTCTATAGTTTACAGAGACAAAACATTCCATCAGTGGCAGTTCTGTTGCCAAATCACTTTGCTACTGTAAGAGGTCAGAGGAGGATGTCCAGACTTGTCACAAGTTCAAAAACAACAGATTAATACCACTGTGATGTGGACAAAAATGTCTCCAAAGACAGAAAGGCGGTTCCGAGTAGAATGTAGGTGTACCTAATAAAGTGGCCAAAGAACGTATAATCTTTCATTATGATTTCATTTAAATTGCAAGAACATCTAGATAATTTTATTATTATGACTGAAATAATACCAAAAGTTAACTGGCAACTCGATTTTGTCTTTGCAGTTGACTTTGTTAAATTTTTATAAGAGTTTGAAGTCCCAAAATATAACAGTGCCCTCTACTGGAAATAACTGGTGACACACCATTAGAACAGAACCGTGGCTAATAATTCATTCTCCTGAAAAGTGTCATAATACTTCAAACATTAAGATAGTTTCTTTTATGAACTTGTATTTTAAGAATTAATTTAAAAGCAGGATCTTGTTTCTTTCGTCTAAGTTCTATTAGTGCTCATCTAGTATAGGTAGCTAGTTGCGATGAGGACAGGGCATAAAATAGGGGGCACCCTGAACTGGATGCCAGGCCATATCAAACATACATTTACAATATGATTCAATTACAAATACCAAATTACCCAGCTGGGTTAGTGTGGTGGTGCAGTGGGTATCACTGTTACCTCACACCTCAGGGACATCTTGGGTTGTTCCCTGCATAGTGCCCATAGGCTCTGTGACCCTGAGTAGGCCAAGTGGTTTCAGAAAATGGATGGAAATGACCTAACCATGTTTTTAGACTGCAGGAGCAAATCATGGTCTCTGCTTTTACACAGGGAGAAGATGCAATTGGGGTCCCTAATTTTACACAGGGAGAACATGTAATTGGGGTCTCTGCATTTATACAGGGAGAACATGCAATCGGGGTCTCTGCATTTGCAGAGGGAGAACATGCAATCGGGGTCTCTGCATTTGCAGAGGGAGAACATGCAATCAGGGTCTCTGCATTTATACAGGGAGAACATGCAATTGGGGTCTCTGTATTTACACAGGGAGGACATGCAATTGGGGTCTCTGCATTTATACAGGGATAACATGCAATCGGGTCTCTGCATTTATACAGGGAGAACATGCAATTGGGGTCTCTGTATTTACACAGGGAGAACATGCAATCGGGTTCCCTAATTTTACACAGGGAGAACATGCAATCAGGGTCCCTGCATTTACACAGGGAGAACATGTAATCGGGGTCTCTGCATTTATACAGGGAGAACATGTAATCGGGGTCTGCATTTATACAGGGAGAACATGTAATCGGGGTCTCTGCATTTATACAGGGAGAACATCCAATGGGGGGTTCTGCATTTACACAGGGAGAGCATGCAAATTACAACTACAAGGACTGAGAGTCAAACTTCCAACCCTGAAGATGTGAGGTCTCAGTGCCACACACTGAGCCATTGAGCACTGGCCAGTTTCATATCATATTAAGGGCTGATATCTAAACAGCACCTCTTCCACAATTGGAAGCATATTTTTTTGCAGAAGATTTCTGTAACTAGCTTTGCTGTGCCTACAGCAAAATATACCTTTCCACACACAGCTGTCAGAAACATGTGCACGGTTCTGTTGACGATGTGCTAAATACCCCAAAGGCCACAACTTATCAAAGATTTCAACGTTATTTCACGGTAGAATGCAGATCAGGTCGCATTTCTGTATTCCTCAAATGCGGCCAGCGGGCGAGAAATCCGCAGCGGCGTGATGTGAAAAATCATCGGCCGAGTGGTTAATGTTCATCTTAAAAAATAAATATTGGGGAGGTTTGCTGAGATGAAAATTTTCTCCAAACCCGATTTAAATCGCCTTTGGTGAGGGCAGGGGGGCGAAGGGGGCAGGGGGGTGGCGTGTCCACTCAACTTCTCGCTGAGTTAAGTGGTTTGTGACGGATGTTGACCTGAGCATGGCACAGCGGGGGCAGCCTCCACAAGGAACTGTTTGCCCAAACATTAGGAAGCAAGCTCTCCTAAAATGCAGAGGTCCATTTGCTAATGCTAACAGAAGTACGCCCAGGGACTGAGAGCTTTAGCAGACATGCTGTTTTAGCTTTTTGTTTGTTTTTTTCACTTATTCCGACAAAGCAGTGTGTTTCTCTGTCCATCTGTTTTCTATAATCGCTTATCTGAATCTCACCTGGAGCCTAACTCAGGAAGCACAGAATATGCATGGCTACTGACGTATGAAGCCGGGTCTGCTACCAGGCTACCCAAAGTCAACCATGTGTTTTAAAATAAGCGGAAACAGGGAAAAGGATGGCCTTCTCACTTTTTTATTAATACTGTTTTTAAATGACTGTTAAATTATTAAACGTTAAAAGATTTTTACAACTTACCCCATACATATTTATTGTCCTGAAGTTGCTCAGATCCTGCTCTGCAGACAAGAAATTCCAAATGACAGCCTGCTGGGCCTGCTGACCTACACCACGGGGATCGATGACATTTGCAGAAGTCGCATAATCCCTTAATTAAACAGAATTAACTGTTTAAATATTCCACTGAACAACTGTCTAGGAAATACATGATAATCATTTCTGCAGGGCTTAACTGTTTCTTCATTCGTAAAAAGATTAACGTCTATCCAAAAAATGTATCTTTGGGTGCTTTGTGAAGCCTGTTCAAACCTTTATCGGCTCAGTTCACCAACGGAAAATATTTTACCATGCGACATATGGTGCAGTTTTACTTATGGAAGGTTAGGGCTGGATTTTGTCTCTGAAGACCTCCTCTATAGAATACATTAAAAATGACTCACTGAGACTCATTAAAAATGATAACACAGCGTGCCCTTTGGAAGGCTGGGATAATACCCCAGAAAGCCTGTGTGAAAACGTTCATCACGCTTGTCAGGTGCGTGGTGTCAAGAGATGTAGCTGCGAAACTATGTCACCAAGAATAGCCGCAGTAAAGCAATTTATAATCAGTAAATAATAGCTATCAGAATGCAGCTATTTGTCAAAGAAAGCAGGTGACTGCGAGGTGAAAGTTAACGTCAGATCCTGATACACTCAAAAAGTAATGTGTTCTGTTCTAAAAGGTATAATGCATCATTTTTTAATCCGACTAATTTTAGATACCCACTAATGAGAACCTGAAATGACAATCCATTTGTGGTACAAAGTTGACAAATTGTTAGCCCTGTATTGCTAATTGTCTTATTTAGTAATTGCTCGTACAGATGTTCCTCAGCTTAGGGTGGGGTTGTGTTCCAACAAAACTATCGTAAGCTGAAAACAAGCTGGGTTTTTAGTAGATATAATGGGTTTTGGGAAACTATGGTTAAACACAGAAAAAAAACACCATATCAGACCAAGTGTGGCTGGATGGATGCTGCCATCGCCCGGCATTAGTAGAAAGCATCGTAGCAAATCGCTAGCCTGGGAACAGATAAAAATTTTAAGTCTGATGACTACCGAATGTGCATCGCTATGGCACCGTTGTAAAATCGACATATCAGTCGAACCAAAGTGAGTAGCATCTGTATGTCTAAGAATTAAGAGAAGTGGCCCTTAAAGTCGTCCATTTCCCACTTTGTGGGAGGAGCCTCACGTTGCCGAGGGACTGAAGGGCACTTTCCGGCACCAGCCATGTCCTCTCCGGTAGCAGTGCAGAGGGAGCGCTTACGGAGACGACAGCGAGGGAGGAGAACTCGCGGGGGAATCCCAAGAGACGGAGCTTCAAAGGCAGCGTGCCGAGGAGCCCAGAGAGGAAGGAGGGCCGGCAGCAGACAGTACGGTCGGTCTCATTAGACTCTCCGCGGATGGATGATTCCCAAGGGTTCAAAGAGAGCCCTCCCCAGAGGGCCGGCAGAGCGAATCGCCTCCAAGCGGCGGAGCTGATTGGAGTTGGCAGGCTGAACAGCCCCTCGAGGAGCCGGGGGGATTTGGGCCGCAGCTGCGGGTCGACTCCCTGAGGTCCGGGACAAAATACATCCCCAAGCACCCCTCCAACCCCCCTCATCTTTGAAGTGGACCTTCTAATGCCTGGCAGTCCTCAGGTGGCTTGGTGGCTTGTCCCTGTAGTGGGGGGGGGGGGGGGGGGGAGTAGGGCTGGCCCAGGGTTTGGAGCGAGACGACAGCGGGGGCCACGGAATGAGGCAGGAAACCGGAAAGGTCTCACAAAGGGGCGAGCGCGTATCTGGGAGTGACACAATTGGGAGGGGGGGGGGGCAAAACCGTCTGGCCACCGGGGGCAGAAAGCAGAGAACAGGGTGGGGCGGGACGGGTCACTTTGATCTGTCTTTTTTTTTTTAATAGGATAAATGGAATTAGACGAGCAGGAAGGGACAGTGGCAGTGATGGGGAAGGTTGTGGATCCTGAATCCTCTTCTCAGGGGTGTCCGTCTCCTGGAGCAAAGACTGTGGCAGCGGAGGGAAAAATTCAGCCGAGGAATTTACAAATGAAAGCCGGGAGTTTTTTTTTAATGCGATTAAATTGTTCCATTTCACTGCTTCTCCTTCAGACAGCGCTGCTTTTTAAGGACCTCAAGCTGCAGAATGCTTTCTTCCCTAAGGGTACGTGGGGGCTCACTGTGGAGGAAATTGGGGGGTGTGTGGGGGGGGGGGGGTCTGTCAATGACGGTTCTGAGAACAGAAGCTTGCAGGTGCGCTGGAGTGGCCAGTCACCGCTGTTCCCTTCATCGTCGATCACTGTGCTTTTTCATACACGACAGCCGACAACAAAAAATAAAAGGCCCTTAAGCAGTACACACTAGGTTTTTAAAATTAAAAAAGTAATAATAATTAACATTAAAATATATTTTTTGAAAAACTCAAGTTGACACAGGTGGTAGGTAACAGTTTTTACACAATATTCATGCGCACAAAAAAACAAACATCTGGAATCCAAAACTTGTCACAGTTTCTCATTATTTTAGTTGCAGATTATGCTGATAAGACGTCAAAATCCATTTCCCATCACACCCCGAGCTGTTTTTTTTTTTTTTTTTTTAAATAATTAAAATTTTAAATGAGGGGTGTAATTTTGCTGTACCCGGAGGTGTTACCCTGCCCTTGTTCCCACTGAACCTGCAGTCACAGCGCAGATGATGGAGAGTTTGGGAGGGGGGTGCTGGGGATTGGGTTTGAGTGGCAGTAATGAGGATGCAGCAGCGCGCCGACTCGCACTGCGAAGGTGAGGGACGTGTCAGATGGTCAGACGGTCAGCCTGAGGGATGCTGGGTATGTTTGGGGGCTTAGATCTGTAGATGTTAAGGGAGCAGGACTCAGGGTCAGTGGGATGGGGCGGCAGTGTGTCACGGTCAGGTGAGGAACAGAGGGGAAGTCTTCCATTTTTAATCTGGAGAAACTAAAGATGATGTTATATATAACCAAGACTATGCATGGGTCAGGACTTGACTGAGGGCAGGTGGCTGAAAGCGTGAATGTCACTGTGGCTTCTGTGAAGGTCCGTGGAAAATACGCGTGACCGGAGTCAGTGGCTGCAGCCATGCCCCCGCCCCCCCCCCAAACCCCCCCATGCCCGTCTCTGATTTGTGTTTGTGCGCCACTGTAAGGCCTATCTGCAGTGCATTCCCATTACTATGGAAAAATACCAGGACAAATAAGTAGATTTCTTGCCTGAACTTTAGATTTCGTGCTTGAGGAAGCGTGTTGTTTCTCTGTGAAGGGAGGGGTCAGCAGGGGGGCGAGCAGGGGCAGGCGGGGGGGGGGGGAGGGAGGGGAAGGGGGTATGGACAAGACAAGCAATATGAGGAAACAACCTGTGCCACAGACAGTAACTCTGCTATCTTGTTCAGTTTCGATTCCATCTGATTTTATTTCACACCATTCCTGGTTGATTGCAGAAATACAGGAATCCTTCAACTCCCCTGGATAAGTCCCACAAACACCCACTTGCTAATTCTAACTCTAACTCTCTTGTTACTATGGCAGTTTGACTACAAGACCTCTGTGCCCTTGCATGTTACTATAGCAACCATTACTTTCTTATAGAGACCGCTGTTTCTCCATAGTGCCAAAACTCCTTACCGATAGCAACCACGCCCTCTCCATAGCAACTGCCCCTTCTGCTTCGCTACTCCTCTGGTTAAACAGAGGTGTGTGAGAAACTCAGAAGGAAAGAATGGTACATGCTGCGAGTTGTGCGCCTGCTCACTTCCTATTTTTGCATAAATCCAGGATTTGTCATCCTATTTCCTAGTTTTGGAAAATCTCCTTTAATGTTTAACCAGCTTTTTCACACAAATGGGCAATAGCTACGTCCACTGACAAAAAAAAAATATTTAATGTAGATTTAGACCAGCGGTGCACGGCTCACTGGTTAGGATTGTTGCATCAGACCTCCAGGGAACAAGAGTATGAAATCCCAGCTCGGAGTCAGTGTTGTGCGAGTTTCTTTCAAGTACTCCGCTTTCCTCTTGTCATCCAACAACATGTAATTAAGCTAACCGATGCCTATGAATTGCTAGTAGTGTATGACTGTGCATGTAAATGTCCTGCAGTTGATTGGAGTCGCACTCTAGCCGTGCCTCAGCCTTGTCTCCTACGGTATCTGTGATAAGCTCCAGGTCCCCCTGTAACCCTGACCAGAATAAGCAGTTAGAAGATAAATGGGTTTAAAAACAATATTAAAATGATATACTTATTTAGAAGAACTACAATAAATGTTAATACCCAACCCGTCAGTCTGTGCTGTCACCTTGCATATCTAGGTGTGTCCTTAGAGCTGCGTGTTCAAAGCATGCATGCCTTGTGGTATTTCCATGGGTACCTTGTACCCACGATTCACCCTAAAAACGTACTGTTCAGGTGAAATGTTGATGGTAAACTGCCATTCGTTGTTAGCAACTGTTAGTGATATCAGGTGATTTTAACGCACTATATGATATTTAATACATACAAACACTGTAGCAACACGTTCACGGACACCGGTTGGACAGTACTGTGTGTACGACCGATTTAATGAATCACAAATAACAAAAAACAGTATATAACTACAACTTTAACTTCTGTCGACAAAGGGCGCAGCCATCTTGAATTCTGAGGTAGCAGAGGTTCCTCCGACATTTAGAGTTGGAATTCCAACTTCAAGGGGTTGTTACAGTTGAAATTTCTGACTAGGGGTCTTGGAAATTACGATTTCCAAGATCAAATGGAACACAGCATGAGGTACGCTTTTATTAAAGGCTAAGGTCTCAAAGGTTATTAGATTAAGATTTGAATCCATGACCTAGCAGACATGGGCACAAGCCCCTGACTTGTTAGGCTGAATGCTGCCCCTCTACATTGCACTAATGTTACTGAAGTTGAATAGTTACATGTATCGACAGTTTCATATCGCATACAGTTTAGTGTATCCAGTTAGAGTTTTTTTGGGTGACACAGAAGTAACAATGGAGAATGCTTCAACTCAATAAACTGATGTGTTTAGACTGCAACCCTCATGTTACTCAAGATTTTTTTTGTTAATCAAACTCAAATAAGACTTAAAACAAATTTCTATTACTTTATCATCATGAAAATAAGACACATTACATTGCAATGGTACTGACACATTTTCATTTATAGTTTATTGTCAGTCTCATTCAGAGCAACGCTCATGGTTAAAGTGGAAAAATAAATACAAATACTTTCAACATCACGGATTTGATAGTGAAGGATTATCATGTGAAGGAGACGTAAAAGTGTGCCTGTATGCGGAAAAAGGTCAGTAATAATGAATGCTGATTGTGTTTAAGGGAGTTAGTGGGAAAATAAAGACGTTCGCTGCTTTGCGTCTCTTTGCTGTAGCCATGGCAACCACACAGTGAGAATACTCATTTATCTTACAGTACTGGCAAGAATGGGTCGGGTGCAGTGGGGGACCAGGGGTTGGGGGGGGTCACTGTATAAACAGCTCCTCCTCCCTTTCCTGCAGAAAGGTTCCCAACCTCTCGTTTCAGATTGGACTTCTTTCTCTCGATTTTTTGTGTCCACTTCTACATAAGGGGGGGGTGTAAAAGGGGGAGGGGTAGGATGGGTTAGGGAGAGAGGTGGGGGAGCAGCCAATGCTCCCAAAGTAAGAAAATGTTCTCCTCATTTCCTGTTAATGATATTTGTAGCAATTCTGCCACAAAACTTCAAGGGAAATTCAACTAACTGGAGAAAATACCCCCCTTTCATTTTTTATTGAGCAGAGACAGAAAAAACATGAAGATAAGTATTGAGCTATCAGCAGTCTGCTATTTTATTAATAATAATAATAATAATAATAATAATGATAAATATAAATGATTTGCTGTATATTTACATTTTGAGCCATTAGAACTCTATCCTTGCACCTTAAATACAAAACCAACTGATCTATGCATCTAAATGTTTGGCATTGGTAAAACAAACCTTTATATACAAGACATTATTTCTATTCTCTGTCAGAAAATAACTTGTTTTTTTGTAGAGTATACATTTTGTACTCCTGGGTATCATGTTAAACTGCATCTGGCCTTGCAAGTGGTGCTCCAACTTGCTGGGGAAAATTTGGGGGTTGGTGGTGGGATTGGCACTCCAGCCACGGTAAAAACACACAGCTCCGGCGAAGCAGACAGGACATTTTTCTGATCTCTGAGCTCTGCTGCAGCTGCCCACAGGAAGGCTGCACGCATCATGAAGGGGATGGGGGAAGCGCTCAGGAGCCTCGTCCCTGGAAGAGTCGAATCCGCTGTAGAGCCAATGGGGTCAAGCCTGTTGGGGATCGGGACTGGTGTGGTATTGATCTGGTGGAACATCTTGTCTCTTCAGTGTATGCTCTGACCACGGTCAATGATGTCTCGATGAGTCATTTTTCTGCAACTTCGCTCAGTGGTTGATGGGTGCCCACGAGGTGACACTCCTCTGGTCATGGGTGACTTCAGTGTGACCACTGGCACTGACAGGGCAGGCTATGAGGATTGTGTCGGTCCCCACGGATCTGGCAACCATGGTCAAAGTGGCTCCATATTCCTTGACTTTACAAATGATCAAGGACTGTGGGTCGCTGCATCCTGGTTCCAGTACCCTGAACGGGCATAGTTTGGACTTGGTACTCCGATACTGGTGGTGCAGCGACAGAGATTGATCACAGACGCTGGAGACTCCTACAGAACTCCAGGGTCTAGAGAAGTTTTTGAATTCTGACCACAGACTTGTTGTTGCTACTCTGAATATCCAGTAAGCTACCACCTACTAAGAGAATGAGGCTGGACCTGTCCAGTCTCCAAGATCAGGCTCTTTCTAATGATTTTCCACACAGTTTGTGTGAGGAACTTGCAGAGTTAATTGCAAATGCCAATCCTAATGGGATGTAGGAGATCTTCCATGACAAGACCCTGAAGGTTGCTCAGGGTTGTGTTGGTGTTGCTGGTGCTCCCAGAAGGAGGTGTTACATCTTGCAGGGCACCCTAGATATTATCGAGATGAGTTGCAGCACATGGCTTGATGGCAACTCCAGTCTGTACCGGAAACTGAGAAGGATGGCTGCGAGGGCTCTGAGGGCAGATAAGGAAGCATTTGTTAAGGATCTACAAGCAAGTGACACACCATCTATGGTCTAGTGACCCACATCCTGCTTACAGAGGAATCGAAGCATTAGGAATAATGGGGGGGAAACTTCTCCAAGCTGGTGGTAAGGCTGTCCTCCTGGCATTGCAAGTAATCTTTTCTTCCATTTGGGAGATGGGTGTCATCCCAACGGACTTGAAAATGGGACTTGTCCCTATCTTGTAAGGGAGGGGTGATCGCCTGGATGGCGGCAACTACAGGGGGACAACCCTGCTCTCAGCGCCAAATAAAATTCTTGCTAGGGTCATTCTTAACAGGATCCGTGATCACTTACTCACCTAGCAGCAACCGGAGCAGTCTGGTTTTAAGCCTAAGAGGTCTACCATTGACCACATACTGACTCCGAAGGTACTCATTGAGCGCAAAACAAAATATCTGAGTTTTTTTGCAGCCTTTGTCGATTTTCGTAAAGCATTCGATTCAGTTTATTGAGTTGCCCTGTGGGATATCCTGAGACTTTGAGGGATCCCCCATGAAGTTGCTGGAGGTCACAGCCAGACTGTACACTGGTACAGCGAGTACTGAGTAGAGTGGGGGCAGAACCTCTGTGTTCTTCCCAGTTGATTCTGGGTTCGCCAGGGGTGTGTTCTTGCTGCTACTCTGTTCAATGCTTGTATGGCCTGGGTGTTGGGCATGGTCATGGGGTCCAGTGGCTGTGGAGCATCTGTTGGTGAAGAAAGATTCACTGATCTTGACTTTGCCAACCATGCAGTGATCTTCGAGGAGTCAATGGAGGCTCTGATCGGGGTTCTCGAGAGACTGAGCTAGGAGTCTGAGTGTCTGGGCTTGTGAGTCCTCTAATGGCCTCTTTGGCACAGCCATCAGCAGTGCCTCTGTCTGTGAAGAGAGTGTCAAACGCATCGGGAGGTTCACTTACCTAGGCGGCGACATTCATGTCTCTGGTGACTCTTACTCTAAAGTCAGTAGACTGATTGGGAGAACATGGGGGGTCATGAGGTTTCCGGAATGGGGTCTATAGCGTTACCAATGTCTTTGTAAGAGGATGAACATACAAGTAATTAGAGCCCTGGTGCTCCCTGTCTTGCTGTATGGCTGCGAGATATGGACGCTATCCAGTGGCACGAGATGAAGACTGGATTCCTTTGGTACTGTGTCTCTTTGGAGAATCTTTGGGTACCGCTGGTTTGACTTTGTCTTGAATGAGCAGTTGCTCAGGGAGTCCCAAATGAGGTACATTACCTGCATTGTGAGGGAGCGTGAGTTACGACACTATGGCCACATGGCGCAATTCTCTGAGGGTGATCTGGCTCACAGAATCCTCATTGCTCAGGACCTGAGCGGCTGGACCAGGCCAAAGGGATGCCCAATTAACACCTGACTGCAGTACATGGCCATTTCCGGAGGGTGAGACTGGACTGTATGTTGCCCTTTGGGGTTGCCCTGGGTGGCGATAGCTTGATGATTAGGGATGCGCACTTGTAATTGAAAGATTGTTGGTTCGAATCCCTGACCAGCAAGGCATCACTGAGGTACCCTGAGCAAGGTACCGTCCCCAAGTGCTGTCTCCTGCTATGTCACATATGGGTTAAATGCAGAGAACACATTTTGTTATTGTGCACTCCATGGTGTGTCAACAATGACAATTAATCACTAAATTCACTAAAAATTCACTAACCAGGATTCTGAGGTGTTTCAGTATGTGGTGGATGCTGCAACGCGCTGTACCAGTCCACGCTCCCTGACCCTACCTTATACATTTTATACCTTTACTGGCAGTTATCTAAATTAAGCTCTGAGCATGCATTAAAAGGTGAAAGCACACCCGAAGAAAAACTTACCGAAGTACATCATCAACAGCCATTTTGCAGTTTGCTTTCAGTACAATAGAGAATCACAATTTAATTAGCCATTTAGGGAAAAAGATGGGATTGAGGTCATGCTGGAACAGAGGGGTCAGCCCCACTACTCTTTGCGATAAGTGCCCTGTGATCCTTAATGACCTCATTAAATCAGAACTAGAGTCATCTCACCCAAAAGGCGTGACCCCCCCACAGCACAGAATACAATAGCAGGGGGTGTTCCTTTGATCCACAAAGCTTCTGATTCAACACCCAACATGCTTTCCCAGCAAGTCTCTTGTCCAGGTGCAAATTACATACAAAAGATGCCTCTTAAGTAAACACAGTAAACTGACGACGTATGTGCTGTCCATGGGTATTCAGAAAACCGAGAGCAACTGACTAATTCTGCAACACAATCTAATTATTGTGATGTGCAAATTTTATGGATCTAGCGCTTACTAAAAGGGTAAAGGATATACCTGTCTGAGTACCATGTTTTATAATTGTTCCTTGCTGAAAATCTGCATCCCAAAATGATCTAACCTTACAATTTCAACCTCAGGTGTGCTTGCAGAAAGCACAGATTTTGAAACAGACTTAATTAAATCTAATTTGTTCTTTGTCTATTAAATTAATAGTTATAGCCTGAAAATGGTCTTATGTAGTTGTTTATTAGCTGGCTATGCTTAAGTTTTCAGGTTCTACCCATTTGTTTGGTATTACAATTACAATTACAATTAGAATTAACTTTATTTATCCCAGAGGGAAATGCTAGAATAGTGCTTTATGCGGTAATGTGTGCGCATGATCACGTGTGTTAATGCCGCAGGGCGTTCCTTTACATGTTAACGCAGGAGTTGGTGGTCATGCTGCAGTGTTACAGGGACTGCTGCTGATTCAGGAGTTCTGGAAGCCGGTTCTGGAAGCGGGTTATTGGGAGGGAGAGGAAGGGGGAGGGGTGACTGGTCAGTGAGAATAGCTGTTCTTTGTGCTCACAAATCCCAGGGGAATCAGTTGCCCGTTGTGGCTCCTTTTTAGGAGTGATGGACAGAGAGCTGAGAGGGGATTTCTGATAGAATTGCGTCGTAGCTGATGAGATGACTAGTGTGTTTTTTTTTTTTTTGTCTTTCTTTTTGTTTGGTTACTCTGTGCTATCCCGTGGGTCACCTGTGACCCTAGCAGCCCTTGGCCAACCAGGCACAGGTGTGCTTACTCAGGTGTGATGTGGAAGCACAGTGAAGATAATGCCGACATTTATCTATCTTCTGCTCGTTCTAAACAAATGGCGCAGACAAACAGCAAATGGAAAATTTTTGGAATTGTGGAACCTCTCTCAAGAGCGTGAAAAGGTTTATAGCTGTTATTTTATGCACTCTGAGGGACTTCAGTGCTGGATCACGGTAGTAGAAGAATTTATCTTTGAGGAAGCCTCCACATTTTTCAGAATGTTTGTCTATGAATATTTTATTTGACAACACTTATAAAGCACAAGTTTTGTAAGAGACCTGCAAGGATTTACAAAATGTTTCTTCTCCTCCAGTTAGTGACGCAAATCCCTCAGTTGTACAGATCAGTGATACCGAGGAGAGCAGCTTTGAATGCAGTTCCTGCTGGGTTTCGGATCAGAAGGGCACATTTCATTCTACATCATTTGTCTTTTTTAATATTTTAAGACCTTTGGAGAATCCTTTGTTTCCACAAGCAGTGCCCAACTATCTGTTGTCAGGGAGACCATTAAGTATGGACGCCTGGCTTAATTGCAACCTCGGGCAGTCTTCACAGGTTGAAAACTCTCTTTAAACACACTCACTGTCTCTCTTTCTCTCTCCCTCTTACAAACACACACGCATGCGTGCATATTCTGTAGTACGCACTCTCTTCTCTGGCAAACAGAAAGAAAATGCTTTCTGTCGGTATTTGAAAGCATTTGAAAAAAAGACCTATTCAGCTGCTTCCCCCCTTTATTAACACGCATTTCTGGACCGCACAAAGCCCCAGAAACGGAGGTGGTCCCGTGCACAGGTATGATGTCCTTTTTCATTCCCAGTGCTCGCCATCCATTGGCTCAGCAACACTGAAGGCTTTTGTTCTCTCCCTCCCTCTCTCTCCCCCTTCGCCGGAGAGGGTGAATGGAAATACACACTACTGCGCCGCGCCGTTCAAAGTTCTCCTGTGCTGCGGCGCAGCGGGCCAGCTTGGCCGGCGGAGTCCGGGACGCCAGGGCGCTGATTGGCCGAGATGATTTCCACCTGCTGGCCGCAAGCGCCGCAGCCTCCATCCCCCTAATCTGCTCTGAGGCTCCGCGGGGACCAGCCGGGGGGTTTCCTCGCTTCTCCGAGACCAAGCTTCGTCCAGGGATTTTCGGTTTTTACGGTCAGTGTTCGGTAATGCGACAGATGGTGCCCATTTCTTTTATTATGCGACCCGTGCTAAGATGTTATATATTTTCAACGGGTTTATCAAGTAATAATTATTTATCCGAAGATGAATAGCATCTCTATATCTTGTTTACATTGTTTTTTTCTGCATTGATCCTTGACACTTTTTGGTATATAATGTAATAAAAATCGCATGCCGAGGATGCAAGTTAAAATCTGTGTAACATTCCTATCCAATTTACCCAGCCACTGGCAAAAATGATCAGTCGTTTTTTAGTTGCGTTAACGCAGAAGACATGTAATATTTGTTAAGTTTTCATTTAAAATAATGCATCGGTAGCATCTGAAATGCATCGTCAAAATTTCAACAAGTGTACTTAGGTTTTATTGGAGTTACATTGATTTGCGGTAAAACCAGAGGTTGTTCTTGTAATATTCAAACCATCCCATAAAATAATGTACATTAACCAGTAACGCGGATAGAAAATAGTCGAATTAGACTAAGTCTTGAATATTTTTTCACTTTTGTGGTTGTGACGGTACAGGCGGAACAGCAGGATACCATGCAGGACGTCTGTAAATTTCCAAGCTGTTCTCCCTGCTTACGCATTTATCAGCATATTTCCATCACGATTTACATTTTAGGATACCGCTGTTTGTTAAGGTCTGTAAGCCAGTTATACTGTTTGCTTTATTCTTTATATATCGCAGTTTCCATGCTAACGTTGATTTTCCGATCTGCAGTGTTGTGTGCCATAGCTCTGGAAATGAAAAACAACTACAGAGCCGTACCTTGAAGTATTCTCGAAGTAAACTAGTATTATATGTAGTGTCCTGGTCGAAGTACGCTGCTTGTTTGGGAAACTTTTTTGCATAAATATCTATAAATACTGTAACAGCTTCCCCAGCCACTAGGGGGCTTCGGGATTCCACAGAGGGTCACATATCGTAATGCATCGCCTCGGGTTTACCCTGGGGGGTGGGGGGTGGTATTCATTTGTTTATGGTTGCTGAGCACGCAGGTTTTTTAATCCCAGTTTGGCTTTTAAAATTGCGATAGCGAGGCTGTGTCATCTTTCTTAGGGCTTTCAGTTAGTTTGACAGTTAGTGTCATCTACATACCTGTCACTGACTCCATCACCTGGGTTCTTTCTTACATCATGTACTTTGTCCACGATGAAATTGCAGCAGTCCTTACGTCTGTCTCACCTAAAACAGACAGTGATTCTGTAATCTGCTTTGGGTTATCACTGCAACTTTGTCTCGATTATGTTTGTTGTCAGTGCAGGTGCACAGGTTCAGAATCAGAATTCTTTACTGCCTTTGCACGACTGCACATTCAAACGACAAAAAAACTGTTTATTTCAAGGCTAATAGGAGCATCAATAAACAACAACAGCAACAACAACAACAATGACACGTCAGGTTGTATTTCAGGTAACCTACCTGGCTAATTACCACTGGAGTAAATTAAAAGGAATTAACGGCGTTGAAAGTAGCGGAGGTTGATTGGTGGATAATGTGTTAATTGGCAGCTGGTCTGTTCAATGCACACTGCGCCGTATGGCTTTTTATTCCTATCTGACTGTCATAAGGGCTCATATAGGGATGGAAGCCATGCAGTGCACTGTGTTCCAGCCGAACTGGCCAATCACAGAGCATCCCTCTCCCCCATCCCTTTCCAAAAACATCAAACCCTCCTCTTCTCCCCTGCAATGGTTTTCCTACAGCCTTCTAAAGATGAGTACCCTACAATGCGTTATCCCGGCTGTAACCATCTCCGTCGGATGTGTATGCGGCTGCTGACCCCATGAAACCTCAATTCAGTCTTACCAGCAGATACACCTGTGCACATGAATTCACATGCATGACACTGAACTGATGTTCTTCCATGAATTTCATTCTGGAATTACTATGTGTCGGGGCTACATCTGGGTCCACTGCACCAGACCACTGTTGCTCTTCTTCCTACAGTTCGGTTCAGGGCTAAACGTGAAGGTGCAGTGTAATCTGCACTTCCCACCAGCTGTGACATGCTCGCACGCTGAGATCCCTGAAGAAATGTCATTTAGCATGTCCTGGTTCACAGGCTAAGAGCCACAGCCACCCACATAATCTGATTATTTCTGGAAATACTGCTGCTTCAGTCAGGATAAACATAGTGTCATAATTATGTTTGCTGTACCGACAATAACTTTAGCATGAATTGGGCTGTAAAACTCCATGAGAGCTGAAGAATAAAAGCCTTATATTACAGGATTATTGGCTGATAAAGTGAATTATTAATAAGAACACATAATAGATAACGTACTGATGTCATACCAGTGTCATAGTTTACCCAGAGCCAGATCTGTCTTTTCTACTTGTGAGCCGTCCTACCAAGAAAACTTATGACCATTTCACTTCCTCCACAACGCAGGTAAATCAGGGACATAAGCAAATGCCTGTTCTGCCAATAGCAAGAGCTGGCCCTGCGTCTAGGGGAAAAGAACAGACAAACACAATAAAACAAGCTGTATAATATGAAACACACTGTCATGGTCACTCCTTAAACGTCTATAATATTGAGGGGTTATTTATACAGAAAACTGGAAAGAGGATATTTCCACAGTACTGTTCCCTCATCCTGAATTCCCTTATTTATGTATTATGTATGTATGTATGTATGAGAAATTAAACATTGTTCATTTTCAAGAATATATACATCAGATTTTCTTTTTTTTGAAGGAGGTGGTGTACAAAAAAAATGAAGTTGTGTTAGTCACTTGATTTACAGGTTACATAATCTTTATGTCAAACTGTACTTCTGGTTCTAGACATAGATAATTAAATTGCACATAACCTGTAAAAAAATGGGTAAAAGTCTAGAATTGCACGTAGGGTTGGATGAAAGTTTAGTTAATGAAAAATTTTCTTAAGTATAACAGCACTATGTAAAATGCACAGTTCCGGAACTAACGAAAGATAGCGTGGTAGCGCAGAGCATTAGCACCTGCAGGGTGTCAGTCTCCCCTTGTTACACGCGTTTTCCTGCAGTTCAAAAGGCACAGAGTTAGGCAAATTGGTTGCCCATTGTGTGTGAGTGCATGTGGCCTTTGAAGGACTGACACCCCAGAGGGGATGCCAGTCCTACCCCCGCATTGTGCCCCATGGTGCCTGAGACAGGCTCCACGTCCCACTGTGACCCTGACCAGATAAGTAGCTGGACGATACATGAAACGTAATGAAAACTATCTTTCACCAAACCTCATGTTATCTGACCAAAAGTTCAATATCATAATGTGTATTTCTTTAAACTGTGATATTTTAACTCTGAATAATCTTCACTGATGCGTTTACAAATGAAACACAGAGAACCATCTGAAGATTAATGCTACATTTTCTTATCTTCTCTCTAAAGGGAACTCTTACACAACCTCCCTGAGACTTGACTATATCCTCAATAAACTACAAGATAAAACCCTACAGGTCACCTATAGGTGTTCGCTGAATGCTAGATTTTTAATTTTATTTATGTGTCATTTTGTTCTCCTTCCCATTAGCAGGACTGCTGCTAATGCAGAGATCACAGAAGAGGAGAGGTAGGTGAACAATAAGGAGAGAAGGAAGGGCGATGACTAAACAGGAAGTGCGGAAGGTCATCTTGGAGGTTATGCAGATCCTGCAACATTTGGGCATATATAGACAATATGACAGCAGATAGCAGACGTCAAACCAAAAGCTTGGTTCAAATCCCAAGAGGGTTTTACCATTGTGCCCTTAATCTGAGTGCTATATATAAATTGGTCTAATAAATGATTCATCTGTATAATTTAAACTGTCAAGTAACTCTGCATCAACTCTGCACAAAGATGTTTTCTGAGAAATTAAATAAACTGTAGACCTCCTGCTTGCCCCCTTGCGTGTCTGTTGCCCTGGATCTTGCCCCTTTGCCTGCCTGCAGCTGTGGTCCATGCCGCTGGGAGACATTTGTTCTGAACATTTGGAGATGATGTTTGGCCCAGTCTGTCTCTCTGGGTGTCACATGCACCCCTTTCCTAGAGAGTTCAGATAAAATTATCTTGTGAACCCAATAAAACACAATAATGGGCCCTTTACTGAAATTCACTTGGACATGAAAATAATAGTTTATTAAAATTAGGATGAATCTGAAATGTAATTCCTTTATTTCTTACATATGACATTTGAAATGACTCAATGTAGTCACGGGTTTGATATTTCTCTCAAGGCTTTATGTAAAGAGCTAGTATGAAGGCTTCATTCCATAATCTGTAGACATGTGGCAAAATTTGGTAGCTGTTTTTACACTTCAAACTTCTGTAATGTTACATCTGTAGTGCGTGAGTGTGCAGCCTATACGGGCATCGCATCCAGGGACTCCCCTACTTTGTGTCCATAGGCTTCAAGCTCGCTGCAACTCTGTGCTGGATAAGCGGCTGAGGTTGGACAGGTGGATGAAAAAACCTACTGAAAAACCACTGGCACGAATCCATATTCCAACTGCTTATCCTGAGATTGGCATATATAATAATTAGGGCTGTCAAAATTAACGGGTTAACGATGATTAATCCATCATCATGATTAATCTGATAAAAAATTTTAACGTAATTAACCCATCTGCAGCGCAGAATGACTCAAAATCCATGAAATGTCTCCGTCAACTAGGGTGACCACCTAATCCATGTCAGGAGGGACACTATGAGCTACTTCAGCTTTTACGAACTACTTTAAAGCTGAAAGGGTTCTGTGCTCTGCTAAAATGTTTGGTTAGTTCCTAGATTGAAAGACTCATCCAGCTGTTTCGCATTAACATTACTGACACATATGCATGATTATATGAGACTGACCAATCAGCACACAGCAAGAACCCAGTGCTTAAGTGAAATCCTGCTCCTTTTAATTGAAATGTATGAAATGGTGGTTTACAAATCCTGTTGTAGCTCATAGTGTCCCTCCTGACATGGATTAGGTGGTCACCCTACCGTCAACCCATTTCGGGCAGTTTTGGTGCGTTCCATTTGCCCTGGGAACTCCTATTCCGAGTCGGATTCCGAGTTTTGAAGCCGGAAGTGACGGCATGCGCGGTCCCGTTTCTCGGAGATCCGAGAAATATCTCGGAGCAGCACAGAGGATCCCGACTCCCAAGTCCAGAATCCAAGATGGCTGCGCCTTTTATCAACAGAAGGGAAAGTTGTAGTTTTATACTGTTTAAGCACTACTTCTCATTTGTGGCTCATTAAATCAGTCGCACACACTATACCGTCCAACTTATCTGTGGACGTGTTGCTACGGAGTTTTATACGTAAAGCACCGCGTGTAATGTGTTATCAACTGATATTGCTAACAATGGCAATTAGCCGGGCTAGAATTGGATTTCATGATTAGTTGGATTATTTGTCGGATTTACGGTAGTTCGGGCTAATTGTAAGTGAACGAAGATAAAGACCATTTAAACTGAGGTACCTGTCCGGCTAAGCAAAACATTTTGCTTTTTGATATGGGTCCATGGTATTGCACTTCTGTGGCAGATGGAATGCATCCGACTCGTGTTCAAGATGTTCAATAAACATGTTAAGTGCATATATATTCCCTTTTTTCTTGAGTCTGTTTGCTCATGCAAAATGAAATGCGATTAATATAGATTAAAAATGAATTATATTTAATCGTGATTAATCGAAATTAATCCACAGCAACCCTGTGATTAATCTGATTAAAAAATTTAATCGACAGCGCTAATAATAATATATAAAGTAAACGAACATTTATACTAACGTAGTTATGGATGCAATTACTTTAAATAACATAATACTGAATTTAACACTACCTTAATATACACTTTAATATCAAGCTAAAAGGCCGTTTGTTTACTGATAAATTCACAGATATGAAAATTTGGAAAAGCGAGGAGTGGAAATCTACCGACGGTAACCTTTAAAATTATTTTGTAAATAATAAAGTAAGTCTTCTTGCGTATATTGTATTAAAGCGATACACCGAGGTACTACCTTCCTTCCTTCCTTCCTTCCTTCCTTTCTTTCTTTCTTTCTTTCTTTGGTTATAAAGCGTTACGCCACTGTCTAGTACGTGAAATTTCTTTTTACAAGGTGGTTGGAGAAAACTTATTTATATTCATGAAAGAAGCTACCTGATTGGCCGGTGAACGTGCTCCCAGCGACATGTGCTATTTGTTTCTTTAGGGTGGTTCAGGGAAATTCATTAATATTCATGAAAAAAGCTATCTGATTGGCCACTGAACGCATCTAAGGCATTTATTGGCCAATCAGGTAGCGCATCTCTCATGAATATGAATGAATTTTCCCGAACCACCCTGTAAAACGGAAATGGATGTGACGTTAGATCGGTCTCCCCTGCCCTGCCCGGCCCGGCCTCTGCCAGCTGCAATGCCGAGTAACCGCGGTAGCTGCATCTTATGCAACCTGTCTACACAGGCAATTGTGGCCTGTCTCTGCAGTCTTTGGTTTTAAAATTCAAAGCGTCTCCACCGCTGCCTTTTACTTGCTTAAACTACCTCTTGGTTGTGTTTCTCCTGGAAAATGGCCAAACGTAAAGGCTCGATCGGTGCTGTATCTAAAGTCGACACAAAGAAGCTGAAAGAGTCGGCGAATGCAAAAACTAAAGGAACAAAATGCAAAAAAGAAGCAGGTACTGTAATGGGGGTCTTAAACGAAAACATGAATCTCTCTGCTTATTGTAATATAGGGATTTCGGAGAAGCCGATGTAATTCAAGCACGTTACATGTTAATACAACGAACGTCTTTTCGTGAAATGTGTGTCAGCTGCATGACAGCAGTAAACATGCGAGTTTTAATGTTTTTGATCTCATTCAGGATGCAGCTGTCTTCCTTCTTAGTTCGTTAGTTTGCTGATGTGAAACTTAGAGAAACTTCATAACAAATATATGTGTATACAGGGCTCGAGTTGTAATGTGATGCACATGCCCCCCGTGAGGAAAAAATTACAAAAAACATCCCCTTCGAAAATGTACTATGCCCTAAATTGTTCTCTGTAGAAATTCTCTACATGTAAATCCCAGACTGTATCAGGCAGGTTTGGACTGGGATTCATCTGATCACGGCTTTAGTGTCCCCCACGGTAAATTGAGTTGAGCTGGGGGGGGGGGGGGTCCCCATGATAACTTGCCAGCTGAGGCCCTGCAAAATGCTTGGCATGCCAGATGGCCAGTCCAGCTCTGATCTCAGGGGTATTTAACTGGGGGACTGCGGTCCAAAACAACTTAACATGTACTGGTTATATGTGGTTAGAGTATGAATCAAATTACGGACATGTATAATTTGAAATTTTATATAATTTGTGAATATGAAAAATGTCCAATATTGGAGATTAACAAAGAGTAGCCAAGAGGTTATGATGGATCCTGTATGGTCTTGACTATTGAACCAAAATGGTAGCCATTTTCGCTTCTTTTTATGTTTATTCTGAATAAAAATGTTAGCCAATTAAATGCATTATTTTACTACTCATTATTATTTTTCTTGTACCCTCAGACACTGAAGTAGCACGTCTCATATCTGCTGAAAAAACAACCAAAAAAACCAAGATTCAGAAGTCCAGGCCTAAAAAGAACACGCCAGGTCAACGGACAAGCAAATACTTCCAGAACGACTTTATCACCATAAGTGATGATGAAGATGATGATGAGGATGGTGATGCTGCTCCGCACTCTGACAATGAAACTGCAGAACTGAAGGTGGAAAATAAAGTGGAGGGCAGTGACGAAGACGAGGATGAAGAGTGGGAAGATGTGGAAGGTGGGAGGTGATGTGCTGGTCCGTGTGGAGCTGGATGGGTGTGCCTGTGGGTGTTGACTGCTTTTTGTAATCGCTCCTTCTTTCCCCCTCAGAACTGGCAGACACGTCTTGTGTGGTGCCATCTCAACCTGTGGAGATTGAAATCGAAGCACCAGAACATGTCGCGAAAAGACTGAAGAGGTGAATGGGCCTGCGTGTTGGCAGTGTGGTCGTCTTGACATCAGTCCACTGAACCGCTCACTCTAATGCCAGTTGTGGTTTACTGTGCAATTCCAAAATGGCTGAATGGCTGATTGTCTTTATATTTTTAACTATTGTAAATTGTAGCTTTAAATTCTTGTTTATTCTTGTTTGCACAGTCTTTGGATCAGTCAGGGTTCATTTCACTACATGTTGTACTTGTTATAATTATATATGTGACGAATAAAGACTCTTGAATCTTTAAACCAGCAGTGTGGACACTTTCAAACGGCATTTAAAAACTTTTTTTTTGTGCAGACAAGTCTTGAAATTTGAATATTTTTGTTATATTTCCTGTGAAGCATTGTGACATTTGTTCTCGAAAGGTTCTATATTAATGAAGTACTTAATTATAACTATTTAAGTTTCAGAAAGTAGTCTTTCTGTATAACTTTAAGAAGAAATCCAGAAATGTTGCAGAATTCTCAGTTTACAAGACTATTTTGGACATAAGGTCCTACCTATACTGTGAGGGAGACTTATGTCATTATGGCAACTGTAACACATCTGTCTTTCTCAGGGAAAAGAGGAAAGTAGAGTTTGAGACTTACCTGCGGCGGATGGTGAACCGTTTCAACAAAGAGCTGTTTGTGGACATGCACAAGGTAAGTTTCAGTGTCAGTCGGCCTGTTTTTCTCTTAGTGTCTTTCGTATTGCTTTGTCTTCACCGGGGGAAGGCAACTCTGATGATGGATTTCTTACAGTTAAACCATGTTAGAAATAAGGAATAATCTCTTGTCTTTGGTGTATCAGTCATATTCATGAGTTACCCTAAAAAAGACTCAAATCATCACAGCAAATGATCAGTGTTTAATTTTTAGTTGATGTGCATATAAACCCTTAAATCTATCCCTGAGTAAAAAGGATCATTTTTAGGATTACTCCCTAGTCCGGACTTTTTTTAAGTCTGTCTTTTTTTCTGTTGACATCTATTTCTGTTGGCTTCTTGTGGATATTATCCGTATCCTTACCGCAATCCATTCCTGTTAACGCCACCTGTAGGTCCACCTCCTCTGTCTGGTGGCCAATGGCATGTTTCGCAGCCGGCTGTGCAGTGACCCCGACCTTTTGGCGGTGGCCTTGTCCCTGCTGCCGGCTCATTTCACCACAACGCCTCCCGAGGAGGTGACCACCCCCTTTCTGTGTGGCCTGCTGAAGTGGTAAACGTCGGGACCGGTCAGCTGCTTGCGTCGCGTCATGCCGAGAGTAACCATTCCAAGCGAGGTGTCCACGTACATTTCAGTCATACCTGCTACCCCTTCCCCCAGGTTTCAGGCCACCTTCACTCTGACCCTGGAACTCCCTGAGGAGCCTGAGCGGAATCCCCGGGAGATCTTGGAGAGGAGGTTAGGGTCCCTCTCTGCTCGAGACCACCAGGAAATGACTCATGTGAGCAATGTTTTTATTTTTTTTGTGTGTTTCATAAATAGCATTGCCGTGTAGTCTCGTCTCTCACTTCTTGTACTAATGCGCTGCACTGACTTGTAAGTATCTTTAGAAAATAGGGTCAAACCCATCCATCTTCTAACCAGTTATCCTGGTCGGGGTCAAACGTAAATGGAAATTCCTTATGAAAAATTAACAACTCTAGTAATAAACCTTTTTAAATGCTTTTCAAGTGTGTGTATGGGAATATGTGCTCACTTAGCATCCATTTCATTCCTGTGTAATTTTGTCGTCTGTGACCATGCCTCCCTGCAGCTCTTCCTCATCGTGTTGAGGTCACTGCGTTTATTTTGCCGCCTGGTAGTTTCCCTGCAGCCCATCCCCCTCAAAGAACCCCCTGCAAAGGTAATTCTTTGCACGCTTTGTATGCAATTATTAGCATGACGGATAAAAATGAACCTGCAACTGTTGCACACTGGATAGTCATCAGGGTTTTGCAGTGTGTCCCACATGTTGGGTTAAGCTTAGTTAAAGACTATTTAGAGGATTTGTTCAACTGCTGGCCCCGCAGAAAAGCACACCTTTACAGCATTCAGGTTCCCTCCATTGTATATGAATCTTAAGGTCTCTGACACACAGTGGTTATGCTGCTGCAGTGCAAAGTCTGACATACTTAAATCCTAGATGGTCAGGGTGTACGGGAAACTGGCTGAGCCGAGTCTGTGTTCCAGAACAAAGCAAAGTCGCCAGGCGGTACTCCCCAAAAAAGCCCCAAGGAACCAAAGGCCTCACCAGGGACCAAGAGATCCGCAGGAGGCAGGGCTAGTGGGGCAGGGCGAAATGGGAAGAGACAGCGGAAGAAGGTGGAGGAGGAGGAGGAAGAGGAGGATGGGGAGGAGCAGGAAGCAGAAGCGGTGACCACACCGACACAGAGACCGAAGAACAAGCAGCGACGGAGCATCGCCTCCAAGGTGTACTACAAGGAGGAGAGCAGTGAGGGGGAGGAGCACAGCGAGGAAGAGGAGTTCCTAGTGTCTGAAGAAGAAGAGGATTCAGAGGGGGAAGCCACAAGGCGACCAGACAAAAAGGGCAAGGGTAAGAGCAGGAGCGAGGCCTCCCAACGCCAAGGGAGCCGAAACAAAGGGGGAGACGAGGAGGAAGTACTGATGGAGTTCAAGAGGAAGCAGGGAAAGGGTGAAGACGAGTGGCTGGAGGTGCACCTGCAGCAGGCGGGGGAATGGGTGTGTTTGGACGTCCAGCAGGGGAACGTGGGCAAGCCACTCCTCTGCTCCAAACGGGCCACCCAGCCCCTGACCTATGTGCTGGCTGTGGACGGGGACGGCTGCCTGAAGGACCTCGGCTGCAGGTACGACCCCACCTGCATGACGGCATCCAGGAAACGTCGTGTGGATCAGGAGTGGTGGGAGGAGACCCTCGACAGCTTCCGTAGCCGTGCCTCGAAGAGAGAGCAAAGGGAGGACCAGGAGGTGAGAGGCTCTGACCTTGGGGGTCATTAGACATTTAGTAAAGTGTCCTGCAGTTCATCATCTTGGCCTGGATCCTAGATAAATGTAGGAGTGCATAATGATTCCACTCAGGCTGTCGCGATCATGAAATTTAATTTCATTTTATCCTGTGACTTGGTATTTTGCTATACTTATAGCTTTGGTTCACTTTGAACCAAAATATGAAGTCTGGCATATTGTGCGTTTGTTTCCACCAAATTCGTATCACTCCCAATCAGTGGGATCAGAAAAAAATGGACAAATTAACATAAATTCTCTGGTTGTTTTTTTTTTTTCCCCGGTTGGTGTAATGTACTGACTTGGCTGCAGCATAAATAGTGGCAGCCATCAAGGAAATATGCGGTCACCCCATCACGACCAGGGTTCCTAATCAGACCCATAAACACGCACTCAGACAGGTGCTATGCAGAACTTTTATTAAACACACAGGGATCACAAAGAATGCAAAATCAGAATATCTGGCTGAATATCCCATTCTGGGCTGGTGGAGGTCGCTCACAAGCAGTTCATAAAATACACCTGATGTCCTGAAAATAAACATTAACAGGATCAGGCTGGGTTGTGAAAATGTCATGAAACAATGTGGTACAAATTGGGCACCATCGTGAAATATGCTGTGAAGTGTGATGCAAGGTACAGGTAGGTCAGATGGTCACTACAGCATCTGAGTCAACCGTTTATTTGAGTTTCACATGCACTGCTGATCTGAGTCAACAGTGTTAAACTATCCAAGTAATAAAGGAATTTGGACCATTGGCCAAACCTGCACCCTTACCAATTATAGAAAGTTAAGGCCCATTTCATGTATTTCTGTAAATTTTCATAAAATGGCTGATTACCTTTTTCTGTATTTACACTGGCAAAGCCCCTTATGGGAACTGGACATATATATTTTTTGTATTTGGCTTGCTTGTAGATAGTTTTCAGGTTTCGTTATTTTTTTAGTTGCTTATATATTTGCCATTCAACACTGGCACCTGCGTGACTCAGATCCTGCAGTGAAACGTGATACGGATCAGTAATATGACATTTCTGTTTCGTCTAGCTGTTTTGATACAGATGAATGGAAGCAGTTCTCACAATTATTTAAAATAATCACGGTCAGCTCAAATAATCACGATTGTGACAGGGCCAGATACCATAGGAAGTAATGTACATTTAAAGATTCTACAGATACTGATTCAGCTATTTTTAATTCAAAGTGTACAAGATAAAAACGTCTTCCTGCTTTAAGTTGCTGGCAGATGCCTCCTGTCGGATCTTGGTGTCCCTTTTGATAAAGATGTCTAAGTATAACCGTAATAAAGTATTTCCCTGGCAAGAGCAATTTTTCTATTTTTTTTTATTTATTTTTTTGAGCAGAGGTGTTGGTGGGTCAATAATGCAAGCATGAAAATGATAAAATTTTAAGCTAAACTCTGCCCTGAATTAGATAATACATTTCTGACCCGATGGCCATCAGGTCAACAAAGCAGTAAAGGACTATATGTAGTAGTATTTATAGTACTTATAGTATTTATGTAATTACAGTAGTATAATTACAATGACAAAACCATACTGGAGTTATGATGCAGTGTAAATGGCAAAAAGAAAGAAACGTCAAATAAACTGGAAGGTGAGCAGTACAGACACATGTAGCGTTACACTGTTGCAATCTTTACTTTCTGCTCCAGCTCCAGGCGAAGCTGTTGGACAAGCCTCTGCCAACTTCCATCACAGAGTACAAAAACCACCCCCTGTATGCGCTACAGAGACACCTGCTGAAATACGAGGCTATCTACCCCTCCACTGCTGCCATCCTGGGCTATTGCAGGGGAGAGCCAGTCTACTCCAGGTACCTACAATCCTCCTCCTCCAAGTCCTCTCGCTCTGCAGCACTAGTCGATGTTTTAAGTGTGTGGCTATTCTGTAGATGTGTTAATTTGCAGTGACTGATGGTGTAGAATTGTGCCGTCCAGCCTGTGCATCTGGACTGTGAGTGTAGTCTGTACTTCAATGGAGTCCTGAAGAGGTTACCTTCACAGGGACTGTGTTCACACGCTGCACTCGAGGGACACCTGGCTTAAGGAGGCACGGACGGTGCGACTGGGGGAAGTGCCATACAAAGTAATGTCCCGTGTGTGTGTGTGTGTGTGTGTGTGTGCGTGCATTTGCGCGCAAGCATGTGTGTGTCTTTTCAACAACTTGTCTTACATCATTGATTCTCAGTAAAATCTGTAGTGAATAAAATACTTTATTTCTTCTTCAGCTATTGTAATAGTTTTTTAGTCCTTTAAGTAGCGATTTGTATTAATAATGACGACAATACTAGGTATAAGGTTCCTTTTCCGCCATTTACATTTACAAATGTTTTTTATGTGTGTATAACTGCTCGTAGGACTTTTACTTGCACAAAATTGTTCTGAGGGCAGAAGGAAAAATTATCAGAGAGAGAACCAGATCGTAGAGGAAGTGGGTCCAAGCAACAAGAGGAGGTGGGACCAAGACATCTGATTGGTTGGTCCTGCCTTCTCTAGTTACTTGGATCATTTTTCCTACTGCCCTCAGAACAAACTCCCATGAGCTATATTAGCCAATTCAGTTTAATTTCAAACAATAACCTTCTTAAACCTACCAAAATCAGTTATATCAAGCTTTTCAACTAGTACAGTCATTCATGATGCCGTGATTTAATGCTGTTGATCCTGTTTGCTTTCTCCCCCATTCCAGATGGTGAAAGGGTTCTCTAACCGTTCTCGGAAGGCCAGGCTGGTGCCTGAGAACCGAGACATTGATGACCTGCCGCTGTTTGGCCCCTGGCAGACAGAGGAGTACCAGCCCCCTGTGGCTGTAGATGGCAAGGTACTGACCCTCAGAAGGACCCTGGCAGCAATCTTGCTTTTCAGTGAATGTTTCCCAATGTGTTGGATGTGCATCTGGGGGCATAATGTGTGTTTTTTTTGTTTTTTTTTTTATACTAGGTTCCCCGTAATGATTACGGGAACGTGTACATGTTTCGCCCCTGCATGTTACCAGTGGGCTGCGTCCACCTGCGGTTGCCCAATCTACACAGAGTTGCCCGCAAGCTGGAAATCGACTGCGCTGCTGCTGTCACTGGCTTCGACTTCCATGGTGGTTTCTCGCATCCAGTGTAAGACTGACTAGCCATGTTTACATACCACTCTTTTGTTTTTATGGGGATGACACTTAGACACACAATTCCGCACATGTTCTCACACACTTTGAAGTGACTTGGAGAGATAAGAACATCAATACCATGGGCAAATATAGGGCTACCCAACATTTTCATGTCCGTGGTCTGGTTAATGTCCTACAAAAAAATTCACAGACCACTAAAATGGCTGGGGTGATGCCTGGGGATCAATTGGTGATTGATGACCCCTATGCTATGTGCAACTATACACTCTTTCTTATATACAGAATATTTCTGTTTCTTACAGCAATGATGGCTACATTGTTTGTGAGGAGCATAAGGAAGTTCTGTTGGCTGCCTGGGAGAATGAGCAGGAGATCTTAGAGAAGAAGGAGAGAGAGGTGACTTTCAGCACATATGTGTGCGTGCACATGCTGTCCTGTCTGTGCACTTGTCTCTAACGTGGAGCTTGGGGGTGTCTTGCAGAAGCGGGAGAAGAGGGTGTTGGCCAACTGGACCTTGCTGGTGAAGGGACTGCTGATCAGGGAGAGGTTGAAGCGGCGCTATGGTGCCAAAAATAAGGAGCAGGCCGCTGGTCCAGAGGGACTCTCCTCTGATGAAGAAGAGGGTGATGGATCTCAAACCACTGCTGTGGACCTGGCTACCTCCTGGCCCCAGAACCGACAGGAGGAGCCGGAGGGGGCCACTTCAGGGCGAAAAGCAGCAAGCAAGAGGGATAAAAGAGGACAAGAGAAACACCTGTTCCCATTTGAGAAACTGTGAAGTGGCTGTTTACTGGTGTCATGCACATTTCTGAGGGTATCAAGCATATCAAGCATGCACAAGCAGTAACCTACACTGATCTGACTTTCTCACATATAGTCACAAAATGATCTCTCAGCTATGAATGACTTCCACGGTTTCGCACACTGCTCATGGTCTCCTCTTTGTTCTTGTGTTTTGTCACTTGTTTGTTGGAAGTTGGTAAGTTGTTGGATGTTGGGAAATTGTTTATCGGGGCCTTTTGCTTGGATCTTGCGTATACCTCTGACTGATATGTGCCCAGCTGTGTTTCGAAAGAACAAGCAAAATCATTTTCGTATAAATATAAACTATTTTTTTCTAAAAACAAATCTATTGAAGTGTGTGTGGTTTTTGTTGGTGTTCCAGTGGAAATTGGTAAAGATGGATTCAGGACTGGAAAGTATGAATGAATGTTTCCTTTAAATAACTACAGTTCCAACATAATTGTTTATTCAGTCAGCTATTATTAACCTTATGGCTCAGTTTAGCTCTTCAACTGTAAATTACTGAAGTCACCTCTGCAGTACATCTGGATCATTTTATTTCTTTTCAACAAGCAAAAATTCATGTCTGCTTATGCTTTGCTTTTTGGTACAGTGTATTAAAATGTATTTATTTGAAACAAAAACCTCATGGAAATGGGAAAAGATACATATTTACTTTCAACATGTCCTTACATGATCTTAGAGCCACACAAACCAGAAAGAATTTCTATGCACTATTTCTATAATTTCATTAAAAAACCCATTAACAACACAATTAACACTTAAATATAATTGATTATGAGTTCGGAAGATGTACAGGTACGAGGATATATTTCTTGCAAAAGACATGACCCAGTCCTTGCCATAGTACACAGTCATGCTCACAGGAGGCGGATGTGACGTAGCTGACTAATCTCCCTGTGCTTCCTGTCTTCCTTCTTGGCTGTGACTCGGTAAGCCGAACCGAATTTGTTCTTGGTCTCTCCGTCGGTCCTGTACTTGCATCGTGAGGCTGTCCAGTGCGGCCCAGAGGGGTAAGTGGAACAGGCTCCTCGTATAGGAATGTTGAAAACTGTCGGTTGTGTATTTCTGGAGCTGCTTATGGCTTCGCTCGGCCTTGTTTACATGCGAATCCTCGGGTTTGTAGTGAGAGGCGGCGGCCGTGTCGGTGGCAGGGGTTAGGAATTAGCGGCTATACAATGGAGGGATCGAGCCGATTCTCAGGGGTCTATCAGATTCTTCTTTTCTGCACAGTAAAACTACATTAAAACGTGCTATTCTGGTACTTCGATATCAACCCGCACATATTTTGATACAACTAGAGTTTAATACTTTTTATACATCTGACTTGCTGCTCTAGTAGTAAGCAGTTGTAAACAACTCGAATCGCCGTCGTGTTATTGACCGAATTGGCCATCCCGGCATTCCCCGACGTGACACGTTAATGGCGAGGTTAATCGTGGTCACTTGCTTTGCGAGGTAGCTGGTTAGCTGGCTACGCGTGTCAACCTGCATTAGTGATATATTTAGAATAGGACGGAATGCGGGGCAGTAGCCCTGGGTGCATACCCCCCTCCCGACCTCTGCCTGGGAAGCCACTCCGCTTGTTGCTTGCCTCACCACATGCCACTTTTCTTGGCGTTTTACCCACATTTACAGCCGCCTGTACCTTTCTGTTGGCTCTGAGAGAATGGTAAGCAAAGGGTAATGTGTGACCAAGAAAAAGAAATTACATTTTTTCGTGGTAAGGTGCAATCTTATCGTGCTGTTGTCATTTACACCATGGCTATTGTTGTGACTACGGGCTCCGTGAATGTAACATTGCTCTGTAATCCCTTAAGCTACGTAGCGTCAATCCGTTCACCCAGCTGCGCTATATCTGCATGTCCGTCTCTGCCCGCCTACGTTTATCTCAGACGAGCCAGAATTAGTCACATACGGCGTATTTGTTATAGTATTAATCCTAGTCAATCAGATGCACCTAATTGAGGTTGCTCAGCCCGTCGGTATTAAGTATTCGCTAGGGCTTCATATGGGTCTTCCAAATGTCACTGGACAAAAACCGTAAAAAACACAAATCCAAAATAAATCTAGAAGCTGACTGTAGGTCAGATATTCAAAGTAGCGTTTTAAAAAAGAAGGAAATTATATGTAAATAAATGTCTGTAAAATATGTAGCAGAAGTCATGTACAGGATGAATTTTATATAACAAAACAGCATTGCTAGAGAACAATTGCAGTGCAAAAATAGTTAAGTAATTCAGCTTTGAGATGGTATAACTTATAGCTATCTTGACTTGGGGAAAAATGTTTAGGCTGACAGGTAAAACTGACCATTGAAAACTGTAAAGTGGTTTGTGAGGGAGTACCATTGTCTGAAGCTAGATAGGTCGTCATGGATCTGCATCGTAGCCAAAGCCTGGCCCACAGCCTCGGATGAAACTGTAAACTTCTGAATTGCGCGTCTTGATCGCAGAGCACTTGGATGTTTATTATAGTCCTGTTTTTAGTGTTGGACTGAGACCTTTGACTGAGTTAGCAGTCACTTGGAGGATGTCTCATAAAGGTTCATTTGAGGTCGTTTGTGTCAGGTCTGCAGCGTGATCTTGTCCTTCAGGATGGCAGCTGGGAAGTGTCACCATTCTTTCTGAGTGGTGGGGGCGGCTCTCATGTGACTGTAGACTTTGCATCTGGGATTTGTTGATGTGATAGATAACACACATTTCTTCTCCTGTTTCTCCCCTTTCTCCTGTGATCTGCACCTCCGTCTCCCCCTGGACTCTCCTGCCTGCGGCCTCCTGCCACTCCTTCCATTAGTTCTTTTGTCTCCGCTAAACCTGCTCCCAGTGTACCTCATGAGTGACGGGGAGTGCGACTTCTTCTGCTTCTTCCGCTGCTGCTGAGCACCAAAGCAGCAGGGAGCTGTAGTCATCCCAAGTGCTGAGGGCTGATTGGTGCGGGGGGGGCGGGGCTATTTGAGGGCGGGCCCAGGGGAATGTCTGTAGACATGAACAGCCAGGCCTCTGACAGTAACGAGGACGACATCGGCCCCAACTCTGAGGAGGAGGAAGAGGATGAAGTCGGAGAGGATGGGGACATTGCAGACTACTACGAGGGTGTCGCCAGTGACGTGGAGCAGCAGGGGGCCGATTCCTTCGACCCAGAGGAATACCAGTTCACCTGTCTCTCCTACAGAGAGAGTCAGAAAGTACTGGCCGAGGATGTGAACAGGGTCGCTAGCACCCTGAAGGTGAGGAGGTCGGGCTCAGAGGTGAAAGGATTCTCAGGGGACAAATTGCAGGCCATTTAATTCAACACTAAGCAGTTTTGAAACTAACATTTTCTGTCCATCTTACCCCTTGTAGGTGACACTTGCGGTAGCTAAGCTGGTCCTGGTTCATTTTCACTGGCAGGTGTCCATAATACAAGACAGGTAACGTCTCTCATAGAGTCTAGCTGGGTGGGGGGTGGTTCTCTGATTGCTTCTCAATATTGTTGCTCTGTGATGTATGTCGGGTTTCAGGTACATGTCCAGCTCCTCCCAACTGCTGTGTGAAGCCCTAGTCCAGCTCCATCCTGGCACCTACAGACCCATGACAGTCAGTGCTCTCTCTCTCTCTCTCTCTCTCTCTCTCTCTCTCTCTCTCTGGTTAATTGTGTGTGTGTGTACGTGCACGTGCACCTGTGTGTTCACCATTACTGGATGTGTTTATTTATTTCTTTCTCTCTTTCCCCTCTCTATCTAAGGCCTTAGCACTGACTTAAGTAGTGGCCAACATTTTAATATACACAGAAAATGCAGCCATTACTCTGACATTCAGTAATATATCCCAGCTAGTTTTAACGTGAATATGTATATACATATTTAACACACTGCAGAATAAAGGTGTGTGTTGTCACTGTTGTGCAACCAGCTGTGGAGTTAAAGCTGCAGTGGCTGTTTGGTCAGCCTGCTTTGCCGGACGTGTCCTTGCCGTGTTTTGTGGGTAACACTGCCCCTGTCCTAGGTGCCCGGCCACTCCTATCAGTGCGGGGTGTGTCTGCAGCAGGTGCGCAGGGATGCTCTGCTCGCCTTGCCCTGCCAGCACTCCTTTTGCAAGGCATGCTGGGAGCAGCACTGCACTGTGCTTGTCAAGGATGGAGTGGGAGTGGGTAAGTCCCGACTTAATACCCACCTGTGCATGTCTGTGTACCCACCTGTGCACATGTCTGTGTGAATTTGTGTGTGTGTGTGTTTATGTTTGTGTGCATAGCTTAATGTGTGCTGGTTCATTTGGTGGATCTTTGTTGACATTTTAATTTACATGTGTTATAGCCCAAACTGTATGGAAAATTTAGTCTCTGATTGTAAGGAGCTGTGCAGTGTGTGTGGGCATGTGCAGGTATTTTATGTATAGCTCTGTATATGTACATCTGTTAAAACTATCAGCAGGTATTTCATGTACTTCTCCATGTTTTTTATGTCTTTATCGTTACACATGCCAGTGTGGATGTGTCATGTATAACTTGTGTGTACGCACGAGTGTTCTAGGGCAGGTATCTCAGATATTTCTGTCTGGTGGTATCTCTGCAAGTATTTCATGTATGTCTATGTGTCAGTCTGTGCAGGTATTCCAGTGTGTGTCTCTGTATCTGTCCTGGTATTTGTATGCGTGTGTGTCTGCACATGCTTATGTAGGCATTTCATGTGTAATTTATCTGTGTGCTTGTGTGGGTATCTCGGGTATGTGGGTTAGTTTTATATTACATTGTGGGGACCACAATGACCACAAAGATCTGTGAATGCAATCAAAAAACTAATAATGCAAAAAGTCTCATATTTAGTTTGGTTACTTGTGGTTAAGGTTAGGGATGGCTAGGGGGTTAAGGTTGTCATGTTGGGATTAGA
This sequence comes from Paramormyrops kingsleyae, assembly GCF_048594095.1. Lineage (NCBI taxonomy): Eukaryota > Metazoa > Chordata > Actinopteri > Osteoglossiformes > Mormyridae > Paramormyrops > Paramormyrops kingsleyae. Next base: position 7,736,249 of record NC_132802.1, on the reverse strand, counting down.
GTTAGAAATGAATGGAGAGTACCCACAAAGATATAATTACAAACCTGCGTGTATCCGTGGAGGTATTTTGGATGTAATTCGGGATGTGTCTGTGCAGGTATTTCGTGCATGGCCCAGGACTGTTCCCTCCAAATGCCAGAGGACTCTGTGCTCCCACTGCTGCACGGGGAAGAACTAAAGGACAAATACAGACGCTACCTCTTCAGGGACTACGTGGAGGTCAGTCGGCCGCTCCGTCCTGGCCATCTGTCTGCCTCTGAGCCTGGCTGCAAATGGGGGAGGGGGGTGGCAGAGCGAAAATACACCCCCGTGCTAATTTAGCTGCCCTTGTAGTCATTAGGAAGTAAAGTCATTTATAATTAACAGCAGGTAGGAAATTAAAATGCAGCCCACACTTCCCTGGTGCATCAACAGGCTTTAAGGTTTTCGGCTGTGTATGTACAGCATGGGCTGATGATGGTGAGTGTGGGCTTTTCTCTGGGGTGGGACCGTCCCATTGCGGACACTCCTTCCACCACGTTGTTGTATTCGTCAGCAGATCTGTGACAGGGTCGTCTTGGCTTTGGTTTTTATGACCCGCCTGGCAGTCAGTATGTCTCGTCGCTCGTGACGCTGTCGTGCCGACTGTTGCCGTGTGTCTGTACCCGCGGGCTACATCGCGCAGGGGTCTCTGTGCGAGCACTTAGTGTCCATCTCTCTTCTGTCCCGCAGAGTCACTGGCAGCTGCAGCTGTGTCCCGGAGCTGACTGCCCAATGGTCATCCAGGTGCAGCAGCCGCGGGCCAGGAGAGTGCAGTGTAGCCGCTGCAGCGAGGTCTTCTGGTGAGGGACGCGCCCCGACAAGTCGCCCGAACAGCCGCCCACGCGGTACAGGCTGTCCCATGCTAGAAGCCTTTATTGCCTTTGTTAGCAGTGTGTCACCCTCGTCGCTCCTCCTCCCTCCCCTGCAGCTTTATGTGCCGTCAGATGTACCACGCGCCCACGGACTGCGGAACCATCAGGAAGTGGCTGACCAAGTGTGCGGACGACTCCGAGACAGCCAATTATATCAGCGCACACACTAAAGATGTGAGGGAGCCTCCTGGTGTCTGAGGCCTTTCATGCGGCCCTTGGCCAGTTTAGGCTGAGCAGCCACTATGGGTCTCCATGGCGTTCTTGCTGCTTACTGTCTTCTGTCTTTGGTTTCAGTGTCCCAAGTGCAATATCTGCATCGAGAAGAATGGGGGCTGCAATCACATGGTGGGTGTGTGTGAGATGCCGTAATCCTGCTGGCAGTAGAGCGTGTGTGTGTGTAATGCCGTAATCCTGCTGGGAGTAGAGTGTGTGTGTGTGAGAGAGCATGTGTGTGTGTTTTTATGAGGAGTCTTACAGCAGCTCCATGCACAGATACCGCATGTTTTTGTTTGTGTGTCAATGCTGAGGCAGAAGTACCAGAAGTTATTCAGAATTAACTTTGAGTTTGCAGCTGAGTGTGGTTTGGAGGGTGTGAGAAAAAAGCTGTGGGCTTATCCCTGCTGTTATGTCTTTTAAAATTTATTTTATAGCCTTCCTAAGTTCTCTCGAGAGAAGGAAGCCTCAAGGATATTGGCAGGTTTGATGGTTTGATGTCCACATTGTCTCTCATTATCTCTCTCTATCGTTTCTCTCATCTATCACCAGCAATGCTCCAAGTGCAAGCATGGTAAGGGACTCCTCTTTTGATTATTTAGTTTAGAAGTTGCTTTTACCCTTGTTGATAAGTGGGTATTTCTCAGGGTAGCTTGAGTATTGTGTATTACTTGAGTATTACTTCAGTATTAGCTTCGGTATTGAGTATTACAGACCCATAGGAAACTACCATCTCAGTCCAGCCTATCAGAGTCAGTATCTTACTAGCTCCTCCCCCACCCCACCCTCCTTTGCCGTGTTTGCCTGTAGATTTCTGTTGGATGTGCCTGGGAGACTGGAAGACCCACGGCAGTGAGTACTACGAGTGCAGTCGCTACAAGGAGAACCCTGACATCGTGAACCAGAGCCAGCAGGCCCAGGCTAGGGAAGCACTCAAGAAATACCTCTTCTACTTTGAGAGGGTGAGAGCCAGTCTACACACACAGCGACAAGCTGGAGTAGATGCTTATGAGCCTGTGCCAAAGGTTTGCTGTGTTTTATCAGAGTTGCACTTTGCTTGAATCAATAACTGTCAAGCCCAACAAAATGTAAGTGTTTTTGACACTAGCTTCTTAAAAGACGGATTTGCCTCCATAAAGATGATGAAAAATATTCTCTCAAATATAGAATGCATCTTTATCAGCCCACACTGTTTGTGTGTGTGTGTGTGTGTGTGTGTGCGCGTGTGCGTGTGTGTGTGTGTGTGTGTGTGTACAAACAAACACGTGCACACTCATGCTTCCACAGTGGGAGAACCACAATAAGAGTCTGCAGCTTGAAGCACAGACCTACCAGAGAATCCAGGAGAAGATTCAGGAGAGAGTGATGAACAACCTGGGCACCTGGATTGACTGGCAGTACATGCAAAACGCTGCAAAGCTATTGGCTAAGGTATGGACACCCTGCCTTCATATAGAATGCTGCTACCCCAGAGCACACACAAACACACAGTGCACAACAACGAAATGTGTCCTCTGCATTTAACCCATATGTGACATAGCAGGGGGCAGCTAATTCAGCGCCCGGGGAGCAGTGCTTGGGGGCGGTACCTTGCTCAGGGTACCTCAATGATTCAGCTTCCTCTTCAATGGGTAAAAATCCTGTATTGGTCCAATTATAAGACGAACCCCCACTTTTTAGAAAAAAAGTTTTTGGAATACGAAATCTTACCTTCATAAAGAAAAATCTTCGACAAGAACATATATGTTAACCAGCAACCACAGCTTAGGAAGCAACCACAGGCAATTGGATTACAATAAGTGTATTATTCATTATTCCTTTTTTTTTGGAATTTTTATCACAAACTTCCCAAACTCGCGGACGCAGAATGTTTTCGATGCAGCAGGCCCACAGGAAGAGAGTAAGAAACGTATTGTGGAGAAAGGTTGAGCCATGTTAATAAATGATATGACAGCTCTTTTAAAATGAATGTTACTCTCTATTGACAGCCAGTATCAGTTCAACGCGAACAGCGGCACTAGGGTCGCCAACTCTCACACATCTGGGCCGGTATTCATAAAACGTCCTAAGAATGGTCGTACACTTGGACTTAAGACCATTCTTAAGAGTTAAAAAAAATCTTAGCAAAAAATAGAACCTAAGAGCATTGTATAAAGCTGCTAAAAGTAACTTTCAGCAAAGTCTAAGCCCAATTCCTAAGTGCTGACGGAGCCAGCATTTAAGTGTCGTGAAATGAGGACTAGAAATAAAATCCCGCCCCAGATACTGAGTTCAACCAATAGAGGAGCTGCACGGTGAATATATTAGTGACATTAAACCGTTAATGTACAGCTTTATACAACATACCTTTCTGTGATCATACCTTTAATTGCTTGTACGAAAATCTACCTAGCACACCACCAATCAATTTCCACTAATAGATGCACATGTACTATAAATTATGGGTCAAACGCAAAACTCATAGCAAGACATTGGATTCTAAAAGAACCAAACTGGACGACAAACAAAACGGTTCTTTTGGCACAGTTGGTGCTTAAATGGAAGGAGGTAGTGCGAGGAAAGTTTGGCCTAGCTGTTACAAGCACGGACAAAAAAAGCTTAGGAGGCTATTGCAAGCTCCGTAAATGCTGCGTCACCTCGGACAAGGCGTTCAGCAGAGGAATGTGAAAAAAGGTGGTATAATGTTCTATCGACCTCGCGAAAGGAAATCACAGTTTATAAAGCAAGCATGCAAGCTACAGGTTTGTGTCATTACTTATATTGCTCTTATGACCCTCGCTATAATAGATGATGATAATCTATTATTATTATATTTTTCCAGTTGCCAAAAACATAGCATCATTATCACCTTCAGTTCAACTGTAAGTTGAAGAATGTTTATGCATGCCACTTATTCTTAAGTCTTGGAGTAGGAGCAAAATCACGTCACTCTTAGAATTGTGACGCATTTAAGAGTGAAATTTTACTCTGAGAAGTTTTATGCATACCGACCCTGGTGTGACTCTCACGCTCATGCAAAAAATATTACGGCGAATCTATATTATGATAAGTCAAAACACTCATTACGAAATATCATATTTGGCACCATCTATTGCCTTTCTTGCCTAAACCCTGAATATAAAACGACACCACATTTTCAGATGTATTTTGAGGGGGAAGAAACCTGTTATATTCCGGTCAACACGGTACATAAAAACGTGGAGGAGGAAGGCGAAAAAACATACCTGCAGTTTCTGACTGTTTTCTTAGAGAGTAGACATTTCTGACTATACCACCCTATGTAACATACATTGTATTTCCTGTACAAAATGTATCTGTTCATGGAATAATATCCTTAAAGCAGGAACATGCACACAGTATCATCATACTGACATGAGTAAATGTCTGTCCCTGCTGTCCTCAGTGCCGCTACACGCTGCAGTACACCTACCCCTACGCCTATTACATGGAGTCTGGACCACGCAAGAAGCTTGTGAGTTTTTGTTGTTTTTCTATCACATACCGATAAAGGTTTCAGGGTTACATTTAGTTTCTTATTTAGCTCAGGTTAAATACCTCTAAATTAAATGATGATTGTACAGACGCATCGGGATGCATCTTTTTGCATATACCCCATCCTGCTTTTGAGACATGTGTACACGCACACACACAGGTGAGAGTGAAACTTGGGGTCCGAGCACAGAGTCAGCCATTTATCCGCCACCCCTACAGCATCTTGGGGGTAGTTAAGGTCCACCAGAGTCTATTCTACCAAGGACGCATTGTAAGTAGTGATCACAGACACAGAGGCCTAATCCAATGAGCCATTCTCCATCCCACTATTTCTCACCCTTCTTCTCAGGGATCTCTAGATGGTCCACGTTTTTGTTTCTTCCTAGCTCCCAGCCAGACAGTCCACTTTTAAAAACTTGGACTGTCTGGGGGTTGCCAAGGACCAGTTTGGAAAAAACAGGTACAAGGGGTGCCATGTGGCTCAGCAGGTTATGGATCTGAGCCCATGTCCAGAAGGTTGTGGGTTTGAAATCCATGGATGGCAGAGTAATCCTATCACAGTTGGGCCATTGAGCAGGACTCTGTTGCTCCAGGGACCCTTTGAGCCTGCTACCTGACCCCAAGCTTTCCTCACTTGTGCAGTTCCTACAGCTCAGTCCCTTTCTGGGCTTTGATCTGACAGCCTAGAGCTTAAGCGTGGGCCACATGCATTAACGTTGTTTTCTCTTTGCCGCATCACGCCTCGGCCATGAAGTTCGAATACCAGCAGGCGCAGCTGGAAGCAGAAATCGAGAACCTGTCATGGAAGGTGGAGAGAGCGGACAGCTATGAACGGGGAGTTGGAGGAGGGGGGCTAAGTGCCAGCGACAGAGGGGTAAGAGGACAGGAAAGAAACATGATGGGAATGAGGGCTGCTTTACAACTATATAAATGCATGTGCATTTTTCTGATGAGTGCTGGTCATGACTGCTTGATTTCCGGTTCTGAACTCCTGCCTCCACGCAGGACCTGGAGAATCAGATGCACATCGCAGAGCAGCGGAGACGAACACTGCTCAAGGATTTCCATGACACCTGAAGCCCCTCTTCACTCTTTCAGCTTTTAGAGATCAACAGCACCCCCTCCCACACACCCACCCACCCCCCCCCCCCCCCCCCAACCCCACCTCACCCTCTCCATTCCCTGCTCTGGTCTTGTTTTGGTATGGGTGCATTTTTTTTTTCTTCATTTGGTTTAATCCTGCTCCACCCCATTCATGACATGAGACAGACGGAGACACACGCACACAAGGACGGTCGCAGAAAGACACCTGTACAAGGATGCACGCAGAACACAAGACATGCACCGAAACACGCACATGCGAAGGCACACACAGACATGCACTGGCTTTTTAACAAGCGTCAAGCCGCTACTGAAAGGGCCGGCAGGGGAGACGGACGTGCTGCGGTGACCAGGAGAGGCAGACTCTGTGAAATCAGAGACGGTGCCACCTAACTGCTGTCCTGTCTCCAACAATAACCCAGCTCTCTGCTCTTTCCCTTTTTCTCACATTGTTCATTATTATTTTTTGAGAAATGGTTGTTAATAGAAATAGATCATTTAAAGGGTTAAAAAAAAAGGAAAAATGTAATTTTCAAAGGTTGTACATTAATACAGAAATAGTTACTGAGAGTTTTTAAACAAGCTCTTGTGTCCTGTGTTGTTTGGTCTGTGTTATTTCTATTATCAAGCTAAATAAATCATATTTAGCTTTATTGATATGTGCGGCTGAGATAAGGACTAAGAAAACATGCTAGGATAAAAATCTAGGATTTTTATACTCAGATATCACTTATTACTACTATTCTAATGGATTTTCTAGATTATATATTTTATATATTTGATTTTTTTAAGAAATATGGTTTCACATGGTTTGTGTTCCTTGTTAGACTTCTTCGTCTAACAGGAAGCATTTCACAAAATATTTGCATGCCATCTGCAATTTAACTCCCCTAGAATCAGTCCTTTCGCATACAGATGAGATGAATTACTAATTTATAGTTGTTTTTTGCAGCATCATTGGAATAATATGCTTACTGTCATACATTTTAACTGAAAAAAATGTGAATGATTAAAATGCAGTGGAACTGTTGCTGATAAGATCTATTCACAAAAGTAAAGAACTGTGACAAAGGTGACTTTATTTAGTGAGCTGTCCCACACACGCAATGCCTCCTCTTACTTAGGAATGCACTCCAGATTAAATTAGACCACAAAGTGGATAACAATATTTCATGATGATGTATAGGACGTCCAATCAATGCAACCAAAGGTGACTCAAACTGAAGTTAGTGAAAGTTGTACACAGTACAAAAATCCCAAATGCTTACTATGATGTAGATCTTTTTTTTTTTTTACGTACAGTAACTTAGGAACTGATGAGTCTTATGTCTCTCTTGGATGTTCTGTTAAATGATTACAGTAAATGAGTGCACTGGCAAATTACATATAAAGCTACCAAAGTGACATACCATTTTCATGGCCATAGTATGACTAGGATACAAGCCTAAAGAAGCCATTAACCTGAGCAGACATACATTATTTAGTCTGGACAGCAAAGCTTTATAAGGAATTACTTAACTATAATTAGTAGATCACATGTGCAGCACATTTATCTGTTAACAGCTACTTTTCCAGTATAAGATTGCTATGAATGTGGAGCCTATACCAGGAAGCAAAATACACACGGCAGTGCAATACTTTACATGGTACGTCGGGCTGTCATATGGCAACTCATGCGCACAAACTAAAGGGAAATTTGGATAGACCATTCACCGAACTACTATCGGAGGAAACATGGATGGGAACGTTGCCTCACACTTCCAGGCCTCTGGTTCAAATCCCGCCCACGCGCTGTGTGTATGGATCATGGAATGATTCTCGGAATAATTATGCATATTGTTCTAGCGACTATATGCAGAATACGCAGTTGTGCATGGTTATATAGACTTAACATTATTGGACTGTATAGTCTTTAACACGGGTTAGTATACTTCTCCAAACGTACGCTGTTTTTCCATAATTATTTTGTCAAATAAACTGCTTTGTTAAATCATCGAATATTATATTGAGTTTGTACTCGACTACTTATGCCTTGGTCTCATGCGGAAATTGCGTCACTAGAAGGATGCAGGGAATTGGCGGTCACAGTTATCCGCACGTGCTACATTCGCATTTAGCAGGATCACCGGAGCCATGGCGGACTACCTGATTAGCGGGCAGACCAGCTACGTTCCCGATGATGGGTTGACTGGACAGCAGCTCTTCAGTTGCGGGGATGGCCTCACCTATAAGTACGGTTATAGTTAGTCCTGTTCTGGGCTTTTTAGAATTATGGGAGGAAATTTTGTTAATTCCCGGCGTTTAATAGCTAGCTTGTCAGTGAGCCAGCCGGCTACCAACGACAGATATCTTAAGTAATGAGTTTAATTCGTATAAAGATAACAGACAATATCACTAGGCATTCATATCGGCTTGTCGGTTATGCTTCTGGCCGCTTAAAGTGTTATATTCAGATTACAAGCTGCTGTCATATTGGAATTGCGCTACTATCTGCGGCAATGTCATGAGAGGTATCCACCCCATAAATGGTAATAAAAGGGTGATTTTGGCGTATGGTCATAAGTATTGTTATGGAATTAGTCATATTTTGGGTAGATAAACTGAGGAAATACATTGTATCACGGCATTTTCCGTGTCTGTCCTATTAAGTAAAACAAAAGACATAGTTCCAGTTTACTGTATGTTTATATATGTAAACGTACTGCTTGTTACTTATCTTAGTTATGGTTTGATGAGGTGATAACCCTGTTGATATGAAGTTTCTGTGAAATTACGTCTCGGGAGAGGACTGTCGCGGCTCGCTAAGGGGGCTACATTGCTGTGCATACCAAGCGTGCCTCGGTGTTATTTTAAGCCATCATTTCAAGACCCGGCGCACGTGTGTTAATATCACCCTTTTGGGTTATGACAGTGAAGAGGCACGCGGTCCTTTAATCCCCGAAATTCCGAGTCAAACCGTAATAGTGAATTTAACAATTTTAATGTGTATTTACTGGTGGCAGGCTAAGGGTTATGCACATATCGTTGACGGCATAAAACAATGTGTTTTGTGGCCGATTTCTACCTTTTTGTGTTGAGTATTTTGGTGGATATCTAAATGTTTGAGGACTTGGGGGCTGTTTCACGCAAAGTGTTGAATAAGGTATCTGCCAGTGCATTCAGTACCTTTATGCAGATATTCTGCTTTTCCCTTCCAGTGATTTTCTTATTCTGCCTGGGTACATTGACTTTACAGCGGACCAGGTGGTGAGTGAAGGCTCTCTTACTATTTGGCTGAGTGACTGAATGAATAAATAAAGCGACCCATTTCTCAGGTTGCAAAAATCCTGAGTGTGATCAGACAGAAGCTGTAGGTCTGTGTCTGGGAGAGCTTGACCACTAGAGGGGATAAGTGTCTTAAAGGGGCAGGTTTTTAAATGTCCAAAATGAACTCGAAATATAACACTGCTTTTAAGAATCCGTATGAGTGTACATTTGGTTTTTAGCCAGTTTGTGAAATGTATAAACATTGAAACTTTTTATAAGCACATAATGAAATCAAAAATCATGCCTATGCTTATGTTGGTGTATCTCTTATTTCATATTTTTATAGCAACTCCATATGTTTTTTGTATTCAAAATGTTCAAAGTGTAGTGGTGAACAAGGCTTTATATGGGTATATTATGATGCATTACAACATCGTTAAGAAAGAACAATAGAAAAACAGGGAAAAGACTGAGAAATGAAAGCAATAGTCAGTTATGAAGTCATGTAAAAATTTAAATGGTTATATATTTGTATTAAAGGCATTTGTTTTGCTTTTGACCACAGTTAAATGACACAGTACGAACTTTGAGAAATATCAGAACTAAGTTATGTGATGCATTGTTTTTTTTCCCCTTATGTCAATCCTGAGCGAGAGTTAAATGAGCAGAGATCGGATCTTAAGATCTGAGTTTCCCTCAATTCTGTACCCAGATTGAGCTGGCATTAAAGGCATTTTTGCAAGTCTCTTCTGAAGTAACAAATACTTTTCAGGAAGATTTAATATTCAGATTCTAATTTAGACTGAAACAAACACGGTCCTGCAATCGCATTAATGCCTAACTGAATGTTTGCCTTCCCCCAGGACCTGACGTCGGCACTAACTAAACAGATCACCATGAAGACTCCTTTCGTGTCGTCACCCATGGACACGGTGTCAGAGTCAGGGATGGCCATCGCCATGGCGGTAAGAAGGCTCACATTTGTGACCTTGCTGTGTGTCCAGTACTTGCGCGTGCTCTGTCTCATTTCTCCCTCTCTGTTGGCCTAAGCTCACCGGAGGCATTGGTTTCATTCATCACAACTGCACGCCAGAATTCCAGGCTAATGAAGTGCGCAAAGTCAAGGTAACAGTCCTCTTCGCCTCTTTAATCTCTTGTTCTCTCAGTTTTGGCCCCCAGTCTGTTTACTGCCTTACATTCTCCCGTCATGCTCTGTTCTTCCTTTTTCTCCCTTCTTTGATGCTTTGAGGCTTCATTCACACAGATGCACTTGTTCTCTCTCGTTCTCTCCCTGATCCTTTTTCTGCTGCTTATCACCACTCATTACCGCCTCCCTCAGTCGTCCTCTTGCGTCTGTATGTCTCCTGGTGAAGCCGTGCTTCTCCTACTGGTCCTGGGATTGGCCAGAGTGCACATGCTGCCTTTTTGTCCCCTTTCTTCCTTGAAATTTGTTGGGTTTCACTGAGCTGCTATGAAAAATTAATTGCATGTAGCAGCTGCTTCTTATTCTAAGACTGCAGTTTCAATGGGATGAGCATTATAGGGATGGTTGTGTGACTAAAAGATTCTGCATTAACTTAATTTGAGTCCTAAGATGCATTCAGTTGTTCACTTAACCTGCATTTGAATAATGAATCTTATCATAATCTGTGCCTTAATTACTTTCCCTACTATTACTCCTTCAAAAAATGTTAAGCTTACTGTTGTCAGAATGAATTGAGCAGGAGTGAAAGTTAAGTGTTGGGCTCAAGGAATCGCACTAGGCCTGCAGGGCCGAGATTGAGCAGCACAGCTGTAGGAATGTCTGGCTTAAGATGTCCCCTCCTGTGCACCACCGCCCCCCTGCCCCCTTCTCCCCACGCTTCCCCCTTCTCCACCAGCGGTATGAACAGGGCTTCATCACAGACCCGGTCGTCATGAGCCCGAGCGCCCGTGTGAAGGATGTTTTCGAGGCCAAGGCCCGGCATGGCTTCTGCGGCATCCCCATTACAGACAACGGCCAAATGGGCGGCCACCTTGTCGGCATCATTTCCTCCCGGGACATAGACTTCCTCAAGGAGGAGGACCATCACCTGCCGCTCAGTGAGGTGGGCAGTGTCTTTCTCACAGCTAGTATCAGTCAGCTGGTGGGGGGGGGGGAAGGTTTCTTAAGTTTATTTAAATGTTTCATTGAGGACTTCAAGGACGTCGCTCCTTTTCTCTTTAAACATCATTAGCTAGCTGAATCTTGGCACGATTGAGACGACCCTTTCCCCCTTGCAGGTAATGACCAAGGTTGAGGATCTGGTGGTAGCTCAAGCAGGAGTGACTTTGAAAGAGGCAAATGAGATCCTGCAACGCAGCAAGAAGGGTAGGGAGTGAGGCAGCAGGTGGCCATCGCATTCTGAATTATGAAAAGTCATAGAATAATTACTGTATCATAATTCAAGTAAAATGTAGGTGTTGCAGTTCTTTAGACCACCTGCTGGCAATTAATATTACAAATAAATACAGCTAACATGCCTATACACCTCACGCTGTCAGCACTTTCAGCCGTTCCTCATCGTACAGCTTCCTGATTTGCACTGGCCTTTGTAAATACAGGCATTCGTTTTTTTGTTTTTTTTTTCTTTGCATCACTTTTATTATATTTTTAATATTTTTATCTTGGGTATTTTCTTTTTGAGTACAGTCTTTGGAGCATTCCAGTGTTTCACTACACGTCAATTCGTCAATATGAATTTTATTTTACGCATTAATTTTTCAGATATCCAAAGTTCAAATCTTCGCCTTGATTTCCTCTCATTGTCATATCAGCTTCCCCCCCCCCCCCACCAAAAAAAATATTATGCCCTCCATTGCTCTCTTGAATAGTATCTTATTATCTTGGTTACTAATGGGGCCTAAACTAAAGTGGTTTAGCCTCCCGCCTGATGGCTGATCCCACCTGACAGGTAAGCTGCCCATCGTGAATGAGGACGGATGCCTGGTGGCCATCATCGCCCGTACGGACCTGAAGAAGAACCGCGACTTCCCGCTGGCCTCTAAGGATTCGCGGAAACAGCTGCTGTGTGGCGCTGCCATTGGGACACACATGGACGACCGGTACCGGCTGGATCTGCTGGTGCAGAGTGGGGTGGACGTAGTGGTGCTGGTGAGCATTTGCTGGTGTCTGTGTGTGTCTGTCTACCATTTAATAAGTATTGTTCTAAGCAGGTCTCTCTTGCTTCCACAGGACTCATCTCAAGGTAACTCGATCTTCCAGATCGAAATGATCAAGTACATCAAGGAGAAATACCCCAGCCTGCAAGTTATTGGGGGCAATGGTGAGAGTTTCGACCGAAATGGTTGTCATTGTGTTGTTCAAATATTCTGAGTCTTCTGTTCACCTGTCAAGGCCTTCTGGCATCTCTCATTGTATCATTCCTCCTCTGCCTCTTTCAGTCGTGACGGCAGCTCAGGCAAAGAACCTCATCGACGCTGGAGTGGATGGTCTGCGCGTTGGAATGGGTAGTGGCTCCATCTGTATCACGCAGGAAGGTGAGCCTGACCAATCACAGACTTCCTTACTTGGCCCCTAGCCAATCAGATGGAGACTACTGCGCATTTCCATCTTTCCACTCTAATTCTCATTAAATATCCAATGGGGTCGAATTGCTTCAGACTGTCTCTTGTAGTGATTGCAGCTGCTTCTCCATGTCTTATTCTCTCCTTTCCTGGCTCTCTTTCTCCACCTGTTCTCAACCTGAATCTCGCTGCTGCTGTCCGTCTCTAGTGCCCGTCTTTGTACCTCCCAGTATTAAGCTCCACAGCCCCAAAACCCCATCCACTGTTACAGGATATTCCAGTAAGTCCCGACCCAGTGCCCCCAGTATCATACACGGCCTGCTGTGCTGACTGGCTAACCGCTCTGCGTTTTTTGGTAGAAGTAGAGACTGGCCTGGGGTTTTGAGGCTTTGGTCGCTTATCTTTGGAGGCTTTGCCGTCTTACTAACCCAGTGCTCCACAGAATGACACCCTTCACACCATCTGCTGTGTTGCATTGGCCTGTCTAGTCGCAGGCAGCATGTTAGCTGCACTTAAGAACACGTTAAACTTCTCATATATCCTGAGCATGTTCAGCCTACACCATCTGGAGGATTTGCACTACAGTTTACATTAACCAGTGAAGGGGATATCATGTGACCCACTGGTTCTTATTCATCCCTTTCTTTACCATATATAAGGAACTGATGCAGTTGTACGTGTATGAGGTAATCTGCCGAATGACTTGTGAAATCTCTTTGAATAACGGTCATTATTCCGTGTCACCATTTTCGAGTTAGGCGGTAAATATTGGTTTATTTTGTTGAGCAAGGTTCTTGCATGATCTCAAGTCCCCTTAAGTGTTTCTGGGTCGTGGATTTTATCTGCAATAACTTGCGTAAATTAAGGTAGAAATGCATACAATGGAGAAAAATGGCAGACTTGTGCAGCAGGGATCCATCTTTGTCTCTGTTTATAAGCTGCTGTGACCCTTTTGCTGGTTGGGGTGGAACATTTTTAAAGTGGAAAACTTTGAGAAATTAAATACAATTCAACACAGTGCTACAGAGACATATCAATCTTGCATCCTTTGGCTTTGCTTTTATAGACGGCTGCCATCGTAAAAGCAAGTTTATGTTGCATAATGGGCAAGGGTTAGATGTTAAGACCAAAGTTGGAGATGAATTTTGCTGTTTTTTTTTCTTGAGCTCTGTGGTTATGGTGGACTTTGGGAGCAGCTACAGGACAGTGAACTGGAAGGTTGCCTATTTTGACCAAAGTGCCTGGTGTTCCAGTAACTTTCCATCTGCAAAAATAGTCTGGATCTGTGCTCTGGATCTTCTTTTGAGTGGGTCTAATGAATAAGTAACTTAATTTAAGTGCATGATTGAAATTTGAGCTACTGATTGAAGTTCTTGTGGGCAAAGAAGAGAACAGAAGAGCAGAATTGAGACAGGAGCTGCTGTTGTCTTTACTGAACATAAGGGAAGGCAGATGGTATGTAATGGAAATATGTTCATTAACATGGCTGCTTTTAATTACATGTAATTAATGTAACTTGTCTAAAAACTCAAATTGGTATTAACCCAGCAGCCCTCTTTGTCTGCTTTGGTAAAATCTGGAATTATGAAATGGAATATTACACCTATCTTGATATAGCCAAGATGTAAAATATTTCTAGGAATGGGGAGGCGGGGTTTTTACTATGAATGAGAATTTTTATTTCCTAATAAAATTCAAAAACTTCTCGTTTGAGATTATTCATGAAAAGATTTTCTTTCCCTGAGCCCATGTCACCTGATTGGCGTGCTGAGCCGTCAGTACATGGTGACGTCTGAAGTCCTTTATTCCAGCAAACTGCCCAGATTAAAAAAAATATGCAAGTAGATGTGAGATTAGGATGGAGCCCCCCCCCCCCCCAATCCTGAATTTCACAGTGAATGTGAATTATCCTATTACAAGCTTTACCCTAAATGTAACACAGTCATTATGCTGAAATTGAAATGCATTCCAAGAAGGCAAACCTTGCATGAGCAGACATAATACCCCCCCTCCCAACCAGAGTTTTGGTATCACTAATAAAACTGGTTAACAGGAAGCCCATGCGTGTGTAAGTATACTTGTGTGTGGGTGTAAAGTGTTTCTCTGCCTCACTGCTGTTTGACACACACCTGTCTCCCACGGATTGATATCTTTTGCTCTCTTCCCCCCCCCCCCCTTCTCTCTGTCTCAGTGTTGGCATGTGGCCGTCCCCAGGCTACAGCTGTGTATAAGGTGTCTGAGTACGCCCGGCGCTTCGGCGTCCCCGTCATCGCCGACGGGGGCATCCAGACGGTCGGCCACATCTGCAAGGCGCTGGCGCTCGGAGCCTCCACAGGTACTCTTCATAACGTGCCATTAACTCGCCCAGGCCTGTCTTCCGTGCTCCGTTTCAGTCTCAATTCTCTGCCTGTTTTTCCCATATTACCCTTTTTGTCAAGCTGACCAAAGCAGTAATATGTACGGCTAAAGCACTTCTAACAATCTCAGAAGACATAGATAATGATGAGCTGATTGTTAAACGCACAAAGGTAAAGTGAGTGCTGATATACTGCCTGTACCTTCTATTAATGCCACACAGCAATTTCTTCGCCAAGGTTCATTTGGTCATACTCGTGCACATTCCCTACGTTGCCACCATAATGTTCAAATGCCAGCATCTGTCATGGTGTGGGGGGTGTGTTAATGTGGACCTGGAGTCCACTTTCCCGTATGCTTATGTCCATCACAGAAACACGTCTGTTTTTATTGCAGTGCTGTCAGGGATCATTCAGTATTGGCTTTTGACTTTCCTTTGGATTCCTTGAATCTTTTAAGTGTGTGTGCTGTAGCGGGTAACTCCCATGGAACCTCCCTGCAATCGTGCATTGAGAAATATAAGAGATTACCTGGATAGGATGTCAATAAACAATATGTTACATCCCCTCCCCACCCTGCTAAGAGACTTTGTGAGGAATATCGGATTAGGCCACGGACAGTATAACAGTCAGGTCTCCCAGTTAGAAAGTATCGATCAAGCAAGTTGGGAAAGAATGGGCTGCTCAGTACTTGACTTCCTGACATTCACAGGGGTTTGACTATTTGAGAATGATTAGCAAAAAAGTTATGACATTGGTTATTGATTAGCCTAACACTGCTCCTTGACAGTAGGCTTTGTCTTTTCTCTCTGTGGGGATTGCGGAACAGCGCTGGATTGATTAGTTTTGCCTTTTTTTCTTTGGCACAGTAATGATGGGCTCCCTGCTTGCCGCCACCACCGAGGCCCCCGGGGAGTACTTTTTCTCCGATGGGATCAGGCTAAAGAAATACCGCGGCATGGGCTCACTGGACGCCATGGATAAGAACCTGGGCTCACAGATGCGCTACTTCAGGTATTCAGGAGCACTCCGGTTTACGCACTGTGAAAATCCATCTTGACTTCCATCTAGTTTTCCTAGACATGCTCGTCCAGTGGAGCCTAGTGACTATTTTAAGATGTATGAGGCAGGGTGGACCATGCACGGTATCTCTGTCCATCCCGCAGTGCAATTTTGGCATGCCGGTTCACCTGTTGCATGTTTTTGGACTGTGGGAGGAAACCCAAACAAATATGAGGGGCACACACAGCCAGAGCAGGACATGGGCACACAGACTCAGTACCCACCTGTCCTCTGTGCCACCTTCTCATGTTGAAGTCACACTGTTTAAATAAAGCCCCAGCATGTTGTGTTTCGGCACCTAACAGACTTGGACCCTGATATAACTTTTTCTCTCCCGATGCACAATCCTGTGGTCTTTCATTTTGTGTCCTTTCTAATGTAGTCGCTCTAAAGTATGATTTAATAATGTTGAAGGTGGATATATAAAATAAGATCGTTGGATTTGGAGACCGACCTTTTTGGGATGACTGTTTTGAAAATAGAGCTGTAGTTGATCTTCATCATCTTCCCCAAGCATCTTCATGTTTGCCCCCTGGTTTCAAGGAGGGTTAGAGCAGTGTGAATACTGTAGCTACTATGAAGCATTGATCTGTTGCCTTTGTCAAAATGAACAAAAGCTGCTTCTTGGCTATTGAGGCATCCTTGCTTGGGGGTGGACGTTCCGGCTTTTGAAATCAGTGATGGGTATCTTGCTGTGTACGTCAATGATCGTGTTTGAAGTGATCCTTGAACCATTTCTCGTAGGCAGCCTTGGCACTTCTGATACCTCTTTCAGGTTGGCCCTGGCGGCACAATAGGCTTCAGTATCACCAGTCCTGAAAGCTGTACTGTGAGTCCTTGGCAGATACTGCACCTCTTTGGATGCTGGTTGGGAAACACAAGAATGTGTTTGTCGACAGTGATGGTCAGAGCAGGTTTTTAATAATAAAGTCAATAATAATGCGGCGTCATTAATCCCCATGGGGAAATTCTTTTCGCCCATCTTGCGCTCCATGATGCACACACGTAGGTGAGCAGCAATGGGCAGCCACCTATAGAGATGCCCATAGAGCTAGGGATTAAGGGCCTTGCTCATGGGCCCACAGACATGTGACTGTTCTGGCAAGGCTGAGGCTCGAACCAGCGACCTTCTGATCACAGCCTCAAAGGCTTAGTCCACTGAGCCACACACTTTATGTAAGACAGTACTGTAGTTGTCTTCTCGAGTGTCTTTGGGGCTTATTTACACAATAGGTACACAGTCTGTGCATTCTTGGAGCTGGGAGGATCTATGGCCAGATCTGTACTGTCCTAATGGTCGGTCTTGCCTTTATGAAAGCGAGGTCTGTGAGGCCATGGTTAGGAACAAAGAAATGTGATCGGACTGACCCCGGTGGGAGGTGAAGGAGAGGCTTTGTAGCTATCTTTGGGGTTTTTTTTTTTTTTTTTTTTAAAAAAAAAAAAAAAAAAAAAAAAAAAAAAACGGGTTCAAGTGTGTTTGTGCTGCTGGTCGGGCATTTAACAGATTTACGAGTGTAGCTTGTGCCAGGGATGGGGTGCGACGAGATGAAAGCCGCCTCTCACCCGATGACGCATCGCACGTTCACAAGTACTGGGTATTAAATTATTGGCTGATGGCCCAATAGGGAACGTGAGCTGAGACATTGCGAGACCAGTTGGTTTTACCCTACTGTCAATATTGCAACTAGTCATGCTCATTATAAGAGGAAATGTGGGTTCAGACATTCGTTGCATGTGCTTGGCTGAGGAGCCAGTTGTGCAACACTACCCTCTATGGGCATTTCATAGACATAACATTATGTTCGTGCTGTGCGTCTCTTGTTGATTCGATAGCTGGTCCCCCCCAGCAGAAGCTGATTTGGGCGCCAATATATTGAAAAAAAAATTTATCTTAATTCCCTGCCCCCTGAGAAGATTTTGTAATTTCAGTGCTTGATTGCAAGGGCTCTTAAAAGAAAAGCTCTTATTGGCTGAACTAGAGAACCATTAAAACAGATCTCGGTGTGGCTTTCTGCCACTCCTAAGCCCTGTGAATGAATTGTTTTTGCTCCACAGTGAATGTGATAAGATTAAGGTGGCACAGGGAGTGTCTGGTGCAGTGCAGGACAAGGGATCCATCCACAAGTTTGTCCCCTACCTTCTGGCTGGGATCCAGCATTCCTGTCAGGACATCGGGGCCAAGAGCCTCACCCAGCTCAGGTAGGCAGGCCTCCCGAAGGCGCTGCGGCAGGCCTCCCAAAAGCGCTCATTCACTCGGCTGTCGAAGCGATGTGTACTGTGTGCATATATCCTCATTATTAAATGCATCCGACCAGGGCCATGATGTATTCTGGAGACTTGAAGTTTGAAAAGAGGACAGCATCTGCACAGATGGAAGGAGGAGTCCACAGTTTGCACAGGTGAGCAGGCTCACTCTCACGTGGAGCACTTTCTTTGTGTGAAATCACCTGCTTTACTGAAGTTGTTGACTTTTTTTTTTTTTTTTTAATGTTACCGTAATAACTGATTGAAAAGGTTCACAATCTAGAATTGTTTGTCGCAGCTCTGTCAAACACCCCCCTCCCCCCCCGAAATGTGTTTTCACAAGTTTCCATTTTGGTTTTGCTTAGAGTAGATTTATGGTAGAATAATAGACGTCGACTTTGAATTTGAAATTGAGGGGGAGCAAAATTGTAGAAACTGGAATAGTTTTCATTCAAGTGCCTGTAGTAATTTGACTTGTTTGGGAACAGTCTGATTTTACTGGGGCTCACCCTTAGCTTTTTCTTTAAGTGATCAGAGCAATTATCTTGCTAGTTTATTAACTTTATGGTGCCCGTGGACTAAATATGGATTTTAATTCACAGTAATTACTAGTTATAAATTTAATTTAACCACAATTTTTTCTCTGTCTAGATTTTTAAACTCTTTTTTTTCCCCCTCTCATTCAGTTATGAGAAACGACTGTTCTGAAGATTATGGAGCCATTGAACCAAACTTTTCTAGTCGTTCACATGACTCCTGACAAACCTGCTCCTTCAGGCAAACATTCAGATACAGACAAAACACCAGAACTGTCACAGAATACCTGCCTGCCAGGTATCCAACTATTCTCTCATTGTCTTCCAAATAAGTCACTCTTATTTAAAGAGATTTGCATATTACCGGATGCATGTGTCTAAAGCAGACACTTTCATGCATCCTTTAAAATAAAGTTTAAACTTTTAAAATAAAGTGCACTGCTTCCTTTGTCCTCATCTTTCTATTGAAATGTTCAGCTTGTACTATTCAATTAATGGTGACGTATATGCTGTCTGTAAACTGCAATGTCGAAATTTAAAACCCAGAAACAAGGAGCCGGATGAGTTCTCAATGATTTATGCAGCCATTATCTGTCAAACAAATGATCTTTGCCTCATTTTCGATTCACTGCACACTGATTTTGTTTGAAGGGACAGTGTAATCTGTGCCTGCTGCAGCATTGAATGAGCTGTAAACATACACACTGCATGGGAGGCTGTGGACCCTCATAGAAGAATAAAAATAAAAACAAGGAAAAACACTTTTTGTAATGGTGTTTTCCTTGGTTTTTATAAGCACCACATTCTTGCCTAGGGGTAAAGCTTACTTTCACTTCAAACCAAACATTTCTTCGCTGACAGACAGGTTTGACTGAAGCCAAAACAGTGTCCTATTCTGGGAAGGTAGGTGCCATGTAATTTTACCTAAATGGAACATGGTAAAACACCTATTTAGTTACATAGTGCACATTTATAAACTATTAATAAAACAATTTAGATGCATAGCTTTTTTCCCTAAATACAAAGCCAACCAAAGGAACTTCCTCAGAGGATCAGATAGCATAACATGTACCTGTGCAAAAAAACAACATAACGATTTTTTTAAAACCTTATTTAACAAATAAAACTTGCCTGCGATGAGGCTGACATTTAACCCCAGAACACTAATGCTTGTCAACATGGTTTCAGACGACTATTTCAGCAAATGACATTTAATAAACTGGTGCCATTCATTCAGGACTGGCTGTTTTTGAATCAGTCTTTTAATGAAAAGTTCTTGGTCACTGCAGTGATTCGTTCACTGATGTGCTTGCATGTGAAAGATTTAACCAACGCTCAATATATATTATGAAATTATACAATATGCAATATAAATAATGCCAAACATCTAATTCTGTTGAACATAAAAGGAACTATCCAAATATGCGCGGGGGATTCTCCCGCCCGGAGAGAAATGAAAAAATTAAAGAAAGAAGAGAGCTATGTTGGAAGCGAAGGAAACTATTGGATGCACACAAAATCACAAAGTGTAATTCCGTAAAAAAATCACAATTTCCATCTCTAACATGCAATATCTACTGCGAAATCCGATGATTCGTTGGGTATCGTACTTCGCAAGATATTCATTAAATTACATATTTTTCCATATAAGCCTTTCTCGCCGTTCTTCTAACACGGAGATTTAATTTGTGCAAACGGTAGTACAACTGGGTTCAACGCCATCTAGCAAAAAGATATATTGGGGGCGTGGCTGTTAGTGTTAATGCCACACCCAACATGGCCCCTGTGTGGTGACGAATAAATAGAGCCATTGGCGTTACATAGTGTGTAACAAGAAATTGGGTGTTAAGGAAACCAACAGACAATGTATAGTTCCTGTTGTAGCATGTGGCGGTATTCGCAGTCACCTGATCCATGTTGCGATGCAAGCAAAAAAAAACCGCGACATTTCTAGGTATCGAGGTATCCTTGATGTTGGAAGCCGCCACGACATTGTAAGTGTCTAACTTGAGTATTATTCCTGCTCTGAGGATTACATGGAAGGAGCAGACAATCGTCCCTTTCGAATTGGTACCACGGTTCGAGCCCTGAACTCCGCTCTGCGTGGTGAGCCGGAGAATGTGGCTGCGACTGTGCCCGATAAACGGTGGTTCAAGGAAAGTAGTGCCAAGAATCTCCGAAATCGGGACTTCTTGTCGCCTTCATCGGTCCTTACCACACTGTATGCAGACGGCCAGGTTGGTAAATCGTAACGTTTTTTTTGCCGTTTTAATTTGGTTTTCGTCACGGATCAGTACGTTTTAGCTCGCAGCGGGGAGGACTAGACATAAATAACTTTGACTGATTATCCATCATTCTTCTTCTGTTATGTTAATAATGCTGAAGTGCTGGATTATTATTGGGTAAATAATTGATTTTATTACAAATTATTTTCATCGTTGTTATTGTTGACGCTGCAGTATAATACAAACATGTTGAATCCCTACCTCAAAAATGAACGCCTTATGTCTTATGTGGGACAATTCTATGAATGCGTCACGATTGCTTTATTTTATGATGCTTAAGCTTGAATCGCTGAGATGCGTATTCTATTCGTGGAGTAAAAATTAAAATGTCATGCGTCTGTGTGTTTGTGCGTGTTCCAGGTGCCGGCCACTGTTTTGGGACGGGTGCTGTCGGTGGGAGGCAACGGAGTGCTGCCAATAGCTGCGGGCGAGGTGATCGTGGAAGGACTCCGGTTGCGAGTGGACCGTGTGTCCGTGTTTCGGGAGGTTCTGGGTGATTTGCATCCATATCTAAAGCCGTCGGGCCAGGGGCAGGGCCACGTCGTGTTAAACTGCCCGGCTCTCTACCCCAAGCGTTGCCTGTCGTCTTGCGAAACTATCACTCTGGGACAGCTTCGGACAGTGTTGTTGGCCGACCACCAGGCGGTGCTGTTGAAGAAGAAGGGGTGAGAAGAGTTTTTTTTGGTTCTCCGCACATATTTGTTCCTTAAACCTTTGTGGGTCTGTGAGCATGCAGTCAGGTGTATTTTGTGAATTTAAATCTGTGTTGTGTTGAATCCTGTTTGTTTTTTTTTACTAGATTTTCAGTGTCTTTCTGCCCTGCACTACCTGAGGGAGCTGAAATCGTCCGTGTCCTTAAATCCATTGGTGTGGAATGGCCCACGGTGCCAGTTTGTTCAGCCAATGGCAAGAGAGAAGAGGAACTGTGGGGGGTGTTTAAGAATTCACCATATAGAGACTCTGAAGAGGAACTGTGTGGAGGAATGGAGATGGAAGGAGGGGGGAGTGAAAAGGGGACCAAGACTGTGAGGATAAACTTGAAAAAAGCAGTTCAGGAGAAGAATCTTCAGGGATATGACCCAAACCTTGGGGTTTGTACTGGTGAGAAGTGGTGGACCGTTTTTCTTTGATCTTCTGTTCCTAGACTGTATGCATGTGAGGCAGAGTACTTGAGTACATCTAACAGCGATACGATGCTCCTAATACTGGCCCTTGGCCAAAATAGACAGCAAAACAAACCGAAATATACCTTGGTTTAATTTTATTTCATTTGTCAGCATTTTTATTTGTAGCAAGTCACTTTTACTGGCTTATACAGCCAGAAGTGTTATTGCAGTGTCAGTTTCTGCACCCAGTCACTGAATATTTAATGGCACGTCTTAACAGTGCTGGTGCATAGGATGTATGCACAGTGATGACTGTCTTTCTCGCTTACTCTCACAGTCCAGGAAGAGAGTGTGTACCAGTTAGGACAGTTGGAAGCAGCGACAGCAGTCGACAAGGTGAGTCGACAAGGGTAGCTCAGAGTTAAGAACGAGTGCATTTTACACAGACAGATACGAAACACTGGTAATTTCACTGGAAATTACACTTTTATGTAAAATTATGGCATTTCATATTGAACAGTGCCAGTAACATTTGATAATCCATAAGAATTAATTTTTCATTTAGCATTAATGATTTGAGGTTCATTGATGTTTATTTCTTCCTTGCATGACTACAGGATGTGAAAGCTGATGTGATATATACATTTTTAACTCCTGAACGCTGACACTTGGTGCAAAACCCCCTGAATTATCTGTGCGTTTAGATCTGAAATGACCATGCTATTTGCATTCTTAAGACTAAAACACCGTTTGCGTACTGAAATATTGCTGTCAGACTTGAACCTAAAGCTGCTCACCCCCCAGCCCACCGGGGCCAACATCTCCACTTCTCTGAAGCTGCAAAGCTCTTCACTTTCCATCAGCTGCAGAATCAGATACATTCCGCCTCAGATGAATATTGGATTTTTTTCCTCCTGCAGCAAATCCATCACCTACTCCATCCATCAATCTTCTAACTGCTTATTCTTGTAAGAGTGGGGGGGGAGGGGGGTGTTGGAGCCAATCCCAGGCAGCACAAGGCGGTGATATGTCCTGGACAGGATACTAGATTGATCATATCTTCTGAAAAATATGATGCTACTAATCTCTTTATTTTTTTTATTATACTGTTCTTGAATGTATTATCTATTGATTGACGGTGTTAGAGAAATGTTGTCTTCTCCTGATGGTAATTTGTTTACTTTTGCTCCAGGGTGCGGCCCCCATGGTGCTGCATGTCACTTCATCCCAGGATGAGTTTCGCCAACAGCAGGTGGATGTCCTGTGGAGAGTGGGCGGAGCCAGGGCCACTCAGGTGTGCATAGCATGGAGTGCGGAGAATAAACTGGGGTGCTACACAGCCGCGCAACACTGTACGGACAAATGTAGAGGGTGCATGAATGCAGTGTGTGGAGAATAAACTGGGGTGCTACACAGCTGTACAACACTGTACGGACAAATGTAGAGGGTGTATGAATGCAGTGTGTGGAGAATAAACTGGGGTGCTACACAACCGCGCAACACTGTACGGACAAATGTAGAGGGTGTATGAATGCAGTGTGTGGAGAATAAACTGGGGTGCTACACAGCCGCGCAACACTGTACGGACAAATGTAGAGGGTGTATGAATGCAGTGTGTGGTAACGGGCCAGAGTTGCTGTAGTTGTTTATAAAAAGAGAGAGAAATTTTACTATCTTAAAATGGTAAATGTTTATAGAGCCCATGGAAGTATTAAGCTGTTCACATTTTTGAGGTTGTGGTAAAGACATTTTACACAAAAGTAAATCCGCAGTCTTCAAATTGCTTGCAGTCTTTGCTGCTGTATTAGGTTTGTGTTTTAAATGCAGTTGATTTCCTCAGCTAGGTACCGTGTTTGTTGTGGAAAGACGTCTATGTCAGAATCCCCCTTGAATATTTTTAGTATGATCTGCTTTACCCCTGGAACAATCTGTTAGTATCCTTGATAGGGCGTGAGTTCTAAATTCTGCAGTATGGGGGCAGTTTCAGGTAATTTTAATATACCAGCATGACCCATATATAGTCATGACAATAACTAATCACAATATTCCAGCTGACAGAAAAGTATCAATGCAGAATTGCTAGTGAATGTCATTAAGCTTTAGAGTGCTGCAGGATTTACAGACACTCGTTTTCTGAAGTCCTGTCATGGTCTGTTTCCTGTAGAAACACATGGTCTGTGGACCAGTCAAGACACCCGGTTCCCAGATTAACGCCATGAAGTACATCCAGTGAGTAACACTGAAGATAAATGATTGTCAGGGAAAAATGTTTCACCATGTTTTAGTCTGTGCCTTACTGTCAGCATGTAACATTGTGTGTGTGTGTGTGTGTGTGTGTGTTTGGTGTGTCCCAGTGCTAGCAGTGTCATGGTGCATCTTAAGATTGAAGCGCATGTCTACAGAATGCTGTACACCTCACCAGAACTGGAGACCAAGAAGGTCACCTCACTCATAATGTCTTGTTAGCCACTCAGAGTATTGAAGTGTCCTTGTTTCTGTAACTTTACACACACGTAGCACATTAGCAAACAGAAAGCAACTCCACAATGTTAACTACATCCTCTGCTGCACTGTACTGCACTGAGATAGTGTTTACTTCTAGGTAGGAGTTGATAAGACATACGTTTAATTAGTTACTATGCAGATAGGCTTTCAGTAGCAGGCACTAATCTTATATTATTATCTGCATAATAATTATTATTGCAGGAGGAAAAAGTAGTTTTGCATAATGGATTTCAGTTATCAGGGGTAGCTTGGTGGTGCAGTGGTTCGCACTGTTGCCTCACACCACTGGGACCGGGGTTCGAGTGTCCGCCATGGCTCTGTGTGTGTGGAGTTTGCATGTTCTTCCCCCCCACAGTCCAAAAACATGCTGAGGTAAGTTGGTTGCTTCCAGGATAAACTCTGGACACCCATGACCCTGCATAGGACACGTATAGAATCATATATGGTATATATGAGTATAGATAATGAATGAATGGAATAGTTGTCTATTGTAGTTGTGCTCATTTCAACATTTTTGTATTGTAATTTGCTTTTTAAACAGGTTACGTAAAGCACAGATGAAGGAGGCTTCAGAGATTAAATACGGGGAGAAAGTGGAAGGTAACTATGGGGTTTTCGCTTCTGGGATTTAGGGGGTTTCCACACCGGCCTTTTGCTCAGTTCTGTATTCTGTCGTGTCCAGGACAGGCGTGGGATGACATCATCCAGGTCATGACTTCAGCCACTGTGAGGTTTGAGCTGCTGTCAACGGTCCATTCAAGTCCGGTGAGTGCAGCGATCACGACGTGGAGACGGAGATGTCCCAAAAGCGCCTTGCCTCTCACTTCGTTCTACATATGGTTTCCTGCAATGGTTTATGGGTGAAGATACTGGAATTTTAGAGTGACTTCATGCTTTTTGCTCTGGCTTTGTACAGGTGACCCTGGATGTGCAGAGGGAAGGGGGCGTGTCCACCAAAGGCCCCAAGGGCGGAGTCTTTGTCATGTACAATTGTGCCCGTCTGCACACGCTCTTCACCAGCTACGAGCATGCAGTGAAGCAGGGTGCGAGGCAGTGCGCTTTCTAGAATATGCGTTCACCTATAGTAATTTTATATGATACAGACTATAACAGATCTGTTATCTGTCTCTCACAGGCCTTTACCCAGAAATTCCAAATGTATCTCACCTGGATTTCTCTTCCCTTAAAGAAGAGGTACAGTGTGTTTCTATAACATGTGTAGTGATGTCTGTAGTACCAATTAAAGTTATTCTTCTGTGTTATTAATTACGTCATTTACCTTGTCACTGAGAATATTTGAGAATGTACCACAAAAAAATCACATGATGTACGTAGTGACTATATTAGAGATGAAATGAGCCTAACATTTTCTGTTTATTTTCTTATAGGGGGAATGGCTTTTGCTATTCAATTACCTAATTCCTTTTTCTGATCTACTGGACCAATTAGGACAGTCCCTGGAAGAAGGTAGGGGTGGGGCCAGAGTTGGCATGAAGACAGAGCAGGTGAGGTTTTTAGTAGTGATGTAATGCGCATGCAGCAGTGTATGTAATGTTAACAGATTTTGCTAATGTATATGTATTGCACCCCTTTGCAGATCTGCAGGTTTCTGGTGTCTCTTAGTAAGGATTTCAGCTCCTATTACAACAGAGTTCATGTCCTTGGGGTGAGAAACTACCTATTTTCAGTCCTAATTTATTATTTTTATTTGGCTTAAAGGGGGGGACATTTTAAATATGTGACTAGAATTTAGCTTTATTGTTATTTTTGAGTTCTGTCACATTTTGTGTTTTGATAAATTTTTGATTGATTGCACACCCTGCTGTTTTGCACTTTATAGTGTTAATGGTTTTTTTTTTCTCAAGGATACAGGAGCAATAAATGTCAAATGCAATGGTAGCAGAATTAATCATTTTCTTCTGTATGCAGTCACCTTTCCATTTTGTTGACATCTCTCTCTTTGTCCCTCCCTCCCTCCCTCCCTCCAGGAGCCAATGCCTCATTTGTACAATCAGATGTTTTGCCGACTGCAGCTACTTGGGGCACTGAGAGAACTTTACCACTGTGCCCTGGACACCTTACATTTACCTCCGATTCCACAACTATAGTCCATGTAACAGCACGACCCAGGCTAAGGACCCTTAAGCCAGCTACAGTGATGCGTTTACACATTGGGTACTGTAGATACAGGTGCCCCCCTGTTTCTAGTAGGGTGCTACAGCCCTATATTTGGCTGCCCCTTTATGCACAAAACAATTGGAAGTACTATTTTACAAACAGGCCCATAAAGAGTTTAGGTAGTAGAGAATTCTGTGATACAGACACTAACCCTGTGCCATATTTATTACCCCTTAGGTTTGGGGGCATCTAATGTCACTTTACATTGTTTGTGCCAAATTCTGGAATATTCCCAGGTCGATGCAGGTTTCTCCCAAAAGATGTTCTCAGGTGGGGAACCAGATTTCATTATTAGAATAAATATTGTGAGATTCATTTTAATAAATGAAGATGTTTATGTGAAATCTCTCTGAATTTACTGCTTAGATGTTTAAGTTTACATTTTTAATTAATTTATAAAAGTAATTCTGGGTTTAGCAAAATGATATAGGCCAAAATTTTGTAGAATGGGAGTGGCAACAAATGATGGTTTAATTTATTTTTAATTACAGTTTTAATAAGGCCAAATTCTCTAATGTAACCTTTTCATTTTTAGTCGTATGCCCTGTTGCACTAATTGGAAATGTGGCTAAAAACTTATTGATTTCAAGATTTTTTTTGTATGCAATATATATAAGAAAACACTCCATGGGCCAAAAAAATAAGTGCCAGTCAAATGGTTCTGGTGTAATCAATTTTCCCAAATCCACACACAACCACCTTATTTCCTTGTTCTCTCTAGATGTAAAAGTGTTGGGTGCAACTTCTTTCTGCTTTGTTTTGGTATCACCTAAGTTTACTGTAACCTTTGTTACAGTATCACCTAAGTTTTAACCTCATGTCTAGGATTTTGTTAAAGTCTTTGTAGTCTGTGCTGAAGACCAGTATGCAAGCTAATCATTAAAATTAATCTGTCTGGGAGTTTTTTCAAGAGATGTATTTCGGATATGTGAAAAGGAACTGTGTCAGAGAGGAAATTTATGATTTTTTATTGCCAATTCAAGCATTAAGATTTAGAGGCCATTATGGTTAATATGATTAAAACCCAGAATTACTTAAGTGCAGGCTGTGTAAGTCTTTTGCATCTCCACAAGGTGGCAGCTGAATTCAACTGCCAGGCAGCCCCCAGTGCCCACCTACTCACTCACATCTTCCTATCAAAGCGTTCCCTGGACCAGGACCCGCCTGTCAATCATTTCCCAAGGCCAGAGTCGGACAGACAATAGAGGGAGTGGAGGGAAAAAAAGAGAGTAAAGGGAGATCTAAGAGTGAGCCATGCAGAACAGAGGATGAACAGAGGTACAGAGAGCAAAGAGGGGATGGAAATGGCCTTGGAACAAAACGCACCCAAATGCTTAAACTCTGTGACACGGGAAACCTGGTCAATGCTGATTCTATCAAAGCTCATTTCTTAATGTAACAGCTGTTGCCAACTGCACCCCCACCCCTGCATCCACCTCTATTATTCTCTCTTTCTTTCAGTCTTTGGGTGCATAATGGTAGCAAATATAGTCAAACATGATCAAAAATAAAATATCTACTGCACAAATTGTAAGAGAAAATGATCAATGGACAGTCTAAATTAAAATCTTGTGTATTGTTTTTTTTTTTTAGTAAACATGGAGACTGAACTCTAGTGATTCAGGATTTTTTTTTTTTTTTTTTGAAAAATGAGTCCATCTGACCTTGTCACAGGCTGTTTGGGATCCCCTGACAGTCGTTGACCTAGTACTGTCCTCATACATTACCTACAGGAAATTCTCCACATTCTGACATCACTTAGTGTTATTACTACCCACTTGCAAGTTATGTTTTACTGTATTATTTTTTATGATGAAAGGAGCGCATTTTATTTTAACTCGTATGCTGCCATTCTATTAGCTTATTATCGAACACTGTGTTGTACAGGTGTCAATTATCTCATTCAAGCAAAATTGTCACTTATCTAAACCTCTCCCTGTTCATGTGATTTGGGTCACAGAGACACAGAGCTGCCCCAGGTAAACTCCACTGCATCAGACATACGAATTCATAAGTAATCTTCATCTCTAAGAGAAAATGTGTATAAAACTTGGATACACGTCTCACTATAGATTTATGTGCACTGAATCAACCGTTCATTACACCCTGCTTTATTACTCGTCTTTCCAGATCCCCCCTTTTAAATACTGTACACTGTGACCTGATTAACTGTGTGTGTGTGTGTGTGTGTGTTTACACATGCACGCACATGACGCTGGCCTACTGCTCCATCATCCGACTCTAACAGAAATGTAATTAAATGATCAAATTGTCTCTGTCTGAACAACTGAAGACCGAGTAAATGAACCGGATTTTAATCATATCTCCCCAATTATTAATGGCATCATTCCCAACAGAAGCTTATCTCGAGCAGTGTAGGAAAGAAAGATGGAGACAAACACAAGCTGACACAACCATACATAACTACATTATATCCATAATAGAATATACAATAGAGTATGATCAAGTAGAAGCGGGAAATGCTCAATTACGACTTTTATCGCATCATTTTGCGATGGGTTGCGGTTAAGGTTGCTTTGAGTTTCCCCGGCTTGGTTAATTTGAGCACGCCATCAGGCTGCTGGACCCGCCACGTAAGTCACCACGCAGCTGTCGCCGCTATGAACCCCCATGAGTTACACCGTAAAAATGGGTGGGTGGGGTTGTGTGAGCGGCGCTTTGTGAATGACGGGACGGCCGATGGCGAATTAATATCGACAACAGGCGATCTGCAGTCAATGGGAACCTTCGGCTGCCACTTGTGAATATGCATCCTAGAACCGTTTCGCCGCGTGCCAGATGCGGGCTGTTCCGCTACCACCTGCCGCCCAGCCTTTGGGGAGGAGGGAGGCTGGAGGAGCGCAGTGGGTGGGAGCGAGGCGGTCAAAACGAGGGGACGGGTGGGGGAGGTTGGGAGCCTGTAATTACGGTGTGACTGTGGCTGGCAGGCAAAGCGTCAATCCCCCCAACCCTGCGCCGCACACACCCGCTGCCTCCGTTCCCATGGTAACCTGGGTAGCCAAATAGGTGTGTCTTCGGGGCCTACGGCGGGGACCAGATCTGGCGAGGTCCGGACGGATATCGATCTAAAGATGTGTGGAGCGAGTGGTCACAGATTTAGGGAGGGGAAGGGAAGGGAAGGGAAGGGAGGAGAGGGGAGGGGTGGTTCCGACCCCCCTAATCCACGCACCTGCTGTTTAATCAGAGCGGAATATAAAACAGATCATGTCCAATGTAATTTCATTTAGAGGCGTTACGTTTTAAATACATGTAGATAAATAGGATGAATCGACACCTTGCCAACGCCAATCTCATAAGAAGTGTTAATTAAATAATGTATTTCCATTGTTTTTCAGTCCCAGGATATTGTACCCTGGATACAGAATAAACATAAATTAAATATATTATATTTGAATGATATACAGCATACACATCATCTGAGGCGAGTATTGTACCGTTGGCAAGTTAACTCTGATATGGTGTCGGGAGTTTTTATTTTTTCCCCCGACAGACTCCATGTTTTGGCCGACATAGCTACAGAAACATATTGAAATAACATAAGTGGTCAAATTATTGGAAGAACAACGAATTATATCACCGTGAGAGTACCGGTTAAATTCCGCAAATAAATCCCAATTAGACCTACTAAATGACGATAACAACATAATATAAATTTTAAATAATACGAAACAATACAATATAAGGAAAATATTCAGATGAAGCACATTGGTTATATAAAATTTTAAAAAGCTTAATGTAGTCTCAATTCATCTTCTGTCAGTGATTAAATGTTAAGTTGTTAGGTTGAGCCATACACATGAATAACCCCAGACGCTAAATTTGATCCCTAAAAATGGTCAAAAGTCACCTGCTAAAAGAGGATGTGGCGTGAAAGAAAAGGGAAGTGTAAGTCATCCGTATTGGGATAAACCATTCCGTTTCCCATTTATCTGAACGGAGGATGGGGGAGCGGGGGGGAGGGGTGGCGAGGGGAGTGTAGAGAGAGGATGGATAGTACCACCGGGGTCTGCTGAGAGCCATGTTGGAGCTGAATGAGGAGCTGAGATGCTGCGCCCCTGACGCTCACATCCAGACTCCAGCCGAACGCAGCGTGTAAATGCGACCGCACCGGGTCCGCGGACAGACGGGGGAGCCCGGGGGAAGGTGTGGGGTTGAGGCCGTAGAGCTGGCGACCTAGCCGGAGAAGAGGGGGGGAGAGAAACACGCGATCAGACGGGAAGCGAGAGGGAGAAAGGGGGGGGTTAAGGAAGGATCTTACCAGACTAATGGCTGCACTGCTTTTGGAATCTAACCTGCTCTCAAGACTCCTGCTTCTCTTGCTCCTCAGCCTTTTGTGCGCCGAAAGCCAGGGGGAGAGAGCGGGCTCTTGCTGCCAGACCTATGGCTCGCACCCCGTTCCTGTACACGACAAAAGGCAGAGTTACGGGTGGCTTGCGATGCTGCTTGGGTGTGATCCGGAGGTCCATCCGAGGTGGATCTTACAGTCGGCGTGTGATTCCAGAGGATGCCCGCTACGGGCCTGTGTTAGGCGCCGAGGATCTCATGGGAACAGGCGTCTGGAGAGCAACAGTGCACAAAGAGCAACGGGAGGACAGGCGCCGGGGGATGCGCTCAGACGTCTCCAGCCAGGTACGTGCTCCCGCGGGGAAGGGGCGTTGTTATAGCTTACTACCTTACCATTGATACAGTGTGGCAAAAGCCGTTTGAATAAAAGACCAGCATGTACTGCCTCTCCGTTTGCCTTTACAGTTGCACATCTGCCTAGTCAAAGCTCTTATGGTGATCGTTTCTTTTTCGGTACCGGGGAACAGGGAAGGGTGCTAGTGTGCACCTAGCGATCATTGCACGGGCCTTAAGTGTCAGGCCCCACTGTCGACCAGACTCAACAGATTGAGACGTAGATGCTGTGAAAGACCCGCCTCTGCTGGCACCAAGAAGGCATTTTTCCATCACGTTTAGGGTGCATGCGAGGTGGTGGTCGGTGACGATCGCTGCTGTTGGCAACCGGCGTGATTGTCTTCGAAGACTGTGTTTTTTTCGATAGGGACGGCATGTGCCGCGAGGAAGGAACCGATGCCCCGTCCCAGTAAAAACAGAAAACGGCACCGGCAACTGCTTCATTTCGAGACGCGCTGTTGCGCTTCTGGGCTAAGTCGCGTCCACCTTTTATGCCATTATCCATTTTGTGACTAAGAAAAACGACAGCAAACGGCATAAAGATATCAAAAACCGTCGGTGATTATATGTCCTTTGAGATGTGTATATTTTATGTACAATTTAAAACCGACCGTGTGAGCTTTAATAACCATAAGTGGTTTTCTAGACTGACCAGTGCCATTGGATGGAAGAGCAGCGCTTCTACGAGTCGCACCGTTGTATCAGTAAACGATAAAGAAAAATTAAATTTCTCCCGCCTCTAGTAGCGCTGTTATCCTTCCAATGATACTAACGAAGCTAACTCTAATCCTGTTAAATTATACCCTGTTCTCACATAACCGAATCGTCTGGTCCCACCAAATCCACATGACCGATTTCCAAGCAACCTACTAACCTCTTTTAGACTATACCAGCCATAACTCTCCCTTCTGATTGTCAGATATACCACTAACAGTTATTTTACTGTTACTATTATTGTTATTATTATCATCGTATTTTTCTGTTTTGTCTTATAGAGCTCAACATGATCAAGCTCTCTGACTATCCAGCCATGAGATCTACATCTGCTTCTGCAGAAGCTGGCATTACAAAGCCAAGAGATATCAAGCCAAACTTTTCAGCATCGACGGTGCAGCGGACAGCTCTCGCAATCCCCATGTCCTTTTCAGAGAAGCCCTGGAGGATTACAAGTAAGGCTAATGATATTAAAATGAATGGCAGTGCCATCACCTTCAACACCAATAACAACAATAACAACAATGACAACAGTGCTGGGCAGAGCCACCGAAGGCAAAATAAAGAATTTGGTGCAGGCAGGACACAGGCCAGCCTTCAGGAACGGCCTTGTGGGCCTTCACAGCAGGGGGACGCCCCTGTGAAGGGGTTCCATGCCGCGGGCGCTGACAGCTCCACTTGCAACAGCTTAACCACCAGTATGGGATCCACGCGCCTGCAATTAAAAACCGCTAACTCAGAGGAATTACAGAGAAGAGGTGTCAGTCAACATAGGAAGCAGCTGGGGGGGCAAGCCAAGGGGTTTGGGAGACAAGGAAAGGAGCTGGAGAGGGGGGAGGGAGATAGACAGCCGGATGAGGGAGGGAGGGCAAGTGATGTCGAGAGGACAGAGTGGATGGGGTTGGCGACTAGGAGCAGAACAAAGGCAGCAAAATGGATAGATATGACAGCTGAGAAAGCAGAGGACAAAGGTCAGGATAGCAGAACCCAGATAGTGAAAGGCAGAGACTGGGACAGAAAGAGGATGTGGGGGGTGGGTGAGGAGAGAGCAGGAGGTGGGGAAAAGGTTATTAAAGGAGATGAGGAAGGGGTGAGAGGGTTTCTAAACGGACAGGACACCCAGGAGGACTTCCCCAATGCATCCAGCCGATATCGCCGTGCAGCCAACCGACACCCCCACTTCCAGCAGTATAACTATCAGGTTCAGGTGGCCGAAAACCAGCCCCCGGGTACCTCAGTGATAACTATGTTAGCACAGGACCCTGATCCAGGGGATGCAGGAAGGCTAAGCTACAGCATGGCTCCGCTCATGAACAGCAGATCCATGGACTTGTTCCGCATGGATCCGACCACTGGCATGCTCACCACCACCAAGGTGCTTGACCGTGAGGTCATGGATCAGCATTACTTCCGGGTCACTGCTGTGGACCATGGCTCGCCACGGCTTTCTGGGACAACCATGGTTGCCATCACAGTTTCGGACCGCAATGACCACTCGCCCGTGTTCGAGCAGAGCGAGTACCGGGAGACAATCCGGGAGAACGTGGAAGAGGGATACCCTATTCTGCAGCTGCGTGCTACTGATCTGGACGCCCCCTCAAACGCCAACATCCGTTACCGCTTTGTGGGGAATGCTTCAGCTGTGCGTACTGCTTTCGATATTGACCCCCGGTCTGGGCTCATCACCACACGTGGGCCTGTTGATCGGGAGACCACCGAGAGCTACACCTTGCAGGTGGAGGCCAGCGATCAAGGGAGGGATCCCGGTCCCAGGTCCTCCAATGTGAGGGTGTTCATCACTGTCCTGGATGAGAATGATAACGTGCCACAATTCAGCGAGAAGCGGTACGTGGTGGCAGTGCGTGAGGATGTGAGGCCACACTCCGAGATCCTCCGTATCAGCGCTACAGACCGGGACAAGGACAACAATGCAGCTGTACACTACAACATCATCAGTGGCAACAGCCGCGGGCAGTTTTCCATCGACAGTGTCACCGGGGAGATCCAGGTGGTGGCGCCATTGGACTTTGAGACAGAACGGGAATATACACTCCGTGTGCGCGCGCAAGATAACGGGCGCCCACCGCTCTCCAACAACACGGGCATCGTAAGCGTGCAGGTGACCGACGTCAATGACAATCCTCCCATCTTCGTGTCCACGCCGTTCCAAGCTTCTGTCCTGGAGAGCGCCCCTGTGGGGCACTCCATCCTACACATCCAGGCCATCGACACAGACTCAGCTGACAACGCCCGGCTTGAATACCGCCTCACAGGCAC
Organism: Paramormyrops kingsleyae; assembly: GCF_048594095.1. Lineage (NCBI taxonomy): Eukaryota > Metazoa > Chordata > Actinopteri > Osteoglossiformes > Mormyridae > Paramormyrops > Paramormyrops kingsleyae. The sequence goes on along the minus strand of NC_132802.1, from coordinate 7,701,799 downwards.
GAGCTCCGACACCCCTTTTGTGATCAACTCGGCCACAGGCTGGGTGACGGTCAGCTTGGTACTTGACCGTGAAGCTGTGGAACATTATTTCTTTGGGGTAGAAGCCCGGGACTATGGCGTCCCACCACTCTCCGCATCTGCCAGCGTTACTGTCACCGTAATGGACGTCAATGACAACCGGCCGGAGTTCCTTCAGAAGGAGTACTATTCGCGGCTGAATGAGGATGCGGCGGTGGGCACCAGTGTGGTCAGTGTGACCGCTGTTGATCGTGACGTTAACAGTGCTGTCACCTACCAGATCACTGGAGGGAACACACGTAACCGCTTCGCCATTAGCACCGTGGGTGGGGCCGGGCTTCTCTCGTTGGCACTGCCCCTGGACTACAAACAGGAGCGGCGTTACGTGCTCACTGTCACTGCTTCTGACCGCACACTGTATGACACATGTCAGGTGCACATAAACATCACAGATGCCAACACTCACCGGCCTGTGTTTCAGAGTGCCCACTACTCCGTGAGTATCAATGAAGACCGGCCTCCTGGCAGCACGGTTGTGGTCATCAGTGCCACTGATGAGGATATGGGGGAGAATGCTCGCATTACGTACTTCCTGGAAGACAACATTCCACAATTCCGGATTGACCCGTCGAGCGGTGCCATCACATTGCTCACTGAACTGGACTACGAGGACCAGATGACCTACACGCTGGCCATCACTGCACGGGACAACGGAATCCCACAGAAGTCTGACACCACCTATGTGGAGGTCAACGTTAATGATGTCAATGACAATGCACCTCAGTTCCTCAGCCCACGCTACCAGGGCACTGTGACCGAGGATGCCCCACCCTTCACCAGTGTGCTCCAGATCTCTGCAAATGATCGCGATGCCCATGCAAATGGCCGTGTACAGTACACCTTCCAGAATGGTGAAGATGGTGATGGAGACTTTACCATTGAGCCCACGTCAGGCATCGTTCGCACTGTTCGACGCCTGGACCGTGAGAGTCTCCCCTTTTACGAGCTGACCGCCTATGCAGTAGACCGTGGGGTCCCTCCCCAGCGCACGCCCGTACACATCCAAGTCACGGTGCTTGACGTCAATGACAATGCTCCAGTTTTCCCGGCAGACGATTTTGAGGTCCTAGTAAAAGAAAACAGTGCCGTTGGGTCTGTGGTCGCCCAGATTACTGCCAATGACCCTGATGAGGGGCCCAATGCCCAGATCATGTACCAGATAGTGGAAGGAAACATCCCAGAGATATTTCAGATGGACATTTTCTCTGGAGAGCTTACCTCTCTCATTGACCTGGACTACGAGGTACGTTCTGAGTATGTGATAGTAGTGCAGGCCACCTCTGCCCCACTAGTCAGTCGAGCCACAGTTCGAATCCGTCTTGTGGATCAGAATGACAATGGGCCCCAGCTGCAAAACTTCCAGATCATCTTCAACAACTTTGTGTCGAACCGGTCCAACAGCTTTCCAAGCGGGGTCATCGGGCGGGTCCCCGCTCATGACCCAGATGTCTCAGATCGCCTCTATTATTCCATTGATCGCGGCAACGAGCTACACCTGCTGCTGCTGAACCACACCAGTGGGGAGATCCGCCTCAGCCGCAAGTTGGACAACAACCGACCTCTGGTGGCCACCATGCTGGTTTCCGTCACAGGTAAGATGGTTGGGCACCAGATTGGGTGGATCACCCCCTTCCTGGCAGGCAAGGTGGGAGGAATTAAGCTCTATGTCCTTCTCTGTCTTAGGACAGCTGGTGAAGGAGAATCTGCTTTATATGTGAGCACTTTGGAAGGCAAGGCTGCAAATCAGGCAGCCTCAGCCACTTCACCTTCTCCCATCTCTCTTCCTACATTTCCTGTTTGTTTTTTGCTTTTCTCAATTTTCTCTCCCCCATCTCTGTCTCTCGCTCTCTCTCTGTCTCCTCCAGGAGCAGAGGTAGAAGATTAAAATGTTACTATCAATTTCAGATCTCTTTTTCAGTGTGTCTGTGCTCATCCGTGGCTGTTTTTTGACTGTCTGTCTCAATAAGCTTCTCTGAGAGAGAGACCACATGGGCTTAAGTGAATGTTCAAAGCCTTCTCCTGTGTTTAGGTGTGTGTGTGTGTGTGTTGCGTGGGTTAAGCGAAGCACTACACTAGTGCACGTGTGCCTCAGTTGCTCTGCAGTGTCAAATTCCACTTGGCATGAATTTCATTCTGCTGAGAGATCGGGCTGCAAAATCCATAAGGATGATGCCTTGTACGTCTGTTCATCAGACTCACTCACTCCTCTCTTTCTCTCTTTCCTGTTTATAAGACCCTCAAGGGATGAGGGCAGACTACTGTAAGGTATTTAAAAGGCATCAGCGTATAACTCTTTTAAATGGTGTCTGTTCCTATTCAAATAATAAAATAATTTAATAAATGTGCAATTTAACTTATAAACAACTAATTAAATTGTTATCCACCGAATGGTCTTCAATGCAAAGGATTAGCATTTATAAATATTTTCCATATTGAAATTAAATTCTAGTTAGATAAATAAATATTAGGAAAATTTGGTTTGAAATAATCAGTGTGCAGGGAAGATCACGTTTTAAAACCAGTTGATTAAACGGATTTCCTATTAAACTCTGTTGCTTAGCAGCAGCTCCAGATATGCAAGTTATACACTTGCAAGAACACAAATAACAGTGTACCCATCAGTCAGCTGGCTACTGAAGTAAAATCACAGCAATTAATACAAAGACTAGCAGAGTTGTCTTCCTTTGTCGTCTTTCCAGTTATAAAATGGTTGTGGTCGGTAATAGGACACTTTCATGGTTGGCTTTGAAGCATTAATTACGCTTCGGTGTTTCATTTTAATACCTATGGTTCTTTTCCATGATGTCTTTGGTGAACAGGAACGCTGGACTGAAAATTAGCCGAATATTTTCAGGGGGAAATTGTGCATTTAAGTTCCAATAAGGACCAAATGGAGTAGTTTTTTTTTTTAACAGATTGCATTTTTCTATCCATCACTTCGTAACCCCCTCTCGCGTGGGTGTCAGTATCTGCGCGCGTGTGTCTGGGGTCACGAGAGAGTCAGCTTCTCAATAATCCTGTAAACAAACCAGCTGGTACACTGACCCATCCCCCACGCTCTGCTTTTCCCTTCTCACAGCACCATTTGGTCCATCTACTTCCCATCTTTCTAACATCGTTATCTGTGCAATCCAGCACTTCCCATCTCCATTTCAAATCAAATGAAGGGGGGGTTTATAGGCTAGTCTAATGGATATTATTTAAGTTTTCGTGCTAGCTCACTTGCACTGAAACGCCAGTCTTGCCATGCTGCGTTGTTCTGTACTGTTTTGCTGAACACTGTTCTTGTCATTTTGAGAAATAGCTTTTAAAGCTATTACATCTTTGCACCTAAAGCCAAGTGTATGTCTGTCTGTATATAGCAGTAGTTTTCCTCTGACATAATGTAGTTGCACACATTTGCTTAGGTAACTCTATAGACCATTGTTTACCATCTTTGTCTATTTATACAGCTATTTAGGATATATCAGAGGAGATATTTAGGTTAAGTACAGCTAGCTCTCAAGGGTCCGAGAACAGTTCTCCTCCCGGTATTGTAACTGGCATCTCCGGGTTATGAGTCTATATTCTTAATCACAGTCCTACCTGATGCTCCAATTCTGCTAACATACAGTAACTACATATGAACAGAAATGAGCAAGACTTACATTTTAATCATCCAGTGGGTAACATAAATCAGTGTTCATTCTGTTTTACTACTTACTGTAAAATAATACCAGACACATCGAGGCGACTGACGTATATATTTTCTCTATGGGCTGCACATTAGTAATGCATGAATCTGGAGTTTGCGACGGAACGAACGCGATCTTCAGTGAATGAACATTGCGGATAGGTGTTCGCGTGGCAGGAGCCGCGGTTATTGCGCCAGGGCGATAATGGCCTCACACTGAGCGTATCCGCTTTGCCTGTCTTAACGGATGCTAAGATCAGGGTTACCCGCAAAACATCGCCGAAACGGGTGCTTAAAGTGGGCCGATAGCGCCAGATTTCTCCAGTGTAAGCTGGTTACACCAATTATCGGGATTTTAGCACTGAGTGATCTTTTAAAAAGAATTGCCCACGCCTGGCACGAGCTGCCGGCTTCAGTTGCCCGGCGCCGTCATGCCTCCCGGTTTCTGGCCCCCTCAGACGGTATGGCTTTAAAAGAAGAGACGACCATAGCAGTCTATGAAAATAAATGTAATATGATGTCTCCGAATAAGTTTCCTAATATTATTTTAATACAATTGAAATACGCCATTATTGGTATGCGGTGAAATTTGCAGGCTATAGAAAATGGGATATTCGTCATCACCATTATCGTTGCTAAATTAAGGTTAATTCTATTTCCAGCATTAACATAATAAATAAACCAACAATGAATGAACGTTTAAGCTTACGAGTGCGCCGGATGACCGGCATTTGTTCCTATTCCTGCTCCGTTAAACAGCCAGTCTTGCGTATTATCTGGCAATATGAACTAGCATGTCCCCCGCTAGCCTAACGCTGTGCCATGCTTTGAATTGCCTTTTTTTCTCTCCAAATATGGGGTATTTAACGCCTCCCCTGCCTCCAAATGACCTGGCTGAGGTCAAAAGACAGCCATTGTTGGCTTCGACTGATATTAGCTAAGGGAAAATCCTACATTAATTATTTGTTAGGGTAACGCATATTATACATTTATACATTGCATAATATACATTCATATACTCTTTTACCAGCTCTCACTGACACTGCTTAATTTTCTGTATGTTAATTTAAATGCACGACTTGCACTGTAAAGTTTGACCTTTCTGGCAGAGTGACATTGTGGTTACTTTTCTTGGACTTTCTTTTAGAGTATAAAGGTTACAGTTCTACTCTTTTACAGTGAAGACATTCCAGTAAGGTGTCAGATTCTCCACAGACTTGAGTGAAGTTTAAAATTCCGTGCTTAACCACCGTGCCGTCTGCTGTCTGTTGGGTATGTTCGGGCACAGTAATAGACCGTGCTATTGGCATGAGCAGACGCAGGTCTTCTTCACTCTGAGGGGGGTCTGGCGTGCTGGGGCTGCTGTTTGATGTGCTGTGAAGGTAGGTGAGGCATGAGGAAGCTGAAGAGCCCTGACCTTCGGGGGACCATGTGCTGCTGTTTCCATCTCCTCTGTCACCTGGGGAGCTGATCTCTCATCTGTGTCACACCTTTAGAGAAATCAGTTTTTTTCTTGGGTTTATTTGGACACAGTGTCTAGCGGGGGCATGAGACAGCTCAGGGTTGATTTAACCTCTGTGTGTGTGTGTGTGTGTGTGTGAGCGGGTATACCTATCCTTATGGGGACACAATATCCCCATAACGTGATAAATACCTGTTTTTTTATAAAATACAGTTTTCCCTTATGGAGACCAGGAAACCGGTCCCCATAAGGGAAAACTGTATTTTATAAAAATCGGTGACTTCTATGAAAAAACTAAAAATGCAAAAACTCTTGTATCTTGTTTGGTTACTTATGGTTATGGTTAGGGCTGGGTGGGAGTTAAGGTTGTCATAGTTAGTGTTAGCATTTTTCCCATAGAAGTGAATGAGGGGCCCCCATAAGGATAGGTATACCCGACATGTGTGTACATGTGTGTGTGGCGGGGGGGGGGGGCGGTATGTATATATTATATGTCCCCAAAATGCTAAAAAAAAAAACCTGTTATTTTGATGTTTTGGGGACCATTTTTAGGTCAAACTCAATAGTTCAAAAATCTGTGATTGCAATCAAAAATATTAAAAGTCCTGTATTTTGTTTGATTAAGGTTATGGCTGGGTAGGGGTTACGGTTGTTATTGTTGGGATTAGCGTCTTGTCCATAGAAATGAATGGACGGTCATCATACACATATGAATACAAGTGTGTGTGTGTGTATATGAGAAAGGAGTGTGCCCTGTGTGGTTATGGTAGGCAGAGCTAACCCAATGATTCCTCCTCCCTCCCCAGATGGAATCCACAGTGTGTCAGCACAGTGTGTCCTGCGGGTGCTAATCATCACCGAGGACATGCTGAGCAGTAGTGTGACCGTGCGCCTACAGAATATGTCCCAGGACCGCTTCCTGTCCCCGCTGCTGGGCCAGTTCCTGGAAGGTGTGTCCACCGTGTTGTCTGTGCCCGCCGAGGATGTCTTCGTCTTCAACGTTCAGCCAGACAGCGGGGCAGAGGGCGTCCTCAACGTCAGCTTCTCTGCGGCCCTTCCCGGGGGCAACTTCTTCCCATCCGAGGCCCTGGAGGAGCAGCTGTATCTCAGTCGACCGCGGCTCACGTCGCTGGCCCAGATGGAGGTGAGGACTTCCTGCTGGTTTCCATTTTAATGTCATTAAAGATTCCTGAGCCAGAGCAGCTAAACACAGAAGCAGGTGATAATTAATATCCTGATGCATCCGGCTTTGCATTCAGTCAATAAGACGTAGATGGGGATTGTGCGTGCCTGTAGCTAACTCTCTGGCTGGTCGCCACGCCGACAGGTCCTCCCGTTCGACGACAACGTGTGCCTGCGCGAGCCCTGCCAGAACTACATGAAATGCGTGTCGGTGCTGCGCTTCAATAGCTCCGCCCCCTTCCTGTCCTCGACCTCTGTCCTCTTCCGGCCCATCCACCCCATCGCCGGCCTGCGCTGCCGCTGTCCGTCCGGCTTCACCGGTGACTACTGCGAGACCGAAATCAACCTGTGCTACTCAAACCCCTGCCTTAATGGGGGTGTATGCGCCCGGCGAGAGGGCGGGTACTCCTGCATTTGCCATGAAGACTTCACAGGTCAGTCCCCATGCCTGCCTGTCCTTCTGTGTCTCATTTTGGCAACATATGAAAAGTTGTATAATATTCAAGATTCAAGTGTTCTTTCAGCCCAGTTTTGACTATTAATATCTAGTTGCTTCATGAATCCAATGCCAGGACTATCAGCAAAGTCATTCCACCCCCAAAACCTGTATGAGGAAATGTGTTCTTCAACCTGATATTATCTTGCTAACTTATTTCGACTATTAGCCTTGTACGTTTGAATCCGTAGTGGCAGTACTGTATTCCTTGGGTAGACCTTTTCTATGTCTCTTTCTATTTCGGAAAATCAGATCATGCCTCCCCTCAGTCACCTTTGCTTGTGACTAGGGAGATTTTAATTCTCCTTAATTGTATGGCAGCTCTTTCATCTTATGAGTCAGAAGTTATGGGATGGACTCTTCCTTACACAATGATACGTGAACCATTTCTCAGCACGCTGTGGTTGTAAACTAATGTAAAATTGCATTGATCCTGAATGAATCTAACGCTTGTTTCAGTTTCAGGAGATAACACAGTCCAGATGTATGTACTACTTTAGTTTTTCACTGATCAGCCTCTGTAACTTCATAGCTTTTATTGCATGGCTGAAACAATAACGTAAAATCTGGCGGGTAATCTTATTACTTTCTGAGTGCTATTGTTCGAACTATATTCACCACTTTAAATTGGCCCCGTCACCTTCTGCAGTTTCTTCTCAAGCCTGTTCATTTAGATTTTATAAGCAGTTTTCAGAAAGTTATTTGGTCTCTAATTTGATGGAAAATGGCTTTGCTATACGTCACAGTAGATAAACTGAGGAACACTGGTGCTCAGAATTACTTAGGGAAACAAAAGTCATTATGGAAACTGCTCTACTTAAATTTATCTATACAATGTTGTAGGTCTCACCCTGCTGGGGTTTTTTTGCTGCCCTGGGCTGTTTGTGTATGATTTCCATGTTCTCCTCATGTGTGGATTTTACTAATTGTACACCGGTTTCTCCTTGTAGTCCAAAAACATATGGTCAGATGTGTGTGTTTGTGTGTATGGATTAGGTTTATATTACACTGTGGGGACCAAATGTCCCCCACAATGTGATTAAAAACCTGTTATTCTGCTGTTGTGGGGACCATTTTTCAGGTCCCCACAAAGATCCAAGAATGCAATCAAAAAACTAAAAATGCCAAAAGTCACATGTTTTGTTTGGTTATTTATGGTTAGGGCTGGGTAGGGGTTAAGGCCATCATGTTGGCATTAGAGTTTTCCCCATAGAAATGAATGGAGAGTCCCCACAAAGGTATAATTGCAAACCTGTGTGTGTGTGTGTGAGAGAGAGAGAGAGAGAGAGAGAGAGAGAGAGTGCAAGAGAGAATATGCACCCTACAATGGACTGTCTTCCTATTGTGCCCCATCTTGCACCCCATGGTTCCTGGGCTAATCTCCAGGATGACAGTGACCCTGTACTGGATAAGCAATTATGAGATGGATGGATCTGTTTATATATATAAAAGTATATAATCATTAAGATCAATAATTCCACAAGACATGTGAGAGATGATACCCAACAGTTTACAGTAGCCAACGCCTCTCAGTGCAGTTTACTTTGTGGTTTTCTATGATTTGCTGAGGCCTTTCAGAGGTTTGATTGGCCCAGTTTTGCAGATTTGGGTCTCTTGTTTCAGGCTTGCACAACCTCTATAAATGATGTGAAGGTCTTAAAAGAAAATGTCTTCATCTCTGGAGATCATTAGAGGCTCTACAGCATTATCCCTGATCTCATGAGCGCTTCACCTCGGATTCAGCACACCCCGAAAGGAACCTTCTTAATTAACCTTTTATATACATATTCTTTTTGTTCTCAACCAATTCATTGTGAAAGTTGCGTCTTAAGCGTGTGCTGAAAACCCAGGTGCGTTTTTATGATCAGCGCCAGAACAGAACTGAGTTGGATGCAATCAGGGGCATCGGAGACAGCTACAAAGAGAGAGAGGAGAGAGATGGAGGGACAGAAGGGAAGGCCGAGGGGGGGGGAGAGGAAGACGAAAGCAGCCCAGAGGGACGTCATACACAGGGGCTGGGGTCTGGCAGTGGCAGCCGCAGGGGGGAGCTCAGGCTTTGATGAATAAAACATTGCTTGCAGGGAGGGGTGTGAATGAATGAAAGAGACAGATTCCCCCCCCCAGTGCAGTGAGGGAGGATAGGGCTGTGTGGATGCAGGGAGAGAAAGAAGACAATCCACCCTGCAGTCCACTCTGATTTTTACATTTTTCCCCTCTCCATGTTGCGTAATATACTGTATATACTTCTTTTTCTTAATGAAGAACTGTAGCAGGGTCCTCCTCTGACAAAGCAGAAGCCTTCGGGCTATGAGTCTGTTCCCTTAATCTTTCATCCCCTGCGGTCTCTGCCAGCAGCATCAGTTAGCATTAAAGGATCACACCCCAACCTCGTGCCTTAGACCACCTGTACGCTCTGATGGTCCCTGAAGCCTTCTGTAGAGGTTCACTGACGCGGCCTGGACGCTCAGTAATGAGTCTGATTTTCACTGACGAGTTCCATATTGGTCCAGCGAGGAGTAGTAGCCCCATATTAGAGCCAGCGTATAACATGCATTAATAGCAGGCATTTATACAGCTTCTTTGTCGGAGCCATTTCAGAATTAGTATTAGTCAGAGGTGAAACATGTAACTGAGTCTTCTGTCAAAAATGGGATGTTTCCTCCAAAGAGATGGTGGCCCTCTTGTTAATTAATGCTATTGTAGAGCTGCGTTAAATGTGTTTGGGACGATTGAAAGAGCTGTTAACACGGGCAGCGGCCGCCCCGTCCTGCAGACGAGCTGCGTTTTTGCACGACCCATCGTAATTAAGCGCATACTTGCATGCGCAAGCCATTATGTGCAATTATCTGCTCCACTTGAGTCATACGTCTCCTCTTCTGTCCCGAGGCCCGTTTTTAGAGCTATCCTCGCTGGCCGGGGGGGAGTCCCCCTAACGTTTGAGGCTCTCGAACGCGACGGGGGTCAAACTCATTAAAAAACGGTCCGTGTGTGTCGAGGCAGAGATGACCCCCCCGGGGTAACGCACGCTATGCTTCACACCCCACATGTCGTCTTTGTCCCAGCATTTCCTTTTATTATTTATTTCCCCCCCCACACACACACTTTTTCTGGCTGAGTCCCCAGAGAAGGGCCCTCCTCCCTGTGTGTTTTGGCACCGGCGGCCGCTATGCCTTCCAGTGCCAAGCGGGTATCATACTTCACCGGGTTTGTACTGGCCAACCAGCTGCACTGATCTCAGAGTAGCGGGCCAACCTGGAAAACTGTGTTAGTGCAGGGACCAGTTGCAGTGAGCTGTGTACTGGTGTTCCGAGAGTGATTACATAGCTTTGTGTTAGCACAGTGGTGTGTGTTTGTGTCTTTATGTCTGTATAAATAGGAGTCAATGGAACGTCTCTATAGTTATGTGTGTACGTATTAATGGGAGTCAATGGGATGTCCCCAGAAATAGTATGTATGTCTGAATGGGAATCAATGGGATGTCCTCACAGATACATGTGTTTGTCTGAATGGGAGTCAATGGCATGTCCCCAGAAATAGTGTGTATGTCTGAATGGGAATCAATGGGATGTCCTCACAGATACATGTGTTTGTCTGAATGGGAGTCAATGGCATGTCCCCAGAAATAGTGTGTATGTCTGAATGGGAATCAATGGGATGTCCTCACAGATACATGTGTTTGTCTGAATGGGAATCAATGGGATGTCCTCACAGATACATATGTTTGTCTGACTGGGAGTTAATGGGATGTGCCCAGTAATTGTGTGTAAATGAATGGGAGTCATTGTGAAACCCTCACAGGTATGCATTTATGTATGAATGGCAGTAGGTATTAATAAATGACAATTGGATGTCCTCATACATATAGAAGATGTAATTGTGTCATTTCCTTTGTGTGTAAGCATACAGTTACTCTCCTGTGTGTGCTGTATGTGGTAGTAATGTTATCTAATGTGTGTATCAGTAATCTCCCCCCACCTGTATTACCCCCACAGGCGAGCGCTGCGAGTGGAATAGGCGTCAGGGCCGCTGTGTGCCGGGGGTCTGTCGTAACGGGGGCACGTGCCGGGAGGTGTCTGGGGGTGGCTTCCGCTGCGAGTGCCCCGCGGGGGGTTATGAGCGCCCCTACTGTGCCATCACCGCCCGCTCTTTCCCCCCCAAGTCCTTCATCATGTTCCACGGGCTCCGGCAGAGGTTCCATCTCTCCATCTCTCTTTCGTGAGTACACTCCCGATATCTGTCCAGAATTGTGCCCTGGGGGATGCAAGGCTTTTATTGCAGGGAGGGGCGGGATCGACTGAACACTGTCAGTCACCACCCAAGTTAACCCAACAACAAGCACCAAATTTTGAGCATGTTAAAGGAGGTAGTGAATGACACCTGGTGTTAACCCCTCCCAGGCATGGCTACATATTACATAACCTCACTGGAACCTTACATCCTCAGAGCAGACAGGAGTTTGGTTTCTGTGACAGGTTTGCCACACTAGAGAGACGTGCCCTTCTCCTGTATAATGGCCGGTTTAACGAGAAGCACGACTTCTTGGCGTTGGAGATCCTGGACGGGCAGGTGCAGCTCAAGTACTCCACAGGTAGGTGTAGGTAGGAGCAGGCATCTGTTATGTCTCGGGGACCTGTCTGAATTAGGTTAGAGTTTTAAGTGGAAGCCAATCTTCTGACCCCCGTGTGACCTTTGCTCAGGTGAATCGTCCACCCAGGTGAGCCCTTACGTGCCAGGAGGTGTGAGCGATGGCAACTGGCACACCGTTCACATCCACTATTCCAACAAGGTGAGTATGTGTGATGTTAGTGACCTCCCATGTGACCTCTGTGTTGCAAACTAAATTGCGTTCGCTGGCAGCTGATAGTGCTGTGTGTGCCTGTGCAGTGTGCGAGCATGTTGTGTGTATGCATACGGAGTAAAGTTTATGCATACGTAGTAGTGTTTATGTACATGTTTACGTGTGATCCGCTATTCCCCAGCCCAAGCAGAGCGTGAGCGGAGAGAGCCTGGGCCCCTCGAATGAGAAGGTGACTGTGTTGAGCGTGGACGACTGTGACACTGCAGTGGCCCTCAGGTTCAGCCAGCAGCTGGGAAACTACAGCTGTGCTGCACAGGGCAGGCAGACTAGCTCCAAAAAGTAAGTGCTTGCACAGTGTGTGTGTGTCTGTGTGTGTGTGTGCGCGCGGGGGGGGGGGTTATGTTTATATTTCACTGTAGGGACCAAATGTCCCACACAATGTGAGTTAAAACCTCATTTTGACATTGTGGGGACCATTTTTCAGGTCCCCACAGAGATCTGCGAATGCAAACAAAAAACTAAAAATGCCAAAAGCCTTGTATTTTGTAGTTTGAAGGTAGTCTGGGCTGAATGTAACTGGACAAAGAGAAAGGCCATTTTAACAGTGGTATCGAAAATCCGACAAGTTATCTGACAAAGCAAGAATTTCTGCTGTCTCTGGTATGGCTTAGGTATGACTAAGTGGTTTTCCGACCTGTTGTACTGGAACACGGCTCCCAAGCTCTGACTTCTGACGTCCTTGGTAAATGGAACGCAGCATCCGCTGTGGAACTCAAACCCTCACTCTGGACATTCCGCCTTAGATGCCACGCCCACACTGCACATTCTGTCATGGAGGCCACACACACACACACACACACACACACACACACATATATATATACACACACACAAAATCATGAAGGCCACATTCATTCCTTATCCATTGATTACTGTTATAGTGTTTAATTGATGTATTACACAGTTGTGATATCCTTCAATTAACTACACGGAGCCAGGGTTCATATAATGGTTATACTTTTCAGCATTTTTATGACCTCTGTCGGTTTATTCTGAAGCAGTGTATGAGCATCTGATAAACAATTAAATGCAAATAAGCAGCTCGCTCCATGCATGTCCCATCTCCAGGCTGATTCCATCAAGGTACTGTTTGCACTTTTGGAGAGTGAAGGCTTTTGTCATTCAGCCAGTGACCCCGCGCAGCTGGGCCGACCGTATAGCTAATGGCAGAGCTCTAAAAGCAGGCCGGGGCATGGTGCGTTTCCAGGAAACCTTTGAAATCCTCTGCACTGCTGCTCATTGATGTGTTTCCCTCACGACTCGCCCGTAAGGAATACTTTAGAGCACCACTCAATTCTTTTATTTAAATTTTTTTTACTCTTCCCTTGTAGTTGTGCGATGGGCTTAATTTGGGGTGGCGGGCTTGGTGACTGTGAAGAGTGGGCGGTGCGGTGAGTGAGTGGGGGATTGTGGGTATTAGGGCTTACTAGTCCCACCAGTCTCAGCTGGCTCGTGTAGATAGTGCGTGAAATAACCCTGCTCCTTTATCCACGGAGCTCTCCTTCGGTATGCCCCGCTTTCGAAACGCCGTCCTGCGTTTAATCTCCTCACTCTCCGGTCCCCCCGAGGGGACCCGACAGCCGCTTTGTCCACCGCCGTGTGCTCTACACGGTCCTGCCACCGACTTCCCAATAAGGGATCCCCCAGTTGTTGCCCTTCAATTGAGTTTTCTCATCCACATTGGTCTTTGATCCCACATCTTCAGAAGCCAGAATCTTTTTTGTTACCCAGTTATTTTTTTTTGTGGAAAACATCTGCATTCTTTATAACCATTACACATTCTAGTGATGGGTTTAGCATGAAAATTTATATTTTTAAATATAAAAATGTCTGCTTTCTGTTCTTTTTTTGCTGTCATTTTGTCTGGCTTAATCTGCGTTTCGTCTACAGTCGATCTCGTATTAAGAAGCAACCCTCTCTCTTTCTCAGATCTTTGGATCTCACGGGGCCCCTCTTTTTGGGCGGGGTTCCCAACCTGTCAGAGAACTTCCCCTTCGTCACCCGGGAGTTCATTGGCTGCATGAAGGACCTGCACATTGACAGTCGCTCCTTGGACCTGGCGAGCTACATCGCTAACAACGGCACGCTCCCCGGTCAGCATCAGTCTCTTTCTCCGTCTGCGTACTGCGCAGTTTTAAGCCTGCGTTTCCCTCTGCCTGGCTTTGTGTGTGTGTGTGTGTGTGTGTGTGTATGTGTGTGTGTGTGTGTCGTGGGGAGGGGGTGTCATGTCCCCACAATGAAAACCTGTTATTTTGACGTTGTGCGGACCATTTTTTGGTCCTCACAATGGGTAACTCAATTTTACAAAGATCTGTGACTGCAATCAAAAAACTAAAAATGCCAAAAGTCACATGTTTTGTTTGGTTACTTATAGTTAAGGTTATGGCTGGGTAGGGTTTTGGGATTAGGGTTTTTCCCATAGAAATGAATGGGCAATCCCCGCAAAGATATGAGTACAAATGTGTGTGTGTGTGTGTGTGTGTGTGTGTGTACAACTACAAAAGAAAACAATGTGGTGTGCACTAGTTTTAATATGTTTTTTCAAGAGCATTCTGCTCTATCTGCTGATACAATTCCCTTCCATGCCGTCCATCCGCCCACCATATTCTTCCATTTCAGTTCTGTAGCTATTCAATGCCTTGCTGACTTAATTGTAAGCTCTTCCACTTATCTGTGACATGTGACATCTCGTCAAATCAGGTGTAAACCTAAATCCTTCTGTATTAAATAGGTAGTAAAAAAAATAGGATCCTACTGAATACGTAATATCTAGCATTTCATGATGTATTTAAGTGGTAAGAAAGGACTGCAGAATCTCTCTTTTCATTCAGCTGTAGAATCAAGGTCCACATTTAATCCCCGCAAGCAGTGCTGTCTGCCTCCCTCCTTTTTACAGCAAGAGGCCGATGCCAAGTGTGCACACCTCTATCTCTGCGACAGAAGGCTTTTTTATCGCCCGGTCGCTTCCAGCGAAGCCTGCGTCATGACAGACACGTCTGGGCTTTTCATTGAAATATACAGCCAGTTGTTCGTAAAGACTGGATTTGGCTGGCGTGGCTTTTTTAAATGAGCAGGTGTTTTTACACCTTCGAGGACTTCATACCCATGGCAAGCTGTCGTTTTGGAAATGTGCGTTAGCGCCGTTCCTTAGCATCGCTTCCCGGTGGTGTTCAAGTAGGGCAGCTCAGAAGCTGCGTCTTGGGGGGGGGGGGGGGCTCCTCATTTTTAAATTTTAGCGTGCTTGCCTGAGACGGCATTTCCTCTGACGGAAAAGTGCCGGAAAGCATTTGCTCCCGTCCCACGTCGGCAGGGACTAGCACGAGGTGACACGTTTCACCGTCTCTCTGAGGCCAAATTGTCCTGGGTCTCATTCCGGGGTTGAGCTTTAAGGGCAGCCGTTTTGGCACATTGTGGCTCGGTGTCAGCCGGCACAGCGGATCCCTGAGTGGCCTACAAACCTTAGGGAGTTTCACGCTTAAACTGTGCCCTTCGCTGCTCTGATGTGGCACAGGCTGCACAGTCTGAGCTGGGATTATTTATAACTGCCGCTGTATTTCTGCTTAGACAAGTGGGGAGCGTTGGAGTCTTAGTGCCTGTAATGTTGTATATAAGCAATGTAATGGTGTCACAAACTACTAATGCCCCTGTAATGGTATATATCAACTACCGATGCTACTATAATGGTATATATAATCAACCAATGTTTCATAATAGTGTATATAAACAATCATGGCCCCAGTAATGGTGTATATAAATAATAAATGATCCATGCAATGGTATATAGAAACATCTGATGCCCCTGCAATGATATACATAAACTATCAATCGTCATGCAACTGTAAATACTGTATAAACAATCGATGTAATGGTGTATATAAACCAGGGCTGCCCACCCCTGCTCCTGGAGACATACCCCCCCAGCAGAGCTTAGGTGCCGCCCTAATTTAACACACGTCATACAGATAATCAGGCCCTTTAGTAACATATCAGTGTTAGGCTAGCTTAGCTTTAAAGACCCTGTAGCAATATATCTAAACTGTATATATAGTATGGCGTATAGGCTCCTTCAGCAGTGAGACGTATAACTGTCCCCTACAATACTACATTTAAGCTATTCATTTCCTTTATAATTATACCTGAAAGCTATCATATTATATCATAATGGTGCATCCATCCATACACCCACCCATCGATTTTCCATAACCGCTTTTTCAGTGTAGGGTCGCTGTGGTGGTGATGTGTATAAATGATAAATTACCCTCTTTCAAGGTACATATTATGATTGGTTGTTTGTTTTCCTTTTATTTTCAAGTGTTGGCTTCATATTTTACAAGAATAAGGTCACATTTAAAGGAAATTGGCCATGTCATAAAAAGTCATGAAATGGAGTCACCTGAATGGAATAATGGAATGAGAAATATCTCTGTATGGGGGGGGGGGCTTAGCACTAGCCGCTCCCCCCAATTGGCAGTTACTTTGGGGGGGTGGGGAGCTGTTTACTGAAAGCAGTGTGCGGTCCCTGGGTGTGTGTTTGATCTCTGTGACTGTGGCAAGCAGTACAGTCCGGAGGCCCAGAGATTCACAGCGCTGGGGCAGCAGTGGCAATAACACCCCCCCTCCCCCCCCGCCCCGGGCAAGGCAGGTACCAGTGGTGTGCTGTCTCTCACCCCGGCAGGCTGCAGCGCCAAGCTGCCATTCTGCAAGTCGAATCCCTGCCAGAACGGAGGCACCTGCAGAGTGAGCTGGGAGACCTTCTCCTGTGACTGTCCCGTGGGATTCGGGGGAAAGGACTGCAGCTCTGGTGAGCTGCCCGTCTCCACGCCCGCGAGATGCAGACTCTCGCCTCGTCCCACTTCCATTCCTCCTTCCCTGTTCCCCCCCCCCCTCTCAAATTCAAATTTGCTTTCAAGAAAATGCTCTATTATTGTGCAAAGCCGCAGTCGCTCTTGCTGCTATCGTGAATAACGAGGGGCAGACAGGAACGAAACGAGGAGCATTTAGAAGGAATTAAACGATCATGGTGGGAAAAAAAACACACAAAGCTGAATGTGTTACTCCCTCTTTTCTGAGAGTGACACGTGTTTAGCTGACAACTTTGTCACTTGGTGCCACCGTCTTTCCGCACAGTCAAGCGTATGTTCGCAGGCTCACGCCGTCTGTCCCCACAGTCATGAGCCACCCGCACCACTTCGCGGGAAACGGCGCCCTCTGGTGGGACCTGAAGAATGATGTTACCATCTCCACGCCCTGGTACCTGGGGCTGGTGTTCCGCACGCGTACCCCGGACGGCGTGCTCCTGCAGGCCCAGGCTGGGCAGTACACCAGCCTGCTTTTCCAGGTCTGTAACCCGTGGTACGACCTTGCGAAGCACCTGACTGATTGTCTGTTGGTCTGAATATGGCTTGGATCCAGCCACCAGAACCTTCTCCAGGTTTACCACTTATAGTTGTTTGCTCAGCTCATTGTTTTCCAAACCAGTCCTCAGGGGCCCACAGGAGGTCCGTGTTTTTGCTTCCTCCCAGCTGCCAACCAGGAGCTGGAAGGGAGCAAAAACATGGACTGCTGCGTGTCCCCGAGGACTGGATTTAGAAACACTGGCTTAGCTGACACTGAAGCAGATTTTATCCAAAGCACTTAAGGATTTTTATTTATGAATAATATTTTAATTGAACAACTACATTTGTGCTGGAATTCTTTTTAGTTTCCATATCCAGTCTTTTCTTCGTTGAGACATGTGCTGTCATATATAATGAGAATGAAGCACAGGGTCAGACCATTTATCTGGATGGTTAAGGGCACTATCCAAGGGCCAAACAGGCGTGTCGCTATTCTGCTGTGGATGGGATTCAAACCAGCGACCAGTTAATCGTGGAGGCCTCACCTGCTCAGCCACACACTACCCCCCCCCCCCAGGCACATACCACCCTTCTCCTTTACTTGCACTGCTGGATATTTCGCTGGAGTGGTTCAGCTTAAAGGGATAACAGCGGGTGCCCCTTCTGGGATGTGAACCAATAACCCCCCCCCGCTGTGCCGGCCGGCCTCCTCTAAACCGCCTCTGCACCCTCCCATGCTTCCCAGCTGGTGACGGGGCACCTCGTGTTCTCGGTGAGCCGCGGATCCACACGCCCGGTGCGCCTGCGCCTTGACCAGCTGCAGGTGAATGACGGCCGCTGGCACGACCTGCAGCTGGAACTGCGCGACGTGCACAGCGGCCGCGACACGCGCTACGTGGCCACCGTGCGCCTCGACTTCGGCCTCTTCCAGGTGGGTGTGAGCCCGGCGCGGCCGCTAACGCCAGCGCATCGTCAGCTCCCGTTCCCCTCCCACCACCGTATTCTCTCTCTCTCAGGGAACGGTGATCGTGGGGAACGAGCTCCATGGCCTGAAGGTGAAGCACCTGCACGTGGGCGGAGTCCTGGGTGCGGGGGAGGTGCAGAATGGCGTGAGGGGGTGCATTCAGGTGAGCTGTCTTTTGGCTTCTCAACAAACATGATACGTCAGCATCTTCTCTTATTGTACCCGGACCCCCTTTGTCCTTCCTTCCAAATATCACTCTGTTCACCATCTCTTTATCCATCTGTCCATCCATCCACTTATCCTGGTCAGGGTTTTGGGGGGTCTGGACAGGATTCCAGTCCATCACAGGACACATACTCGCATGCACTAACATATTATGGCCAATTTAGAGTCTGTCTCCATCTTTGCACAGAAACAGGAGGAACATGCAAATCGCATGCAGAGCTGAAGTATAATTCAGACCCTCATCCCTGGAGGTGTGAGCCATAGTGCCACCCTTCCTTCAAAGTACATAATGGAAACCAAACATCACCTAAGCTTCTCAGATTCAGGCTTTTGTTTGTGAATCACTTTCAGGCTCGCTGGGTGGCGTCATACTCTTGGCACTCCTCACATTTAAGGAGAGCGACACGTCTAACGTACCAGTACCACACTGTCGGTCCACGCACTCCGCGAGGTTCCGTGAGGTTCCATGAACATGCCGCCAGTCTACAGAAATGCTGGCATAATCAGTACATTCACACCTCGGCCTGAACTGAGGAGCTCTCCCTCTCCCGCTTTCACTTCCACTGAGACGAGATTAGATTCCCACCGCAAACAAAACCTTCAAAGGAATCATCACAAATGACATCAGCCGGGAGTTAACATCTGGCATCGATGGTTCTTGTTGGGTCGATTTTCAAATTAACTTGCAACAAAGGAAAACGGCCATGAAGACCGTGTTTACATCCACAATCAAAGAATTGCACAGTTTAGATCAAGAAACAGAGTATCAGAAGCTGAGGGTCACGCACTGTGTGTGTGTGACTGACCAATCCTGCATTGCTGTCTTTCCAGGGTGTGCGTTTAGGGGTGCGGCCAGACCCGCCCCCGCTGCCCCGGCCGACCCGAGCGCTGAAGGCCGAGGCCGGGTGCAACGTGGGGGACCCTTGTGTCTCCTCCCCCTGCCCCGCCCACAGCCGCTGCAGCGATGAATGGGAGGGCCATGTCTGCGTGTGCGAGTCAGGTATGACTCTGCATGTGTGTCTGTCCGTGTGTGTGTGTGTACATGTATGTGTGTCTCTCCGTGTGTGTGTACATGTATGTGTGTCTGTATGTCTGTATCTGCGGTGTGTGTGTGTGTGTGTGTACATGTATGTGTGTCTGTATGTCTGTATCTGCGGTGTGTGTGTACATGTATGTGTGTCTGTCCTTGTGTGTGTACATGTATGTGTGTCTGTATGTCTGTATCTGCGGTGTGTGTGTGTGTGTGTACATGTATGTGTGTCTGTCCGTGTGTGTGTACATGTATGTGTGTCTGTATGTCTGTATCTGCGGTGTATGTGTGTGTGTGTGTACATGTATGTGTGTCTGCATGTCTGTATCTGCGGTGTGTTTGTGTGTGTGTACATGTATGTGTGTCTGTCCGTGTGTTTGTACATGTATGTGTGTCTGTATGTCTGTATCTGCGGTGTGTGTGTGTGTGTGTACATGTATGTGTGTCTGTATGTCTGTATCTGCGGTGTGTCTGTCCGTGTGTGTGTACATGTATGTGTGTCTGTATGTCTGTATCTGCGGTGTGTGTGTGTGTATCATTTTGTATGGTATAGGTGAGTTTGTGTGTACAAGTGTGTGTCTGTATGTCTGTGTACATATGTATGTATGTGTGTCTGTGTGTGTGGTATGGATGTGTGTCTGTCTGTGTACATATGTGTGTATATGTGTCTGTATGTCTGTGTCTACTTATGCATGTACGTGTGTGTGTGTGCGTCTGTCTGTGTACATATGTGTATATATATGTGTGTCTGTCTGTGGGTGTGTCTTGGTTTCCAGGAATCTTATGAAGAAGAACGAAAAATAGAAACAAAGGCAAGAAAAAGAGGAATATTTATTATGGGAGCTGGAGACTGAGAGACAGGGATAGAGATGGATGTGGCGAGAGGATGAGGAAGGGGGGGCGGGCACAGATGAAGGAGGAGGTGTAAATAGATCACCGGCGGTATCTGAGGCAAACGCGTGCTTATTATCATGTAAAACTCTCTCATGAGAGCATTCCTCATTAGAAATAGACCTCCGGTATTAAGATTCCGGGAGGGAAATCAATTTTTTATAATGCAAAGCTTGTAAATTATTCTCTCTCATCAGGAGCTGGTAATTTAGTAATGAACCATGAATTAGCTGGCACCACTGGTTATCTTGCGTGCAAGAGACGTATGTGTGACATCAGAACAGGCCCTCAGATTTGGCAGGGCCAAGGGAAATAACAGCAAAGAGCACAGAGAAAAACTGAATGAAGGATATTAAGCGATGTTTGTTGGTCCATGAGGTCTCTGCAGTACTGAGCTGTTTTTGGTAGTTTCTGTGGTGAAGACTGACTGACCACTGTCTATGGTAAAAGGTATCTGCTTGTAGAGGATCCCATAGCTGGTTCTAGACCCTCAGCCCCCCTGAAAAACAATTATTCTAAAACCATTTAGTGATTTGTCCTTTGTCCCCCTCCCCCATATTTCTTTAGGGGGCTGAGAATCCCATGATAAAATTTACTGGTGTGCAGAATTATCTGTGCCTATCAGTGCCTATGGTAAACAAAGAATCTATGTGTGCAGGTTACTACGGTAAAAGCTGCACCAATGCCTGCGAGCTGAACCCCTGCGAGAACAACGCCAAGTGCCACCATAAGCCAGCCTCCTCCCACGGCTACATGTGTGACTGTGGGGACAACCACCACGGCCAGTACTGCCAGCACAAGTGAGCATGTCACATCTGTGCCCTCGTGCCAGTGCAGGCCTCCCCCAGCCAGCGCTGGCCTGAATTGGCGCAGATGGCAATGCATACAGGCACCTGTGTCCCTCTGCTTTAGTGTTCCACTGCAGTGCCTTCGCTTGACTATGCTAAAGAGCTACTCTGTTGAGGTGTATGAAATACAGCACAGTCGCTTTCTTGACCTCACGTTATCGTATTAATATCCGGCATTGTGGCAGATGTGGCATTACGTCGACTCGGTAATGAGTATCCAGCTCTGCAGTGGCTCTCCAAGAGCATATTATCTGAACTGGATGATGAATTCCTACAATTCATTTTACCAGCAGCAGAGAGCCTACATGTTTGGCGTGTCTGTGTGTGTATGTGTATATGGCGTGTGTTTATTCATGATCGGCGTGCGTTTGTCCTTGCTGTGTATCTGTGTGTGCGCATGTGCATGCGTGTGTGTCCAGGAGTGACCAGCAGTGCCCGCGTGGCTGGTGGGGCAGTCCTACATGTGGACCATGCAACTGTGAAACCAGCAAAGGCTTCGACCCGGATTGCAACAAGACCAACGGGCAGTGCCACTGCAAGGTAACACTGGCATTCCCATTAAAACCAGTAAGCAGTGTCACTGCAAAGTAACACCTGCACTCCCATTAAAACCAGTACACAGTGTCACTGCAAGATAACACCGACCAAAGGTTTTTAAATATACAGCTTTGAATGTCCTTGAACAGTGATAGGTGGTTTTCTTTATAATTATTCCAAATAACTGGAGTTATTTAGTCACCATTTCTGTTTCTGTACTGGTAGAGTTTCACATCCCTGCAGGTTCATTCACAGTCGCACTCTGTTCTCGCCTCTTCCCTCTCAGGAGTTCCACTATCGCCCACGAGGAACCGAGTCCTGCCGGCCCTGCGACTGTTACCCCGTGGGCTCCTTCTCACGGTCATGTGACCTGGAGAGCGGCCAATGCCAGTGCCGGCCGGGTGTGATTGGCCGACAGTGCAACCAGTGTGACAACCACTTTGCCGAGGTCACCCAATCAGGCTGCGAGAGTGAGTCCCCGCCGCTGCCCCCACTGTCACCGCTCACGAGTCCCTTTCAAGATCTTTGCTTTTCATTTTCATCTTTCTCTTTTAATTTGATTGTGAATCAGTATTAAATTATTATATATTTATTGCTACTTTTCATCAATTAATATAACCATGAATAAATAATTAATGCCTAATTAATTTAGGATCATATAATATGCGCTGCACTGGATTTACAGTTTTGGAAAATGGATGAAATTAATATTTAAAAACAGAGTTTATAAGTAACAAACAAAAGTAATAGCTTAACTGTATCGACACCGAAGCAGTACAATCAGACATATTTATGCTTATAGTGAGAACATTATAACCATAATCTCGATTTAAATCATTCCTATTAGATTTTTCTATTTATTTTAATCATGTGATATTAAATTGCATTTTCGATGTTCTCTACCATTGCCTTGGTATCATTTGTACCATACAGTCATTAAGTCTCTCTCTCTGGCTCTAATCTCAGTCATGTATGACGGCTGTCCTAAGACCATCACGCTTGGAATATGGTGGCCCAGAACTAAGTTCGGCCTGCCCGCAGCTGTGTCGTGCCCCAAGGGCTCCATGGGTAGGTGCCCTGCTCCGTGACAGACCCACAGGGGGCAGATCAGCTCACACAGCACATCTAGCAGCAAACTTACCAATTTGATGGTGTTATCACTCAGTGCTATATCAACAGCATGACCTCACTCTCCTGCTCACTGATAAAATCCAAATCCCTCCAGTCCGTGAGCGGGACCACATGGGACAGGGAGCAGTCGATTTCCTGGGAACAGATTTTTCCTGCTCACGGGTCACTGTAATGCGGCAGGGGTGGGTCAGCAAGACCAGCAGGAAAACACACAAAAACTACAATATGAAGAGCCATTTGGATATAGCCAAAATATAATCGATGAAATTCAATTATGGGCATCAGGGAATATGACAGAACAGCTGTCAGGGTGGGTGTTTGGGTAAGCATAGGGTTACTGGGCGCTGGAATGAACAGATCAGTCTACATGTTCAGACATAAAAGAGGGACAGGCTGCATAAATCTAAAAGAACAAAAGCAGTCACATGACTCCTCTTCCTAGCACAGCCAGGCCCCCGCTCACTCGGCTTTGTAAAGTGCATTTGTGTGTATATGTGTTTGTTTGTCTTTCTGCATCTTCAGCCTGTTTTGTTCCTCTAGGCACAGCGATCCGGCACTGTGATCCGGAAAGGGGCTGGCTGGTCCCCGATCTCTTCAACTGCACCTCTCCCTCCTTTGTGGAACTGAATGCAGTGGTAATATGGCTCCACCTACTGGCTCGATTTAGCACCTGCAGTCTTGCAGCATATGTGATATGATCAATTTCATTGTGTCTATAAAGGGTGGTGTTATGGCTGAGTGAGAGGTGCCGTGGGTTTGATCCCCACCCCCAACTCATGTGCATGTGGGGGTTGCATGTTCTCCACGTCTTCTCTTGTTTGACTGGTGCTACACTCTCCTCCTACAGTCTGACACGTTGTGCCAGTGAATCAGTGTATAGAACAGAATGGAATACCTTTACTGTCATCTTACAGTGTGCAAAAAAATGTAATATGCCACTCCCATGATAGTAGGCAAAACAAAATAAATAAAAATAAATAACAAAGATAATAATAAAAATAATAAAGATTAGATAATAAATAAAAATATGTAAATGTATATGCCATGAGAATTTTACAAGGATAAAAAAAACTGGATGAATAATAAAGTGCAAGGAGTCATAATTGTGAGGTAATAAGTCAGCAGTTACAACAGGTTGAGAGAATATGACAGTAGTGTAAAAGACAGTCACACAAGAAGATATGGCAGTATCAAAATAGCCTGTGAAGAATTAGCATGATGTTCAGTGTGTCCCCTGCTCTGTGCTGCCTAGGATAGCCTTCCAGCTCACTACAGCCGTGCACTCAGTACCCAGTTATGGCAAAATGCATCTATTTATATGTAATAAGCCCTTTCTGTTTGCCTGCATTTTTCACATAAAGCTGGAGTCCGTGGAGAGGAACGAGACAGACCTTAGCACCATCGTGGAGAAGAAGCTCGCCTATCAGCTGCGCGACGTCACCGAGGCAACGCCCCGTCTCTATGGCAACGACCTGCAGATTGCAGACCGGCTGCTTTCCCGTCTGCTGAACTTCGAGAATCAGCAGAACGGGTTTGGCCTGACTGCCACGCAGGATGCCCACTTCAACGACGTAAGCGTGACCGCCACAGCCCCCCTTTACCCGCTCCCGTCATTAGACCCTAACCACCAGCTCTCTGGGCCCCGCTACGGGTGGCTGCCCTTCGCGGACAACTTACTCTACAAAAAAAGAGCAAGTTGAGGGAGACATAAAGAGAATTTCCCCACAGGGATCAATAAGGTATCAATTATTATTATTACAGTGGTACCTCAGAACTTGAACTTAATCCATTCAGAACTCCAGGTCGAATCCTAAAAAGTTCGAGTTCTGATCGAATTTTCCCCATAAGAAATAATGGAAAACCAATTAATTAATCCCAGCCCCCCAAAATTACACCTAAATATGTTTTTTTACCATTTAAATACAAAATGACCTGAATAATACAAGAGCATATACTGTACTAAACACATCTAAGCACATTTATCAAAACAGTAATTTGTAAAGTAAGAAAATAAATGTATCCAAACAACGTGTAAAGTTAAAAAAATATATATGTCCTGTCCCGATCGTCCGCTCCTTCCGTGTCCCTTCGTTAACCCCGTGTGGGATCCCCGTGTGATCCCCGTTGTCATTAGTCCGTCTGCGTTTTGCCTGCCTTACCTGTAATTAAACCCTGTATTCCCCGATACCCTGACGTCTGCGCCTTTGTCTCAATTCCGTCCCCGCTCGGCACGACAATATTATTATAATTAAATTTATTATTATTATTAATATTAAAATAATTAATGATATCTTTATTTTTAAATGTATTTTATTATATAATAATAATTACTGTTACTGTCTATCATTGTCTAAATGTATTTTTACTGTCTAAATATATGTATTCAGCTAGTGTAAACATGCACAGCGCTATCACAGCGAATGCGAGGCTGAGACTGAAGCGTTACCCTTTGCTTCCGCTGAGAGACGTGCCACGTGACTCATTTCCCCACGGGTACAAGTTATCTTACGTCGGCGTTCACAGTTTGACTTCTGAGATTCAGATCGAGTTCTAGGTCATTTTTTTTAACTGGTTGGTTCGACTTTTAAGAAATTAGAGTTCTAATGAGTTAGAGAACTGAGGTACCACTGTATTATTATTATTATTGTTAATGGCTGCTCGCTGACCCCGGATGGCCTCCTTTCCTCCTTAAGCGACATTTTTTGGAATCAGCTGGGTGGTTTCAGGGAGGAAATGCCTGAGAAATGATGGCTTAACTCTGGTTGATTTTTCTATTTTTCTATTAGATTTTTACACATTTTTATTTGATAAGTCTGCTTTCTGGTTGGTCACTGTCTTTTGGTTTCCTCCAGAATGTTCTGCGTGGCTGCAGTGCCTTGCTGGGGTTGGGCACCGCAGGGCTGTGGCGAGGCCAGGGTGTTGTTGGTGAGCGAGGGGCCGGTGGTTTGGTGGAGCTGCTGGAGGACTACACTCGCACCCTCGCCCAGAACATGAAGCTGACTTACCTGAACCCTGTGGCCCTAGTGACACCCAATATTGGTGAGTTTTGTCCTTTCTAATTTTGCTTAGTGCACATTTTTGGGTCCTCATGTATCATCATCAGGCCCTATAGTCTGCGCTACGATATTAGGTGCTGTGATTCGTCCTTTCAGTACTGCTGTCCAATATTTAACCCTGCGATTTGTTCAGTGATGAACCTGGACCGCGTGGAGAACCACACCCACGTCCGCAGGCGCTTTCCCCGTTACCACAATGGTCTTTTCCGAGGACAGACTCTCTGGGATCCACACACACATGTGGTGCTGCCCCCTACTGCCCTGGTGCCACAAGGACAGTCAGGTGTGCTTTCTTATTTGTTTAGCTATTTAATTTCAAAAAGACATAGTAAACTAGTGGGTTGCAGGTGGATTGGGTTTGAATGTCACCTCTGCTGTGTGTGTGTGGAGTTGGCATGGTGTGTCTGTGTCACATAGGCTGAGTGGCATCTCTGAATTCCTCACGGTGTATGATTGTGTGCATGTGTGCCCTCTGCTGGCCTGGCATCCCATGCAGGGTGCCCCTGCCACCCTGTCCTGGATAAGCAGTTTGAAGACAGATGGATAGATGTAGTAAATCCTTCAGTTCATCCCCTATTTTGTATAAACTCAGTACTACGTTGACCTCTCACTCCCACTTTCCCCAGCTCTTCCCAGTCCTCATCCTGCCCAAATGAGCATCCCGGCCAATCGCAGCGCTGAAGTAACCCCCCACAAGCGACCTGTTTTGCTGCCCGACCCGCCCGTCAGCATCGTCATCTTGCTGATCTACCGGAGCCTGGGCGGCGTACTTCCCGCCAAGTACCACGCGGATCGGCGCGGTGTCAGGTATGAGCTACCGTCACATGTCCGCCCCCCCCCTCCCCCAGCGTGTCACTGCGCGTCCACTACCGAGTACCCGTCACAGCGCCCTGCCCCCACAGGCTGCCCCGCCACCCTGTGATGAACTCACCTGTTGTCAGCGTGTCCGTCTACAACAACCGCTCGTTTGTCGAGGGCCTGCTGGAGTCACCCCTGCTGCTGGAATTCCGCCTGCTGGAGACGTCCAATCGCAGCAAGCCACTGTGCGTGCAGTGGAATCACAGCCGGCAGTAAGTGTGTGCTCCATTCGGGACGTGTGACACGGCACAGTTGCTCTGGAGATGCACAAATACTCGACTGATAAGCACACGATATGACAAGTGCTTTTCAAACTTTTTAGACCGAGTACCACTTTGCTTCAAACCAAAGCAGCCAAGTACCATGTGGGTGAAAAAAATCACAGGAACCTGAATCACAGTAATAAATTACTCTGGTTTTCTAGACTCCGAGTACCACACATACCACAGTTTGTGAACCAATGGGATGTACAGTTAAATGTGCAATAATGTAGCAAAAACAGATGACGCTTTGATGTTGCAGTCCACTGATTGTGCAGGTGTGGTATGTCTCAGTAGTCTGGGTTTAACTCTTTATGATGCAAATGGCTGGGGAACAAGGTCTGATAGCATTCTGAATTTGAGAAAGCTCCAACCAGACCAGCAATTAATTTTTGTCCTATGTAAAGGACAATGTGGATTGGCTCATAGTTCTCATATTGTACATGCCACTCTATTAAGTCCTGTTCCTTAAAGAGGACACTTATGGCTAAGACGATATCACAAGTGTGTAGGTGTGAACTTGCCAAATTCCTCTTCCTGTCAAATAAAAATTTGAATCAATATTAAAAAAACCTTTATTCCCCTAGATCTTAAGATAATATATTTGTGAAAGTATGATGTGCGTGTGCACCTTAGCGCTCCCACATTGTGGCGTGTGAATCAGAATCAAGTTTATTGGCCAATCGTGTGTGTGTGTGGCACACACAAGGAATTTGTTTCTGTGTGAATGTGTAGTGGCAGTCTGTATGATACAGGTGCAGGCTGTGATGAGTGATGTGCACACTGGTACGAGGCAGTCTGTATGATACAGGTGCGGGCTGTGATGAGTGATGTGCATACTGGTACGAGGCAGTTTGTATGGTACAGGTGCGGGCTGTGATGAGTGATGTACATATGGGTTTGAGGCAGTCTGTATGATACAGGTGCAGGCTGTGATGAGTGATGTGCACACTGGTACGAGGCAGTCTGTATGATACAGGTGCGGGCTGTGATGAGTAATGTGCATACTGGTACGAGGCAGTTTGTATGGTACAGGAGCAGGCTATGATGAGTGATGTACATACTGGTACGAGGCAGTCTGTATGATACAGGTGCGGGCTGTGATGAGTAATGTGCATACTGGTACGAGGCAGTTTGTATGGTACAGGTGCGGGCTGTGATGAGTGATGTGCATACTGGTACGAGGCAGTTTGTATGGTACAGGTGCGGGCTGTGATGAGTGATGTGCATACTGGTACGAGGCAGTTTGTATGGTACAGGTGCGGGCTGTGATGAGTGATGTGCATACTGGTACGAGGCAGTTTGTATGGTACAGGAGCGGGCTGTGATGAGTGATGTACATACTGGTACGAGGCAGTTTATATGGTACAGGTGCGGGCTGTGATGAGTGATGTGCATACTGGTACGAGGCAGTTTGTATGGTACAGGTGCGGGCTGTGATGAGTGATGTACATATGGGTTTGAGGCAGTCTGTATGATACAGGTGCAGGCTGTGATGAGTGATGTGCATACTGGTACGAGGCAGTTTATATGGTACAGGTGCGGGCTGTGATGAGTGATGTGCATACTGGTACGAGGCAGTTTGTATGGTACAGGTGCAGGCTGTGATGAGTGATGTACATATGGGTTTGAGGCAGTCTGTATGATACAGGTGCAGGCTGTGATGAGTGATGTGCATACTGGTACGAGGCAGTTTGTATGGTACAGGAGCGGGCTGTGATGAATGGTGTGCATACAGGTACGAGGCTGATGAGGTAAAGGATAAAGTTGATTAAAATGGGACTTGACAGGATGTGTCGACAGAAACAGCTTTAGGAATGTGTGTGAGCAAGCTGGTCTCTCCCTCTGTGCAGGGCCGACACTGGGGGCTGTTGGACTGTGAAGGACTGCACTGTCGTGTACAGGAACACATCGCATGTGAGATGCCAGTGTCAGAGGCTGGGCACCTTTGGGGTGCTGATGGACAGCTCTCATCGTGAGGTAACCCCTCTGCTACCTCACCAGCCTTCACCACTAAACCTTTGTCTACTCAGATACACTGATTTCAGTGAAACTCTTCCACCAAGTCTCATCAGCAGCTGGTTAGATTAAAATGTATGTGGAAAGGCAATATGTAACGTCTATCATTTGCTCAGTCATGTACAGACCTTAGTGATCAGGGAAGGGTGTTCTAAGATGGATCCAGAACACATTTCTAATGCCTAATTAATTAAGAAATAATGGTGCAAAATATATAAATATCTTTTACTAATTCAGTGTTTAACTTATTTACAAGCATATATATTTAATGCATTTTAAACAACCTGTTTAATTTTCAGTATTAAAAACCATTAAAAACCTAACATAAAATGATGAGCTGAAATACTGGGAGTTAAAATAATGGATGTAGAAAGTAGTTTGAGTCACATTCGGCACCTGATGTGATGATATCTTCAGCTGCGGGGGTGGTGGGGAGCGGGGGGGTAGTGCTAAGTATGTGTCAGACAGGTGTGAACACGGCTCTCCATGTGAGTGACACCTTCTCTCTCTTCTCCTCTCCATCCTCACCTGTGCCACGTTTCCTCCCTCGGGGAGCAGCAGCTGGAGGGGAACCTGGAGACGCTGGCGATCGTGACGTACGCATCGCTGTCCGCATCTCTGCTGGCCCTGCTGATCACTGTCGTCGTGTTGTCCTGCCTACGTGGCCTCAAGTCCAACACCCGCAGCATCCACTCCAACATGGCCGCTGCCACCTTCCTCTCCGAGCTCGTTTTCCTGCTGGGCATCAACCAGACCGAACACCAGGTTTGTGTGCGTCTGTGTGTGTCTGTTGGTTCCGTGTGGGGGGGGGGGGGGGTGTAAGCATGTCCTCTGACCACCGCGTTCTCTCCGGCTCCCCCAGTTCCTGTGCACCGTCATCGCCATCCTGTTGCATTACTTCTTCATGTCCACCTTCGCCTGGCTCTTCGTGGAGGGTCTGCACATCTACCGCATGCAGACTGAGGCGCGCAACATTGACCACGGCGCCATGAGGTTCTACTACGCCATCGGCTGGGGTGTCCCCGCCATTATAACAGGTAAAGTGCACGTACGCAGGAATGTGCATGAAGATGGCCGGGTGGTTTAGGAACTAAGGTTTGGGCAACTCTGCCCTACAACGGCAAAACACAGCAATTATGCTGACACTGAGAAAAGGGGCTTAAAAATAGGTCTTTTTTGACAGTACACTCATGTGTAGTAGCAGTACGTAAATGATAGTGTACTGATTGAAAACCGAGCATAGTTGAACTAAGTTACTTTGTACTGAGATGTAATGGAGTAAGTATCATAGCCCAATATCATGTTTTGATGAAGTATGCAGTTATTGTGTGTGCCTTTGTAGGGCAGTAACTATCACATAATAACACAGCAGCTATGAACATGGACTCATTGTAATCCCAAGGTTTCTAAATCCATCTATGTGTAATGTTGAGATCACTAGTATAGCATTGGCAGTTAAAGATTCTTCTCTCGGCAGGTCTGGCTGTGGGACTGGATCCCGAGGGCTACGGAAACCCTGACTTCTGCTGGATTTCTGTCCAAGACAAACTCATCTGGAGCTTTGCTGGTCCCATCGGGATTGTTATTGTGGTACTTCCTATAATGCCTGTCTCACTGCCCGTGTCAGTGCTGCCCCCTGTCTGTTAGTATTTGTCTCAGCATCAACTGCAGTGTGTAGATGTCTGCCTTACTACTGTGCTCTATCTGTAGGTGTTTGTCTCAGCACCACCCCCTGTCTGTAGGTGTTTGTCTCAATACTGCCCCCTATCTGTAGGTGTTTGTCTCAACACCGCCCCCTATCTGTAGGTGTTTGTCTCAGCACCACCTCCTGTCTGTAGTTGTCTGTCTTAGCACTGCACCCTGTCTGTAGGTGTTTGTCTCGGCACTGCCCCCTGTTTGTCTCAGCACCGCCTCTTGTCTGTAGTTGTCTGTCTTAGCACTGCAACCTGTCTATAGGTGTTTGTCTCGGCACTGCCCCCTGTCTGTCGGTGTTTGTCACAGCACCGCCCTCTGTCTATGTTGCAGATGAATGGCGGAATGTTTCTGATTGTGGCACGAATGTCCTGCAGTCCAACTCAGAAAGAGACCAAAAAGCAATCTGTGCTGTGAGTATCAGTGATGGAGGCAAGTGGACTGCGAGAGCTTGTCGCGGGTGTTCTAAGTGTGGTTTAAGTGTGCATTTTCACACCCACTATTTAGAAAATTCCTAATTCAAAATTACTTGCCTAAAATATTTCCCCCCCCCACTTTTGAAAAGTTCCACAGATTCTTTTATAAGTCCTTGAAGATAGAAAAGTAAAAGCTAATTTGTTTTGCTGGGAGATGGTGTGAAATGTCACTGTAAAAACTGTAAATACTTATTTGGAATGAATTTAATAGCAGTCAGATTATCATGTGGATGTGAAACATGTTTAGCTCATTGCTAGCTGTTGTTAATACCTCTCCGTGGAAGGTGTCGACTTTGTCGTTTCGGATTTCTCACGTTTTCCTCTTTGACTCTCTTTCTCTTTCTCTCATGCCCTCCTTTACCTGTCTGTTTGTGTCTCTCCACAGTACCACAGTACGCAACGCCTTCATAGTACTCCTTCTGGCCACTTCCTCCTGGTTCTTTGGTCTTATGGCTGTCAATAACAGTGTTCTGGTCTTCCACTACCTCTTCACTGTACTGTGCTGTCTGCAGGTACCGTGTACATATTGGTGCACGCATGTTTGTGTTCTTGGCTGCCCTGGGCCGCATGCTTGCAAGTGTGGGCGCATAGGGATGTCGTGCGTCCCCGTGAGTGGACATGCACGCCCTGATGTGTGTTTAGCGACTGTGCTTCTGTCACCAGGGTCTGGCGGTGCTCTTGGTTTTCTGTCTGCTGAACTCGGAGGTGCAGGAGGCCTGGAAGTTGGCCTGTTTGGGGAAGAAGAGCTTGAATGAAGAACCTCCTCGTGCCCCGCAGATCACAGTGAGTGTGTGTGCCCTTAGGTGTTTCGCCTAGCCTTCATGCCATCATGCATTTCACCGACCTTTGAACTCACCATGTGTTTCCCCAAGGCTTCATCCCACAATGTTTTTGATCTGTCATTCTTCCCACAGTGGAATTCCTCTACCCATGATGCATTTCTCCATGCTCCAAGAGGTGTCAGTCTATAACTCTTAACTGTGGATTTTTTTCGGTCACACATGCAACTTAAGGTACATAAACTTGTCAGAGTGCTTTATAAAGGACATGGCATTCACATCCAGGGTCCGACCTACAACGGTGCCTCTCTACTGGAGCAGAGTGGACTCCATCGTATCACACTGGGGACATCCACTATCTCATCTGTCAGCAGTGCACGGTGCGTACTAGTGTGGTAGATGGACAGTTTGGGTGTTTCTCAGTACTAAGAATGCAAATATCGTACTTGTGGTCTTGCTAACTTGGCTTCCAAGAACGAACTTTGTGCAATGAACCATGGGATTGGTCTCGTTGGGCGAGGATGCAACTGATGTACCCTTGATATTTGGAGCGGGGCAAGAATTGGGGGATTTTTACCATCCTCTTTTATTCTGTTGTTGAGTATTGGAACTGATCTTCAGCAACGGAAGATGAGACAAAACGGGTATCTGAGAACACAAGTTCGGTCAAACACACATTTTGAGAAACGCTCTTGGAGTACTAAAGGCTGGGAAGAATATGAAAGAGCCAGATTAGAGTGAGACAAGGGTGAATGGGGGCAGGGGAGTGCATGGAGACTAAATAAGATGAGATAAAGATACAGGGGAGCATGGGAGAGAGAAAAAAGATGTAGGTAGATGCAGAGAATGACAGGCTGAAATGACTCTGCCCGCAGAGAAAACCTTCTGGCTCGACAGACTCTGGAGCACAACCTGGGCCATACGGGTGCCACTGACTTGGATGTGGCTATGTTTCACCGGGACAAAGGTATGAGGAAACACATACATGCACACTGCGCTAATATAAACCACATTACATGAAACTACCACATGCTTCCCACTCAGTTTCAAATGCAGTTGGAATCCACAATTCAGTGTCAGACAAGTAATGCATTGTTTTAAGAGGTAGAATTTTCCAGTTGGGCCAGTATAATCAGTGGGGTACCACTCGGTTCTGTGCTTGGACCATTACTTTCTATAATTTGGATGCTTTACATAAAAAACAAAGATTTAAGCACCTTTAAAAATTGATTCAATTTTCAGATCATCTTTTGTTGTTTAGCAGACCCAAAACTAGCTGCCTAACATTACCTAAACTCTTTAAACTCTTAGACCAGGTAGAGACTTGCATGATTTAACGTATAAGTAGGAATGCTTAGGGTGTGGCCACAAAAAATGACAGCAGAAACTTTGGGCTCTTGCGTAGTTAGTTCCAGGTCTGGATCACAATACCAATGAAGCAGTAAAACAAGCAACAAAGTTGTTTAGATGAACATCTAAGCATGATGAAGCTCAGGGGAATTTTGAGAAGACTCTATAAAGCAGCTGCAAAGCTTCACCAGAACTCTGTGAACAGCTTCAGAGGTTATATCTGCAATGAAAGTTCAGCCAAGAGTGCCAACAATAGTTCCTAGACCAAAAGGGTCTCCAGGCAGGGATAGATTAGAAGTGCTGTATCTCTTTAGTCTCAAGCATAAGCGAATTGGGAGTTTACAAGATGTTGGGAGCAGAACACAAAGGCCATCAAAACACAAGGCTATCAACATTGGCTGGAGACCAATTTAGATGAAAATGTTTGGAATTGTATTAATTTTTCTCTGTTTCTTGTACCATTTCTGTATGTGATTGCAACACACTCTTGTCAAGTACGTTAGGGCAATGGTGTTATGAAAGGCATTACCGTATTTTTCGGACCATAAGACGCACCTTTTCCTCCCCCAAAAGAGGGGAGAAAAAGTCACTGCGTCTTATGGTCCGAATATTGC
Source organism: Paramormyrops kingsleyae (assembly GCF_048594095.1). Lineage (NCBI taxonomy): Eukaryota > Metazoa > Chordata > Actinopteri > Osteoglossiformes > Mormyridae > Paramormyrops > Paramormyrops kingsleyae. The sequence continues at coordinate 7,667,984 of NC_132802.1, read as the reverse complement.
TCTGCTCACATGCTTTAACCCTCTGGGGTCGAATGCATAGTTGGCAACGCAGCGTACTTCTCGCGTCTATTTCAGTTTATCTCTCGCTGAAATCTTAATGTAGAATCATGAAAAAACGCTGGCTAAATCCGTAATCTGTCTTCTTTTCAAAACGTCCATTGTCGGAAGTATTACAGTTTTTAAAATTAGGTTAAATCGGCAAAAAATGTAACTATGTCCCCTTACTTTGTTTTACCTGCATCGGGGGCGTGTAGTACCGCTGTCACCCGAAGATCGCTATTCACATTCTAAATAGCCGCATTAGCGCATATTCAAATCGCATTCGCATGGTAATTTGGTGAACAACGCAACGGTGAAACACGATCCAAATACATCCCCATCAGCGCCATAAAAGGGGGGAGTGATGTGGCCAGGTGACAATGGATCATTCATACACATGAAAGTTTTTTGTTACTGAAGTGTCTCCTTGTTTCTTTGTACTTTTATTGTTTTTTACTGACTTTATTTGTTAATAACAGTGATAATGGTTCTTAATGCTGCTGTTGACTACTGTTCACTGTACATGGTTGACGTAAAATATTGTAGGACACGATTTGGTTCAGAATCTTTTTTTTCTTCATTTCCCTCCCCTACAACTAGGTGCGTCTTATGGTCTGAAAAATACGGTATATAAAAATAACTTGAATTTAATTGAATATTTAAGCAGTCGCCTCCTGTTGTCTTAATATTTGTTTTTGTTTTATTGATGGACAGGGATAGTTGAGCACACTTAGCTACATACTGTTTCACGGCTCTCTTCCTTTGCATCATTTGCTGGATCATACGTGGGGTTTTCATATGACACCACTGCTGCATTGTGGAAGGGGAGACACTCAACTTCAGCTGGGAATTGAGCATGACTTTCCCGAATTAACGTATCTCTCCTCATCTGAAAACCCCAAGGGGATGATTCCGACTCAGATTCTGACCTTTCTCTGGACGAGGAGCGCAGTCTGTCCATCCCGTCCTCTGAGAGCGAAGACAACGTTCGCCTCCGCGGCCGCATCCAGCGGCGCTTCAAACGCACCAATCACAGCGAGCGGCTGCTCACTGAACCCACCCAGAATGGCATCAAAGGTACGGGGTCGGGGGGGGGGCATGCAAGCCGACGACGCTCGTGGTTTGGCTTTGCTGTGAGGTTCACCTTGCTGTGTATGTCTCAGACCTGGATGGCAATGACCTGCTCTCCTATTGGCCAGCGTTGGAGGAGTGCGAGGTCCACTCGCTACAGAAGTGGGGCTCAGAGCGCCGCCTGGGGGTCGACTACAGTAAGGATGCTGCCAACAACAATCAGCTCGACGCTGCCCTGACCAGCGGGGATGAGAACGGGCTGCCACAGGCACACCGCAGCCGCAGGGGTGAGGGCCGGATTCAAGGACGCTGGTGCCCCCTATTGATGCTGACGCGGACACACTTGGGTTATTGATAGCTGCTTTTTGACCTCTCAGGCATCCTGAAGAACCGCTTGGGCTGTCCCCCGGCGCTGCAGGGTTTGTCCTCCGTGGGGAACGTGCCAAACGAGCTCTCTTGGTACCGCACGTCTACTCTGGGTCACCGGGCGGTGCCGGCAGCTTCGTATGGCCGCATGTACTCCGGGACGGGCTCCCTGTCCCAGCCCGCCTCCCGCTACTCCTCTCGGGAGCACCTGGACTCCATGGCACGGCGTCAGTTCTCCCGTGACCCGTTGTGCCGGCAGGTGGGCGGGGGCTCGCGGGACCGCCTGGAGCACACGGCCCACAGTCAGCACGGCTCTCGCGAGAACCTGGACCTGCTGCCACGGCGCCGTGACCCGGGCCTAGAGCGGGCCTCGCGGGAGAACCTGAGTGGCTCTCGCGACAGGCTGGACCCCCGGAGTGTCCATGCCTCGCGCGAGGACCTAAGGGAGGGCCAGCTGGCGGGGTCCCGCTCGCAGCTCAACACGCTGCTACGCAGGCAGTTCTCCCGGGAGCTCCTGGGGGGGCCTCTGATGGGCACACGCTCGCGGGAACAGTTGGAGCCTGGTGCGGGGGGTGGGGGAGTGCAGCCCTGCAGGGAGTGGCTCCGGACCTTGCCCCCCCGCCAGGCCTCGCACCCTGAGCAGTCTCTCCCGCCCAGCCCTCCGCCACCCATTGCCGAGCAGCTGGAGCCCCAGGACCCCACCCCGCCTTGTAGGTACCCACCCCATCAAGCCCCACCCAGTCGGCACACGTCCAATGAGCACCTGGACGTCCTCTCTTCCATCTTGGCCTCCTTCAGCTCGTCCGTGCTCGCCCCCCCAAGCCCAGCCTTGGGGCCATCCCCCTCTCCCCCCCACTCCGCTACCTCCCACAGCATCTCTGAAATCTCGCCCGACTCGGAGTAAGTTGTGCTCCTGCATACCTGGACACCGGCGGTTCCCAGGCCCGGTTGTGTCGGGTTGCACGGTGCACAGGTCTGTCCCCTTGGCCTTGAGGCCAAAAGCTTAGAACAGACCGGCCAGAGCAGTAGACAGCTCCGGGGTCCACTGACAGGTCGCATGCATTGTGGCCCACCAGGACCAGGTCTGGGAATCTGCTTTGCACACTCATTCTCATGCATTTGTTCTCCTTCATTTACTCTGTACCAAACCCATCCACTCTGTTATCAGAAATAATGCTTTTCTCATTTTCAGTATGTATTATACATTGCACATGTATAATATAACCCTGTAGAGGTGTAATATATCTCTGAATATCGTATGTATAAGCAGTTTTTATAGCGTTTTTATTACGTGTCTTGTGTCATTCCCCCTCACTCTGCTGACTGACTTCATTAATCTCTTCTCAGAGTCCACAGAGGTGAAGGACAGTCTTGACTCCCGATCTCTCCCATGCGTCATCTCTGTACCACCACGTCTGGGAAAGAACGTGAACTACTGAAGCATCCTGGGATACCAGAGGACTTTCGCAGGGAGAGGAGCTGAGGTCTGAAGCGGAGCAGTATGTGGCGTGGTTGGATGTTGTACGGAAAAACGGCGAGCAGAATGTCGAAAAGCGGGGGGCGTCCGACGTGGGTGTGGGCAGCTGGGGCGGGCGGAAGGGGCCGGGCTGGGCTCCCCCGTTTTTGGAAGGCAGAAGAGGAGAGCTGTCCAGTGTTTACATAGTGCGCTAACCATAATCACAGGGGCGGGAAATGGAAGCCACCAAGTTCGCAGCCTGATGCACCGTGACCTCAGATTTTATATGTGATTGCGGAACAGGGAGGAATGATTCACTGAAGAAGCTGTAAATAACTTTTTATACGTTTTGTATCTTTTTCATCAGAGATGAAAAAAATTCTAATGTGTTGTTTTAAAAACTGTGTTGAAGATACTGTCCAGCAAGGGGGATAAAGACAGGTAAGAAATGGGATTATTTGGCCTTTGGATCCACACCGATTACCCAGCCCCATTTAGGTCTGATTCTGTTACCACTTACCTGTAACCATAACCTCAACACAAACATAGAATGGCTGTCTTACATCTGCATTTTCTTCTCTTTAGTAGTAGTTCCCAGGCAGCTGTATCTATTAAGGGTCAGGGCTCTGGTACAGGAGGATGGACAGGTGTACAGTACGGACTGTTTTTGTGTGTGTGACCGTGACTTGTGGTTGGGGTTGTAGGATCGGTGACTCTGGTTGAGGGACAGTTTGACCAATGTGGCGGAAAAGTGTTGTAGAAAGGGGCGTGTCCCTCCATTTGCCCCGCCTCATCTCACACGGGCGGAGGGAGGCAGTGTATTTTGGTAATGTAAGTATTCGATAACGTAGGCATCAAAGTCCTGCTTCTGAATGTTGCTCGAAAACGCTGTACTAACTACACTTTGTTAAACACGATGTGACCTCTGAATTCCTCTGTCTTTGGCTCCAGATGAAACTGATAATATGCTGAACGGAGATGAAGTCGACACAATGCACCAAATTGCTTCTCTTTGTTAAAGTTCAAACTCTACAGCCTTATCTTCAGAAAAGCGGGCACTCAAGGCATCCAATGTTAATGTGATTCACTAGAAAAGTCAATGGTGATTGTTTATTTCAACTCTATTCTTTTTAATGTGACTTGGCTCAAAGAAAAACCAAAGGATAGAGGAACAGAGGGTAGAATTAAGAAAAAGTATTTTAAAAAATTGGAATGATGCATCACTGCAAGGAGTGAAAGAGGAAAAACACAAACACACACACACACGCAGGGTAGAGCAGGGCTGGAGAATACTGTTCTCTACAGACACACGCCCACACACTAATGATTGTGTGTCCGTCACCTTCAGCATGTACAGACGATATTTATTTATATATTTTGATATTTGCAAATTTTATTTCTTTATCTTTCATGCTGTATGCATGAACCTGTGAAACATCTTAAGGCTGTGAGTGGGCTGGCTCAGGTGAAGTGATTCATTTGCCCTGATGCAGCCTGACAGGGAGCTTCAGTTTGGGGGAGAGGTTATCATTTAGCTGGAATGAAAAGCAAATTGGGAGAGCGAGAGAGAGAGAGTCCATTACTTTATCTTTTGGTTTGGGCTGTGTGGCTGTCACACAGGAAAGCATTCTCCTCAGTTACCGTGGACACTGTACAAGAAAAAATGTTGGACATTAAAAAGAATGAATCATTCCTATAAGGCAGTGTGATGTGGTTTGTGTTCAGAAGAAGTAACAGGACCTTGAGTTTTTCTAGAATTGGAGCTTCTCACATTTAGAAGACACATGTGAGTACACACACACACACATTCATATCTTTGTGGGGACCATCCATTCATTTCTATGGGCAAAACCCTAATCTTAACAATGACAACCTTAACACCTACCCAGCCCTAACCTTAACCATAAGTAACCAAACAAAGTGCAAGGCTTTAGCATTTTCAGTTTTTTGGCTGCAGTCACAGATTTTTGTAAAACTGAGGTTTATATTGTGGGAACCTGAAAAATGTCCCCACCAGCTAAAAAGTAACAGATTTTACCATACTGAGGAGACATTTGGTCCCCACAATGTGGTAAATACAAACCCCAAAATACACTCACGCAGTCACTTCTACAGCTCATCCATCTTTGGACCTCTTGTCCAGTACAGGATCGGGCAAGGAGTCAGGACCCTAGCCCAGACACCATGGGACACAAGACAGGGGAGCATCCTGGGTGGGCTCCCAATCCATCACAAGCCACGCACACACACTATGATTTCACCAAAGTGCATCTATCTGGCTCCAAAGGATACTCATCTAACAAAGGGGAACAAAGGCAGAGCAGGGCTGCGATTTGAAACCTCAAAACTTGAGGTTAAAACCAGGGCTGTAGAGTCGGAGTCCAGGAGTCGGAGTCTGAGACAATTTTGGGTACCTGGAGTCGGAGTCGGCAAAAAGTTTACCGACTCCGACTCTGACTCCTACTAAATTTAAATGGGAATTAAAAAAGTAAGTTGAAATGTCCCAATTCACAAACAGTCATAATGAACTACTGCTGTAAGAATAAAGCCCAATGCATGCAGTGCATAATGTTACCACAAAACGAACATGTCAAGTAACCATGAAGCATGCTTTTCATTGACTGTATGCGTCACTATATGGGATGTAATGCACAGGTAAGGTGCGGCACCGCAGTTAACACCGTGTTCCGCTGTTACAGGGAACTGTGAACCTAGCCTAAAGCCCCCCATACATTTACAGATGCACTGCCGATTTTTCGGCCGTTCAACGAGTCATCACGCGTCAAACGCCTGAAAAATCACCTGGTGTGTTCTCAGCTCCGTCGGCTCCCCTTCGCTATGCGCTAGTGAAGGGGGCCGAAGGAGCCGAGAACACAGATCTCCCTACCTGTCTCCAGCAGAGGCTCGTTCTGCTGATCAGCTGGCCGGTGAGTGACACAATGCACTAAACTTCCGGCTGGCTGACAGAGGAGACAGCCACTGCAGCAGACAGAGGCATCACATTACTTTGGATGGGGGCGGTGGTCGAGATTTTCGGCAAGTTGGATCTGCCCGTCCATGTGGACACCCAATCAAATTGCCGCGATTGTACACGCACATCGGTCGGTGGCAAAATCGGCCACGGATCGCTCCGTATTTGGGGGCCTTAATGACATGTATGTTGCCTTCCTTTCCTTCAATGGATGTAGAAAATACATTAGCATAGTATATACATACAGAGGAGTCGGAGTCGGAGCATTTATCTACCGACTCCACAGCCCTGGTTAAAATGCTTTTGGCCAGACATTAGAAAAGGCAGTAGATAATGTATTGAACTGCTTGTAAAACTTGCTATCCGTAATTATAATCATGTATAATTAAGGCCTTCACCAAAGAAAACCAGGTGTTAAGTCAGACAAGTACGAGTATTTAATACATGAAATGTGGCATTACACAGTGGCTGTTTAATAAAAAAAATGTATAAAACAAGCTTAAAAACTGGTGATTCACAATGTTAAAATGACAAAGAAACAGCAAAAACATGTAGTCAATACAGAGAATTATGTATGAAGACATGATTAGACCCTGGCAGATCTACAGTGTGGCATTACAAGTACAGTAAGAACTCATGAGCAGGCAAGATTCCCCAAGACTAAAAGGAACCTTTGACATTATAATACTGCTTATAATGTTACAAAGAGAAACCAATAGATACCATCTAACCAGCCTTTAAGGAAGAGAAGCTAGAATGTTTACTTAAATGACATCTCTGAATATAATAACCAAGGACTTGGATCTATTCTTCCTGTTCAGCAGCTATTTTAGATGTTTCCCTGGTTATCGAAGACCACACATAACCCCAGACCTGAGGCTGCACTTCAGTTCTAAAACTGACTTGAGGTTTAAATGCAACTGACCCACTTTTCAGGGCTGTATGACTGATACAGGTGCCCCTCATGCCACCCCAGTGGAATACAAACTGACATTAGAAATGACACAGTGCATCTGGGCACGATGCTACATCACAGCTCTGTAGACATATTAACCCATTGAGATGCTCTCAACTACTATGACAGTGTTTCTCTACCTGGCCTTGGGGAACCCCCAGACAGTGCATGTTTCTGCTCCTTCCCGGCTGGGAGGGAACAAAAATGTGGACGGTCTGGGAGGGAGCAAAAACACGGACTGTCTGGAGGTCCCCCAAGGCCAGGTTTGAGAAACATTGTGCTACGACAGTATATGTTTTCACTTCAAATGGTTTTGTTTGTTCAAGCCAATATTACATAACACAGAAAGTGTTGTATTAGTGCTGCAGGAAAACATTACTGTGGAGAGGTTGTTAAATGGTGCGTTTCCTCAATAGCCTCTGACAGCAGACAGCAGATGGATTTAACTCCGCCGTAGCTTGTAAAAATAATGCATAATTGTAGTTTTAAAAGAAAAGCCTGATTATTAGGGAATTTCTGTATAGGACCGTAACCCCTTCACATTTGCAAGGGAAAATGGAAGATTCCTGTAAATGCGAATATTTGTGAATAATACTTTGCCCCCCCCCTAACCTCAACCAGTCTGCCAGCCTGAATGATATCATTACCAATTTCTAAACAAACACCACTGGACTGTACACTATGCATGTCAAATTGCCAAACTGGCCGACTCACGAATAACCAAAATCACAAATGTCAAATGTAAGAATGTGAAGGGGTTACTGTATTACAGAACGCGCTGTAAACGGCCTAAAGAAACGGCACATTTGTCAGCAAAGAGCGTGACAGGACCCTGAAGTTAACACTGCATGTTGCATAAAACAGTCATAATAAAAAAAAAAACATTAAGAAAACTTTGTATATTATAGATGTTGCTTGTTTCTTTTTACATAACCATTATAAAAAAAATGCCTTTTGACAAACAGCAGTCAGTCCTCATCACTGGAGGAGTGCACCTCAGCCCCCAGCTTCTGAAGTTTTGTTTGGTAGTACCTCTTCTTGTATCTGTAGGCCTTCTCTTTTTGCTTCAGGGCTTTCCGCTTGTCCTCCAGCATCAGCTCCTTAACCAGCAGCACTCTCATTTTCTGCTGGTGTTCCCTCTCGGACAGCTCCAGCACCCTGGCATCCAAGTGAGAGTCTATAACAGTCCTGGTCTTTCCCCCATCAGCCGTGGGCGTTGTGGCTGTCGGGACAGAGGTCCAGTGTGACCCATCAGGGAAACTGGAGCCACTGGGAGTGGTGTGGGTATAGACTCGGTCCAGCGAGCCCTGGGACAGAGTAGCTATAATCAGGCTTAAGGTTACAGTGCAAGCACACGAAGCACAATGTGTTACAAATTTCCTTATAATGACAGAGGAAAGCATAGTTGTGAAGCTTCATCATTATACATGAGAAAAATGGCCATTTAGTTACTGAAGCATATTCCTGTTAGAACAGAACTGAACTCAGGTCTATATTAATTGTCACTTGTTCCCTAGTCCCCTTGCCCTGGGGGCCTGGCCTTCAATGGACAGATTTGATTCTACTTGATGTCAAAATCTCATTTTGTTTTTTCGTTCTGCCTTTAAAACAAAGCACAGAATATGATTTCCACGGCTTATGTGCCCTAATCTCCTGCTATCATGTGATGGGAGCGACTTTCAATACATTACATCAATTTGGGTGGCAGTTATATCCTCCTGGTCGCAGCCACTCGCTCCTACGGCAAATGTCCCGGATTCTGAAGGGAGAGAATAGGTTTTGTGGATTCAATACAGCTCATTTATGAGCAACAGGTTTGCATATAGAGGGAGCACACCATTTTACACAGGCAGCCACGGTGTCTGCTAGTGATGGCCAAATGAAGCTTTGTGAACTATTTTTTTGTATTTTTTTAAAACCACTAGGTGGTGCTCTTGCTTTGGGGCATCATTTCAGCCCTTTTTTGAACAGAGAGCACCATCTAGTGGTGTCAGAAAATACAGCAATTGGTTCATGAAGTTTCATTTGACCATCACTAGTGTCTGCATTACCCGCTTTGATGTGGGTGTTAACGATGGCATCGGCATCTACGGTGGCCTCCATCTTCACCACCAAATTGGGGACTATGGAGGAGACCTCACGCTGGATCTCGGTGAGCGCCGTGACGGGCACGCCGGCCGCAATCTGCTCCTGCCGCGGGATTAAAGCGTTCCTGCTTTCCACCTTCATGCGCTTCCACAAGGTCTTCAACATGGCCATGCTGCTGGGAGGCCGGTCGGGGAAGGCGGCATTGAACGCCACCAGCAGCTCGTTCCAGGCCGCGTTACGCTTCACCGTGGTCTTCACATCCTTACGGAAGTCCTGCATAGGGCTGCAGCTATCCATTATTTTCGAAATCGGGTATTCTCTCGATTATTCCATCGATTAATCGAGTCATCTGATAAGAAATACTTTTGTCTTATTAAAGAGCAATAGTAACTATTCAAAAAAGAAAAAATAGTCTCTTAAAATGAACAACTCATGGGTTTCCTTTTTAGGAACATTTTTAATGATTGAACTCCATACAACAACTGACAAAAGAACTAAACTCTTTAAGTACATTTATGTACATATTTGGGGGTTTTTTTTTGCTTTTTTTTTTTTAAAGAAAATTTTCTTAAATGCAAAAACAAAATTATGTCAAAAAAAAGGTATACATATATTTTAAACTAAGGCACAAATTAAAATGGCCTTTACTCTGTATTCTTGTACATTTAACAGAAGGCATAAAAAAAAGTTCTGACAGGATTGTGTCTCCTGGATGAGGTAGGAATGGTGTCTGCATGTTCACGTGTGTGAAAGTGAATGTGAGTGAGAGTGTGTGTGTTTATGTGTGTTAGAGAATGAGTGTATGTGTGTATAAGCCTTTACAGGAGTATGTGGTGGTTGGATAATTCAGTGTCTCATTTTACTGGCCCATATTTATGTTATTAAAATTATGTAATATTATTCATATTAATCTAAATCTGCAAAATAATATTACTAAAGCCTTGAAATAGATCTAGTTGAGTATACCCCATGCTCCCCTTTAGACTCACCACTGCATGCATCACTGCGACAAAGTGACGGCCGTTGTCAGCCTGTCAATTTGTCAAATTTAAATACTGTGTCAAACTAAGTTAACAGTTTATCTGCATATAAACAGCTTCTATTTTTACTTGTATAGCTTTACTGTAGCCTTGGTGCTGTTGAAGACAAACGTCGGTGGATGGGAGCAACTGAAAACATCGCTTTTCTTCACCTTTCAACTTGTTTTAGCTGATTTGATTAAGGACTCACGCCAGCTCTTTACAAGTAAATGTTTAGTAGCGATTACAAGCACTGCTGTTGTTTTCCTTCACTCCACCTGAGTTCACCATCTCTGTAACGGAACCGTCTCTGCTGTTAGGCTCCAGCTCCATGTTAATTACACTACGACAGCATAATTTTAACTGTTTTTGTTGAAGAAAAATAGGGGCTGCTTGGGCTGAATAATTGTTTTTATTCACAAACACGCCCATAAAAACGTCTCTATCGCAGGTCTAAGTTTAGCCGCAGATGTGAGTCAAACGCTCGCGCTTACCTTGTATTGGTTCCGCTCTGTGGACTGGATGCATAGACTGGGTGCTTTCTGTTGAGATGTTGAATCATTGACGTTGTGCTATTGTGGTAAGCTAATTCGGTTTTACAATGTACACACTGTACAGTATTTTCGCTTTTCTTTTGTTTGAAATGGTCCCAAACTTTAGACATTTTTCGTCTTTTTCTCCGACTTTCCTTTCTAATTCCCCTGTCTTCCTCCATTGCGCCATGAAATCAAACTTGCTACACGTAATGCAGCGTAAGCACACTGTGCGACAGTAATAATCCTCCGAGTGAAACACGGTGATCACTAAGCAATACATAGTCATGCGGATTACACGATGCATCGAAGCAAAGAATTTGCATCGAGGATTTTTTGTAATCGAGTTATTCGATGAATCGTTGCAGCCATAATTAAAAGTAACAATATAATAAATGTGTATAAATAAGGAACATAAAGTTATAATGAAAAAAAGATGTGCAACGTAGTTCAAATAAAGGGTGGGGTGCATAAAAAAGGAGGGGATGTAAAATTTTAACTGAGAATCAAGTACTAAGCAGTTTGATAGCTTGAGGGCAGAAACTCCTTCTGAGTTCTCACTGAGAGACTGCAGAGTTGTTAGGGCGGGCTGTGTCCCTGCCGATTTTGGCAGCTCTGCTCTGCTCTAGCAATGTAAATGCCCTGCAGGGAGCCTTGCTGATGCGTTCAGCAGAACGTACGACCGTCTGCTAAGCTTTACGGTCCAGGGCAGAGCAATTACCAAATCAGGCTGTGATTACTACTGTTCAGTAAATTTAATTGAATATTTAAGCAGTCACCTCCTGTTGTCTTAATATTTATGTTTTTGTTTTATTGGTGGACAGGTTAGCTACATACCATTACTCGGCTCTCTTCCTTTGCATCATTTGCTGGATCATGCACTGCTGCATTGTGGAATGGGAGACACTCAACTTCAGCTGAGAATTGAGCATGACTTTCTCGAATTAACGTATCTCTCCACGCTCGTGGCTTTGCTGTGAGGCTCACCTTGCTTTGAATGTCTCAGACCTGGATGGCAATGACCTGCTCTCCTATTGGCCAGTGTTGGAGGAGTGCGAGGTCCACTCGCTACAGAAGTGGGGCTCAGAGCGCCGCCTGGGGGTCGACTACAGTAAGGATGCTGCCAACAACAATCAGCTCGACGCTGCCCTGACCAGCGGGGATGAGAACAGGCTGCCACAGGCACACCGCAGCCGCTGGGGTGAGGGCTGGGTTCAAGGACGCTGGCGCCCCCTATTGATGCTGACGCAGACACACTCTTGGGTTATTGATGGCTGCTTTTTGACCTCTCAGGGATCCTGAAGAACCACTTGGGCTGTCCCCCGGCGCTGCAGGGTTTGTCCTCCATGGGGAACGTGCCAAACGAGCTCTCTTGGTACCGCACGTCTACTCTGGGTCACCGGGCGGTGCCGGCAGCTTCGTATGGCCGCATGTACTCCGGGACGGGCTCCCTGTGCCAGCCCGCCTCCCGCTACTCCTCTCGGGAGCACCTGGACTCCATGGCACGGCGTCAGTTCTCCCGTGACCCGTTGTGCCGGCAGGTGGGCGGGGGCTCGCGGGACCACCTGGAGCACACGGCCCACAGTCAGCACGGCTCTCGCGAGAACCTGGACCTGCTGCCACAGCGCCGCGACCCGGGCCTTATTTGGCCTTTGGATCCACACCGATTACCCAGCCCCATTTAGGTCTTTTTCTGTTACCTGTAACCATAACCTCAACACAAACATAGAATGGCTGTCTTACATCTGCATTTTCTTCTCTTTAGTAGTAGTTCCCAGGCAGCTGTATCTATTAAGGGTCAGGGCTCTGGTACAGGAGGATGGACAGGTGTACAGTATGGACTGTTTTTGTGTGTGTGACCGTGACTTGTGGTTGCGGTTGTAGGATCGGTGACTCTGGGACAGTTTGACCAATGTGACGGAAAAGTGTTGTAGAAAGGGGCGTGTCCCTCCATTTGCCCCGCCTCATCTCACACGGGCGGAGGCAGGCAGTGTATTTTGGTAATGTAAGTATTCGGTAACGTAGGCATCAAAGTCCTGCTTCTGAATGTTGCTCGAAAACGCTGTACTAACTACACTTTGTTAAACACGATGTGACCTCTGAATTCCTCTGTCTTTGGCTCCAGATGAAACTGATAATATGCTGAACGGAGATGAAGTCGACACAATGCACCAAATTGCTTCTCTTTGTTAAAGTTCAAACTCTGCAGCCTTATCTTCAGAAAAGCGGGCACTCAAGGCATCCAATGTTAATGTGATTCACTAGAAAAGTCAATGGTGATTGTTTATTTCAACTCTATTCTTTTTAATGTGACTTGGCTCAAAGAAAAACCAAAGGATAGAGGAACAGAGGGTAGAATTAAGAAAAAGTATTTTAAAAAATTGGAATGATGCATCACTGCAAGGAGTGAAAGAGGAAAAACACAAACACACACACACACGCAGGGTAGAGCAGGGCTGGAGAATACTGTTCTCTACAGACACACGCCCACACACTAATGATTGTGTGTCCGTCACCTTCAGCATGTACAGACAATATTTATTTATATATTTTGATATTTGCAAATTTTATTTCTTTATCTTTCATGCTGTATGCATGAACCTGTGAAACATCTTAAGGCTGTGAGTGGGTTGGCTCAGGTGAAGTGATTCATTTGCCCTGATGCAGCCTGACAGGGAGCTTCAGTTTGGGGGAGAGGTTATCATTTAGCTGGAATGAAAAGCAAATTGGGAGAGCGAGAGAGAGAGAGTCCATTACTTTATCTTTTGGTTTGGGCTGTGTGGCTGTCACACAGGAAAGCATTCTCCTCAGTTACCGTGGACACTGTACAAGAAAAAATGTTGGACATTAAAAAGAATGAATCATTCCTATAAGGCAGTGTGATGTGGTTTGTGTTCAGAAGAAGTAACAGGACCTTGAGTTTTTCTAGGAGAATTGGAGCTTCTCACATTTAGAAGACACATGTGAGTACACACACACACACACACACGTTTGTATTCATATCTTTGTGGGGACCATCCATTCATTTCTATGGGCAACACCCTAATCTTAACAATGACAACCTTAACACCTACCCAGCCCTAACCTTAACCATAAGTAACCAAACAAAGTGCAAGGCTTTAGCATTTTCAGTTTTTTGTCTGCAGTCACAGATTTTTGTAAAACTGAGGTTTATATTGTGGGAACCTGAAAAATGTCCCCACCAGCTAAAAAGTAACAGATTTTACCATACTGAGGAGACATTTGGTCCCCACAATGTGGTAAATACAAACCCCAAAATACACTCACGCAGTCACTTCTACAGCTCATCCATCTTTGGACCTCTTATCCAGTACAGGATCGGGCAGGGAGTCAGGACCCTAGCCCAGACACCATGGGACACAAGACAGGGGAGCATCCTGGGTGGGCTCCCAATCCATCACAAGCCACGCACACACACTATGATTTCACCAAAGTGCATCTATCTGGCTCCAAAGGATACTCATCTAACAAAGGGGAACAAAGGCAGAGCGGGGCTGCGATTTGAAACCTCAAGCCTTGAGGTTATAACGCTCTTGGCCAGACATTAGAAAAGGCAGTAGACAATGTATTGAACTGCTTGTAAAACTTGCTATCCGTAATTTTAATCATGTATAATTAAGGCCTTCACCAAAGAAAACCAGGTGTTAAGTCAGACAAGTACGAGTATTTAATACATGAAATGTGGCATTACACAGTGGCTGTTTAATAAAAAAATGTATAAAACAAGCTTAAAAACTGGTGATTCACAATGTTAAAATGACAAAGAAACAGCAAAAACATGTAGTCAATACAGAGAATTATGTATGAAGACATGATTAGACCCTGGCAGATCTACAGTGTGGCATTACAAGTACAGTAAGAACTCATGAGCAGGCAAGATTCCCCAAGACTAAAAGGAACCTTTGACATTATAATACTGCTTATAATGTTACAAAGAGAAACCAATAGATACCATCTAACCAGCCTTTAAGAAAGAGAAGGTAGAATGTTTACTTAAATGACATCTCTGAATATAATAACCAAGGACTTGGATCTATTCTTCCTGTTCAGCAGCTATTTTAGATGTTTCCCTGGTTATCGAAGACCACACATAACCCCAGACCTGACGCTGCACTTCAGTTCTAAAACTGACTTGAGGTTTAAATGCAAATGACCCACTTTTCAGGGCTGTATGACTGATGCAGGTGCCCCTCATGCCACCCCAGTGGAATACAAACTGACATTAGAAATGACACAGTGCATCTGGGCACGATGCTACATCACAGCTCTGTAGACATATTAACCCATTGAGATGCTCTCAACTACTACGACAGTGTTTCTCTACCTGGCCTTGGGGAACCCCCAGACAGTGCATGTTTCTGCTCCTTCCCAGCTGGGAGGGAACAAAAATGTGGACGGTCTGGGAGGGAGCAAAAACACGGACTGTCTGGAGGTCCCCCAAGGCCAGGTTTGAGAAACATTGTGCTACGACAGTATATGTTTTCACTTCAAATGGTTTTGTTTGTTCAAGCCAATATTACATAACACAGAAATTACATGATCCTGAAAATGACGAGCGTTCTTCCAAAAATTAGCAGGACTA
Organism: Paramormyrops kingsleyae; assembly: GCF_048594095.1. Lineage (NCBI taxonomy): Eukaryota > Metazoa > Chordata > Actinopteri > Osteoglossiformes > Mormyridae > Paramormyrops > Paramormyrops kingsleyae. The sequence continues at coordinate 7,652,883 of NC_132802.1, read as the reverse complement.
CCCCAGCAGCAACCAGTCACAAAAAACTGCTCTATAACATCTAACACAACGCTGGAAACCACACGTAGACACAGATGGAGGGGTTCTGTGATGATAATACTTCAAACACAAAAACAACATCCTAGCAACTATCGTAAAGCCATTTCTCCATATGACGTTCTCACCTTCAGATAGTGCTTCACCTGAAGCAAGAGACACATTGGCATCTGTAAGGCCCCATTTACACTTGGCTTTAAAATGCAGCGCAGTGCTAATTACAAGCGTAACCAGCCATCAAGATGCGTGCGGAAGTGGTCTGGCATGCATTTGACCACATATCTTTAGTAAACGCTAATGCATCATGATGCATTCCTGACAAGGACATCACAATAACTGTGTGTGACAGTAGCAGATTCTGAACAGAAACAGTCAGCTGTACACTTTGGAGATGCATGATAGATACAGGTGCAAAAGGTGATATGTCTTGTCGGTCTACTTGCGATCCGATTGCCCAAGATGCATTTTAAAACCAAGTGTAAAGACCGCCTAAGTTTTCACAGTGTATAAAGGAAACAGGCTATTTAAAAGGACATCAACGCTCAATATCAAAATGTATCAAATTAAATGCCGTTAATAACATGGATACTGCTGGTCTATCCACTGCTTTGTGGTTATATCAGTATTTCCTCAGTAGAAACTCGGCACCTGAAATTATTGCACTTTAACATTAAAACCTAAAAAATCAACATAAAACAAGAGAATCATCCAACAACAGACAGCCTTTTCTGTCACGCAGCTGTTAGTCTGTGTTAGATTTGTCATCTTATAATAAGAGGATTTTCTCTACGTGAGACGAAGCAGTAAAGTCTTGAGGGCGTCTCTCAAATGTGTTCTGTTGGTTAAACTTCCATGCGGTGTTACATCTTAGACCTGGCATTAGTGCTGCAGGAAAACATTACTGTGGAGAGGTTGTTAAATGGTGCGTTTCCTCAATAGCCTCTGACAGCAGACAGCAGATGGATTTAACTCCGCCGTAGCTTGTAAAAATAATGCATAATTGTAGTTTTAAAAGAAAAGCCTGATTATTAGGGAATTTCTGTATAGGACCGTAACCCCTTCACATTTGCAAGGGAAAATGGAAGATTCCTGTAAATGCGAAAATTTGTGAATAATACTTTGCCCCCCCCCTAACCTCAACCAGTCTGCCAGCCTGAATGATATCATTACCAATTTCTAAACAAACACCACTGGACTGTACACTATGCATGTCAAATTGCCAAACTGGCCGACTCACGAATAACCAAAATCACAAATGTCAAATGTAAGAATGTGAAGGGGTTACTGTATTACAGAACGCGCTGTAAACGGCCTAAAGAAACGGCACATTTGTCAGCAAAGAGCGTGACAGGACCCTGAAGTTAACACTGCATGTTGCATAAAACAGTCATAATAAAAAAAAAACATTAAGAAAACTTTGTATATTATAGATGTTGCTTGTTTCTTTTTATATAACCATTATAAAAAAAATGCCTTTTGACGAACAGCAGTCAGTCCTCATCACTGGAGGAGTGCACCTCAGCCCCCAGCTTCTGAAGTTTTGTTTGGTAGTACCTCTTCTTGTATCTGTAGGCCTTCTCTTTTTGCTTCAGGGCTTTCCGCTTGTCCTCCAGCATCAGCTCCTTAACCAGCAGCACTCTCATTTTCTGCTGGTGTTCCCTCTCGGACAGCTCCAGCACCCTGGCATCCAAGTGAGAGTCTATAACAGTCCTGGTCTTTCCCCCATCAGCCGTGGGCATTGTGGCTGTCGGGACAGAGGTCCAGTGTGACCCATCAGGGAGACCGGAGCCACTGGGAGTGGTGTGGGTATAGACTCGGTCCGGCGAGCCCTGGGACAGAGTAGCTATAATCAGGCTTAAGGTTACAGTGCAAGCACACGAAGCACAATATGTTACAAATTTCCTTATAATGAGAGAGGAAAGCATAGTTGTGAAGTTTCATCATTATACATGAGAAAAATGGCCACTTAGTTACTGAAGCATATTCCTGTTAGAACAGAACTGAACTCAGGTCTATATTAATTGTCACTTGTTCCCTAGTCCCCTTGCCCTGGGGGCCTGGCCTTCAATGGACAGATTTGATTCTACTTGATGTCAAAAACTCATTTTGTTTTTTCATTCTGCCTTTAAAACAAAGCACAGAATATGATTTCCACGGCTTATGTGCCCTAATCTCCTGCTATCATGTGATGGGAGCGACTTTCAATACATTACATCAATTTGGGTGGCAGTTATATCCTCCTGGTCGCAGCCACTCGCTCCTACAGCAAATGTCCCGGATTCTGAAGGGAGAGAATAGGTTCGTGGATTCAATACAGCTCATTTATGAGCAACAGGTTTGCATATAGAGGGAGCACACCATTTTACACAGGCAGCCACGGTGTCTGCTAGTGATGGCCAAATGAAGCTTCACGAACTATTTTCTGTATTTTTTAAAACCACTAGGTGGTGCTCTTGCTTTGGGGCATCATTACAGCCCTTTTTTGAACAGAGAGCACCATCTAGTGGTGTTAGAAAATACAGCAACTGGCTCATGAAGTTTCATTTGATCATCACTAGTGTCTGCATTACCCGCTTTGATGTGGGTGTTAACGATGGCATCGGCATCTACGGTGGCCTCCATCTTCACTACCAAATTGGGGACCATGGAGGAGACCTCACGCTGGATCTCGGTGAGCGCCGTGACGGGCACGCCGGCCGCAATCTGCTCCTGCCGCCGGATCAGAGCGTTCCTGCTTTCCACCTTCATGCGCTTCCACAAGGTCTTCAACATGGCCATGCTGCTGGGAGGCCGGTCGGGGAAGGCGGCATTGAACGCCACCAGCAGCTCGTTCCAGGCCGCGTTACGCTTCACCGTGGTGTTCACATCCTTACGGAAGTCCTGCACCTTGTCCACCACCCCCTGGATGCGCTGCAGGAAGTACAGCTTCTGCTCGTGAGTGTAGTTGGGTGTGCGGTAAGCCATAGCAGCAGAGGGCCAATGCTTGCTGGGGCCACGGCGGGGAATAGTCATCTGTCACCAACGCCCATCACTGACTGCTGCCACAGGCTACAGTGTGATCCCTGCAGACTGGCATGTGTGCCGGACTGCAGACCAATTATTAACCCAGGCTACATTCTTAATCTGATGGAGTATTACTGCAAAGAAAGAATTACGATATAAATGCATTAAAATCCAGTCTGGGCACTGGAAAAATCCATTTGCTCCTTTCACACACCATACAATTTCTCATAATATTGGCAGTGGACACCAATCTTTAGTGTTTACAAATAATCCTGCCTCTTTACTAATGGATCTCCTGTTAGTCCATAGCTGCTGACTAATTTGGATGCATTCCTAGCAATTTGCATTCTGTGACTGACATGTTTGTCAACTTTGCTTACTGAAAGACAGTAAACTATACTGAAAACAGTATTTGTATTACACTGTCACCAGAAATTAGCTAGAATAATTTCAAATGGGCTTTTTGAAATATGGTCCTGCCATACTATTTTCTGTTTGTCGCTTGAGACATTAATTAACATTGTCTGAGATGTTGTCAAATGAAGGACAGAATTCAAAGCACATAAGATGTAACGTGTAGTTGAAACATTCATTAAAGATTCACGGGTTTTATTGGTCACATGCAAGGTGTAGTCAGACTATAGCCTGCAGTGAAACCCAAAGTGGTCGACTCCACTCTCACTGAGAGACTGCAGAGTTGTTAGGGCGGGCTGTGTCCCTGCCGATTTAGGCAGCTCTGCTCTGCTCTTGCAATGTAAATGCCCTGCAGGGAGCCTTGCTGATGCGTTCAGCAGAACGTACGACCGTCTGCTAAGCTTTACGGTCCAGGGCAGAGCAATTACCAAACCAGGCTGTGATTACTACTGTTCAGTAAAACATAATATGACTTGGGGCAAACTTTCAATTAATCAAATTACTTGGTCGTTAAAGGTACGTTATAAATACGTTTTTCCACACAAGAGATCACATATAACATCAAAGCAAAAAAATCTTAATGTAGGTAATCATTCGCCCGTTTGAATGATCAAGCGCTAAGAACGGCTGAAACATCTGAGACAAAAAACTTCAACTAGGCGGTTCACAGCATTTTTAATTCAGCCATTCATTTATTTAAAGAGCTCAATCAATGCTAATTGAGTTGAACTAGAAAAAAAACAACGACGTTGTGGTTAACAGAACGAGGATAAGGATGACAGCATCACAAAATACGTGACACTAAAAAATGTATTTAATGGAAAACGTATACACATTACTTATACACACGTTATATAAAATATCACAAAGTCTAAGTAACAGCGCAGAGATAGTTAATATTTTAATGATAGGAATTAAAATGTACACAGAACTTTCACGTGACAATAATCAAATTTTAGAGGCGAATTTGGGATGTGTCATCGACGACTTTAATGTTATTGACATCGCGACTCGTACAATTTCCGTGTTTTAAGCATACAGAACAACAAAGGTGAATTATAAATGTATCCGCTTGCGCACAGCGACCTATCAAACGGTGTAAATGAACAAAAACAAAGTTGCAAGTAAATACGTCTGACATCTTACTTGTGACCAGCTAACGCGAGCAATTTACGTATTCGCTTTTTTTTTAATAATTTCCATGTACCAAATGACAGCCGAAAAGACATGGCTGTTTAACTCACACAGGACGACGGCAAGCGGGCACTGTTTTCCCGTAGAGCAGACAGTTTCGTTCCGCTGTCCCCTTCACATTTTTTAGCGCGGCCGGAAACAAAATTCAAACCACGATGGCGTGCGCGACATGCGCAGACTCCATCGCAAAGTTCTGACCAATCAGCAGCCACCTTTCTGCGGTCAGAATCTGACGTGAAAATACTCTATTGATACACTATTTGTAGTGCTGGAAACGTGCGAGGTACCAACCAAAGGTATCCTGGAGCGGTCTGACCGTGCTTGGCTAGGCTTCAACGGGATCGTAACGAGATTAAGATGTATTTTGCAGCTCACTGAGTAACATGTTTCTAGTCTGTGTAATTTCTGCGTGAAACCAGACACGGAACATACTTTACGTATAATACGAACGGTATTTGCAAATAAATGGGAGTAACTGATGAGGAAATTCGGTTGTCGTTTCCTAAAAAAAAAGGGAGAACACGTGGGCGTTTAATGTTATTAACTGTCTAGATGGTAGCACGCCATCCTCCGGTGCAGCAGGTGGCGTTAGATTGATTCTGTGATTACACGATCGCCTGGCTATTCAATTCCAGCAAAGAAGATCTCCAGAGGCAGTATGTAGTTAGGTACGACTTTGAATGTTAAATGGTTATTCGAAATAAATTTACAAGGACACTGATTGTAAGTTAATAAGAAACATACTAATTTACAATACGTGGCTGTTTCAGTGAAAGAGTCGTGTGTCATTCGATAATATTAAAATTACAATATAACAGTCAGCTCGTGCCATGCGGGTGTGTATATATTGTGACACAGTTAAGATAACGATGTGCCTAGGTTCCTACGGTAATTATATACAGTTAATTATAGTAAATTTTATAACGACGTCGTATTGAGAGAACATGAGTCAATCCCACACCAGGAGCGTTGTAGCTCGCTATAAATATAATTTAGTTGTTATACTCATTTTCAAAGTATTGTATATGACATGATCTAAATAACATATCTCAATAAGATTGCATCTTCATCATTTCTAGCTTCATCTTGCCACTTTGAATGTATGTTTTAGAGTACGAACTCAAGAATATAGCACGTAAGTGAACGAGTCAGCCGCTTATGTGAATAGGATAGAAAAAGTGCTGGTCTTGTTATTTTTCTTAGTAATTCGAGATGAGGGATGTGTCCATTCGTAGCTGATGGAGTCAGTGCTTATAGTGACCCCCGTCACAGCCCTGGAGTTCCTGGGGGAGGACTACCTTCTGGCAGGTGAGCAAAAGTTGATGTCAAGGTGTGTTTAATTTCTGACGTGAAATGTTTAATGTTTATCTGTACCAAAACTAAGTTAATTAAATTGTAAATTTAAGCCTAATTAGCTGGGTAGTATGTTCTGGTAATGATATGGAATGTGCTGACCACAGGTGATGGCCCAGTTCTGTCAGTCTACAATCTGAAGACTTCACCCACAACTTCTGCTTTGCTCAGCGTCCTCCAGAACTTCCGCATCCATGGAATCCGTCCTCACCAACAGCAGGGAGATAAAGCTGAACATACAAGCGTAGCTAAGAAGGAGGAGGAGGAACCCCAGGGACTATCATGGCAGCAGAGGGCACACTTAGTGGTATTCGGGGGCAAAGCAGTGAGGCTTGTGGAGCTGAAAATGGGGGAACTCCCCAGCCTCCAGCCCCTTGGCCCGCTAATCCAGCTGCGGGACTGGGTGCTGGATGTGCACTGGCTGGACGTTCGCGGTGACCTCTTGGGTGTCACACTGGCCCATAATGCCACGCTGCTGCTCGATGTGCAGAAGGGAAGCACGCTGGCCCTCTGCTCCTGTGAGGACGGCTGCCTTCTGTATTCGGCCCTGCTGGTGGGACCTTGCTGGAAGAGCTTAGTTGTGGTGGGGGGCACCATCTTTAACCAGCTGGTCCTCTGGAGACCTGGAGAGGGAACAGAAAAGGAAGGTGGGAGAAACATGGTGGGGAGAGTGGAGCGGAGGTTGCTGGGCCATAGCGGCGTGATCTTCAGCCTGGCCTACCTTCCCAAGCCGGGCTGGCTGGCTTCGGCTTCAGATGACCGCAGTGTGCGAGTGTGGGATGTGGGTGCTTTGGGGGGGGAGGCAGGATGTGGAGCTCCCTCCCCGACCTGCTTGCGGGTTCTTTATGGTCACCAGGCTCGGGTGTTCTCTGTAAAGCTCTCATCCGCTGGGGCATTCAGTGCAGGTGAGGATGGCGTCTGCCTGGCATGGGACTGGGACAGCGGGAAGGTAACGCGTGCCCTGAGGGGGCACCGGGCGGGAGGGGTTAGGGCGCTGGCCGTCAGCCTGGGAGGAGCTGGGGGAGGTGGGTACGTAGCTACAGGGGGCACAGATGGTGGCATCCGTCTCTGGAGCCTCAAGGAAGAGGACAGCGGACTAGAGGATGCAGGGGTCCTGCGTGATCTGGGGTTTGAGGGTGTAGGTTGCCCTAAGGTGGTGCGTGTGACTGGGGGCAGGGGCTTGAGGCAGAGAGGAGTGGTAATCACCACTGATCAGGGGGAGGTTTATTCGTGGGAGGAGCAACGTGGCTGGCAGCTGTTATGGAAGGGAGGTGCGGGGTTCTGTTCCTACAATGTAATGGAGGTGTTGGAGTGGTGGAGTGGGGATGAGATGTGTGCCGTTGGCAGCCTGAGTGGAGAGGTATGGCTCTTCCCTCTGTCTCAGCCCAGCGCCGGGATACGACTGAAGGCAGGGACAGGGAAGATCCATAGCGTGCTATGGGTACACCCAACGGGGGGCCGTGGTGGGTATTTGTTGGCATCGGGGGCAGAAGGTGTGGTGTACCGTTGGCAGATAGATACAGAGTTGGTTGGGGGGGCTGTGGTTCTTAATACCGAGCCCCTGGGTCCTTTTATTCTTCCCCCCTGTGCGAAACGCTGGCTGACCACCGCAGTGCTCATATGTCGGCCAGAGGGGGCGCTGTGGGTGTGTGGAGACCGGAGAGGTTCACTGCTGCTGTATCGTGACAAAGCGGAGGAGGCTAAGGCAGATGGAGCCTTGCAGCCCATGAGCGTCCTGTTCGGGGTGCACGGGAAGCAGGGCGTGACGTGCGTGTGCGAGCACGCTGGCCTGATCTACAGCACCGGGCGTGACGGCTGTGTACGCGTGTCCCGGCTGGATGCCAGTGCTCTGGAGGTGCTTAGGGTACAGCGGGCCTGCCGTGGCATGGAGTGGCTGGAGAGGATTATGGTTCTGGACCCGGAGGTGAATCCAGTGGAGGGGGAGCATGGTGAGCGCCATGCAGGGGAGGTGAGGTTGATCTTGGGGTTCCACTCAGTCTACTTCGTTGTCTGGGACCTGGTCCGGCAGGAGCGGCTCCTGTCAGTGCCTTGTGGGGGGGGGCACCGGTCCTGGAGCTACTGGTTACCCCAGAGCCCAGGTGCCGACGGTGCAGGCACAGTAGTGTTTGTGAAGCACGGAGCAGTCATGGCCTCTCGTGCCCCAGAGGAGACCTTCCATCAGCAGGGAGGTTGGGAGCTGAAGGAAGGGATCCACGGTAGGGGTGTCACCTGTGTGTGCCACCTAGGTGCCGTCCGGGTCGCCAGGCAGCATTGGGAGATCCTGGCAACAGGTGGAGAGGACACAACTTTGACTGTGTTGACGATCGACCCTCGGAGCAGGGCTCTCAGGGTCCTGGCGCTCATCACTGATCACATCTCCAGCATCCGTGCACTAGCGGTCGTTCGGAGGCCAGGTGCTAGGGAGGCGAATGACACCAAGCCACTCCTCTCTGTCCTGCTCTTCTCTGCCGGGGGGCGGGCCCAGCTACAGTGCTACAGACTCCTGATTGGTGCGAATGGACAGCTGGGTTTGCCTTCTTGTCAGGTGATCCAGGTAGCTAGTCACCGGTTGGATGAGCAATGGGAACGGAGGCGGAACCGACACAAGACTGTGAAAATGGACCCTGAAACCAGGCAAGTGAACTACCTGCAGTAATCTAGAAAATTCACAAACATGAATTTAGTCAGAAACCACTTCATTTTAATTAAGGGATACAGTACCTCTCAAATTCTGGACACACCTACTGAAAATCATTTATTTTTCAACAAGATTGAAAAAAATCCTAAACACAGCTCAAGGTTATGGAGTAAGTATTATCTTGTGAACAAAGAAGAGACGGAGTGCTGTGATTGGTGACCTGGCCCCCACAATCCCCTAACCTAAACCCCGTAGAGCTGGTTTGGGATGAGTTTCATCGAAGAATAGGTAACCAACTCGTGCCTAGAACTTGTGGAAAATCCTTCAGGACTGTTGGAGAAGCAATAGGTGGCTATTTTGAAGAATGTAAAATTTGAGAAAATTGTTGAATATTACATGGGGCGTCATGGTGGTGCAGTAGTTAGCACTGTGGTCTCACACCACTGGGACCTGGGTTCAGGTCTCTGCCAGGATTCCATGCGTGTGGAGTTTGCATGTTCTCCCCGTGTTGTTGTGGGGTTTCCTCTGGGTACTCTGGTTCCCCCCCCCCCCACAGTCCAAAAACATTCTGAGGTTAACTGGAGTTACCAGATTGCCCATAGGTGTGTGTGGATGAGTGAAGGTTGTGTGAGTGTGCCCTGCGATGGGTTGGCGCCCCATCCTGGGTTATTCCCTGCCTTGTGCCCATAGCCTCTGAGATTGGCTCCAGACCCTTCACGACCCTGAAAAGGACAAGCAGTTACAGAAAATGGATGGATGAACATGACTGTTGCGATTCTTGAATTGAAAATTGAATTACTTCATTGGCTTTTATTATAAGGTGAATAGCATAGCTAAAATAGAGACAAGTGCACTAAAAGCAAGTGTGTCCAGACTTTTGATTGCTACTGTACATGAAGTGTCTGTGAATACAAATCTGCAATCCACATCTCAGTTTATGGCAGTCATTTTGCAATTGGGGGGGGTGCTTTTGTTGCTTTCATTGCTTCTAGCGTTTGAAAACATACAATTTTGACCAATAAAATCGTAGTAATTGTGTGAGAGATAGTATAGTATTCTGGCATGATTTCAGAGCAACTCTCCTACCCCGTGCAGGTACATGTCTCTGGCGGTGGTATCTGACGGAACAGAGGGGGTCCTTCTGGCTGCGGCCTGCAGTGACGGAGCCCTGAGGTAAGAGGTCTCCAGCTTTGTAACGCCCGTCACGTGGGCTGCACATTGGGCTGATATGTGTAATTAAGGAACCATGCACCAAGTCTGCGTGACTCAAAACATGACAGGCGACCACAAGCAGAACATTCACTTAAGCTCTTGAGGGGCATTAAGCTGAAATCAGACAAAGTGCATTACTTTACCAAGAAGGGCATATGCAGTCATACAGAATTACCGTGACATTTGAAAGCGCCACCTGGTGAGTGGAGGTCAAACAGGCGTGGGAGTGGTGCTTTCTGTGTGTATATAATTTTTTTCTCTTTTTATGGTCAGGCTTTTCTCATTGACTGAAACCAGTGGCCGCTTTCAGCTTCTGTGGGAGACTTTCTACCACCAACGATGTGTGCTCAGTGTCGCCACCTACCTCCTGAAGGACCCACAGGGCTGCCAGTGAGTGATGAGACACAAAATAGTGGGATATTACTGTGACATTTTTTATCATTTACTAATCGCTCCCATAAAGGTGTACAGTCTGGTTTATCTGCCTCCCAGACATCAAATTCTAAAACTGAATTATATCACATAAATATCATAAACAGAAGAATTGTATCAGACACTGTATTTTTCTTAGGAATGTATCTTTTATCTACTGTATTTTTAGTCTTTTTTTGTAAATAACCTTCAATAATTTTGCCACAATTCAGCTCAAAATTCATTGAAACTGACCTTCTGTGAAAAGGATATTGTTCTCCATCCATTTGTTGACTTTTATTATTTTATTATTTGTAGCCAAATTAATGCTTATTGTATTTTCTTTCCACCTGCCCCCCCCCCCCCCCCCCCCCCCAGGAGGTTGTTTCTCTTCAGTGCTGCAACCGATGGTGTGATAGCTGTTTGGGATACAAATACAGTCAGAAATCTGGAGAATGGACCCTCTTCTGACACCTGCTGGAAGGGTAGATACAAGCAATTTAAAATATATATATATATATATGTTTGTGTGTGTAGGTGTGTCACTCACTCTCTCTGTGGTTCTGTGTATTTCAGATCCACCTAGTCCTTGCCTCACGTTTCCAGCACATCAGAGTGGAGTAAACACACTAGCAGTGTGGGAGGGGCACTGGGATGATCAGGGATTGTCTCAGGCAGGGGGGCACTGGATGACAGTGGCCAGTGGAGGAGACGACGGACAATTGTCAGCTGTTTGTATCCAAGTGCAGTTCCATTCCAAGGAGGTAGAGGGCAGTGGATTGACTCTGAACCTGTATGCTAGGTCTGTGGAGCCTCTGGCCCATTCAGCCCCCCTGACAGCTTTAATACCCCTGGGTCCCAGACTCCTCATCTCTGCCTCCCCGGATCAACGCATCTCCCTGTGGGACCGCCGAGGTTCCTCTTTGCGCCACCAGGGGGTGCTGTTCTCGCATGTGGCCGATATCGCAGGACTAACAGCGTGGCAAGGAGAAGAGAGGCAGACCTGGGTGGCTGTTTGCGGACAGGGTTTACAGTTGCTGCGGCTGGAAGCGGAAGGCGACGGGAAATAAGATTGTGGAAGAGATGCGAAATGTGTCATCTTCAAAGAAACTCACCCTTTTCATACTGTGAGTCACATTGTCTGTCAAGATGAGCAAGTGCTGACATTTGCATGCTAATTTTAAAATAAAGTATATTTTTTACATTGTCCCTGTAAAATGTAACATGCTTTTTGTAAATGAAATAACCAGACTCTGGCCACTGCTATGAAGGCTGCTCACTGGTGGTTCTTCTGCTGGGGTTTCTGGGTGAATGGAGGACATTGGTAGTCATGCTCACACCACTCTTTACTGTTTGTGGTACATGAATTTTTTATGGAGTTTGAGGCTCCCTTTTGTCCATCACGCCTCTTTGCTTGCCAGGTCAGCGCAGAGGGGAGAGCGAGAGCGAGGTTAGTAATTCCCTCGTTTTTTATTTTTTAGAGTGAGAGGTTAATGGTATGATTGTCTTTTTTTTTTTACTTTATTGAAGCAGTTAGTAGTCAGATGGTTTTGGAAGAGAGATGGCTTAAAGGTAGCATTGTCCTAGTTTTGTTTAGTGGTAAGTGGTGGGATTCTCCTGTCATATGCTCGCTCCATCTGGACATGAACTCATGTTCTTTATTGTGGGTTTGCAGTGGAAATACCCCAGAACCTAATGAAAGGGAGGGCTGAGAGAGCAGGGAAATATTTGAAAAATATTGGAAGGAATGTTCCAGAAAGGCAGAGGCCAAGTGCCCGAGGTCGGCGAAAGCTCTCTCAGTTCCTGGAAAAGGAAGGCACCTCTTAAAGAATCCTTCGTCCGCTCCAGCCATGTCAGACCGGTAAAACTCCACACAAAAACTAGCATCTCATACCTGTGTAATAAAATACCTTTTTGGTAGCTTGTGTGATTTGTAATGGGGAATGATCTGTCTCTCACACACACGCACAGGCAATGGCAAAACAATAGTGAAGTGGTTATGGGATTGACTTTATGATCGAGATGTTTAGCAATAGTATGCCGAAACTGTGGTGAGGTACTTAACCTCATCTGCTTCTTAAAGTATCAATAGGTAACATGCATTAATATGTGTATGTGTACCTTTAAGTATAAATGTTGTTCTACTGACCTTTGGCTTCTAACTTCAGGCTACAGAACAAGTGATATCGCAGAACAGACTTCCCCTTGATGAGTGTCCAGGAAATAGGATACCAGGTGTAGTATGGTTGTGGTGCAAAATGGTAAACCAGTATAAATCAGTCGGTGGTAGGATGGCCTGGTGGCCTTTGCCTCCGGGTTTGGAGGTTCTAATCCCACCTCTGTTCTGTGTGCATGGAGTTTGCATGTTCTCTTCATGTTGTTGTGTTTTCTCTGGACACTGGTTTCCTCCGGCTGTCCAAAGACCTACATTTAGACTTACTGGTGCCTCTAGATTGCCCATAGTTTGTAAGGGTGCTTTATGATGGACTGGTGTACCCTTGTTCTGTGCCTTGTGCTTCCTGGGATGGGATCCGATCCACCCCAACCCTGACACGGATGGTATGAATCAATCCCATTATACAGCACAGTTTGAGGGCTTTGTGTGATGCATTGAGTGCGGGTAATAATACACGCAGGCTGCGTCATGCTGCATTTGTTCTGCATTACCATGGAAGCGCTCCTTCCTCCAGCTCACCATTTGTTTCCCATCATCCTTGTTATCATCCTCCTTCGAAGTCACTGCCAGGGACGAGCGGTAACCATGAAATATGGACACGCAGCACAGAACAGCCATGAGAAGCAGTAATGCCGTGCCAGTCACACCCCCCGTGCCAGGGTCCACCGTCTGTGCATGTGGCATCGGCCCATACAGGGTGACAGAAGGTGGAATTGAGGGGGGGGCACACCCAGTCCCTTATATCCCATCAGAACACCTGCTTTATTGGCTGTTAAAAATGCAAAGCAAGTGTGCAATTTGCATGATGTTTCCCAGCCAAATCTGAGGGACACTCTCTCCATCAGGTCCTGCCATCTTCACCTGTGCCCAGTCGTTTGATGCCTGTGTTGATCTGCTCAGTCTTTTTTTGTGATCTTTTCCACCATCTACAGTGAAGCTTGGTCGCGCGGGACGACAACAGCCCCCTAAGCCTGGGAGGAGAGAAGGCGCCCCCAAGGTCTTGAACCCCAGCATGACGGCTTGGGAAGTCCAGTCTTTGTCTGAGCCCTCCTTTGCGCGCATCGACCTTCCCCCTCCGACCACTCATGTACCACTGCCATTGGACAGCCCACACGTTCCCGAGCCAATGGGAGTCCCAGCTATAAGCCCCGCCCATAGCCCCCTAGCTGTCACACCCCCAGGCACTGATAAATTCACGAAAGTGTTCCGTAATCCTCTCCCCCAATGCCGCCCGCCCCGCCTGCCCCCTCTGCGGCCCATCACCAACACCAGCTTCTCACGCAGTTTCACCTTCTCGTTCTTCCAGCTCCCGCTGCACCTGTCCACTCGTGGCCGTGCTGAGCGCATCTCGCTACCGCGCCAGGTCCAAAACTGACTGCCAGGGCCGCAGCCGAGCCCTTGCTTCCTGTTCAGTGATTCGGTCCTCAGCTACAGTACAGAGCAGTCAGAGATCCCAGACAGTAGTTCCTACTGGATACCACCATACTGACAATGCAGTGTTTCCACCACAGTTTTGGTTTGTTTGTTGGCTTATTTGTGCGTGTTGTGCAGAGGATATGGTTTGTGAGTGTACAGTACATGTACAGTTAGCGTATATACCTGTGTTGTACAGATAGTACCAATCATGTGTTGGTACATGTTATTTATTCAGCCGATGCTTTTGTCGAAAGTGACAGGGAGGTGAGGAAAGCTTGGGGTCAGAGTACAAGAGCATCCCTGAAGCAGTTTGGGTTAAGAGCCTTGCTCGAGCACCCAGCAGTGGTGTCATTAGGCTGCTGCCCATGGGATTTGAACCCAAGACCTTATGGATACAGCCACGGATCCTTAACCTGCCAAGTTACACTCCGTCCATGATGGTGGCTTTCCTAATTATGCGTAGACTTCTTAATTAGCTTCGTCAGTGGGGTGCTTGCTGTCGACAGTGGCGATGTAAGATGGAAGCTGTCACCATATCATGGGGTCACCCATCCAATTAGACCTGACTCCCCCCACCCTAAAGAGAGGAGGGAAATGGACAAGATATCCATAGGCACACAGAGACTGAGAAGAACAAGTGGCCTAGGAATTTGGATGTGACAAGATTCAGCTCTCCTTGCTCTTAACGCTTTTAGGTGTGGTTGTTGCATAGCACAATCTGGTGCCAGCACACGGCAACAGTCTGTACCTCTATGCACCCCCCGGTGCACACCCAGCGGCTGAACCAGTCCACGTGAGCAGAACGCGTGCACACCCCACTGCCGCGTGCATGCACCAGCTGACGAAACGCTGCGGTGGGAATCACAGGCTTTGGGAGCGTTATATGGGCTTTGGGCAATAATCCACAAGACACCACGCCCTGTGCTGCCTACTCCACAGGACGATTGGCAAACACTCTGCTCCTGAGGTCGCCATACATTAGATAAGGGGAAGGCTATTTCAGATTAATGCACAATAAAATTTACCAGCAAACACATAAAACTGAAAGATTGCCTGTTTGCTACTTGTTTTTTTGAGTTGTTTGGAGTTTATTCTCTTTGCATTCTGAATATAAAATAACCTCTCATATAGCCTCACCTAACTGAATGCAACATACTGAAATTGTATGCACAACTGTTACAAATATAAAGAATTCTTTGTGAAACAATGCTAACTTTCACAATAAAGAGTATAAAAGAATGTGATTTCGTTAAGTTATCCAGTGTCTTTGGTTCCTGCTCAAAAACACGATATACGGTATGCAGCGTCGGATCAATGCCTCTGATTAGCATTTACTAATAAGAATTTCAATATCAGCCGCTGGTGAATGCTACAGTGCCTTTGAATTAAACTGCACAAGATGAAAGCAGATGAAGTGCTCACTTTCATGCAATAGTGTTACAACATTTCCGCAGGAATGTAATCGTAGCGGTATTGTGTTCATGATACAACTCGGACGAGACTTTTTTATCCTCTTAAACTTCATGACTGAATTAACAGCCTTTGTTCTGTGATGTACGCACAAGCTAAATATGATTCACCTGTTGCTTGTAGGGACAGTGAGAACACCCTATCTGATTTTCACCTTCAAATCCTTTGTTTGAAATTGCAGCAAGAACAGCTGAAGGCTTCTATCATTAACCTCAGGTAGATGTTTGGTATGCATGACCCACCCATACTGGATGAGGCAGTTTGACGTCCTGGGCCAGAGAAGACAGTGTTCCTTTCAGGCAGGGACGGGATCAGGTCCCTGTGACCACAGAACGGGAGGCTGATTTCTTGCAGATATATATAGATTAAATTAGAGACTCAGGAAGGAAACGGGTGAAGTTTCCTGACAGTGTGATGAGAAATGTGTTAGATTGAGTAGGGGGTGGATTTTGGAAGGGCATTTATAGGGGAATGGATTTGTATGCACTGTGGAGAGATGTTAATTTGGCCTGGCTTTATAGGTTTGGTGTTGAGGGTGTTTGTGATGACAGTCCTGCCAATGAATGCTCTCTCAGACCCCGGTGAACAGCTACAGTACAGCGGCTGCCCCCCCCCCCCCAGCTCCCCCACCTCTTGGGTTGACACGTTCGGCTTTCGCAATGTCAGGCCGGATGAGAACACTGTCTGTGTCTGCTTGCCTTTCTGTGTCTGTGTCCTTTTGTCTGCCTTCCTGTAATCTTACATGCTGTGTTCCACTCAGATTCTCGCTAATATGTTTTCCCAGGCTTCATATATATTTCCTATTAGTGGAAGGTAGACCATTTCAACTGAGGGGGGGGCAGACTGGGGCCAGTTGTTCTGTTAGGGGGGCCAGATGTATTTGACCTTAATGTCCTCCAAGTTTTACTTATACTAGATTTCCAGCATTAAGAAGTAAAATACAATTTTGAAAACCGATATGTTATTTATACAATCCTATGCAGTCACATTTTAATGTTTTTAGAATTATGTAACTCACTCTGATTTATTGTTTAGACTGTCTTGCTTCCACGAGCTTGATTATTTTTTCTTGCAACTCGACCGCACAGCACACATGACCCACCCAGAGTCCTAAAATGTGCTTGCATTTGTGTTTATCCTGCTCTCAGTGCAAAAAAAAAATTAGCTTACACATATAAATGTAAATAATAAATACAATAATAGTAATAATACATATATTTCAGACACAACGTATTTAGGGGGGGCACAGGGACACTGCCCCCCCCCCCCCTAGAACACCCCTGGTCCCTGGGAGCTCTGGGGGTCTCTACGATGATCCAAGAGGCAGGCAAGAATCTGATGAGTCTCTTCGTGGTGAGTCAGTACAAACCTGCACACATCCACACACTCACATATAAAAACACGCGCATCCATACCTATGTTTCAGTGTTTGTTAGTTTACAGTACTTACGAATAGTGTTTTAGTCACATCTATAATTACCACATGCTGGGTGCTGCCGCATGAGTTTTGGGAATTTCACGATATTAAATAATATGAGTAAATGTCTATAAGGGAGGATCTGTGCTTTTCTGCCCTCTTTCCTTTTCCTAGAAAAGTTGTACTGGCTGCAATCCTACCTGCAAATATGAATTTCTAAGGAAAAATATCCGATTAGTATAGTACTAGGGTTAGTGTACAATTACAAAGAATTACATATATAATGGATACTAGGAAAGTTCAGATGCGATTCTCACCCGAGTGCAAACCTCTTCTTGACTTTTAACCAGCTACCTTTCGGTTATTTTAATATGTGGCAAAGGGAGACTGGGGTGCATATATATTTCAGCTTATATTTATATATCTGAAATTAATTAAAATGCATGTTTCTAACACTCCACACCAGACTGTTGCTTCTCTGCCTTGTCATTCCAGCCCTGGGCCCAGCTGTGATTGAACGGCTGGAACATTCACCTTTAAGTATGGCTACGCTGTTCACACATTGCACAATGTAGGTCAATGGTGTATATGCCTTACTGTTTATATTTTGTAGCCAAACACTCTTTGCTCTTAAGTTGCTAAAATCAATACTTTGTTTCTACGGATGCCAAACCTGTTTGTATGCTAGATCAATAATGATGTTGAAGACACCATATTTTTATAGAACAATACAATTTCAGATGCATAACAAAATGTCATATAAAACTGAATTTGTGTTAATGATAGATACCTTAAACACACTTTTCAAGCAAACCATTTAACAAAAAGGTATTGGATAGGTTGTAAATTATAAAGTAATAGACATACTGTTCAAAAGTAAGTAAAAAATTATTTGTACACTTAAATCCATCTGGTTCTCAGGCTTAGTGGAACGTGTTCGTGGATGATGTGATGATGAACAAGCTGTCCTAGCAGAAGCCTGACTGGACTGTATGTAGTTTTTTGTGACATGCTTCACATGGAGCCCTAGTGTTGCCTGTATGCATAACATAGATGATTAACAGGAACTTTAAAATGTTTACATATTGGGCAAATCATGTTAAGACCGTGTGTGTTTTTATGTGCCTGTGTAATGTGTAACTACATTGTGAGCACAAACATCTATCCACGTCACATAGCATATCTGAAAAATGCATATTGCGAGAATTCATGTGCTTTTAAGATATCTGGATATTTGTTTTCTTGTTTTCCCACAAATTAGTTTTGTGGCTGGGGTTGTTAACCGTAGTTAAATCAGGAGTCCATAGGAAGTGATAGCTGTGCGTAATTTGTGTGTATTCGTTTATTTGTGCGTAATTTGTGTGTGTTTGTCATGCTGAGTGGGCAGTGGGGCAATGTAGCACATTATTGAGCCCTGTGACAGCTCTGGCACTAGTAACATTATTCCAGATGGGCTATGTGTGGTATGTGAGGGGGGGACACCTTTTAACTCACCAAGAGTAATACTAGTAATACTGTATGACAGTGTTAAAGATGCAACTGACTGACACTCATTGGTGAAGAGAGGGACTAACTGACATGTCAAAACCACAGGCAGCACAACCACCATGGAGTCTGCTTTTAAGCTGTACGTCATGACGTTAGTTACCGCAAATAAAAACACAAACATATAATATACAGTCAGGGGCTGCTAAAAAAAAAGGCAAAACGTATAAGGCCTACGTTTAAAACTTCTTTAATCTGACCTGTCAGAAGAGCCGAATGTCCATTTTACCACATTTATTCAGATTTGCGCTCAATATCCTATAATTGTACGCTAGTCTATCAGAAAACTGAGTCTCCACCCACCTCCAAATCAACGTTTTAAGCAGTCAGTTATTGTGTTTAACTGCTGTTGATATCAACATGGAATTCCGCTTTTCATTTATTTATTTTTACTATGTATACAATATGTATGTATTTATTTTTGGAAACTTGTCTTCCCATCTGACGGGCCAGGTGAGTGGGGGGGCTTGAGGTCATCCCGGGGCGGGCTGAACCCGACCATGTCCGACCTTGACACCGGGTCTGATCTATCCATTTGTGTTCCAACCACTTATCCCGAACAGGGTCAGTGGGGCACAAGCAGTGTTGGGGAAGTTACTCACAAAAGCAATTCATTATAGGAGTGGAAAGTTCAGGTCCAGAAAGTACAAGTATAGACCAAGGCTTCATTTCAACCAACCCGTTGAGTAAAAAGAATCACAATCACAGAGTACTCAGCTGGTTGGGTGAAACAAAATCATGCTCTGGATTTGTACTTTCTGGACCTGAACTTTCCGTCTCTGTGATGGATTACTTTTGTGTATAATTTCCTCAACACTAGGCGCAAGTTAGGGTACACTCTCAGTTGGATGGCAGCCCCTTGCAGGGCACACAGACTCTGGGTGAGTTAGAGATGCCAGTTTGCATAATTGTATTTCTTTGAAAGGGAGGAAGGAAACCAAATTCACATGGGAAGGGCAAGTGAGTCCCAAACAAACATGGACTGGAGGTGGGATTATGAAACTTCAACCCAGGGATTGGGAGCCTCCAGTCATCAAAAATTTTTTTTTTTTTAATAACAGTTTATCTATAGCGGCACATAGTAATTCAATTAATCTGATGCCACTATGCAAAGTCACTTTCTACGAACTGGATATTTTACTTCCGCAATTCAGCTAGTGTACTTAATACTATGGCGCAATTGGCAACTTGCAGCCTTGCAGGTTGCTACCTTTATATCCTGCGGCCTAAAGTTCAGGTTGCATATAAGACCAAAACTGTTGTGTAATAGACACTCATTAATGATTATAACAGCACAACTGATAACAGTCAAATGTCACTTGTGTACAATGACTCAGGCGAATGGGGTTTTACTGCTGTTATTTGCCTTAGTGTTTTTGATGTGGAGATGCCATTTCCTTCATTTCCGCATGTGATTATGTATTTCGGGTGGGTGGGAGGGAGGGGTGGTAGTGACTCAGTTCACTGCTGACTGTTTTCTTTCTCTCCAGGTCTCACATTCAGGTCATTTTGTTGGATTCAGAGTTGGCTCCCAGATCACTTGCTTTTTTTAAAAAAAAAATCTTTTTACCCCCCTTTTCCCTATTTATTTACGTTGTCTCTCCATCTCTCAGAGTATAGACATCTGTTTCCAGGACTCAAATGGTGACTCCTGTGAGTCTTCCCAGCTTCTCACATCACCTTTGACCTCTGACATTTAACCTTCAATGTCAGTGGCCTCTCAGGACACTGTTGTTCATTTTAGGGTGAAAATGCAGTTAAATTGTTCTGTCTTGTGTTCTAACTGCCATCGGGCATAATGTTGACCTGTTGAGTCAAACTGTCATAAATGAGAAACGAAAGAAAAAACACAAGAGAGTGGCTATAAATAACCTGGGTTTTTTGGACAGGCATTCAGAGTCTGGGTGTCTACAATTCTTACCTGGTTAAAAGGCGAGCTCCAAGCTAGGTGTGAGCTAAGAGAACGGCAAAATTATGATGCTGTAAAAATTCAAACGTGACAAGTTTTAAGTTCCATAGGTAGCTTTAGGCTAACTGAATGAATGCTAACTACTGTGTGATTGCTAGATACATACTGGATGTGATTAACCTATTGGGGTGCCCAATAGATGATCCTTGTCAGACACTGTAATGGATAGCCCGATGAGATGGTCCATGTCACTTGTGGGTGACCTTTGACCTGAGTGTAGGTGAATGTTCTAGCACCAAGGAAAAGACAATTTCGATATTTTTTCTGCCTCTTTATTGTCAGCTGTTTCTCTCTTTAATCATTTACCTTTTTGGGTTTTTGTTTTTGCACTAATTTTTAACTTCTCCTTCAGACTAGCACATGCACTACTTCAGCAAATGTGTCTGGTTTGTTCGGCTGTGAGCCTGTAAGTCTGAACGTGATGCCCTGCAGGCCTATCCTTTCACGTCTTTGTTCTTTAACGAGAGATTCTAACGTTATGGCTGTGACATTTAGACTCATACTGGCAAACAAAATGCCTCACAGCATGGACAAGCTTGGTATCAATTAATCAACTTGCATATCCTTTTATGTAACATCTTGGGTTGAATATAGACAGATCCTCATAATTCATATTTTAATTTACATGTTAGGATTGCATAGCAGTCTAACAGACATCAAGTGGAGCTTTGCGTGGAATCGCCCTGTTCTGTGATTGGTAGGAAACCTCAAAGACTGGTGATCCCAAATGAAAGGCAGCACTGAGACCTGCAAGGCCTACAGCTGGCCTCCGTGAAGGAAACAGATGCCGCATGAAGGGAAAAGCTGATGCTGAACATGTCAACATAGAACAATCAGTGCTACACATCAATGAATGCCAGCTGTGTTTCAGACTTCACTGCACATTTGCAATGGTAGAAAGCTGCAACAGACACTCCTCATGTGCTTGTTTTTTAAGAGGGTGTTCATTCACATGTGGAAACTCATTTCCGCTCTGGACCGGGTGAATGGGTGTGACTGTCACCAGCGCTTCACTCACTCTTAGTAGGTCTATTATGTGTCATGATGTGATGCTCGGGGCTCTTTACCAGTGTGCCTTTGTGAGGTTATGACAGGAAGACAAGCTGAGAAATGCCAAAGGGGATGGTGACGACAGAGCTGTTAATAATTAGGGCCTTTGCGCTAGGCATGCTCATGGGAATGAAGTCCAAAACCCTTTAAGGATTTATATAATCGACTGCTGGCTTTAGTGCTTCTGGTTTCTCCTTAAGCCGCACGTTATCACAATAACCCTGTGTACGAGTTTTATCATTCAAAGTAACTTCTGTCGTCTGAGGACTAACCAAGACTTTGTTTTGTTACATCAAACTTCAGATACTGTTTCCCCGAAATTATTTTTTTCTTCAATCTAGAGATTCTAGAGTCTTTGTTCATTTATTGATATTAAATACCAGTTGAACATTCAAATATATAAAATATCGGAACATTTATTTTTTAACCATAAATTTGTACTGCTGAAAAATAGACTGTAAAATGTCAATGACTCAAACTAAAACACTAACACAAATATTAATAAAGTGATTCATCAAGAATTTTCCTTCCACAAGATCAATATTGAATTCATGAAGACCACACTATTTTCTTCTGTGTGCTGTTTTCTAATCTGCATCATTGTAAATATTCTTTGTGTTTAATCCTCCCAACGGAAGCTGAAACTAGCCCAATATTTCAAATCCCAGTATAATGTACCTCAAATAAATAATCCAGTATTTTGCATGCTGGTCACATTCAAATGCTCAACATTTTAAAAGTAGAGTTAAACACAATGACATCAAGTAGATGGACTTCCTTCCCCAGGTTTGCCAACTTGGGTCAGCTGGCTGGAATGACATTTTCAGTTCGAGATTAGTCTGCACACACATGCACACGCACTTCCATGTATGTCGACAGTTTTATTACATTGGAAACAATCTATAGGGTTTGCACACTGCCCCCAATGCTTCTGATGTAGCTAATTTTAGGTATATAATGAAATAAAATAGATTTTCCGTAAGGCGTGAGAGTCTGAAAGCGTGACAGTCACGCCAGATACGTGAGAGTTTCCGTGTAGGTCTGTCTCTGACTTTCGTTGGTTAGCGATTCAGTATTACTTAGAATTAGGAGCCGCTCGCAGTCTTAATAATGAATTCGTTTCCCCTTAAGAGCAGCCCAAAAACCCACAACCCGCGATCTTCTAATATTTACCTGCAACTGTATTTTCGAAATAGCCCAACTGGGCGGGAAAACCGCGGTCCTGGCGACTCTGGCAGGCTGCCGCGACTGCGCCGCGTCTGGCAGCGCGAGGGTCTGACAGTTTCCGTCCCAACTGCCGGCAGTGCCAGCAAATGGTGATAAAAATGTTTTTAAAAACACCAAACAATATGACTTAAAGATATTATAATTTAATTATATACTATACTATACATACGATCATTTTTGCCTATAAAATAAAGGGCCGACTTACGACCGGTCGTAAGTCGATGACGACCTGTAATTGCAAACTAAAAACACGGGTTATCTCAGATAGTCTCAAATGTATTGATTGCCTTATTGGTTTTGTAAAGAAGATATATGATGCCCATGGTATGATTAATAGGTAAGTGAAATAATTAAGATTTTCCCTGACTTGACTCAAATACTGATTGCTATCTAATCGGAAGATGATAACACCCTAAACTGCTGGTACAAAAAGGACCGTCTCACTGTGCACTGCTGCCAGCTTCAACTAGGATATTTTTTCTGGGGACTTTGCTCTGTACTTCTAAGGGACTTAGAGTATATGTGTGTTCCTACGGGTGTGTGCGTGCCATACCTGCGTATGTGTTCGCAGCCCATGCGATCACATGCTGAAGGTCAGCATACACATTAACCGAAGACTGAAGAGGAAGGTCTTTGAAGGTGATCGGCTGACCTGAAGGGACGGTAGGGCATCCTTCAGTGGGAGACGAGCAGAGCACCATCAAACACCGACACTGTGAGTCAGCACCCCAGCCATGGAGCAGAAGAGACGCGTGGGGTACGCAATTCAACGTGAGGTGCTGGACGAGCAGAATGTGGAGGAATTGGCAGAGAAATCAGATGCCAAGACTCCCCTCTCAGAAAAGATAAAGAAGTCACTGAGGTAGGAATACTGTAGCATGGATTTTTTTCCCTACTCGCATCAATTGCCATTTTTCCTTCTGAGTTTACTTCCTCCATTGTCCATGGCTCTCTGAGAATTTTGGACTTTGATCCAGACTGTTAGAGACCCAGCGCCCCCCTCTCAGGCATGCACTGGTCTATCATCTCTCTGTCTTAAGCATTACACAATGCCTTGGCTTTCCAACCTGCTTGTTGTGCTTTCTTTGGCCCTACACACAACAGAGATCATAACCTCCATGGTACCTGCATACTTGTTCCTTTAAGTATAACTGGCATGTGTTGACAAATTAATCTGGCCAGTTCACTTGGTGTAGCTGCCATTTCGAGGGATTCATTGCCGTGTGAGGTTTCTGCAAAATGTGTCATTTAAACTATGCAATTGACATGAAACACAAGCTTTGTGAAATATTGTAGTTATTGACCATTATTTTACATGTGGTATGAAATTACCTTCCTGTATTATTAAGTCTTGAATCACAGTGGTGGTGTTAATGGGATAAATTAAAAACCTTTAATAGTATCAGGCTGCTATATTTCATCATTGGTGGTATAGTGGTTTACATAGCTGCCTTTCAAGCAGTTGATCTGGGGGTTAATTCCATGGCCAATACAGAAAAAATTATATTGTGGTAGTTGTCTCACTTGTATGTTGCTTTGGGAAAATCTGATAGAGAGTTATGTGTAGCTCAGTATGGGTTAGGACAGTGTTTCCCAAACTGGTCCTTGGGGAACCCTAGACAGTCCACGTTTTTGTGCTCTACCCTCCCGGGAGTTGGGAGTAGGGAACAAAACCGTGGACCGCCTGGGGGTCCCCAAGGCCTGGATTGGGAAACACCGGGTTTGGACACTGTGCTTGTGATCGGAAGGTCGCTGATTCAAATCCCCGGGTTTCAGTAATTTTACCACTGGGCCCAGAGCAAGGCCCTTAACCCCAAATAAAGAACAAAATCTCATTCTGTCCATTGGCTACATTTTTAAGAAAATTTCTGTGGAGTTGGTGAGTTTTGGAAATTTGCTATTCAGTTGCTCTGGGGACCTTCGGATGCTGCCTTTTCAGTTCTAATCAATTGTAAAAATCTGCTAAATAAGTAACAGCGTTTCTAAAATCATAATGATAAAGAATAGGGATGTACAGTGGGTCATGTTGCTGCATCACAACTTTGCAAATACGGTTCCAGATGCATACGTGTCTTGTATATCTTGTATATATCATGCACGTGAACACACTGTTCACTAACAGAGGTGATTTGAGGCCACCATCTGTGTGTGATTTGTGGTGAGCGGGCATGCCGTTCAAGGTGTGACCTGCCTAAGGATTATTTTATAGAAAATGACAACTTCATTAGGATTTGATTCCCCTTGATCATAACCGGATAGTGACAATGGAATTGTTTTTATCATGGAATTTCATAACTGGAGTTTCGTAACAGACAATTCTATGATTAATCATAAGTTTTTCATCATTCGTTAAAAGAAGGATGTTAAGAGTAGGGAAAGCCACATCTGATGACGGCTTATTCCTAACCACAGAGACACAGCCTTGAGGCAATATTCGCCGTTTTGTTCTTAAATATGGTTCAGAATGTCGAGTGTTCAATGTGCTGGATATTAAAAGGTGCCTTTATGTCCCAGGGAGACCCAGCCTGTTAATCTCAGTGCATCTCAGTATCAGTCTGCCTTAATGACAATGAATTCCAGAACCAGTCTGTCCTGATCCCAGTGCATCAGTGTTCCCTGGTATCGGCTTGTCTCAGTTTCTGTTTCCCCGTGACCCCACAGGTGTTCAGGGCCCAGGGTGAAACGCTCCATGCTGAGCTGTGTTCCTATTGTTTCCTGGCTGCGCCGGTACTCGCTGAGGGACTGGGCCATCGGAGACCTGGTGTCAGGCATCAGTGTGGGCATCATGCACCTGCCCCAGGGTGAGACAGGCCGATCCAGCCCGCAAATGGGCCACACCTGCTAACTTGACAGTTCTCGCACATCCCTGACGTGCAGGAGAAACCATGAATAGCACTAAAATAGAAAGTACTGTAATTGTATCAAGCTAAAAAATTAAAAGCAGGTTCATTCTATGACCTTTATAATGCGCTTCTGTTTAATGAACTGGGCAATTAATGTATTAGCTTATGAATGACAAGGTGCAGAATGTGGATATTGCACAAGAGTGGAAGACTGACCAATTATAGCACTGAACGTTTACTATATCACTAGTTGTATTTTAGTTAATGATTGACTAATACAGATATAAATCATGCTAGGAAATTATATATCAAGCTATTGTGTTCGTCATGGCACCCCCACTTTTTTCCCTGCAATTTGCCCAATGGCTGTTTCTGAAACGTGTTTCACCAATGAGTGTGTCTACGCACAGGAATGGCGTACGCCCTGCTGGCTGCCGTTCCCCCGGTCTTTGGACTCTACTCTTCTTTCTACCCCATCTTGGTTTACTTCATCTTTGGGACATCTCGCCACATCTCAGTGGGTTAGTTTCGGCGTCACTTCTGTGTTTCACAAAAACAACTTACCTACTCCCACCCCCCCAGTGATGGCCCCGGGCCAGTCAGCCACACTGACCCCTGTTTCACTCTACTGATTTGCCCAATCCAAATCAATAATTTACCCCCCTCGAGTCCAAACTACCTCGGCATTCACTGATCTCCTTCTACTTCCTTGCTTTTATACAGAAATGTAATTAATATATAATGTATCGTAAAGAGCGGACAATATTTAACAACTTCAACCTGAAGAAGCTGCACTCTGTTGATTGTTTTTATGGGGTGTTAGTGATGTACTAACGCTTTTTGACAGGGGTAGTTGACTGTCAGGCTATTAGTCTAGTAACACATGTCTTGTGAATCGATGCACTGGATAATGAATTATTCCTGTTGCTAAGTAATCTGTATGTTCTGTGTGTCCTTCTGTACATTTATCCCCTGAGAAACAGCATAGAAACAAACTCTAAATGCACCGTCTGTGTTATTCTCTACTCCCCCCGACCCCTTTCCTTACAGGCACCTATGCGGTGATGAGCGTGATGATCGGAGGGGTGACAGAACGCATCGCCCCGGACTCCAACTTCTTAATTTGGGACAATGTGACCAACACGAGTGTGATGGACACCTATACCCGTGACCACGAGAGGGTGAAGATCGCCGCTGCGGTCACCTTTCTGTCTGGCATTTTACAGGTAACCATGCCTGTTATATGTCGGACTGCTGTGATTGGGGGGAGGGGGGGGGGTGAATGGACAAGTTGTAGGATTCAGATACAACTCTGCTTTTGAAAAAGTCTGTTAAGCTAATATATAAGAAGTAGGTGCGGTAACGTAACACTAGCAGTGTTCTGTTGCAAATGACTGCATTCATTACCAATACAAACGATGCACTGTGTAAGTTGTTGTACCTTCTTGGTGAGGGTTTGATTTGTGAACATACTCATACTAGTACTAATAAAATAGTGACAGCTTATTCCTCCATGTAGGGATATTGTCTTTCCCCATATCCCATCTTGCTATCCATGAGACACACACACACACACACACACATATATATAATTTGGAAGTTACAGCATCCACCTCCCCAGGAGCATTTGGGGGTCAAGGAAAGGACCTTGCTCAAGGGTGCAATGGAGGAATCAGTCTACTAGGCGCAGGATTTGAACCAGTGACCTTCCGATCATAGTCCTAACCCACTGAGTCACAAATCACCCCATACATCAATAATAATAATCATCAATAATACTGTATTGGCATGCAGTTGCTCACACTATCACATTGATGACATTTATGCTCATATCCATTTGCACCCTCGTGACCCATCCACATCTGCCTGCAGGTTTTGCTGGGTATGGTGCAGTTCGGCTTTGTGGTGACCTATCTCTCTGAGCCACTGGTCAGGGGATACACCACTGCTGCCGCCATCAATGTTATTGTCTCCCAGCTCAAATACTTCTTCGGAATCCAACCGGAACGTTTCAGCGGGCCTTTCTCCCTGATTTACGTAAGTATTCCCTCCTATCACTTTAAAAGAATGGTCTCTATCTCTCTGCAACTGTCTGGACAAATAGGAGGAAAAATTACCTTCCGTGGATCTTTCAGATGGAGTTCTCAAACAGAATTGTAAAGATATTAATATTATGATTTGGATGGCATATTTGTTAAGGCTCCCAGGACTATAGTGGTTTAGGACGCAGAATGCCAAATCTGGATGTTGCTACTAGGGATGCATAGCTGGGAACGCTTCAGCAAGGTGCATAATCTGTAAAATAATGCTTTAACCAGCAAGCATAAGTTGCTGAGTTGCTTCCGCTGAACATGTTAGCTAAGCAATGGTTGCCTATTTCTAGTCCTAAAGGACCAAAATCCAACACAGTTTGCAGGTTTCCCTGCTCAGAATTATCTATTACACCTGGTAAATAGCTGATTAAGATTCATTTGAGCAGGGAAATCTGCGAACTGTGTTGGATTCTGGCCATCCAGGAGCAGAACTGGGCAGTCCTGAGCTAAGTGATAGCTAAATATAGCAGACGTCTGTAATCATCGTCTAAACATAGTGTTATAACTCAGAGCTCAGAATACCTTATTGCCAGTATGCACTAACATAGCAGAACCGTTTGTGGTTTCGTGCCAAACATGACAATTTTACAAGATACAAAGGAGGAACAATTAATGGTACTATATATGCAACAGCTAAAGAATACAATAGAAACTACAAAATTTACTGAAAACACAGTACATGAGGTCTTAATACAATACATTAATATGAGTGCCGTGTTAAAAAAACTGCAAAGTGCAATGGACACAATACTGAGAGCAATGTGCAGATTTCACAGATGCAGAACAGACCAATAACTGAACTAGTGCAAAACACAAAAACAGTTGTTCATTGTAGTGCAAATGTAGACAGTGGACAATGGACAGAAAAAAACACATATTTTTAAGGCATATTATCAGAATAACATTATTTTCTCACACAATATATATAGAGCCAGTAAATGTATTTTAGCAGTTTCTCTAATGAGGAAGTGTGCTGTTGCTACCATGTTTGTTGTACAACATACAAAACAGTACAAAGTGGCTCATTGTTTAATGAATCACGCAGAAGTCCGTGTACAAAGTATTCCATTGTTTATAAACCAAAGCCGAAGCCACAACTAAAACTCAAAGTGAGAAAAATGAGACAGGGCGGAAAAATACCAGCATCTGTATCCAAATTACAGAGTCAAAAAACAAGCAGTAGGTCAATGAACGAATGGCAACCATCAATCTGAACAACAGCATGAAATGTTCAGCATGGAGTACATTAGCAGTACCTCATGATGAACTGACAAAAAAACAACTGGTATTTAACAGATTACACATGAACTATTACACAAGTGGATTTAATAAACTGGTGAGGGTGATCAAGGAAGGGTGACTGGTTCTGTCAAACATCTGCTGTGAATCCTGAATCCAGGTCCTTTGAATCCTGAATCTAGGACTATAATGACATAAAATGTCCTCAGAAAGGATGAAATGTCCTTTTTTAGTACTTTCAATGGACACAATTCATCACTGCATCACTATAGTACAAGCCGGATTCTTGCATGATTTGTATTAAATGCTGATTTTAATGGCTTATTAACTTTATGTTGGAAATACTGAATACAAACAGACTTGCATTTCCCACTCTCTAACTCACCTTTTATGTCGCACCAATCCTTTGTAGACGGTGATTGATGTTTGCTACTTGCTTCCGAAGACAAACATTGGAACTCTTGTGGTCAGTATTGTGACCACGGTCGGCCTTATTGGTGCCAAAGAGGTCAACTCACTTCTTGCCCGCAAACTACCAGTACCCATTCCTGTGGAACTGCTGGCTGTGAGTAGAGATCTCCTGGACCCAGACTTTAATGAAATAATATAATGAAATGATCCTTTATTTGCACAAGTACAGGTACACTGAAATGTTTCTCTTTGCATATCCCATCTTGCTCTCATTTGACACACACACATATTGTTGAGAATGAAACTTGGGGCCCAAGTTTCCCCTGTCATTTAATTTTCAGTCCATCCTAGATCAAAAG
Source organism: Paramormyrops kingsleyae (assembly GCF_048594095.1). Classification (NCBI taxonomy): domain Eukaryota; kingdom Metazoa; phylum Chordata; class Actinopteri; order Osteoglossiformes; family Mormyridae; genus Paramormyrops; species Paramormyrops kingsleyae. The sequence goes on along the minus strand of NC_132802.1, from coordinate 7,623,407 downwards.
CAAGGACCTTAAACCCAACACCACTGCAGTCTTCTTCAAGTATGTGTGATAATTTCTTGTCCGTAGATCATCATAGCCACAGTGATTTCCTGGCAGTTCAACCTAGATACAAAATATGGAGTGGAGGTAGTGGGACCCATCCCATCTGGGTAAGAACACACAGGCACACGGCCGTTTGACATCACAATGGCACAGGGTGTAACACCACACTACAAGCTACAAAAACATAGCCGCTTCCTGATTGCACAGCTACAGACAAACTGAAGTCAGTCTAAATAAAAGCACTGTCTAAAAAGTTTTGTAAATACTTACTAATTTACAACAAGTTATGTACTATCAGTGCTGTTTGTTGTGTTCTTTTTCTGTGCCACTGAACCCTATACTTTGCCTTGGATGACTGAAATCAATGTCAACACAATAGCGTAGTGCCTTCTTTTCTGGTTGTGAGGCTCTTGCTCCCTGTCTGACCCTAAGCCTCCAGCCCCCGATGGTACCCGAGGTCTCCATTCTTGGACAGGTGATAGGAGATGCTTTCGCTTTGGCCATTGTTGGATATGGCATTGCCATTTCCCTGGGCAGAATATTCGCACTCAAATATGGCTACAGAGTGGACAGCAACCAGGTAGTGTCTGCTCTGGTTCCTAAAAGCCATTCCACGCATGTATTCTTGAGCAGAGCTATAAATGGTTCTTCTCCTGTGTAGGAGCTGATAGCCTTGGGCCTCAGTAACACGGTTGGAGGGCTGTTCCAGTGCTTCGCCATCAGTTGCTCCATGTCCCGCAGTCTTGTCCAGGAGAGCACTGGAGGAAAAACTCAGGTACCAGGACATGAGACTTACAGGAGGTGGGACAGTGAACAGGACTATGGGGCATGGGGATGGGACATAAACTTAATGAGTATGGCAGAGGACATGAGATTAACGAATGGTGTGAAGGACCAAAAACAAGGCAGGTGTATCGCCTTCATCAACAGGGAAGCACGCAGGAAAACAGAATAGGCATCAGGGTCTAGTGAAAGGGGTGTGGGCTTGGGCACCAGAGTCTGGCTGTATTTTATAGGCCAAGAGAAAAATAGATCTCAGTCTATCCTTTCTAGTCACTTCTCTTTAATTTACACCTATACGCATAATAAGCATTAGTATTTCTGAATAAAATTGACATTGGTAAATGCACATTTTCATACCTGAATCCCAGCTCTCCTGTGAAGATCCTATCAGAAATTGAGGATCATTCATTTGATGTCACTGTTGGGTTTGTCTCTCACCAGGTGGCTAGTGCTCTCTCAGCTTTTGTGATTCTCATCATTTTGTTGAAGATTGGAGAGCTCTTTGAGCAGCTTCCTAAGGTACATCTCTGTGTGTGTTGTAGCTGTGATGGCCTGCTTAAACATGCGTGAATATGACTGTACTGCAGCAGCGAGCAACTCAAAGGAGGGAACTCAAATTAGCTGAAAGTGTGCTTCTCCACACAGGCAGTGCTGGCAGCCATCATTTACGTGAACCTGCATGGGATGATGAAGCAGTTCAGTGACATCCGCATACTCTGGAGGACTAACCGAGTGGACATGGTGAGGACGTCATCGGTTTGGGCTAATGAGCTTCGGAGGAGATTAGACAGACCCAACATTAGCTAGAAATAAAACACTGTACTTGGTGATAGCTCACTATCCCTGTCATGAGACTCAAAATCCAGCAGAGTCCCACATTATAGAAGCTTCTTCTTCAGTTTTGGGCTAATATTATTCCTAATTAAATCTTCTTCAGGCCTTAGCGATGGTGATACTACTGTCCTCGTCTCTGTGCACAGGTTGTGTGGATCGCCACCCTGATCCTCACTGTGCTGTTTAACCCCGACATGGGCTTGGCAGCCTCCATCGCCTTCTCCATACTCACCGTCATCTTCAGGACTCAGCTGTGAGGAACTCCGACAACAGCTGAAATTATGTCCATCTGCCTCACTAATTTCCGCATTCCACCCATCGGCCACATGGGTTCCTTTGGGTTTCTGCTGTTGCTTGACCCCAGTGGTTAATGTGTAAATCAGAAGGTGCCGGAACGTAAAGGACATATGAGAATGGAAGGGTAACAAGGCAAGGCACAGGTCTAGGAACGCGTCCAAAACACGGTGCTGAACCCGTGCTATGTAGGCCTACTGAAACGCCCCCTTGCTTAGCTGTGAGGATTATATACCTCATTTTACGTGTATACATCTGTGTGTATCGGTGGCAGTTCTGCGTTACCCAAGAAGCTTTTCACTCAATCTCTCAACTTTTTAAGAATAAACCTAAACTAATTAAGGACATAAAATTGCGTGAAATTTAAACTGTGAAATTGGTCTGCAAATTAAAATACGTAGTTTTTTTATTTTATGTTACTGTTTTTTTAACCAGAAAGCTGCCTGATCCACTCAAATAGGTGTCGGAACGCAGACAGTCAAAAACAGAGAGGTCCCGGAATACATTCCGGCGGGATCTGGCACAGATTAAGCAATGCTTAACCCACATTCCTTTCTCTGTCTTTGATTTTTAGGCCTCAGTACTCCATCCTTGGCCAGGTCAAGGGCACTGATATCTATAGACCCATCAACAAGTACAAGCAGGTAAAAACAACAGCCCCTCCCACAGTACAACTCACCACAATGCAGCCATAAGAACTGTGAGTCATCCAGCTATTTAACAACATATTCAGTTCAGTCATGTTTACATGGCCCTACCCAGCCAGGGTGTCCCACAGTACTTAGTAAATTAAAATTAGGCAGTATTAAACGTCAGTGTGAAAAGCCAGAAGACAGCCCAGGGAAAATCCGTTGGTATTAATAAAACCATCTATAAATACCACAAGCCGCCTAACCCTTCAGCCATGGTAACTTTATTTGAATAAATGAAAAGCAGAAAAAAACAAAATTCCACTCCACATTCTATTAAGTTGTTTTTTAGTGTTCTGCCGTAGTTCTGCTTCCAGTTTTCTGTACTGTACACTTTGACTAAAATTAAAGTCAACTGCAGAATAAGATAATAACGAAACCCTTAGTCTTAAACTCTGCTGTTGCATCAAGAAGCATAGCTGTCTACACACTGTTCATTTTTTCCAGAGCCTTTTACCTTCTGCCATCAGTTCACATCCCTCACCCATTGTTACTACTATCAGTGCAGGCTTGCTTTCCCAAAAATGATCACCCCCCTCTTCCCCTGACCTTCCTCAGACGACTAAGAGCTTCAAACCCATTAACACAAGCAGCTGACTTTAAGAAAATAATTCTAAGCCAGAATTAGTTATGCATAGTGTGGCGGTGTGTGGGTTTGCGTGTTAAGATTGTATGCCATGACCAGAAGGTCGCCGGTTCAAATTCTATGGCTGGTAGAGTGATGCCACCGTTGGACCCTTGAGTAAAGCCCTGAAGCCGTGGGGGTGCTGGCTGGCACGATGTTGTGACCCCCAAGCTTGCTCTCACCTGTACATGCTTCTAAGTGTCTCACGCCCGTAAGCTATGCACGGCGAACAGACAATTTGGGATGAATAAAGTAGCTCTGTTACCCAACTGGACTGATATCTCCAGCACCAGGGATGAGGTCTGTCAGTGTGGTAGATCTTGACTTTCCTGTGAATAGCTTCACTGTCTTTTCTTGTTCAGGCGTACCAGCTGCCAGGCTTGTTTATTTTTCGCTCTTCTGCCACGCTGTACTTCGCCAACGCTGAGATGTATGCAGATGCCCTTTCAGCAAAGGTGAGGTTATTAATGCTGGTGGTGCAGGAGTTACTGCACTCTAGACGACTCTATGTGACCTCGTCATAGTTTCCGGAAACTACGGGAAACAGCCCAGCATGTAGGTTTGGATGCATCTTTGCTCTTAAATGCTTTATTGAGGTCATTCATTTTAGCAATAAGGAACATTACCTTATACTAAGTTTTCTTAATAATTAGGATCAAACATCTTTGCTGTGAGCACTAGTGAGTGAATTCAGTTTAACAGGGGAGGACCCAGCTAACAAGGAACCTTCCCATAATTTAGGTAACGTTATCTAAATGTCTTCTCAATGTTGGCAGCGAATGTTCTTACTGTAATGTCAATGGAACGTGATTTTATTTATAATGGAACTTTATTTAATTGCATATTATTAGTATTCTTAGTTGTAGTAATAGGTGTAGTAGTAAGAGAACGTTCTGAGAACCTTGAGAAAACTGGACACTTTGATCGTTTCCTTACGTTAATCATAATGTTCGATAAACCACACTTCTAAGCTTGAAATAGATTGTAAACAGATACAGTGTATGTCTGTTTATTATGTGGCATCAATCAGGAAAATGATGGAAATGGCTGAACTTCCGGTTTCACTTAATGGGGAGAAAATTGTACTTTATGTTTTGGTAAATAAAGAACAATCGAGAAATGTATGAATGCTCCCTGTGTGAGTCTAGAGTGGGATTGATATCACCAAGATCCTGACACGTAAGAGGAAGCAAGATCTAAAGAAGCTGAGGAGGGAGAAGAAAGAGGCCAAAAAGGCCAAGAAGGAGGCAAAGAAGGCGGCCAAGATGGAGACCAAGATGGAGGCCAAGATGGATTCCGATACAGAGGCGGAACCGGAGACTGAAACGGACGAATATGAATTGGTGGGCATGGAGAAATGGATTAGTGTGTGTGAGAGTGTGTGGATGAATGGTTAGCAACTGAATACTGAAAGTGTATCTTGTGTAATGTATGTATGCTTGTTCAGTGTGTGATTGTACTTTTTGTCTTGCAATTGAAAGTACAGATATATATGTTGAAATACTATGTTGTTTAGAATGTTGTGTTTTCCACGGTCAGGAAGAACCCGAACCCCCGCAGATCAGTACCGTGGCAACGGTGGAAGGGAATTTTCAGACAGACCACGCCCTTCCTCACGCCATCATCCTGGACCTGAGTCCTGTGAATTTCCTGGATACTGTGGGAGTGAAGACATTGCGCAATGTAAGGGGAAACTCTGTTTCACTGTGCCTGTCTGCCTTCTGTCCGTAAGCACCCCCATTCTGGTGGATGGCATTCCCACTCATTCAGCTCCCTGGTACCATTTCAGATCCAGAAAGACTATGGGGAAATCGGGGTGGAAGTCATTTTGGCAGGCTGTCAGCGTGAGTATTGGTGTGGGGGTCCCTGCCTTTTGAGCACATATTGATCAATATGGGCAGAAGGGTTTGCTCAGCTTGGTCTTGGAGTTTTTTAGGAAAAGTTACAATTGAACTTAATGTACAGTTATTCTATTTTTTTCTCTGTCTGGTGGTCAGATAAACATTGATTTTACTATTTTTAAGCGATAATTATCATGTAGACCTCAATGGTTTTTTCCTGTGACCCAAAACCTAAAGTACAAAATTTAATACATGATGTAGAACATATTTTTATACATAGCAGTGTGTTTAGTGCTCAGTTGTCCATGTGGATGGTTTCAAACTCTCTCTAAATTTTCTATTGAAAGTGGAAATTTTAGATGCTTCAAAGGAGAAACGAGGGCTCTTTAAGATGTCTACAAAACACCTGCTGAGCGGGACGTAAACAGAGATGTGACTCAGGGGTGGGAAGAAAAAGGACTTTAGGTATTTGGGTAGGGGAGGGGAAATGAGTTAGCCAACATGAGGAAAGAATGCAATTAAAAGACAGTGGGTTACAAGTGAGTTTGGCCATGAAAGGGTTGAGAGACCTTATGACTGACAATAAGGTCCAGGTGAAGTGAGCAGACTTCACCCCAGAACAGACATCCCCATCTTACAGTTTTATATCCGTGCTTTCCATGATACATTTACTGTTTATTCAGGTTTTATTTCTTCCAATTAGAGTACCCATATATTCTGACATCACTGTTACATGAATGAAGTACTAGTAAATTGAAACCATTAAATCAGTGTTGGCTATATGGTATGAGTCAGGGGTGTAGTTAGAGATGGCAAATTATTCATGACTTAAACCAATAAATACACATTAATTTGGGGGTGGGGGGGGTAAAAAAATAAGCCTAACATCATTTATTATGATTTCGGATAATCAGTTTCTGAAACCAATATGTTAACTTCTCCAGCCTGTGTTGTGGAGAGTCTGGAGAGAGGAGAGTTCTTCAGTGAGAAAGTCACCAAGGGATGCCTCTTCTCTTCGCTTCATGATGCGGTGCTTCATTGTCAGAAAGATGAGGCCAGGCAGCACATAACTGACCAGGTAATGCAAGAGTCTTCAGCACCATATGACTACATGAATAGACAACAAACATAAATTTTAGCAAGTGAAATAAAACGGTAAATTCCTAATTCTTGCTTAGTCAGGCTTCGTATTGTTGTAAGAGAAATTACCTGCCGGGTTGCTCATTTGTCTTGGGGACAAAAGTCTTTAATGTAATAGTTTTAGTGTGATAGTGATGAGAAAACTGATACAGAAAAACTAAAACTGGTCTCGTCGTGTGAGGCCTACATATGCATGCTAGGTTGGGGTCTGAGTGCATTAATGGTGGCACAAGAAAATAAAACAATCTTTTATATTGATAAAAACTTTATTTCAGTATCGCTGTTCTTCTATCACCTATTTAGTCACTGTTGCTTTAACTTATTTTATAAAAGCCTCTTTTTTCTTCTTCCTTTTGCTATCTCTCTTTTGTGGTTAATTTATCCTTTGCGTTATTATTATTATTAATAATAATGAAAATGATGGATACCTTATTGCTACATTTATTTTTCAGGCAGCAACTTCCTTCCTGTCTTTTCTTTCTATACTAGTAATATTGTTTATATTTATGTTTACTGATGGTTGTGACAAAAGCTTTTTTTTTGCTATTATTAGTATTACTATTATTCTCATTCCCACTGTGTGGAGCATGGGGTGAGGTTCTTTTGGGTCAGTGTGTCTCTGAGCTGGTCTCCAGTGGCCACTTTCCAGTGACCATGCGTCCCCCTCTGGCCCGTTCGCGGTATGCAGTGGATCCAGCCTGCCTTGGTTGACCAAACAACAGCCTGCTTCCAATCAGTCTTCCTTTTGCTCCTCCCTGTCTTCTCTTTGATCTCTGCCTCCTGATGTATTGCTTTTATCTTTCTCAACACAAAAAGACACACACACACACACCCACCATTAAGGGGAAAGTACAGTATGGAACTGCAACAGTCCACATACATACTGTATAATAACACCTAGTGGTTCTCTCACGGTATTTTTGGAGTTGATTTTATTTTATGTTTTTTCTTTGTTTTTTTTGTTCTCTCTTTCCTTTTCAATAATTTACAGTCACCTTGTTAAATACTTTTTGACTCTCTAATTAAAAAATAAAGAAAATAAGAATATGTAACCCACAGCTGTAATTTACAAAGAAAAATGTCCAGTGGGCATTATACTGGGAGCGACCAGGAACCAAACACAGCTATTTATGTATATGTACTGAAAGTATATTTGGTATACATACAAACAGCAGTCCTTTGCCCATCTGAAGTCATTTGTTGTCTGTTTGTTTTGGACAGGTTTTGGCAGGAACTCACTTGTAAAATCCTGGATAAAATTACAGTGGGACAAGCTGAAGATCCAGCAGAAAAATATGCATAGAGACTTGTTGTAACCACTGCCATTACTATTTCCTGAGTAATGTTTAAGGCACCATTTACTTATTCCTAAGTTGAGGTTTATTTATTTATTTGCTTTTTTTCTGAAAAATAAATCCTTCTTTTCCATTGAACTGCTCCTGTGAGTTGCCTGACCTAGAATCTGCAAAACCCAAGTTAAGCTTCAGGCTCCAAACTGGTTCAATATTGTTCACTTCAGGCTGGTTTCATGGCTGCTGGTTCTGGTACTCTCTCTGCTTCCTCGTATTCAAATAACACCTGTCAGTCTATCAGATTATATTTACGTAATGATGTCTGTGTCACAGAGCAGTATCTCGTACCATTACAGAGGTATAATCACATCATTATGAATGCATATACAAAATGGCATGCAGATGCACATTCTACAGTTTACATTCATTTATTTGGCAGATGATTTTGTCCAAAACAACATACAAATGAAGCAGTTAATAACAGTCATACTGCTGTCAAAGACCAAAATTAGGTACAAATGCCACAAAACTAAGTCTCTGATGAATGACCAGGAACAATTGTAACATTGACTTCTTTAGCAGACTCTTTTGTCCAAAATGACTTGCCCGTGAAGATAATTGGGGATAAGGGCTTTACTCAAAGGCGGGGCAGTGACATCACTCTGATATTTGAATCCACAACCTTCTGACTACAGGCACAGATACCAAATCTGCAGAGCCACACAGCACTCGATTTGACAGGTAAGAGAATAAGAGCTATATAACCACTGCTTAGACAATAACATCAGAACGCTATACAAATAAAAATCACCAAAGAGAATCTAGTATGAACTAAGTCTAAGTACAAAGTAGATGAACAGGGCATCCGGTAGTGCCTAGTGAGCTACACAGCAAGAGTAGGTGAGCAGGTCAGTGTCAGTGGTAGGATGTGGTCAGCTGACATGAGATGGGTTTTACGGCATTTCTTGAAGGTTATGAGAGACTCGGCAGACTGCATGTGGTTAGCTAGTCATTCTGCCATCCATGCATGTGAAGCATCTAATACAGGACTTGTTTTCACATAGTTAAGGAATCAGCAACATTTTATTGTTGACTATAGAGGGCAGGATGGAATATAGATCCTAAGGAGTGACTTGATGCAGATAGATAACATTCCATTTCCAGTACAGGGCTGAGGAGAGTCTGGAGCCTATCCCAGGAAGTACTGGGAATAATGCAGGGGAATAATATAGAAAGCTTATAATTTGCTGTAATCAGCGGAGACTGTGGATAGTCTTGCACTGTAGTAGTGCTTTGATAAAGGATACAACATACTTTAGTCTACTTTAGTCCAAACATGGTAACTGATCATCAGCTCTAGCCAAACAAATTCCTCAGGAAGTAAAACACAGCTGATCCTTATTTTACTGATTAAGGTTGTGGTTCCAAATATGGTCCACTGGGTATATTAATAAGTCTGAGTCTGAGGCACGTTCCCAGGGAAGTGGGTATAGATAGTGGAAGTTTTTCCACATGTTGGTTTTAATAATGACCCATTTTTGTTTTCCACTGAAAACCTTTTATTCAAAATTCCCAGAAGAGGCCACAAACCCATTTTAAGTATTAATTTCCCTAAAGTATTTTGCTTGATTGATTTCTGCTATCCTGAAAGATTTCCCAACTCACCACACAGAAAATAACCATTTTGAATTCCCCTAACACCAATACTAGAACAGTGTCATTTGCATTTCACATAAATACTTCATATTCAAATCATTTCAGATTAAATAAGTGACAATTTTAGTGATCAATTAACAATAGAAGCTGAATGAAAACTGAGTTATGTAGACACATTAAAAGCCTTGAACTGTGCTTGGCAGAGAAAGACTAAAAAACATAAGTAAGAAAACTTACTATCCATTTCCATTTACCATTTATCCATTTACTATGACAAATGTTGATAATTTCCTTCACATTTCTGCTTTTGAATAGCCCCGATGAGAGTCACAAAACAAAATATTTAATTAAATTCTGAAAATTAACTACTTAGGTATTGCACATAGAGGTGACGAGTTTAATGCTTCATGTCAAATTAAGTTCTTTTGTATGTCTAAAAAATAGCAGTTGTAGTGTTTCCCTTTAATTTTAATGACACTATTTATTGTAAAGTACTTAAATGCTTTGCGACCTGCAACAATTGCCTATAATGATTATATAATTTCACATTTTACTATATTTTAAGGGCCCAACATTTTTCTATTGAAAAGTTTTTGTGTCAGCTGGATATGCTTCAAAGCCCGAGTGAAATGCAAACAAAAGTTCAGGCATGTCTGAGAAACCTGAAGAACTGGTTTAATGATAATTCACAAATTCCTCCACCTGACATTCTTTCTCCACCTGTTTATACACACACACACACACACACACACACACACACACGTATATATATTTGACCTCTCAGTGTAAGCTATACAACTACGCAAGCTCCAGCCAAGTCCTAGCCAAAGACAAATGTATAACAACTATTTTTGTCCAACCATGTCCTACTCAGACTGAAAACTTCCTATTACTCAATCAGAGATTCTCAGCATTGTCATGAGGCAAAGCTGTTGAACATCAAATATGGTCAGTGGCATTCTGGGGGAAAGCCACCTTGGAAAATTTTGCCAACTGAGGGGGGGGTAGGGGTTCACCTCGGTAATTTTCATTTACAGAGCGGGGGGGATTCCGCTTGGTAAATTTCGGCAGCCAGGCAGGTGGCCCCCCTCTATCATTTTTTATAGCTGGTGATCAGGTTCCTACGGTGGCCTATTACAAACCAAACTGTGTGTACATTTGCGGCCCACAAGAGGGCCAGTGGTTGAGTAACCCTTTACTAAATGCTTATTATTTTAGAATTAAGAGGCATTATTTGTACCTCCATGCAATGGGGGACTTGATATGCATAGTTTAATACTTGATGTGATCTATTTTCCTTTCCCATCCTAGTGAAAACTCAAATTCAGGAAAAACCACCACTAACAATGACTTTTTGAATGTTTCATGTGAAACAAAAGACATTCTTAAATGTGCAAAATTCAACTTATAGTAACACTTCTATCTTAAACAAAGCCATGTTTATTTTGTGCTTAGTAGACTTGGATATTCTAACTCTCTCAGGGACACTGAATCGGAGGGAAACATCTGTCTACATGGAAAATACTAGGATGTCTGTGTTTTTACAAGGAAGGAACAGATCCAAAAACCAGCACACTTGCTCATATTCATGGTCTTTTCACATCAAACAATATGGAAAGTTGTATCACACCCCTGTTTGCCCCGAGAACAGCCTCTGTGCGTCACACTACTCAACAAAATGTTGAACAATCATTGGGGAGACTGGCTCCAACACCTCAAATAATTGTAAAGAGGTTTCTGGGCGTGTTTTAGGTGGTGGATCATTCAAAATAGACACGGTACACTGTAACCTTGAGAAACCAAACAGCACTGGCACCTGCTACATCTCAGAGTAACATTCTTCCTTAGATACACAATTCATGGAACTGTTGTCCACCATTTTAAAAGTTCATGTGTCCTGTCTCCTCTCTATCATCTACACTGATTAAAGCAGACTTGGCTTTGGAATCATGGCTTTCACCAGAATTCACCTGACTGTCTATTTCAAAAAAAGAACATTCATCCACAACGTTCTGTACATTCATTGCATTTCGTCATGAAAACCAAAAATAGACATACAACAATTTCATTCCACAACGATGACTCTAATCTAAGTCACAGTACCAGAATGCTAAATGCTTTTAGTAAGTGACCTCAGAGGTAACAGGTTTGTGCTTCAGAGGGTTTCGTTTTGCTTCAATGTAGGACAGTAAGTAAGAGCTACTGTATATAACCATATTATGAATCAGATCTTGTGTGAAAGAGTTTGCTGGCTCAAGTCCTAGGAGCAGGCCTGCACTATAAGTTTGATTCTTTATACTATACTTATACTATCTATTACCTATGCTGCTTCATCCCAGGATGCATAGAATTGTTTTCATAACAAGTAAACTAGGATAGTTTAGCTCTTAGCTTAGCTTCATTATTGGGGTTGATGGACTTGTCAGCAAAAGTGTTTCCAGATTTAAATTTCCAAATTTTAAAAAAGACAAAAGAATCAAAGTACATGGTTTGGCGGACCAGAAGCTATATTAAAGGACTCCTAGATCCTGTACACAAAAGGTGCCGAATAACACAGGAACAAATTGTTATGAAACAAAAAGCCTCAAACGTCTGCCTCCTGCTACTTCTGTCAGGAAGCTGTCTGCTTCCTTTTGTGTTGTCGATCATAGGCTTAGTGACTCATTCTAAGTGACGGCCATCTAAGCGGTGAGGGATTTATCCTGTATACACTCTGCAGCCTGCCACACATAATGAATCCAAACTGTAATGGCGTGTATGAAACCTAAAACAGTAGAGAATAATGGAGGAGATATGAATGCAATTCAGGCTGTATAGTCTGTTGAACATGGCATAGGCAACTGCAAAGGCATCACTGTAAACAGTGCGAGTAAGAAAAGATTAATCGGACTGTAAGGCCACTTCAGAATTCACTGCAGTGTATATTCAAAATGAATTCATCATAATGCAAATAAAGAAAAGTGTATCATGTGTGTATATTTATGTACTTTTGGCCTAAAATTATTCATGCATGGTGGCTCAGTGGGTTGCACGGTTACCAAATGTGTAACATGACCTCCTGACCCTCTGCCCTCCCCCGGCCCAGTGGTACTCTTATGTGAGAAAGATTGTGAGAATGATTGTGAGTACTTGTCTTTTTGACCTTCCGGGTGCATTTAGTAATCCAAAAAAAGAAAAGTTTTCTAGCTGCAACCCTTACCAAATAAGTGATTACTATAAATACAAACGGATTGGAAATTGAATAGGCTTATTCATTGGATGGTCTATAAAATTAATGCTCCTCTCTCTCTCTCTCACTCATATATATATCATATATATAATATATATATATTATACACACACACATATTATACACATACACACACACACACACACACACACACACACACATGTACAGTCATGTGTTGCATAATGACATTTCAGTTAACGATGGACTACATATACGATAGTGGTCCCATAAGACTGAAAAATTCCTATGATCCTAGCCATCGTAACGTTGTAGCACAATGCATTACTCACGTGTTTGTGGTGATGCTGGCATAAACAAACCTACCACGCTGCCAGTGCATTATACACACACACACACACACACACACACAAACGTATATATTGGCAAGCAGATGTTGCTCTCCAGGGACATTTCAATAATTAAAAGTTCTCCAAGAATAAACTGCCTTGGGAAGTTAAACTTCTCAAGCTTCATTCTGTGAGATTCTTGTGTTTTAAACTACTACTACTACTACTACTACTACTACTACTACTACTAAGAAGAAGAAGAAGAAGAAGAAGAAGAAGAAGAAAACAAAAACAACACCTACTACTACTACTACTTTGAGCAATACCCACAGACTTGTGCAAAAGAGTGGTTATTTTTGGAACATACACTGCTATTCCGGATGAGGCAAAGGTGCAATCAGCCAGTGGGCGGCGCAAACGAGCACAAGTTGTAATCCGTTCTCTTTTTTTTCTTGCTCCGCAGGTTTTCTTCCTACACTACGATGTACAGGATAAAATAGCCACATTCGGTCAAGACATTCGGTCAGCACCAGATCGACATACCCAAAATCTGCCTTTTCAGGAAAGGCAAGTATTCACATTGTTTAACAAGAGCTAATAATTGCGGTGAGTGTTGTATATTTTATTTTTCGCAGCGGTTGATGTCTAACTTTAAAGTGTGTTACAGTTGCTTCAAAACCCAAGTTATATTTGAAAAGCCTATTTTTATTTATGGAAATCTAATAGGTTTTATTGATATAAAATCTATTTCATTGACACCTTGTAAATGTACCAGAAAGTGATGTGAACATCATCATCCGAAATGCTTTAAGAACTTTACAATCTGTAAAATAAATTCGATTAAGTTCTATAAGATACATAACAAAACTAACATTGGTTCAAGAGGTGGACGTGAATTTCTTCAGTCATGTTTAGTTCTAACGAAAACCCACACGACGTTGAAGGAAATTATAGCCTACTTAGATCATATTATAGGTTACACGTGTTTTTTTTTTTTTTTGATGCGGGGGGTTACAAGCTGCAGTTTAGACTAAATATTTAAGTAGCCAGGGTACACTTTATAGGTAACAAAATTACTGCAGCAGATACCGGTGCATTTAGTCATAATTAGCTTTTAGGGTTAAGGTCTCGCCAGAGATTGTTCCCCTTCCTTATAAAGCTGCCTGCTGTCGTATCACGGTTCAATTTGTGTCTGTTTGCTTAACGTCGAGTTTTTTTTAATTACTGTAGATTTTATGCAGCTTCCTCTAGTTACGAGAAGGGAAGGTGGAACATGACGAATGTGACCGCTGTCGCAGCTCGCGGTCCCTCGAGCGCAGCGCGCGCATTGGCTCGCCGGCCTCTGACGCCAGATGTCGCCACTGGGAACATTCCGCCGGAGCCGGGCAGCGCTCGCGACCAATTCACGCGAAAACCCGCACAATGAACGCGGCGCTCTCCTGTTTGCTGTTCGCTGTCATCGCCTACATGTACAGCGATGACCTGCTGTCAGCGCTCCGCGGTTATGTTGCAGAAAGGATCCTTGGTGCCAAGATGCCCGACCCTGGAGAGGACCGGCGGAGTCCGCAGGGTGTCCCCTACTCGGACTTACGGCACTTCGTAAACGCCGACGGACAGCACCTGTTCTGCCGCTACTGGGAGCCGGAGGGCCCACCAAGGTCAGTAAACGAAAGGCGTTACATTAAGAAGCAATCGATTCTGTTAGTAACTGTGCACTGCGGTACTCGTTTGACAAGACGGCAGCTTTCGGAAGACCGTTTCACTCGTTCATCAGCTGCTTGTCACATCGCATTACACTAGGTTTCGATAGAGAAATTAGGGAACCGGTTTTGTCACGTGATACCTGTTTTTTTTTTTTTGCCTCATTTTGCGTCTCACACTATGGGAGGTATTTTCTGCAAAAAATAAAATGAAAATGAAAATGATAAAAAGAAAATACAATCTCCACTTTGCCATTTAGTTTCCATAGTCTGTGCGCAAAAATCCTGCAAAAATGAAAAAGAAATCAAAATAACACCATTTGCATTTTCATTTTCCACTCAGGCACGAGTAATTTGTGCAAAAATTAAGTATAAAATTAAAAGAACACTTTGTCTTTTCATTATCTCTTTTGCATTTTCATTTTCAATATACTCGCGGTATTTTAGTGTCATAATTAAAATGAAATCGCTAATCGGTAAAAGAAAGAGCAATATCGACTTTGCATTTGCTTTATCTTCACAGCATGCACATTAACTGCTAAAATTAAAATGAAAATGAAATCTTTTCATCATATTTACTTTTCTGAGGCTTATCGGTACATCTATGACAATATTAAAAAGAAAACTCAAAATGGATAAACCGAAATCAAAGTGCCCGTTTGGATTTTCATTTTCAGCACAAACAGCACTGAGGCTGTAAAAATGAAAAGACAAACACAAATGAGTTACAGCGCCATCTACTGCACTTTGACTTTTCGTTTTCCATTTAGCATTTTCGTTTCCTACTTTTCATTTTCGTTTTCAAGTTCACATCATGCAAATATATGCTAATAAGGCGGGTGGGTCGATGGGCGTGTCTACGACTACAAAAAAGCACTGTGACCATCAAGAACCGTACTGTACCTGCCACCAGAATGGCGGATGTTGTTCGGGAAACGGTGCGGGAGTTACTAGAGTTGGCAAACTCCACTGGCGAACTGGATGAAAATTTCATTTTATTAAGATGTGAAGTTATAATCAGTAAGGGTTCAGTCCCAAAAAGGCAGCTGGCAGGAGGAAGTGACGTCACAGGCACCCGTCAAGGCAGGTAGCGGCAGCTGCCACTAAGGAGCTTGGCAGCTGCCAGTTCTTAGTGGCAGCTGCCACTTCTGTCCGTCGCTAGTGGCGCTTAACAGTGGCAGGTCCCGTTCGAATACAGTGCCTGCCGGGGTACAGAGACAGCCACCGCCACTCGTGGAAGTAAACCCGAGATGCTGTGCACGGCTACGATAAACTGGAATACGGAAATAAATTGAGGACTTGTTTAATCTTTGCATGACTACGAATTATATTATTGTTGCTGACTGTACATCTCTTTAAGATAATATTTGAGAAAGCAATGATTGTACTGTCGCTACTGGCGCTAAACAGTGACAGGAGCCGTTCGGGAACAGTGCCTGCCGGTAGTGGCAGGTCTAGTGGCAGGTCCCGTGGCAGGTGACGTTCAGATACAGTAGAGAGGCACCTACCCGCCAATCCTGGAAGTAGCTTAAACCAGAGATTCTGTACATCGGCTAAATGATCAACTGCAATAGTTCGGTAAAATTGGAACGATATTGGCAGATTCGAACTTCGCGGCTCAATAAATCATAAACAAAACGTTCTTACAACACAATATACGGGTCTATTTAACAGTAGTAAGGTAGACAATGAGCTACAACCGGATTTTCGTCCAAACTATATGTATTTACAGAAAAACGGATAACATATTGCTCCCTAAGAGCAGTCCGCTGCCTGAGGAGAGCTTAGGGACCGTCTACAAAGTACAAATCGACAACGGATAATGTCAATAACTTCGCTTCCAAAGAGTGAAGAGCCACCAAAATCACTAAATGCTTTTGGAATGTTATCATGGTCATACTACACCCCTTAGTTTGGTGAAATGTACCTAAGTCTATTTCTAAAGAATTTATATTAGGAATAACATTCAATAACTTTGCTCTTATCAACTGTACTACCACCAAAATCACTACACACTTCTACAGTCTCATTATGGTCATACTACATCACTTAGTTTGGTGAAAAAAATATCATTATTATTAAATAAAATGCAATAACTTTGCTCCTATGAATTGTAGCGCCACCAAAATTACTATATACTTTTGCAATTTAATTATGGTAGGACTGCACCACTTAGGTTGGGAAAATGTGGCTTAGTTTATTGTTAAAGGGATTTTATTGGCAATAAAATTCAATAACTTTCTTCCTATGCACTGTAGTTCCACCAAAATCACTCTGCTCATCTAGTGTGTCATCATGGTCGTACTACAGCATTTAGTTTGGGGAAATGTGGCTAAGTCTATTGTTAAAGAATTTTTATTGCCAATAAAAATCAATAACTTTCGTACTATACACTGTAGTTCCACCAAAATCACTACCCACATCTACAGTCTCATCATTGTATAATATATTTGTTTAACAATAAAAAAAAAATAAAAAAATAAAATAAAAACGCAAAGATGTTGCTTTGATATTTTGGAAACATTTCATAAATGTTACTTTTACTTTTACCTTTAACAGCTTCCTCTACCATTTAGTAGACCTCTGTAATTAACAAATTGCATGATCAATGTTTGGAAAAACTATTTATTTTTGTTTATATTGGCCAAAAGAGCAAAGAACTGATAAAAAATATTTTTTTCAATGGCTTTTTCTGGGTATGCCACTTAAAGGGTAAATGGGGACATTTCCCCAAACTAAGTGTTGTAGTATGACCATGATGACACTGTAGAGTTCTGTAGTGATTTTGGTGACACTACACTTAACTGTCACAAAGTTATTGAAAGTTATTCCTAATAAAAATAATTTTAAAAAATGATTAAAAACAGACTAAGGTACATTTCCCCAAACTAAGTCCTGTAGAATGACCATGATGACACCCTAGATGTGTAGAGTGATTTTGGTGGTAGTACAGTTGATAGGAGCAAAGTTATTGAATGTTATTCCTAATATAAATTCTTTAGAAATAGACTTAGGTACATTTCACCAAACTAAGGGGTGTAGTATGACCATGATAACATTCCAAAAGCATTTAGTGATTTTGGTGGCTCTTCACTCTTTGGAAGCGAAGTTATTGACATTATCCGTTGTCGATTTGTACTTTGTAGACGGTCCCTAAGCTCTCCTCAGGCAGCGGACTGCTCTTAGGGAGCAATATGTTATCCGTTTTTCTGTAAATACATATAGTTTGGACGAAAATCCGGTTGTAGCTCATTGTCTACCTTACTACTGTTAAATAGACCCGTATATTGTGTTGTAAGAACGTTTTGTTTATGATTTATTGAGCCGCGAAGTTCGAATCTGCCAATATCGTTCCAATTTTACCGAACTATTGCAGTTGATCATTTAGCCGATGTACAGAATCTCTGGTTTAAGCTACTTCCAGGATTGGCGGGTAGGTGCCTCTCTACTGTATCTGAACGTCACCTGCCACGGGACCTGCCACTAGACCTGCCACTACCGGCAGGCACTGTTCCCGAACGGCTCCTGTCACTGTTTAGCGCCAGTAGCGACAGTACAATCATTGCTTTCTCAAATATTATCTTAAAGAGATGTACAGTCAGCAACAATAATATAATTCGTAGTCATGCAAAGATTAAACAAGTCCTCAATTTATTTCCGTATTCCAGTTTATCGTAGCCGTGCACAGCATCTCGGGTTTACTTCCACGAGTGGCGGTGGCTGTCTCTGTACCCCGGCAGGCACTGTATTCGAACGGGACCTGCCACTGTTAAGCGCCACTAGCGACGGACAGAAGTGGCAGCTGCCACTAAGAACTGGCAGCTGCCAAGCTCCTTAGTGGCAGCTGCCGCTACCTGCCTTGACGGGTGCCTGTGACGTCACTTCCTCCTGCCAGCTGCCTTTTTGGGACTGAACCCTTACTGATTATAACTTCACATCTTAATAAAATGAAATTTTCATCCAGTTCGCCAGTGGAGTTTGCCAACTCTAGTAACTCCCGCACCGTTTCCCGAACAACATCCGCCATTCTGGTGGCAGGTACAGTACGGTTCTTGATGGTCACAGTGCTTTTTTGTAGTCGTAGACACGCCCATCGACCCACCCGCCTTATTAGCATATATTTGCATGATGTGAACTTGAAAACGAAAATGAAAAGTAGGAAACGAAAATGCTAAATGGAAAACGAAAAGTCAAAGTGCAGTAGATGGCGCTGTAACTCATTTGTGTTTGTCTTTTCATTTTTACAGCCTCAGTGCTGTTTGTGCTGAAAATGAAAATCCAAACGGGCACTTTGATTTCGGTTTATCCATTTTGAGTTTTCTTTTTAATATTGTCATAGATGTACCGATAAGCCTCAGAAAAGTAAATATGATGAAAAGATTTCATTTTCATTTTAATTTTAGCAGTTAATGTGCATGCTGTGAAGATAAAGCAAATGCAAAGTCGATATTGCTCTTTCTTTTACCGATTAGCGATTTCATTTTAATTATGACACTAAAATACCGCGAGTATATTGAAAATGAAAATGCAAAAGAGATAATGAAAAGACAAAGTGTTCTTTTAATTTTATACTTAATTTTTGCACAAATTACTCGTGCCTGAGTGGAAAATGAAAATGCAAATGGTGTTATTTTGATTTCTTTTTCATTTTTGCAGGATTTTTGCGCACAGACTATGGAAACTAAATGGCAAAGTGGAGATTGTATTTTCTTTTTATCATTTTCATTTTCATTTTATTTTTTGCAGAAAATACCTCCCATACTCACACAACTCATAATTAAAACAAATGCCTATTTGAAGAAAAGTAGGTTTAGCCGAGTAAATGTTTAAAGGAATTAATTTAATAACAACTGTACTTGAGCGAGACTGATTATTTCAGCAATTAATATTCCAGTTTATTTGGCCGCAAAGACTACCCGTGTAATGTATTTTATATCATTACAGTTATGGTGAATTCATTGCCTCCTTGCAATAAATAATATTTGCCAGTGACCGTTATGCAGTAATTGTACTTACCTTGTACAAAGGTAAATGGCGTTATCTGAAATACAACCAGGCACAAGCTGTGTACAGGGAAAATTGGTCTAAATTGGTATAGCGAGGGTGTTCCACGTGCCTTTGCGTAAATTACGGGGGTGGTAACCATCCCAAATAATTAAAACCGGCCAATATAGCTCCCTGGAGCACCCTAAACGGGTGGAGACCTAAACCTTCCAATGTTCTACCCAAAGTTACGCCCTACCTGTACCTCATGTCAGGATCAATATCAGAGTCCATAGCAACCATTCACCTTTTGTAAAGCACACTTCAATGACAACCGCAGTCATTACATTATTCATTAACTTTAATCCTGTGTTCTTGAAACATGGTTGTTTTTTTTTCTCCTGTTTTTAGTTAAAGTGAATGTTAGTTACTTGGAATCTCTGACGATTAACTGTTAACTCTCTTGAGTGGACAGATCCTCCAGGACAACATTAGAATGTGATTCTTTTTTTTTTTTAAGGTGTCAAACAGTCTTGTTGCTATAAACAGCAGATGTGACATAGTTGTCATCTAATTTAGGGAAGGTTGCCAAAAATGAGAGACAGAGGTGAGCAGCAGGATAATATTTCTAAAATAACTGAGAGCTCTCTGCTTTGTGTCAGGCTAACTGCGGATAAATGAGATCTTGCCACGTTCACGGCAAAGCCAGACGTAACGTTCATGTCAACTTGAATCAGGGATGCTTTGCACAGACAGGATCATGTATCTTTCAGTCACATGCGCGCACACACACGCACACACACACACACACACACACCCATTTCACTGCCATTGTTGCTATTGGTCACATAGGTATTATCAGTACCCTGACTCTGCCATTGAAGACTTTGATCTCACTGAATTCAATAGCCTGCCGATGACCTAAATCCTATTAGCATCATAGGGACAGGCCCTGTTAAATGATGTAGCACAGCCAGAGTTCAGGTAGTGAGAATGACTTTTTCTGCCCATCAGGATATGCACAAGGAACTAATGCATTTAGGAGTGTTTAATCAAATATGAGTGTAATTATACTGCAGGTAGTCTGCCATTTGTTGGTGATGATGAGGGTGGATGTCATTGTGAGTATAATTCCGGGAATTGCTGAACATGCCGCACAAAGGATACCTTTCAGGAAAAGCATTGTTCAGCAAGTGCTAGTATAGTGTGTGGTAGAGACAAGTGGGTGGCTGCTCTGGCACAGGAAGAGAAATATAAAGTATGTAAAAGAACAAAGCCAAGAGAAAACAATTAAGTCCAACATCAAAATGGTATATAAAATGCAATAATAATAATAAATTCACTGGAATCCTCTGCTGTAAGAAATGAACAGTCAGTGTTTGTGGAGACAGAAGGGGCATTTTATGGGCATGTGTTTTTATGTGCTGGTATGTCTTTCTGGCTCCAGGGCCTTGGTGTTTGTGGTCCATGGAGCAGCAGAACACTGCGGGAGCTACGATGACGTCGCCCAAACCTTGATGAAGCGGAACCTACTGGTCTTTGCGCATGACCACGGTGAGCACATCGCACTAAAACCAAGATCCCAGATGACTGAAGTATCATTATTACTATTAAATTTAGGCAGTGCAGTTGCAGAACTGTAGCCTCACATCCCCAGGGTTTGTGTGTAGTTTGCAAATTCGCCCCTATGTTGTCCAGGTACTCCGGTTTCCTCCTGTTGTCCAAAGTTATACAGTTAGGCCAGTTGGCATCGCTACATTGTTCGCAGTGCATGTACCCCACAATGGACTGCTATCCTGTCTAGGGTGTACTACTGCCTTATTCCCTACAGTTCCTGGGTTAGACTTCCAGCCCCATTGAAAGATTGTAGTGAGTAAACAGTTGTAAGTTGGATGAATATTTTATGTTAATAATGTTTAGTCCCAGAACAATCAAGTGAGTGAGACTGACCACTAAAGTCCATTAGCAGTGAATGTAATTGAGAATTATAGATGGATGGATGGATGGATGGATGGATGCATGATGTAATATTGTATGTATGAGGAAAGAAATTTAAAAAACTCATGGTGTGAATGAAGTGTGTTAAACCTTGTAGTGACCGACATCTCACAATATAGCTCTCGCCCTGTGCGAGCTTTGAATCCCCACTGAGACGTCTGACATTTGACAGCTTGTGCCTGAAAGAGAGTAGAAGCATCATTCCGGTTATACTTGGAAACCAGTGCATCAGTGGAGAACATCTGTCTTTGGTGTGGTTGCCATGATAAATTAAACATAGCTAGGGTGGGTGATCAGTTTCTTACTACCCCTGAGCAGAGGTCTGTCTCCCAGGAACCTTTCCCATTTCGCAGTCTTTATGTTTACATAGCTGGGTATTATCTAGAAGAATTTCATTTTGTGCCGTGCTTTTCTACCTCACAGAACTCCTGCCTGCTGCCCTGATTTTGTTTCACTACACTATCAGAATCAGATGTTTGTCTTGCTGGGTCTTCGTTGTTTTAAATTTTTAAAAATTCACTAACTGTATTTATCCTGTTATCTATCTACCTCTTATGCTGAAAGGAATGCTGTGTAGTAAAAAATAATTTTAATAAACATTTATATTATGTACTTTAAATTAGTTAAATATACTAAATAAATTCTGATCTTTCATTGCTTAAATGTAGACTACAGTTTTCTTCCTGTTGTTTCTTTGTAAAGAACAATCATACAGTATGTGCTTTTGGAGCAGAAAAATAATGTTTATTTTTTGCTGCATAAGTATTTAAAAAGTGTTTGGAATAATGATTTTCTAGAAAGTTTGGGTATGTCCATGTCTGAGATACAACTTGGAAAGTGGAGGTATATAGGGATTTAATGACTGGAGGAAAAAGGCTTCAGGAATTTATGGTGGGTGGGATTCCAGCATTTTGCCAATCGTTGATTGCTTAAACCCCATTGCACACAGGAAGGTGAGCAGTTAGAAGTGGGCTACACCTACCAATAAAACAATGCATGACAATCTCTCCTATTTATTAAACAAAAATAATCATTAACTGTAGTGGCACACTTTTTTTAACACGTTGTCCTTAGAGAAGTGCATGTTTAGGAAGAGAGGGTTGAGAGAGCGTGAGAATGTGTGATCAAAGAGTTTAACATGACTGTCACGTGTCGTCCTCTGTTTACTCTCAGAATGATCAGATCTCACTAATGGCTTGGAATATGGAAGTGGTTGTAGCTGCTGAATCATTTCCTCTTCCTTTTCCTCTATAGAGATGTTTTTCTGATTGTTTTCTCAATGCTAGCTATTTTCCTTCTACAGTAAATTAAGCAATTTTAAAACGTAATCTTACTTTATCTTCATAAGCAGATGCGTGCCTGGATTCCACTGAGCCATTACATTTTTTTAATGACATCTTGATCCAAGCTCAACGATGTCAGATATTCATTTAAATAAATACAGACAAATTGATAAGCATTTATATTGTGGATTCGGTGTTAATGCCACATTAAACAGGAAGTATAAGCACTTTGGATTCCTTCTCTATTCCTGTTAGTGGGCCATGGGAAGAGTGAAGGGAAGAGGCTGGTGGTCCGTGACTTCCAGGTTTACATCCGAGACGCTACGCAGCACGTCGCCATTATGAAGAAGAGGTACCCTGGCTTGCCCATTTTCCTCCTTGGACACTCAATGGTAAGATGCTTTTTAGTAGGCTGTCTAAGAGGTGCTCCCTGTTACATTCAGCTGCTTGGCTTGACTTGTTTAGTTCAAAATGCAATGCAATATACTGAAAATAAGTTATCGTTCTTAGACCATTCCGGCGAGTGTTTCAGAGGTAGGAAACTTTGATGAGACAGTCACATGCTTGTTTCCTGAGTATATTTGGTATTTGTATAATATGTTTACTTTTCTACCAGAGTAAAGTTCCAGTTGCAAAGACAGTAACTGTTGAGAAATTGAAGTGAATATATAAAGGAGTGTTATAGTAGTAAATTCTCACCACAGTCCAATGACTCATTCAGAATTATGTGGTTATAATCTGTAGCCATTTGTTTTTGTGATCTTATCCACTTTTTAATTCAATTTTCAATTCATTTTGAATCCATTGGGTAAAGGAGTAAAATGTAGTTCCGCATATGAATACATTTATATTTAGGCAGTGGAGGCTGTTGTCCAAAGTGAGATACAAGTGAGGCAAGTAACACATTACTATGACTCTTGAGGAGTCAGCTAAGGCTTCAGTGCAGCTAGGCTGAGCTCCCAGTTAATGCCCAATTACAAAAGTATTATTATAGGAGCAAGATCAACATGACACCCTCCAACAAAGCAAGAACATAATGAGACAAGTCAATGACCAGAGGATCAACATTAGGAACATTCTGGGAACATTGGCATCAAGCTAGGAGAGTAATAACCGTTTATTGATCATTATAGCCCATTTGATTCATTGGTCGGTACCTTTTCTACAGATTTGGATGTCATAAATGATGAGAACACTAAGCTATGCAGGGTTTACTCAGCAGGGACAGTGAAGTTGACCTGCTTTTCACTGGTTTGAAAGGAGAAAGGTTATAGGCAGGTAGCTCTCCTTTCATGTTTTTAGGTCAGAGCTCTTGTATAACCACAGCACATCTCTGTCTTATATAACCAGAATCTGAGTGTTTACAGTGTCCGGCCAAAGGGGATTTGTTTCCTCTAAGAGCACTAGCTCTACACTAGGACACCGTGAACCTGGACACCCTCTGTGTGTGTTTTTGCTAATACTGACCCAATCTCCCTCATAGCTTAGTGCCCATATTAGGCAAAATCCTCTGGAGAGGTGCTACCTGACCTACGGTCGCACAGATTGTTACCACAGCCGGTGGCACGGATTGCATTAACCATGACACCCTTTCAGGGTGGAGCCATCTCCATACTGACTGCCTGTGAGCAACCAGAAGATTTTGCTGGGGTGGTGCTGATTGCACCCTTGGTCCAGACGAACCCTGAGTCCGCCACTCCCTTCAAGGTGAACACCAGGATTTCAGCCCGTCCCTCTGTGCACGCACTCGTTTTCAGGAGGTGCTCACTCCGGACGCACACGCGTCCATTTGTATCTCGCTACCAACTGTAAGCTAACAGGGTATGTGAGAACACACACTCACAGACTCATAAGCTCATACATACATTCAAACACATTAAAATCCAGGTGCAGTTAGTGTATTAAATATTTATAAATGGAGTGGGTCAGTGATAGTTGTTACATAATAAATGCTACAGTTGCTCTACAAAATGTAGAAAAAGCATGCTGTATTATTCATACGACAGGTCTAAAGAAGGAATGCAGTCCGTTTTGTTCCCATTTATGTTAATATGTCACGATTTGCAGCACAATCCATGTCTCATTCAGTCTCTTTGCAGGTGTTTCTTGCTAAATGTCTTTTCCACATACTGCCAAGTCTGCCTCTGGGTTCCCTTGATTCCAAGTGGGTCAGTCGCAACATGAAGCAGGTAAGCTTAAAATTCTGATTTTCTGCGTGTTTGTGGATGTGGAAGGCTAGACATTGCAGTGATGTAATGTATTTATTTTTATTCATTTGAATTTGAAAGAATCTTGGCTACGTTCACTTCCCACATGCTAAAAATGAACATGAAAAATAAGATGCTTTAAGATGGTGATCTGTACCTCCACTCCTGCATAATACTTCTCAATACATGCCAGGTTTTCGATGTAATACAATTTTTGTCCTGCAGGTGGAGGCCTATGACAATGATGAGCTTGTCTACCGTGGTGGTCTGCCTGTATCTTTTGTCATGCATATACTGAATGCAACTGAGAGAATCAACAAGGCAATTCCAACCATCAAGTGGCCATTCCTTTTGCTCCATGGTGACCATGACAAACTCTGTGACATCGGAGGCTCTCAGATAATGTATGAGAAGGCCTTGAGTACGGACAAGAAGCTGAAGGTGAACTTTCACAATTCTTAAAATTTACAGTGATCAGTATAGATGGAGGGCAGACAGAAACAGACACTGAAACATGCTAAATGTGCATCTTGATAGATTAGCTATTCAAAGTGAGAAATGTTGTTTATGGAAAATGGCGTGAACAGTTTGCCGTCTTCTTTCTCCATTTCATCCATCCTTCTAATTGCTTTCCATTGCTGTCCCAGGCAGGGGAGGGCACAAACCAGCATGCACCCCCCCCCCCGGGCACCTGGACACAGTGGCAAATTTAGATGCACCAGTTAACCCTAACTGTATATCTTTGGAGTGCAGGAGGAACCCTGCATGACACAGGGACAACATACATACACACACACACACACACACAGAGCAGAGGTGGGATTTGAACCCCTAGACTACAGGTGTGAGTCAGTAGTGCTGCCCACTGAGCCACTGTGCTGCTGTCTTCTTATTTCTCCATATTTTTTGTTCTTGCCCAATTAAAATGCAAAACTCATACATTTGAAAGTCAGCTGACATATAAGATCTTTATTTACACATTAAAGATGAGGCCGAAGGGCAGTTTTACAAACTCTTTTCCCCCCCTTCACTCTCCATGCTGTTGTACTCACTCCAGGATTTTGGACTTAAATGAGTAGGGAAGAATAGAACGTTCAATGTCTGTGTATATCTGTGCAGTCTTTGTGTCTGTCTGGGTTACGTGTATCAGTTGCACTAACCTTGGTGTCCCTCAGGTTTTCGATGGCGCGTACCACGCGCTCCACCACGAGCTGCCGGAGCTCGCAGACTTGGTCCTGAAGGAGATCGGCACCTGGGTCGAGGAGCGGATTCCTCCGCAGCCATTAGCAGACTCCTAGGCTGTGCATCCTCCTCGTCTCCCATACTATCTGTTACCTTTCTGGGTCTAACTCATTTTATAAGATTATTTTATGGATTGCACTGACGAAACATAAAATTCAGTCTGACCTCAATCCGGTGCTATGAAGCCAATAGTATGACGAGTAGGATGCGGACTAGGGGGAGGTGAGGAGGTCACTGATCTGCACAGGGTTGCTTCTGAGTGACCCCTGTCCCTGAGAGTCTCAGATTTCACTTATGCTAAAGGACAATTGTTGAACCTGCCAGGCAGGCAGGGTAAAAAGCCATGTAGACTGTCTTATTTCCCTAACAGTGAAGACCATACTGGATGTGACCAAAATGGGCACTGTGTTCCCAGTTATGCCGTCTTACTGTGCTGCTCGACTGTTAACTTTACCTATGTATTTAAGCTAAATCATATGTTATGAAGAAGATGTCTCTGTTTTAATTTGTGCATCCATATCCTCTCTATCTGGCCCCATTTGAATATCACTGACTAATTTGCTTGCTGCCAACGCATTTAGTTATACATCTCTGTTAGTCAGCTCGTGTTGCCACCGCTTATCTGAAAACTGTAGGAAGGATCTTCGTTACCATGGAACCATTCGAATAAAACAATGGAAAAACCATCATGGCAGACAGCCGACAGAAGCCAGATAGACTTGAGGCCTGAGAATGGACTTTGAACTAAGGGGGCATTAATTAAAATAGCAAAAAGGCCACTCTGCTGCTTTGTAGATACATGAGATCAGCAGAGTTTCAAATACTGGTCCTTAATCATGGTGTTCTTGTGTGCTTTCATGCTGCTAATTGAATACAAATGTAATGCACAGTTAGAAATGTTTGTATTTTTTGCTTTTCAAAAGGAGTCATACGTTTTCCGATTGTAAAATGATTTATTCTTTGCAGATGAGTCTTCTAAATGATTTTAAAATTGTATTTGAATTTAACAGATTGGAAATGCTGTTATTGTATAAGAAAACTAAAGGGCATTGTTGTTATGAATATACAACACTGAAATCTAATTAGAATCTATTAAAAATGTCTGGTTATATTCAGGTATGTTTATTGAGTTTTCAAGGAGAGATTTTGTTGACAAAGACCTATATCCTGACAACCTATCTACTGGAAAATAAGGCTGTCATTATTGGATGTTTTGTTTTAACATGCTTCAGCTGTTGGTCAAAGCCAAGGAAAAATAAAATTTTATGTTCAAATGACTCGACTGCTCTTCGATTCAATTCAATTTCACCTGATTAGGGAATAACATACTGACAACCGGTTGAGTTAATCTCACCATATTATGAGACTTTCCTTGGCCATTGTAAAGTATTTAGAAATTATTTAATTTTCACATATCCCCATCTCACAGACAGCTGAGAGCATGGAGTCATGGTGTGGGGTCAGCGGTTTACCTAGGTCCTTTGGAATTGGTTGCAGGGATAAGGACCTTGCTCAAGGGCCCAATAGAAATATGATCACTCTGCTAACCACAGGATAGCATTTGTGACCTCCAATCACAGTCACAGGCCCCTGACCGGCAGAGCCATGCACAGCATGATAATTATACAGTAGAGACAATTAATTAATGGGACAACACATTCACATTTACTCTAACAAATGCTCTAGACAAATGTTATAGCACCATGACAGATATTACCAGATCCTGGAAATACATTGCAGTAGTTATTCTTAAATCAAACATGGGAGTTAAAAGGTCAACTATGAACTTTTTTTTAAATTTGTGTGTCAGTGAGGCAATGTACTGTGGATTTTCCTCTTGCTCCAAGCAAAACATCAAACAATATACAGCAACACTGCCTTAATATTATTACGATGTGTTTTATTAGGATTACTATGACAAACAATCCCTCGTCCTGTTTATATAAGGTATATCTATAAAGAGAAATGTGGGAAAGAACAGAATTGCGTAACTTGACGAATGCACATTTGAGAATAAAAACATTGATGTAGGGGGAAGGAAAAGTAAAATTAATGTTCTTTGGTGTCTGATATCAAGATTAATAAATATTTTGATCCAATCTAAGTAGGCCCTTTTCGGCAATACTGTCATCATACACAGAAGAGTAGGCATGTTATTTACTACAAACAACATAATTGATTTCAGAACAACAGGCTCTCTTATGTGATCTTGTACTGTAATATGTTTACTCTCATAAAGATATTACTGTTGCTATTATTCCAATCTACAACAGTGTGTACTGGGAAAATTGTTATAGGGACTATTGTGTGGGGGAAAATGTAATCAAAGAGTTACCAGGCTGCTGGGTAGAAGTAAATATACACCTCCGATGGGCATGTCTCTAACCTTTAAATTTCACAATATGTTCTTGTTGACATTGTGGTTGGTTCCCTAATATAGGTTAGATGATTTCCTTAGTAGAGTTTTCTATGGTGTCATAGCAGTAATAACCCACTTATGTATGCAGGTAACATTAGGCATGACATTATTGGAACAGAAGGAATAAAAGGGTTAAAAAAAATTCCTAAAATATTACACAAACTTCTGCTTGATATTATTGCCCCAAACTACTGCAGTGCTATACATTTTCAAGTTTTTCTTGTCATACAAAACAATAAAATGCTTACATACTTCTATCACAATACCAATGACAATTATAACAATAATCAACGCATGAACAGTACGCCCAAACTGCAGAAACACTCATACATACGCAAGCATTATGCAAATAAACATACATTGAAAATTGTGTTTACAGCAGCTTTGGTTGGAATATAAGTGATATATAAAATTGATGTAGTCTTATGCCATGACAGAAAAACAGTTTCTGAATCTTGTGACGTGAATGCTTATGTCTCATTTTTAGCCATAAATGTATTCAACTTTTGTCACAGTAAAATTTAGATGTTGAACAGAGTAATATTGAAATTGACCACCAGAGTGAGACAGCAAATTAGCGTATCAAGTAAATCCCCAGGGCACCATCTGTGCCACTTGGAATTAAGAAAGGCCCTTTCTGCTCGGGTTAATGGCTTTATCTGACACCTAGAGTTAAGACAACACAGGAATAGAACAGCTTCTATATTTAAATATCCCGTGCTATGCATTTGGGAAATCCACAGGAGAATGCTTGGCAAGTGCATCTTATGCAAATTCAGGGATTTCAGTGGAAATGCCTTTAATTTTCTTTTCCAGACATTAATTAATTAATGTAATAAAAAAAGCAACTGTCAAAAACAACAGAACTGACACAGTATTAAGACATGACCCCAGAACCTGACCAGGAACAGTGGATGGAAGATAGATAGATATCTTATCTAATGTGGTTCCATGATTTTAAGTGCTAAAATGATTGTGGTCAGGGAAAGTCTGTCTGTCCATCCATCCATACCCACTTCTTCTATGCAGGCCCGGAGTCTATCTGGAAGCTACTAGCACAAGGCAGGAAATAACCCAGGATGGGGCACCAACCAATCACAGGGCACACACACCCCTCACACTCACATCTATGGACAATTTCCCCAGGTCCAATTCACCTTAGCATGTTTTTGGGCAGTGACATTCAAGTATTCAAGGGTTTTATTTGTAACATGAAAGGTATACAGTCAAACTATAACCTGAAAGGTGGTGAACTCCGCCATAATAAAAAGTGAAAGCAAAAAAAGAACAAGAAGAAATAAGAATATAACAATAATGTAAGGGGGTGGCATGGTGGTGCAGTGGTTAGCACTGTTGCCTCACACCTCTGAGACCTGGGTTCGAGTCTCTGCTTGGGTCACATGTGTGTGGAGTTTGCATGTTCTCCCCATGTCATTGTGGGGTTTCCTCCAGGTACTCTGGTTTCCCCCCACAGTCCAAAGACATGCTGAAGCTAATTGGAGTTGCTAAATTAGTGTGAGTGAATGGTGTGTGAGTGTGCCCTGTGATGGGCTTTCCTGCCTCATGTCCATTGCTTCCAAGGATAGGCTCCAGACCCCCCACAACCCAGTAGGATAAGCAGGTTGGACAATGGATGGATGATAATGTAATAAATAAGGAACAGAAAGTTACTTTCCTTATTGGAAAAAGATCAGTGATGTGCAATTCCACAGCGGCAGAGTGAGAGCATGCAAACTCCACACACGTAGAGACTGGAACCCTGGACTCCAAAGGTGAGGCGTCAGGAAAAGTTCATGTTAAAAAAATATTCATCTTAAGGGTGTGGAGTAAAGTTGTAACAAAACAAGAGTAGGAATTAGCTGTCCGTAACTATGATTAAAAATCTGCCTCAATGATTCCGTTAAAATCTCTGCTTTGTTTTTTTTGTTAGACTGGGTTGAAGTATGCAGACACCTGCAAGAAGCTACAGAATGCGAAAGATCACTGATGAGCACAGCACCAATCAGCAGACCCGAATAAGCAGCATCTTGTTCACAGATTTAGCTCAGAATTGAACTTGCGTCTATTTTCGGCATTTGCCCTTCAAACGCATCAGCACTCTACACTAAGATGCTCTTTTTCCCCCTCTCTTTATTCCCAAAGTTCACTTGGTTGTCAATCTGACCCAAAGTCACTGATTACTTGCTACTTTTCACGCGGGTCCGCAGAGCCCAATTACCTCGGGTTTGGTCCCTAAGGATTTCTTTCCCTTTTCTTAAAGCGTGAGCTGAGAGCAAAGCCCTGAAGTTGAGCGAAGGGTGTTTTCACGAGTGTTTGCGCTGGCAGTGACGTAAGACGCTCTAAGCAACACTAGTCACGCCCCCGGAGGACACTCGCTGTGGAGTGAGGGAAAGCCTCGCGCTGAGGAGGCAGGCGTCGGATTAAGCAAAACGTAAAATATTCACGGAAACAAACAAATTACAAATTTGGTCGGATGGACATCCAGGCACCACAGTGGAGATATCGGAATCCTTTGTATTGGTTAGCCTGCACTGAGGTCGCCGGTTTTTCTCCTGAGTTTTTTTCGTTTTGCTAGGAGTGAGAGAATCGCCGGGTTCGAGGTTCTTCCATTCTGGGACTATCGAGTAGCTAACTAACCGGCTTGCGGATTTGCTGGTGCGAATAATTCCGGGCTAAGGCCTACTGGAGCGGTTATTATACTACGCGTCGTTGTTCCCAATGTTTTGACACAGTTTTCAGTGACGAGAAAAAAAGCCGTGTAGTGTTACTGAGGTAATTAGCAGGCAAGCTAGCTTGGTCGCGCATCTTGCACTTCTTCCCCTTGGCTAGTTGCTTCGGTCGGTTGCGAAGAGAAGGTACAGTACAGTTGCGCGGAACCGGGGGAAAAGCCAGATAATTAGGAAGCAAGTGAAAAGAGGGGGGGTCTGAAGAAGAGAAGCCGGTGATAAATCACAAGCGCCTGCTGAAAGGTGTGTGGGAGAAGTTTGCACACAACTGTTAAATTGTAGTTTTTTCCCCTCTAGGTAGTGATACGGGTGCTAAAATTTATAAACATATATTTTTTCAATAAACTTGTACTTGGAAGTTTTCTATCTCCTTTGAAACCGTTGCCAATATTTCAGTCGTCGCCGTTACTGCGGTTAGCCGACTGGCTATCGTCCCAAGGTTAGGGGTTTTGGCCTAGTTAGCCAACTAATCCGCCTCGTAAAAACCCTGCATATCTTTTTCGCAAATATATATATATATATATATATATATATATGTATAAATATATTTTTACACACAGAGGTAAAGAGACTTAAGGTAGACTTGGATATCTCTCTTCCCCAGCTTTTTAATACTATGACAAGCTTGAAGTGATGCTTTAAGGAAATTGTGGTAAAACGGACTGTTGCTACATGTAAAAGTAAGAGAAGCTAACTATAAGATTCTAAAGTTGTTTCCTGCGTCCCGATTTCGGATGCCGGTTCGTCCGATCGAAGGAAGCGCTCCTCTGTTCCTCTGTACCTACCTGTCAGCTAGAAGACTAATTTTCCCAGTTTTAGTAGCTAACTAGCCGATGTTAGCTAGCGAGCTAATCCAGTGTTGCTGTTGAATGTGGACTGATAAAGAATAGTTTTCATTTCTTTCAAATATTTAAATACAGACTTTTATTCAGATAAAGGGGAAGAAACGATATAAAGGGGGTAACCATGAGTATCGAGATACCGGCTGGGTTAACGGAGCTGCTACAAGGCTACACCGTGGAGGTGCTCCGCCAGAGGCCGCCGGATTTAGTGGAGTTCGCCGTTCAGTATTTCACTCGTCTCCGAGAAAGCAGGATCCAGGATGGCACCGGCCCGGGCGTTGCTGTCAAGCAGGGCGGGAAGGGAGTGATGTTCGATGGGGAACCCATGCAGACAGAATCAAACGGGGATGATGGAGATGAAGATGACGACTCGGACTTCGAGCGTGAGTAATCGGCTAGGTGCAAGTCTGCGAGTGCTTACCCGCAATGCCTGCCGGGCCTGAGTCTCATGAAAATCGAAATGGAAACGAAGTGGGTGTTACCGTGGGGATTACTGGGTTGTGTGTCAGACATCATTTTGGAAGTGTAAGGGATTAATGTTTTATGAGAATTACAAATACCTTTCGTTATTTTACGTCCAATATGATTGCTTCGTGCACGAATACTTCACGTCAGCACGCAGCACATAATCGTGCAGTTGCATGCAACCTGTCTAAATTCCTGGCATACCTGTTGCCATGGCATTTACTAAGTAAGTAGCTATTCTTATATAAAATGACATATGGCTGTCAGGATTTATACGGCCCCTATTTATCTCGCAGTCTGTCTCAGGGGAGGCATTGTATGGAAGTATTGCAGAATTGTAAACTACATAAAATAATGAATGTTTCTTTTAAAAAGCGTAAAACCATTCTTCGGCAGGATTTTAGGTTTTTAAGATGTGTAGAAAGTTGCTTCATGTTTAATCGGGATTTAACACCAGTGCTTTATTTTATGCGGCATCGTAAATTAATGAAAGGTTTGTCTCAACTATGAGGAGGTTGGTGGTGTTCCTCTGTGGGTCAAGACTCTGTGCCTGTACTGAGAAGGTTGCTGGTTCAAATCCCGCAGCTGGCAAGGTGATGATGTTATTGGGGCCTTGAGTAAAGTAGTAGTAATAAAGTAGTGGGCAGTATTTAACCTAATTGTAGACCTACAGAAACACAGTACTCATCTGAACCTGTGTTAATCACTCCATGAACTAAGCAAATGATACCAATATCTATTAGTTTATCGCACTAGTGAGTGAAATAATTTAAATATTTTATTGAGATATTGTAAGAACAGCTGGCTTTTTTTTAAAGATTCACAGTAGTATTTTGTAATTTGTTTTAACTTCTTTGTTTAACTGGATATTTGCTAGAATGTTTGCAAGTGTTTTTGTACAGTAAGAGAAGCTTGATAGATTCAAATAAAAATTGCCAGTCATTCAAGACTTAGGGTAAAAGTGAGGAATTGTATTTCAAATAAGTTCTGTCGACTTATCTGCGTGCTTAGGCTGGTATTAATTGACTGACTTCATAATGTATGTTGCAAGGCAATGTGGAAGTTAGGCAAAGGATGAAACAAAGTTTTGAGGTTTTTGCAAGAGGATGTTAGAATTCCAGATATGAGATGTATGTGTATTTGAAAAAGCTTTGCCATGTATCAATCAATCCTATGAAGGACTTGCATCCCATCTAGTTTGATCGACTCCTTTGTTCCCTATTCTGCCTTAGATAGATTACCAGTCCTCTAATACTGTTAAGCATAAGTGGTTGGAGAGTGGATGGTTGGATAGATGTAGATTGTTCAGTCATTATGCTTACATACCCAGCAAAGTCGAGCTAAGGTTATAGCTGTACTACGCCATTTAATTGGACTACTGTCCTTGTCCCAGTATACATGCACGGGAGGGGAATCAATATATTGACCAAAGTATGTTTGACTCTGCTGCAATAGGTGGCGATATGGCTCGCTTCAGCTTGTTAGTATTGGGGTTTTTCTGGTTGACCTATTACATCACAGAAGTAAAAAAATACAATGAATACTAATGGATGCGAGGATAAATGAAGTGACACAAGCTTTATTTGCAATCTGTTGGGAAAAACAGATACAAGAAGATCAGGATAGCATAACAAGAAATAGCATTGTATAATATACTAGGACAGCACTGTATTGGAAATTGCTGAAAAATTGCTATTTGATTTTGTTGTAATATAGGTATTTATGAAACAGAGGAGTTCAACATAAATTTCTCATGAACCCATCTAGGAGTGATTTAAACAGCAAAGATGAAAATGATTATGATTGTCTCAGAGAACGCATGCAGTGCTCATGCAGAAGCAGGGGGGGTCGGTTTTACCTGATTCATTAGCCGATTCCGTAAAGGGAGCTACACACCGTGGGAGACTCGTTTTCTACAATAAAACCTGCTAAGTTCAGCTGAGTGCAGTTAAACTGTTCAGTGCAGCTAGGCGGCTGTTACGTTGTTGACTGAAGCACTGGAGATAAAGAAAACTGTTGAGGACTTAGTTTAGCAACCACTAAAAATGTAGTTATAAATGTCACTGAAAAATAACTATATTAATTCATATAATTGTTTCCTTAACTCCATGGACAGAGAGGGAACATGCCGTCACTAAACAACAATAATAAAAATTGTGTAATAATGGTCTGATGGTTCCTTTTTTTCAGTAGTAGCACCCCTCCCCCTGTCACATTGCCCCCACGCCAAAACTCTGGTGCACAGGAAACACTGACCTAGGTTCCTCTGGTGTTTTGGGTTTTACATAATCATACACTCGCATCCTGGCAACTCACCTGGGGTTGATTAGGCCCCGCTTACATCTTTTATGGAAGTGACTGGCAATATCATTCAGAAACCAACGGGTATGATGATAAGCATTCTTATTTGTCGCCCAAGAACACTTTCGCTGCTGGTTCATTTTTCATAAATTGGACAACATGGGTTTCAAAGGCTGGATTTGTCCTGTTGCTAAAGTGTGTTGGATAGCTTCAGTTTGACTGAATCCAAGCTGATCATCATATTTATGTTATAAATGCGTCCTTTTTGGTTAAGATAGTCTTTTGTTATTGTTTTATATCAGTCCAGAGGATCTGAAAAATCAATTAGGCAGGTGTGTAGTATTATCTTATGGTATTCTTACTCTGCTGTGCTTGTTGATAATCATGCAATGTGCTTTGGTCGTAGTTGCCTTGTACCATGTCCGAACATGACCGATTGCCACTTCTCCCACAGGTCTGTGCTCATGTTGCGCTTAAAGATCCAGGCCTGAGCACACTTTCGTCATCACCATATTACTTTGTGTTGAAGAAAACATAGGAAGGAAAGTGCTGTCACATAGCACAATGGAATTTATGATTAATGTCCTTATTTTGTGGCTTATTTGGAGTTGTCTTGGGCACGGTGGCACACACAGGTTAATATAGTATGCAATGATTTCTATATTTGTGCTGCGTGTATAAGAAGATAATCCCATATTTTATCAAATATCAGAGTTTTTGTGAGTTGCATCCAGTTGTTCTTGAATACATCTTGTCAACCCAAATTTCCAACAAACACTGCTGGGGTTGTAACGATACGAGATTGTCATGGTATAATAACTGTCTCTGGAAATATCACGGTTTTATGATATAATGGAATATGGTATTTCATAGGGGTGCACCGATCGATCGGCGCACCGATCGATCGGCCTCGATCACGTTAATTTGAGGGGATCAGAAATCGACCATATTCCCATGAGATCCACCGATCTTAGTTATATGCTTTTAACTCTTTGGGGTCGAGTATGTCGTCGACGACATCGCGTACTTTTCGCGTCTATTTCAGTTTAATAAATATCTCGCTGAAATCTTAATGTATAATCATGAAAAAAACGCTGGCTAAATCCGTAATCCGTCTTCTTTTCAAAACGTCCATTGTCGGAAGTATTAAAGTTTTTTTAATTAGGTTAAATCGGCAAAAAAGTAAACCATGTCATCTTACTTTGTTTTACCTGCTTCGGGGGCGTGTAGTACCGCTGTCACCCGAAGATCGCTATTCACATTCTAAATAGCCGCATTAGCGCGTATTCAAATCGCATTCGCATGGTAATTTGATTAACAGCGCAACGGTGAAACGCGATCCAGATACATCCCCTTCAGCGCCATAAAAGGGGGTTGGGGACGTGGCCAGGTGACAAAGGCTCATTCATACACATGAAAGTTGCTACATATTCAATGAAAGGAGCCAGAAATAGTTACATGAGTTAGGTTTTTCTTTATTTATCCAAATTAATGTTGCATCTACACCATTTAGTCATCTTCATGTAGCCAAGACTTTGGTGATCAGATATCTGGGATCAAAACAAACTGCCAGCATTGCTTACTATGTACTTTTATAATGTTTCTGCAAGTGTTCCAAACTGCATTTTGCAATGTCTATACTTTGATGTCAAATTTCAAACTTAACAAAAATCTGACATATTTACAATATATATTAAAATAAAGATGAGTGTAATGGCAAAACAAATATATAAGAAATAATTTATTTGGCATGAATTAAGTGTGATGAAATGTGTGATCATGCCCCAGTCAGTGAAAGTGTGTTTCCTACCC
The DNA here is from genome assembly GCF_048594095.1 of Paramormyrops kingsleyae. Lineage (NCBI taxonomy): Eukaryota > Metazoa > Chordata > Actinopteri > Osteoglossiformes > Mormyridae > Paramormyrops > Paramormyrops kingsleyae. Next base: position 7,586,717 of record NC_132802.1, on the reverse strand, counting down.
CTAGGCCCCAGAGGGTTAAATCAGCCTTTTCTCCCATTCCCGAGAGAGGTGCAGTGCAGGCTGCCTCCCTCCCTATTTTTTGGACAAGTGTGTCATAACAGCTATATATATATATATTTTTTTTACAAAATTAGAGAAATTAAAGTCTGGAAGAAAAAATATGATTTTGTAGTTCAAACAGCAATGCTCATTTATATGTTCATTTATATTTGAGGACACTACCTCATGTTTTGTGAGTATTCATATCAATTTACTCAATAAAAATGGAAACATTGAAGTAACTGTCTTTTAGTTATGAAAGAAACAAGATCGGCAAAAAAAAATCGAGATCGGCAGGTAAGGTTGCCTAAGGATCGGTGATCGTTGATCGGCCAGAAAACTGCAATCGGTGCACCCCTAGTATTTCACCTTTATTATTATTATTATTATTATTACATTTACCCTTAAAGGAGTGTATACATGGGTTATGATTGAACAAATGCTTCATTATAGCTAAAATTTGAAACAATTATTTAAATGGAATTATGTGTAAAGTGTCCCTTTTCAAAATAAATTAGAAAGCTGTACATCTCACAATCGACCATAACAAATCAATCAACGTAATTTAACGCTTCTAATTTCAGTGATTTGGAGGGTAAATATGGCTGCAACAAATGCAAAATACACCAAACCTGATTTTAGTTCAGAGTGAACCAAAGAATACCAAAATACTATGGTACTGGTCAGTAGGAATTTCATCTGATGAAAATATAAATGAATCTTGCAGATATGGAATATTTAGGTAATAAATGGCATGCGAGGTACAAATTGGGCAGGTGGTATGGATCGGGTAGTGACACCATGGAAGAGATTTCGCATATGATTTAAAAGGAACCCAAGCTTTTAGCTTGCACTACACTAACAGGAAGACTATTCCATACTCTAACTACAAGACATCAATTGGAAAAATGACAGCACCTGTTGCTGACTCTGACAGACAGTTGAGGAGTGCAGGAGATGCATATGCGCAGATGAGATTCTCTGTTCGGTTACATTTGTTGAATACCCATAATATATGTACCTGTTATAATAGCCATCAGTTTCCATCCTGTGGCTTACCGTGAAACTGGTAAAGGGCAGTGTGTGGTTCAGTGGGTTAAGCCTCTTTACCTGTGATCAGAAGGTTGCTGGTTCAAGCCCGGCCTCAGCACGTCTGCGGATCCTTCAGCAAGGCCCTTAACTCTCAGCTCCCTGGCCCCTGCAATGGAGCCAGTTTGCTCTCACTTACAGAGAGCATGTTGGGGGAGGTGAAAAGAGAATTTCACCATCAGGATAAATAAAATACTGTTTTTTATTGTTATTTGTATTTTATGAGACACTTTAACCAGTGAATTACTGGTGCTTTGCCTTTTTGTTTGTTGGTTTTCTAGTCTTCTCTCACTAGTTAATTTTCTTTTTACATCAGGTTGAAACAGATCATTTTTGTTCTATGACTGGATCAGCACTCATGGGCAATGCTGTCCTGATATTCCTGTTCCAGTTCTGAAAACCTACTAAAAACTCCTGAAAATTTGGGAGTTAAAGTCAGCAGGATCTATGTGTGTAAGATAAATAAGGGATGATTCCCTTTTATGGATTTTTTTCTGAGGAGAAAAATGGGGAGGCGGGTTGCCAACTAAACATTTCTCCAAGCTGTCTCTCCCAGATTTTCCAAATTTTGTCTCCCTCCTCCCCCTTCACTGTCATGGGTAGCATTGGAGGTAAGTTTGGAAGTAGTACCAGTATAATACCCATTGTCCTCTCACCCTGCTTTCAGCAGCTTCCTTTGCAGCTGACTATATTTTGAGAGAGCCAATAGCTTTTTAGCTAGGTATGTGTCCCAGAAATAGTCTAATCACATAGAATTGCAATCATAAAGCCAATAGCTTCATATGTTTATAATGTAGGTTGATCTGAAATGATTGTAAAGGGGTGTGAATCATCGTCCAGGAGTTTGCCTGGAGGCTGCTGAAAACTGCTGCCATATTGAGGTTGTTTGTATTTATCTTTCTTGCTCACTTCCTTTAAATCTATATGTATGAAATAATTACTATGAGATGCATCGTAACTGCGTGAAAGATAAAAGAATTAAGAGCAGAAATTATTTTTAACTTGTACCACAGCACTGGAATTCTAGAATCTGAAGGGTGTTCATTAATTTTCTGTAACCACACATGCATTGCCTGCCAGCCCAATCATGATAGTAAATGAATGTGCAATTATTATCTTTTACTCTAACATTATTTAACAGAAACTATAAAAGTAATATTTACAAATCTCTTGGACAACACCAGTGCTTCAGCATGAGAACCAGAACCTGTGGTCAGTGATTCAATTCCAAAGAGATTTATTGATGTAATGCACTTGATACTTTACGCTCCAGTTTCACCTGCCTATATGAGACAGAATGCAAGTTCAGGTTTTATCAGTTAACACTAGATGAGTCAGAACCACGGTCACTACACTTGGCATAGATGTTTGTAGATACAGACTGGCTTTTGGGTTTAGCAGCAGGCAATTTCTACCTAATTTACCCAACTTACACAAACTGCTCAAAACCCATAATCTGTTAGCTGGTGTACTCTAGTATGAACCTGTAAGTCAGTTTAAAGGTTTTAAGTCAGGGGTGTCAAACTGCAGTCCTGGGGGGCCGCAGCCCTGTGTAGCTTAGTTGTTTCCCTGTTCCACCACAAATGATTCAGCTCAACAGCTATGTGGTAATTAGCACAAGGAGTTGAATCAGGTGTGTTAAACGAGGGGAAACCCAAAAATGTGCAGGACTCCGGCCCCCCAGGACTGGAGTTTGACACCGGTGTCTTAAGTGCTCTCATTGCATATTCATATATTAGTTTTTAAAGCCTGTTAATCATGCTTTGGGTTGTAGTTGCCTTGTACCATGTCTGAACATGAGTGTACCCGCTCTCCCACTGGTCTCTGTTCACGTTGCGCTTACAGATCCGGGCCTGAGCACACTTAGCCGACTAGTAAACATTTTTCCAAGCTCTCTCTCCCAGACTTATGTAAATCATTCTGGCCGTGGATTTCTTCCTGTAGCATAGAGGCAGAGCTTTTGTTTGAGCAACATAACCGTTATATGTTTCTATTCTTAGCAAACTCAAACAATGCCACTACAGCACTAAATGCAGATAGTTTGCCATGGTAAGTGAAATGCATTGATACAAATATCTCATTTAGTGCTTCGTAGTTGATAAAATGGAAAAAATATCAGATGGGTATCGGCAGATAGTCAAAATTTTATCAGACCATAAAAAATATTGTGCCATTTCTATAATATGTATACCAACCTCGGATCAAATCAAATAAAATCAATGGTATCGACCTTCACTACACGCTAGTGTTGTAAACCAAATAAGTTTTTTTTCCCATATTCAAAAAAAATTGATCATGTGTAAAACTGACAACCTATTAGTTGTTCATTTTTTAAAGAATCAGAAAACTGCAGAAATCAAACTTTCTCTGAATTAAACCAAACATTTGACTGATCATGACAATGCACATTTATGGTATATGGTAGAAAGCCTTCATAGAAATACGTTTGTTCATTTCAGAATGATTCGGGTGGAAAAAAAAATGGCCTTAATGCACAAATTCTTACTTTTCAGCTCATTAATGTCAAGGCCAGTACAATACACCCATTTCTATTGTTTGAGTTTCCAAAGATTGAATTGACTCATGCATGACCTGTAGTTATTAGAATGAGAGTTGTATAATGCAGATCTCACATTGGCTTATACTGAGTTTCATCTCAGATGCTCTGTGTCGTAGTGACACACCTGAATGCGCTGAGCCGTAGAGGAATACACTTGATGCTGTTAGCCCGCATTATTTGTTTTGCAAGTTCTTGTTTTTATTGAATCTAATTCATTCTAAATATTAGCAAACAGGGTGATGGTATCTTGGAAGCATACTAGAAAATTTCAGGTAGAAAAGCATCAAAAGCTCTATTATAAAGTGTTCTGAAATTATTTTAACTTTGGTTAGGCATAGGGATGAGTCAGCATAGTTGAATATTCGAGAATAACAATTGTAAACAATTTAATTGAATGGTAAATGAGCAATTTGAAATATTTAGCAGTATAATTAGTTGTGATTTATCTGTTTTATTTTTAACTATCTAATAAGTTAAGTTTTTTCCTTTCTGAAGCTGTTTTTGCATGAGCTCTGCATGCAGTCTCCGAGTCAATTTTTTTGTCCTTGCTCACTTAGTGTATGGCGCGCGTGTGAGAAATTTTAACAACAATGCGTGTGGAGAACATGAACTGCGATTTGTCAGCACTGCTTTATGTCTGTTGGCACAACTTACCGCAAGTGTAAGAGAATCTGATTATGTTGTTGCTGTTAACGTTATATGCACATTTAGATTGTCATATTTATCATTAAAAGTGTTCTTTTAAAATAAGGGTGAATTGTCAGTGTACCAGTAGAGACTTGAGCATTTCCAAGTAAAAGCAGACTCTGACGGTAGATAAGTTCTTGTAGCTGTAGTTTAAATTTTCAGTTTATATTTTATTTTATAATTATGATATTGCAATGATTGCTGATATCGCAATATGGTTGCATTATAATGAGCCAGATCCCATGTTCTCTACTGCCAAGTATGGTCTCAATTTGTGACATTCCATAAAGTAACAGGAAATGTTTAATTTTCAGGAGTTAAGCAAAAGCAAATGCTATTGTCATTTTATGGTTTTATACATGTGATTTTTTTCCCCTTTCAGTAAACTACTTATTCAAAGGTGTGTTGTTGATTATAGCTGTAGCAGACTTCTACATCTATAACATTCTTTTGGCACAGCAGGTTATGCAATAATGGACAATTAGTTAATGAGCATTGTTTGTGCTTACATGTTAAGTACAGGTAGAAGTGTAATTCTTAATTAGTGAGAGTGCTTCAGGTGAATACATAGGCTCAGTCAAGGAGATGAATGTTTTTATAAAAGCTTTATTAGTTTTGCACTGCAAGTTTGATTTACCCCTTTTATGCTGTTTTATGGGATATCAGTCCAGGTATTGTGGGTTTACCAGGAGTCCCAGAAGGTCTGCAAACATTTCACTGTTTTCCAGTTAGATTTTTAATCCTCAGAATTGTACTTGAGTGGGCGATTTACAGATTCTGGTGCCTCCTCAGTGTTTGTTAGTGAGTGAGGCACAAATAGCACTGGGCTTGGGGATGGACAGAGAGACTTCTTGAGAAATTAAATAACGGAACATCCCTAGAGCCTGATTTCATGCTACTCAGTTAATGGGCCCTGACAGACCGGTCTCAGATGAGTAAGTAGCTGTAAGCTACACAGTTGGCATGGCCATAGTTTCTGTTGCACGGAACAATCCAAACAGCATGCTAGCATATTGTAGCTTCTGTTCACCTCAGACTGACCTCATGTGAATGGTCCTCTCAGCACACTTCCCCTTTTCTCCCCCTTTAGCTCCTCCTCCAAGTCGATTCAACCGCAGAGTTTCAGGTGAGTTGAGTGTTTTCTCTTCTTTTTGTCATTGTTGTGGTTGGGAACTCAGAAAAGCATGCAATTTATTACATTTCCTCACTCATGCATGACCTATTAAATATAAGCATCAAGTTATGTGTTTCTGAGGGGTTTTATGCTGTTGGTGTGATGTGGTGGGACAATGTACACAAATATTTCCTCCTTGATTATTTCAGCTTGGATATCATGACAAAAGCTGTATAACAAATCTGGGATTAAAAATAATGGTTTTTTGGTTGGTTGGTAGTCTTTTTTTAAACTCTATTAAAGTGTCAGAATGAAATGGGATAATTTTATGTCAAATCACCCAGACGGTCCCAAGTGAAAAAATTAACAAGTGCTCATATACCAAACTTATGGAGAAATCCCATATCTTAAATTTTTATTAATTTTATGCATTTTGCCTACTTTTCGGTCCAACTTCCAACATTTATTCATGAAAATGGCGGAAAATTCAAAATGACGCCCTCTTTGAGAGCAGCTCACTCAAACGGTATGCTAATTAAAGCACTCGGAATTTGTTTCCTGCCATTCATGACATATTAGGCCACGTGTATGCAGTAACCATATGTAGTACTGCTGTAGGAGTGTAAGTAACTATGTAGTATTTGTGTTTTTATTGAATTTGCACGGCAACAAGAACATTACAGCTCATTCTTTAAAAAAAAATAAAATCATGTCTCCAAATGAATGCTTAGCATCAACACGAACTTTTTGTCAGATTATCTTCAGAATATATACATAAGAATACATAGCAAAAATTTGAAAATTATGGCTAACAGTCGACATAGTCAAATGAGGATATGAAAACAGGCAATTTTGAAAATCGAGCACATTTCAAAAAATTACTTTGACGCTTCTATAACAATAATGCATATGGTTACTGCATACAAATAGCGTAATATGTCATAATTGACAGGAAAGCTGAGTGATTTAGCAAACTGAGTTAGTGTTTTGAATTTTAGCCATTTTCAGTCATTTAGGAGGAAAAGTACATAAGATACCGCTGCTCTGATTACATTTTTGAATTCTACAGACACTTAGCCTTAGTCACCGAGCTTCAAAGCTTTACCTGCCATAGCAAAGGAGCTATGAATGCTGGAAGTTAGAAATTCAAAAGGCTGTCATTTCAAACCTTCAGAACTATTAGAGATACAGACCTATTATTTGGGATTTCACTGAATTTGGTATAGGAGCACCTTTGAATTTTTTTTAAGGGGATTCTGAAGCAGTGCAGGTATGACACCTTAATCATGTTGCTTGAGTGTTGCCTTGTACCGACTGCTTTTCCCACAGTGTGTGCAGAAGCATTCAACCCCGATGATGATGATGAGGACAGCGAACCCCGGGTGGTGCACCCCAAGACGGACGAACAGCGCTGCAGACTGCAGGAGTCTTGCAGAGACATCCTCCTGTTCAAGACTCTCGACCAGGTATGTACACACATGTCAGCTTGGCTGCACGCACAGAAACCAAACGCCCTGGCTGCTATTCAGAATCCATCTAGCCTTTTCCTGCTCTCCTTCCTTTCTCCACACCCATCCATTGTAGTTTGAATAAAGTGGCTTAAAATACATGTTTGCATGGCAGAACTCTTTCCATCTGGGATTTCTTTTTCTGAGTCCTGAAGCTGGACGTTCTCTTTCCTGTAGGAGCAGCTCTCTGAAGTATTGGATGCCATGTTTGAGCTTCATGTCCAGCCACAGGAGCATGTTATTGATCAGGGAGATGATGGAGACAACTTTTATGTTATTGAGAGGTGTGTGATTTTCATGCTAAGACTTTGTCCCCTCTTCTTAGTAGCAGTTTAACATGTTCTTTTATGTACGATTAGTGTTTACTTTCAGTTATTGTTGGATTTTGCAGTAACATGAACATTATAGGGATTTCTGTGAATCGGTGTAGTCGTTGACCTCATCAGATGTTATTGACACTTTGATACAATGATACAGCTGTTTCTATAAATACTTTGCATCTCACTTGCAGCACATTTTCAGCGAGTTATTTTTTTTCTTCCCTCTGCTGTTTACCTGTTGACTTGTTTTCCAGTCTCAGAATCACAGCCCCTTCCCTGTTTGTACTGTTAAAATTTCCTGTGTATCTCTAAGGCTTTTTCAGTGAAAATGTTACTTTGCCGCATGGACATTGTGATAATGCCCTTGTAAAGGAACTTATCACTGTGGCCTTGTGATGAATTTATTTTTCCCTTCACAAGGTTGACATACCGTTTTGTGTACTGTACTCTGACTTCCTTTTATGCCATTCTTCATGTGTGTCTCTCTTTTCCCAGAGGAGTGTATGACATTATGGTACAAAAAGATGGGGTCAGCTGCTGTGTTGGAAAGTATGACAACAAGGGCAGTTTTGGGGAGCTGGCCCTCATGTACAACACCCCCCGTGCGGCCACCATCATAGCCACATCAGAAGGGGCATTGTGGGGCCTGGTAAGACCCAAACCTGCATCCCATGACTGACACACTTTTCTGTCTAGTCGGCTTACCTTTTACTACAGTGCCATCTGCTGGCAATAAACCAGTGCATGCTGTGTGGGATTTTTGAGCTTTTGCCTGTAAGTACAAAAAACAGGCTGAATTTTACATTTATGCTCCCATTATGGTAGCGCTATGCTGCTGAGAATGTTATGCAGAGAATGTTAGGCTCTGAGGTGGTACAAACCCATGTTTACCCCAGGATCGAGCCACATTTCGCAGACTGATTGTGAAGAACAACGCCAAAAAGAGGAGGATGTATGAGACCTTCATAGAGTCTGTTCCACTCTTAAAATCTCTTGAGGTATGTGAGTGTATATTTATTGAGCAATGTAAGATGACCAATTTGTCTCTGCCATATACTTGCTGAAAGATTTTATCGACAGCGCTCCAAATGATGACAGATTCTTTGTGTGGTAACAAGGTATAAATGTGCACATTTTCATTAAAGGTAATTTTACTTGTTGTAACTTTTTAAATTGTGCATTAGTAAGCAATAGAATAATTCCACAATATTAATACAGACATTTAACACATTTGTGTTGGAGAATATAGACAGTTTATGGAACTTCATTTAATAAAATTTGAAATTCCCTCCCTCATATTGTTGCTATTTTACTCTAGCCCAAATTGTGCATTGATAATCAGGGGAAAGATAATGGCATATCAGACATGGTACTGCTTAAATTTAGTCCAAAGAATTATTAGTTTAATGACTGATGGTGATAGAGCATGAGCTCTGTTCAATACATCCAGGATATGAATATTATTTCTGTTTTTATAAATAGTACTGTGAACTTGATCTGATCATGCCGCAGAAGATGTGCAGTTGAAGTTTTGATCACTAGTTCTTATGACGTGGTTTGTAGTTGGTTCCTGAGATTGACCTAGTTGTCTGTCCCAGTTACACTTGGCCTTTTCTCTTTATTCCCCATGGTTTTGGCCAGGTGGCAGAGAGGATGAAAATCGTTGACGTCTTGGGAATGAAATCATTCCGGGATGGAGAGAAGATCATCCAACAGGTAAAGAAATTATTCCGGTTCTGTTTCTCTGTCATTTTGGAACGGTTGTGTATTTTGACTATTTCGCTCAGTATAGCAGTGTGTGACACCGCAAAGTTGATCAGCAAGTTTGAAGCTTTACTGAGTCGTATAGCTGTCCTGTATTATCTGCGTCAGTTGTAAGTCACTTTGGACAAAAGCATTTACACATTTTCTTCCAAGATAGAATCACATTTAAAATGTGTATATTGTGGAATGTTCCATCAGTGTTTGTTTAAAATGATTGGTGTTATGTATTAACTAGTAAATAGTATATAATATTATCATTTTACCAATGGTAATTTAACAGTTATTACTGTAGCGACATTACTTCACCAGGAATTGGTACTCCAGGTGAATATGGTCACATAAGAGTGATTTGTGGCACGGCCCCTTTCCCTTGACAGGGGGAAAAGGCTGATTGTTTCTACGTCGTGGAATCTGGGGAAGTAAAGATCATGATGAAGAGTAAAGTAAGTGAGAAATCTCCCTGTTCATCACTGCTTTGCATGGATTGTGATGATACACTGTTCATCACATATAATTATATGCATACGGCATCCATGTTATGTGTCTTATTTTCCCTGGTTCCCTTTCCCCCACCACGACTCATCCAGACCAAGGCAGACCAGCAGGACAATGCGGAGGTGGAGATCACTCGCTGCACTAGTGGCCAGTATTTTGGAGAGCTGGCTTTGGTAACAAACAAGCCCCGTGCAGCCTCTGTGTACGCCGTGGGAGAGGTCAAGTGCCTGGGTAAGTGTGTGTCTCATATCTGAGTTGCAAATGTGCACATTCGTTCCTCTCTTGTAGTTCATCCACGGGCATCTACTTTTAACCTGAAGCTTGCTGTAGTAAAATATCCACATCATCGATATGAACAAATGGGTAAAAGTGGATTTAAGTCTGAGCAATCTTATTTTTTGTTTTGCGATTGAGTCTGCCCCTTTCCCTGCTTTCTAGTAATAGATGTGCAGGCATTCGAGCGGCTGCTGGGCTCCTGTAAAGAAATCATGAAGAGGAACATCACTCACTATGAGGAGCAGCTGGTGGCTCTGTTTGGCTCCAGCATGGACCTGAGGGACTGAAGGCTCCAACATGTGCCTTACACTCCAGCTTTTTCTCTCTTACACACACACACCGATACACACATTTGCCATAGACAAATTCATTCTGGGGCGACAGTCTGGGGAAATCCCCTCTCCATTTTGTGTAGTACATACTCCAATGCATTGATCTCATTTTTAGGCATTTCTGGTTTCTTTCACAGTCCAACTCATGTTTGTTTGTTGATTGATTCATATGACATCTGACATGACACTGTTTCCAGTTGGATCTCTTGATGCAACCAAAATGAGTAAAGCTGAGTGGAAGTGAGTGAATTAAAGTGATGTAGACATGGTGTGGCGCATGTTTGGATCTACCTTTTCTCATGGTGTATATCTGCTGGAAACCCAGTAAACCTTTAACCCCAAAGGTAACAGGCCGTCTACTCCACAAGTCTGTCCTATCTTGGGATATGGGGATAAAGGGAAGGTTTGGCCTGGTGTTATGAGCATTAAAATGTGCAAGGTATTGGCACTCTTGCCCTCTTTGGGTTTTGGTTTGTTGCAGAGTCTATATGTAAACCAAGCAATGCAGGTTTATCAAAGGACACATCTGGTACTGCTTCAACTTTCACCAAGGGATCATGTCTACACTCACAGAAACTCAGGCAGGGCAAACACAAAACCTCAGCCAAGGACACACATGCTGGTGATCAGAAAAAGTGTTTTCCTGATGCTTGACTTTTTGTAAAACCCCATCAGCAACAGGTGAATTTTGAGATATTAGGATGCAATATTTAATAGCATTGGAGCTCTATTTTGAAACTCTACTGCCAGTGGTTGTGGCATTTTGTTTTTCTGATGGTAGAGAACAGGTGACACAATTGTCAAGCAAGAACACAGCACCTCAGCCAAGGACAAAAGGACACAAAAAAAGCCACGCACACATGGTTACACTCTCGCAAAAGCAGTGGACCCTCTAAAGGAGAATTAGCATATTTATAAAGTAAAATTAACTTGATTGCAAGAAAAAAGTTTTAGAAATCTTTTATGGAGATAAAAACAAGCTTTGATAAAATATTTAAATAAAAATGTACTTTACTCAGTTGGGGTCCTTCATTATTGTTCTCCTGCTGTTCTTCATGCAGTTTGTGTTGGTGATTATTGCAGAGATCGGGTGTTCCGGGTTGAGTTAAAAGTTGTATTGTGTTTTTGTTTCGACCAATTCAGAAAACAGCCACTGCTATGTTAAACAAATATATGTTGCATCTTTTGGCTTTGATTCCTCTAAGTTGTCTTGGGGAAGGGGTAGGAGTGGGAAATAAAGCATACGTTTTGTTAAGATGCGGTGTCTGTGTAGTTGGTGTTTTCTTGTGGTCCTTCAATGACAGTTTTATTAGATGATTTTACTGAACTTCCCTTCATGGAAAGCAGCTGACTGGGCTGGGTTTATGGTCTGCCTCACAATAAGTTATTCATATTACTACACTGCATTACTAAACCAGTCCAGATCCACTTACTCTGCTTTACATGTAAATTGATTCTATATGAATTCTTTATGTCTGAGAAAGCTTTTGAGAGTGTGATGCTCTGGTGTAAATTTTAAAGATGCTTGGAGACTAATAATACTGGATGGACTGAGACAGTTTGTTTACAAGATCCAAAGAGTGTTTATTATTATTATTATTATTATTGATATCCATCTAGAGTGTTCATGTGTTGGGTTCTAAAATTTTTAATGTGTGCATACTGAATGACAGAAAAGGTCAGGGTATTTATTTCTATTGAAAATGTTGCACAGTGTAATCTAAGGGCCTGTTCCTTAGTTTAGTTATGATTACCCAGTGCTGTCTAGTGATAAACTAGCTCTGTGTGGATTCATTTTGTGTACTCCCTCCACTGTAAACGACAAATTTTACACTTCTACCTTTTTATTTCTGAGATGTACTACGCTGTGTGCACAATTGAGTTTAATGTGCCCAAGAAATATTAAACTCCGCTCACGAAATCTCAGAAAGATGCTCTCAATTTGCCATTTCGAGCTCTCGAATTTGACATTTTGGTTATTTTTGTTCTTGCCTAAAGAAAACATGCCCTCAAAGCCGGAAGATGGCGTGAAGTGAAATACTATTGGTTTTACAGTAGTAAATGTTTTTGCTCAAAATGTTATCACAATATGTAATAATGTTACATTCCAACTTGGTCTTATTCTGCTACACTTGGCACTTCTGTAAAGTTTCAACCAATTCTGTGGTGGTGGTAATCTAATTCTCAATGCTGTGCATGGTATTAACCAATATATGGTTTTGGCCCTTTGACTTGGAATATACCAATTCCTTGTCCACAATCCAACAAGGAATATTGACAAACAAGTTAATTTATCTTCCCTGATGGCTGAACTCAAGTTCTGAATGGTTAAACATGCTTAATCCCTCTCCTTTTCAGACACACACATTTGTATTAATATCTTTCTGGAGACTGTCCATTCATTTCTATTAGCAAAACCAGAATCCCAACAATAACAACCTTAAACCATAAGTAACCAAACAAAATACAAGGCATTTTTTTATTGCAGTTTCAGATTTTTATGAAATTGAGTTTTCCCTTGTGGGGACCGAAAAAATGGTCCCCACAACATAAAAATAAGTCTACTGCCAGATCCAGGATCCAGTTACACTTCCCTGATCTTCACCAGTTTCCTGAGTACACCTGGAAAGAATCCCCAGTGTAATTATTTCATTACCTACTTCATTCAATAGTTACCTGAGAGGCACTGATAATTTTCCCTATTGTTATGTCTTTTTGTTTCCATAATTTTACCAACCTATTTCCTGTTTAACCTTAATTTGAATTTAAATGTTGGTATTGTTCTGCCCTCCCACAGTTTTCTTGACAAGTGGCCCATTAATGATTGCGAGTTTTACATTCTGCTTTGATTTTGTAAATAAATGACTATGGAACACAAGGCACATAGACCTGCAAAAAAGATTAGTCACATAACTCTAACCAGTAGACTCTCATCATGTCCCCTTGGACACTGTCATGCTCCTGCCCCAGTTTGGATCAAAACAGCCATTTTCACACGTCCCTGTAAACACCAAAAGAGTGAAAAAAAATGCATTTCAAGGTAAAAGCTTATACTTAACTTATTTTACACATTTTTTTTAATAGGCATAAAGACACATTTTCTTTAACTTTATAGAATCGAGGCATTAGCATGCATTTCTTTTTTTAAAGAGGTAGTCGTTCGCTCGCGCGCACCTTCAACATCTCTGGCGCGTTCGCTCGCGCGTACTTTGAACATTTCGCTTGGCTTTTGTCTGGTTTGCGGCTCATGAGCGCTGCACTGCCATGCGAAACTCTCACTTAGAGCGTGCAGTTTCGAGCATGCATGCACCGCGTTACATTTTCTGCAAGTCAGCGGTTTACTTTGATTTATTCTGAATTGAAATATTAAGTTTAGTGCATTTTGTATTTATTACAGCCATATTTATATCACTCCAAGTCAGTGGGATCAGAAAAAAAACATTTCAGCGAGCGTTTACATGAATAAAATATGAATAAGATAAATTAACCTATTTTACAGATTTTTATATGAACATGAATGTTTTAAAAAGGTGTGTTTCATTAGGCCTAGTTATTATTTAAAAATTGTTTACGTTTAGCTTGTATAACCAAGATGTTTTATTAAATTATTAATGTATATTTAACTCGATAGCCATTTGTTTTATGGATGATAACCACGTGATGAGGCTGACCCTTGTCATTTCCGCTACCGGCAAATTAAGGATTATTCGATTTGTTTGGGGCGGAGCAGTGTTTGCTGGCTGTGTTCAGTATATTTAAGTTCTTCTGCGGAGCGTTTATTCTAAACATCGTTATCATTGTAACTTCATTGTTCTCATACGTATCCCTGTCTGCTGCTGCGGTGGCGTGAGTGTGTCCGCGTATTAAGCTCATTCATGTCGTTTTATCATGCTTGATCATTTTGCCCGATGCATCTTTTTGGGAGATATCTCTTTTAATATGGTATCTGAGGTATAGATTTTTATAAAGAATGTAGCTGTTCGTGCACTTGTTAAAACAGCGATTCTGTGTTGGCACCTTTAGTTAAGGTGCTCCGTCTGGCTTAATAGCCCTTTCGCTTCGTTCCATGCTGTTTTAAGGTATATTTTGTGTGTGTCCTTGAAATGCAGTGTTTTGTACTATTGTTTTTTTATTTATTTTATTAAAATTTTTGTATTTCTTTAAAATGGTAATACAACATAACGCCAAATGTAGCAGACAGGGCTCCCCCCCATTCTAATTTCACTCCTCTTCAAGCCCACAAATCAGCCTAAACATGTTCCCTGTATTCAGTCAGAGTGAGTCCACTGACAAAAAAACAAAATTAGACAGAGTGCATAAGTGAAAAAGCCTATTTTATTAAAATTTACAGGAAAAGCATAATTGTGTTTTCAGCATTATCATCATGACATGAAAGTGCATCTGCTGTCTACATAAGACTGTACAATAAAAAGAAAAAGGAAAAAAAAAGACTGTACAAGGTCACTACCCCTTATTCTCTGTTCTGGAGTCTGCACTTTCTGGTAAATGTTTGCATTTACTAATCATACATCTAGAATAATCCATGACTGCATAAGAAATCTAGAAACTGTCTAACATCTCCAGATGAGGTGATAGAATTTTAACATGATGGGTGTTTTGGGGATGTGACCCATCAGGGACAGTGATGTTGTGACAGTGAAAGATCTGAAAAACTGTTTTGAGCAATTGCAGTTGATCAGATATGATCATCATTATGACCAGCATAGAGATGATGCAGACGGACAGGCCCCACACCAGGTAAATCACAAAGTTTACAGAATCACTCCAGGATGTGGAAAAAATTAAATGAATTAAGAGACCGTAAAGAGCAATCTGATGGGCTAACCATCAACTGCTGCCTAACAAGGCTATGTTGTGACTGCAAACACCTGCTTTTGCTACCTGACATCCTGAACCTATTTCTTAAACATCTGTTCATCCATCATATTCACATATGCACCATATTACCCTAATCTGATTAAAACCCCTTATTTTCCAGGTGTTCATCGCCTGCATTGCTTGGCTTCCTCACTGACACTCTATGTTTTCTCTTTGCAAAAATCCAGCTTTCTCAGGCATGAGACATCTGAGCTGAAATCAGATAAGCATAGGCTGCTTCTGCCAGTTTGTCCGATAACCTGAAAAGAAACAGAGAGAAACTCTTCACTCTCTTTTCTCTGGACATATAGGTCAGTTCAGTCAGGATGGCAATAATGGCACAATGTATTTAAACGTATTTAAATGTATTTAAACAAGGGGTTATTTTCAAATGAAACTACAAATAATTCATTTAGTTTACATGACTATTTAATGATTTCCTAAACATTGCATTAAGGCTAAATGGATACCAACTTGAGTGTCTTCAGGTGACTTGTAGTATCCTTGTGTATTTCATAGCGCTGTTTAATTCCTGAGTCTCCTGTGTGATTGTAGCTCAGATCCAGCTCTCTCAGGTGCGAGGGGTTTGACCTAATAGCTGAAGCCAGAGACGCACAGCCTGTATCTGTGACTCTACAGCCTAACATCCTGTAAGGAAAAGGAGAAAAACTTTGTGTAACTTTTTTTTAAAAAACTGGTTTCTCTCTGGATACACAGCTCAGTTCAATAAGGAGATACTGTCATGACAGCAGCCGCCTGTCTGATCACAGGGCTGCCATTTGGCAGCAACTAAAACACTCGAACATGTCATTGCTAATCAACTCCTAGCCCATCTCCAGAAAAATAACCAGACAGACTGAAATGGATCAGACTTTTGCCCTCTCCATAACATCTCTCAAAGGTCCGCTCATATCTGCTGACCACGCCTTCAGAATCCACATCATCTTTATGGGACCAGGTCCTGCACAGTCCTCTGTGATGGAAATCGTCAAAGCTAAAGCATTTAAAATTTGCCCCCTACTGAGAATGACCCATCTCAGTTTGTCCTTGCACCCCCCTCCATCCCCCTTGTTCTGAGACCTTCCCTCAAACTCTTGTGAGTTTCAAACATCTTTTCTTTTTCTTTTTTTAATCATACTCTGTGCATAACTTATTTTAAGAATCCCGTCGCAGGTGTAGCCTTTACATATATGAACTTCGTAGGCGAGAGACCAAAGCAGACACAAAATGTACAGGTTACATTTCCCTAGAACGAGCTGGAATGCTGCTTTGATTTACTCCTGTATTGTGAGATGCACAGAAAACAAGCCACCTGCTCCTCTTCTAATTTGCCCAGCACTTCTCAAGACTTTGTAACCTGGTTGTTGAGGGCACTGCCATGGACTGGTTTTCATCCTACCTGATGGACAGGAAATGGTTGATATCCATCGCAGGGCACGCACGTTTGGTTCTCAGGTCACTGCTTTTCATTATATACATCCTTACCCTTGGCCTTATTAGACATGGTATAACTCTGCTTGCGCTCTTATGCTGATGGTACCCAGATTTACCACAGTACTAAAATCTATCCGCTCACCACCTCCTCCCCACATCAAATCCTGTTTATCTGCATTCAAGACATGGATGATTATTCTGAAGTTCAATGGTGATAAAACTGAATTCATCCTCATTGGCTCAAAATCAGTCCTTAATAAAGCTGGTTTTGTTTCCGTCCACATTGATGGCACAGCAGTCCTTCCCTCTCCTGAAGTTTCCAGTTAGGTTCAGGATGTCGCAGTTACTCTGGACCCCTCTTTTGTTGGACCCTCATATATAATCCTTCACAAAAACCTTCTTCCATCTATGCACCATTGTCCAAATTGGACCCTGTTTCTCCTAACCTACTGCCAAATCCCCCATTCATGCCTTCATCTCCAGCTGCCTAGATTATTGCAACTCACTCCTCCTGGGCATGAGCTCCAGCTTCTTTCCCAAGTTCCAGTTGGTCCAGAACTGCCTCCACACCCAGACCCATAACCACATTTCTTCTGTTCCCTTGGACCTACACTGCCTCCCCATTTAAAATCTCACTTATAGCGTTCTCAATAATCTTGCTCCCCCCTATTTGTCTGGCCTTCTCTTGCTCAATCATCGCCCTCACACGCTACAAGCTTCCTCTTTTGGGCCTCTCACAGTTCCTCTGTCCAAACTCCACAGCTTTGGTGACCAAGCCTCCTTCAGGGTAGCTCCGCTTCTCTAGAATTCCCTTCCCCTAGATGCCCGTAACTCTCATTCACTCCAAACCCCGCCTAGAAATCTTCCTGTTCTCCCAAGCATTCTACTCCCTCCATTCTACATTATCCTCTTTGATCGGTGTGCTCTGTGCTCTGCTAGCATTGTCTGGCCTGGTTACTTGTCCTGGTTTTATTATACTTTTCCCCTACATTTACTCCCTTATTTCAATTCCAGTCAAACTGTTGTCCAATAAATATAGCCTCTCCAGTGCTTATCCTCTTTCACCCACTGCTGCCTGTTTTGTAGCTCAACCCCAGCACAGTATTTATATTATTTGTGCTGTCACTGTCAGGATCACTTCCTGCCCTGCCCTGTCTGTTGTTTCCCTGTTTAGCCAGCAGGTGTCACTGTCCATCCTTTTCTTAAGTGATTGTAAAAAGTTAATCTTCACCTATTCCTTATAGTCACATTTTTGGACAGTGGAAGGAAACTGGAAGATCCACCAGAAATCCACACACACACAAAGGGTAAACATGCAAAATCCAGAGACACAAGGCAGCAGTGTGTGGCTACAGCGATACCCACAAATTGCCAATGTGCTGCCATCAAGTTGCTAGGCTTGCAGGGTATGCCATGTTAATATTGACATGCCATTTCATGCACATGCAGTTATCACATCGGAAGAACTGCGATAGACTGCTGGGTTCAAACCATCAATAAGTTGCACTAGATTTTTTTACTAGTCACAGGAAACAAAAGTTAGCCAACTTTGCAATTTTAATGATGGTTCCTTTTCAGCGTTATCTAGTAAAAAAAAAAAGAAATCAGTCTAATGTTTACCGCCACTGCTTTTGAATGAGCTCTGCATTCACTCTCCTAGCCAATTATAATCATTCATGTCCTTACTGTTCAACTCCTTCATCGACCATGAAGCACATTTGTGAGAAATTAAACAAAAACTGATCACGGAAAGACATTCATCTTTCATTGTATGGAAATATTTTATGTTTCATAAAGATGATATTGAGCTAAAGCAAATCACTTGGCACTGATTTTTGTTTTGCCGCAACTCACTGCAACACCACTAACTTATTTGACAGACAATTGGTACATAGTAAGTTCTATTTGGCTATATTGTTAATCTTCACCTCCTACATATTGCAAAAACTTCAAATATCACCAAAATTTTCCAATATCGTTCATTAGTTTACAAAAAAAATAATACATGGTTATTATGTACTGTATTACGTAACATGATACAGCAAAGTGATGGGACTACTCTGCATTTTAGCAGCAATTATTTTAGCATACAGGAATTGTAGAAAGTGATGACAAAGACAGCCTGGGCTACTTTGAGAAGCTAAATGGGACATAGACTGATCTATGGCTAACCTCACATTATTGGAGGAGTCCATCGAACCTGAATGTCTTCTTTTAAGATGCATTTGCATCATTCGTTCTGTGTACTGTTTTTCAGTACTGACAGACGACTGCATTTTCGTTCACTTTTAATGTGAAGTGCTTCCACGCACATCATGCTTTCGCTGTTTATTTGGACCCTCATCTATCTGTGTTTTCCTGTGACCACGTTGCCAAGTCCGTTATCACTGGATTGTACTGTAGTAACATCAGGTATACATAATTATCACTTATACATCTTGTAATTAACATTGGTTGCAACTGTTGCACATAGGTACTGTAGTCTGACTACTAACCTGAGTTTCTCCAGTTGACATTTAGGATCCTCCAGTACAGCAGAGAGCAGCTTCACTCCTGAGTCTCCTGGGTGATTGTAGCTCAGATCCAGCTCTCTCAGGTGTGAGGGGTTTGACTTCAGAGCTGAAGCCAGACACACACAGCCTGTATCTGTGATTCCACAGTGTGACAAACTGTAAAGAGAAGGAGAGAAACTCTTCACTCTCTCAGCTCTGGACATATGGTTCAACTGGGAAAGTATTTGTATTAAAATTTATTTAGTTTTAAACAAAATGTAAAATATGATAAAACCATAATGAAATAACTAATTTCAAAAATATTAGCAAAGACTACAATTATATCTCATCTACAAATTCCTTGCAATGATATAGTCTGAGTACTAACCTGAGTTTCTCCAGCTGACATTTAGGATCCTTCAGTACAGCAGAGAGCAGCTTCACTCCTGAGTCTCCTGTGTGATTGTAGCTCAGATCCAGCTCTCTGAGGTGTGAGGGGTTTGACCTCAGAGCTGAAGCCAGAGACACACAGCCTGTATGTGTGATTCCACAAGCTGAGAACCTGTAAAGGGAAGGAGGAAAAACACTTTACTCTCTCAGCTCTGGACAGACAGCTTAGGAAAGTAAGTATAACACAATGTATTTATTTTTTAACAAATACCTAATATTTGATTAATAATTAATATTTTTTTAATTTAATGTATACAGATATAGTATAATCCCGTTATAGTGGACTCGCTTATAACGTAATATCTTATATAACGGACGAGGTCTGCTGGTCATGGCCGTGCACCATTAAGAACATGCAGAAAAAGCATCGGATATAGCGGATTCACTTATAACGGACAAAGAATTTAGTGCCCAGGGCCGCTTTTAGCTGTTCGCTTATAATGGACATGCAGGCTCCGCCTACAATACGCATGGTGTGCCGGTGATATCCAGCGCAGATACGTAGACGGGATTATTAATAGTGACGCCCTATAAACAGGCATGGCGAAACAGCAGGGAACACTGATTGGTCTGTGTGACTGTCCATCACCAAGCACGCTGTGCGTCGGTAGACGACGCTCGCAGCTGCAGGGATGCAGTAAGTATTTATAGGCCATATATACCTCCAACAGTCAGGTAAAGTTGTATTCCTACATGTACAATATAATAATCTATACCACAAGTGTGTCTGCTGGGGTGTGGCATGAGTAAATGGTGTCCTGTAGTTGTGTTCTGGCCATACAGCAACTCTGGATATAACGAACTGTTTTGCCAGGTCCCTTGAAGTCCGTTATCACTGGATTGTACTGTAGTAACTTCAGGTATACATAATTATCACGTATACATCTTGTAATTAACATTGGTTGCAACTGTTGCACATAGGTAGTCTGACTACTAACCTGAGTTTCTCCAGCTGACATTTTGGATCCTCCAGTACAGCAGAGAGCAGCGTCACTCCTGAGACTCCTGTGTGATTGTAGCTCAGATCCAGCTCTCTCAGGTGTGAGGGGTTTGACTTCAGAGCTGAAGCCAGAGACACACAGCCTGTATCTGTGATTCTACAGTGTGACAAACTGTAAAGAGAAGGAGAGAAACTCTTCACTCTCTCAGCTCTGGACATATGGTTCAACTGGGAAAGTATTTGTATTAAAATTTATTTAGTTTTAAACAAAATGTAAAATACGATAAAACCATAATGAAATAACTAATTTAAAAAATATTAGCAAAGACTACAATTATATCTCATCTACAAATTCCTTGCAACGATATAGTCTGAGTACTAACCTGAGTTTCTCCAGCTGACATTTAGGATCCTCCAGTACAGCAGAGAGCAGCTTCACTCCTGAGTCTCCTGTGTGATTGTAGCTCAGATCCAGCTCTCTGAGGTGTGAGGGGTTTGACCTCAGAGCTGAAGCCAGAGACACACAGCCTGTATGTGTGATTCCACAAGCTGAGAACCTGTAAAGGGAAGGAGGAAAAACACTTTACTCTCTCAGCTCTGGACAGACAGCTTAGGAAAGTAAGTATAACACAATGTATTTATTTTTTAACAAATACCTAATATTTGATTAATAATTAATATTTTTTTAATTTAATGTATACAGATATAGTATAATCCCGTTATAGTGGACTCGCTTATAACGTAATATCTTATATAACGGACGAGGTCTGCTGGTCATGGCCGTGCATCATTAAGAACATGCAGAAAAAGCATCGGATATAGCGGATTCACTTATAACGGACAAAGAATTTAGTGCCCAGGGCCGCTTTTAGCTGTTCGCTTATAATGGACATGCAGGCTCCGCCTACAATACGCATGGTGTGCCGGTGATATCCAGCGCAGATACGTAGACGGGATTATTAATAGTGACGCCCTATAAACAGGCATGGCGAAACAGCAGGGAACACTGATTGGTCTGTGTGACTGTCCATCACCAAGCACGCTGTGCGTCGGTAGACGACGCTCGCAGCTGCAGGGATGCAGTAAGTATTTATAGGCCATATATACCTCCAACAGTCAGGTAAAGTTGTATTCCTACATGTACAATATAATAATCTATACCACATGTGTGTCTGCTGGGGTGTGGCATGAGTAAATGGTGTCCTGTAGTTGTGTTCTGGCCATACAGCAACTCTGGATATAACGAACTGTTTTGCCAGGTCCCTTGAAGTCTGTTATCACTGGATTGTACTGTAGTAACTTCAGGTATACATAATTATCACGTATACATCTTGTAATTAACATTGGTTGCAACTGTTGCACATAGGTAGTCTGACTACTAACCTGAGTTTCTCCAGCTGACATTTTGGATCCTCCAGTACAGCAGAGAGCAGCGTCACTCCTGAGACTCCTGTGTGATTGTAGCTCAGATCCAGCTCTCTCAGGTGTGAGGGGTTTGACTTCAGAGCTGAAGCCAGAGACACACAGCCTGTATCTGTGATTCTACAGTGTGACAAACTGTAAAGAGAAGGAGAGAAACTCTTCACTCTCTCAGCTCTGGACATATGGTTCAACTGGGAAAGTATTTGTATTAAAATTTATTTAGTTTTAAACAAAATGTAAAATACGATAAAACCATAATGAAATAACTAATTTAAAAAATATTAGCAAAGACTACAATTATATCTCATCTACAAATTCCTTGCAATGATATAGTCTGAGTACTAACCTGAGTTTCTCCAGCTGACATTTAGGATCCTTCAGTACAGCAGAGAGCAGCTTCACTCCTGAGTCTCCTATGTTATTGTCACTCAGATCCAGCTCTCTCAGGTGTGAGGGGTTTGACCTCAGAGCTGAAGCCAGAGACACACAGCCTGTATCTGTGATTCCACAAGCTGACAACCTGTAAAGAGGAGGAGGAAAAACACTATTCCTCAAGTTTTAAACACATGGTTGTTTTCAAGGTAGTTCAAACACAGATATGTGTCATTTACACGGTATGACATTTTTTCCCAATATGGCTATGCACAGGACTGCCTTCTGTCAGTGCTGAACTGGTCAACAAAAGATGACATGTTTCAAGATCGCTGAGGGTGTTTTTCATGGTTTCCTATCTAGCTAATTATCTAGTACATTCCACAATAAATTACACAAATAGCACAACAGATATCACTGTTTTTTTTGTCTAATCATAACTTACCTCCATAGATCAAATCACGTAACCTTTGACTGCAAATTATTAGGGAATTCTCACCTGAATGATTTGATTTTGCATTGATGATTCTGCATTCCAACAGACAGTAGGTTAACTCCTGAGTCCTTCAGGGGATTTTCACTCAGATCCAGCTCTCTCAGAGCACATGAGTTTGAGCTGACAGCTAAAAACAACACTTCACAGCTTCTCTCAGTCAGGTTACAGCTGTTCAACCTGTAAGGGAAAGCATGTTCAATCAGACATTTCCAAACACTCCTGACATCACACATCCTATACGAGTCTCTTCTCAGGAATGCAGCTCAGGTTATATAATGCTGGTAACACTGATTACTGGTTACTTTGTGTCTGGACTCACAGTGCTGTTCGGGACACCTTGACCACAGGCAGCAACCTCAGAAGACCATCGTCTGACCCGATGTATCTTTTCAGGTGAAACACATCCAGCTGCCCGTCTGAGGTCAGCAGCACAAAGGCCAGTGCTGACCACTGGGCAGGTGAGAGCTTTTCTGCTGAAAGGCTACCTGAGCTCAGGTAACTCTGGACTTCCTCTACTAGAGTGTTGTCATTTAGTTCATTAAGACAGTGAAACAGATTGATTGCTCTTTCTGAAGGCAGATCCTCTCTAATCTTCTCCTTGATGTACTTGGCTGTTTCCTTTGTGTTGATTTTTTGGAATCTAATTTCTGACAGAATACCTTGCAAAAGAGTCTGACAGGAGTCCATTGACAGGCCAAGCAAGAAGCGGAGATAGAGATCTAAGTGGCCAGTCTTACTCTGTAAAGACTCATCCACTGCATCCTTTAGTATACGAGACATGGTGCTTTCTCTTTGCCAAAAAGAAAACATAAAGGTCTGGTCTACATTCGTTAAAAACACATACAAAGCAGCAAGGTACTCCTGAATACTCAAATGTACAAAGCAGTACACCTTTTGCTGATACAATCCAATCTCCTCTCTAAACATTTCTGTGCACATCCCAGAGAAAATAGAAGATTCACTCATATCAATGCCACATTCTCTCAGATCTTTCTCATAGAATATAAGATTTCCGTTTTTGAGGTTTCGGAAAGCTAGCATCCCCAGTTTCAAAAGGAATTCTTCATCTGCTCTTACGGACTCTGAGAGAGGCTCTGCTGTTTGTTTTCTGAGATACTTCTGATTCTTCAGAGTTGTATGGAAGATGACAAAATGCGTGTACATCTGAGTAAGTGTTTTAGGGATTTTGCCACTGCCTGTTTTACCAAGCAGCTTCTCAAGAACTGTGGCTGAAATCCAACAGAAGACTGGTATGTAGCACATAATGTACAGGCTTTTTGATGACCTCACGTGTGAGATAATCCTGCTGGCCAGGTCTTGATCACAGAATCGCTTCCTGAAGTACTCCTCCTTCTGAGGATTATTGAATCCTCGTATCTCTGTTACTTGGTGCACACATTCAGGAGGGATCTGACTGACCGCCGCTGGTCGAGAAGTGATCCAGAGGAGAGCAGAGGGAAGCAGATTTCCCTTAATGAGGTTTGTTAACAACACATCTAATGAGGTCGGCTTTGCAACATCAAACCAGCTCTCATTGGTTAGGAAATTTAGTGGAATGCGACACTCATCCAGGCCATCAAAGATGAACAGTACTTTGCAATTGCTAAGTTGAGCAGGTCCGAGCTCTTTGATTTCTGGGAGGAAGTGGTGGAGTAGTTGAATCAGACTGTATTCTTTCTCTTTCATTAAATTCAGATCACGGAAAGGTAGTGGAAATACAAAATGAATATCCTGGTTTTCTCTCCCTTGGGACCAGTCAAGAATAAATTTCTGCACAGAGACTGTTTTTCCAATACCAGCCACCCCTCTTGTCAGCACAGTTCTGATCTGTGTCTTTTGTCCAAGTTGTGTTTTAAAGATGTCATTACACTTAATTACAGTCTCCTGTGCTGTGGGTCTCTTGCATGATGTCTCAATCTGTGTCACCTCATGTTGGTCATTCACAGCTCCGGTTCCACCCTCAGTTATATAGAGTTCTGTGTAAATCTGATTGAGCAGAACCGCATTTCCTTGCTTAGCTTGTCCTTCAAACACATACTGAAACCTCTTTTGCAGTGTTTGTTTGAGTTTATGTTGAGAATCCATTGTTTCCTCTGTAAAAACAAACATTGTTATATCTATAACAACAATTTTTCTGCAATTAAAATATACTTTAACATCCCAACGATTATTTCTCTTTTATTCAGTTTATGATTATAGACTAGCACACTTAAAATAAATTGCTTTGAATCACAATGTTTACATTATTCATTTAAACAGTCATACTGATTTCAGTATAGTGTAGTTGAGTTCCCTGAGACACCACAAAGAACACAGAGAAACACAAAAATGATTACTGTGTTCCAGCCTGTCAGCAAGATCCGTCTGCTTCATGGTCCTCAGGATGTACAGCATGATCTTCAGAGCTCCCTCACTGCCATAGCTCTTCTGAATCTTATTGTCACCATCCATCACACTGACATCCTCCATCTGAGCCTCACAGCATGCTGGGTAATCTTCGCTCAGATATTTCTTGTACTGTTTCAGTTGGTCTTTCAGGAACTCCACAGCATTTTCCTCAAGTAACTAAACAGGTTATATTTGAATATATGTTATGTTTCAAGGAGAATATTTGGTAACATTTTACTTAAGGGGTCATAAATAATGTAATAGTGCACTCAATGTATGAATTAACCAGAAACAAAGTACATACTACATACTGATCTCATGCTTGTTCATCATTAATCGATCGTAACAGTTCTAGTATTTAATGTAGTTACTATAGTTGTTCATGATTTGTATTTGAGGGGCAGCCCGTTAGTGCAGTGGTTAGCACCATCACCTCACACCTGCAGTGGTTAGCACCATCACCTCACACCTGCAGTGGTTAGCACCATCACCTCACACCTGCAGTGGTTAGCACCATCACCTCACACCTGCAGTGGTTAGCACCATCACCTCACACCTCTGGGACCTGAGTTCAAGTCTCTGTCAGGGTTCTGCGTGTGGCATTTGCACATTTTCCCTGTGTCACTATGGGGTTTCCTCCATGTACTCTGGTCCCCCCCTCCACAGTCAAAGCTAATTGGAGTTACCAAATTTGTGTGTGTGCACATGCATGTTAATCTGGTAGAACAATGAAATAATATTTTTCTGTGCAAGAAATCCAAATTAACAATTTCAAACCTGCAATATGGATGACAATTCCTCATTGCGGTTTGCAAACTGCATCCTAAGACCCATTGAATCAGATCCCTTCTGTTTTTCTCTGTGAATAAAAGTTATAAAGATTGATCTTATACTTTTTCAAACATGTAGTACATACATGTATACTGTACTGTGCAAAAAAGTCTTACACTGGCAAAGAAAGTTATGTTTAAATGATCCTCATGCTAATGTATAACTATGATGATATGTCTGTCAAAGTGTGTTAGCTTAGCCTCTTCAAAACCTTGCCTCAGGTCACCCCAGGATTGGCAGGAACTTTCCAATATGCAGCTACAGTATCAATGACCTCAATTAAAGTAATTAAGTTAATTTATTAAGCGAGTGGGGTGTGGTGTTCCATGAAGCAGGATTTCTTGCTTAGCCAGATTACCTTAAATCCGACAAGTTATCTGGACTAAACTGACTTTATCTTCGTTCACTTACATTTAGCTCAGACTACCTTAAACCTGACAAGTTCTTGGACAAAGCAAGAAATCCTGCTTTGTGGAACATCCTGCTGGTGGTGATATTTAAACGTATGTAATGGCTGGGGGTGTCCCTGAGAAGAGGTTTGGGAACCGAAGTTCTGAACAGAAAGTTTTCAGCCAGCTCAAACAATATTTAGAGATAGTTCCATTTGCAACATTTTGCAATAGCACTAGAAAAACGGATGAAAAAAACAGTTTTCCATTTTTTTGCTACAATACATCTCAAACACCAGTTAATACCCTGTCAATGTCACCAATTAAGTCACAATTGTCAGTCAGTTGAACAAACAACTTAGAAACAGCAGGCTGAACAGTCAAATTTGCAAGGTAATTGAAATTTGTAATTGAAGAGCTGTTTTCCAAAACGCGATAAACGCCATATTAAAAAAAAAAACAGCTTGCCATGCCATTCTTCTGTGTATTGAACCTATCGACTGCTCCATCAACCTTTCATACCAAATCACTATATTTCCTTGTTTAAAATGTATTGCAAATTGCAGTGTTTTTTTTCCAAACCGCGATAAGCGCGATATCTTTTTTTTGTCTAAACGCGGCATCTCCTCTCGACCAATCAGTGTTCGGTCAGCGCTCTAATCTATCTAATATGGCGGCGCCCTGAAGAGAGGGGTTTTCTTTCCTGTGCTGCTTGGTTAAACACAGATATCGTTCGAAAATGGATGTTTCAAATACTTTTATGGTTCTGAAGAACAGGTGAGAGCTACACCATGTGGTAGACGTCATTTAAACAAACAGAACCATGAACGGGAGCCAACTAAGAAAATTCGTTATTTTGGTGGTGGATTGATCCTAGCAGTTGGATGTAAACGCACTGCTGCCACGAACTTTTGCCATGCAGATAAATTGACACCCGATGACCTGTGGCCTGTACTACGAAGTGGGGTTACTGGCTTATCGGGGTAACTTGTTGGATTTAAGGTAGTCTGGGCAAAATGTAAGTGAGCGAATATGAAGTCCATTTAAACTGTGGTACCTTAAATCCGACAAGTTACCCCGATAAGCCAGTAACCCCGCTTCGTAGTACAGGTATTGTGTATTTTTCTGGCTGTGCTGGATCCATATACAGACGTGAGACGGTTGAGATGATCTCTCCAAACTTTACCTAGCCTTTAGGGTCTTATGGACTTGAAATGAAATGATGCTTTACTTCCAGTTTGCAAATGTACAGGTACATTGGAATGTTGCTTTTTGTATCTCCCATCATGCTCTCCTTTGCTGCATACACACACGGTTATACAGTTGAGAGCAAAGCTTGAGGTACCCTGGCTGGTGACAGGCTCCGCGTTTCATACAACCTTTTATTAGACAAACAGCTGCAGTCACATGGTGTCCTGGAACCAAGCTCAGGTAGGACAGGGAAGAAGGAAGTGGATATAATGCCAGGCCATCACATGACTTCCAGAAGATTACTCAAATGAAAAAAAATTGGCAGGTAAAACACTGCATTGTTTCCATAACTGAAAATGTTTCATAGACTTAAAAAAATATATTTTTAATCATTTTATAGCAATCGGCATCTGCTGGTATAGTGATGGCTCCGCGTGACAGACCACAGCAACGGTACTAATCAGGTGCAGCAGATCCCGTTTCTGATCCTCATTCTTAGTAAGAGAATTGTTGTATGACTGAATAAGGGCAACAGCCCATTCCTCACAGTCAGTGACAACTTTGAGGAGATAGACATTTTCTTTCATTGCCTGAAGTGTGTTGCCTTGAGTCCAAATGGCAACTGGCTTGGATAAGAACTGAGCCTTGCCTTGACTTCTTTGAGTAGCAAGTCAAGCAGCTTCACCAACTGAAATGAATGAAGTTCTTATCCAACTGCCCATGAAACATTCTGACAACCGTGTAATTGTTTTGAACCATCAGAATTTAATACCATGTATTGAACAGCACATATAGCTTTGCAGGAAGCCTAATTTTGAACTTTTATTTTTCCCCGTATTATTGTGAGCCACCCTGCTACACTTGCATAGGCTGGTTTATGTAAGAGAGAGAATAATTTGTAGAAGGTAACAAGAAAAAGATGAGGAACAGGAAGCTTATTTATTCAGTTTAGTTATACATAAAAGCAACAAACTGACCGTTCGTCAAATGGAATTTCTGCTTCCTTCAAGTTCAGTGGAAGGTCAATTGACTTGTCACTCTTCATAGACAGACAGCTGGGTATAGGTGAGTCTGGTCTATCCTGCTGTATCCTACAAAACATAGCAACCTTGATTTATACAGCACCTTGCATCAGTATTCACCCCCTGAGACTTTTCCACATTTTTTCATGTTACAGCCTTGAATGAAAATGGATTTCACTGGGATTTTATGCATGGGACCCATAGAAAATACTCAATACACTCAGTGAGCACCCAGGCGGATTGGCGGAAATGAATCTGCAAGTAGTGAAAGGTCATGTGACTCTATCGCAATGATTATAATATCAGATCAAACAGACCAACGGAGTTGGCAGTATGAACCCACTGGTCCCATCGCTGGTCTACACGTGTACCAAATTGCATCCAAATCGCACCATTACTTCTGGATGCTTAACTTTTTTCCTCACCAAGTATAATTTTGTAGTGTGTATATATCACATCGTGTTCAAAATTACACAATAGCTAAGACAGGCGAGAATAAGGCAAGAACCGAGTACAACCACAGTTAAAGGCAACGGGATACACGGCACAACAAGCGATTACACTAACAAATACAAACAGGGGGTTTATACACGCGCTCGCGAGGCAAACAGGTGTTCCGGGCAATTCGGTTTCCCTATGTTTCCCCTGTCTATCAGGAAATAATGTTTCCCCTAATATTAAAGCAAAGAGGTATGTGAAATGTCTGAAAATCACTCAGGTACATTATTACATGTGAATACTGTATTGTTATTAGTACCGAGGCCCAGAGTTGTTGTATACCTGTTTTAACAAGGGGGAAACAAATATCCTGGATGTCAGGAAATAATGTTTCTCCTAATATTTAGGCAAATATGTATGTGAGATGTCTGAAAATCACTTAGGTACATTACATGTGAATACAGTAGATCGTCACGCATAATATAGTCTTATATAAGCAATACTATACCGTTTTCATCAGGAAATATCTCTATCCAGCAAATTAAATACTTTCATTTATTATCTGTAAAAACAAAAAACATTGAAAAGGCATGTGATGTTTTAAAATATATGGCTTGTTTACCTCAAGAGCTTCATAAAAAGACATGAAAACAACAGCGAAACCGTGTACAAATCAGCGCGCGACAGGGGAAACATAGGGAAACTGAATTGCCCGGAACACCTTACATTCATGTAATAAATATACAAATGTCAATTAGATGGTAATCTACCGGAGACAAAGAAAAAGGGGGAAAAAATCGGTTATAATGATCATTCACTTACGTGTGTAGATTTTTATGTAGAAACATTACTGAACAAATAGCAACATGAAGACTGAGGTGTTCTCAGAAGAGGTTAGGGATAAAGTTGTGGAGAATTACAAATGAAGGTTATACTTAGCATATAAAAAAAATCCAAATCCTTGAACATCAAACAAAGCACCATTAAATCTGTCATTAGAAAATGGAAAGAATATGGCACAACAGCAAACCTGCAAGAGAGAAAACTGTCCAAATAAACTAATAGACCGGGCAAGGACAGCATTAATCACATAAAGAATAGGCCAATGGTAACTCTGGAGCAGCTGGAAAGAACCATAGCTCAGGAGAGTGAATCTACTAGATGAACACTTCACAAAGCTGGGCTTTATAGAAGAGTAGGAAGATGAAAACTGTTACTGAAAGCAAGCCATAAAAAATCCCATCCAAAACCCAGACCTCAATCCAGTTGAGAATCTGTGGCTAGACTTGAAAGTTGCTGTTCACAAACAGTCTCAATCCATCTGACTGAGTGAGCTTCAGTTTCCTTTGCCAAGAAGAATTTTTTCAAAACGGCAGTTTCTAGATTTGCAAAGTTGACTTCATTATGGTTTGTGTCTTAGTAAAAAGTTTTTTATTGTAAATTCAAGGCTGTAGCAAAATGTGGAAAAGTCTCAGGAGGGTGAGTACTTAATCTAGGCAGCATGCAACACACTGTTCTACTGTTTGAAGCAAGGTGAATGAGCAATCATGCTTATCTAAGAGCAAGAAAAGGTTGTGGATGAAATTACGAAGGATGGAAAACTGGGAAGATTCTTACACTTTGGCTAAATTTAAAAGCATTAAGGAGCAGCGTGTGGCTCAGTCTGTGTGCCTGTAATCACAAGGTCACCAGTTCAAACCCAGCCTCAGCATGTCTGTGGGTCCTTGAGCAAGGCCCTAAACCCCCAGCTCCCTGGGTGCCCCAACAGGTGGCTGCCCTTCGTGGACAACTTACTCTACAAAGAACAAGTTAAGGGAGGTGTAAAGACAATTTTGTCCCCATGGGGACAATAAAGGATCGATTATTATTATTAAACTGACCTTTGATAAAAAGGAATATCTGCTTTTTTCAAGTTCAGTGGAAGGTCGATTGACCTGTCAGTCTTCATGGATACACAGCTGGATACAAGAGAGTCTGATCTCTTCTGCTGTAACCTATAAAATAACAGAGGAATCGATGTTTAATTTTTCATTTGTTTTATATATCCTCCAGTATATGGGTGTTATTACACTTATGACAAATAGTTGCTGAAGATGAAGAGCAAATATAGGAATAATAGAGAAACTAAATAAAGCAGTTCAATTAGATTAAAACCTTAAAAGGTATAAATGTCTTATTCCCTGGAGACCAGTGGAGGTTCCATTAACCTGTCACTCGTACAGGGGACACAGCTGGGTGTCAAAGAGTCTGACATCTTTTTCTGGATGCTGCTACCATGACAGGGACATTGACTTTTAATATAATGAAATTAAATACACACATGTGATCAGGCTAAACTATATGAAAGATACAAGAACAAGATACATTTTAATTAACTAAATATATGCATGGTCACTTAGGGAGCAGTATTTCTGCTTTCCAGCTCATACGTTGTACAACCCCAATTCCAAAAAAAGTTGGGACGTTGTGCAATGATATAGAAATCTCATAAACTCATATTTTATTCACAACAGAACATATAAAACATATCAAATGTTTAAAGTGAGACATTTTGCTATTTCATGAAAAATATTGGCTCATTTTGAATTTCATGACAGAAACACGTCTCAAAAAAGTTGGGATGGAGACAATAAGAGGCTGGAAAAGTTAGTGGTACAAAAACCCAACAGCTGGAGGAACAATTTGCAAATAATTAGGTCAATTGGCAACAGGTCAGTAACATGACTGGGTATAAAAAGAGCGTCTTAGAGTTGCAGTGTCTCTCAGAAGTATAGATGGGCAGAGGATCACCAATCCCCCAATTCTGCATCGACAAATAGTGGAGCAATTTCAGAAAAAGGTTCCTCAGTATAAAATTGCAAAGAGGTTGAAAATATCATCATCTACAGTGCATAATATAATCAAGAGATTCAGAGAATCTGGAGGAATCTCTGTGCGTAAGGTACAAGGCCAAAAAACCATATTGGTTGCCCGTGATCTTCGGGCCCTTAGGCAGCACTGCCTCACAAATAGGCATGATTCTGCAAAGGAAATCACTAAATGGGCTCAGGAATATTTCCAGAAAACATTGTCAGTGAACACAATTCGCCGTGCCATCCGAAGATGCCAGTTAAAACTGTATCACAGAAAGAAGAAGCCGTATTCGAACATGATCCAGGATCACTGACATCTTCTCTGGGCCAGTGCTCATTTAAAATGGACTAAGTGAAAAACTGTGGTCAGACGAATCTAAATTTGAACTTCTTCTTGTAAACCAGGGATGCTGTATCATCCGGACTAAAGAGGAGAAGGACCACCCAGCGTCTTATCTGTGCTCAGTTCAAAAGCCAGCATCTCTGATGGTATGGGGGTGCATTAGTACATATGGCATGGGCAGCTTGCATATCTGGAAAGGCACCATCAATGCTGAAAGGTATATCCAGGTTCTAGAGTAACATATGCTCCCATCTATACAATGTCTCTTTCAGGGAAGACCTTGCATTTTCCAACATGACAATGCCAAACCACACACTGCATCAATCACAACATAATGGATTCGTAGAAGAAGGGTCCGGGTACTGAACCGGCCTGCCAACGGCTCAGATCTTTCACCCATTGAGATCATTTGGCGCATCATAAAACAAAAATTATGACACAGAAGACCTAGGACAATTGAACAACTAGAATCCTGTATCAGGCAAGAATGGGACATTATTCCTCTCCCAAAACTTGAGCATATGATCTCCTCAGTCCCCAGACGTTTACAGACTGTTGATAAAAGAAAAGGTGATGCCACCCAGTGGTAAACATGGCCTTGTCCCAGCTTTTTTGAGACGTGTTGCTGCCATGACATTCAAAATTACCTTATTTTTTCCTTAAAATGATACATTTTCTCAGTTTAAACATTTGATTTGTTTTCTATGTTCTGTTATGAATAAAAAATGGGTTTATGAGATTTCCATATCATTGCATTCTGTTTTTATTTACAATTTGCACAACGTCCCAACTTTTTTGGAATTGGGATTGTATATTTTATTCCAGCTTGGTGTGTCTGTTTGCACATTTCATGTTTTCCTTGTGTTTATGTGTATTTTTCTGGCTGTGCTGGGTCCATATACAGACGTGAGACGGTTGAGATGATCTCTCCAAACTTTACCTAGCCTTTAGGGTCTTATGGACTTGAAATGAAATGATGCTTTACTTCCAGTTTGCAAATGTACAGGTACATTGGAATGTTGCTTTTTGTATCTCCCATCATGCTCTCCTTTGCTGCATACACACACAGTTATACAGTTGAGAGCAAAGCTTGAGGTACCCTGGCTGGTGACAGGCTCCGCGTTTCATACAACCTTTTATTAGACAAACAGCTGCAGTCACATGGTGTCCTGGAACCAAGCTCAGGTAGGACAGGGAAGAAGGAAGTGGATATAATGCCAGGCCATCACATGACTTCCAGAAGATTACTCAAATGAAAAAAAATTGGCAGGTAAAACACTGCATTGTTTCCATAACTGAAATTGTTTCATAGACACCGGAAATCTGAAAACTCATTTTAATTATACTTTATAAAAAAATCTAATTCTCAAACTTAAATGTAGATAAGTAAAAAAGATGCACTATATTTAAAAAATATTACATGCTGTAAATTGTCTGAAGGTTACAGTCAGGATTAATAGCTATTTGCTAAGGGGACAGAGCCATCAGGTCAAACTATTGGAGAAAGAAAAATAATCATGCAACTGATTGCTTTTAAAGGGACAATTTCCAGAAATTGAGCAATGACAACACCAGAAAGGCAGCTGATCAGTCTAGAGACCGAAAACAAATCTGAACTATACTTAACGTTAGAGAATAAAATTACACTTGTAACACTTGGTAGACTAGTCTGAACGCAATTAATTCAATGCAATTCTATCTGTATACTATAAGAAGATACTGTTTATGGTTCTCTCTATCTATATGTGGTCAAGAGGAATCAAAAGGCCATATTTAGGAATCAAAAGTCTAGCAGTGCTCAATCTGAGGGGAAAAAAACCTCAAACCTGAAAAACTATTTTAACACTTTGGCAAGATTGTTCTTGAAATCTTCATGCTAATAAACCTCTTGAACTGAATCGAAAATGGCTGTTTTTATTTCATTATCGTTGTACACTACGGACAGCTTAGTCGTAACACCGTGTCAGGAGTTTCTCAAGTCTGGCTAACACGTACAGGCTATGAATTACTTAGGCCTACAGGTTTCAAAATGGTTACAGTACTGTTAAGGTAAAATAAGACTGGATTCAGTGACTTACATGCACAGCTCGCTAATCGAAAAACAAGTACTATAAAAAAAGATTTACTTTATACCACGAAATCTCTGCTACATACGTCCATGAAAACAGGTCCAAACTCTCTGAAAATTAGTGGGAGACCATCTGCTGGCAATGTGGTACTAAGTAAAAGGTCAGTGTTACCTTTAACCCATTCAGGGGTACCCGGGCGCCCATACATCATGCAACAGATTTGTAAAATATCATAACACAATTTGCA
Source organism: Paramormyrops kingsleyae (assembly GCF_048594095.1). Lineage (NCBI taxonomy): Eukaryota > Metazoa > Chordata > Actinopteri > Osteoglossiformes > Mormyridae > Paramormyrops > Paramormyrops kingsleyae. The sequence goes on along the minus strand of NC_132802.1, from coordinate 7,552,279 downwards.
TTTCTCTGTACAAAATTTAGTTGGGGTGCAGAGCCAGCCCGATCTATTGGCGAGATTGGCGATCATACAACAAAGAAAATTATAAATAGTTAATAAATTATAAATCACCTCTTCATTTCTCCACCACTTTTCTTCCCAGAGAGACTAATTTCAGAGTCAGCGCTCCTCCTCGGCAGCGACAATACAATAAACCTATAATCAATATAAAAAACACAAACTTTAGCAACAAAGTTAAATAACACAAAATACCAAATGGAGAATAATTAAGCAAATCACAAGTTTCGTGCCCTCTTGTACTCTGTCATAAGTGTCAAGTTGTCCGCCGTTCAGCACTGTCTCTAAAGTTTGCATAGGTTTTTGTTGTCGATTGTGATTAGATGTCGACCAGCCAGGGAAAAATCGGCCGATTTTTAATCATTGTATAGCAGTCGGCATCTGCTGGTCTGTTGATTGTTCCACGTGACAGACCTGCGGTATGGAAGGAATTTGGGACTTAACGTCTACTTTGACGTCTGTCTTAACATGTCAAATTTTGACTTGGTTCACAGCATATTTAAATAAGCTTTCCACTCAAAGAAAATATCCATTTGTTACTAAAGAGCGAAGAACCATTGTATTAATATTATGCTGGTTCCATACGGTAATTGTTTAAATAATTAAAAATAACTTATGAGGTAATTCTTCCTTATAGTTTATCCCACTGTTTTCATCTATGTGACTGTAATATGTTGATTTAATAGTCATTCAAAATTACTTACTGTGTGATGTCTGTAGAAGTGTATTTCCAGTGTGTCCAGTACCTCATGCCCTGTGTGTCTATCCATCCACTCTCTGCCACCAGCTCCTTACTCCAGCATACTCAACAGACACTGTGTAACCGGTCCGCCAAGTTCCTGGAATTACAAACAAATGAGCAGTTTTTAGTCTCGTGCAAGGGATTCTACATTCCAGAGGAGCAGGTTGAGCCTGTAAACTACAGGGTCAGCTGTCATGTGACGTCGATGCAAGGCAGGAAAGCAGGCGCGAGAGTCCAGGAGTATAGGTAAAAACACGGGATTTCTTAGGGGCGAAACTCTCAGGGACACAGAACAGCTCGCTATGTTAAGACGCTAATGATCAGACTAGGGTTAGACTCACAAGAAAGCACTTGAATACACAGAATCAATTAGACAAGACTAGGTACAGCTGGTAACCAGGAGGATTCTACAGGAGGTAAACAAGGGGGCGTAGCACACAGGAGGAATTGCACGATCGGGACGTTACACAGCCAACCGTAATCACTCAGTGAGGTTTCTCTGTTTTTCTACAGCTACCCCATGCTGAGGACACGTGAGCTGACAATGCCTGGGGCAAATAATATTGATTGCCGTTTTGAGCTTCATTAAAGTTTACTGGTAGGTACCACTGTTTCCTACTACTCAGGAGAAGAGTGCATTCAGTACCCCCTGGTGAGGACTGGCAGTACACAGATTTCCCCTTTGGACTGCACGGGTCCCCTGCCACCTTCCACAGCTTTATGGATGAGATCCATAGACTCCATCCAGCCAATGCTGCTGCCTATTTAGATGTTGTGGTTGTCCATTTGGGGCACCTTAGAAGGCTCCAGAACATGTTAGATGACCTGCAGGTAGCTGGTCTCACCATCAACTAAAGTTCCACCTGCTTCTCCCCGAAACCCATTGCCTCCTCAGACCTCAAAAAAGGTGATTTGGAGCCCTGTCACTGAGAATGGCTTCCAGATCCTGAAGACCAACCTCATAACTCATCCCCCAAGTTTGACCAGTATTTCATTGTGCAGACGGAGTTCAGCTGAGTAGAATACTCAATGATGTACTTAAGTTGGATGGGATGCTGCAGTAGAGAAGAAAGCCGTGTCCTCCTTCCATGTGCTTGGCTGAGGAGCCGATGGTGCGACGCTGCCATCTGTGGGCTTATGACTGAACGGCAAAATTACTTGATCACCAGTATGCATAAATATTTTCTTTCATTTCTGCAAAGATTAATACCTGAATATTACTGCTATACTGATGAAAATGTGAAAGCAAATATAGCTGATTAACAACTAGAGTATCGAAATCCAGCTTGTTTTCAGAAAAAGTTATATATGGTTTTCCTATCCACGCATTGCTCAAGGTTTCTGATTTTTGTTGATTTTGTTGATTGTTGTAAGTAGTCTTTGTTTCAAAAGAGCAAGTCGGAGAAGGTAGGATGTCAGAATGAATCACTGTAAGATTTGCAAATATAATAAAACTGAGAATTTCCTTTGTGATGTTGATGAAGTGTTGTGGTAATCCAGTTTGGTTACAGTCTGTACTGGTTTGGGTGGCAGAGGCGGTGTGGGAGAGGTGGTCAGAGAGCGACATTATTTCGTCGCCATCCGCCATGGCAGCCTGGGATAGAATGCTGTTGGGGTAATTAAGTTGACGCACGTGGTGAGGTATAGAACTCTCGGGGGGGTGACTACAGCCTAGAGGCTGGGAACATGGTGGGACACAGTCGCATTCTGACGGCGTCCATTAGGAACAGTGTAATTGTCCTGTTCATAGACAGTGTGGACAAGGCAAACAAGCTGATGTGCAAGAGTGCGGTGGTAAATGGAACGTCAGGTCGGTCCTTCCACTAGGGACAGTGACACCAGAAAAAGTCACCATTTCCAAAATGCCCCTGTTTGGTAAAGATGAGCTGCTACAGCGCGATTTAGGAAAATCGAATTGGGAATAAAAAAAGTACTGCTGGGATTTAAGTCGTGCCTCCTTAAAGGTGTTGTCATTCAGATGGTGTGTTTACGTAGTGCAGTTACATAGTGCAGACTGAAGGTTTTCTGAAGGTTGCTCTTCCCATAAATAACAGATATTTATGTAAGCTTTCAGCCCAATGACACTATCTGTGTATTATTACTACAGTATAAAGAACTGTCGTATTAATAAGATGCTGGGTCCTTTTGATATTCGAAAGGTATTTGCAGTTGAACTACAAAAATAACTTCCAGATGAGATAATCCTTATTGCTTATCTCACTATTTCCAAGACAATATGTGACTTATAATGTCGATTTAACAGTCACCAATAATTATTAACTGTGTGTTTAGTCGATTCTTTCTGAATTTCATACTAGGTCACTAAAATGGCTGTTTCCACTGAGAATAAAATCTTTACTTTCATTTTCAGCTTTGAGTTTCCTGTTTGTAACTTATGCAAATGATATGGGGTGAGAATTACACAAGTCTTTGTTAACAAAAATGTATACCATTTAGGCTTATTTACATTTTGTCAGGGTCAGCCCCTGTTGTCCTACTCTGTGTCCCTTCCCCGTTTGGCCAGCAGGCGGTGCTGGTCATCCCATTCTTTGTGTTAGTCCTTGTTCTCCTCTGTTACCTGTTTGGTCATGTGGTTCAATGTGTTGAACATTGAGTTGTGTGTGCCCTTCTGTCCTGTGTTTGAATCCCACCTCCTCTGTCTTTATATTTTGCTCCCTAGTGTTTCATTTGAGTTTTTCTAGTTCTTGTATCTGGTGATGTTGTATTTGGTTTTTGGTTCCTTTGAGTTCATTAGTTTCACCTGTGCCCTGTTTCCTTGGTCTTTGTTAATTAGCCTCACCCGTCCTGTGTTAGTCTCGCTACCCCTTAGTATTTTAGTTCCTACTTCTGTTCAGTTCCCCAGTGGTTCATTGTTGTTGCTTGTCTAAGCTTTGTTAGTTTGGTTAGATCTGTATTCTGTTTACCTTCCCAGTTTTTGTTTTTTTGTGTGATATTAAGTCTTTAATTATCCCCTTTAGTTTGTGACCCTCGTGGTCCTTTTGGTTTTGTGTTTGTAGTGTTTTCTGTTTTATTTAATAAACCCCTTTCTGTTCCTGGAGCCGCTAGTGGGTCATCCGCCCTTTTTTGTGCACCATGCCTCGTTCTCATGTCCGAGCCGCCCGGATCCGTGACACATTTACATTTATTTAGTAGGATTAACTGTAGTTATGCTGAGCTTTCAATGCAAAAAGTAACCGAAAAAGTTCACATAGATATTAGAAATGGTAACATATAAGAAACAATTGTAGCAGAGAGGTTATATGGCAATTTATTATATTCTTTTTTCTTCCATTCTTAGGACATAACAGCGATAATGCACAGTATTCAGCACCTCATCACTCCCAATAAGCTTGGAATCACCAGCAGCTCATATCTCACTGACTGACAAGTAAGGAAAAAGTTTTGTATGTATTTTGTTCAGACCCAGGATTGCGAAGGTTTGACTCAATACCAGATCACACTAGGAAGCAGTGGAGGTTTCTTTAAGATGACAGGTGCAACAGTTTCACCAAAAAAGAGGAAAAAAGTAACATTTATGTCACATAAGAATATCTTTTTAATGCCAGTGTATCATCACAACAAGCATTTCCATGGGAAACCAAGAAAGTTCACAAAATGTCTCTGACAAAGTATTGTACAGTACTTCAGTGAAGCAAAACATTTTCTGCCTCAGTAAGCTAAGAGACTTCAAAGTTTTTCTCATGAACTATACTCTTCTGACATAACCTAATTCTCAAGACATGATGTTGCAATGAAAAAAAATATCATGCGTCAAGGGATATCATGTTTTTATATACCCATCAAAGGATGAGGGAACTATAAAAAAAACCACACACATTTAACATTTTTTTTTCTGACCGAGGTTGTGACGTCGAAGGCAAGGATGGAGGCAAAGTCAGGCGTGGGGGAAAACCAAAAGGGGTTTTATTAAAACTACAGGCAGGGCAAAGGAAACTAACGAAGACGGGTCGAAACGGGGTAGGGAGGATCAGGCAATAACACTAGACACACTGGGGAGCACGCGCGCACTGGGGATCGCAGGACTGAAGGACGCTCGGTGCAGGGCGCGTGAGGGTGCAGACGAGAGTCACCTGCTGATCCACACGAAGGCTGTAAGGAGAGGTAAGATTAAACAAGCAACAGGGAGAGAACGAGGGGGAAGGGATGCAGCATGTGACAGGTAACCCGCCGATAACTGAAACCATGGATACAAGGCCATCCCAATTAGAAGCTGACAGGAAAGTCAGGTACAAGTTTAACCCTCATCAACCAGCTAACTCAGTCAGCTCTTCAAGTTACGTATACTATACGTTGCTAAAAAGCTTGCAGTTTTCTATGAATGTTTCAATTAAATTAACGTCATATAATGATAGTGATTTGAGACCCGAGATATAACGTTATTTTTTTCCATTCAGACATGGCTTGTAACACTGGAAGTTTTTTTTGTGTATGTGTGTGTGTGTGTGTCAGAGAGAGAGAGAGAGAGAGAAAGAAAATATGACAACGTTGAAACATTTAGCTTAATCCATATATAATTTAATAGGCTAAGACGTTTGCTAAATAATTTCAGTACAACAAAGTTGTAATAGACCTCTATCAGTTAGAAAATAAACCCTATTAACGAAATAGGCGCCCTATCCTCTTATTTTTGTACGAGGTGTGCAAACAGGACATTCATCGATGAGGTATAGGCTACTGTTATGTATAAAATTTTAAAAGGTAGCCCTGTACTTGCCAGCAAAAGATTAAGTCAATAAAATTAACTGTAAACTATGAAGATCCATTGTCAATTATACTACTCTGTCGTTTTACAAGACCTTTATCCTATAGAGTTTTCTCAAACAAAACATTTTACCATGGGTATATACAAACGAGTCTTTCCACGGACACGTTTGTCCATGTATGTACAGGCTGACGATCGCTGCTCTTAGAGTTTTTACATGGAATCTAACCGTTGTTAGTACTGTATATTCATTTCTACATTGCGTCGATCCCCGTTATAAATCCGTAGATAATAATATGGGGGGAAAGCGAAACTGAAAGTTTACTGAACGTGAACTTCTTTCTCACATGCGTTTACGTGAGTATAGAAAAATACGATTAACTTATCCTAGCAGTAGAAAAGTCGTACTGTATGTTTTAATGAGTAAAGTAGCAAAATATAAGTTTACCAGTTTAATGTTTACATTAGGTGTAGCTGTCGCGTGTAGTTTTATCGGGAAAGTTGCGCTTCGGCATTTCATGTAGATGTACGATTTGAACTTCGGACAGGACACTACTTTAACCAAGGGTAAGCCTTTGTTTTGAAAGTTTCGTTGTAATTTCTTTGATTGTTTTCCATAGTTATCCAATGTGATAGTCAAGAAACAGAATGTAAAAGTACTTTGTCGAAAAGGAACTTATACAGACATTTATTTATGGTTTCATTTCATCATCAAATGTTTACTAAGTCGTTCTTGTAATATGAAGATACCTTAGGATACCGATTCTAATGTCTCATTGCCAAAAGAAAGTACAAATGTGTGTATTTGTACTACTGTTTATTTCTTTCACGTGCTCTCTGAATCTAACGACTGCAAATATGTAACAGATATTGATCCATGCCACAATTTTCACCTCACACTAGCCAACTCCAGTCTAGTTATCTCGAGATCCATGCCACAGTGCTCACCTGTGCACATTCACCTCCCAGCTTTACAGAATTGTAAGACAATGTTTCAGTTATAACTGCTAAGCTATGATTGGGCAATTATTTTCTTGTTATAACACCTGCTAGGTCAGTGTTGGTACTAAGCGTCACTGGTTGTTTGAGTGTGTGATACATGAGTCTGCTTTCACTTTTGTTCCTGGGCTTTTGCCTGTATTTGACATGTTTTTGCCTGCTGGATTTGGATGTGCACCTCTTTTTGGATAATGGACTTCTTTCTCTTTTAACCTCCTTCTGAACTGTGACTTCTTATGACTGGCCTCAGCCTGCTCTGACCACGATGAATTATTGCTTGACCCTATTAATCTGTCCACCCTGACTTGCTAGTGAGGTCTGTTGTTGAGCCCAACCTTTGCTGTTTCTGGTCCTATGAGTATGACCTCTGCCAGTATGGACCCAGCAGACTTCAGCCACCTTAAATTTGCCTTGGAGACAAGGAACCTGCTTGGAAAACAGGAGTCCAGATTGGATTCCACTGAGCAGTCCATGAAATCTTTGCCACCAGTCTGATGGAACCTGCCACACAAATTCAGTGATTTCAGATGGTCCAAAATCCTCCGGTCGCTGTCTCAGTGCCACATGCTAAGGAGCTTCACCTGCCTCCACTTCTACTTCTGGATGTTTCACCTCCTCCTGCTCAGGATTAAATTCTTCAATAACTGCACAGCGGTTAAATAATCCTTGATTTTTCTCCAGAGGATTGTAACGTCTGTATCTCCTCCTGGCTTTCAGACACCAGTATGGATGTTCTTTGCATTTTGAAAAAGAAGAAACCAGCTGCAGAGCTTCTTTCTGCTGCTTAGTCCATGTCTTGGTGACGTTTCTCTACAGTCCTACTTATCTGACTTTTGACTCTTGGGTGATTTATTTTATTTTGTATTTTATTTTAAGTAAACCTGGCTCCTCGTTTCTCTGGAGCCCTGAATTTGGCTTTGAAAGAAAGAAGCTTCTTATAGACATCAGACCAGACGCCTAATGGTCTGTTAGAGGTGTTTCGTGGTCTATATCTGTGCGACTCTGGGAACATTTTTCTAGTTGGACAGTGGCTTGTATTGGATGACGACAGAGACATTCTTCAGAGCAGAGACGGTAATTGTAAGTGGCACTCCTCCTTTTTCTTTATGGCACTAACGGAGCAGGTGTTTGGCAACTAGTCTGACGCGACGAAAAATTCTCGAACTCAAAAATTCTTTATTATTTGTTCTTTAAAAAACTTTTACTAATAAATATAGCAAAGGAAAACATTTACAAAACAAAACATACTTCCACTAATCTATTAAGCTTTAATCGCAGTCGGTCAGAAAACTGTGTTACGTTCACACCCGACCGTCTCACAAGAAAAAACACATATATCACATGACATATTACGTGCCTTTACGTGAGTGTTTTCCACCTACTGGTTAAATTAACCAATGCACTCGACAACAATGAACTGAACAGTAATATTTCAAATATTCTAATGAATAACACAATTTAACAAACAACAAAACCTATACTATCTTACAGTAATCAAAACCCCCAGTCTGGAGGTGTGAGGATAGAGTGCTGTCCAGTGTTCTGGTAACTGGTGTGTTTTTAAAATTTTTTGCAAAATTTTGGCTGAAGTTTTCTGAATTTATTTATAATTGTAACCACACATTTGTAAGACAGCAAATTTGTATATTGTCTATAATGTTGCAGAATTCACAGTCCCTCTTCTGTAACACAGCGGCTGAGTGTGGGACATTAATAAGCCGTCCCTCTTCTCTCCCTGGCTATCTAGCAAAAGCTGTGGGGCTCTGAATGGTTATTGCTGAGAAAGTTGTGCACAGCGTCAGTACCTCTGGCTTACAGAACAGAAACTGTGCGTGCTGACTATAGCAAATTGTGATAATGACATCAGAATATCAAAGACAAGTCAGGCTTGTTTCATTTGCAGTCTGTCACCCAGAATATCAATGACTGTGCTGTTGCCTCTGGCCTCATATTCAGCTTTGTGTCACAACAGTGCAGATATTTTGCAGATCTCTAAGCTCAATGCCTGTCTTGTTTCAGAATCAGAATCAGAAAACTTTATTGATCCCGGAGGAAATTGCTTACATTACGACTGCACAACACACAAGAACAATACAATGAAGTACTAAAGATTAGTGTAGCTAAATTAAATTAAAGCACACTAATAACATTTATAAACAGAGTAGAATAAAATACTGTTACCTTGTATACAAGTGACTCTGTAAGAAGTTATAATGAATGTAACTTGAAGAGAAGAAAAAACTACGGTATATTGCACATTATTGTGAATGGTTCTATTGCACATGTTAATAATTCAGTAGAATGAGCAGTATGTAAGTATAAGTATATTGCACTGTATAATCATAGTTCTATTGCACATGTGGATAGACTCCAGTAGATTGATGTTCATATAAAATAAGTTGAACATATATTGCACTGTGTCATAGATAGTTCTGTTGCATCTGTTAAGTTGTCATCAGGTAAGGCATTTGCACATTGGTTATTGGACTGTTTTTGTAATTGTAGCAGCAGTAAGTTGTTGAGCGCATTATTGCGAGCAAAATCTGTGGGGCTATAAATGGTTATTGCTGAGAAAGTTGTGCACAGCGTCAGTACCTCTGGCTGCCACAAGGGGTTCACAGAACAGAAACTGTGTGGGCTGACTATAGCAAATTGTGATAATGACATCAGAATATCACCGATAAGTCAGATCACAGGCTTGTTTCATTTGCAGTCTGTCACCCAGAATATAAATGACTGTGCTGTTGCCTCTGGGCACATATTCAGCTTCGTGTCACAACAGTGCAGACATTGTGCATCTCTAAGCTCAACGCCGGTCTTGTTTCCCTTTTTTGTTTGTTTCATCACCCCCACCCCCAGAATGTGGTAAAATATTTTTCTAACATTTTAAGTCCATTTCCCTTCTCCCAGTTCCTCTGGAATGAAATGGACCATCAGAGCCCCCTTCAGCATTTCAGCAATGGAGCCAGCGTTCAGTATTTGCAGCCATCTTGACATTGGACTGCCCTGAAAAAGCTCTGAATTTGCTCTAAAACTCTCAAAGACAAACATGAGCAGCCAGGACAAGTGTAACTGTGACTTTAGGCCTGTGTTTTGCAAGCATTTTTTTACACTAGTTTGTCTCCCCCTAAAATCAGCCAGTGGAGGAATGTGAAAAGGGGGGGTGTGGATATTCTGGTAAGAGAACCTGGTCGGGGAACGAATTCTCCATCCATCAGGCCCTCATGACCCTGAGCATGATTACAATTTGAAAAATGAATAGACGGTGCATAACTGAAGTGCATTTTCAAAATTTTCATTGATTTTTGATTACTTTTGAGAAGGACATTGGGATCTTTACAAAAAAATCCCAAGGTTTCATATAAGAAACACCTGACATTAGGAAGTATCCTGTGTACACTCTTGTTCAGTTTTTCTCTTCAGTTTTGATTCCCCTGAAACTTCTGTGTGGTCAGAGACTCCAGGAACTGGTGACTGATCAGTTCTAAGAGCCCTGATGGATTCTTTTAACTGTTTGAGTGACGTCATCAAAAGTCAAGAAAAGGACTGGTTTAAACTGGACGGCTTATGGCAGGTGTGTCAAATTCATTTCAATTAACAGGCCGTGTTGATCCAATGCAGTCTCAAGTGGACCCAGTCCAATCGCTGTGTCATTAACAACACCTTTTACATTTGTTTGTTGAACTAGGAACCAAAATGACTTCAGATATTACAAACAGGGGAGGGTGATATCTACTCTAAGAAATGATTACAGAACATTAACAGAGCTTATAAACTGTGATTAGCAGTCAAGATGAAAAATTGCTGATAGCAAACAAAACTACACCTGCCATTAGCCCTACAGCTGCCATTCAGTGCAATTTACGCAGTTAATCACCATAAAGTTAATCACCAAGTAGTGATGAAAAAAGAACACGTGAAGATAAATGAGAATGAGATCTGAAACTGCATTTCTCATCAGATGTTTTACCATCTTGAGTATTTACATCGTGGTTTACAACAGTGACATTTTGCAGCCACTTCCCATAAAGGGTCCAGACACTGTAAAATCTTTATTTGATCAAATACATTACATGTCATATTACAACTGTAGGAAAAACAAACTGTATAAGTGTATATAGTCATGGGTATCAACACCTGACGTCCTTTCACCTCCTGACTGATAAGTAGCTATATTTACATTGAAATGAGTGAGAGACTTATCTCTGCCAGGAAGGTGGAGTTACAGTCAATAGAAGAGGAACTACATAGAAGCCCTTCTCTCTGCATTCGGTTAATTTAGTTTAGCAAATAGATTTTCTGCTAAGGTAGTGGGAGGCGTAGAGGAACGTCCATCCATCCATCCATTATCTGCCGCTTATCCAGGGTCGGGTCATGGGGACAGCAGTCTAAGCAGGGATACCCAGACCTCCCTCTCACCAGCCACCTCCTCTAGCTCCACCGGGGGAATCCCAAGGCATTCCCAGGCCAAGAGATATAATCTCTCCAGAGTGTCCTGGGTCTGCCCCAGGGCCTCCTCCTAGCTGGACATGGCCAAAACTCCTCATTTTTTGTTGTTTGAGCAAACATTGCACACATTTCTGGGTGACAAACCGGAGCTGAATTTTTAGACCGATAACACCAACACTGAACCAATCCATCATAGTGGTAAAGAAGAAAGAGGCAGGATTGACACTTGATCCATTAGCTGAAACAGTAATTAAAATATTTAAAGCAATAAAGTACAAACGTTTATTTTTGGTGCACAAACCAGCAGAAACCCAGCACAAATGAACAGAAGTCATGATTTAGAGATTATATCCCAAAGAAAATTTTACTGCTCATAGCTTGCTCTTCAGTGGCTTGGGGAGACAAATTTGTGTTTCGAGTTTGTCTGATATATTTATTCTAAAATTCACTAAGAGAAATTAGAGTAGACATAGGTGAGCCAGAGGACAGGAGTCATATTTGAAACAAACAAGAAATTTTGCCAAAATTGACTCAGTCTCTTTAATGAGCCAAAAGATTCATTAGAACTCTGGTCTATGGAGGTGTGAGGCAGTGACGTGAACCACAGTGCCACCTTGCAGAGCTGGCATGAGCTGAGACGCAGCATGATACATGGGGCACTTCAGCAACTATTGATGAACTTTTGAGGATAAAGAGAAAATAAACAAACTAGAAAAGGATCAACTTTAATACTGAACCTAGTTGCAGCAGTACATATGGTAGTTGAAGCAGTACTTGAAATTTGCAGTAAACTACAAATGTTTATTTCTGCTGCACAAACCTGCACAAAACAAACACAAACAGAATTCATTATTTTCTGATCTCATGAGTGCAAACTTCATACAGGTATTTGAAGCTGGGATGAGAATAGTTTGAGTTTATAAAGAGCTCTCTAATTTCTCCACTGTCTCGAGGGCTCATGCTCGTGAACAGTAACCCCACTTTCATTCGTAATGACATAGGAAACGGCGCCGCCAGTCACATGATACGATCGTTACAGAATTCGGTGTTTTAGGTGCAAGAACTTCTTCCTCCCAAACTTTTGCGTGAGTAATGAAAAATAAGACGAAATTATTATACTGGTAGTAAAGAAGTACTCATAATTAATATACTGTGGCGCCGGTGTTCTGTCGAAAAATACTACCTATCGAGACGTGCTATCGAGCCTTTCTGCGCATGTGCAGTTCCACCGTCTTGGGATTAGGGTTAGGTTTTAGGGGTTAGGGTTAAGGTAAGGGTTTTAGGGGTTTTGGGGGGTTAGGGTTAGGGTAAGAGTTTCGACAAGGCAGCATATATCGACAGAACACCGGAGCATGTGTTATGAATACCTGCATGCGTCAGCCTCATTCGGGGGTTATCTGATTATCTAATAATCTAGCTTTCTCTTTCACTTCACTTTCTGTTGCTGCCACCGCGGTGTCTTGGTTTGAGTAAAGTAGTAGAATTTGAGTTTACCAATGTAATATTGCTATTAGGATTATCGCGAGTCATTTTATCGGACACATTGGGCTTCGACATTGCAAGTAGACATACGACTTGAACTTCGGGTAGGACACTGCTTTAGCTAGGGGTAAGTCGATCTCTTTCCCATAGTTATCCAACGTGATTGTAAAGAAACCGATTGTAAAAGTACTTTGAAAAGGTACTTAGACTTTGTTTATGGTTTCATTTCGGCATTAAATGTTCGTATTCGACTGTATTTCTTTCCCGTTCTGTCTGAGCCTAACCTATGGAAATATCTTTTACGCCCACTCATCATCGAACACCTGTTTCTCCGTGATCCAGACCACGTTTTTCTGCTGTCACTAGTCATTCCAGTTTTTCCCTAGATCCATGCCACAGTTTCCAGTTTCCATCCTTGCACAGTGACCTGCCAGCTCGACAGGCTTGATTATTGCTCTGCATTAGATTAATATAATTAGCCAATGTTTCAGTGATGATGAGGACCGGATCGGGAAGCACTGTGCTCTGCTGTTGAGCCCAACCTTTGCTGTGCCTGGTCGTAAGAGTATGACTGACCCAGAATGGAGCAGCAAACCTCAGCCACTTTAAATGTGCCATGGAGATAAGAAACCTGCTTGGAAGACAGGAGTTCAGATTGGATTCTACTGAGCGGTCCATGGAATCAGCCACCAGTCTGATGAAACTCTTCACCCAAGTCAAATGAGTTTTGAAATTAGTGGGCTGGTTTCAACATGGAGAATCCTCACATCCTCCCTCCTGTCTGTGACTCATGGTCTCAATGGACAGGAACTGACTTAGGTTGACCACATCAGTCCCTGTGAGTCTGATTTTACTGGGTAATCATCAGCAGGAGAGAATGTTTTATATAATTGACTCCCCCCAAGTGCCTGTAGCTTTGGGACACCCCTGATTCTCACACAATAACTCTGTGGCATGGAGCTGGAGGAAATTGGAATGGAGGTGGCTGGTGACAGGAGGAAAACATGGTCTGGATCATGGACAAGCTGGAACGGAGTTCATTAGGGGTTGAGTGTGTAACAATAGATGTAAGAAAAATATGAAAATGTCCATCTCTGTTTTTAAATGTATTCCCTGTTTTCACCCAGGATGGCACCTTATTGATGTAAGAGAACGGGAAGGAGGTCAGCAGTGCTGTGCAATGGAAAGTGAATCCATCATCTGTGATTTATGGTTATTTCTCAAGTACTGGATGCCAGTTTCACCCAGAGACTGTTCACAACATGCTTATTCTGCTTCAGGTCGTAACATTTATTTAATGCTTTGTAGCTGTTTCTAGATTTATGTTGTCTGTTCATCCTTCTTCCTATCTGTCCCTTCTCTATAAGCAGGAAGTTTACGGAATCACACTGATCAGGCCTGGAAAGTCCCAGAGCACAGAATGACTTGTCAGCTCTATAGATTCATTTAGTGTTTCTTGCTGTTTTGGTAAAACATTGTGAACCTGTTAAGCCATCATGCAGATCAGAATGGGCTGACCACTTACACTATAAACTCATTTTAATCTTTAATATCTTCAGTCTATCAGCACTGCAATGGATGTTTTTGCCAGTTAACCATCTGACTGTAGTTACTTTAATCTCGCACTTGAGTATGACATATATAATGAGTATATAAAAGATAATTAGTAATTTTATTAATGACCCACATTTCTCATTAAATTGTATTAGAAATATCTAAAATTATCAGGTAATCCTGTTTTAACTATGTTTACATTGCTTAAGCAGCATATGTTGTCAGGCTCTTAGTCACAGCCCATGTAAGTTTAATGAAAAGCATGTGACCTGATTAATTGTAATTTGCTTAGATTTCAACTGATTTCATACAGTCTAATGCAGAGGTGGGCAATCTCATCCAGAAAGGGCTGTTATGTATTCGGGTTTTTGCTGCAACTCCCTAATTAGGGAATTAATTAGAGGACTGATTAGCTGAAGAATCTTTACACCTGGGTTTGAACAGCTGATCTGAAGGTTATCCCAAAAACCTTTATACACACCTGCTCTTTGCATATAAGATTGCCCACCTCTGGTCTAATGGGATTTTTTTTCCCACAGATATATTTATTCATTATTCTTCTGTGTGTTAATTATAATCCCTGTTCCGCGTGCGGCCAGGCTGAATATAAAATTGGTGATGAGTGCTGTCCTATGTGTCACCCTGGTAAGTCACATTATACCATAGTGGCCACAAGTCTGTTCTCATTGTTTAGAAACATCAAAGGAATCTGGCAGAATAACCAGCATCTCTTCTGTTTCCAGGAACTCGTGTCTACAGACATTGTACAGCATGGACCAGCACTTCATGTGCTCCATGCATAGATTTTACATTCAATGACCAGCCCAATGGTCTGGAACAGTGCAGCCCATGTACAGTCTGTGATGGAGGTAACATTTCAGTTCAGCTACCCATCTTATTAACTCATTCATCCAGTATAATACATTCATTTTTGTCTTGGGTGTTTATATTAGTTCTAGTTAGTTTTCTCTTTCCTCCACAGGCCTTGGTGTGAAAACAGTGTGGGCATGTACACCCTCTTCAGATACAGTGTGTGGGGTCCTGGAAGGGCACTATTGTATTAGTCCTTATAAGGGAGGGTGCAGAACAGCCAATAAACACACAGCCTGCAAACCTGGACAGTTCATCAAACAGCCCGGTTTGTGTGGATTTCTCATACACATAATATATGTTTTAATGAGTAAACCCAGATATTAACATTGGCTTCTTGAAATAAGTTAATGGTTTTAATTTTGTTTACCTTTCAGGATCAGAATATAGTGATACAGTGTGTGAGGAATGCAGTGATAATTCATACTCTAATGGCTCTTTTATATCCTGTAAACCACACACAGAGTAAGTTTCATAATTCCAGTCAGTCAGTGATCAGGATTTTTTTGGTGAAATATGGTAAACATATTATTTTCCTGTGAATTTGTATTACATTTGGTCACAATAGTTTCTCATCATACACGCTTATTTGTACAGCTGTGAATCCAGAGGACTTGACACAGTTAAAGCAGGAGACCAAGCAGCTGATTCCGAATGCAAAGGGAAAAGTGACATTGGATTTACAGTTAAAATAGCTGTGTCAGCAGTAATAATAATAATAATAATAATAGCAGTCACAGCAGTAATATGCAGAAGAAGAAGAAAAATCCCTGAATGTGGTAAGAGTATTACATACTTAAGTGCATATGAGGGTTTATAAAAATGGATTTTATTGGTTATAAAAAGGGTCATTTAAAAACTAAAGTTAGCAGTAATCTGAAATACTAAATGCAGAATGAAGAAGTGAACTTGAATGACACCAAGCTGTATTGTGATAATTTTTTAAATTAACATATATCTTTTAGGAATCCGCGAGCAGAATAAGGTGTTAAATTTCTGTTTTTTTGCACATATTTTTTGAGAAAAATCCATGTGATATATTGAAGCAACTTAATTACATTCTACAATTTTGACAGGATCGAACCCCAGAAGGTGGAAATATGCTGCCAAGTCCACCAGAAGTAAGTCAGTATATTAGTAATAACTTCAGGAAAGTAACCAAAGGTCCTTTTATGTATAAGCTGACTAATTTCCATCCCCCTGGGTTCAGTGTAAAATTAGCTTCCATAAGACAGTGACTGTGGATCCTGCATTTATGTCCTGGTCTGTTACAGGTGTATTTGCTGAATTCTGCAGAGGTTAGTAGTTCACGTTGCTCTTGTACTAACAGGCAGCTTGTTTCTTCTTCAGGTATAAGATGACGATGTGAAATAAACCCACAGAGGAGCCGCCTGATACTTCTGAATGTTTCCCCTCCCCCTTCTTCAATAACCGCAAAGCGGTTAAATAATCCTTGATTTTTCTCCAGAGGAATGCAGCATATACATCCCCTCCTGGCTTTTAGGCAGTGCCAGTCATCCCATTGGACACTGACTTAGCATCTTCTGGCGCCCCCCCCGGAAAACTTCACCAGAGGCATATTCTTTGTATTTTGAAAAAGAACAAATCAACTGCAGAGCTTCTGTCTTGGTGATCTTCCTCTAAACTCCTGGTTACCTGGATTTTGAACCTTAGGTGCTTTAACTGTGATTCTCTCTTTTTAATAAACCTGGCTCCTAATTTCCTTGGAGCCCTGTGATTGGCTCCTACTACACTTCCCCCAACATTGGCTACATAAGTCCTGGCAACATCATGAATTCTGAAGGGGTTAGGAGCTTCTTATAAACATGAGACCAGACACCTAGTGGTCTGTTAGAGGTGCTTCATGGTCTGTATCTTTGTGACACTGCAAAATTAACATTTTGCTATCTGGACAGTGGCTCATATTGAATGACCACAGAAATATTCTTCATAGCAGAAGCAGTAATCAAAACCCCCAGCCTGGAGGTGTGAGGACAGAGTGCTGTCCGCTGTGCCATCAACTGGTCTGGTTTTAAAATCTTTTGTAAATTTTTGCCTGAAGTTTTGTAAGATTTTTTAGATTTTATCTAAAATTGAAACTGGACATTTTACTGTAGCAATTTAATGTAGCACATACAGAATGCATTTTTTTCTATAATTGATATCTTTTAAGATATTTCCATATTGGTTTGTTTTGATTTAAAAAAAATGAGTTTATGTGACAATAATTGTAACTTTTGTTACGTGCCGTAAGTTGTGGTTACGTGCCGTAAGGGATATGTGCCGTAAGTTTCGGGTACGTGCCGTAAGTGTTACGTGCCGTAAGTTTAGGAGGATGCCTGCAGGTCCTCCGGACGTCCTGCCCACTCGCCGATTGGTCGCCCGCCCCCTCGACACCGCCCTCAGGACCTGACCCCGCCTCCCTTGCCCTCGGAGCCGTTTCCGGTTCACCGGCTGAAGAGTTCGCCGCTTCGTCCCTTCGTTGCCCGCTACTTGCTTCTCGCCTGCTAGCTCGCTCTCTGTTCGCTTTTGCTTTGTTTGATTGATCGTGTATGACTGTTTTGCCCTTGACTTCCGATTCTCGCCTCGCCCTTATTTGTACTTTCGCCTTTGTTTCTGATTGCTTGATTGGTTTTGAACTTTCGCCTGTGTTTCGACTTCGCCTCTCGGTTTTCCCTTTTGATACCTTTGCCTCGGCTTGGTGTTTCGTGTTTCACTAGGTGTGTAGGGAGTGTCTGCCTTTTTGTTTATTCGTTAACGTGGGGATTATTGTTTGTTTGGTCAGGGAGATAGATTTAGGCATTGTTGTTTCGTTTCACCATTTTCTTTGTGTTCACTTAGGTAGCTCAGCTTGGGTTACTCGGTAGATGTGCTTTTGTTTGTTTCTTTGGCCTTTGTCACTCCTGACGTTCGTTACACCTAGTGTTTGTATTGTGTTTGTGAAAAACTATAAAAAAAAAACTATAAAAAAAAGACTCCCTCTGTGTCCCGTGTTCCCTTCTCCTAGCCCTAGTTGTCCTGTCCTCCCCAATCCCTCCTTCCCTTTCACTTTGTTGCGGTCCAACCCTAGACTGGATCGTAACAAAATTGGGGGCTCGTCCTTTCCTTCTTTCCCTTTCGTGCTTGTCTGGCGGATTTTTTTTGTGTGGGGGGGTGTTGTGGTAATTGCAGTAATCGTGATGGCCCAATTCGACCTTGTTGCGTTCACCCTTTACCCCACACTCGAACAATTTGATGTGTGCCGCAAGGATGATCTGCTACAGATAGCAGACTTCTTTAACATTTTGGTTCCCGCTGAGGCTTCCAAGCGGGTTGTTAAGCAAATTCTGCTCGATGAATTGGTTCAGCAAGGTATACTGCCTGAGTTGGGTGGATCCCCTAGTGTTGCTGCCACCCCGGTTCGGATGTCTGCTGTAGCGGAGGCCAGCAGCGACGATCCAGGGAGTGGACACCGCATGGATCTTGGAGATCCCCGCTCAACCAGGGAGGACCTACTGCTGACGATTAAGCTACGGGAGCTCGAGCTTGAGATTAAGAGACAGGAGTACCAGGCTCAGCTACTCCGTGTCCGGGCTATGGAGATGGAGGCTGAGAAGGAGCTGGAGTTACGTCGGATGAGCATGGGCGACCAAAAACCAATGCCTCTTCCGCGTAAGGTACCCACACCAGGTACACCTCCACCCGCAGCTCGCTCCGCCCGAGACCAGGCTGACGCCCAAGACGCTCCTAGACCCCGTCCCCGGTCTCCCTTGAGCTCGCCTGTCTCCCCGGAAATTGGTAGATCGAGCTTTGATGTGAGCCGACACATCGGTCTTGTTCCTGTGTTTCGGGAAAATGAGGTAGACGCCTACTTTTCCATTTTTGAGCGCATTGCTATGACATTGAACTGGCCCAAACACCTTTGGTCACTGTTACTGCAATGTAAGCTTGTGGGTAAGGCACAGGAAGTTTGTTCGGCTCTTGCGTTAGAGCAGAGCCTGGATTACGACATTGTGAAGGCTACTGTGCTTCGCGCTTATGAGTTAGTGCCGGAAGCTTATCGGCAGAACTTTCGAAAGCTTCCCAAATCCGCCAGCCAAACATACGTGGAGTTCGCACGCGAGAAAGCCGTCTTATTTGATAAGTGGTGCGGCGCTAGTGGTGTGTTTAACCACGACCAGCTTAAGGAACTGGTCCTGTTAGAAGAATTTAAGAACTGTGTTCCTGATCGAGTGGTAGTGTACCTGAATGAGCAAAAGGTCACTTCGCTAACTGAAGCTGCCACCCTCGCTGACGAGTTCGTTTTGACCCACAAAACTGTGTTTACTCCGATTCCTTTGCCACGTAAAACTCGTCCAGTCGTATCCTCCCCCTCGTCAGCATCGTCTCCACCACCCGTGGAGAAACGCGAGTGTTTCTATTGCCACGAAGTGGGCCATATTATATCTGTTTGTCCTGTGTTAAAGCGCAAGGAAGCTCGTTCAGCAGCTAGGAAAGTAAATGTTGCTGCCTGCCCCGACAGTTCTTCGTCCTCCTCCTCTCGCGTTGATGCTGCTTTCGAACCATTTGTATTTACTGGTTCGGTTTCGCTCAGTGAGATGGATGCTCGGCACCCTGTGACCATCCTGCGGGATACGGGAGCCGCTCAGTCCTTCTTGGTGGAAGGGGTTATTCCCCTGTCTGTCAATACGTACTGTGGTACGGATGTGTTAGTGCAGGGAATTGATTTGTGTGTGGCTGGAGTTCCCCTGCACACCGTTTATTTGTGTACTCCCGATTTCTCGGGATACGTGCGAGTAGCTGTCCAGCCCCAGTTACCTGTCCCAGGCATTACGTTTATTCTTGGGAATGACATAGCGGGGAAGAGAATCGTTCCTCTACCCGAAGTCGTTCTGGACCCTGTGCTGTGTGAAAATGATGTAGCGGTGGAACACCCGACGGTGTTTCCTGCGTGTGTGCTTACTCGTGCACAGCGGCGCCAGCTTGCCGACATTGACCTCGAGGACACGTTCATGTCTGTGCCGTTGCTGGATAAACCTTCGAAGGTTGAGTCTGTGACCCCGGATCCTCATAACTCTGTTACCTCCCCTGAAGTTCCGTTCTGTTTGTTTTCTTATGTTTATTTTGTGGTTTTTGTTGTTTTTTGTTTGGGATCTGTGTATTTTGGTGACCCGTGTGGGTTCACTCTTGTGTGGGGGGGTGTTACGTGCCGTAAGTTTTGGTTACGTGCCGTAAGGGATATGTGCCGTAAGTTTCGGGTACGTGCCGTAAGTGTTACGTGCCGTAAGTTTAGGAGGATGCCTGCAGGTCCTCCGGACGTCCTGCCCACTCGCCGATTGGTCGCCCGCCCCCTCGACACCGCCCTCAGGACCTGACCCCGCCTCCCTTGCCCTCGGAGCCGTTTCCGGTTCACCGGCTGAAGAGTTCGCCGCTTCGTCCCTTCGTTGCCCGCTACTTGCTTCTCGCCTGCTAGCTCGCTCTCTGTTCGCTTTTGCTTTGTTTGATTGATCGTGTATGACTGTTTTGCCCTTGACTTCCGATTCTCGCCTCGCCCTTATTTGTACTTTCGCCTTTGTTTCTGATTGCTTGATTGGTTTTGAACTTTCGCCTGTGTTTCGACTTCGCCTCTCGGTTTTCCCTTTTGATACCTTTGCCTCGGCTTGGTGTTTCGTGTTTCACTAGGTGTGTAGGGAGTGTCTGCCTTTTTGTTTATTCGTTAACGTGGGGATTATTGTTTGTTTGGTCAGGGAGATAGATTTAGGCATTGTTGTTTCGTTTCACCATTTTCTTTGTGTTCACTTAGGTAGCTCAGCTTGGGTTACTCGGTAGATGTGCTTTTGTTTGTTTCTTTGGCCTTTGTCACTCCTGACGTTCGTTACACCTAGTGTTTGTATTGTGTTTGTGAAAAACTATAAAAAAAACTATAAAAAAAAGACTCCCTCTGTGTCCCGTGTTCCCTTCTCCTAGCCCTAGTTGTCCTGTCCTCCCCAATCCCTCCTTCCCTTTCACTTTGTTGCGGTCCAACCCTAGACTGGATCGTAACACTCTTCTATATTTACAAGCATATTTTTGTATTTAGATAATTGTCTATAGATTACTAGTTTGTGTGTAGATTATGTGTACACTGTGTGCAGACAAATGTGTAATTTATTTGTATCTTCTCTTCCAACCAATATTTTCCAGTCCAGATGAATCTCTAAAATTCAGTATCAGCTTATTCATAAAGTGAACAGCAGTTCATGTTCAGTATTTGGTCTGAGTACTTTCTGTTTAGAGAAAAACAGGAAAACATACAGTACTGTATTAAAGTCTTAGGCAGCCAAAGAAAATTATATTTAAATGATCTTCATGTTGGTGTAAAACAATGCTGTTGTGCCTGTCAAAGTGCATCAGATTAGCCATTTTAAAACTTCTGCTAAACTTGCACCAGTATTTGCTGCAACCATCCAGTACACACTTTTACTTCTTGACTTGACCAATAGCACACCTCGTATAGTTAATCAATATCTGATTAACTGTGTTATCTTACTAAATTAATTAAGTGTGCAGGATGTGAAATTTAATAAACACATGGAATGGCTGAGGTGCCCCTGAGGAGAGGTTTGGGAACTGAAGCGCTGTTCATCTATCTGTCCAACTAGATATCAGTAACTGTTTGGGGAACAGAAGAAATACTTACTAATTTTTATTGTTATTCTTAATTTGCATATGTTCAAATGCTTTTTTTGTTCTGAGCAAAAGTGCACTTACTGTGTCGCCTCCCACAAAGACATCATCCTGAAGTTTGCGGATGACACCACAGTTATCGGTCGCATCACTGGAGGAGACAAAGCAGCCTAAAGAGAGAGGTGGTCATTGAATTTTGCTACAAATATCCCCACGGCGTCAGGATGAAAACTAATTTTTGTTTGAGGACACTTAGTAGAAAACTCAAGAGTTTTGGTCTATTGCAATCAGCTTATACATTTGTTTAGGCTATGTCAAGCAATTTTTCAAATTATAGCTGAAAGATTTATGTTTAATTGGGGATGTTGTTTGTTCTGTAGTACAATTTCATTGTTCTCTAAAAAGTTATTAAACATTTTAAATGTTTAAGATCTGTCTTTTGCCATAATATAACTTATTTCACAATGGCAATTATCTAGCCTATATTGCACTCTTTATTATCTCATTGGACAGTGAATTTACTTTATGTAGGCCGTAGCCTACCAAAACAAAAATAAAAACTTATCGAACACATTAATTTTCAACTTTCAATAATTAATGTTAAGAGATTTTTTTTAAATGGCATGCATAGCTCTGAAAGTTCTGAGAATATTATATAATTCTATATTATTATTCTGTATATGTGTTTTTAAAAGAAAATGAAATAAGTAACGCAAAAGTAACTCAAAAGTAATATAACGCATTACTTTCCATAAAAAGTAACTAAGTAATGCAATTTGCTACTTTTTGGGGGGAGTAACTCAGTATTGTAATATATTACATTTAAAAGTAACTTTCCCCAACACTGGTCCTAACCTTGCCATTAATTCCATTTTCTTCAAAATTTGCCAGTTGAACACAATTCAATTTCTTTTTCAGGAAGTAGAGTTTACAAACACTGTACATACACAGATGAGCCAAACGGTTTGACCAAATGCAAACCATGTACTGTCTGTGACCAGGGTGAGAATACCACAGTTTCCTTGGTTTTTCATGAATTCATAACTTGCATATTATAGATATTAATTGTGAACAGAATAAGTCTGTATATGGATCTTCATATCATGATGTGGTTCATTATCTCCTGTAAACAGGCCTTGGATTGAAAACAGTGAGGGCCTGTACACACTATTCAGATACAGTGTGTGGGGTCCTGGAAGGACACTATTGTATTAATCCTTATAATGGAGGGTGCAGGGCAGCCAATAAACACACAGCCTGCAAACCTGGACAGTTCATCAAACAGCCTGGTTTGTATGGATTTGTGTGGATGTTCTCAATACCAATGTAATAATAAATACAACAAAACATTTGTTTGTCTTCCTAAAATTTGTGCCTTAAAGAGAATTTGTACTCTTTCCAGGAGCAGAATATATCGATACCGACTGTGAGGACTGCAGTGATAATTCATACTCTAATGGCTCTTTTACATCCTGCAAATCTCACACAGAGTAAGTTTTTTATATTTCTTATTTATACGCTGGAATCATGTATAAAATGTTATTTTCCTTTGAGTTGTACTATGTTTTATCAAAATGGTTTCTCATATTATACATGTCTTTACAGCTGTGAATCCAAAGGACTTCTAGCAGTTAAAGCTGGAGACAGAACATCTGATTCTGAATGCAGTGCGGCCAATCCTGTTACTACGGGCAGCATTAATAACTGGAACAGTATACTGATATTCCTTTTTCTAATTGTGAACAATTTCCTTTTATGAAATAAATATAATTTATAAAAAAAAAATTATAAAAAAAAATAATTTACATTTTGCTTAACAGTATAACGACATGTTTTATCAGATAGGCTAATTCATGTATTTTCAGCTCAATAATGACATTTTAATGATTATGACCATGTACTTAGCTCCATAAGAATTGTTTCACTGATATGTTTTATTAGATTAATAATATGTTGATGTGGCTAAATAGCTACCTGTTTTATTGATTACAGCATTATATTTGTCTTTGATGTATTGATGTATTCTTCTGTCTTTGAATTGCCTTGTGTCTGAAATGTGGTATATAAACAGGGATGGACATAACTGGTACGCAAATACGCATTCACCTTTTAAAAGCGATACGTGCGGCAATCGATTAATGTAACAGTGCATATACGTACGGGACGCCTTTCCTTGGATTGCCACCTTATCGTGGTAGAGGGGTTTGCGTGCCTCAATGACCCTGGGGGCTACGTTGTCGGGGGCAATAGCCTCCGGTAGGGTCTCCCAAGGCAAAAAGGTCCCAGGGGAGGGGCCAGACGAAGAGCAATCCGAAAAAAAACCTGATGAAAAGTAAACATTGCAAGGTCTCGTTTCCCTCGCCCAGACTAGGGTCACTGGGGCCCCACTCTGGAGCCAGGCCTGGGGGAGGGGTCTGTTGGTGAATGCCTGGTGGCCGGCCCTTGGCCTGTGGGGCCTGCTCGGGCCCAGCCCAAAAGAGTTATGTGGGACCATTCCCAGGTGGGCCCACCACCCGCAAGGGGAATATCAGGGGTTCGGTGTTATGTGGATCAGGTGGCGGCCAAGGGAGGCCCTGGCAGACCGCTCCCCGGCTAACAAAACTGGCTTTTGGGACATGGAATGTTACCTCTCTGGTGGGGAAGGAGCCTGAGCTTGTGCGTGAGGTTGAGAGATACCAGCCCCCGGGGCAGACCCAGGATGAGCTGGAGGGATTATATCTCTCGGTTGGCCTGAGAACGCCTCGGAATCCTCCCTGTAGGGCTGGCAGAGGTGGCTGGGGAGAGGGAGGTCTGGGTAACTCTCCTGAAGTTGCTACCCCGCGACCCAAACCCCAGACTAGCAGATTGTAATTGATGGATGGATGGCAAATACGTACGTATTTTATGTGCATTTGCGCCAATATGACAAGAAATTACCTTGCATTTTAACCTCTATACCACAAATGAAGTACGAATTAGCATATAAAGGTTAAACTGCACGATAATTTCTAAAATACGTACGCATTCAAGCTGTTACAACAATCAATTGCCGCATGTATCGCTTCTAAAGGTTAATGCGTAGTTGCGTACCAGTTATGTCCATTCCTGTATATAAATAAACTCGCCTTGCCTCGCTCTCAGCAGTGTTGGGCACAGCTAACCAAAAAGTTAATTTCCATAACCACTAATCTGCTAACTCCAAAGTTTAATTAGATAAGGCTAAACTGATAAACCACAAAAAAATGAGCGGATGCTAACAATAAATACTCACTTTTATCATATGAATTTAGCTTTGGATTGGTTTTTCGCTCTGAAACCCATAAAAACATATCAATAAATTTTAACCTGTTGTACCCATAAATTTGCATGTTCTCGGCCAACAGTGTACCACACAGACTGCTGCAGACATGCTAAAAATATATAGGAAAAAATGTATAATTTTAGGGTTTACAAATGTTTTTGACCGTTGAACTCAATTCACTTTACCTGCAAAAAAATGTCAGTGATTTACAGTTAGCAGAACAAAATTTAGCATTAGCTAATTGATAAGTTAGTAGTATGGCTAATCCACTAATGAAGTAATTAACTTTGCTAATCGGCTGTTAGTAGATTAGTGAAATTCTGCCCACTACTGACCTTCAGTGGTTGCAATTCTAATTTTATAGCCTTTTGCCCAATAGATTTAGGATTTAATATTGTATTAATTTCCATGTTTACTACATGTATATGTCATTAATTGTCAAGATATGTGATTAAAAATAAAGAATAGTTACATTCCTACTTATAATACAACACCTTCTCATTTACTGCCATCTGTTCATCGAGCCTTTTTGAAAGCTTTGAAATTCAGCTTCTATTTGCTTGCAGTAGCATTTTGGCCGAAATGAATAATCTGCACATCACAAATTTAAGTCAGACCATTAAACATATTAAAATATGGGTCACTGTCACAAACTTGAGAATTTAAAAAAA
Organism: Paramormyrops kingsleyae; assembly: GCF_048594095.1. Taxonomy (NCBI): domain Eukaryota; kingdom Metazoa; phylum Chordata; class Actinopteri; order Osteoglossiformes; family Mormyridae; genus Paramormyrops; species Paramormyrops kingsleyae. Next base: position 7,526,810 of record NC_132802.1, on the reverse strand, counting down.
TGTTATGGTTTAATATAGTGTTTGTTTTTTTTGTGTACAGCAATTGACATTCTTAACGTTTTAGGTGTATTCATTTCATCATTTGTTGTTCTTATTTGAAGTGATAATTTTCCCCAAATGGGTATTCAAAAATCAGAAAAACATGCATGTAACCAACAATAAACTGTCAATTTCTATAATAAGATGTATATTTTCCTCAATTTTTTGCCAGTTTTTGTCCTGTGCAGAAGCCAGAAGACTTCAGGGCAGGCGTCAGGATAACAAAAGGGGCTTTACTGAATAACACAACAAATAATACAACTAATATTACAACTAAATACTACGGTAGAAACACAAGGCCAGGTAACACAAGGACAGGATCATGAACACAGCACAAGACAGCAAAGAGGACACCCAACAAGACACATGGCATGACCAGGGGCATGGAACAGACCAAGACAGCAAAGAGGACACCCAACAAGACACACAACAGGACAGGTCAAACAAGTAGAGAGGCAACAGGGACAGGGGTGGAAAGATAAGAGGGAGTCACAGGGAACACAGAGTAAAACGAGGGCAGGACAGGTCAATGGGGCAGGGGCTGGGGCGTGATGAGCGGAAACAAAGGACGTCCGGGGAGTTCTCTAGGAGCTGGGCAGCGACCCTGGGACACAGACCCCCCTGGGCCTGTTCACCGGCAAGGTGGAGCCGGTCCGGACTGCAGGACCTGAGGGCCTCAGAGGGTGCTGAGGGGCCAGCAAGGCTGGAGCAGGAGGGCACCATGGGTTCTTCCTTCTGGGCCTCAGCAAGAGGTTTGCTTGGGGAGGGGGGCAGCATCAGACATCAGGCGAATGGAAATCTGGGAGGCCAGCACAGATAGTACACCACCGGCTCCCTCCCCAGGAGACGTAGACCCGGCCAGCCTCTTACAGCGCTGGGCTTTTTCCACCTCCTGGGGATCCGTGCCTGAAGTAAGTCCCGTCAGTATGTCCCCCGCCCACATGAAGAGTCCTCTGACTTTGTGCACCTTCCACATAGCGGGATTTAGCCTCCAGTGCAGGTGGGTTTCCAGGAGGAAGAAGTCATCTTCAGCTTGCAAGTGGGGTGGCTCCAGAAGGATTAGCATGGGCTGTGCAACAGGAGTCCCTGGCAGCCTCTGTTTGGGCGTGACTTCCACAGGTCCCCTTCCCCAGCGCTGTAACCAATACGGGGTTGGCAACGGCGAGGCAATCCGGACAGCAGGCGGCTCAGCGAGTTCATCAGGGTCCTCCAGGTCACTGTCACTCAGCAGGTCCAACAGTGGATTGTCCACAAGCCACTGAGGTGAGCAGAAGAGACTCAAGCTTAGAAAGGAGGCTGATTGCAGAGGAAATAGTGCAAGCAGAGATATGGAGTGTTAGGGGCTCCTGGGGATAGCCGCTAGGCACTTTGGGGAGTCTGGTCATTCTGTCACATGCGGAAGCCAAAGGACTTGAGGGCAGGCATCAGGAAAACATAATGGGCTTTACTGAATAATACAACAGCAGGGAAACGAAACAGGACCACATGGGGTCAAAATGAGAAGGCAACAGGAGGACTGAGCCACTCTACCATCCCACGTTATATAATAAGCATATCAACAGTAGTAGTTCCTATCCATCCATCCATCTCCAAACCACATATCCTGGACAACACTGCAAGACGACTGAATTTAATTGTTGTGAATATCAATCTATGGCACAAAAATTCAGTTTTATAAAATTAAGACATTTTAGCTTACAGGAGAAGGGTGTTGTGTATTAGCTGCAGTGCATAAATCTCTTATTATACCTACATATGCGGTGCAGGTAACTCAAAAAGGCAGGGGCCTACGGAGCAGCGGAAACGTCATGTCAGATGAGCCATCCTGCATCTCAAGAGATGAATACATATGTGGTACAAAGAGAAAGAAGCCTAACGAATCCCACACACAGACAATTTAGAGATCATGGCCAATTCACCAAACTATCCTACTTTACTTTGGACCAAAGTACCCAGAAGAAACTCATACAACACAAGTAAAGCATACAAATGCCACACAAAGAGGACGGGCAGTATTAAAAGCCTCTATGTGGTGTGAGGCAATGGGGGGTCCTTACGAGGCAGAAATGTAAAGCGCATTGAGACAATGTAATGTTGTGATAATGCGCTATATAAATAAAATTGAATTGAAATTGAAAAGTGCATCCCAATACAGCATTAATATAAAGAAATATAATATTAAACAATTAATAACGTCCTTCAGTATATTTTATCCAGATGACACCGTTAACTCACATATTTACTCTGGCTGCACTGGGTATGTGACTTTACATACATGTATCATTTAATTTTGGGTTATATGTTTGTACTGCGAATTCAATTAATATATAGAGCTCAAAGGAATATACAGCTACAGTATAGCGGTTGTGGTCGGAAGCCGTGAGCTAGGACTGCGATACCCGGTGTTCTACATGTACCATTTCTTAAAGGATCACTGCTATAATTAGCTGCGAAAGAGGTCAGACCTGAGTAACTCTCCTAGACAGACTAGCATCCTCAAAAATAATTTTTTAAAAAATCGACACGAGATTAACGGGAAATAGTATTAAATTGCCCAATGAACCCACCTCGGCGCCTAAGTCTCTGGCAGCAGGAAATTGTCAGGTATATGGAGTTAATTTTGTGGCAAAAGTATTAATCAAAATTTTGAAAACCGCAAGCAAATCATTAAGTATCAGAATGAAAATTTGTTTTCCAAATATCAAAAAAGTCGAATAAAATATTTTTTTTCCTTCTTTTTCTCTAATTTGTTTGAATTGCAAGGTTGCAATTCAAGGTTCAGTAATGTCTTTTTATTTCTGTTGATAAGCAATCTGTTGGTGTGATGTGGTAAAGATGTAAGCTAGTAATCAATAGTTGCAGGAAAGAACCCCATTAGGGCCCATCCATGATCTGTCATCAAAAGACAAATTCAGTGTTTGCAAACAGTTTTTTTTAATGGGCAGAGCCTGTGGCAGAAAGTGACAGTTTGCAAGTATTAGTCTATGGAAGAAATTAAATTAAATAAAAAAAATAATTAAAGAAAAGGTTAATTTGACTTTAAATTTTAAAATTCTAACTATTTGCGCAATTACAAGATTTTATCTGACAATTCAGAAAAGGAAAAACTATTCGTCATTCTCTCTTTTGCACTTAGCTCAGAATCATGAATTTATATCCCATGCTTCTGTTTTTTTAATCCCACATTTCTAAATTTACAAACTCACTATTGTTGGGTTATACAGAGAAAAAAAACAGAATTGTGAGATAAAGTAGGTGAATGTTACGTAAAATGATATAGGTTTAAATAATATTACATGCTGTAACTGTAGGGCTAATACACAAGTAAAATCCATGGAATAAGAGAAAAAAAATTATTGCTGTGCCTTTGGATATCAGAATCGGCATTAAAAAAAACACTGTTTGCAAACACTGAATTTGTCTTTTGACAGATCATGGATGGGCCCTAATGGGGTTCTTTCCTGCAACTATTGATTACTAGCTTACATCTTTACCACATCACACCAACAGATTGCTTATCAACAGAAATAAAAAGACATTACTGAACCTTGAATTGCAACCTTGCATGTGATAGAACACAAATATATAAAAATGTTAAAAATTTCCCCCCATAATTAAAAAAAAGTATATAAATATGAACACTTGACTAAGAAGGGGGCTTTGGGTACACAATTCCTTACCTTTGCATTTCTTGTTGAACTGTGTTTGGCCTACTGACAGCCTGGCCAACCCCAAAGGAAGCACTGGTACCAGGTTGAGGTGCCAGGGTGGGAGAACTGTTGGAATTCCCCTGTGCTTGAGGATTGCTATGCTTTTGGATGCAGCCAAGCAGATTCCTTACAGCACTTTCTATTTCTGAAATCTGCTCCTGTAAAAAGAAAACTTAAGTGCATTTACATTAAATGCGACAACAACAATAATAATAACAATAAATTTAATTATTAGCAAGAAGTGACCCACCCCACACGAATGGTACAGGGTAATGATTCTATTACAAAAAGGTTGGTCACGATCGAAGTATCTTGTCTTGTTTTTTTTATCAGTACTCACGGTGGGATGTTTAAAAACACTGATCATTAAAATGCAGATATTTTTCTTATTTTTCAGAATCGTTCATGTTATCTTGAAAAACATGCTTAATGCATTGTAAAAACTGTCATTTTCATAAACATAATAAACATTTAGGCAATTATTGTACTATGTACATTTATTTAACAATTTAATTAACTAAAAATACATGAGAAGGCACTTATATATTTTAACTTTGCAGTTATATATAACAGTCTCTGACTAACAATACTGAATGTATAGAAAAATACAGTATTAAAAAATAAAAACTTACCCTCGGATTGTTCGATTCAGCCATCGCGATCGATCGACAACGGCGACGACCACCACCACCACCGAAATGGCGCGAGCTGCTCTGTGTAGTAACGACATTGCTGCGCTTTTACTGATATATAAAAACCAGTAAAACTAATGACATTTCATAAAAATATTTTCCAATCGTTTAAAAAAAATAGCTGATACATATGCATACAAATGTTTGCATTGTGGCTGGCGTTGTTCATTGGTGAGGCATCGACCAATAAAATGACTTTATTCCCACCCCAGCTCCGCCCCCGACTCTGCTCTCTCAAGTTTGCATTTACAAGTGCACGAGTGAGTTTTGCTACAGGAATATCGCAAAAAGAGTAGCAAAAGTCAAAGCGCTAGGATTTGAGGTTGTACTGCCAGATCTTAGAGGTTGTGAGTGCCGACTTGTGGTTGTACAGCGAAACTGAAGTAAAGCGCAAAGATAAATGTGTAGTACACAATTGTGCCTGTCATTTTGTTTATGCGAATGACACTTTACACATTTGTAACTATTAATCTGCAACTTCGAAATCAAAACACAGGTGTTCTGAGTATTGTCTGTGTGTGCAAATCGATAGATGCAGCTTTTCACATCAGAGCTGTGAGTATAAATTTCAACTTACAAATACAAATATTAATTTTACAAGTTCTCACATTCAAATTAGCAAGCTCTCGAGTTTTGCTACTGTTTTACCTTCATAACCTCGTCTTGACAGGCTGACGATCCCCGCTTTTAAGAGATTTTACACGTAGATCCAATCTAACCGTTGTTAATACATTAATTTCTACGTCTGTAGATAATTATAAGGAAAAGCAAAACTGAAAGTTTATTGCAACGTCGATTTCTTCCGCCTAAACTTGTACGTGAGTATGGAAAATAAAATCAAGTTGTTCTAGTTGTAGTAAAATAGTATTCAGTGTATATTGTAATGAGAATAAAGTAGCAAAATATAAATTTACCAGTTTAATGTTGAGATTAGGTAAAGTTGTCGCGCGTAGTTTTATTGGGGCTTCGGTATTGCAATTAAGTAGATACACCGCCTTAGCCAAGGCTATAAGTAGGCTACAGTCTATTTTGAAAGTTTAGTTGTAATTTCTTTGTTTCACATAGTTATCCAATGTGATTGTAAAAAAACAGAATATAAAAGTAGTTTGAAAAATAAACTTATACAGACATTGTTTATGATTTCATTTCCTTAAATGTTTACCAAGTTGGTCTGGTAGCCTAATGGCTTATAATGATGATACTTAAATTTACCGATTATTGCTAGATTTTTTTTTTAAAAATACGTGTGTATTTGTACTGCTGTTTATTTTTTTTCACGTTCTCTGTGAATGTAACCTACCGCGGTTAAGTTAGCCTCATGTTCGAATATTCAATTTTCTAGCTTTAATAACTTTTCGCGGAAGTAAGGTGGGGCGTTTTTAATGACAGAATCGTGTTGTCCAGTACACAGACAACGATGCACACCGATTATTTTTGTGCTTCAAACCATTTCGTGATTTGTGCAAAATCGTGTTAATAGCAATAGGCAATTATTTTCGGACAATTGTTTTCCTTTTGTTATAAGGTGACCGAATGATATGCTAGATGACCGATTGGTATGCGGTTATCTAAGTGTTACTTGTTTTTTGAGTGTGCGATACATGAGTCTGCTTTCACTTTTGTTCTTGGACTTTTGCCTGCGTTCGGCCCTGTTTTTTTGACTGTTGTCTTTATTTAAATATATCCTCTTTTCTCACCTAGGATGTCACCTTCTAAATGTAAGACAATGAGAGGGAGGTCCACAATGCTGTGCAATGGAAAGTGAATCCCAGATATTGTCATCTGTGATTTATGGTTATTTCTTTTCACCAGAGGATGTTCACAGCATGCTTATTCTGCTTCAGGTTGTAACATTTATTTAATGCTTTGTAACTGTTTCTAGACTATTGTTGTCTGTTCATACTTCTACATTTCTGTCCCTTCTCTATAATCAGAAAATGCCGAGAATCAGGCAGATCAGGGTGGGAACGTCCCAGAGCACAGAATGTCTTGTCAGCTCTATAGATTCACTTAGTGTGTCTTGCTGTTTTGGTAAAACATTGTGAACCTGTTAAGCCATCATGCAGATCAAAACGTATTGACCAGTTACACTATAAACTGGTCTGTTTACTCATGCACTTCATGCATTTTATCGTCTTCATTTTAACATTTAAAATTTCCCCATTCAATCAGCAATGCATTGAATGTTTTTTTTTGTTAACCATCTGACTGTAGTTACTTTAATCTCACACTCAGGTATAAGATGTATATAATAGATAATTGGTAATTTTACTAATGAGCTATGTTTCTCATTAAACTGTATATCTATGTCTATCCAGGTCCCTCTGATGTAACTGTTTGTTTAGGTCACACAAGCAGCATATATACTGTCATGCTGTTAGTCACAGCTCATGTCAGTTTAACGAGTATGTGACCTGATTAATTGTAACTTGGTTAGATAACTGATTTCATACTGTCTAATGGGATTTTTTTCTTTCACAGACATATTTAATCATTCTTCTGTGTGTTAATTATAATCCCTGTTACGCATGCGGCCAGGCTGAATATAAAATGGGTGATGAATGCTGCTCTATGTGTAACCCTGGTAAGTCACATTATACCATAGAAATGTCAGAGGAATCTGGCAGAATAACCAGTACAGTGGTACCTCAGAACTCGAAATTAATCTGTTCACAACTCCGGATCGAATCCTAAAAAGTTCGAGTTCTGATCGACTTTTCCCCATAAGAAATAATGGAAAACCAATTAATTGGTTCCTGGCCCCAAATAAATTACACCGAAATATGTTTTTTTTTTTTTAAATTTTTTTTTAAGCATTTAAACACAAAATAAACTCTGTATTTAGTCCGCGTTTCAGTTTGTTTCCCCAATCCTGTCATTGTATTGTCCGTCTGCGTTTTGCCTGCCTTACCTGTAATTAAACCCCGTATTCCCCAATACCCTGACGTCTGCGCCTTTGTCTCCGTTCTGTCCCGCTGGGGACGACAATATTATTATAATTAAATGTATTAATGGTTATTATTAATATTAAAATAAGAAATATTTATTTTAAAATGTTTTTTTATTATGTGTTTATTTTTATTATATAATAATAATTACTATTACTGTCTATCATTGTCTAAATGTATTTTTACTGTCTAAATATATGTATTCAGCTAGTGTAAACATGCACAATGCTATCACAGCGAATGCGAGGCTGAGAAGCATTACCCTTTGTTTCCGCTGAGACGTGCTGCGTGACTCATTTCCCCGCGTGTACAAGTTATCTTAGGTCGGTGTTCACGGTTTGACTTCTGAGATTCAGATCGAGTTATAGGTAATTTTTTTTCGAACTGGTTGGTTCAACTTTTAAGAAATTGAGTTCGAGAACTGAGGTACCACTGTATTTCTTATTTCCTATTTCCAGGAAGTTATGTCAACAGACATTGTACAGCATGGACCAGCACTTCATGTGCTCCATGCATAGGTTCTACATTCAATGACCAGCCCAATGATCTTGAACAGTGCAGCCCCTGTACAGTCTGTGATGGAGGTAACATTTCAGTTCAGTTACCCATCTTATTAACTCTTTCATGCAGTATAGTACATTCATTTTTGTCTTGGGTGTTTTTGAATTACTTTTGGTTACTCTTTTGTCTCCTACATAGACTGTGGTGTGAAAACAGTGAGGGCATGTACACCCTCTTCAGATACAGTGTGTGGGGTCCTGGAAGGGCACTATTGTATTATTCCTTATAAGGGAGGGTGCAGAGCAGCCCATAAACACACAGCCTGCAAACCTGGACAGTTCATCAAACAGCCCGGTTTGTATGGATTTCTCATACTCATAATATATGTTTTAATTAGTAAACCCAGATATTAACTTTGCCTTCTTGAAATAAGTTAATGGTTTTAAATTCATTTACCTTTCAGGAATAGAATACACTGATACAGTATGTGAAGACTGCAGTGACAATTCATACTCTGATGGCTCTTTCACATCCTGTAAACCACACACAGAGTAAGTTCTTCATAATTCCAATCAGTCAATGATTTTTTGGTGAAGGAAGTTTCTCATATTTCACATGCTTATTTTTACAGCTGTGAATCCAGAGGACTTCTCACAGTTAAAGCAGGAGACCAAGTAGCTGATTCTGAATGTGGAGAGAAAAGTAACACTGCATTGACAGTTATGATAGCAGCAACAATAATAATAATAATAATAATAATAATAGCAGTCACGGCAGTAAGATACAGAAGAAGAAAAAAAATCCCTGAACATGGTAAGAATATTACATAAGTGCATATCAAGGTTTATAAAAATGTTTTTTATTGGGTACAAAAAAAAGTAATTTCAAGAACTAAAGTTGGCAGTAATCTGAAATACTAAATGCAGAATGAAGAAGTGAACTTGAATGACACCAAGCTGTACTGTGATCATTTTTTTAATTAACATATATCTTTTAGGAATTTCGCAAACAGAATAAGGTGTTAAATTTCTATTTTTTTTTGCACATATTTTTTCAGTGAATAATTCATGTAATATATTCAACCAACCTTTCATAAGACCAGACTACATTCATATTAATTTCATTCTACAATTTTGACAGGACCCACCCCCAGAAGGTGAAACTATGCTGCCAAATCCACCAGAAGTAAGTCAGTATATTAGTAATAACTTCAGAAAAGTAACAGAAGGTCCTTTCATGTATAAGCTGATCGATTTCCATCCCCCTGGGGTCAGTGTAAAATGGGCTCCCATAAGACAGTGACTGTGGATCCTGCATTTATGTCCAGGTCTGTGTTACACGTGTATCTGCTGAATTCTGCAGAGGTTAGTAGTTCACGTTGCTCTTGTGCTAACAGGCAGCTTGTTTCTTCCTCAGGTAGAAGATGACAATGTGATATAAACCCACAGAGGAGCCGCCTGATACTTCTGAGTGTTTCACCTCCTCCTGCTCAGGATTAAATTCTACACTAAAAGCACAGCGGTTAAATAATCCTTGATTTTTGTCCAGAGGATTGTAACGTCTGTATCTCCTCCTGGCTTTCAGACACTAGTGTGGATATTCTTTGCATTTTCAAAGAACAAATCAGCTGCAGAGCTTCTTTCTGCTGCTTAGTCCAGTGGTTTTCAACCTGTGGGCCGCGGCCCCCTAGTGGGCCGCGACGGTATTGCAGGGGGGCCGGCAATTATTATTAATAGAAATTGTAATATTGTTAATATAATAAAAAATGTCTAGTCAAAATCAAATAAATCATAATTTGATATATAATTAAATAAATTACCAGTTTATTCAATAAAGACAATTAACAGCCTTGCTTCCGAGTACTTAGTTAACCCGACACAAAAAGCGGGATCGTTTAAATTCTTTTGCAGTGGGCCGCGGAAACATATGTGTTTGGCTGTGTGGGCCGTGAGTTAAAAAAGGTTGGGAACCACTGGCTTAGTCCATGTCTTGTTCGTCTTTACAGAAAGTTCTGCTTACCTGAATTGACTCTTGGCCGATTCTCTTGACTGTGATTCTCTCTTTTTTAAAATGAATAAACCTGCCTCCTCATGTCTCTGGAGCCCAGTGATTGGCTCCTACTCTGCTTTCCCAACATTGGCTACAGAAGTTCTGGCTACATCAAGAAGTCCACTGGAGTTCAAAGGAGCTTCTTATGGACATGGAAGCAGACACCTGGTGGTCTGTTAGAAGTGAATCCTGGTCTCTAGTTGCGTGATAACAGGAAATTGACACTTTGGTAGCTTGATGGTGGCTTGTACTGGATGGCCACAGAGACATTCTTCAGAGCAGAGACTGTAATCAAAACCTCCAGCCTGGAGGTGTGAGGACAGAGTGCTGTCCGCTGGGCCATCAACTGGTCTGGTTTTAAAATCTTTGGTAAAATTTTGCCTGATGCTATATGAATTTATAATTGTAACCATATATTTCTACAATAGCAAAGAAGTACACTGCTTATAATTTTGTATAATTATTTTTTTTCTATAATGAAAGGGTTTATTTAGATGTTTCTCATTGAATTGTCTTTTAGTAATACAGTTACTAACCAGTCTATGAAAATGATTTTAATTTTGTTTCATGCAAATTTTGCTGTAAGAAAACATTCTCGGTTTTTTAATAATTGGACTGAAAGGATTCAAATAATTCAGTTAAAAATCCTCAAGGTAAATTTTCTACACCGATTATTTGCTTTATGCTCCACGGAACTGTTATATACAGAATGCAGAAGTGGGTGGATGATATTAACTGAGGCACCAAGAGGAAAATGGGGAAAAGCAAAAGGAAGAGAGAAGTGATAGACAGTGGCAGTTGGAGTATGGCAATTAATGCACTGAAAAGGAGTGGATTGCACTTTAAAAATCTTTTATTTTGATAATATTTGCAAATATGGTTTGTAAAAATTTTAGTTTCATTTTCATGAAAACCACAATTTGTTTATTGAAAGACCTTTTTGGGATAAGATCTTTCATTTATTGTCACACTTGAACAAAATACTTATTTTATCAGATTACTCAACTAATTATAAAAAGTAATAAATAGTTATAGCTGTGCTGAATCATTTGAACCATTGAAGTTTTCAATAAAGCTATTAAACACATTGACAATGATGTCTTATAAACACAATAATAATGAATCCATGGTATTCAAAGGGACTTGATTGCTAATTGGATTTCAAGCCAGAGTTCTTTTGTGTTCTTTCATTATGTTTTAGCCTATTGTTGCTTTAATTGCTTAACTGACATTTATCTTGTTTGGATGTAAAATAACAGGGTTTCTTCAGAAATCTAATCCAGAAAACTGCATGTTAATTGAGTCAAACTGCTATTATATTTACATTCATTTAGCTGATGATTTTATCCAAAGTGATGCACAAGTTAGGAAACCTGGGGTCAGAGCACAGGGTCAGCCAGCCTCCCTGGAGCAGGTAGGGTTAAGGGCCCAGTGGTGATGTCATTATTACTGCAGAATCTGACTTTATTAGCCAAGTATGTAACAAATACAATAAAATACAAATACAAATATACTGCACTGAAATATCCAGTCATACACACAGGCAAGTGGGAAGCCTAGGCTTTGCCCCAATTCTGCATGTTAATTTATCTTAGATTAAAGAACCACAACAGAAACAAAAATGTGAAAATAAAGCATTTTATTAAGTATATGTAAGACGTGGGCCTGGATCTCCTGGGGCAGGGAAAAGTCAGATCACAGGCTTGTTTCATTTGCGGTCAGTCACCCAGAAATATTTCATGTATACAGAAAGAATAACACAACAGACAATGCAATAAATGTTTCCAAAACATACCATTGAGTAAAACTAATTTAATACCCAGAATGCATCAGATTTTTAAAATGGTTAATAAATATCTAGATAGGACTTTTTACAACAAATTGTAAATAACTGATATTAATGTTGTTTGCATTTTTGGTGTGTGACACTTTAGGCACAAACAGTAAAACTTTATATAGTGTTACGATCCCTGGTCTAGGGTTAGGGATCGACAGAAAGGAAAGGGAAAGGGTAAGGGAATCACAAGACAAACGGTGGCACGGTGGTTTATGCTGTCGCCTTATAATGCGAAAGTTGCTGATTCGATCCCCATAGCCAACGGGGAACCCTCTGGGTTGATTTCACCTGTCATTATTACTGTATAATATTATTTGATGTGAAGACGTGATTAGTATGCGACGACGCTGAAGTTGGCTCCTTATTCGCAGCCCCTTATTCGGATTTTCCGGTCCACCTTAAATGCTTCGCAGCCCAATGCAATGACGCTATTGCGCCTGTAGGGGGGAAATTTTAATACCTTAAACCTCTCTGGGCCAGGCAAATATCAACTTCTCAGTACACATCAGGTATCCTACTATACAGAAAAAGTGACATTGGCCCAGACTGATTTAATGCTTTAAAAATCAGATGGAACCAAGGCACGTCATACTATAGCACACAATATATTCCATTATAAGCGAGTCCACTATAACGGGATTTTACTGTAATTATTTTGGAATTAATTGGAATGCTAAGACGTGATTTTATAGGCTTTATTATATTGATTATGTAGCAATCTCAGCTCTGTTGAATAGTAAGATTGCGGAATTTCGTCCGACGGAACGATCTTTTGAGAATCTGTTCCCACACGTCGGACGTTCTTTGAGACAACGCTTAACCACTGTTGCCAAACTCTTCAGCAAGTAAAGTCGCTATTGGCTGTCCCAAAAGTCGCTAAATGACGCCATTGCCTCATTTGCATAATGTGCATGTAATTGTAATGGCCGCTGTAGGAGACCGGAATAATGTCGTGGGAGAGACAAAAAACTGTTTTTCCATAGATACGTTTAGAACGACAAATGAACTTTCTTCTGTCGATCTTATATATATATATACACTCACCTAAAGGATTATTAGGAACACCATACTAATACGGTGTTTGACCCCCTTTCGCCTTCAGAATTGCCTTAATTCTACGTGGCATTGTTTCAACAAGGTGCTGAAAGCATTCTTTCATATTGATAGGATAGCATCTTGCAGTTGATGGAGATTTGTGAGATGCACATCCAGGGCACGAAGCTCCCGTTCCACCACATCCCAAAGATGCTCTATTGGGTTGAGATCAGCTGACTGTGGGGGCCATTTTAGTACAGTGAACTCATTGTCATGTTCAAGAAACCAATTTGAAATGATTCGAGCTTTGTGACATGGTGCATTATCCTGCTGGAAGTAGCCATCAGAGGATGGGTACATGGTGGTCATAAAGGGATGGACATGGTCAGAAACAATGCTCAGGTAGGCCGTGGCATTTAAACGATGCCCAATTGGCACTAAGGGGCCTAAAGTGTGCCAAGAAAACATCCCCCACACCATTACACCACCACCACCAGCCTGCACAGTGGTAACAAGGCATGATGGATCCATGTTCTCATTCTGTTTACGCCAAATTCTGACTCTACCATTTGAATGTCTCAACAGAAATCGAGACTCATCAGACCAGGCAACATTTTTCCAGTCTTCAACTGTCCAATTTTGGTGAGCCTCTTTTTCCTATTTGTAGTGGAGATGAGTGGTACCCGGTGGGGTCTTCTGCTGTTGTAGCCCATCTGCCTCAAGGTTGTGCGTGTTGTGGCTTCACAAATGCTTTGCTGCATACCTCGGTTGTAACGAGTGGTTATTTCAGTCAAAGTTGCTCTTCTATCAGCTTGAATCAGTCGGCCCATTCTCCTCTGACCTCTAGCATCAACAAGGCATTTTCGCCCACAGGACTGCCGCATACTGGATGTTTTTCCCTTTGCACACCATGCTTTGTAAACCCTAGAAATGGTTCTGCGTGAAAATCCCAGTAACTGAGCAGATTGTGAAATACTCAGACCAGCCCGTCTGGCACCAACAACCATGCCACGCTCAAAATTGCTTAAATCACCTTTCTTTCACATTCTGACATTCAGTTTGGAGTTCAGGAGATTGTCTTGACCAGGACCACACCCCTAAATGCATTGAAGCAACTGCCATGTGATTGGTTGATTAGATAATTGCATTAATGAAAAATTGAACAGGTGTTCCTAATAATCCTTTAGGTGAGTGTATATATATATATATATATATATATATAAAGCTGTGAATGGCAATGTGAGAAAATGATGCACATCTCCTTGCTGTTACTGCAGCTGGGCGGGGCTGCTGCGCGCCGACTGGCCACCTGTGAGCGGTGTTGCCAACTTAGCGACTTTGTCGCTATATTTAGCGTGTCGTTCTTACTCTTCTCACCGAGCAGCGGGTGCTGCCGTGGGCTCCCCTCCCGTCCCAAGGCGCTCACAGGTGGACAGTCCTCGCGCAGCAGCCCCGCCCAGCTGCAGTCAGAGCAGGAAATGTTCACCTTTCCGCATCCAGACTGCAAATGAATTGCGCATGCGCAAAGCCACCACTGGCTGATCCTGCCTTGGCTTATTGCCAAAAACTCCGCCAAGTAAACAGTTAAATGACAGTTTTCAAGAATAAGTAACTCCGCCAGAGTGGGGTTTTCTTTGGGGTCGCTTTTGCCGGTCCCAAGCCCGGATAAAGGAGGAGGGTTGGAATTGTGATATAAAAAAAACAATTAAGAATCGTCAGAAGAAAGTTCATTTGTAGTTCTAAACGTATTTAGGGTGTTTTTTAACCACCTTTTGTCTCTCCCACGACATTATTCCTCTCTCCTACAGCGTCCATTATCAATAGGCTACATGCATTATTACATTATGCAAATTAGGCGATGGCGTCATTTAGCGACTTCTAGCGACTTTTGGGACAACCAATAGCGACTTTCCTTGCTGAGGAGTTGGCAACAGTGCCTGTGAGTGCTTTGGGACGGAAGGGAGCCCACGGCAGCATTCGCTGCCCGGTGAGAAGAGTAAGGACGATACGTGCTTTCACGTCAGATTCTACAAAAGTCTCCAGTAACACTAGAAAAAGTCGCTAGATTTGTCGCTAGTCGCTTTTTTGAAAACGAGTCGCTAGAGGGGTCTAAAAACTTGCTAAATATAGCGACAAAGTCGCTAAGTTGGCAACACTGCGCTTAACTAAGCGAGACAGTTAACCTGGTCCGGAGCAGACTTGTTCACTCACCTAAGTTACCAGGGTAACTCAGCGGGGATTAATTTAAGACACGTTGATGGAACGGAATTTCCACTTAAATGAATCAGACTTGTCAAAATAAGTCAGACTTTCCCTTAATTCTGCTTCGTGGAATACCCCCCAGTAGCTGTTAATAATCACGAACTCCCTCACTAACCAGCATCCTCTCACCCCGCACAAAGCTTACCGCATTTCAGTTTGCTTCCTTCCTCTTTTGCTTACGACAAGGAGTAAGCGATAAACGGTAAGACTGATCCTCTGTAAATTTTACCCAAATTGATAATTGCATAGTCTATATGAGGAAAAATTCGACTGTAATAATCGGTTATTATCGGTGTTACCTCTGCCTTCCTTTGACCTTTGTCTACAGTCTGGCTAAACCTAATATTTAATTTAGCAACACAAATGGGGGCAGTTTGGATCTGCAGATGTACCACAAAGTCTCTATGAAGTCTGTTTCCGCCATGTAGAACATTCTGGATATTCATTCAGACATAATTGTAAAGCAACTGGTCTTACACTCGATATATTCTAAAGCTGGATTCCTAAAATGTGAGGATACACTTCAACGTAGAGCGTTATAAATGTAAATTAGGAGGATGATGGCTTTAAAAGAGACTGCGACTCCATTTCATTACTCCTGCGTGTAACCCTGCGACAAGCTGCTTTCGCACAAGTGCATATAATTATCATCGTGCTAGAACTGCTTAAGACGTGCGTGCTCAATTGCAATAATAATATTATTAATAATAAAAACAATAATAATAATAACTTAGTTAATAAATGAGAAATGTACAGCAATCCGTGTATATTTTTCGTTACGTTTTTCATCCTTGTTCCGAGACGAGGCTGAAGTTGGCTACTTATTCGGATTTTCCGGTCCACCTTAGATGCTTCGCAGCCCAATGCAATGACGCGATTGTGCCTGTAAGGGGACCATTTTAAAACCTTAAACCTCTCTGTGCCTGGCAAATATCAACTTCTCAGTACAGATCAGGTACCCAAGAAAAAGTGACATTGTCCCGGCCCAGACTGCAGCTTCCTGCTTCTGCTTCCTGTGTGGTCACGCAGTAGTTGCGCTCCTGCTGACTGAGCATCCGGTTGAAGTACACAACTATGCAGTTCCCTGCAGGTTACGCCTGTGAAAGCACAGTACTGAGCCCCTTGTTGCATATAGTGGATGACTAACACTGTTTAAAAGCACCTTCTCTTCTCTCCTAGGCTGGCATTTCAGGATTCGATGCAAATGGAAAAAGAGTGAACTGCACTCGAGAAAAAATGGATTACCATGCTGTGGCCTAAGGATTTTAAACGTTTCATAATTGGTGTAAGTCACTGCAATTCATTAGCTAATGCATGGAGTTATCAATTTCACTCCTTTTCAGGTAGTACTGACTATCGGTTCATATGACTCATCCTGGTCTCCAGCTATGTTAAAACGGAGCTGGGGAGAGTAGAGACAGCTGCAACACTTTTTTGTTTTCTTCAGTTTCTCAGAGAAGTTCCCACTTGCGCCCATTGTTCCCGGGATAGGCTCCGGTCCCCCCTGCAACCCCAGTTGGGATCAAGTGGTTTCAGGAAATGGATGGATGGTTATTTTTTGCAACAATTTCAAATCTTGTGTAATGCAACTTTTAATATTTTAAGTTACCTAAATGAGTGACATCTCATTTAGACCTGTCACAATAACTACATTATCGACTTATCACACAACATAACCTCAATCATTTTTTCGGACCTCCATATTGGCAAATTGTGTTTACATAAAAATGGATGCAGTAACATTTTCGCCAGTACGCACTGCCTCTGTACTGACGTCTGCCCCCTGTGACCCGTGATGCTCAGGGCAGAGTCACATGAAAGCATGTGAGCCGGGGCGAATGCAATGCAGTGCTGGACCATCCGCGGTCCTCAATGTTCACTATTCTAGTGCCGACACACCAGGCAAAGCTGTTCTTCAAAGTCATGTTTATGAAGTGGCATGAATGTTATAAGAATAAATAAGAATCTTACTAAAACCTACCAAGCGCAATGTACTTACAGTATAAAAGACAGGATTGTAATAGTTAATGAAAACATTCCATAAACTGAAATAAAATAAGGTATGAAAATAAAAAAAAACTAAATAACTACATATAATTATATAAACAAATTTGTCTCTTTCAGGTGATTGCCTTCCTTATGCTTCTTATCTGTAATCTCTGCTATTCGTGTAACCAGGCTGAGTATGACATAGGTGGGGAGTGCTGTCCTGTGTGTCCTCAAGGTGAGTCTTTGGAAGACTGGCTCATACTGTCATTCGGGAGTCAATATCAGTGGAGGTTTCCCTGTCCTAACCAGTGTTGGGGGTAACGCGTTACAAGTAACGTGCGTTACGTAATAATATTACTTTTCTTAAGTAACGAGTAATATAACGCATTACTTTATAAATTTACACATTAATATTTGAGTTACTTTTTTTAAAAAGTAGCGCGAGTTACTTTTCTATTTTAATTAATTTGCTTAAAAATATATTTAATTAAAACGAACGTAGTCACGTAGAATCACGCACTCAGTGCTGCTTTGAAAATGCATTCCGAGCTGACCACGCCCACCCTACGGCAATCATTGCGTCAAGGCGGGGATTGGCGGAAGCGCGTTACGTTTAGATCGTTTGAAACATGGCGGCTGGAGATCTGATAAGATCGTTGAATTCATTGGCAGATGAAGTGGAGCGTGAACAGAGAAATAATGTTTTTGAAGCATCATAGAAACACATAGGCTGACTTGAATAATCTGATAAAAATTGAACTAAGGAATTCAGATCACTTGAGTAAATAAGAAATTTCACAGAGGCATGATTGCCGTAGGGTGGGCGTGGTCAGCTCGGAATGCATTTTCAAAGCCGCATTGAATTTTGCTACAAATATCCCCACGGCGTCAGGATGAAAACTAATTTTTGTTTGAGGACACTTAGTAGAAAACTCAAGAGTTTTGGTCTATTGCAATCAGCTTATACATTTGTTTAGGCTATGTCAAGCAATTTTTCAAATTATAGCTGAAAGATTTATGTTTAATTGGGGATGTTGTTTGTTCTGTAGTACAATTTCATTGTTCTCTAAAAAGTTATTAAACATTTTAAATGTTTAAGATCTGTCTTTTGCCATAATATAACTTATTTCACAATGGCAATTATCTAGCCTATATTGCACTCTTTATTATCTCATTGGACAGTGAATTTACTTTATGTAGGCCGTAGCCTACCAAAACAAAAATAAAAACTTATCGAACACATTAATTTTCAACTTTCAATAATTAATGTTAAGAGATTTTTTTTAAATGGCATGCATAGCTCTGAAAGTTCTGAGAATATTATATAATTCTATATTATTATTCTGTATATGTGTTTTTAAAAGAAAATGAAATAAGTAACGCAAAAGTAACTCAAAAGTAATATAACGCATTACTTTCCATAAAAAGTAACTAAGTAATGCAATTTGCTACTTTTTGGGGGGAGTAACTCAGTATTGTAATATATTACATTTAAAAGTAACTTTCCCCAACACTGGTCCTAACCTTGCCATTAATTCCATTTTCTTCAAAATTTGCCAGTTGAACACAATTCAATTTCTTTTTCAGGAAGTAGAGTTTACAAACACTGTACATACACAGATGAGCCAAACGGTTTGACCAAATGCAAACCATGTACTGTCTGTGACCAGGGTGAGAATACCACAGTTTCCTTGGTTTTTCATGAATTCATAACTTGCATATTATAGATATTAATTGTGAACAGAATAAGTCTGTATATGGATCTTCATATCATGATGTGGTTCATTATCTCCTGTAAACAGGCCTTGGATTGAAAACAGTGAGGGCCTGTACACACTATTCAGATACAGTGTGTGGGGTCCTGGAAGGACACTATTGTATTAATCCTTATAATGGAGGGTGCAGGGCAGCCAATAAACACACAGCCTGCAAACCTGGACAGTTCATCAAACAGCCTGGTTTGTATGGATTTGTGTGGATGTTCTCAATACTAATGTAATAATAAATACAACAAAACATTTGTTTGTCTTCCTAAAATTTGTGCCTTAAAGAGAATTTGTACTCTTTCCAGGAGCAGAATATATCGATACCGACTGTGAGGACTGCAGTGATAATTCATACTCTAATGGCTCTTTTACATCCTGCAAATCTCACACAGAGTAAGTTTTTTATATTTCTTATTTATACGCTGGAATCATGTATAAAATGTTATTTTCCTTTGAGTTGTACTATGTTTTATCAAAATGGTTTCTCATATTATACATGTCTTTACAGCTGTGAATCCAAAGGACTTCTAGCAGTTAAAGCTGGAGACAGAACATCTGATTCTGAATGCAGTGCGGCCAATCCTGTTACTACGGGCAGCATTAATAACTGGAACAGTATACTGATATTCCTTTTTCTAATTGTGAACAATTTCCTTTTATGAAATAAATATAATTTATAAAAAAAAAATTATAAAAAAAAATAATTTACATTTTGCTTAACAGTATAACGACATGTTTTATCAGATAGGCTAATTCATGTATTTTCAGCTCAATAATGACATTTTAATGATTATGACCATGTACTTAGCTCCATAAGAATTGTTTCACTGATATGTTTTATTAGATTAATAATATGTTGATGTGGCTAAATAGCTACCTGTTTTATTGATTACAGCATTATATTTGTCTTTGATGTATTGATGTATTCTTCTGTCTTTGAATTGCCTTGTGTCTGAAATGTGGTATATAAACAGGGATGGACATAACTGGTACGCAAATACGCATTCACCTTTTAAAAGCGATACGTGCGGCAATCGATTAATGTAACAGTGCATATACGTACGGGACGCCTTTCCTTGGATTGCCACCTTATCGTGGTAGAGGGGTTTGCGTGCCTCAATGACCCTGGGGGCTACGTTGTCGGGGGCAATAGCCTCCGGTAGGGTCTCCCAAGGCAAAAAGGTCCCAGGGGAGGGGCCAGACGAAGAGCAATCCGAAAAAAAACCTGATGAAAAGTAAACATTGCAAGGTCTCGTTTCCCTCGCCCAGACTAGGGTCACTGGGGCCCCACTCTGGAGCCAGGCCTGGGGGAGGGGTCTGTTGGTGAATGCCTGGTGGCCGGCCCTTGGCCTGTGGGGCCTGCTCGGGCCCAGCCCAAAAGAGTTATGTGGGACCATTCCCAGGTGGGCCCACCACCCGCAAGGGGAATATCAGGGGTTCGGTGTTATGTGGATCAGGTGGCGGCCAAGGGAGGCCCTGGCAGACCGCTCCCCGGCTAACAAAACTGGCTTTTGGGACATGGAATGTTACCTCTCTGGTGGGGAAGGAGCCTGAGCTTGTGCGTGAGGTTGAGAGATACCAGCCCCCGGGGCAGACCCAGGATGAGCTGGAGGGATTATATCTCTCGGTTGGCCTGAGAACGCCTCGGAATCCTCCCTGTAGGGCTGGCAGAGGTGGCTGGGGAGAGGGAGGTCTGGGTAACTCTCCTGAAGTTGCTACCCCGCGACCCAAACCCCAGACTAGCAGATTGTAATTGATGGATGGATGGCAAATACGTACGTATTTTATGTGCATTTGCGCCAATATGACAAGAAATTACCTTGCATTTTAACCTCTATACCACAAATGAAGTACGAATTAGCATATAAAGGTTAAACTGCACGATAATTTCTAAAATACGTACGCATTCAAGCTGTTACAACAATCAATTGCCGCATGTATCGCTTCTAAAGGTTAATGCGTAGTTGCGTACCAGTTATGTCCATTCCTGTATATAAATAAACTCGCCTTGCCTCGCTCTCAGCAGTGTTGGGCACAGCTAACCAAAAAGTTAATTTCCATAACCACTAATCTGCTAACTCCAAAGTTTAATTAGATAAGGCTAAACTGATAAACCACAAAAAAATTAGCGGATGCTAACAATAAATACTCACTTTTATCATATGAATTTAGCTTTGGATTGGTTTTTCGCTCTGAAACCCATAAAAACATATCAATAAATTTTAACCTGTTGTACCCATAAATTTGCATGTTCTCGGCCAACAGTGTACCACACAGACTGCTGCAGACATGCTAAAAATATATAGGAAAAAATGTATAATTTTAGGGTTTACAAATGTTTTTGACCGTTGAACTCAATTCACTTTACCTGCAAAAAAATGTCAGTGATTTACAGTTAGCAGAACAAAATTTAGCATTAGCTAATTGATAAGTTAGTAGTATGGCTAATCCACTAATGAAGTAATTAACTTTGCTAATCGGCTGTTAGTAGATTAGTGAAATTCTGCCCACTACTGACCTTCAGTGGTTGCAATTCTAATTTTATAGCCTTTTGCCCAATAGATTTAGGATTTAATATTGTATTAATTTCCATGTTTACTACATGTATATGTCATTAATTGTCAAGATATGTGATTAAAAATAAAGAATAGTTACATTCCTACTTATAATACAACACCTTCTCATTTACTGCCATCTGTTCATCGAGCCTTTTTGAAAGCTTTGAAATTCAGCTTCTATTTGCTTGCAGTAGCATTTTGGCCGAAATGAATAATCTGCACATCACAAATTTAAGTCAGACCATTAAACATATTAAAATATGGGTCACTGTCACAAACTTGAGAATTTAAAAAAATGTTATGGTTTAATATAGTGTTTGTTTTTTTTGTGTACAGCAATTGACATTCTTAACGTTTTAGGTGTATTCATTTCATCATTTGTTGTTCTTATTTGAAGTGATAATTTTCCCCAAATGGGTATTCAAAAATCAGAAAAACATGCATGTAACCAACAATAAACTGTCAATTTCTATAATAAGATGTATATTTTCCTCAATTTTTTGCCAGTTTTTGTCCTGTGCAGAAGCCAGAAGACTTCAGGGCAGGCGTCAGGATAACAAAAGGGGCTTTACTGAATAACACAACAAATAATACAACTAATATTACAACTAAATACTATGGTAGAAACACAAGGCCAGGTAACACAAGGACAGGATCATGAACACAGCACAAGACAGCAAAGAGGACACCCAACAAGACACATGGCATGACCAGGGGCATGGAACAGACCAAGACAGCAAAGAGGACACCCAACAAGACACACAACAGGACAGGTCAAACAAGTAGAGAGGCAACAGGGACAGGGGTGGAAAGATAAGAGGGAGTCACAGGGAACACAGAGTAAAACGAGGGCAGGACAGGTCAATGGGGCAGGGGCTGGGGCGTGATGAGCGGAAACAAAGGACGTCCGGGGAGTTCTCTAGGAGCTGGGCAGCGACCCTGGGACACAGACCCCCCTGGGCCTGTTCACCGGCAAGGTGGAGCCGGTCCGGACTGCAGGACCTGAGGGCCTCAGAGGGTGCTGAGGGGCCAGCAAGGCTGGAGCAGGAGGGCACCATGGGTTCTTCCTTCTGGGCCTCAGCAAGAGGTTTGCTTGGGGAGGGGGGCAGCATCAGACATCAGGCGAATGGAAATCTGGGAGGCCAGCACAGATAGTACACCACCGGCTCCCTCCCCAGGAGACGTAGACCCGGCCAGCCTCTTACAGCGCTGGGCTTTTTCCACCTCCTGGGGATCCGTGCCTGAAGTAAGTCCCGTCAGTATGTCCCCCGCCCACATGAAGAGTCCTCTGACTTTGTGCACCTTCCACATAGCGGGATTTAGCCTCCAGTGCAGGTGGGTTTCCAGGAGGAAGAAGTCATCTTCAGCTTGCAAGTGGGGTGGCTCCAGAAGGATTAGCATGGGCTGTGCAACAGGAGTCCCTGGCAGCCTCTGTTTGGGCGTGACTTCCACAGGTCCCCTTCCCCAGCGCTGTAACCAATACGGGGTTGGCAACGGCGAGGCAATCCGGACAGCAGGCGGCTCAGCGAGTTCATCAGGGTCCTCCAGGTCACTGTCACTCAGCAGGTCCAACAGTGGATTGTCCACAAGCCACTGAGGTGAGCAGAAGAGACTCAAGCTTAGAAAGGAGGCTGATTGCAGAGGAAATAGTGCAAGCAGAGATATGGAGTGTTAGGGGCTCCTGGGGATAGCCGCTAGGCACTTTGGGGAGTCTGGTCATTCTGTCACATGCGGAAGCCAAAGGACTTGAGGGCAGGCATCAGGAAAACATAATGGGCTTTACTGAATAATACAACAGCAGGGAAACGAAACAGGACCACATGGGGTCAAAATGAGAAGGCAACAGGAGGACTGAGCCACTCTACCATCCCACGTTATATAATAAGCATATCAACAGTAGTAGTTCCTATCCATCCATCCATCTCCAAACCACATATCCTGGACAACACTGCAAGACGACTGAATTTAATTGTTGTGAATATCAATCTATGGCACAAAAATTCAGTTTTATAAAATTAAGACATTTTAGCTTACAGGAGAAGGGTGTTGTGTATTAGCTGCAGTGCATAAATCTCTTATTATACCTACATATGCGGTGCAGGTAACTCAAAAAGGCAGGGGCCTACGGAGCAGCGGAAACGTCATGTCAGATGAGCCATCCTGCATCTCAAGAGATGAATACATATGTGGTACAAAGAGAAAGAAGCCTAACGAATCCCACACACAGACAATTTAGAGATCATGGCCAATTCACCAAACTATCCTACTTTACTTTGGACCAAAGTACCCAGAAGAAACTCATACAACACAAGTAAAGCATACAAATGCCACACAAAGAGGACGGGCAGTATTAAAAGCCTCTATGTGGTGTGAGGCAATGGGGGGTCCTTACGAGGCAGAAATGTAAAGCGCATTGAGACAATGTAATGTTGTGATAATGCGCTATATAAATAAAATTGAATTGAAATTGAAAAGTGCATCCCAATACAGCATTAATATAAAGAAATATAATATTAAACAATTAATAACGTCCTTCAGTATATTTTATCCAGATGACACCGTTAACTCACATATTTACTCTGGCTGCACTGGGTATGTGACTTTACATACATGTATCATTTAATTTTGGGTTATATGTTTGTACTGCGAATTCAATTCATATATAGAGCTCAAAGGAATATACAGCTACAGTATAGCGGTTGTGGTCGGAAGCCGTGAGCTAGGACTGCGATACCCGGTGTTCTACATGTACCATTTCTTAAAGGATCACTGCTATAATTAGCTGCGAAAGAGGTCAGACCTGAGTAACTCTCCTAGACAGACTAGCATCCTCAAAAATAATTTTTTAAAAAATCGACACGAGATTAACGGGAAATAGTATTAAATTGCCCAATGAACCCACCTCGGCGCCTAAGTCTCTGGCAGCAGGAAATTGTCAGGTATATGGAGTTAATTTTGTGCCAAAAGTATTAATCAAAATTTTGAAAACCGCAAGCAAATCATTAAGTATCAGAATGAAAATTTGTTTTCCAAATATCAAAAAAGTCGAATAAAATATTTTTTTTCCTTCTTTTTCTCTAATTTGTTTGAATTGCAAGGTTGCAATTCAAGGTTCAGTAATGTCTTTTTATTTCTGTTGATAAGCAATCTGTTGGTGTGATGTGGTAAAGATGTAAGCTAGTAATCAATAGTTGCAGGAAAGAACCCCATTAGGGCCCATCCATGATCTGTCATCAAAAGACAAATTCAGTGTTTGCAAACAGTTTTTTTTAATGGGCAGAGCCTGTGGCAGAAAGTGACAGTTTGCAAGTATTAGTCTATGGAAGAAATTAAATTAAATAAAAAAAATAATTAAAGAAAAGGTTAATTTGACTTTAAATTTTAAAATTCTAACTATTTGCGCAATTACAAGATTTTATCTGACAATTCAGAAAAGGAAAAACTATTCGTCATTCTCTCTTTTGCACTTAGCTCAGAATCATGAATTTATATCCCATGCTTCTGTTTTTTTAATCCCACATTTCTAAATTTACAAACTCACTATTGTTGGGTTATACAGAGAAAAAAAACAGAATTGTGAGATAAAGTAGGTGAATGTTACGTAAAATGATATAGGTTTAAATAATATTACATGCTGTAACTGTAGGGCTAATACACAAGTAAAATCCATGGAATAAGAGAAAAAAAATTATTGCTGTGCCTTTGGATATCAGAATCGGCATTAAAAAAAACACTGTTTGCAAACACTGAATTTGTCTTTTGACAGATCATGGATGGGCCCTAATGGGGTTCTTTCCTGCAACTATTGATTACTAGCTTACATCTTTACCACATCACACCAACAGATTGCTTATCAACAGAAATAAAAAGACATTACTGAACCTTGAATTGCAACCTTGCATGTGATAGAACACAAATATATAAAAATGTTAAAAATTTCCCCCCATAATTAAAAAAAAGTATATAAATATGAACACTTGACTAAGAAGGGGGCTTTGGGTACACAATTCCTTACCTTTGCATTTCTTGTTGAACTGTGTTTGGCCTACTGACAGCCTGGCCAACCCCAAAGGAAGCACTGGTACCAGGTTGAGGTGCCAGGGTGGGAGAACTGTTGGAATTCCCCTGTGCTTGAGGATTGCTATGCTTTTGGATGCAGCCAAGCAGATTCCTTACAGCACTTTCTATTTCTGAAATCTGCTCCTGTAAAAAGAAAACTTAAGTGCATTTACATTAAATGCGACAACAACAATAATAATAACAATAAATTTAATTATTAGCAAGAAGTGACCCACCCCACACGAATGGTACAGGGTAATGATTCTATTACAAAAAGGTTGGTCACGATCGAAGTATCTTGTCTTGTTTTTTTTATCAGTACTCACGGTGGGATGTTTAAAAACACTGATCTTTAAAATGCAGATATTTTTCTTATTTTTCAGAATCTTTCATGTTATCTTGAAAAACATGCTTAATGCATTGTAAAAACTGTCATTTTCATAAACATAATAAACATTTAGGCAATTATTGTACTATGTACATTTATTTAACAATTTAATTAACTAAAAATACATGAGAAGGCACTTATATATTTTAACTTTGCAGTTATATATAACAGTCTCTGACTAGCAATACTGAATGTATAGAAAAATATTAAAAAATAAAAACTTACCCTCGGATTGTTCGATTCAGCCATCGCGATCGATCGACAACGGCGACGACCACCACCACCACCGAAATGGCGCGAGCTGCTCTGTGTAGTAACGACATTGCTGCGCTTTTACTGATATATAAAAACCAGTAAAACTAATGACATTTCATAAAAATATTTTCCAATTGTTTTAAAAAAATAGCTGATACATATGCATACAAATGTTTGCATTGTGGCTGGCGTTGTTCATTGGTGAGGCATCGACCAATAAAATGACTTTATTCCCACCCCAGCTCCGCCCCCGACTCTGCTCTCTCAAGTTTGCATTTACAAGTGCACGAGTGAGTTTTGCTACAGGAATATCGCAAAAAGAGTAGCAAAAGTCAAAGCGCTAGGATTTGAGGTTGTACTGCCAGATCTTAGAGGTTGTGAGTGCCGACTTGTGGTTGTACAGCGAAACTGAAGTAAAGCGCAAAGATAAATGTGTAGTACACAATTGTGCCTGTCATTTTGTTTATGCGAATGACACTTTACACATTTGTAACTATTAATCTGCGACTTCGAAATCAAAACACAGGTGTTCTGAGTATTGTCTGTGTGTGCAAATCGATAGATGCAGCTTTTCACATCAGAGCTGTGAGTATAAATTTCAACTTACAAATACAAATATTAATTTTACAAGTTCTCACATTCAAATTAGCAAGCTCTCGAGTTTTGCTACTGTTTTACCTTCATAAACCTCGTCTTGACAGGCTGACGATCCCCGCTTTTAAGAGATTTTACACGTAGATCCAATCTAACCGTTGTTAATACATTAATTTCTACATCTGTAGATAATTATAAGGAAAAGCAAAACTGAAAGTTTATTGCAACGTCGATTTCTTCCGCCTAAACTTGTACGTGAGTATGGAAAATAAAATCAAGTTGTTCTAGTTGTAGTAACATAGTATTCAGTGTATATTGTAATGAGAATAAAGTAGCAAAATATAAGTTTACCAGTTTAATGTTGAGATTAGGTAAAGTTGTCGCGCGTAGTTTTATTGGGGCTTCGGTATTGCAATTAAGTAGATACACGTACCGCCTTAGCCAAGGCTATAAGTACAGTCTATTTTGAAAGTTTAGTTGTAATTTCTTTGTTTCACATAGTTATCCAATGTGATTGTAAAAAAACAGAATATAAAAGTAGTTTGAAAATAAACTTATACAGACATTGTTTATGATTTCATTTCCTTAAATGTTTACCAAGTTGGTCTGGTAGCCTAATGGCTTATAATGATGATACTTAAATTTACCGATTATTGCTAGAATTTTTTTTTAAAATACGTGTGTATTTGTACTGCTGTTTATTTTTTTTCACGTTCTCTGTGAATGTAACCTACCGCAGTTAAGTTAGCCTCATATACGAATATTCAATTTTCTAGCTTTAATAACTTTTCGCGGAAGTAATGTGGGGCGTTTTTAATGACAGAATCGTGTTGTCCAGTACACAGACAACGATG
This sequence comes from Paramormyrops kingsleyae, assembly GCF_048594095.1. Lineage (NCBI taxonomy): Eukaryota > Metazoa > Chordata > Actinopteri > Osteoglossiformes > Mormyridae > Paramormyrops > Paramormyrops kingsleyae. The sequence goes on along the minus strand of NC_132802.1, from coordinate 7,499,274 downwards.
CACACCGATTATTTTTGCGCTTCAAACCATTTCGTGATTTGTGCAAAATCGTGTTAATAGCAATAGGCAATTATTTTCGGACAATTATTTTCCTTTTGTTATAAGGTGACCGAATGATATGCTAGATGACCGATTGGTATGCGGTTATCTAAGTGTTACTTGCTTTTTTGAGTGTGCGATACATGAGTCTGCTTTCACTTTTGTTCTTGGACTTTTGCCTGCGTTCGGCCCTGTTTTTTTGACTGTTGTCTTTATTTAAATATATCCTCTTTTCTCACCTAGGATGTCACCTTGTAAATGTAAGACAATGAGAGGGAGGTCCACAATGCTGTGCAATGGAAAGTGAATCCCAGATATTGTCATCTGTGATTTATAGTTATTTCTCAAACACTGGATGCTGGTTTTCACCAGAGGATGTTCACAACATGCTTATTCTGCTTCAGGTTGTAACATTTATTTAATGCTTTGTAACTGTTTCTAGACTATTGTTGTCTGCAGGGACGTCACTAGGATTGAAAGACAGGGGGGCTTAGCCCCCAGGGTTGTAGGTAGGAATTAGCACGTATAGAGGGCTGAAAATTTTTCACCAAACCTATACAGGCTTCTTTAATTTTATTATCTCATTAATCTAGAAGGCTCCACCCTGAAGAAAACAACAACAAAACAAATAATCTCTGTAAAGCCTGTAAAGCTCCACCAGTCTTAATCATGCAAGCTCCCTCAGCATCAGCCGCTCTCCTGCTTCTCCCTCAATCTTTCAAAATACTTTCGTATATCCATCTGGTATATAAACTGAACTTCAGTGTCCCTGTTTTTGCTGTTGTAAAAATATATCCACTTAATGGTAAGTGTCCCTGTTTTTGCTGTTGTACAACAGCAAAAACAGGGACACTTACCATTAAGTTTTTGATCACAATAACTAATTATGACAGCAGCATTATGTTAGTCTAAATTAGTTTTAAAATAGCCAACAACGTCACATTCCATTCACTTACGGAAACCTGGAGTACGCCGTCTCCACCGGGTCCGTGGATGAGAAGAGATTCACAGCTGACACGGGGAGAGGCTGCAAATCACCGGTTTATTCTCTAGACTGATTATAATCAGGGAGCGACCATCTGACATACATTCAGCATGTACAGGAGGGAGCTTTGCCATATGTATCAGCTGTATCCCTTTTAAAGCCCTTTGGGCATCTCCCCCCCCCCTCTCTCGGTACCTTCAGTCTACGTGACAACCACATGTTTGACATTTGCTCCAGTGTTGCCAACTTAGCGACTTTGTCGCTATATTTACCGTGTTTTTAGACCTCTCTGGCGATTCGTTTTCAAAAAAGCGACAAATCTAGCGACTTTTTCTAGTGTTATTGGAGACTTTTAGAGACTCTGACGTGGAAGCACGTATCGTTCTTACTCTCCTCACCGAGCAGCGGGTGCTACCGTGGGCTCCCCCCGTCGCAAAGCATTCACAGTCCTCACGCAGCAGCCCCGCCCAACTGCAGTCAGAGCAGGAAATGTTCACCTTTCCGCGTCCAGACTGCCTCCGCCAAGTATGACAGTTTTTAAGAATAAGTAATTCCGCCAGAGTGTCTCTTTTTGCCGGTCCCAAGCCCGGATATAGGAAGAGGGTTGGAATTATGATATAAAAAAACAAGAATCGACAGAAGAAAGTTCATTTGTAGTTCTGAACGTATTTAGGGTGTTTTTTTAACCACCTTTTGTCTCTCCCACGACATTATTCCTCTCTCCTATAGCGTCCATTATAATTACATGCACATTATTATACAAATTAGGCGATGGCGTCATTTAGCGACTTTTGGGACAACCAATAGCGACATTCCTTGCTGAGGAGTTGGCATAGTGATTTGCTCTAGTTAGTCAGTTAGTACTTGTCCTTGTGGAAGGCTACAGATACGTAAGGGCCGCTGACGTTCTCTGTCGCTCCCTCTATCGGTCCCGATTAGGTAACCGTGCCCTGCCGGCGCCAGTCAGTTCTCGTTTCAATTAACTGCATTTTTTAGATTGAGCCCCCCCCCCCTTTCATCATGCCCTGCTTTAAGCTATATTCTCCTTTTCCTCTATTCATTGTATGTTCTTTATAATTCTATTGAATCCCACAAAACCTAAGTAAAGTTAAGCAATTAACAGTTATTGACACCTACTCACAATCTCTGACAATGAAATTATCTGGCCGCTTCTTTCTGTTGAACGTTGCTACTCGCTAACAAGCAGCGACATGTAGCTTCCGCCTGGGTCCTAATGCCCGCTTTTACCTATAGCAGCTTAAACAGCCAGTACATAATTTTAATTAAATAATGTTAGCTAGACTTACAGCATTATTTTTAATAATAGTCTTGCTTCTATTGTTAAGTGCGTACCTGCGCTCAGTGATATGTTGTATGAAATGTATGGATATATAATTTAAAAATAGTATGATAATTACTATATTTTTAGGGGTGGCTTGGGATCATTTTGGGGGGACTGAAGCCCACCCTAAATAGGCCTAACGACGCCCATGGTTGTCTGTTAATCCTTCTACGTATCTGTCCCTTCTCTATAATCAGGAAGTGCAGAGAATCAGGCAAATCAGACAGGGAACGTCCCAGAGCACAGAGTAACTTGTCAGCTCTATAGTTTCAATTAGTGTAAATCAATTTGGTAAAACATTGTGAACCTGTTAAGCCATCGTGCAGACCAGAATGGATTGACCAGTTGAGATTGAGTACTCATGCACATTTGATTGTCCTTATTTTAACCTTCAATATCTTCAGACAATCAGCACTGTAATGAATGTTTTTGCTGGTTAACTATCTGACTGTAGTTACTTTAATCTCTCAGGTATGAGATGTATATAAAAGATGAGTCATATTATTCACGAGCCACATTTCTCATTAAATTGTAGTAGAAATATCTAAAATCATCAGGTCACTCTGTTTTCACTATGTTTACATCGCATAAGTAGCAAATATTGTCATGCTGCTAGTCATGGCCCATGTTAATTTCATGAAAATTATGTGACCTGATTAATTATAACTTGGTTAGATAATGACTGATTTCATACAGTCTAATTGTTTTTTTTTTTTTCACAGACATATTTAATTATTCTTCTTCTGTGTGTTAATTATAATCCCTGTTACGCATGCGGCCAGGCTGAATATAAAATCGGTGATGAGTGCTGTCCTATGTGTCACCCTGGTGAGTCACATTATACCATAGTGGCCACAAGTCAGTCCTCATTGCTTGGAAATGTCAAAGGAATCTGCCAGAATAACCAGTATCTTTTCTATTTTCAGGAACTCGTGTCTACAGACATTGTAAAGCATGGACCAGCACTTCATGCGCTCCATGCATAGGTTCTACATTCAATGACCAGCCCAGTGGTCTTGAAGTGTGCAGCCCCTGTACAGTCTGTGATGGAGGTAACATTTCAGTTCAGTTCAGCTACCCATCTTATTAACTCATTCATCCAGTATAATACATTCATTTTTGTCTTGGGTGTTTATATTAGATCTGGTTACTTTTCTTTTTCTTCCACAGGCCTTGGCATGAAAACAGTGAGGGCATGTACACCCTCTTCAGATACAGTGTGTGGGGTCCTGGAAGGGCACTATTGTATTAATCCTTATAAGGGAGGGTGCAGGGCAGCCAATAAACACACAGCCTGCAAACCTGGACAGTTCATCACACAGCCTGGTTTGTACAGATTTCTCATACTCAATGTATGTTTTAATGAGTAAAACCAAATATCTTCTTAAAGTTCATGGACTTCAATTTGTTTACCTTTCAGGAACAGAATACACTGATACAGTATGTGAAGACTGCAGTGATAATTCGTACTCTGATGGCTCTTTTACAAATTGCAAACCACATACAGAGTAAGTTCTTCATAATTCCTATAAGTCATTGATCAGGAAAACATCTTTTTTTGGTGAAGGAAACCTTATTTTCCTATGAGTTTGTATTACATTTTGTCACAATAGTTTCTCATATTATACTTGCTTATTTTCACAGCTGTGAATCCAGAGGACTTGTCACAGTTAAAGCAGGAGACCAAGCAGCTGATTTTGAATGTGGAGAGAAAAATGACACTGCATTGACAGCTGGAATATCAGTAGGAGTAATAGCAGTAATCATAATGGCAGCAGCAACATACCTGTTATATAAAAGACAAATATTATATTGTAAGTATTACATAAGTTCATATGAAAATTCATAAAAACTGTATTGAGTATGAAGAAGAAAGTGTTCAAGATTCTAATTTTAAATGCTAAAATGGGTAATAATTTGAAGTACTAATTGCACAATGAAGTAAACTTGAATGACTCTAAGCTGAATTGTGAACATTTTTTAATGAAAATATGTATTTTTAGGTACTCGGGCGCGGAATAAGGTTTGTTACATTTCTAAATTTTTCTGCACATATTTTTTCAGAAAAATTCATGTAGTGCAAAATTCATGCAGTCTTTCATAAGACCAGACTACATTCATATTAATTTCATTCTACATTTTGGCAGGATCAACCCCCAGAAGGTGAAAATATGGTGCCAAAGCCGCCAGAAGTAAGTCAGAATATTAGTAATAACTTCAGAAAAGTAACAGAAGGTCCTTTTATGTATAAGCTGATCGATTTCCAGCCCCCTGGGTTCAGTGTAAAATGGGCTCCCATAAGACAATGACTGTGGATCCTGCATTTATGTCCAGGTCTGTGTTACAGGTGTATTTGCTGAATTCTGCAGAGGTTAGTAGTTCACGTTGCTCTTGTGCTAACAGGCAGCTTGTTTCTTCCTCAGGTATAAGATGACGATGTGAAATAAACCCACAGAGGAGCCGCCTGATACTTCTGGATGATTCACCTCCTCCTGCTCAGGATTAAATTCTTCAATAACTGCACAGCGGTTAAATAATCCTTGATTTTTCTCCAGAGGATTGTAACGTCTGTATCTCCTCCTGGCTTTCAGACACCAGTGTGGATGTTCTTTGCATTTTGAAAGAACAAACCAGCTGCAGAGCTTCTTTCTGCTGCTTAGTCCATGTCTTGGTCGTCTTTAGGGAAAGTCCTGCTTACCTGACTGTTGACTCTGGCTGATGTGACTGTGATTCTCTCTCTTTTAAAACAAAACTTGGCTCCTAATGTCTCTGGAGCCCTGTGATTGGCTCCTACTCTGCTTCCCCAACATTGGCTAAAGAAGTTCTGGCAACATCAAGAAGTCCACTGAACGGGAAAGGAGCTTCTTATGGACATGAAAGCAGGCTCCTAGTGGTCTGTTAGAAGTGAATCCTGGTCTCTAGATGCCTGTTAACAGGAAATTGACATTTTGCTAGCTGGACAGTGGCTTGTTTTGATTGACATTCTTCAGAGCAGAGACGGTAATCAAAACCCCCCAGGTGTGAGAATAGAGTGCTGTCCGTTGTGCCAGCAACTGGCCTGTTTTTAAAATCTTTGGTAAAATTTTGCGTGATGCTATATGAATTTATTTATAATTGTAACCATATATTTCTACAATAGCAAAGAAGTACACTGCTTATAATTTTGTATAATTACATTTTTTCTATAATGAAAGAGTTTATTTAGATGTTTCTCATTTAATTGTCTTTTAGTAATACAGTTACTAACCAGTCTATGAAAATGATTTTAATTTTGTTTCATGCAAATTTTGCCGTAAGAAAACATTCTAGGTTTTTCAATAATTGGACTGAAGGGATTCAAATAATTAGTTAATAAAAATCCTCAAGGTAAATTTTCTACACCGATTATTTGCTTTATGCTCCACGGAACTGTTATATACAGAATGCAGAAGTGGGTGGATGATATTAACTGAGGCACCAAGAGGAAAATGGGGAAAAGCAAAAGGAAGAGAGAAGTGATAGACACTGGCAGTTGGAGTAAGGCAATTAATGCACTGAAAAGGAGTGGATTGCACTTTAAAAATCTTTTATTTTGATATTTGCAAATATGGTTTGTAAAAATTTTAGTTTCATTTTCATGAAAACCACAATTTGTTTATTGAAAGACCTTTTTGGGATAAGATCTTTCATTTATTGTCACACTTGAACAAAATACTTATTTTATCAGATTACTCAACTAATTTTAAAAAGTAATAAATAGTTGTAGCTGTGCTGAGTCATTTGAACCATTGAAGTTTTCAATAAAGCTATTAAACACATTGACAATGATGCCTTATAAACACAATAATAATGAATCCATGGTATTCAAAGGGACTTGATTGCTAATTAGATTTCAAGCCAGAGTTCTTTTGTGTTCTTTCATTATGTTTTAGCCTATTGTTGCTTTAATTGCTTAACTGACATTTATCTTGTTATAACAGGGTTTCTTCCGAAATCTAATCCAGAAAACTGCATGTTGAGTCAAACTGCTATTATATTTACATTCATTTAGCTGATGCTTTTATCCAAAGTGATGCACAAGTTAGGAAACCTGGGGTCAGAGCACAGGGTCAGCCAGCCTCCCTGGAGCAGGTAGGGTTAAGGGCCCAGTGGTGATGTCATTATTACTGCAGAATCTGACTTTATTAGCCAAGTATGTAACAAATACAATAAAATACAAATACAAATATACTGCACTGAAATATCCAGTCATACACACAGGCAAGTGGGAAGCCTAGGCTTTGCCCCAATTCTGCATGTTAATTTATCTTAGATTAAAGAACCACAACAGAAACAAAAATGTGAAAATAAAGCATTTTATTAAGTATATGTAAGACGTGGGCCTGGATCTCCTGGGGCAGGGAAAAGTCAGATCACGAGCTTGTTTCATTTGCGGTCAGTCACCCAGAATATCAAATGACTGCTGTTGCCTCTGACCACATATTCAGCTTTGTGTCACAACAGTCCAGACATTGTGCTTCTCCAAGCTGAATGATTGTGTTGTTGTCCCTGCATGTTTCACTTTTGCTATTATGTTAGTTTCACCAAGAGGGTGTGGTCAGGGAACGAGCCTATCTATGCAACTGTTATCTGTAGTTTATATTTATGGACACAAGATTCCAGACCACCCACAAACACAGCCAGGATAAACATTTGGACAGATGGTACTCTAAATGTATATTTTCTGATTTTTAAATATATTTTTGAATACTGTCGAGAAGGACAATTGGATCAACTACAGCACCGAGATCTTTATAGCAAATATGGAGTTTCCCATAAGAACCACTTCTGCTTTCTGTTTCAGTGTCACTTCAGTTTCTGTCATCTGATGCTTTGTTTTGTTTCCCCTAAAATTTGCGGAACTGGTGACTGGTGATGCGCCATCCCCTTCCTGATAGCTATAATGGACTTTTTTCTTTAAGTGTTTGAGGAAAGTCCTCAGATGGCTTGCTGAGGACTGGCTGAAACTGGATGGCTGAAGGCAGATGAGGTGGCCAATGGTCTTTCTGCGTGACCTGCACTGAAACGGAATAGGACTAGAAAGACTGATTCCACCAGGAACTGCACAGGGACTGCTGTATATCTGTAGCTTTGCCTTTGTAGTGTGTTTCATTTCTTATTCTATAAAGCTGTTTCCTGTAATATGCGTAAGTCATACCGTTTATATGGGTATAACACACTGCACACCCCCGTGTAATGAGTCAGTAGCATGTCAGCAGTTTTGCAGAGCCAGAGTTGCATGCTGTTTAATATATCATATTGTCCGTCATCCTCTGGATTTACCGTAAATATCACAAAAACGAAACAATAACACGTGATGTACATTTTTCCCGTTTGCTTTTAAAACAGTGTTTTTAAAAGTATGTTTTTTTTTCTTTTTCCGTTTTATGTTTTTCACGTTCTGATTTTAAAACGGAAAAACCAAAAAACGCCGCCGTTTGTTTGTCCGATTTGGTTTTGAAACCGAAAATATAAAGAACGAACGATACACGGATTCGGGAGCCTTTCAGTTTTAAAGTAGATTGTAAAACCTGAAGTACGTCGACGTCCCCCCTGACATGGATTATGTGATCACCCTACTATACACAAATATTCAGGGAAGTGAACATAATTTCCCACGAAGCATAAACATGCCAAAATCCCTACTCGACAACATTATACAACATAACGGACAGGCGTCGTTTTTATATGACCACGTTGTTTACGAATTAAGCCTCCGTGGGTATGTCTACGCCTCTCCGTGGAAAACCCTGCGGGGGCTGATTGTTGAAGGTGAACCGGGCATAAACATCTCTGATGATTCAGTACTCCACCGCCCCAGGCTGCAAATGTGAAGAACCGGGGACTGTCCAGCTCATGTGCCTTTGAAGCCTGTTAAATCCACCTCCGCTTACTAACAAGTCAAATGACCGTTCACATGCATTACAACAACAGTAGCTGTTTATTCTCACAAACTGCGTCACTAACCAGCACCCTCCCACCCCGCCTCGCAAGCTTACCGCGTTTTAGTTTCCATCGTTCCTCTTTTGTTTACAACAAGAAGCAAGCGATAAACGGTAAGACTGATCCTCTGTAAATTTTACCCAAATTGATAATTGCATAGACTATATGAGAAAACGTCGACTGTAATAATCGGTTATTATCGGTGTTACCTCTGCCTTCCTTTAACCTTTGGCTAAACCTAATATTAAATTTAGCAACACAAATGGCAGCAGTTTGGATATGGCATATGCAGACCAAAAAATTAGTCTCTATGAAGTAGAGTTGTGACGTTCGCGAACGAACCGATTCTTTCGAACGGCTCATAAACATGAACATAAGAACATAAGAAATTTACAAACGAGAGGAGGCCATTCGGCCCATCAAGCTCGTTTGGGGAGAACTTAGCTAATATCTCAGAGTTGTTAAAATCTTATCTAGCTCTGATTTAAAGGAACCCATGGTTTTAGCTTCCACTACAATAGCAGGAAGACTATTCCATACTCTGACTACACGCTGTGTAAAGAAGTGCTTCCTCAAATTTGTTTTAAAATGTTCTCCCGCTAATTTCCACTTATGAACGATGGGAGCCGAGTCGCGGCTGGAGGGGAGCCGTTCTTTCTGTCGTTCTTTTTTTCCTATGCGTGTTTCACACAGATGCACACAAATTAGCTCCTCCGCGAGACAGAACAGTTATAGGGGGAGGGGCGCACCCAGCGCAGGGGTGCTACTGCCTAACAGCATGATGATAGTTGTGCACGCATCCTTCACTTCCACATTGTGTGGAAGTGTTTGTAGTAAAAGCTGTTTTGCACAGAAATTCATTGCAGCCGGCTTTGTTTTTGATGTTTATTTGTGAGTAGGTATTGTATGAATAACATAAGTCAACGTAGCTTTACACATACACACACTTTGTACTAAAGGTAAATCCAAAATAGTGATGTCACTGTCTAAGCAGAGGGATGTTGTGCAACCATATGGAATATAGTACACACATGACAAATGAGGTAATAATCAATATTTCAGAATAATTCAAACTCAGATATTGGTGTGTGATATCTGAGTTTTAATTATTTGACTACAAATCTCACCTCATCATTCCTCCCAGTGATTATTTCCAGGATAAACTGAGATGCCCCCAAGCTGGCTTCTTAAAACTGACTAAATATTTAAAAAGAGCCAAAAGAGCCGTTCTTTTGAACTTCTCTTTGAAAGGAACGGATCGCCAAGATCCGGATCCCCTCAAAGAGCCATAAATCCCATCACTACTATGAAGCCTGTAACAGCTGTTATGCCGAAAAAGGCATCCCTCTGTAGAATGCATGCCTGTCTCTAAATGACCGATTGGTCGCTGATCTGAAACGAGTTGAGCTATACTTTGTCGAGTTAGGCTACCGTAGTGCTAATCAATAGCCCTAACCCTAACCCTTACCCTAATCCCCAAAAAACCAGTAAAACCCTAACCCCCAAAAAACCCCTAAAACCCTAACCCCCAAAAAACCCCTAAAACCCTAACCCAGATACTGTTTTGTTAAATATAGATTAGATTTTATTCACAGACACTTTATGAAGAAAAGCAAAGATGGAGACATAAGGCACGTTTTTGGTGGTAAAAGAAGAGTAAGTAGGAAATATTAGTGTTAAGAGCTACAGAACATTGTATGAATGTGTATGAAGGAAAGTGGTGGTCAGCAGAAGGCAGGAGAGGCACAGGAGCAGGGAGATGGCAGGATGAGGACAGCGCGCAGGACCAAGGGGTGAGTTAGAAATTAGGCTGTACTTTAAGATCTGCTGTATCACCAAGACAGATATTAGCCTAATAGGCAAATGTTTATTTCTGAAGGCTGTTGGAGCTGGGGGGACTGAGAGGGCTGGAATAACACCAGACTGCTGGACCAGACCAGGCTGTTTGTAAATGTATAGGCTTATTATTTTTACTAGTATACTAGCTACTTCTAGGATAATTCCTTGGAGTTATCAAAACCAAATTCTTTTGGATAGGGATAAGGATAATGAGATCTTCTGTATTGATTCTCATTTTGTTGCATGTCCAGACCATGACCGTGTGTTGCATACTGTACATGTTAGCAAACAGCCCTAGCGCATCTTGCATAACATTGATCCTGGTGGCGACTATTCGTATTGTAACCCTTATTTTCTGCTGCGAACGCTCCAATCTCTTCCGCGTGGATAACGTGAATAAAACACAGGTTACGAACCTGCGTGAAGTTGGCCCCCCATATGTTTCAGATTTCAACCAAACTGGTCTCAATCGTATGTGCCGCGTTTGTGCCGGATTGTGCCGTTAAAATTTTTGTTTGTGCTGTTTTAGTTTCTGAGATATAAATGTGTGTTTACATGGTGACGTCATCAGCGTGAAGTTGGCCCCCCATTTGCGTCAGATTTCCACCAGACCGATCGCAATCGTGTGTGCTGCGTTTGTGCTGGTTTGTGCCGTTAAAACTATCCTTTGTGCTGCTTTAGTTTCCGAGATATTAATGTTTGTTTACATGGTCACGTGACACCAGCGTGAAGTTAGCCCCCCATTTGTGTCTGATTTCCACCAAACCGATCGCAATTATCGTATGTACTGCGTTTGTGCTGGTTTGTGCCGGTAAAACTGTCCTTTGCACTGCTTTAGTTTCTGAGATATTAATGTTTGAAATGTTGTCCCCCCTCCCATTTGCGTCTGATTTCGACCAAAGCGATCGCAATAGTTTGTGCCGTTTAAAAGTTGTCTGTATTGTTATTTTTCTGAGTTATACCTCTTAATTTATGCCTTTACGTGATCGCCGTATAGTGCTCAGGCTTGTGTTTCTCATGTTAGCGGAAAGTGGAGCGTTTGATGACTACGCGACAAAGCTGCACGTAGACTTAGTCAGCTCCGCCAGCCAGATACCGCATTTTAGGATCATGCTAGATATTTTCACAAATGACCGCCAGTTACATACTGCCTCGTTACGTGCAGGCTTGACCCAGGTTATCATCTGTTCTACCAACTCATCACAACACAGTACGATTCCTTGAGATGTAAAGATTCTTGGGAATGTGTAATTTGGGAGTGAAAAAGCAAAACAACAGTATGGAAAGTGGCTCTTGCGGTGTCAAAAGTGATTGTGTGCCATTTACAGTGGTAAGGCACATCACAGAACCCTAAATTATATGCAGACGTACATAGCGTTTTGCTACAAGGTAGTGAACGCCCCAGCACCAAACGCAACCAGTTAATGCTTAATACTGTACAACAATGTATAATAAACTCTTGTCATTTTGCCTGCACTGTGTATTGTGATGTCTTTACCTTCCCATGGACCCTCTTACTTCTTGCACATGGCGGTTAAATAAAAATTGTCCAATAATGAAGTTTTACTGTCTTTGTAAAAATATAGCGAAAATATGTATGTCTATGTATGAATACGTATGTATGTATGTATGTGTGTGTATAGTTAATGAACAGGTATAGACCTCAAAAATATTAACGCCCGCGCCCCCCAATTTCTAAAATGGCATTGCTCACGTGAAAATACAGCGCCAACTTATTAAATAGCAGCATAAAATCAATACAAAGTGCTACATATGAAACGCATATGGGTGTTAGCCGCTGAGAACCTGAATTTATTCAGCACGATCTTGAAATGCGTTATCTGGCTGGCGGGGCTGACTAAGTACGTCACTATACGTGCAGCTTTGTCGCGGAGTCATCAAACGCTCCACCTTCTGTTAACATGAGAAACATGAGCTTGAGCACTATACGGTGATCACGTTAAGGCATAAACTAAGAGGTATAACTCAGAAAAATAACAGTACAGACAACTTTTAAACGCACAAACTATTGAGACCGATTCGGAGGCAAATGGGGGGCAACTTAAAGGCGGAGTCACGTGACCAAGTAAATAAGCAATATATCAGCACTGAAGCAGCACAAAGGACAGTTTTAATGGCACAAATGATTGCGATCGCTTTGGTCGAAATCAGACGCAAATGGGAGGGGGGTCAACCTTACAAACATTAATATCTCAGAAACTAAAGCAGTACAAAGGACAGTTTTACCAGCACAAACGCAGCACACACGATTGCGATCGGTCTGGTGGAAATCTGACGCAAATGGGGGGCCAACTTCACGCTGATGACGTCACCATGTAAACACACATTTATATCTCAGAAACTAAAACAGCACAAACAAAAATTTTAACGGCACAATCCGGCACAAACGCGGCACATACGATTGAGACCAGTTTGGTTGAAATCTGAAACATATGGGGGGCCAACTTCACGCAGGTTTGGTACCTGTATGTAGCTTGTTGAAAATGTGTTATTTTACAACCTTCATTTATTCGTTTAAGTGTTTCATCTACTAAGGCCACTTAAAATTAATAAATTGTTTTACATGACTCAAACTTCTAAAATATTGGTGAGTAGGGGATTTTATATTTTATATTTTATATTTTTAGCGAAAAGACGAACGGCAACAGAGATATACTAAAACTAGAAAAGTTCTCAAACAGCTCGCGAAGGGTAATATTACTCGGTATATTGATGCCCTGCCAAGATTTTAATACCGTGGGCCCACACACAATCTGACAAACGATAAAAACCATTGTCCGAGAAGCGTCAAATTGAAAAATCCGAGGCTGACATTCAAGATTTTTCACCCACAGTTTTTGAGGTGAAAAACACAGATTTTTTGAAAAATATAAAATATAAAAAAAATCGAGGCGGCACCAAAAAATTGAGGCGGGCGGCCATGTAAAACAATTTATTAATTTTAAGTGGCCTAATGCAAGCTGACGTCTTTATAAGTTGAATTACTTACCATTGTGATTGTCCTCCTGAGGTCGGTACAGTAAACGTTAGTTACGTTAACTAGGAAGATAAGTTAAGTTCTCTATTTAAACCAGGCTTATTTGGTGAGGTAAAATCGATCATGGTCATTTTCCAAGGAGATGAACTCCCTATGTTTTCATTCTCATTTTATCATGAATAAAGTGTGCCTTTCTGAAATTATTTCGCCACTTAGCCTGTTTTTTGTTATTAGGCTAATGTTAATGCATAAGAAGATCTAACGTTATGCTCTGAAAAAAACATTACTATCAGTGAAACCTATAGGGGCAACGTAAAAAAAAAAACTAGCTAGCTAATAATAAGCCCTATTATTTGAATTTTAGTGGTATTGATTCTGCACTACACAATTTCATATTTATGGACATTTTTAGAAGCTTCATCTGATAGCCCAGATACTGTTTTGTTAAACATACACTCACCTAAAGGATTATTAGGAACACCTGTTCAATTTCTCATTAATGCAATTATCTAATCAACCAATCACATGGCAGTTGCTTCAATGCATTTAGGGGTGTGGTCCTGGTCAAGACAATCTCCTGAACTCCAAACTGAATGTCAGAATGGGAAAGAAAGGTGATTTAAGCAATTTTGAGCGTGGCATGGTTGTTGGTGCCAGACGGGCCGGTCTGAGTATTTCACAATCTGCTCAGTTACTGGGATTTTCACACACAACCATTTCTAGGGTTTACAAAGAATGGTGTGCAAAGGGAAAAACATCCAGTATGCGGCAGTCCTGTGGGCGAAAATGCCTTATTGATGCTAGAGGTCAGAGGAGAATGGGCCGACTGATTCAAGCTGATAGAAGAGCAACTTTGACTGAAATAACCACTCGTTACAACCGAGGTATGCAGCAAAGCATTTGTGAAGCCACAACACGCACAACCTTGAGGCGGATGGGCTACAACAGCAGAAGACCCCACCGGGTACCACTCATCTCCACTACAAATAGGAAAAAGAGGCTACAATTTGCACGAGCTCACCAAAATTGGACAGTTGAAGACTGGAAAAATGTTGCCTGGTCTGATGAGTCTCGATTTCTGTTGAGACATTCAAATGGTAGAGTCAGAATTTGGCGTAAACAGAATGAGAACATGGATCCATCATGCCTTGTTACCACTGTGCAGGCTGGTGGTGGTGGTGTAATGGTATGGGGGATGTTTTCTTGGCACACTTTAGGCCCCTTAGTGCCAATTGGGCATCGTTTAAATGCCACGGCCTACCTGAGCATTGTTTCTGACCATGTCCATCCCTTTATGACCACCATGTACCCATCCTCTGATGGCTACTTCCAGTAGGATAATGCACCATGTCACAAAGCTCGAATCATTTCAAATTGGTTTCTTGAACATGACAATGAGTTCACTGTACTAGAATGGCCCCCACAGTCACCAGATCTTAACCCAATAGAGCATCTTTGGGATGTGGTGGGACGGGAGCTTCGTGCCCTGGATGTGCATCCCACAAATCTCCATCAACTGCAAGATGCTATCCTATCAATATGGGCCAACATTTCTAAAGAATGCTTTCAGCACCTTGTTGAATCAATGCCACGTAGAATTCAGGCAGTTCTGAAGGCGATAGGGGGTCAAACACCGTATTAGTATGGTGTTCCTAATAATCCTTTAGGTGAGTGTGTGTATATATATATATATATATATATATATATATATATATATATATATACAGTATATATATATATATATATACTGTACAGTGGATGACAAACTCTGTTTAAATGCATCTTCTCCTCTCCCCTAGACTGGTATGTCAGGATTCCAATCAAATGGAAAAGGAGTGAACTGCACTTGGGAAAAAATGGATTACCATGCTGTGGCCTAAGGATTTTAAAGGTTTCATGATTGGTGTAAGTCACTGCAATTCATTAGCTCATGCATGGAGTTATCAATTTCACTCCTTTTCAGGTAGTACTGAGTATCAGTTCATATGACTCATCCTGGTCTCCAGCTATGTTAAAGTGGAGTAGGGGAGAGTTGGGACAGTTCCAACCCTTCTTTCATTTTGTTCAGTTTCTCAGAGACCGTTTGAATTGGAAAGACAAAATTTGAATACGTTAAACCCACATCTGTCAGCTACCCATCCACACTGCTGCAACGTGTATATATGATAATATACATACAACTTACACTTGAATAGATAGATAGATGTTGCAATTTAGGGGTGTAAAGATTACATAATCTATACGTATTTTATGTGCATTCGCGCCGATATGACAAGAAATTACCATGCATTTTAACCTTTATAAATGAAGTACGAATTAGCATATAAAGGTTAAATTGCACAGTAATTTCTTGTCATATCGGTGCAAATGCACATAAAACACGTATACGCATTCACGCTGTTGCAACAATCGATTGCCGCTCGTATCGCTTGTAAAGGTGAATGCGTAGTTGCGTACCAGTTATGTCCATCCCTATATATATATAATTATATAAACAAATTTGTCTCTTTCAGGTGATTGCCATCCTTCTGCTTCTTATCTGTAATCTCTGCTATTCGTGTAACCAGGCTGAGTATGACATAGGTGGTGAGTGCTGTCCTGTGTGTCCTCAAGGTGAGTCTTTGGAAGACTGGCTCATACTGTCAGTGGGGGTTTCCCTGTCCTAACCTTGCCATTAATTCCATTTTCTTCAAAATTTGCCAGTTGAACACAATTCAATTTCTTTTTCAGGGGATAGAGTTTATAAACACTGTACAGGGCAGTCCAGCACTTCCTGTGTTCCATGTGTTGGTTTGACTTACACAGATGAGCCAAACGGTTTGACCAAATGCAAACCATGTACTGTCTGTGACCAGGGTGAGAATACCACAGTTTCCTTGGTTTTTCATGAATTCATAACTTGCATATTGTAGATATTAATTTTGAACAGAATAAGTGGGTACATGGATCTTCATATCATGATGTGGTTCATTATCTCCTGCAAACAGGCCTTGGATTGAAAACAGTGAGGACATGTACATCATCTTCAGATACAGTGTGTGGGGTCCTGGAAGGACACTATTGTATTAATCCTTATAAGGGAGGGTGCAGGGCAGCCAATAAACACACAGCCTGTGAACCTGGACAATTCATCAAACAGCCTGGTTTGTATGGATTTGTGTGGATGTTCTCAATACCAATGTAATAATAAATAAAACAAAACATTTGTTTGTCTTCCTAAGATTTGTGTCTTAAGGAGAATTTGTACTCTTTCCAGGAGCAGAATATATCGATACCGACTGTGAGGACTGCAGTGATAATTCATACTCTAATGGCTCTTTCACATCCTGTAAACCACACACAGAGTAAGTTTTTTATATTTCTTATTTATACGCTGGAATCATGTATAAAATGTTATTTTCCTTTGAGTTGTACTATGTTTTATCAAAATGGTTTCTCATATTATATATATGTCTTTACAGCTGTGAATCCAAAGGACTTCTAGCAGTTAAAGCTGGAGACAGAACATCTGATTCTGAATGCAGTGCGGCCAATCCTGTTACTACGGGCAGCATTAATAACTGGAACAGTATACTGATATTCCTTTTTCTAATTGTGAACAATTTCCTTTTATGAAATAAATATAATTTATTAAAATCATTTACATTTTGCTTAACAGTATAACGACATGTTTTATCAGATAGGCTAATTCATGTATTTTCAGCTCAATAACGACGTTTTAATGATTATGACCATGTACTTAGCTCCATAAGAATTGTTTCACTGATATGTTTTATTAGATTAATAATATGTTGATGTGGCTAAATAGCTACCTGTTTTATTGATTACAGCATTATATTTGTCTTTTTTGATGTATTCTTCTGTCTTTGAATTGCCTTGTGTCTGAAATGTGGTATATAAACAGGGATGGACATAACTGGCACGCAAATACGCATTCACCATTTTAAAGCGATACGTGCAGCAATCGATTAATGTAACAGCGCATATACGTACGGACGCCTTTCCTTGGATTGCCACCTTATCGTGGTAGAGGGGTTTGCGTGCCTCAATGACCCTGGGGGCTATGTTGTCGGGGGCAATAGCCTCTGGTAGGGTCTCCCAAGGCAAAAAGGTCCCAGGGGAGGGGCCAGACGAAGAGCAATCCGAAAAAAAAAACCTGATGAAAAGTAAACATTGCAAGGTCTCGTTTCCCTCGCCCAGACTAGGGTCACTGGGGCACCACTCTGGAGCCAGGCCTGGGGGAGGGGTCTGTTGGTGAGTGCCTGGTGGCCGGCCCTTGGCCTGTGGGGCCTGCTCGGGCCCAGCCCGAAAGAGTTATGTGGGACCATTCCCACCACCCGCAAGGGGAATATCAGGGTTTGGTGTGATGTGGATCGGGTGGCGGCCAAGGGAGGCCCTGGCAGACCGATCCCCGGCTAACAAAACTGGCTTTTGGGACATGGAATGTTACCTCTCTGGTGGGGAAGGAGCCTGAGCTTGTGCGTGAGGTTTAATTAGATAAGGCTAAACTGATAAACCACAAAAAAATTAGCGGATGCTAACAATAAATACTCACTTTTATCATATGAATTTAGCTTTGGATTGGTTTTTCGCTCTGAAACCCATAAAAACATATCAATAAATTTTAACCTGTTGTACCCATAAATTTGCATGTTCTCGGCCAACAGTGTACCACACAGACTGTTGCAGACATGCTAAAAATATATAGGAAAAAATGTATAATTTTAGGGTTTACAAATGTTTTTGACCGTTGAACTCAATTCACTTTACCTGCAAAAAAATGTCAGTGATTTACAGCTAGCAGAACAAAATTTAGCATTAGCTAATTGATAAGTTAGTAGTAAGGCTAATCCACTAATGAAGTAATTAACTTTGCTAATCGGCTGTTAGTAGATTAGTGAAATTCTGCCCACTACTGACCTTCAGTGGTTGCAATTCTAATTTTATAGCCTTTTGCCCAATAGATTTAGGATTTAATATTGTATTAATTTCCGTGTTTACTACATGTATATGTCATTAATTGTCAAGATATGTGATTAAAAATAAAGAATAGTTACATCCCTACTTATAATACAACACCTTCTCATTTACTGCCATCTGTTCATCGAGCCTTTTTGAAAGCTTTGAAATTCAGCTTCTATTTGCTTGCAGTAGCATTTTGGCCGAAATGAATAATCTGCACATCACAAATTTAAGTCAGACCATTAAACATATTAAATATGGGTCACTGTCACAAACTTGAGAATTTAAAAAAATGTTATGGTTTAATATAGTGTTTGTTTTTTTTGTGTACAGCAATTGACATTCTTAACGTTTTAGGTGTATTAATTTCATCATTTGTTGTTCTTATTTGAAGTGATAATTTTCCCCAAATGGGTATTAAAAAACAGAAAAACACAAATACATAAATTATTTCAATATTTTATTGCATGTAACCCACAATAAACTGTCAATTTCTATGATAAGATGTATATTTTTCTCAATTTTTTGCTAGTTTTTGTCCTGTGCAGAAGCCAGAAGACTTCAGGGCAGGCGTCAGGATAACAAAAGGGGCTTTACTGAATAACACAACAAATAATACAACTAATATTACAACTAAATACTACGGTAGAAACACAAGGCCAGGGGCATGGAACAGACCAAGACAGCAAAGAGGACACCCAACAAGACACATGGCATGACCAGGGGCATGGAACAGACCAAGACAGCAAACAAGACACACACCAGGACAGGGCAAACAAGTAGAGGGGCAACAGGGACAGGGGTGGAAAGATAAGAGGGAGTCACAGGGAACACAGAGTAAAACGAGGGCAGGACAGGGCAATGGGGCAGGGGCTGGGGCGTGATGAGTGGAAACGAAGGACGTCCGGGGAGTTCTCTAGGAGCTGGGCAGCGACCCTGGGACACAGACCCCCATGGGCCTGTTCACCGGCAAGGTGGAGCCGGTCTGGACTGCAGGACCTGAGGGCCTCAGAGGGTGCTGAGGGGCCAGCAAGGCTGGAGCAGGAGGGCACCATGGGTTCTTCCTTCTGGGCCTCAGCAAGAGGTTTGCTTGGGGAGGGGGGCAGCATCAGACATCAGGCGAATGGAAATCTGGGAGGCCAGCACAGATAGTACACCCCTGGCTCCCTCCCCAGGAGACGTAGACCCGGCCAGCCTCTTACAGCGCTGGGCTTTTTCCGCCTCCTGGGGATCCGCGCCTGAAGTAAGTCCCGTCAGTATCTCCCCCGCCCACATGAAGAGTGCTCTGGCTTTGGGCACCTTCCACATGGCGGGATTTAGCCTCCAGTGCAGGTGGGTTTCCAGGAGGGAGAAGTCATCTTCAGCTTGCAAGTGGGGTGGCTCCAGAAGGATTAGCATGGGCTGTGCAACAGGAGTCCCTGGCAGCCTCTGTTTGGGCGTGACTTCCACAGGTCCCCTTCCCCAGTGCTGTAACCAATACGGGGTTCGCAACGACGGGGCAATCCGGACAGCGGGTGGCTCAGCAAGTTCATCAGGGTCCTCCAGGTCACTGTCACTCAGCAGGTCCAACAGTGGATTGTCCACAAGCCACTGAGGTGAGCAGAAGAGAGACTCAAGCTTAGAAAGGAGGCTGATTGCAGGGGAAATTGTGCAGACAGAGATACGGAGTGTTAGGGGTTCCTGGGGATAGCCGCTAGGCACTTTGGGGAGTCTGGTCATTCTGTCACATGCGGAAGCCAAAGGACTTGAGGGCAGGCATCAGGAAAACATAATGGGAAACGAAACAGGACCACATGGGGTCAAAATGAGAAGGCAACAGGAGGACTGAGCCACTCTACCATCCCACGTTATATAATAAGCATATCAACAGTAGTAGTTCCTATCCATCCATCCATCTCCAAACCACATATCCTGGACAACACTGCAAGACGACTGAATTTAATTGTTGTGAATATCAATCTATGGCACAAAAATTCAGTTTCATAAAATTAAGACATTTTAGCTTACAGGAGAAGGGTGTTGTGTATTAGCTGCAGTGCATAAATATCTTATTATACCTACATATGCGGTGCAGGTAACTCAAAAAGGCAGGGGCCTACGGAGCAGCGGAAACGTCATGTCAGATGAGCCATCCTGCATCTCAAGAGATGAATACATATGTGGTACAAAGAGAAAGAAGCCTAACGAATCTCACACACAGACAATTTAGAGATCACAGCCAATTCACCAAACTATCCTACTTTACTTTGGACCAAAGTACCCAGAAGAAACTCATACAACACAAGTAAAGCATACAAATGCCACACAAAGAGGACGGGCAGTATTAAAAGCCTCTATGTGGTGTGAGGCACAAGTGCATCTCAATGCAACATTAATATAAAGAAATATAATATTAAACAATTAATAACACCCTTAAGTATATTTTATCCAGATGACACCGTTAACTCATATATTTACTCTTATAACTTTGAAACACAAAATTAAATGATACATGTATGTAAAGTCACAAACCCAGTGCAGCCAGCTTTGTTTGTACTGCGAATTCAATTATATATAGTCAAATATAGAGCTCAAAGGAATATACAGCCATAGCGGTCGTGGTCGGAAGCCGTGAGCTAGGACTGCGATACCCGGCACTACATGTATCATTTCTTAAACGATCACTACGGTGGCCCCTAGAGACAAAACACACACAAAAGAAAAAGCAGAAACAAAATGAAAATGCGCAGCAAATTAAAAAAACACACAAAAGAAAAAGCAGAAACAAAATGAAAATGCGCAGCAAATTAAAAAAACACACGCAAAAGAAAAAGCAGAAACAAAATGAAAATGCGCAGCAAATTAAAAAAACACACACAAAAGAAAAAGCAGAAACAAAATGAAAATGCGCAGCAAATTAAAAAAACACACGCAAAAGAAAAAGCAGAAACAAAATGAAAATGCGCAGCAAGTTAAAAAAACACACGCAAAAGAAAAAGCAGAAACAAAATGAAAATGCGCAGCAAGTTAAAAAAACACACGCAAAAGAAAAAGCAGAAACAAAATGAAAATGCGCAGCAAGTAGACAATCCCAAACCGGAAGTGCTCCACCACGCTAGGGGGCGCGGTGAGCTCATGTGGCACAGTCGCTACACAGTAGTGATGGGAAGTTCGACTGAATTAACTGATTTGATTCTTTCGAGCTGTCCGTTGTAATGAATCGATTCTAAAATCGATTCTGTGATTCACTTTTTCGTCTTTTTTGCGCCTGACCGTATGAGTCAACGAATCATGGGATCGGATAATAAATCAAACGGTGTCTCAAGGTTACGTTATTTGACTGAAAGATGGGGCTGGTGTTCAACAAAAATGTTTAGCTTGACTATTCACAATAAAAAAAACAATATATAAAAAGCAGAAAGGGTGTCGATGCTGAATAAACACGCGTGTATATATAGTTCTTATTTTCTTGACTTTAGCCAAATTCATGTGCATGAGTATCAAGGACTACATCACAGTTAACAACTGCAATATTACCAATACAATCACACACACATACTGTACAATGAGCATGAGTAAACTTGCATACGTTGTTGTGTAAACGTCAAAGTTAATAAATATCTTTGGTTTTTGATGAAAGACATATGGTTTTATTATGCAGAAATGCAATAATTTACTGTTGTGATAAATGAACACAGGGCTGCCAACTCTCACGCATCTGGCGTGACACTCACGCTTTCGGATTCTCACGCTCGTGCAAGAAATCTTACTGCAAATTTATATTATTACATTATAAACCTAAAATTAGCTGCAGCAAAAGCGTTGGGGTAGTTTGCAAACCCTACAGACCATTTACAAGGGAATAAAACTGTCACAAAAGTGTAAAATGCGTGTGCGGACTTGTCTGAAATGGAAAATCTCTGGCCAACCGGCTGACCAAAGTTGACAGCCCTGTGAACAGCTGCGTTAATTTTATTCCTTTCAACAGCGTAACTGCATTTCCGCAGCAAATGCCGCGAGGCGGCGAGGTCTCTTGGGATCGGTTCGCAAACCATTCGTTTTAGTCACCGACCGAGTGTCCGAAAACCGTAAGTTCGATTTGTTCATCGAACGGACTCTCGGACACTCCGTCGGCGACTCAAACGGATGGTTTGCGAACCGATCCCAAGAGCCATTGCGGCGTTCACAACAGTAAATTATTGCATTTCTGCATAATAAAACCATATATCTTTCATCAAAAACCAAAGATATTTATTAACTTTGACGTTTACACAACAACGTATGCAAGTTTACTCATGCTCATTGTATGTGTGTGTGATTGTATTGGTAATATTGCAGTTGTTAACTGTGATGTAGTCCTTGATACTCATGCACATGAATTTGGCTAAAGTCAAGAAAATAAGAACTATATATACACGCGTGTTTATTCAGCATCGACACCCTTTCTGCTTTTTATATATTGTTTTTTTTATTGTGAATAGTCAAGCTAAACATTTTTGTTGAACACCAGCCCCATCTTTCAGTCAAATAACGTAACTATTGAAAATTGGTAGAGCGTGGACTGTATGAGGTAGGTGCCGGTAAGGTTGTACCACTCTGGTGGCGTCGGTAAGAACACCAGGGAAGGCGGATGCAATTCCAGACTTTACTACACTCAATCAGGCAGTATGGTTTGCATTGAAATTCACTGGTTGGCACTGATTGGCCTACAGATGCACTAATTTAGTTGAACACAGGGTGTGCATGTGGTCTACAGAAGGAAACAAAATTATATAAATAACTGAAACAATAAGGGATATGCTCAGCTAAATAACAGAAATATACCTACTTATACGATCAGCAATCGCATAACATTACTGCCATCTACAGGTTAACATTGGTACATAACGAATAACCGTGATACCACTATCTTTGATTAATATCTTATTCCGTCTCTCCTAAATATTTCGCAGTTAACGAGAACCGATTAACAAACAAATTTGACATACAGGATAGACAATAGCAACACTGAACGCAGAATACAGAGTGTCCGCTCGCGATACATTAATAACAGAACTCCTCAAAGTTACACTAACAGCTTAGTAGGTAACCGTACCGCAACATTCCAACACCAAATGCAATCGGTCCAAGACCTGTCACTTACGGTTCGTCAGTGACGCACAATACTGCACCCCTGAACATAATAACTGACTGGCCAGGATCCCTCGGCTCTGGATAAGATGGTCTGGTGCGGCACAAAGGGACAACGCACGCTGAAAATCCAAAGACGCTCCTGACGCTGTTCCAGACGCATGCGCGTCAGCATCCCGTTTCAGAGGCAGCCTTTCCAACATCGCCGCCCCCCCCATTTGATACCAAATGGGGTGACTGGAAAGGCCAACCACCATCCCTTGATTGTCACTCCTCGCTGACCTCGTCATCAGGGAGCTCGGGTAAGACAATGAGACGAACGATGGGCCTAGTATAGATTCTGTCGTTGATCTGCACAGCTGCTGTCCTGACACAGTGATCAGGACCTGGGAAGACCTTCACCACCTTCCCAATCTGCCAAAGGGACCGTGGTAATTGGGGGTCCACCATCATCACCACCGATCCAACTGTTATGTTAGGAGTAGAGATCCTCCATTTCCCTCTAGTTTGCAAGCTGGGCAAATAGTTTCTCACGAAGGCGGTCCAAAACCTATCAGCTAACACTTGAGAATGTCTCCACCTCCGACGTCCAAGCATCTCTGATTGGGGATAAATGACTTGAGGCAACGAGGTGTCAGGCCGCCCCATAAGCAGATAATTTGGTGTGACTGGATCCAAGTCAGCTACATTCGCTGACACATAGCCTAATGGTTTAGAATTCAGTATAGACTCAACTTCAATGAGAACAGTTGTGAGCACCTCTTCACTTACTGTCTGGGAACCAATGGTGGTATACAAAGCAGCCTTCACAGACCGGATTTCCCGTTCCCACACACCACCGAAGTGGGGTGAAGCAGGTGGGTTAAAATGGAAGGAAATCTGTTGCGGAGCAAGTTGCTTCTGGACACTGATAGCCAAACTAGAGAAAGCCTCCTTCATCTCCCTCTCCCCTCCTCGGAAATTGGTTCCCTGATCCGAATATAACTCCGCTGGTTTGCCCCTCCGAGCTATAAACCTTCGAAGAGCCATCAGAAATGAGTCAAGACTGATCGAGGATAACACTTCTAAGTGCACGGCCCTTGTGGTGAGGCACTTAAAAATAATACCCCATCTCTTCTCACTCCGCCG
This sequence comes from Paramormyrops kingsleyae, assembly GCF_048594095.1. Classification (NCBI taxonomy): domain Eukaryota; kingdom Metazoa; phylum Chordata; class Actinopteri; order Osteoglossiformes; family Mormyridae; genus Paramormyrops; species Paramormyrops kingsleyae. The sequence continues at coordinate 7,474,911 of NC_132802.1, read as the reverse complement.
CCCCAACTTTACCAGTAATGGACCAAAGCAGTCCATACCGCAGGAATAGAATGCCGGTTTGAACAACCTAAGCCTTGGCGGTGGTAGATCAGCCATCCTCTGAACAGCTGGTTTGGATCTCCACCTACGGCATTCAAAGCATCCATGTTGGTGACGCTTTACCGCTTCCCGACCCCTTAGGATCCATACAGTGCGCCTTAGCTCCGCAAAAACTCGTTCAGGTCCTGGGTGACTCAATTTGGCATCGAACTCTTGTATCAACAACTTTGTTGAGGGGTGACTAGGATCGAGTACAATGGGGTGTACTGTCGCTGGATCCATTCCCTCAACCCTACGGAGACGTCCTCCAACTCTTATGATCTGATGAGCCAGGTCAAATTCAGGTGAAAGACAATGTAGTCGACTACTGGGTGCTACTGGACTACCCACCTTAAGGAGCTCATACTCCTCTGCGAAGCTATCTTGCTGGGCGTTCCTAAAGACTAACATCTCGGCTGCTTGATATGTACTGGCAGGAAAGGGTCCAGCTAGACCAGCTGCCTTCTGTAGTTCCTGGGCGTGCGAGGCAACCAGCTCTTCCCAGGTCTTAAAGATGGGTCTATCTGTTCTCGGTGTACCAGAGGTGGTGTTCAGTCCGCAAAATGCTGAACGCTTAAGCTCCGTGGTATCCTCCATCTCAGAGCGGGTCGATGAGGGATGAGTGGGCCACTTATCTGGTGTTAGGTGCAGAAAGTCTGGCCCCTGATCCCACCTGTTTGGTCTTGCTAGCTCTTGTAGGGTCTTACCCCTAGTAAGATCATCTGCTGGGTTGCTAGCGGAGCCCACATATCGCCAGGTTCCGGGATCGGTGAGCTCCTGTATTTCTGCCACCCTGGTACCCACAAAAACCTTAAAGTGGCACGACTCAGAGTGTAACCATGTGAGGACTGTGGTTGAGTCACTCCAAAGCACAAGGTGGCGAATCTCGAAGGTGAGTTCAGTTTTCAGCAATTGCGCTAAGTGAGCTCCTATTACTGCTGCGCATAGTTCCAACCTGGGTATGGAAAGTTGTTTCCTAGGTGCAACTCTGGAACGGGCAAGAAGGAAGGTGACATGGATTGCTCCTCTGGCTCCCTCGGAACGTAGATAAGCAACCGATCCATAGGATCTTTCGGAAGCATCGCAAAAGATGTGTATATCTCTCTTAGTGTCAGAGAGGTCCATGTCGGCGGGAGTGTAGCATCTAGGCAGTTGTATTAGAGGTAGGAACTCAAGCTCATCTTCCCAGGTACGCCAGGCTGCGAGGAGTCCTTCGGGGAGGTTGGGATCATCCCAATCTCTCTGTTTATTCCATAGCTGCTGGACGAGTACCTTAGCGCGTGTAGTGTATGGGAGTAGGAACCCCAAAGGGTCGTACTGACTCGCCAACACTCTGTAGATGTTGCGCATGGTGGTAACCTCATAGGTGACCAATCTGTGCTTGTACCTAAGGGTGTCAGCAACACAGTGCCAGCTGAGCCCTAGCGTTGATTCGCTCACTTCTGATTTATCATGTGTCAGCCACAGTTCTTGCCCATCAGATCTGGCATCGGCAGGCAAGTGATCGACGACTTCAGGCACATTACTGGCCCACTGGCAGAGGTTAAAGCCTCCAGAGGCAAGGAGACTCCTGAGTTTATCAATCGTCTGTCGTGCTTCTTGAGCAGATGGCCGACTCCTTAGACAGTTGTCCACATACAAACACCTTTCGACTGCAAACCGCTCCTCACTTCCAGTGGTGCTGTGATCGAAGACATGACGTTGCAGCGCATAAGTGGCACAGCATGGGCTGCATGTGGTCCCAAAGGGCAACACCTGCCATTCAAACACCTTGGGGGTCTCCTCCCTTCGCATGTGGCGCCAAATGAAGCGCAGCAGAGGCTTATCCTCCGGCAATAAAAGCACCTGGTGGAACATGGCTTTAATATCACCACTAACACCTACACAGTGCTCTCTGAACCGCAAAAGGACCCCTAGTAGGGAAGGACCTAACTTCGGGCCGGGTAACAGAGCCTTATTGAGGCAGAGACCTTTGTACTCAAAAGAACAATCAAACACGATCCGTTTCTTTCCGTTATGCTGCACCATGTGGTGCGGGATATACCACATTTCACCACCAGGACGGCTGTCGGATACAAGCAACCTAGATACAGTACCGACTGTTTCTAGTTTCTTTATTTCAGCTCCATAAGCATCTGAACTATCTGGATCTCTCAACAGGCGTTTCTCTAGACCTCTGAGTCGTGGCATCACAGCCTCCAAGGGGGCCTGAAAGAGAGGAAAATTCTTCCTTCGGAGCAAGGGAGCTGCATATCTCAATACACCATCAACCTCCACTCTTGTGGTCTTAGATTCGAGTAGATCAATCGCTTGCTGATCCTCTCTTGAGCGTATCACCTGCTTCTCCTCCCTAGGTGGTAAGACATCTAGTTTCCAGAGGTTCTCCACATTTCTCTTCAGTTCCACTTCCAGTGGACTGAGTGAAGCTAACAAACACTGCTGAGGCCGTAACTGTGACTCTGTAAACCTAGTTGGACCCTGGAGTGTCCAACCCAGCCTGGTTCTAATTGCAGCCGGACCACCAGGGGGTCCCAAACGAACTGGCTCAATTGGGGTTATTAAGTGTGGGTTATCTGCTCCAATGAGCAGCATAGGGTGTACCTTGTCAAATGATTGAAGAGGAATGTCTTGAAGGTATTTAAACTTTGCCTTTAGGGTGGTCACTGGATAGGTATGATCAGCAAGGCTGAGGCGTTCTGCAGTGAAGGCGTCATGAATTCTGAAGCTTCTGTTAGGCTGGGTGATAGGAGTGATACAGAAAGTGACTGACATGCCCTCCAGAGTTTGAACGTCTTGGCGAATGGTTCGTAATGTTAGGGTTTCTGGGGACCCGTGGAGACCTAGCTTATGTACTGCCGCCGGGAGAAGCATGGTACGTTCAGATCCATCATCTAAAACTGCATAGGTATCCAGGGTCTTACCCTTAGTGCGTAGGAGGACACGCACCACCTTCAATAGGACTCGACTGCACTCCGATGGCCTGTCTAGGTACAGGGCCTCCATAGGAGAGTTAACTAGACATGACCCTTCCTTGGTGTGCTTAACATTAATGTCATGCAGTATCTGAAGATGTTTCCCTTGACACTTATTGCACGGTTTCTTAAGAGTACACTGCACGGCTCGATGGGCTCTCGCACAACGCCAGCAGCGTCGATTGGTCCTCATCCATTGGATAATCTGGTCTCTATCCAAGGATTTAAAGGTCATGCACTGGCTCAGGAAATGCTCCTCGCTTTCACAATACGGACAGTAGACTTGCCGTATCTTGTTCTGATGTGTACCTTCAGGCTTCGTTGATGATGAATTCGCCGTCTGTTTGTCAGAGGCATCCTCTGTACCATGAAGCACCATAGCTGGACGAAAGGACTTGATGTTGCCTGAGGTTGTCAGGCCTACCTTTCTCCTGCTCTCTAGCTTAGGTTCCCCGCAATTCACTTGGCCTCCACTATCTTGGCACCATGCCTCATACTGTAGCCACTCTGAAAATTCTAGTAGATCGTATCTCCTTCCTGGACCTCGACCCATGCATCTGCGGAATTCTGACCGCAAATTCAAAGGAAGCTTGCTTAGGAGCCTTTCTACGTGTGAGCCGCATTGGAGCTCCACCTGACCATCCTGACCTAAGGTCTGTAGCATCCCCACTAAAGCTCGTACCTGTAGAGCAAACTTCTGGAAGGATTGTGAGTCTCCCTGTCGAACATCTGGAGCGTTCATTACTGTGACTATTTTCCTCAGAGCTAACTTCTGAGGCTGCCCAAACTTATCTGTCAGTGCAGCCATCGTATCGGAATAGGGTGTGGGCGAATTCAGATAAGCATCTGCCACTAGACGAGCCTCCTCCAGTTTTAGATGGTCCAACAAAATCTGGTACCTAAACAGTTCAGTGGCATCAGGAGGTAGGAGGTTATCTAAGGCAATTTTGAGGCGGGTGAACTCACTAGGATCTGCTCTCGAAAAGTCTGGGATGGTTGGGATGGGACCTCGATAGGTTCTCTCTTTGAGATATACTACTGGTGGTGGGGGAGATGCACCCCATGCAGTGCTCAGTGGTGCATGCTGAGGGTTCACTGGGGTATATGACTGCCTATAGTAGGATGGTCGCCGTGGTTCCGATTCCTGTGGTTGGGGCCAACTAGGCATTTGCCATGGTGTATGCTCATAAGCATAAAGCTGGCTGGCAGGTGTGGGCCTACAAGGCTCTCCTCCATACTTATAGGAAGGGGTTGTATGATCATAGAGCGATCGTTCACCTGGATGTGGAGTGAGTGTTTGTGAGTTCTGATGTAAAGCTAATTTAGTTTGATCCCTGATGACCTGTAACTCACTCATCATCCTGTTCAAGGAATCCATCATAAGCTGCTCTCTCATATCTGTCGACTGTGCAGTTGGGTTCGCAGGCTGACCGAGCCGTGGGGGTAGGTCTGGCTGGTAGGCTGGTGTACTTGCATCCAAAGGATGGTACTGGGACCTAGAGTCTGTAGGTCTGCTCCAATGAACTGCTGGTGTCCCTTGAAGTTTAGAATGCTCCCATGGTCTATGGTAAGTCGAGATAGGCTGTTTCTCCCTCGCTAGTGGCATTGTCACCTGTATATCCCAAGGTTCTACATACTGCCTGTCACGTTTCTCCCTGGAGCCACGGAATGCATGTTGGCCATCAATAGCACACCATGCATCCAGTGTGGGGTGTGCAGAATCCTGACTGAGAGGGCTTGTGGAACGAGATGATTGTGGCGTTATCCCCTTTACTCCATCTACTGCCACATCCTGATGCCTGGCTTCTACCCTGTGTACATACTGTACTGCATAAGGCTCTTGCGACTGTATTGTCTGATTTCGGCCTACCGGTTGGACCTCATAGTCTCTTAGGTATGGAGGCAGGCGAGACTGGCGCTTCGGGCGCGTGGACATGACTAGGGGGTCTTCACCAGGTAACGGATGCTGCATCTTGATGTCCCTCAGTATCCAGAGAAGCACCACATCCGGCTCGAAGGACCAATATTGAAAATTGGTAGAGCGTGGACTGTATGAGGTAGGTGCCGGTAAGGTTGTACCACTCTGGTGGCGTCGGTAAGAACACCAGGGAAGGCGGATGCAATTCCAGACTTTACTACACTCAATCAGGCAGTATGGTTTGCATTGAAATTCACTGGTTGGCACTGATTGGCCTACAGATGCACTAATTTAGTTGAACACAGGGTGTGCATGTGGTCTACAGAAGGAAACAAAATTATATAAATAACTGAAACAATAAGGGATATGCTCAGCTAAATAACAGAAATATACCTACTTATACGATCAGCAATCGCATAACATTACTGCCATCTACAGGTTAACATTGGTACATAACGAATAACCGTGATACCACTATCTTTGATTAATATCTTATTCCGTCTCTCCTAAATATTTCGCAGTTAACGAGAACCGATTAACAAACAAATTTGACATACAGGATAGACAATAGCAACACTGAACGCAGAATACAGAGTGTCCGCTCGCGATACATTAATAACAGAACTCCTCAAAGTTACACTAACAGCTTAGTAGGTAACCGTACCGCAACATTCCAACACCAAATGCAATCGGTCCAAGACCTGTCACTTACGGTTCGTCAGTGACGCACAATACTGCACCCCTGAACATAATAACTGACTGGCCAGGATCCCTCGGCTCTGGATAAGATGGTCTGGTGCGGCACAAAGGGACAACGCACGCTGAAAATCCAAAGACGCTCCTGACGCTGTTCCAGACGCATGCGCGTCAGCATCCCGTTTCAGAGGCAGCCTTTCCAACAGTAACCTTGCGACACCGTTTGATTTATTATCCGATCCCATGATTCGTTGACTCATACGGTCAGGCGCAAAAAAGACGGAAAAAAAGTGAATCACAGAATCGATTTTAGAATCGATTCATTACAACGGACAGCTCGAAAGAATCAAATCAGTTAATTCAGTCGAACTTCCCATCACTACTGTGTAGCGACTGTGCCACATGAGCTCACCGCGCCCCCTAGCGTGGTGGAGCACTTCCGGTTTGGGATTGTCTACTTGCTGCGCATTTTCATTTTGTTTCTGCTTTTTCTTTTGCGTGTGTTTTTTTAACTTGCTGCGCATTTTCATTTTGTTTCTGCTTTTTCTTTTGCGTGTGTTTTTTTTAACTTGCTGCGCATTTTCATTTTGTTTCTGCTTTTTCTTTTGTGTGTTTTTTTAATTTGCTGCGCATTTTCATTTTGTTTCTGCTTTTTCTTTTGCGTGTGTTTTTTTTAACTTGCTGCGCATTTTCATTTTGTTTCTGCTTTTTCTTTTGCGTGTGTTTTTTTAATTTGCTGCGCATTTTCATTTTGTTTCTGCTTTTTCTTTTGTGTGTGTTTTTTTAATTTGCTGCGCATTTTCATTTTGTTTCTGCTTTTTCTTTTGTGTGTTTTTTTAATTTGCTGCGCATTTTCATTTTGTTTCTGCTTTTTCTTTTGTGTGTGTTTTGTCTCTAGGGGCCACCGTAGGGATCACTGCTATAATTAGCTGCGAAAGAGGTCGGACCAGTGTAACTCTCCTAGACAGACTAGCATCCTCAAAAATAATAAGAAATCGACACGAGATTAACGAGAAATAGTATTAAATTGCCCAATGAACCCACCTCGGCGCCTAGGAGTCTGACAGCAGAAAGTTGTCAGGTGACTGCGGCATATTTACCGCGGGAGGATTTACGCTGCTTCGTCGCAGCACTGTTTCGTTTTTGCTTGAATCTACTATTCTACTTCCTTTTGCGTACTGATATTTCTGTTAAAAGCGTTAGAAGTATATTCTGGAACCGCATCACCGGCAAATGAAATGACGAAATTCATATTCAAGGTAATATATCTGCAGAGTTGTAAACGATGTCAAATAATTAATTTATTCCAGCTTCTTTTTAGCTAAATATTAGACTTCTTAAACAATCAGCTTAATAAATGACTTGTTGGGAGAGTGCATTTTTTCAAACTACAACGACAGGATAGGATATTTGACAATATCTATATCTAAATGGGAGGGGCATTTTTTAAATCTTAACCCAAATTATTTTTGGTTCTAACACTCTTTTTTCTTTTTTATAGTTTGCGTTTTTGGACTAATTTTAAAGTCTCGTATGTAAAGTACTTAAATAATAGGAAATGGCTTTGTAAAAACATAGCAAATGAAATAGTATAAATTATGTAGGCTATAACAAAAAGAAGAAGTAAAAGGGCTTGGCTGCACCTAGGGGATTTCCATTCTTTTATTTCACTTTCTGTTTTAGCTTCATGTTACATTAAACAGGCCTTTGTGGTTGCATGTAGGTCGTATGAACCTCTGAATGGGCCGGGAAAAGTTGTATAGCTGTAATTGCTTAACGTGCACATTTTTATCTTATTCTGTTGTATCTGTTTATCCTTCTATAAAAAGCCATAAACTTAAAGTACATTACAGTCAAAGCCCTATTACATTTCTTTTCAAATATTGAATTTGAATAAAAATTAATATTACTTCAGAATCAGACTATGGGCAAGTATATAACACAAAGATCTCCTACCAATTAGAACAGTACCTCTTATTGCAAAATTCATACAGACATAACACTATCATGCCTTGCACAAAACAACAGAGCTTATACTGCATTTAAAGAAACGTCCTGTCTTGTGTAAACACAATATCATTTTAAGGTCACTAAGGGAATACAAAATAGGGTTATATAGAAAAGCAAAATGCACGGTAGTGTGAGATGTAAAAGTTATTAAATCATACAGTTAAGTAAATATATTGAGATCAGGAGCAAAGTATGCAGTGCAAAATGACTTTCTTTCCAATAGAGATACACAAAATATGAAGAAGCAGCTTATTATGTTCACCAGCCATGAGATTTGAATCTAAAACCTTCTGAACACAGACCCCCCTAATTAACTGAGCTACACACTGCCAATCAGAGGCTTTTCTCATGTAACAGATGATGGAGCCACACAAACTGCCCTGTGATTTAATGCCCTGCCCTGTGATTACGGTTTGAGGGTGAAACCTTTCATTAACTGAGATTGAATATGTATATTAGCAGGTTTATTCGCCACATCTCCTGCTCCTTTGCCTTACCCTCTGCCATGCATGCAACCTGACTGAGTATAAAGTGGGTGAGGAGTGCTGCCCAATGTGTCCTTCCGGTGAGCCATCTTCCGTCGTGCTCTGGTTCCTGTCTGAAGTGCCGGACTACAGGCTTGAGTTCTTTAGGTCGGGACGTGAAGGACCTCTATCTAACTTACCAAATGTGTTTTTCCTCCAGGACATCATGTTCAAAAACATTGTAGCAGAAATGCTAACACTACATGTGCTCCATGTACCGGATTGACTTTCAATGATGAACCAAATGGACTCTCACACTGTAAGCTATGTGCGGTTTGTGACCAAGGTAAAATCAATCAACTACTGTTCCATACCTTTTAAAGTAATATACTGTGTAGCATCCCATCTATTCTGTAACGGTTTAATAATCTCATGTGTGTGGTTTTATTGATTTAATCTGCATTCCCTGTAGGCCTTGGTTTGAAAACAGTGAGGGCATGTACACCCACTTCAGACACAGTGTGTGGGATCCTGGAAGGGCACTATTGTATTAGTCCTTATAAGGGAGGGTGCAGAACAGCCCATAAACACACAGCCTGTGAACCTGGACAGTTCATCAAACAGCCAGGTCTGATTTCCCTTTCGCATTCTTAAACCTTATTGACATTTTATAAATGTTTCTGACCTATAATCCGTTTTTAAAAACTGCTTGCAATACATTTTAATATCTTCTAATAATAATCTGTCATATTTCCTTGGATAGGAACAGCCTCTGCAAATACTGCATGTGAGGACTGTCAGGAAAATTCATACTCAAACGGTTCTTTTACATCCTGCATGCCACATGCAACTTGCAGACCTGGACAATTCATTCATCGGAGGGGTAGAACTGGCTTTCTTTTGCTCTAAAGAATAAACCAAATGCATTTTATAGCAAATTTTCAAAATATACAGTGTAGCCAAAAATTATTTGTATCCCATGGAAAAAATGGTCAAAAATGGAAATTGTGGATATTGATTGTGAAATTGTATGACTCATTTCCTCAGTGCATTGGGTATTTCAGCAGTTTTACTCATGTTGGGAAACTCAACTAACCCTACAAATGCTTGTGTGGAGAATGACCACCAAGGCCACTTGTAGAAACAAAGGGCTCCCAATTAGCTGCCTGTCTGGAACACCTGCTATTACGTGTCACGTTAAATGATCTCTGTTATGACTGGGAATTCCTCCCAATGTCACATATTCATTCATTTCTATGAATGGCCAGGTGTTCAAAGGCAATAAGTTACATCTTTTGAAAACAATTACAGAATATGTTTTGAATATTTTTTTTTCTTGTTTCTTTACATAACACACATAATTGTATCATTTTTGACAGTTTGAAAGTTTGTTCTTCATTATCCTCAATTTAATTTCCATTTTTGACCATTTTTTTCCATAGTGTACAAATCTTTGGCTACACTGTACTTTTAATAGATCTTGTGTTTTTATTGTTGTGGTTGTTGATTATGATGATGATGATTAATGATGATGATAATAATCATCTATTCTTTTGTTAATGTTATAGGAACAAAATATGCAGATACAGAATGTGAGGATTGTCAGGAAAATACTTACTCAAACGGCTCTTTTACAAACTGCATGCCACATGCAACTTGCAAACCTGGACAATTCATTCATTGGATGGGTAGAACTGGCTTTGTTTTGTTCTGAAGAATAAAACAAATGCATTTTACAACAAATTTTCAAAATACAGTGTAGCCAAAAATGATTTGTATCCCATGGAAAAAATGGTCAAAAATGGCAATTGTGGATATTGATTGTGAAATTCTATGACTCTTTCCCTTAGTGTATTGCAGAGGTGGAAATTTCAGGTTCAGAAAGTACAAATCCAGACCAAGATTTTGTTTCAACCTACCAGTTGAGTACTCTGTGACTGTGACTCTTTATGCTCAACTGGTTGGTTGAAAGTTGTTTGACCATTTTTTTCCATAGTGTAAAAATCTTTGGCTGCACTGTACTTTTAATAGATATTGTGTTTTTATTGTTGTGGTTGTTGATTATGATGATGATGATTAATGATGATGATAATAATCATCTATTCTTTTGTTAATGTTATAGGAACAACATCTGCAGAAACAGAATGTGAGGATTGTCAGGAAAATACTTACTCAAACGGAACTTCCACATCCTGCATGCCGCACACAGAGTGCGTCTGGTCCCCTGCTTTTTCCTGTCCACATTTCATATAATATTACTGATCATGACAACCCAGAATTTGAATATAAAACTAAGGAATGGATTGCTTTTCAATATTTGTGTATTTGTGTGTATTATTATGTATGCATTGATTTACATTTCCACGTGAATCAGACACACTTGCCTTATGTCTTCATTTTTACAGCTGTGAGTCTGAAGGACGGGTGACTGTTAGAGCAGGAGATCCAGCATCTGATGCAGAATGTGGGGAGACCAGTTTGCCTCATCATGTACTTTGGCCCCCTGTGGCAGCTGTAGTATTCATAGGAATAATAATCATAGTAGTCTGCAAACGGCGCAAAAAACGGGTTCAGTCATATAAAGTGGTAAGAGACACTTCTTTAAGGCATTTGAATAAATGAGGAATTCTGAAATTTTAGACATAACCAATAGAAACAGGAATACCTGTTCAATGTTTCACATTTTTAATGGTATAGTAATTAGGGTTAGACGATATATCGATAAAATACTATATATCATGATTATGAACATTCATTTCGTCATCATTTTCAATATTGTGAGTATTGTGATATTCACTTGTTTCCTTGCATAATTAACAGTTATAGTGCCATATTTTTTTTTACAAATTCCATCAAGATAGGAGTCTATTTTGCACCTACATATGAATTATAGAATATTGTGTTAAATATTAATATTATAAAAAATCTCTGAAAATACTGTGATATCATTTTTATGGCATATTGCCCTGCCCTAGTCAAATCCATTCCCTGGAATGAACAGTGAGGCAGTCAGAAGAAAAAACTTAGCAAGAAAATGTACTGTCAGCATTTTCTAGTACTATGCCCTACGATAAAGTTTATTTTGTATGATTTATTTATTCAAATTAGATTTCATTTTGCAGTCCATTCAGTCACCTTTTTCATGTTCTGAATCTTTAAGGGTAATTCTAAGGGAATATAAGCAAAAAATGGAGCAATGAAGTAAAGAAACAATGACTTGAATTATATTGTAATAATTATTGATACCAGTTGGTATAAAAAAAATATCATGATCAAATATTTTGCCATATTGCCCAGCCCTAATAATACTTATTATGTATTCCCTAATATTAAAAAACGTTTTTAGAATTTTAATGCTGTTGAGGTTATTTAACAGAAATATTTCTTTGTAGGAAAGGACACAAGAATAGCAAACTGGAAAACCATGACCAAGTAAGTAAAAAAGAAAAAGAAAAATTAGAGAAACACAGTTGGCATAAACTAAAATGTGCTGAACACGTGAAAGATCCTTCTTCATGGTGTCCCCCAGCTCTCCGATCCACCCAGCTGTGGATAGACACTGTGTAGCTATGAATAACACATAGTACAGTATGTCTAGCTACATTACTTCTTAATTACTGCTTCAGTGCTTAAATGGTATTTAGGTTTCACACAGTTAAGTTTAAAGCAAACCTGTAAATATGTTTGTCACTGACTATCCAGCAAAATGACTGTGTTGTTGCCTCTGGCCACATATTCAGCTTTGTGTCACAACAGTCCAGACATTGTGTTACTCCAAGCTCAATGTCTGTTTTGTTATCCCTGCTGGTTTGTCCTTTGTCTTTATGTTTGCTTTATGTTTCCTCGTTTCTTCATCCAATTCCTCTGGTATCACGTGGGTCTATTGACCATCACAAGTGAAGTAACTTTTGCAGCAGAACAGCTGGGATCCATCATTATGGACATCAGGATAGTTTCTGGCGGTGACTGAATTACTCGGCCATCTGCTCTGAACCGGACTCCCCTGAGTAGGAGAGGAGTGTCTGCAGCCCTCTTGACATTAGACTGTCCTGAAAGGGAAGTTATAGCTCAGAATCTCTCTGGGCACATAGAGAAACATGAGCAGCCAGGACAATTTTAATTCTGTGATTTTAGGGTTTTTTTGGGGTTTTTTTTACACATTTTTAACATTCCTGAGAGTCTGTCTCCCCCTGGAATCAACTTATACAGTTAATCACCATAAAATTATTCAATAAATAGCAATGAATAAAAAGAACATGTGAAAATAAACGAGATCTGAAACTGCATTTCTCATCAGACTTAGGTGGGTAAAAACCCGATTCTTCTGCATCTTGAGCATTTACATCTTGGTCATCAGAGTGCGGTTTACAGCTGTATCGCTGATCTCAGACCCCATAAAGGGTCCAGAGGAATTTAATTGACTTGTGGTAATTTGCTATTTATTAAGAAAATTGTAATTTCTCAATGTCAATTTCCCTTATTTATGTCTTGTGTGTTTCAAATAACGTTTTCATGGCTGGAAATTACTTAAACAGTCATGGTCCATAAGCCTCACATTTGGGGGGGGGGGGGGTGTGGCTCCGTGTTTTTAGACACTTTGCCTCTGATCAGAAGGCTGCTGGTTTAAATCCTGTGGCCAGCAAAATGACATTCCTGCTGGGCCCTTGAGCAAAAGCCCTTCACCCCAATTACTTCAGGGACTGGCTGATCTGCTCGCTAATCATCACTTGTATGTCCCCTTGGACAACGACGTCTGCTGAATAAATAAGTATAAATTTACATGTGATGTCAGCGACACCTCTAACCAAAGGATGTAGCATGTTAGGTTATGACTGAGTGACTCAAACTAGTCGCTCATTAAATTAACAGATTAAAGAACCACATTAGAAACAAAACCGTCAAAATAATAAAGCATTTTATTAAGTATATGTAAGGCATGGGCCTGGATCTCATGGGGCAGGGAAAAGCTGGATCACAAGATTGTTTCACTTGCACTCAGTCACCCAGAATATCAACGCCTGTGCTCTTGCCTTTGACCACGTATTCAGCTTTGTGTCACAATAGTCCATTGTGCTTCTCCAACTTCAATGTCTGTTTTGTTTTCCCTGCCTGTCTGTCCTTTGATTCTTCAAGTTTATGTTAATTTCACCACTCTGCAAGGACGTTGGAAATAGGAGGGATGGGGGAAAGCACACCCCCTAACATCGGCAAGATCCCCCCCCTTACCAAAAAAATAAATGAATGTGTTCCTTATCTTTCGTTATGAATCTGCACATTACTGAGGCCAATTCGCTGCGCATGCAGAGCACGAGGACGAAACATAAAGTCCTGCTTAATGAAGACTGTAGTCCTGTCTTAGACTCATTTTGTCATATGATCAGCTATTTCTTTACTTATGTTTAGTTGTGAAACTGTGCGCTAAACAGTGTTTAACAAGAGTAAACAGTGTCTTATTTTAAGTGATGAAATCTTTACTATTATGAAATTATATTTAAAATCTTTCTCACGTTGCATCCTTTCACAATGTGACTATTGCATGTGTGTCCATTGTGATGTCACGATATACAATGCTGGCACTGCCCCACTGTAAAATATTTCCCTAAATCTGAAATCTTGTTTCTTCCTCCAGTTCCCCTGGTATCATGTGGATCTATTCACCATCACAAGTGAAGCAAGTTTTGCAATAACAGCTGGGATCCATCGCTGTGGACGCAACGGTAGTTTTACCGTGACTCTCTATCCCGCAGCTCCTCACTGCACAGCTGTTTGTACTTCTGGGGGCCCTGCCTGAATTACCTGCCCATCTGCTCTTAACTGAGGTGTGTCTGCAGGCCTCTTGACATTGATCAGCTGTAAAAAGGGGGTTGAATCGCTCAGAATCTCTCTGTGCACATAGAAAAACATGAGCAGCCAGGACAATTATAATTCTGTGATTTTAGGGATGTGTTTTACAGTTTAAAGAGTCTGTCACCCCCTGGAATCAGGCAGTGGAGGAATGTGAGACAGCATCAGGGTGTGAGTGTTCTGGGAGCAGCGTGTGGTCAGGGAACCAGCCTCTCCATGCATCAATTGTTTGATATTTAAGGATTATAAAGGTTCAGCGACCCATTGATCATGGCCAGAATAAAAGTTTAGGTGGATGGTTAGGTTCTCAATGCATGTCATGTCCACCAGCCCATCAGCATCTGGATTCACAATCCAGTGCACATATTCCATAAACCCAGCTAATTAAACACACTGAAAACTGTGTTCTGTATCTATACTGTTTGTGCTCAAGATCCTATTGCGAGGTATTGTAAGCGTACTTCCTACTGAACGCTATTCTTGTGCTTCCTTCTGAAGTGCCATGTGTATTTACCCTTTACTTGTATTTCCCCAAATTTGTCTCATGGCTTGTGATTTGGATTTGGTTTGCTCCCGGTTCCGAAATGTTGGTCCCTGCCTGTGGTTACAGTTTTGGATTTTGGACTATGTTTTAGCTTTGTTTTAATAAACGGACATGGATCCTGCCCATGGGCTTCGACCCCATTCATTACAATGTACATTTTCTAAATTCCGAACACATTTTTGTTTACTCTTATGAAGGACATTGGGTTTGACTACAGCATCAAGATCTTTACAGCAATTACATGTTTCAGTTAAGAACCACCTGCTATCTGGATGCATCTGTTTTCTGTTCTTGTTTCTCTCTTCTGATTCTTTGTTTTGATTCCTCTTGAACTTTGATAAGGTCAAAGGCTACAGGAAGCAGTGGCTGATGTTGAGCCCTCTCCTCCCTAGACAAATCACTTCATAAACTACATACCGAACCTCCATGTGTAAAACTAATCCCATCAGAATATAATGAATTATTTTTTCTTATTGTCATTCCAATTCAACATCTTACAGGGTGTGGCCAAGTCAATTCAAAATGCAATTCATAAATTTTGATGGCAGATGATGGTATGTTTGCTGGTGGCTGGTTATTGGGAGACAGTATGTATCTTCTTAGTGAATACCTACTATTTCCAGTGTTGAATCCCCAAATCTTGGCTGATTATAGGTACCCCACCAGGGACATTCTAAAATGCTTAATGTGAAAAAGCTTAACGTAACTTAATGTACCAAATCAGCGACCCATAATCACCAAATTTCTCACAGACATATCTGGTCATAAAGACATTCACCTGAAAAAAATCTAAATCAAAAATAGTTATGACTGTGGTGGTTTTGCCATTGTGTATGCCTGCTCAGTCATCAGCAACTGACCAATAGGGTCAGCTGACAGCCATAAAGCTAGGCTGTGGATTCACTCCCTAGTTGAAGACTGCAAGCCAGTAAAAACCAGACAATCAGGCCTCTCACAAAAAAAGCTGTTATGCCACAGGATTAAGGTGCAGTCATATGCTGCAGAGATGAAGGGTGTGTTTATGAGAGAAAGACAGTACAACTCCACCTTGCAAGGGCGAAAGCTAAATCACAGAACTGAACCCTGTGCTACTCGTCAAAATGTATGGGTGATCCAGAGTACAGGGACGAGTACATTTTGTGTGTCATTTGTAGGCAAACGCTTAACGTAAGGTAAGTCCATATTCCTAGTATTTCGGTTTAAATTTTTTTGTCATGTGAAAGTCTTTATGACCAGATATGTGTGTGAGAAACATTGTGATTATTGGTCGCTGATTTTGCATATTAATTCACATTAAGCTTTTTCCTTATAATGGGCGTCAACGGAGAGGAAAACGCTTAACGTAAGATAAAGTCCATATTCCTAGCATTTCGGCTTTGATTTTTTTTGTCAGGTGAAAGTCTTTATGACCAGATATGCCTGTGAGACAATTGGTGATTTTCGATCGCTCTTTTGGTACATTAAACCTTATGAGAGATTATACAGAGCAGTCCATAAACACACAGTCTGCAAACATGCACAGTCCATCAAACAGCCGGAATTCTGACAAGTTGAGCTACCTATCGAAACGTGCTATGGAGCCTTTCTACGCATGTGCAGTTCCACCGTTTTAGGATTAGGGTTAGGTTTTAGGGGTTAGGGTAAGGGTCAAGGTAAGGGTTTTAGGGGTTTTTGGGGGGTTAGGGTTAGGGTAAGAGTTAGGGTTAGGGCTATCGATTAGTGCCTCGGTAGCCTAACTCGACAAAGTAGCTCAACTCGACAGAACACTGGGTTTGTGTGGATATCTGATTTTCTCACTATTTAACTATTTAAACCATAAAAATACATACCCATCGCAGGGTACACTTACATATAATTCACCTATGGGCAATCTAGGAACTGTAATCAAACGTAGTATGTTTTTGGACTGTGTGTGTGTGTGTGTGTGTGGAGGAGGGGGGGGGGGACCAGGGGAAACCCCGTGATGACAATTTGGTAACTCCAATCAAACTTGGAAATCCCATAACGACACAGAGAGAATGTGCAAACTCTACGCAGATAACACTGTGGTGTGACCTACAGTGCCACCCACTATTCTCCGCTCTTGGTGATTGCTAAAGCATTACTAAAGAAAGAAGAAGCCGAAAATACCTCTGCAATGTTGTTACATTTGGAACCAGCAGAAGAGAAGAGTGTCGATGTCAGGTACGTCTACTTATGATACAGAAGAATAGCGGTTTAAAAACTAATTTCTGGGGGAAAACAAAAAAATTGCAGATATTTGCATAAGGAAAACGAACAGTTCGAGTTGGACACCGTAGACAGAACAACATTTTAGAAGAGAAGATTGACGTAGAAAATCGGCTGTTTTGCCGTTGAAGCCCATGGGGATGGGTGATATTAAAAATTGTACTACAGCTAAGAAACGTTAGTGTCCTTACAGTCCACGGTCAAAATGATTTGTAAATTAATGCATATAATCCTGTAATTCTGTTGTAAATAGTGTATGTGATAGCATTGGGTTGAATGTAATGTTTTTGAAGAAAATCCTCTGGTTCACACTATAGGCCTCTATATATCTTTTTTAATGCTGAACAAGATTATATAAAACTGCATTCAACTGCTGCTAAACGAATCCCACCTGCCGCCAATTTCACTACACGTCACTCAGCATATAACATAACTTCCTTAGTAATTTCTGTTACGCCAAGGCCCATCCAATTTCAGTCCTGATATTTTACTTAAAAGTGCAACAGTGTTAGATATTGAATAATAAGCTGTCATTATCGTTGTATTTTTTTTTTTTTACGCAATCCTATATGATGATTTTTGTGTACACTTGTGTGAAAGAGTCCTGTCAACACCACAGTAATTTTGAAACTTTATCCTATGTTCAACTGTACATATACTCAAAATTTTAAGAAGCCTTGGACGATATCTGTAAGGCAATTATTTTAATAAATTGGCCGCAGTAAACATTTTATAGTTTTTTTTTTTTTTTTTTTTTTTTTAAAGTAGATTTATATTTATATGATGATGCCACCACCATGCTTCACTGTAGGGATGGTATTGGCCTGGTGATGAGCAGTGCCTGGTTTCCTCCAAACATGACACCTGGCATTCACACCAAAGAGTTCAATCTTTGTCTCATCAGACCAGAGAATTTTGTTTATCATGGTCTGAGAGTCCTTCAGGTGCCTTTTGGCAAACTCCAGGCGGGCTGCCAAGTGCCTTTTACTAAGGAGTGGCTTCCGTCTGGCCACTCTACCATACAGGCCTGATTGGTGGATTGCTGCAGAGATGGTTGTCCTTCTGGAAGGTTCTCCTCTCTCCACAGAGGACCTCTGGAGCTCTGACAGAGTGACCATCGGGTTCTTGGTCACCTCCCTGACTAAGGCCCTTCTCCCCCGATCGGTCAGTTTAGTTGGCCGGCCAGCTCTAGGAACAGTACTGGTGGTTTCGAACGTCTTCCACTTATGGATGATGGAGGCCACTGTGCTCATTGGGACCTTCAAAGCAGCAGATTTTTTTCTGTAGCCTTCCCCCGATTTGTGCCTCGAGACAATCCTGTCTCGGAGGGCTACAGACAATTCCTTTAACTTCATGCTTGGTTTGTGCTCTGACATGCACTGTCAACTGTGGGACCTTATATAGACAGGTGTGTGCCTTTCAAAGTCATGTCCAATCAACTGAATTTACCACAGGTGGACTCCAATTAAGCTGCAGAAACATCTCAAGGATGATCAGTGGAAACAAGATGCACCTGAGCTCAGTTTTGAGCTTCATGGCAAAGGCTGTGAATACTTATGTACATGTAATTTCTCAGCTTTTTAATTTTTAATAAATTTGCAAAAATCTCAAGTAAACTTTTTTCACATTGTCATTAGGGGGTGTTGTGTGTAGAATTTTGAGGAAAAACATGAATTTAATCCATTTTGGAATAAGGCTGTAACATAACAAAATGTGGAAAAAGTGATGCGCTGTGAATACTTTCCAGATGCACTGTATATAGGCCTAGATTTCCCCCAGGTTTTCTGGTTTATTTCTCCCATTCAAAACATGCAGTTAGACTAACTGATGTTTCAGTTTTTTTGGAATCCCCCCACCCCGTAAATTTTCCTCTTATCTGCATAAGTGGAAAAGCACCCTCAGACTACTGGTCCCTGATTAAATCGCGGTTGGAAAGTACCTTGATCTCTCATTTTTGTTGTTCTGTGTGTTAGTTTCGGTTTTACATTTCGCATCAGGACCAGAGCATGTGAGCGGAGTGGAGCGGAGCGTGAGCGAGGAGCGGAGCGGGCGGAATTTGGTCAGAGTGCGGAGCGGTTTTTTAATTAAGGCTGGAGCGGTCGCTTTGTCTCGCTCCAGTTTCGCTCCGATACCGCTCACACTACGACTCTGAGGCGTGGCCAGATCTACCCAGAATTCATCTGTACAATTATCAAGACTATTACAGAAATTAGCCGAGATGGAATTCGCAAAGTATTTCACAAAGGAAACTGATAAATCATACAAGTGTACTATTCTTATCAAACGTATAGATAACAATAATGTACAGCAAGAACAACAATGTCATGAAACTGTTTCAGTGAGTAAAGATTCACTTTGGAATCACTTTTCTCAGAAACATGAGTGATATGCGAACAGGCGGAAGCCAAAGCATAACGTGAGCAAGATTTGTATGGTTGTAGCATATCAAGTCTATAAAGTAAATTAAAGTATAAAAAGCCTATAAAGTAAATATTGGTAATCAAATTCGTTTTGTCATTCAAAGTAGGTCTAATAGAATTTTTCTTAATTTCACGTAATGCTGTCAGTGAAATTTTATTTTATAGAGACGCAGCAGCAGCATCAACAGAAAAAAATTGAGGAATTTAAAATGTGCCTGTATATTCTTTAGGCTATTAAGCCCACTGATTCCTTTATTTTTAAGCCTATTTTTGTGTGGAATGCCATTGCCAAACCTGTCCGTTGTTGCCTATAAGTTGCTTAAAAATAAATATTTTCTGTTCTGACTGGCAATGTTGCCGTTGCTCATATTTCTTTATGATATAAGGCTTCGGTTTAAGGTGACATTTGTTATGCATGCAGATTATTTGTCCCTCTTTTAAACTGGAGCGAGCGTGGAGCGATTTGACTGGAGCGGGAGGAAATTTTAGTGGCGCGAGGAGCGGTGTTGAGCGGAGCGGCTTAGTGCGAATAAGAGCGGAGGAGCGGGCGGAGTCAACAGTCTCGTGAACGAGGAGCGGAAATTCTCACCGCTCCACTCCGCTCACATGCTCTGATCAGGACACGTCACAAAATGCGGTTAGTACTCGGAGTTATGGCTGCCTGTAGAAGTGTTAAATTTGTTGCCCATTTTTCAATTTAGTCTTAGTCAGTCTTGTGTCAAAGTTCCTTATTAGT